>NC_045794.1:44969322-46219322 GCF_009873245.2 Balaenoptera musculus | reverse complement strand
ACACCTGGAAGGCTTCTACATGCATAACAAGCTGAGATTTCTTCTCCATTAAGGATAATGCTGAGACTGGCATAGTGGAAAAACCAGGTTTGGTGGTTACTTACAAGTAAGATTTTAAGTATCGTCTTTACTAAATACCTGAGGTGAATAGTAGAGCCAGAGATGTGGAGTTAGGGCTGAAGAGGTCCAGAGAGAACAAGGCCTGCCTGGAGAGAGTGTAGCCAACCACCACCACCTACCATATGGAAAGGGCTTTGTGGCCTGAAGTGAAATATCTGAAGTACTTCCAGTTTTGGTGGGGATTTTTTGTTTGCAGCAGCCAGAATATAGAGCAGCATTTCAAAAAGATTCACTTACCAACCTGAATGCTTCATGGCATCAAGCAGCAGTTTAACATACGGATCTAGAAAGATATTGATTCAGTTACATATGGTAATTGGACAAAAAGAGCACCAATTAAATTATCCAAATAGCAGTATAAGATATTATCAAACAAAACCTCACAAATCTTAGCAAAGTAATACTATCTTAAAAATGATAAAAAATGAATATGAAAAGCTAAGCTTAAATTAACGTAAAAGCAAGTCTTTAATGAAATGAAACACTGATAGAAATACGAAAATGGGTAGTACCAAACATCTTAGATAACATCAAATATGTTTTTCAGTTAAATGATCAAACACAATGTATAAAAATATATACCAAGGGGCTTCCCTGGTGGCGCAGTGGTTGAGAATCCACCTGCCAATGCAGGGACACGGGTTCTAGCCCTGGTCCGGGAAGATCCCACAGGACGCGGAGCAACTAAGCCCATGTGCCACAACTACTGAGCCTGTGCTCTAGAGCCCGTGAGCCACAACTACTGAGCTGCATGCCACAACTACTGAAGCCCGCACACCTAGAGCCCGTACTCCGTGATGAGAAGTCACCGCAATGAGAAGCCCACGCACCACAACAAAGAGTAGCCCCTGCTTGCCGCAACTAGAGAAAGCCTGCATGCAGCAACGGAGACCCAACACAGGCATAAATAAATAAATAAATTTATTTTTAAAAATAAATAAATAAATATATATACACACACACACACACACACACACACACACACACACACACACACACACACACACACACACACCAAAAGACTGAGGAAATTTGGGACCAATATCCATAGAAACAAACAGCAGCATAGTATCCAGATTAGAGGAAGGCAGTAGGTAGGCCCACTGTTGTCTGTCCTGGTCTGTGAATAGTGTCCCATTCTGAGTACCATACTCTAAACAGGACCTGCCAACCGAAGCTGTTCCATAGGAGAAGGTGACTAGAACAGTTCAGGACTATTTTCCACAGGAAGCAAGAAAGGGATCTGTAGATTTAGAAAAGAGAAAAAAGACTTAACTAGGGCCACAGTACCTTCAAGTATCTGAAGGGGTGCCATGTGGGAATAAATTCAGCCAACATTTCTTCAGAGGGCAGTACAAGGACCAAAGGGCAGAAGTTACACAGGGCACATTTCAACTCAGTATGAGAAAGGATTTTTCCAACAATTAAAGCTGTCGATACAAGAGCCCAACAGCCTCAAAGGGCCTCAAAGATAACCTGTTCCAAGGATAGAAAGCCCAGAGATAAACCCACGCACATATGGTCACCTTATCTTTGATAAAGGAGGCAAGCATATACAGTGGAGAAAAGACAGCCTCTTCAATAAGCGGTGCTGGGAAAACTGGACAGGTACATGTAAAAGTATGAAATTAGAACACTCCCTGATACCATACACAAAAATAAACTCAAAATGGATTAAAGACCTAAGTGTATGGCCAGACACTATCAAACTCTTAGAGGAAAACATAGGCAGAACACTCTATGACATAAATCACAGCAAGATCCTTTTTGACCCACCTCCTAGAGAAATGGAAATAAAAACACAAATAAACAAATGGGACCTAATGAAACTTAAAAGCTTTTGCACAGCAAAGGAAGCCATAAACAAGACCAAAAGACAACCCTCAGAATGGGAGAAAATATTTGCAAATGAAGCAACTGACAAAGGATTAATCTCCAAGATTTACAAGCAGCTCATGCAGCTCAATAACAAAAAAACAAACAACCCAATCCAAAAATGGGCATAAGACCTAAATAGACATTTCTCCAAAGAAGATATACAGATTGCCAACAGACACATGAAAGAATGCTCAACATCATTAATCATTAGAGAAATGCAAATCAAAACTACAATGAGATATCATCTCACACCGGTCAGAATGGCCATCATCAAAAAATCTAGAAACAATAAATGCTGGAGAGGGTGTGGAGAAAAGGCAACCCTCTTGCACTGCTGGTGCGAATGTCAATTGATACAGCCACTATGGAGAACAGTATGGAGGTTCCTTAAAAAACTAAAAATAGAACTACCATATGATCCAGCAATCCCACTCCTGGGCATATACCCTGAGAAAACCATAATTCAAAAAGAGTCATGTACCACAATGTTCCTTGCAGCTCTATTTACAGTAGCCAGGACATGGAAGCAACCTAAGTGTCCATCGACAGATGAATGGATAAAGATGTGGCACATATATACAATGGAATATTACTCAGCCATAAAAAGAAATGAAATGGAGGTATTTGTAGTGAGGTGGATGGAGTTAGAGTCTGTCATGCAGAGTGAAGTAAGTCAGAAAGAGAAAAACAAATACAGTATGGTAACACATATATATGGAATCTAACGAAAAAAAAAAAAAAAGGCCATGAAGAACCTAGTGGCAAGACGGGAATAAAGACACAGACCTACTAGAGAATGGACTTGAGGATATGGAGAGGGGGAGGGGTGAGATGTGACAGGATGAGAGAGTGGCATAGACATATATACACTATCAAATGTAAAATAGATAGCTAGTGGGAAGCAGCCGTATAGCACAGGGAGATCAGCTCGGTGCTTTGTGACCACCTAGAGGGGTGGGATAGGGAGGGTGGGAGGGAGGGAGATGCAAGAGGGAAGAGATATGGGAACATATGTATATGTATAACTGATTCACTTTGTTATAAAGCAGAAACTAACACACCATTGTAAAGCAATTATACTCCAGTAAAGATGTTTAAAAAAAAAAAAAAAGTCTATTGGGATTGACCATATATACACTAATATGTATAAAATGGAAAACTAATAAGAACCTGCTGTATAAAAAAATAAATAAAATTCTAAAATTTTAAAAAAAGAAAAAAGATAACCTGTTCCAGCAGAGGTCTATAAACACTCTGGTCAATTGATGGCACAGAGGTTTCTGCTCAGTGATGGGGGTTGGAAAGGCCTAGATGACTCCTGAGGCCCCCCACTTCTAAGAATCTATGAGGGATTTCCCTGGTGGCACAGTGGTTGAGAATCCGCCTACCAATGCAGGGGACACGGGTTCGATCCCTGGTCCGGGAAGATACCACATGCTGCAGAGCAACTAAGCCCATGCGCCACAACTACTGAGCCTGAGCTCTAGAGCCTGAGAGCCACAACTACCGAGCCTCTGTGCTGCAACTACTGAAGCCTGCGCACCTAGAGCCCATGCTCTGGAACAAGAGAAGCCACCACAACGAGAAGCCCAAGCACTGCAACAAAGAGTAGCCCCTGCTCGCCACAACTAGAGAATGCCCGCACACAGCAACGAAGACCCAATGCAGCCAAAAATAAATAAATTTTTTTAAAAAAACTTTATAAAAAAAAGCGGGGGCGGAGTCAAGACAGCATACTAGGAGGATGCAGAATGCGCGTCTCCTCACAACTAGGGCACTTACCAGGCACTGGTGGGGGACCACAGACACCTAAGGGGATGGGAGGAACCCCAGCAACTGGGTAGGACATGGGGCATTGGGGGAGCGAAGGGGGAGGAGAAGTGGAGGCCGGACGAGACTGGCGCCCCTGAGGGGCAGCTGGGGGAGGGCAAGGGATTCCCACACCCGAAGGGGGAAATTGGGGAACCACTGGGAGGGCAGAGTATCAAAAGGGAGAGTTGCCATGTTTCCCCTGCCCACTTGGGTCCCCAGGAACCTGCTGAGATCCCAGGCCTGATCCTCTGCCCACCTAGGCCCCCTCCAGCCACACAGGTCCTGAGGGAGTGGGAGGGAGGGAAGGGGGAGCAAA
Source organism: Balaenoptera musculus (assembly GCF_009873245.2). Taxonomy (NCBI): domain Eukaryota; kingdom Metazoa; phylum Chordata; class Mammalia; order Artiodactyla; family Balaenopteridae; genus Balaenoptera; species Balaenoptera musculus. The sequence goes on along the minus strand of NC_045794.1, from coordinate 46,215,196 downwards.
AGTAAAGGCCGGACCTCCGGGACCAGCACCCCAGAGGGGTGGCTGGGGGAGGGGAGGAATTCCTACACCCAGCAGGACCCCCCACGGTTAGGGGTCCAGTGGCAATGGGGAGACCCTGTGGGAGATGGTGGGGGAGGGGCAAGAAGGAACGGGGCCAGTGCTTTCCCTGTCCACTTAGGCACCGGGAAGCCTGTTGGGCTCCCGGGCCTAATCCTCTGCCCTTGGAGCCTCCCTCGTGCCCCGCAGAGCCCAAGCCCCGCCCCTACACCCCCACCCAGGGCCCCACCTCTACACTCGGAGACACCCTCTGAGACCCCCGCCAATGCGCTGGACCTAAACCCCACCCACACACCCTCACTCAGCGCCCTACCTCCAGACTCCGGAACTCCACACTCCAGAGGCCCTCCTTTTGACGTGCTGCCTCTCCCCTTCCGCAGGCAGGTCCTAAGCAGAGGCCCCGCGCTGTGCTCAAACGTCACCCCCAAGCTGCCTAGGTCCTGCCCCACCCTAAACCCCACCCCTGCCTGAGTTCTGCCCCTGTCTAAGTTCCACCCCCATAGCCAAGGCTTTATTTATTTTTTTTCTTTTTTTCCACTTTTACATTGGGGTTCTGTTTTACCTTATTAATTCATTGTTGTTCATTCTTTTATATTTTTATTTTTCCTAATAAATCTTTTATTTTTCTAATTTTATTTTATTCTTTATACTTTGTTATTGTTCTCTCCTTTTGGCTTGTTCACCCCCCCTTTTTTTTTCTTTCTTCTGTTGTGGTTTTATTTTACCATGCTGCAGTTGTTTCAATTACAGTTTTATTTTTCCTAATATATTTTTTATCTTTCTAATTTTATTTTGTTTTTTATTCTTTGACATTGTACTGTTTCTTTTTTCTTTCTTTCTTCCTTTTTTTTTTTTTTTTTTTAAACGCACCACAAAGCTTGCGGGATCTTGGATCCCAGGCTGGAGGTCGGGCCCAAGCTCCTGTGGTGGGAGCACTGAGTCCAAACCGCTGGACTAACAGAGAACCTCAGACCCCAGGGAATATCAACCGGAGTGAGGCCTCCTGGAGGTCCTCATCTCAGCACCAAGACCCAGCTCTATCCAACTGCCTGCAAACTCCAGTGCTGGATGCCTCAGGCCAAACAACCAGTAAGACACCCATCAAAAAAAAAAAAAAAAATGAAACGACAAAAAAATGTTACAGAGGAAGGAGCAAGGTAAAATCCTACAAGAGCAAATAAATGAAGATGAAATAGGCAACCTACCTGAAAAAGAATTCAGAGTAATGATAGTAAAGATGATCCAAAATCTTGGAAATAGAATGGAGAAAATACAAGAAACATTTAACAAGGATCTAGAACTAAAGAGTAAACAAACAGTGATGAACAACACAATTACTGAAATTAAGAATACTCTAGAAGGAATCAATAACAGAATAACTGAGGCAGAAGAACGGATAAGTGAACTGGAAGACAAAATGGTGGAAATAACTGCCAGGGAGCAGAATAAAGAGAAAAGAATGAAGAGAATTGAGGACAGTCTCAGAGACCTCTGGGACAACATTAAACACACAAACATTCGAATTATAGGGGTCCCAGAAGAAGAAGAGAGCAAGAATGGGTCTGAGAAAATATTTGAAGAGATTAGAGTCGAAAACTTCCCTAACATGGGAAAGGAAATAGTCAGTCAAGTCCAGGAAGTGCAGAGAGTCCCATACAGGATAAACCCAAAGAGAAACAGGCTGAGACACATATTAATCAAACTATCAAAAATTAAATACAAAGAAAAAATATTAAAAGTAGCAAGGGAAAAGCAACAAATAACATAAAAGGGAATCCCCATAAGGTTAACAGCTGATTTTTCAGCAGAAACTCTGCAAGCCACAAGGGAGTGGCAGGGCATATTTAAAGTGCTGAAAGGGAAAAACCTACAACCAAGATTACTCTACCCAACAAGCATCTCATTCAGATTCAATGGAGAAATTAAAACCTTTACAGATAAGCAAAAGTTAAGAGAATTAAGCACCACCAAACCATCTACAAATGCTAAAGGAACTTCTCTAGGCAGGAAACACAAGAGAAGAAAAAGACCTACAATAACAAACCCAAAACATTTAAGAAAATGTTAATAGGAACATACATATCGATAATTACCTTAAATGTAAATGGTTAAATGCCCCAACCAAAAGACACAGACTGGCTGAATGGATACAAAAACAAGACCTGTACATATGCTGTCTACAAGAGACCCACTTCAGACCTAGGGACACATACAGACTGAAGGTGAGGGGATGGAAAAAGATATTCCATGCAAATGGAAATCAAAAGAAAGCTGGAGTAGCAATATTCATAGGAGATAAAATAGACTTTAAAATAAAGACTATCACAAGAGACAAGAAAGGACACTACATAATGATCAAAGGGATCAATCCAAGAAGAAGATAAAAGAATTATAAATATATATGCACCCAACATAGGAGCACCTCAATACATAAGCCAACTGCTAACAGCTATAAAAGAGGAAATCGACAGTAATACAATAATAGTGGGGGACTTTAACACCTCACTTACACCAATGGACAGATCATTCAAACAGAAAATTAATAAGGAAACACAAGCTTTAAATGACACAATACACCAGATAGATTTAATTGATATTTATAGGACATTCCATCCAAAAACAGCAGATTACACTTTCTTCTCAAGTGCACACAGAACATTCTCCAGGATAGATCACATCTTGGGTCACAAATCAAGCCTTGGTAAATTTAAGAAAACTGAAATCATATCAAGCATCTTTTCCGACCACGGTGCTATGAGATTAGAAATCAACAATTACAGGGAAAAAAACGTAAAAAAACCACAAACACATGGAGGCTAAACACTACGTTACTAAATAACCAAGAGATCACTGAAGAAATCAAAGAGGAAATCAAAAAATACCTAGAGACAAATTACAACGAAAACACAGCGATCCAAAACCTATGGAATGCAGCAAAAGCAGTTCTAAGAGGGAAGTTTATAGCAATACAAGCCTACCTCAAGAAACAAGAAAAATCTCAAATAAACAATCTAAACTTACACCTAAAGCAATTAGAGAAAGAAGAACAACAACAAAAAAAAACCCCCAAAGTTAGCAGAAGGAAAGTAATCATAAAGATCAGATCAGAAATAAATGAAAAAGAAATGAAGGAAACAATAGCAAAGATCAATAAAACTAAAAGCTGGTTCTTTGAGAAGATAAACAAAATTGATAAACCATTAGCCAGACTCATCAAGAAAAAAAGGGAGAAGACTCAAATCAACAGAATTAGAAATGAAAAAGGAGAAGTAACAACTGACACTGCAGAAATACAAAGGATCATGAGAGATTACTACAAGCAACTATATGCCAATAAAATGGACAACCTGGAAGAAATGGACAAATTCTTAGAAGAGCACAATCTTCCGAGACTGAACCAGGAAGAAATAGAAAATATAAAAAGACCAATCACAAGCACTGAAATTGAAACTGTGATTAAAAATCTTCCAACAAACAAAAGCTCAGGACCAGATGGCTTCACTGGCGAATTCTATCAAACACTTAGAGAAGAGCTAACACCTAATCCTTCTCAAACTCTTCCAAAATATAGCAGAGGGAGGAACACTCCCAAACTCATTCTAAGAGTCCACCACCACCCTGATACCAAAACCAGACAAAGATGTCACAAAAAAAGAAAACTACAGGCCAATATCTCTTAAGATGCAAAAATCCTCAACAAAATACTAGCAAACAGAATCCAACAGCACATTAAAAAGATCATACACCATGATCAAGTGGGGTTTATCCCAGGAATGCAAGGATTCTTCAATATATGCAAATCAATGTGATACACCATACTAACAAACTGAAGGATAAAAACCATATGATCATCTCAATAGATGCAGAAAAAGCTTTCGACAAAATTCAACACCCATTTATGATAAAAACTCTCCAGAAAGTAGGCATAGAGGGAACCTACGTCAACATAATAAAGGCTATATGACAAACCCACAGCCAACATCATTCTCAATGGTGAAAAACTGAAATCATTTCCTCTAAGATCAGGAACAAGACAAGGTTGCCCACTCTCACCACTATTATACAACATAGTTTTAGAAGTTTTAGCCACAGCAGTCAGAGAAGAAAAAGAAATAAAACGAATCCAAATCAGAAAAGAAGTCATCTGTTTGCAGATGACATGATACTATACATAGAGAATCCTAAAGATACTACCAGAAAACTACTAGACCTAATCAACGAATCTGGTAAAGTAACAGGGTACAAAATTAATGCACAGAAATCTCTTGCATTCCTGTACACTAATGATGAGAAATCTGAATAAGAAATTAAGGAAACACTCCCATTTACCACTGCAACTAAAAGAATAAAATACTTAGGAATAAACCTACGTAAGGAGACAAAAGACCTGTATGCAGAAAACGATAAGACACTGATGAAAGAAATTAAAGATAATACAAACAGATGGAGAGATATACTATGTTCTTGGATTGGAAGAATCAACATTGTGAAAATGACTATACTACCCAAAGCAATCTACAGATTCAATGCAATCCCTATCAAACTACCAATGGCATTTTTCACAGAACTAGAACCAAAAAAAATGCACAATTTGTATGGAAACACAAAAGACCCCGAATAGCCAAAGCAATCTTGAGAAAGAAAAACAGCTGGAGGAATCAGGCTCCCTGACTTCAGACTATACTACAAAGCTACAGTAATCAAGTCAGTATGGTACTGGCACAAAAACAGAAACATAGATCAAAGGAACAGGATAGAAAGCTCAGAGATAAACCCACGCACATATGGTCACCTTATCTTTGATAAAGGAGGCAAGAATATACAATGGAGAAAAGACAGCCTCTTCAAAAAGTGGTGCTGGGAAAACTGGACAGCTACATGTAAAAGAATGAAATTAGAACACTTCCTAACACCATATACAAAAATAAACTCAAAATGGATTAAAGACCTAAATGTAAGGCCGGACACTATAAAACTCTTAGAGGAAAACATAGGCAGAACACTCCATGACATAAATCACATCAAGATCCTTTTTGACCCACCTCCTAGAGAAATGGAAATAAAAACAAAAATAAACAAACGGGACCTAATGAAACTTAAAAGCTTTTGCACAGCAAAGGAAACCATAAACAAGACGAAAAGACAACCCTCAGAATGGGAGAAAATATTTGCAAAGGAAGCAATGGACAAAGGATTAATCTCCAAAACACACAAGCAGCTCATGAAGCTCAATTATCAAAAAACAAACAACCCAATACATAAATGGGCAGAAGACCTAAATAGACGCTTCTCCAAAGAAGATATACAGATTGCTGACAAACACATGAAAGGATGCTCAACATCACTAATCATTAGAGAAATGCAAATCAAAACTACAATGAGGTAACACCTCACACTGGTCAGAATGGCATCATCAAAAAATCTACAAACAATAAATGCTGGAGAGGGTGTGGAGAAAAGGCAACCCTCTTGCACTGCTGGTGGGAATGTAAATTGATACAGCCACTATGGAGAACAGTATGGAGGTTCCTTAAAAAACCAAAAATAGAACTACCATATGACCCAGCAATCCCACTCCTGGGCATATACCCTGAGAAAACCATACTTCAAAAAGAGTCATGTACCACAATGTTCATTGCAGCTCTATTTACAATAGCCAGGACATGGAAGCAACCTAAGTGTCCATCGACAGATGAATGGATAAAGATGTGGCACATATATACAATGGAATATTACTCAGCCATAAAAAGAAATGAAATGGAGGTATTTGTAGTGAGGTGGATGGAGTTGGAGTCTGTCATACAGAGTGAAGTAAGTCAGAAGGAGAAAAACAAATACCATATGCTAACACACATATATGGAATCTAAAAAAAAAAAGAGGAACCTAGGAGCAGGACAGGAATAAAGACACAGATGTAGAGAATGGACTTGAGGACATGGGGAGGGGGAAGGGTAAGCTGGGATATAGTGAGAGAGTAGCATTGACATATATACACTACCAAACATAAAATAGATAGCTAGTGGGAAGCAGCTGCACAGCACAGGGAGATCAGCTCGGTGCTTTGCGACCACCTAGAGGGGTGGGATAAGGAGGGTGGGAGGCAGACACAAGACAGAGGGGATATGGGGATATACATATGCATATAGCTGATTCACTTTGTTATACAGCAGAAACTAACACAACACTGTAAAGCAATTAAAATCCAATAAAGATGTTTAAAAAAAAAGCAAGAAGAGAAAAATACAAATAGAAGTTGTTATTTATAAAAAGAAAAGAATCTATAAGCCTGCTAAAATTACAGCAAAGTATTATGAACCCAAGTGCCTCTAATATCAACTTTTCGCATAGATGTCCCATCTGAGAGTATAAATGCACAGCAAATTACGTGACATAAGCAAAAAAAAAAAGAGAGAGAGAGAAAGAAATCAAGGTTTTTAAGTGCTGAAAGCAAAAACAGGTGAGTAAAAGTAGTGTGGGATGAGAAAGTTAGGTATAGGTTACTGCTTTACTAACCTGACCCCTCTTAAGAGTGTTAACAATAAAACAATTATTACTAATAATAAGTATTATTTAGTGTATATCAGGCACCATACTAAATGCATTATTATTCAAGCAACTAAGAGTTTTACAAAGTTGAAATGGATTCAAAAGCCTACAGTCCTCTTTTAAAAAAAAAATTTCTGGGAGCACATTGGTTTGGTACTTCAAAAATGACCTGCAGTATTTAGAATGGATTTGCTTTGGAGAAAAAGAAAACAAAAGTCGCCCTTGAGGCCTGATTTCTCCCATCACACTTGCCCCAGGCATAGGATTTCAAAGCTTCAAGTTGATGCTTTAATACCAACAGGTTCTCCCAGCAGCCTTCCCCTTGGAAGGCTGAGGCGGGTTAATTCCTACTGGGTCTCAAGTTCAGCACCTCGCCCTCCTCATATCCTACCTATGTCAACTCTTGCTCCACTTTTTGGCTCTGCCACTGTAAGAACAGCTACCTTTTCTTTATTCAGCTTGATATGCTGGCACTTTACACTCATAAAATCTATTCCTCACAACAACCCTAAAAGGGATATTTTTATCCCTCCCCACTCCCTTTTTTTTTTCTCAGATAAAGATAGAGAAGATCAGAGAGTTAAATCACTCTTCCATACGTAATAAGGAAAGGGATCAAAATTTGAACCCATGTCTAATTCTGCAGCCTATGTTCTTTCCACTGCATTCCACTTTGAAACATCTTAACGGCAGGGTCCCAACTCCTCTCTGTATTTGCCCAAACCAGAACCTAGGAGGCATTCAATACATATTTGCAAAGTAAATACAATGTCATCATTTCCTCTACTCCCCCTCCTCCTCCCTTGATTCCCTAGATGCAGGTAATCTCAAGAAGGCTGGAAAATAATTGGGTGGTTGACTTTTGAACTGTGACTGGCCAGCTGTGAAACAGTAACCTTACTTTGGAACAATAAGTTTAAGTCTTTGATTTTCTAAATGTATCTAAAGTAAACTTTAGATGGCAATGTAAAAAAGTTAAGAAATCTCTAGTGCAATGTCCCTGGGATTAGAGAAAAATTGGTCAGCAGATGGTGTCCCTATTTAACCCACAACAGTGGTTCTTAACCTTTTTGGGATCGTGGGCCTCTCTGAGAATATCATGGAGCTATGAACTCTCTCCCCAGAAAAACACACTTAGGAGCATACACACACGGTTTCGTAGTCCATGTCAGGAATTTCTACACTCTGAAGTCCACCCATGTATGAAGGTTAAGAACTCTTTCCATCAAAGGGTAGGACTGCACAACTTGTTTTTTTTTTTTTTAATTTATTTATTTATTTATTTTTGGCTGTGTTGGGTCTTCGTTTCTGTGCGAGGGCTTTCTCTAGTTGTGGCAAGCGGGGGCCACTCTTCATCGCGGTGCGCGGGCCTCTCACTGTCACGGCCTCTCTTGCTGCGGAGCACATGCTCCAGACGCACAGGCTCAGTAATTGTGGCTCACGGGCCCAGTTGCTCTGTGGCATGTGGGATCTTCCCAGACCAGGGCTCGAACCCGTGTCCCCTGCGTTGGCAGGCAGATTCTCAACCACTGCGCCACCAGGGAAGCCCCTACAACTTGTTTTTAACAGGAGGGAAGAGGGCAGGGCACAACCCTTACAGAATGACATAGCTGTTGTGGACACGACATAAACTGGTTAAAACCTGGTTAGAACCGATTAGGCCCAAGATGGCAGAAGATTCAACTTCCAGTAGATCTTGAACCTCATTATACGTTCATTGTAATACATTAGCATATGCTACATGACACACCCACGGGCACCATGACAGTTCCAAGGCTAACTATAAAAGGCCAGAAAGTGGGCAGTGGCCCAAATCCTGGAAATCCCCACCCCTTCTCCAAAATAGTTGGAATAATCCTCCCACTCATTAGCCTATGAAATTACCCAGCCCATAAAAACTAACCACCTCATATTTCCTGGCCGCTCTCACCTTCTGAGACAGACTGCACTCTGTCTATGGAATCTTTATCTCCCAGGGCCTCTCCCCCTCTGAGATGGCCCACACTCTGTCTATGGAGTGTGTACCTCTCTCAATAACTCTACTTCTTACCTATCACTTTGCCTCTCGCCGAATTCCTTCTGCAGTGAGACATAAAGAACCTGAGCTTCATTAAGTCCTGAGACCAGGAGTGCAATTTCAATTAAAAGGCAGTGGGTTCGAGTCCCAGCCTGCGGGTTCAAGTCCCAAGCTGAGTTTTGGCGGGGTTCAAATCCCATCTGAGTTGTGCAGTTTCAGCAGGTATGCCTTAATTAACATGGCTCTTTAAAACTCTGCTTCACCTGGACTCTCAATTCCTCATATTACTGCATAATTTACCTAAAATATCAAAGGATCTGTCAGACCAGTGCGCGTGACGGAAAGGGCAAACTCCTAACCCAACTCATTTATGCCGCAAGCAAAAGGAGTGCTGAAAGGGGCCTCAGCGCTTCCTCTGATGGAAACTGAGGCTCAGACTCCCACACCCGCCCCCACAAGAATCTGCCTTAACTCTGCACCTGGTGCCTGAACCCCGCCCCCGACACACCTGGGCTGAACGCAGAGCCCCCTAGCGGAGCGGACCAAGGCCCCTCCCTGCCCGCCGGGTCTCAGACACCCCCCACCGCAACCTCCGCAGACGCCCAGCCCCCAGGCTCACGGCTCCTACTTGTCTCCAACGTCTGCAAGAGCATAAGCTGGCACTTCTGGTTGTTGGTGAAGAAGCTGGAGAGGAACCCTTGCTGTGGCTTCCCCTGAGCCAGCCGCTCCGGGAAGACTTGGCACCCGACGTGTTGCTGCTGCAGCTGCTCCCCCGCAGCGGGGCCCGGGCCGCGTTCACCCGGAGCGCCTGCCATGCCGCCCACGGACTTTGCCGCTGCTTCCTCCCGCCTCAGGCGGCCCGGGGGGTGGAGACAGGGAAAGGGAACCTCCCTCCCGCCTACCCACCGCCCAGGCCCTCCCTCCGCCGAGCCGACCTGGCGCCAGCCGGGCGACGGCCGCAGGGGTCCACAAGCCCGGAGACCAAAGGAGCGCTGGGCCACAGGCGCGGGGCGGGAAGACGGTAACGGGGCGGGGCGACGGCTGTTAGGCGGGCAAGGGGCGGGGCCAAGCGCCTGCTGGCTGAGCTGGGGTTGGCGAGTACCCTCGCAGACTACAACCCGCCTGATGTGGGCTTGGCCTTTGCCGCTCAGCGTGCTTGTGCCGTCCCCATAAGCCTTGTTCCGCAGCCCTGCTTACTCGTGCACACTCCTTCCTTACCTCCTGACCAGTACTGGCCATTAAGTACCCTTCTCCCTCTGAAGGTTTCTGCCATCTTCGCACTCCCTGCTTTGTCCACCAGCAGGCTAATTGCAGCCTCTGGTCCACCTCTCTCTTGACGCCCCAAGCCGTATTAAAAGCACTGTTTTTCAGAAACGTTTGAAAGCTGCAATTATAATGACTGGTCAAAACCCTCAAAATACAAGACCCAAATACTTTTTTTCTGCCTCTTCTAGGCCCATTCGCCCACCCTACTCTTTCGCCACCGCAAATAACTCTCTGATAATTGATGAAATAAAATTCATATTTTATGGCAAGACAAGAAAAATTTAAACAAAATTTTTCTCTGCCAGTTTGGGCCTCCTCCCTCCCCCTTAGAGTGTACTACTGTGCATCTGCATTAACCAGACCTTCTTAGAAGATATTCCTTCTTAATCTTGTATAGGGTCAGGATGACCCACTACTCCATAACTCCTTGGGAGATAACCTTCCTTCTGTCAATAATTCATTTGACATATAACACTTTGTCTCAAAAACTTCTTTAACTGCTGTGACTTCTAGTGGGTGGAACAGTGCTCAGAGCTTTCTGAAAGACTGTCTCCCAGGTTATAATCCTCAGGTTCGGTCAAATAAACTTTTCCATTTCTTTCTTAGATCGACTATTGATTATTTTTCATCAACATAACAAAACACAACCTTTTTACTTTAACTCCAAGCCTTAACTCATACTTCCATCTTTAAGCCCCCATCCTCAGTCCTTATGATCCAGGTCCTGATCAAATCTACCTAATCCACAGGGCCTTGCCAGATACCTTAATCAAAATTAATATCTCCTGATCTCCCAATGTACAAAGTACTTCGTACCTATTATGGCTTCATCACTGCCTGACAGGTTTTAAATAATTTGTGTTTCTCTTTTCCCACTAAATTTACTCAGTTCAGCTCACACATTTATTCAGTACCTGCTATGATGGGCCAGGCATGGCAGCAGAAACAGGATAATAAGAGAATTTCTAAGGTTGAGAGGAGCATATGATTTATGTAAGAAATGTATCTAAATCATAAAGGTTCAAGAGACGTTGAGGATTATGAACAGTACCTGTGTGTCATAGGTGCTCAATAAATATCTAAATTGAGTGAGATGCTAGGATTATTCACTCTTTTGAAATATAATATTATGAACACCTTCTATGTACATAGACTACTAAAGCTGTAACAAAAAAGCGCTACTTTTTATTGAGCTCACCTGCAATACATTATTTCTAATCCCTACCACAACCCTGCAAAATAAATATTGTTATCACTATATTTTTCAGATAAAGAAAGTGGGCTCAGCAAAACTGAATAATCCAGGACCACAAAACTAGCTCTTAATCTAGTTAGGGGACTAAAATATACACATATGGAAAACTAGACCATTTCAAGTTAGTGTAATTAGTCTGGAATTCTCAGGGAAGGCTAGATAGAAAAGATGGGGCCAGAAATGGACCACAGACGGTAAACATTTGAAATACTATTCAGCTATATGAATAAGCAAAAAAAATGCAAATTAAAAGCTGTCATTTCCCCGCACCAAATTAGCAAACATTTTTTTCAATGTTCATTGCTGAAGGCAACAGAGAGAAAACTAGAAAGTTGTACACCAAAATATGATCAGTAGTTGTCTAGGTATCAGAATATTTTTATTACATTTTTCCAAATTTTCCTAATGTTCTACAATAAGCATGTATTACCTTTATAATCAGAAAGGTATACTTTAAAAAAATTGAGGGCTTCCCTGGTGGCGCAGCGGTTGAGAATCTGCCTGCCAATGCAGGGGACACGGGTTCGAGCCCTGGTCTGGGAAGATCCCACATGCCACGGAGCAACTGGGCCCGTGAGCCACAATTACTGAGCCTGCGCGTCTGGAGCCTGTGCTCCACAGCAAGAGGGGCCGCGATAGTGAGAGGCCCGCGCACCGCGATGAAGAGAGGCCCCCGCTTGCCACAACTAGTGAAAGCCCTCGCACAGAAACGAAGACCCAACACAGCAAAAATAAATAAATAAATAAAATTAAAAAAAATAAAAATAAAAAAAATTTTAAAAAAAATTGAGTAGCCTTTGGATGGCATATGTGTTAACTTCATCCATTTATACTATAAAGACATAGGAGTGGAATGGGACGGCATTAGGGGAGAGATAGGGAAATGCAAATACAAATTACTAAGGTAAAAAAAGAAAAATAATCACCACAAAGAAATGAGAACATGGGCAAAGATTTAGCTATAAGGATTTTCATTTCTCCATTGCAGTACTAATTAACAAAAAGGATAGAAACTGTTTTAACAAAAAGTGCAATGGAAAACATAACAACCATGTTGTTTTTTAAATGAAATATGTTCATAAAAGCTTTTTAGGTTACAAAATAGCATGTACAACGTAATTACAGCTTGAAATTTATTATATGCACAGAGAGGGTCTGGATGTGTAACCGAGCAGGACGTTATGGGGCCTTCCCAGGACGGACCCCCTCCCCCATATCCTCGCTGTAGCTCCTCTGAAATACCTAGATAATAGTATCTGATGCACACTTCCTGAGTTACACATGCTAAAACCACCACCAAATGGAAGAAATTAACTACTTGATGAGCATGAGCCCCCAGACTCTATAGGCCCCTAAGGATTGATAATGTTAACCGCCCTATTATCTCAACACCAACCAGAGAATTGTGCAGGACCTAATCACATACCCTGCAACCAGCCTCCCTCACCTGGCTTTTAAAAATGCTTTGCTGAAACCCTTCCGGGAGTTCAGGGTATTTTGAGCAGGAGCTCCGTCCCTTCTCCTTGCTGGGCCTTCAATATACCTTTCTCTGCTCCAAACTCCCACGTTTTGGTTTGGGCTCACTGCGCATCAGGCACACGAGCAACAGATGAAATTTGGGAGTTTTGTTTTGTTTGCACCTGTGTGTGCCTGCCTTCATTCTCTAAAGCAAAAATAGTTGTTTTATAGTAAGTTGTTTGAAGCTGCTTAAATAAATCACAGCAACAAATGAAGTTGCATATAACTTTAAGTGCTTTTTAGCTTTGCTTTTCCGCAACTAATAAATCCACTTCTCCAGGGCCACCAAAACTTGGGGGAGAGTATAGCCTTTCCTTACTGATCCAGTCATTTTGAATACAGGGAAAGAACAAAACAGTTTCCACCACTCTCCGCGGGAATACGCCACACTTGGCCCAGTAATCCCACACCGCTGGGAAACGCAACCCACCAACATACACACCTACTTGCAGCAGGAGTCAGCCCTCCGAACCCGGAAGTGAATGGGAGCAGGCACGCAGCATTCTGGGAAGATTTAAGGGAGCCGCGTTGGTGTGGCTGGCTGTTACCGGGGCAACCGGAGGCGCTTGGCGGTTATCCGTGGTTTGGCGCCGTTAGCTGGACAGTCTGAGACACTCAGAGGCCATTTGGGATGAGCGAAGAGGGAAGAAGAGCCCTTTCAGGAGACAGTTGTCCTGTCAGGTTATCTAGTCGTGCCCCAGGCGGGAGCGCCTGATCTGGGGCTCTGGGTCACGCCCCCTTCTTCTTTCAGCCTTTTCGGCCAAATGAAGTAGCCCAGAGGCTCCTGACTGTCATTTCTTTACTTTTCTGCCTCCTCTCAGAAAATGTAAGCTGAGAATTTCTAATTAACACTGTAATGTGTTCTAATATCAACGTAAATTCTTGTTTGAGGACATTTTATGGGGCCACAAATTGAGAACTTAAAATTCACACTAAAATTGTAGACTGCCCCTTGAGATATGGTAAGGGCATAAGGATTTTAGATGAAGAAAAATGTTACTTTCCCCAAAAGGAATTTTTGAATTCCGTTAGGAAAATAAACAATGTGAATATTTTTTTTCCATGTAAAGAACAGAAAATAGAGTGTGTGGGATTAATCGCTTGTAACAGTGATCACAGTGTAATTCTGGCCACAAAGGGACATTAATTACCACCCTCCTCCCTCTCCATGCTAAACTCCCCAATTTACGTTCCAGCTAACTTTTAATTTCTGCAGTACTATGCTTTTTCAAGTCTTCTCCTCTTGCAAATGGTAAAAATGCTCTTCCTCGCCTTAATTTTCTTTGTTCAAATCCTCATTTAGGTATTATGTCCTTTACAGTCCTTCCCTGGGACTTTTGTCCACCTCCCATTCAAGATAGAATATGCTCTTCTTTATGAACTTTTGCATATTTATCATAGTAATTATGATTCATTTAGTGACATCTGTTCTTCCAACTTTGGAGACCTCCTTGTGGGCAGGGCATATTTTATATTTATCTCAATTGCATTGATGCTCTGGCTCATTTGGTTCTCAACAGATATTTGTTGGATAAACGTAAACTACCTTTGTTAACTAGTCTAAAGGAATGTGAACTAAAATGAAATAAACAAGGGTAACCACTGAAATAAATAAATAAACTAATTAATTAATTTAATTGAGGCCTTTTTTTTTTTTTGGCTGTGCGGGGTCTTAGTTGCAGCACATGGCATCTTCGTTGCCCCATGCGGGATCTTCAGTTGCGGCATGCGGGATCTAGTTCCCTGACCAGGGATCAAACCCAGGCCCCCTGCATTGGGAGCGCAGTCTTAACCACTGGACCACCAGGGAAGTCCTGAGGAGATATATATATATATATTTTTTTTTTTTTTGGCTTTGTTGGGTCTTTGTTGCTGCACACAGGCTTTCTCTAGTTGTGGCGAGTGGGGGCTACTCATTGCAGTGAGCGGGCTTCTCATTGTGGTGGCTTCTCTTGTTGTGGAGCACGGGCTCTAGGTGCGCAGGCTTCAGTAGTTGTGGCTCGCGGGCTCTAGAGCGCAGGCTCAGTAGTTGTGGCACACGGGCTTAGTTGCTCCGTGGCATGTGGGATCTTCCCGGACCAGGGCTCGAACCCGTGTCCCCTGCATTGTCAGGCGGATTCTTAACCACTGCGCCACCAGGGAAGCCCCTGAGGATATTTTTTAAAAGAAGAAAATAAAACTCACCAGTCATCCAGAAGTAACTTAAAATTTTCATGTATTACATATAAGTTATTTTCTCTGCATAAATATTTTTTGCAGTTGAGTATATTTGGGGAAAACCATTTTATGTCCTGCTTTTTCACATGTATATGATATAATTCTGTTACTAAAATCTTAGCAACAAAGACGGCATTGAAGACCTTAATGTAAATCGTCTGTAGTGAGTTGAAGAAACAGGGATGAAGTGGATGCAGCATGTGAAGACAATTCTTTCAAGAAGTTTGGCTGTAAAGGAAAAGAGAAAGGTCAGTAGCCAGAGGAGAATGGCAAGTGAAAGAAAAATGTTAGAGTTTCTCAGTAAGGAGAACAGACTTAGTGATGTTTGTTAGTATAAGAGAAAAAAAACTGGTAGTTAAAGATACTGCCAAGAAAGAGAATAACTGATTGAATGATTCCATAAAGAAATAGGAGATGAGATCCATAGATCAGGTACATAAATTAGCTTAGATAGGAGGCAGAACTAGGAAAGAGGATGTCAATGTGGGTACGGATGTTAGTAATTTTAAAACTATTGAAAATCGGCAAAAGAGTAATAAAAATATGTCAAAAGATATATATAAAAATGGCCAATAGGTATGTTCAGCCACATTAGCTAAAAATATAAATGGCATATCAAATGCCTATTAAATTGGCAAAGATTAAAAAGAAATTAGTATACGCGTTGGGCAAGTGTTCAGTGAAACAAGCATTGCAGGTGGGGATAGAAATTGGTACATGTCCCCCTTCCCCAGGCATTTTAGAAATATGTATCAAAATCCTTAAAATATATACTTTAACTAAGCAACTATACTTCCAGGATGTTCTCAAAAGGAAATAATCAAAACCGCATACATATGTTAAGCTGGGTGGAGTTCATTTCAGTTTGTCCACCAAAAAAGATAGGTTAAATATATTACACCCATACTTCTTAGACTTGGATAATATGGTTGCAGATAAGAGAAGTTCACTCATACTAGTTTAAGTAAGAGCATCCGCAGGTTTTCTAGGAAGGGAATGTAGAGTTGCAGTCTGACTGACTACCCTGATACACAGTTAGTGGGATGCGTTGAACCATTTAAAATGATGATGTAGGGCTTCCCTGGTGGCGCAGTGGCTAAGAATCTGTCTGCCAATGCAGGGGACACGGGTTCGAGCCCTGGTCCGGGAAGATCCCACACGCTGCGGAGCAACTAAGCCCATGCACCACAACTACTGAGCCTACACTCTACAGCCCGCGAGCCACAACTACTGAGCTCACGTGCCACAACTACTGAAGCCCACGTGCCTAGAGTCCGTGCTCCGCAACAAGAGAAGCCACAGCAATG
This sequence comes from Balaenoptera musculus, assembly GCF_009873245.2. Lineage (NCBI taxonomy): Eukaryota > Metazoa > Chordata > Mammalia > Artiodactyla > Balaenopteridae > Balaenoptera > Balaenoptera musculus. Next base: position 46,199,012 of record NC_045794.1, on the reverse strand, counting down.
AGAAGCCCGCGCACCGCAACGAAGAGTAGCCCCCGCGGGCCGCAACTAGAGAAAGCCCGTGTGCAGCAACGAAGACCCAACACAGCCAAAAATAAATAAATAAATTTATTTAAAAAAAAAAAAAGAGGTATTGATGCATTTATAACTGTTTTCATACAATGTTATAACTGTCTAATATCAGTGTTTCATCATTCCTTACTTAGGCCTCCAGCCTTCATTACTGTCCTTTACAAAGATTCATGTAATTTAACAGAATTTTTTTTCTTAATTTCAAATTCCTCCTTGCTGTTTAACTTACCAGTAGACCTGAAGATCACTCCATTGTAGAAAATAGACATACTCCTCCTTCCTCTTTACAACTGCAATTATTTTCTTAGTTTATGGTTTAACTTTTTTTACAAGGATTATATATTTATATAAGTTAACAAAAAGTTGTTATTTTGGAATAAATTTTAAAAATAATGTTCCCATCAGATAATCACATTCATCACTAGTTAATTGATACAACAAATGTTAATATATGAGAAGGACTTCCCTGGTGGTCCAGCAGTTAAGACTCCGCACTTCCACTGCAGGGGGCATGGGTTGGATCCCTGGTCGGGGAGCTAAGATCCCACATACCGCGTGGTACGGCCAAAATAATAATAATATATGAGAGATGCTGATGATTGCCTGCCAACTCACATCTTCTTCTAAGGGAACTTGCTTTGTGCACAGATTTTTTTCCCTAAAGGACCATTTACCACACCATATAGCTACCTACCATCACCATCACTCATTGGGCGAGGGGATGTGGCACTATATCCAATATCAGTCCCCCTTCTCCCTTCTTCCATTCTTGTGGAAAATTTTATTTGTTTTAGGTATTTGTTTTATTTGTTAGATATTGGTGTCCAAATGTATTACGACACTTCCTCCTCAGCCTAAGAGGATTAATCTTGATTATTCTAAGTCATTCATGATAATTGCTATTTCCCTTGCCAACTCTGCCAGTGAAATGCCAAGGGGAAATCTGCTGGAGGCCTTCTAGGAAAGTTGCTCTTTAAAAGGAACACATGATAGGCACAGTTCATTTCCTGTTTCCTGGTGTTGTCAACCCCTGAAGCTGTGGCAGACAACTTGGAATCATGAAAGAAGCCAACTTCAGAGGAAAAGGTAACATGCTGAGGATGACAAAAAAAAACAGAAAGATGGAAGGAATGAAGGTCCTTGATGAGGTCACTGAGGACATGCCCTTTCTCCAGATTGTTATATAAGATAGTAAATGTTTAAACAAATTTGAATTGGATTTTCTATTACTTTTGGCCAAGAGCATCACAACTGATAAAGCACATTTCTGACTCAAGAGTAGCCAATCCCTAGGCTGACAAGTTGGACACAGAAAAGTACAAGGTGTCACTCAATTACATTAATGCCAAGAATGGAGCTAAGGTCCACACATTTCTACTTAAATTTGGAAAAGTGAGTACCTTGGAAAATATCCCACTTCCTTAAAGAAAGATGTAGACCTTGTCACCTTTAGCCTAAACAGCATAATAGACACATTATACCACATTTTACCTGTCTGGCTACCCTTATAATAAACTAAAGAAGGAGACCCAAAAAATCATGGTTCTAAAGTCAAAACTATACACAAATGCTTATCCAGAGAAGTGTCATTATCTCTTGCATTCCTTCCACTCTGTTCCCACCCTCCCTCTATAGGTAAATTTCATTAGTTTCTGGTTTATTATTTCAATGTATCGTTTTGTAAAAAATGAGCAGATACAGGTATATTATTTCCCCTTATTTCTTTTTTTTTAAAGGTTTTAATTTTTTTTAATTTATTTATTTATTTATTTTTGGCTGCGTTGGGTCTTTGTTGCTGTGCGCAGGCTTTCTCTAGTGGCGGGGAGCGGGTGCTACTCTTCGTTGCGGTGCGTGGGCTTCTTATTGTGGTGGCTTCTCTTGTTGCAGAGCAAGGGCTCTAGGCACCCGGGCTTGAGGAGCTGTGGCACACAGGCTCAGTAGTTGTGGTGCACGGGCTTAGTTGCTCTGCGGCATGTGGGATCTTCCCAGACCAGGGCTCGAACTTGTGTCCCCTGCACTGGCAGGTGGATTCTTAACCACTGCGCCACCAGGGAAGCCCTATTTCCCCTTATTTCTTACCCCAAATGTAGCATACTATTTATTCTTTTTTGTTCTTTGCTTTTTTCACTGAACAGTAAATCCTGAAAATCACTCCATAAAAGCTGCCTGGTAGTCTATTATGGGTATAGTGCTCTAGTATGTGTATTCAGTCTGTCTCCTATGTATACATATTGAGGTTAGCTCCAACATTTTGCAATTACAAGTACACTGTGACATATAATCTTATGCACATGTAGTTTTGTATTGTCGGAGATGGTTCTTCAGGATAAATTCCTACAGAATTGGGTCAAAGGGTAAATTCATATGTAGTTTTCTTAGATATTGCCAAATTCCCTCTTCAAGACAAATACTGTATGAGTTCACTTATATGCGGAATCTAAAAAACAAAACAAATGAACACACATAACAAAACAGAAACAGAGTCATAGATGCAGAGAACAAACAGGTGGTTACCCGAGGAGAAGGGGGTGGAGGGAAGAAAGAAATAGATGAGGGAGATTAAGAGGTACAAACTTACAGTTGCAAAATAAATGAGTCATGAGTATGAAATGTACAGTGTGGGGAATATAGTCAATAACTAAGGATTATCTTTGTATGGTGACAAATCATAACTAGACTTATTATGGTGATCATTTTGAAATGTAGAGAAAAAAATCACTATGTTGTGTAACAGGGAATAACATAGTGTTGTAGGTCAATTATACTTCAAAAGCAAACAAACATACAAACTTATAGAAAAAGAGATCAGATTTGTAGTTACCAGAGGTGGGTGAGAAGGGAGGGGGAATTGGATGAAAGCAGTCAAAAGGTACAAACTCCCAGTTATACTGGGAGAACTAGGGATGTAATGTACACCATGATAAATACAATTAGCACTGCTCTATGTTATATATGAAAATTGTTAAGAGAGTAAATCCTGAGTTATCCTAACAAAAAACAAATTTTTTTTCTTTTTTCTATGTCTAATTTTGTACCTATATAAGATGATGGATGTTCACTAAACATACTGTGATCATCATTTCATGATATATGTAAGTCAAATCATTCTACCTTAAACATATACAGTGCTGTATGTCAATTATATCTCAATAAAACTGGAAGAAAAATTAAAAATAAAAATAATTAGGGCTTCCCTGATGGCACAGTGGTTGAGAATCTGCCTGCCAATGCAGGGGACACGGGTTTGAGCCCTGGTCTGGGAAGATCCCACATGCCGCGGAGCAACTAGGCCCGTGAGCCACAATTACTGAGCCTGCGTGTCTGGAGCCTGTGCTCCGCAACAAGAGAGGCCGCAATAGTGAGAGGCCCACGCACTGCGATGAAGAGTGGCCCCCGCTTGCCGCAACTAGAGAAAGCCCTTGCACAGAAACAAAGACCCAACACAGCCAAAAATAAATAAATAAATTTAAAAATAATAATAATAATTAGTGATGATTTTAAATTAAGGAATTAAAAATTTAAAAATACAACAACCAGGGTGTTTGCAAAAAAAAAAAAAATACAACCACTATAACCATCATTCATGTCTATTTTTATATCCTAAAATTGATACTTTTCCCAAAAGAATTTTAGGTGGAAGTCCATAGAGCTATAAGCACCCCTCGCATTCATGGTTTTCACTATGTGGATTTGAAACCAAGTGAATTTTCTATCGGATTTCCTTTTTTTTGGCAGCTATGCTCTGGAACAATGTGGTTGAAAACCTGGAAAAAGGCATGGTGCATGTCCGAAACTTGTAGTCAGTCTGGCTATCACCCTGCAGCAGGCTACAGCAGAAATATAACCTGAGGATAACCACTCAAATTTACACCCACCCATCCCTGTCATTATCATTGTCTCAAAGACTAGGTGTTATTGTTTATCTTCCCTGCAACGTGTATCTTAGTTTCATTTACATATTTTCATCCTGTAAGAAAATAATTTTCCACTTTTGGGAACTTTGGCACAAAGAAACAAGGAAATGCTAAACCTATGGGTGTGAAACTAAATGTCACCAAGAGATACATGCAAGGAGAAGACAGCATACCACAGATGTTTCCTGGGTTTGACTAAAAGCACACTGCAAATCCCAAGAAGCTCAAGGATGTTGAGTGAATAGAATGAAGAGAAAGTACATGCCTTTAACCCTCATTGTGTTCTTACCATTCTCAGAATCCCAGGGAGGAAAAAGCACATCTGTCAATGGACAAAGATTTTGGAACCAGTCACAAGGCACAGCTCCTTTTTGAAGGAGTCAAGCAACTCATCAATGTCTTCCCCTTACACCTCCTCAAAGCCCACTTGCCTGGCCAGCTGTCAAGGAAAGGCCTCCAAGCCATCGACCATGGCTGGTGGAAGAAACCACTCTGCTAAGTCCCACCCTTCATCCAGCCACCTTTCTCTGTGTATGCCACATCTCTTCTGTCTTTCCTTTGCTCCTTCTCTCTCATCCTTCACCCCTGCTTCCCTTGGCCGCTTCACCAATCATCCACTGGTACTTCACCAAGCCCACTGTGGTCATCTCCTTCCCAGCCTGACAGAGGCTGCATGGCATATTGGAAACAGCACAGGCTCTGGACTAAAAAATGGTAGGTTTGACTCTTGGCTCTGCATTAATGAGCTTTATGAACTTGGAAACATCATAATAGTCCCATCAGGTCTCACTTTTGTCATCTATACATGGGGATAATAAGATCTACTTTGTAGAATTGTTGTAGGATTAATAATGATGGTTTTGATATCTGACACATTAGTAGCTCAATAAATAATAACTGGTAGTGGTTGTGGTAATGGAAGGAGGAGAGAAGGAACTTCAGCTTCCTACATAAAAAGCCCATGGAAGGAAGGCCGGAAAGGTATCTTCATACTTTCTCTTCTTTCCACCTTCTATTCTGTGCTTCCTCACTTTAAAAAGGAATTATTTTAAAGGTCTGTCCCAATATTAATATTCTAGTTTTAATGGCAAAAATTAAAATAAACAGATGTATACTAAAGGCCTATTATGTGCAAAGAAGGTCACATAAAATTTCTTTAGGGAAACCAGATTAAATTAAAATCTGCTGAAAAAAATAATCTTTAGATTTTCATTTTTTTCCTTCCTTCATACGTTCTTGCCAGTGGTATCACTATGTATATGATCCAAAGGAGCAGCATGTGACAATCATTCCTCTACATATACGTACTTTGGCTGTTGAGGCTCTTTTCATATATGTGTATATACGAGTTATTAAATAATGTTTATACCTCAAAAATTTGATTTCAATGCTTCATTATTCTCTAAACCTTTGGATGATCCTCAAATCACTAGATATCAGTGGCTATCTGATGAAGACTGACTGTCACACTCAACAGTGTGCCCTCATTCCAAGGAGCTCATCAGTAAAAGAGCAGGCTGAGATGGTGGCCTTTTAGCTTCAGTATCTATGAAATTCATTTCATTGAAACTGAATTAGTTCAATGCAACCCAGCTAAGTGCTCTCCTGGGTACTGCAACAGCCTTCGGTGGGAGATAACAAGGCAGCCACTTGTACCATGCTTGTCTCCACTAAACACTACCATCTGCAAAGGTTTTTAACCTGATCCATGAGAGGTGCGTTTGTGGGTTCATGAACCTCTTGAAATTATATTCAGTTCTGTGTGTATATGAATTCTTCTAGATAGAAGACCCGTAGCTTTCATCACATTCTCAAAGGTGTCTATGACTCTCAAAAAGTGAAGGACTACTGACATAAGAAATTAAGTAGTGGGATTTCCCTGGTTGTCCAGTGGTTAAGACTCCACGCTTCCACTGCAGGGGGTGTGGGTTCAATCTCTGGTCAGGGAACTAAGATTCCATGTGCCGTGCGGTGTGGCCAAAAAAATATATATATGTATACATATGTACACATATATATACACATATATGAAAGAAACTAAGTGCCTGGCCTGCTGTATTCGTTTTCTATTGCTTCAGTAACAAATCACCATAAATTTAGAAACTTAAAACTAATTTATTATCCTACAGTTCTGTACATCAGAAGTCTGACATGGTCTCTCCAGGTTAAAATCAAGGTGTTGGCAGGGCTGCATTCTTTCCTGGAAGCTCTAGGAGAGAATCTGTTTGCTTGATCATTCAGGTTGTTGGCAGAATTCAGTTCCTTGTGGTTGTAGGACTGAGGTCCCCACTTCCTTGCTGGCTGTCACCTTGCTGCTCTAGAGGCTGCCCTCTTGGATGTGGCCCCCTTCCTCCATCTTCAAAGCCAGGGTTTGAGTCCTTTCCAAGCTTCAAGTCTCTCCTGCCTCTTCTTCAGTCTCATACCTCTGACTCGTTTTCCTGCCTTTCTCTTCCCCTTCTAAAGGCTCGTGTGATTACGATGTGATTACATTAGGCCCATCTGGATAATCCAGGATAATCTTCCTATTTTAAGGTTCATAACCTTAATTCCCTCTGCAAAGTCTCTTTTACCATATAATTTAGCATATTCACAGACACCAGGAATTAGGGGGCCATTATTCTATCTACCACACCTTTCCACCCACATTTGTGCTACTTGTTCCATTCCAATCACAGAGAAAGTGGGGTTGGTGACCAGTTCCTATGCAAGGTATCCTTCAGCAAAAAGCGTATGAGGCAATGTTTGTCCTCAACAGCTTCCACAGTCTTCTTTTAGTTACTAATTAGCAAAGTACCACCTAAGTCCCCCCCCAACAAAAGATTCAATGCACGTAGGCCCCAACAGCACCCCACTCCTCTTGCTCCTCAGACCAGGCTAGACCCCCAACTCTCCACCTTTTCTCCTCTTTAAAAAAAATAAAGTGCGACATTTACTGTCTGGAAAGGATCTAATAAAATAAGTCCCTCTAAATTGTTGAAGACTAATAAGCAGTAATTCTTCCCTAATAATAAACAGCAAAAAAACAGATATGCAAAAATTTTTAAATCATGTAGACAACTTATTACTAAATGTCTATGAATTTCAGTTAAGCTGTGTCCAAGGCTTATTAAATACTTCTGCTCACGCACATCCTCTTTGTTTTCTTCTTATCATCAGCAATCAACCCCATTCACTTGGTTGTACCCTGGGGACTACCATTCATCCCTCTCCCTTCCAGGAGTGTCATCTTTTGGGTCAGACCTTCAGGCCCAGCTCAGCTCACAGGTCTCCAAGAGAACATCGCGGGTCTGCCTATTGTTAAGCTTACAGACAACCAGGCAAGGAGTCTGCATTACAGAGGGAAACAGGTTTCCTGGCCTAGACCACCTTCGACTGTCTCCTTGATATCTGCCTTAGATATTTCCTCATAGCATCCTTGTTTTTTAGAAATAATCAATGTAAACAGGTATTGGGAATAATTGTCTTCACAGTATAGATGTGAAGATGTGTTTTATATTTAGTTTAAAACAAGATTTAGCAGCCAATCTAAAAAGTTATGAAGAAAACAAAATCAGAGATTGAAGTCTGGCTTGCTTAAAAACTCTCTCCTCTCCCTCTCTCCCTCTCTCACAAGTGTCTGCACACACACACACACACACACACACACACACCCCTAAAGTATTAAAAATGTTTTGTTGCTGATGGATGATTTCATTTTCAAAACTCAAAGTTTCCAGGTCCCTTTCACTAAACCATCTCCTTGACACAACAGACAAGATGGCGGCCTCTTGAGCACAACACCTGCTCATCTACGAGGGCTCACCAGGGTGGAAAGGGGGACCTCACATGTTAACATGGCTGTTCTGATGTGGAGTTATTTTTTTTTTAAGTCTGAAAAACAAAACATCATTTCTCCTCGCACTCTCTCCCCAACCCCTTCACTTTGTAAAATCATCAGGTAATGTGTAGCATACACATCCTTCTCTTGATACTTATAGCCCATCTCTGATCTCTCCCTCATCCCTCACTCCACACCCTAGTCACCTTCAAAGGTGATTCACAGTGAGGCTAAGGAAGCTTCAGCCTCAGGGCACTAACCTGTGAGGCCTCTGGGCATGTTGGAGTTGTCAAGGGTCTAGATGGGGAAGCCAAGCAATCAGAAGGTATTTCTATGTGAGCAATTCTACTGAATTGCCTAAAAAGAATCAGAAGAAAAGGACTTCCCTGGTGGCGCAGTGGTTAAGAATCCACCTGCCAATGCAGGGGACACGGGTTCAAGCCCTGGTCCGGGAAGATCCCACATGCCTCGGAGCAACTAAGTCCGTGCGCCACAACTACTGAGCCTGCGTTCTAGAGCCCGCGAGCCACAACTACTGAGCCCACGTGCCACAACTACTGAAGCCCGCGCACCTAGAGCCCATGCTCTGCAACAAGAGAAGCCACCGCAATGAGAAGCCCGTGCACTACAACAAAGAGTAGCCCTCGCTCTCTGCAGCTAGAGAAAGCACGCGTGCAGCAACAAAGACCCAATGTAGCCAAAAATAAATTAATTAATTAAAAAAAGAATCAGAAGAAAGTATGCTGAGTCTCCAAAGCATCAGTCATTCACTGTGATTTATTTTTTCATTCTAAATAAATATCTAAATAGGCAATTTTGTACATACTTTTGCATGCTTTTTCTTAAGGGGCCCCCCAAGTTGTAAAAACTTCAGCCCCACAAAACCTGGTTCTACTTCTGCTCACCTCATCACAGGCCCTCACTGCCTCCCCAGGCCTCCACCAGTCATACTTCCTTCCTCACCCCCACCTCGCCCTCCCTCTGCAAGGCTGAGAAAGTAATTTAAAGACTATTTCTAGCACTTATTAGCTATGTGGCCCTGAGTGAGATGTTTAAATTCATGGAGCTTCATATTCCTCACCTGTAAAAGGTGGATAATAATAATACCTATCTTGAAGTGTTATTTTTGAGGATCAGAAATAATGGATGAAAAGTGCCTATTGTGGGCTACCCTGGTGGCACAGTGGTTAAGAATCTGCCTGTCAATGCAGGGGACATGGGTTCGAGCCCTGGTCCGGGAAGATCCCACATGGCGCAGAGCAACTAAGCCCATGCACCACAACTACTGAACTTGCGCTCTAAAGCCCGTAAGCCACAACTACTGAGCCCGTGTGCCACAACTACTGAAGCCCACATGCCTAGAGCCTGTGCTCCACAACAAGAGAAGCCACCGCAATGAGAAGCCCGTGCACCACAACGAAGAGTAGCCCCTGCTCGCCGCAACTAGAGGAAGCCCGTGCACAGCAATGAAGACCCAATGCAGCCAAAAATAAATAAATAAATAATTTTTTTTAAAAAAAGGCACTAATCCCATTCAAGAGGACTCCATCCTCATGGCTTAAGCACCTCCCAAAGGCTCTACCTACTACAGTATACTAATACCATCACACCAGGCATTAGGATTTCGACTTATAAATTTGGGGGGTACATTCAGACCATAGCACACACCCCCTTAAGCCACTTCTTAAGGATTTCTGTATAATCAATTATTCCTCTAATATTCACTGAGCATACAGCATATAGGACATTTTGTTAGGCTCTTAGGAGAAAACAAGGGAAATAAGACAAGACCTTTCTACCTTAACAGGCTTAGAGGGAATAAAATGGATTCGAAATTACTACAGAAGAGGAGAGTATGTGTTGGGTGCTATAGAAGTTCAGAAAAGTAAAAAAAAAAAAAAGTTTGGGCTGGAAGAATCAGGGAATGTTGAATGAAGGACTGTTTAATCTTGACCTTAAAGGATGGAAAGAGTTTTGGTGGCAATGCAGAGGAAGTGGAAATGTGTTCCAATGTGCATAAGGGTCTGCTTGGAGGAAGTGAGCAGAGGAGTCCTGAGAGATAAAGCTGAAAACTATTAAGACATATAAGACTCAAATAAATGGAAAGATATTCCATGATCATAGATTAGAAGAATTAATATTGTTAAAAAGTCCATATTACCCAAAGCAATCTACAGGTTCAGTGTAATCCCTATCAAAATTTCAATGGCATTTTTCACAGAAACAGAAAAAACAATCCTAAAATTTGTAGGGAACCACAAAAGACCCTGAATAACCAAAGAAACTGAGAAAGAAGAACAAAGCCAGAGGCATCACACTTCCTGATTTCAAACTACGTTACAAAGCTATAGTAATTAGAACAGTATGGTAATGGCATAAAAACAGACACATAGATCAATGGAATAGAATAAAAAACCCACAAATAACCCCATGCACATATATCCAATTAATTACAACAAAGGAGCCAAGAATATACAGTGGGAAATTATAGTCTCTTCAATAAGTGGTGTTGGGAAAACTGGACAGCCAACACAAAAGAATGAAACTGGACTCCCATCTTATACCATACACAAAAATCAATTCAAAACGGATTAAAGACTTGAACATAAGACCTGAAACCATAAAACTCCTAGAAGAAAACATAGAGAGTAAGCTCACTGACATCAACCTTGGCAATAATTTTTTTGGATTTGACACCAAAAGCAAAGACAACAAAAGCAAAAATAAACAAGTGGAACTACATCAAACTAAAGAGCTTCTGCAAAGGAAACCATCAGCAAAATCAAAAGGCCACCTATGGAATGGGAGAAAATACTTGCAAATCATAAATCTAATAAGGGGTTAATATTCAAAATATATAAAGAACGTATACAATTCAATAGCAAACAAAACAAAAGCAAAACCAATTCAATTAAAAGATGGGCAGGGACTTCCCTGGTGGCGCAGTGGTTAAGAATCTGCCTGTCTATGCAGGGGACGCGGGTTCAATCCCTGGTTTGGGAAGATCCCACATGCCGCGGAGCAACTCAGCCCATGGGCCACAACTACTGAGCCCGCGTGCCACAACTACTGAAGCCTGTGCACCTAGAGCCTGTGCTCCACAACAAGAGAAGCCACAGCAGTGATAAGCCCCCACACCACAACGAAGAGCAGCCCCCGCTTGCCGCAACTAGAGAAAGCCCACGCACAGCAACAGACCCAACACAGCCAAAAGTAAATAAATAAAATAAATTTATTTTTAAAAAAAAGACAAGAGATAACAAGTGTTGGTGAGGATGTGGAGAAAAGGGAACCCTCGTGCACTGTTGGTGGGAATGTAAAGTGGAGCCACTATGGAAAGCAGTATGGAGGTTCCTTAAAAAATTTAGAAATAGAACTACCATGTGATCCAGTAATTCCACTTCTGGGTATACATACCGAAGGAAACAAAATCATCTCAAAGAGATATCTGCACTCCCATGTTCACTGCAGCATTATTCACAATAGCCAAGACATGGAAACAACCTATGAGTTGTTGAGTGGATAAAGAAAATATGGTATATATATATATATATATATATATATATATACACACACACACACACACACATACAGTGGACTATTATGCAGCCATAACAAAGAAGGAAATCCTTTTATTTGTGACAATATGGATGGACCTGGAGGGCATTATGCTAAGTGAAATAAGTCAGACAGAGAAAGACAAATACTGTATTATCTCATTTGTGGAATCTAAAAAAACCAAACTAACAGAAACAGTGGGCAGATTGGTAGTCAGCAGAGGTTGGGGGATGGGTGGGAGGTGGGGGAATTAGGTGAAGGTGATCAAAAGGTACAAACTTCCAGCTATAAGATAAGTTCTGGGGATGTAACGTACAGCATGGTGACTGTAGTAGTTAACAATATTATATATTTTAAAGTCGTTAAGAGAGTAAATCTTAAAAGTTCTCATCACAAGGAAAAAAATTTGTAACTATGGGTGGTGGTGAATGTTAACTAAATGCACCATGGTAACCATTTTGAATATACATATATTATCGAATCATTATGTTGTATGCTTTAAACTAACACACAGTTATATGTCAATTATATTCCAATAAAACTGGAAAAAATTTAAAATAAAAATAATAAATAGTACTTAAATCCATTCCTTCCTCAATATTCCATTTCCACCATCTCAGGCCCTTATCATTCACTGAATTATTAAAGTAGCCTGATAATTAGTTCTCTGCTTCCTTCTCACTGCTAACCAAATTATTATTTTTTAATATTTATTTATTTATTTGGCTGCACCAGGTCTTAGTTGCTGCGTGCGGGATCTTCATTGCAGCATGCAGGATCTTTAGTTGCAGCATGCGGGCTCTAGTTCCCTGACCAGGGATCAAACTGATGCCCCCTGCAGGGGAAGCACAGAGCCCTAACCACTGGACCACCAGGGAATTCCCTAGCCAAATTAGTTAGTAAGTTATGGCTGTGTTGGGTCTTCATTGCTGCGCTCGGGTTTCCTCTAGCTGCCACAAGCGGGGGCTACTCTTCCTTGTGGTGGCTTCTCTCTTGCGGAGCACGGGCTCTAGGCGCACAGGCTTCAGTAGTTGTGGCACGTGGGCTCAGCAGTTGTGGCTCCCGGGCTGTAGAGCGCAGGCTTCAGTAGTTGTGGCGCACGGGCTAAGTTGCTCTGCGGCATGTGGGATCTTCCTGGACCAGGGCTCGAACCCATGTCCCCTGCATTGGCAGGTAGATTCTTAATCACTGCGTCACCAGGGAAGTCCTCGCCAAATTATTTTTAAAACATCAATCTGATCCTGCAGCTGCGCTGCCTAAACCCTTCAGTGGCCCCCCACCCCACCCTCCCTCACCTCTTCCAGCATAATGTTCATATTCCTTATGAATTATGGAACATAATTATGGAACATATTCCATAATGTTCATATGATCTGTCCCCCACATAACCTCTTCACCCTCCTCTCTCACCACTCCCGTCATCATCATTCATTCTCTCATTCATTCATTCAGCAAGAATTTATGGAGCATCTACTATGTACCTCCCACCCCATGCCACAGCCGTATTTGAAGCACCTGGACACCCAAAGCAATGTCCCGGCTCCCTGCGTGTGCTTTCCAACTGCCCGGGCCTCCCCCTTCTATCTCCACCCTCACCCAGCCCACCTGGAAAACTCCCTCTTCTGCAAGACACAAATCTGGTGCTACCTCCTCTCTTTCAAGCCTTCCCTGACCTCCAGGTAGAAGTGGCCATTCCACATCTCTGTCCTACAGCAAGCATGGTCTTCCACTGTCACTGCATACTACGTGGCATTTACCTGTTCATTTATCTGTCTTTACCTCTACACATTTAACTCCTTGAGGAGACGGTTTATACGTATCTAAGTCATCTTAGGTCTCTAACAGCACTTAGTACAGAGGCTAATAGTAAAAATTCAACACAATTTTGCTGACTAATTTCTAAGATCTTTTCCAGCTCTAAAATTCTGTGATTCAGACACAGGATAATGATCAAAAAATAATCATTGAGAATATGTCATATATTCATACCGCAGCCACACAAAATTGTGAATTTGGATTTTCCTATTTGGGGTTTTCTCAAATATCCTGCAGGGCAGCAGGCAGCAATTGCAAATGCCATGCCAGTGTTGGCACTCTCCTGGCTCATCTCTGAGTCCTATCTGCTTTATGGGTGTTAAGTTAAAAGTTAACTCTTAACTCCCTTCCTGATCTGTATCTTTATTTCTGTAATCCTACACCAGGCAGGGAAAGGTTCCTAGGCTGTCATGCTGCCTATTGCCACGAGAGGGCAACTGGGAGTCCAGGTTTGTGTTAAAAACCTTCTGGCCACAAGATGGACCCCAAACACCAGATTAATGCCAACAGGGATTTAATTTCCATCACGTGCATGTCAGACTCAGGTTACTTTTATTCCCTCTCCCTGAAAAGTGAAATCTCTCCCACAGGTGACCAAATACCTGGAAATCGTCTAGAGCTATACATTACTTTGCTTAGGAAGAGGGAATGTAGAAGAAAGGAGGACCAACACTAAGAATTTTTTTTAAATTGCCTAGAAAGAGAGGCCCTCTTCCAGGCCAAATAAAAGACCAGAAATTTGAATGTGGACTGAGGATTTAGGTGAATCCGAAGAATTATCGTTAATTTGTTTAGGTGTGTTAATTAACGGTGTTTTGCTTAAGAATGGTGGTTTGATTAATGGTGTTTTGCCCATGAGGGCAGGACCTGGGTCTCTTCTGGTCACCACTCTCTCAGCTCTTACCAAAATGGCACAAAGTGTGCGTTTAGTAAACAGTTGTTGAGTGAGTGAGTGAAGAGAAAGTTTAATGTCATCCAAATTCAACATACACATAACTAAAGGGAAAACACACTAACTAAAATTCTCTAAAAAAGTCCTGGGAGATGGGTGGTGAATCCTAATCACAATCATCAAATTATATTCTTGAAAACCTGGTGCTCTCATCATGGCTCAAACAATCAAAATGCAAGTGTTTATGAACTGAGGAAACTCCTGCTTGGCAGAGACTTCTTCTGGGCCAAGAAGACGGTTAAGCCACCATGTGCTGCTACTTGGCCCCTGGTGGGCTGGCAGGTGGGAAGGGGAGCAGGGGATGGGGAGCAGGAAGCAAACCCTCCAGACGCGCTTGGAGGAAGCGGCTTTACTGAAGGGCAGCAAACTCAGGAAAGGAATTTTTCATGTTATTTCTAGACAGACTCTGGAATTTGTATTCTCCTTAGATGCTTTCAGGTCCTCCCATTAAAGATGGGTGGTAGTTATTTACCTCAAGGAAGAGATTTCCATTAAAAATCACGATTCACACCCAGATAGTAAGAAAAGACTGTGCTGGGTCGGGGGGGTGCATGGTACTTCCCTTCAGAGGACCTAAGCAGGAGAGGCTGTGCAGGCAGCCTCGTCATTGTCTTAGTTTTGTAGCCCCCAGAAGAAATCATTCCATGTCCTGCTTTTCATCTTCATAGAGTGCCGCTGTTTCTCCTGTGCTAAAAGAAAACTGTTGAGAGGCAGGCTGATTACAGGAGGGATTTTTAACCAAAAATTAAATGTTAGTACCCAATCACCCACAAAGGGTATGTGACATTCCCTGGCTCCCCCCATCTGAAGGTGGTCCCCATATTATTCTCTGTCACGGCACCTGCAAATGTCCTTCACAGCACTGATGACAGCCGTTAAGTATTTCATTTGTTTGTTTACTTGTTTATTATCTTCTCCACTAGACTCTAGGCTCCCTGAGGGCAGGACCTGAGTCAGTTCTGTTCACCACTCTCTCAGCTCTCAGCAAAACAGCACAAAGTGAGCATTTAGTAAAGAGCTGTTGAGTGAAAAAATGAGTGAAGAGAAAGTCTAGTGTCATCCAATTCTACCAAATGCAAGAAGGGGAAAATAGATTCATGGCTGGTTTCCTGTGTTGAACATCCTTTCAGGAGTGAACAGGACTATTAAGATGACTGATCTTTTTCAATAGAGTCCAATTATAATTACTGTTCATTTACCTGTGTTCTCCTGGAAGGACTACTTAAGCCAATTACTAACATTAAAACATAGAAATGTGAAATTTCACTGTTGAGATGGCAATCTATTTAAAATATGTCCTAATTTTACGCTCTTGTTAGAAGGTTCTCCTGACAAATCTCTTTATAAAAGCTGAGTCCTCCCCTAATTGAGCCTAATCATGGTAGAACCATTAGTATTACTGCACAGACCTGGCCTGGGAAGTGAGCTAGTCCCGAGCTGAGACCCAGCTTGGCCACTTACAGCCTAGTGACCTGGAGCGAATCAGCTTTCTCAAGCTTCCATTTCCCCACCCAGTAACGCCTCCCCTCAGGCTGTGTGCCTGGCACATCTGGACCCTCAGAACTATTCAATCCCCTACTCTTCACTGCCAGCCAAGAGTAGCCAAGCTACCCAAGACACCTCAGACTTACTCATCCAGGCATTAGTAACATTCGACTTAAGAAATAAGAATGCAGGCCACATCACCGTCACCCCAACTCAAACTCTCTCCCCAGCCTCCATTTTTATAACCGCCTCAATATCAGATGGCCATCCACAACGCACACACGCGCTCCCTACCTCAGCTCCTGCCACTTACACAGAACAACACTCCTCCCTCTGCCGTCCCCACAGCCTCCGATTGCAACTTTTTACTTTATTGCTCAATGTGGCCAAGTGTTCAAGGGCCAAAGAGGGTAAATGTGTTATAGAGGCTAAGGTTTCCTTAATCCAGTGGGCCGCAGTGAAGGGCTATGTGTACAACATATCGGCACACACATGGCAGAACAGGCAAATTTCTTGAACGTTCAGAAACCCTTACAAATCCATTAGGAAAGTCAATTAAGAAAAAGAAAAAAAGAAAAAGCAAACTACCCAATAGAAGAAATGAAGAATAAGAACAGAAAAAGAATCCTGTGAAAATATGCTCAGGCTTACTCATAATTAAGACAAATCAAAACCATGAGGCACCAATTTTCAGGTATCAGATTAATAAAAATTAAAACCGATAATGCCCAGCGTTGGCAGCAGTGTGGAGAAACAGGCATTCTTATACACCTCTGACCGAAGTCTAAACTGGGCAATTAACACTCAAAAATTTAAATACAGAACAACTACATTAGTTCAGCTTTTGTTCATCCAGTCACCCATTTAAAAAGCGAAAAGAAATAGACATTTCTCCAAAGAAGACATACAGATGGCCAAGAGGCACATGAAAAGATGCTCAACATCACTAATTATCAGAGAAATGCAAATGAGGTATCACCTTCCACTGGTCAGAATGGCCATCATCAAAAACTCTACAAACTGGGGCTTCCCTGGTGGCGCAGTGGTTGAGAATCTGCCTGCCAATGCAGGGGACACGGGTTCGAGCCCTGGTCTGGGAAGATCCCACATGCCGTGGAGCAACTGGGCCTGTGAGCCACAACTACTGAGCCTGCGCGTCTGGAGCCTGTGCTCCGCAATGGGAGAGGCCGCCGCAGTGAGAGGCCCGCGCACCGCGATGAAGAGTGGCCCCCGCTTGCCAGAACTGGAGAAAGCCCTCACACAGAAACGAAGACCCAACACAGCCAAAAATAAATAAATAAATAAATAAATAAATTTATAAAAAAAAAAAAAAAACCTCTACAAACAATATGGGACTTCCCTGGTGGTCCAGTGGTTAAGACTCCAGGCTCCCAATGCAGGGGGCCTGAGTTGGATCCCTGGTCAGGGAACTAGATCCCGCATGCCACAACTAAGACCCGGCGCAGCTAAATAAATAAATAAATTTTTTTTAAATCTACAAACAGTAAATGCTGGAGAGGGTATGGAAAAAAAGGAACCCTCCTACACTGTTGGTGGGAATGTAAATTGGTACAGCCACTGTGGAGAACAGTATGGAGGTTCCTTTAAAAACTAAAAATAGAGCTACCATATGACCCAGCAATCCCACTCCTGGGCATACATCTGGAGAAAACTATAATTTGAAAAGATACATGTACCCCAATGTTCACTGCAGCACTATTTACAATAGCCAGGACGTGGAAGCAACCTAAATGTCCATCGACGGAGGAATGGATAAAGAAGATGTGGTATACATATAAATTGGAATATTATTCAGCCACAAAAAGAATGAAATAATGCCATTTGCAGCAACATGGATGGACCTAGAGATTGTCATACTGAGTGAAGTAAGTCAGACAAAGACAAATATTATATGAAATCGCTTATATGTGAAATCTAAAAAAATGGTACATATGAACCTATTTACAAAACAGAAATAGAGTCACAGATGTAGAAAATAAACTTATGGTTACCAAGAGGGAAGTGGGGGGCAGGAGGGGTAAATTGGGAGATTGGGGTTGACATATACACAGTACTATATATAAAATAGATAACTAATAAGAGCCTATTGTATAGCACAGGGAACTCTACTTAATGCTAAGTAATGACCTATATGGGAATAGAATCTAAAAAAGTGGATATATGTATATATATAACTGACTCACTTTGTTGTACAGCAGAAACTAACACAACATTGTAAATCAACTATATTCCAATAAAAATTAATTATAAAAAATAAAAATTTAAAAATAAAATTTAAAAAAAGTGAAAAGAGAATCAACAGACTGGGAAAAGATATTATTTAACCCATAACAGACCAGTAAGCACAAAATATAATGAAATTCTATAAATCAATAAGGAAAGTGAGGCAGGAGATAGATGGGCTCCAGGTTAGACATTTACAGCCAGCCTCCTGTTTACACTTCCTGATAAAAATGACAACAGGAATAGGGTAAATAGCTGGACTTTGCCGCCGGTGGACACTTTAAGATAACAGTAATGGCAGGGGCAAAGAGGAGCTGAGTTCTGCCCAGATAAAAGATAAAGAGACCACATATTTCTCATTCTTGAGGTCAAGGAGACCTTCCCGACTACACATGCGCAGAAAGGCTCCTCAGGGGTCAAAAAGGGAGGGGGCACCACCCCATAGTAGGTGATGTCAACCTACCCATAGGCCTCCTCGCTAGAATCCATCTTGGCTGAGAGATGCCCACACGCACAGGGGAGGACCCTAAGATAAACCAAATACGGACTCAGAGCCAGGCAAAGCAAGATGATTGGCCAGAGGAAACCCGGAAGAAATGCCCTATACAAGTGATTCAAACTACCACGAGGGCGTGACTCTCTCTCTGAGCCCGCCCCTGTGTATCCACACGTACCCTTTTTCCTCCTAATAAACACTTTACTTGTTTCACTACTTTCCGTCTCTTTGAGGAAATTCATTTCTACAAAGCTGATGGGCCAGGGCCTTGTTACTGGCCACTGATCTAGTTACTAGGATTCAGCGCTCTCACTGCCTCGGCCTGACTTCAGTCTCTGGCTGGGTAACCGAAATCCTGCTTCAAGCCGCTGCAGGCCGAGGCCACCGGAGATCAGAAAGGACAAACACTCCAACAGGAAAAAAATGGGCAAAGGCAATTCACACGAGAGGAAACATGCATGGCTATGAAAAAAATACATGAAAAGACACCCAACCTCATGAGTAATCCAAGAAATGTGAACGAAAACCACAAGCAGCATTTCACATCAATCAAACTGGCAAAATTAAATGATCGGACAATACCAAGTGTATTGGTGAGGATGTCCAGTAACTGACTGCAGTGAGAGTGTAAAACCACTTTGGAGAACAATGTCTAATATCACTGAAGATTCTCATATTCTGTGAACCAGCTGTTCCCTCATAGGCAAATACCCTAGAGAAATCCCCACACGTATACAATCAAGAGAGATACACACGAATGTTCACCACTGCACTGTTTGTAACAGAAAAAAAACTGGTACGCCTTTAATGTCCATTAACCAGGAAATGGATATATAATTTGCGGTGTATTCATATAATTTGAAGTTATTCAGTACTGAAAAGAATAACTTGGTATTCTTTTCAGTACTGAAATGGTATCAGCATGGAAGAATCCCAGAAATATAATACTGAGGAAAAGATGCAAGTATCAGAAGAATATATACAGCAAAGTACTACTTATGTAAAAGTAAAAACATTCAGGGATGTCCCTGGTGGTCCAGTGGTTAAGAATCCACCTTCCAGTGCAGGGGACGTGGGTTCGATCCCTGGTCGCGGAACTAAGATCCCACATGCCGCGGGGCAACTAAGCTGCACGCCACAACTACGGAGCCCACGCACTCTAGAGCCCACACACCGCAACTACTGAACCCGCGTGATCTGAGGCCTGCACACGGCAATGAAGTGCCCACGTGCCGCAACTAAGACCTGTCGCAGCCGAATAAGTTAATTAATTAAAAAATAAATAAACAAAAACATTCAAAGCATTGCATGGGAACAATAAATACCAAATTTAGGATCCTGGTATCCTCGGGATAGAACAAGAGGGATGGCGATCAGGCTTGTACAAAGGAGAATTTATGTGTGTTAACAATGTTTTTAAGCTGTTTTTATTCTTTATGTCTTTTCATATGTCTTAAGGGGTGCAGAACAAAAAAATTTTTAATTTATGTACACGTACTTTCACCTAATTCCACTGCTAGGAATTTATCTTACATACACACTAGCATATATACAAGTATGCAACAATATATACAAAGATGCTTATTATAGCAGTTTATAAGGGGAAAAAACTGGAAACAACCTAAATATGGGAATATTATATAAAATATTCAATGAAATGCCGGAGCTAGACAATCATTTAAAAGACTGAGATAGACCTGTATGCCAAGATATATATTTAAGTGGGAAAAATAATCACAGAACTAGACCATTTGTGGAAAAATATTAGATGTATATACACACACACAACATAAAAACTTTCTGGGTCATAAGAAACCATTAACTTTGATCGTCTCAGGGGAGTAAGATTGGGTAATGAGAGGGGACTTCTACTTTTCATTTTACACCCTTCAGAAAGATTTGCATTTCTGTTTTTACCATTCGTGTGTATTACCTTTCTAGTGCAAATAAATAAATAAATAAATCAGTGGAAAAAATAAATAACAGCTATAAGATTAGGATGCTAACTTACCAAGATTTTATCTTAAAAGCAAAAATCACATGAAATTCTTTTAATCACCTTTTATGCTTACCTCTTTGGGGAAATGATAGCACTCAAAGAAATGAATCCTACAGGTGGCTGCTTTGAACAGGATGATCGACAGTACTGCAGTGAGAGTACATTATTTGTGGCTCTTTCACAGCTTTATATAACTATCTGCAGAACATGCTGCGCTATTTGTTTTACTTCCAATCACCGTTCTGAAAACCATAAACTGTCTTCTGACCTCAAAGGGTTTGTTTTTCAAGAAACACATTCAAAAAGGAAATAAGGACTCAAAGCACATTAGCAGAGCAGGCCGGCATACCAGCCGGGGTGGTTCCTGGGACCAGGGACACCAGGAGTGGCTGTTCATCGTGTCTGACCAGAGACAGCACCCCGGGCCTCCCGTGTCCGGGCGCCTGCTGGTCCTGCTGGGCTGACGCTCCAGGCAGCATCATCACCAGAGACAACACTTAGCCTGCACTATGGGCATACCCAGGGGTCTGTGAAGCCTTCTTGGGCTCCAGCCAGGCCTTCAAAGTCAGGAAGTTTGTGGCTGAAAAGGAGGGGAAAGAAGCTGAGTGTAGACACAGAGGCTCTGGGTGCGGGGCCATCCCAGAAGCACAGCCCCATTTCCCAGCCTGGCCTGGGGACCAGCAGTAGGAGCAGAGCCCAGCGATCGAGAATCAGAGCCTCCTGATTCCACTGAAACCAGAACTCGGTTGCCTGTATCTGATTTGACTCCCGGTAAAATTTATTTCCAAAAATAAAGGGCAGAAAAGATTTCCAAAGTTTGGAAATCTTTGAACTAGAGGGTACCGCTAGACATGTGGTTCTCAAACATAATAATCAAACTTTTTACAAGCTTTCTTCCATTTTTCAGGGGGACAAAAAGGCCTGACAATAACTGCCCTCCCGAACCTTGCAGGGCAGCTTGAAAGGATCAAATGAGGTAATAGCCATCTTCAGCTAAGAGATCCTTAGGAAACAAATTTATTATTTCCTTCCTTTATAACAGAGGGTATATCCGGTTCAAATAATTAGTCACGCAAAGACTGTGTTTCTTCTAGAAGGAGAAGAAGATGAAGGCGTCTTGGGTAAGAACAAGAAAAACTACAGGAACAACAGTTCAGTTACAATTTAAGAAGGGAGAGGCTCTGTTCGAGTGCCTGTCACTTAAATGAAATAGGGGTGGGGGGAGTGAGGTGGGAAGGGCAGTGCAGAGAGGGAGGACACTGGGATTGCGCGCGTGCTATGTGCCAAACACCGTGCAGTGTGCAACAGGCTTCATGTGTTTCCCGTAATCTGCACAGAATATGTTAACAGGTGTGCTTATCCCATTTTACAGATCAGAGAGAATCAACAACGTAGCCAAGGTCAGGCAGAGACACTACTCACTGAGGCTGCATGTTCCTCCACAGCCTTACCACTGGCTCCTACCCCTAAACGTGGGTGTCCCCAGGCCCTGTGTCTCCTTCTCCCTTTCTGTTATCTCCCTTTAAAATCTTGGGTCATTTCACCCCTTGGGTCATCTCCTCCGTGCAGATCCTCTGTTCTGATTTCCAGCCCCTTGGACAGTTCCCAGTTAAGATCCACTGCCCTTACAAACCCAACATTTCTAAAAGGAGCTCTTCACCTCACCACTCACACACCCCCTCCTCCCAGCCTCCCAAGCTCAAAATCACTATCACTTTTGGTCTTTTCTCCTGCATATACACAATCACTCAATGATCTCCATTCTTTCTTCAAACTCTCTCTTACCCTTCACTTTTCGTTTCTACTCTTTCTCTTCACAGCCTAGCACTGTGAACCTTCTGTCTGCCCGGTCCCTGCTGAAGCCTCCAGCTGGTTCCCTCAGGGTTTTCAGTTCACCTGTACACTGCCGCCAGAAACATCACACCTCGTACCTGCCCTTCACCTTCACTGGATGGCAGGCTGCCTCCATCAAAGCGAGTCCGCGCTCAGCCCTGCTCCCTAGGCTGCCTGCATCTGGCCCCACGTCTTTCCAGCCTCCAGCCCCATCCTCCACTCCTCTGTTCCACAGTTTAGCAAAGGATTGCTTGCTGCACACACCCCTCCAACACCAAGCTCCTTTCCTCCCCTCTCCTCCCCACTTGTGGCCCCAGTGCCCCCAGGAGGCTGTCCCCTCCTCCCTCCTGCCACCTCTCAGTTCAGGCCTGCCAGCCCTCCCCTCAAAGCCTGCAAGACTCATTATCTGTACTGTTCATCAGGCAGTAATTATGTCCTGCCTTGTAACTCTTCTATTTAGCCTGGAACAGGCTTTGAAACATGCTAGTGCTATGTAATCTCTCACAAGTCTGTATCTCATCACCCCAAACAGTATAAACCACTTGAAGAAGACTGTCTAATGGGTCTAGGTTTCTCCCTGCGGTGCCTCATACTTAAGATAGTAGGTGCTCAACACGTGTTGATTTCCTTTTTTCTTCCCACATACATTGGCCTCAAACAAATAGCCAGGGCTGGTCAGAATAATAAGCATCAGCCTTGGAAGCCTGATTTTGGCCACAACAGATCTCCCACAGGACAGTTTCATCTTGACCCCTCAGCTGAGGGCTCCCCAGGAGCATCCAGGGCGCCAGCAGCTTTCAGGGGGAGCTGGTCTCCAGAGAGGTCTCTGACCCACACCGCCAACCGGGGTTGGCTCTATCTGCTTCCTTTGGTGATCATACTTCCATGTCCTTCCCTGGTCTCCAGCTAAAAGGAAACATCCCCGAGTATGGGGTGGGGGTGGGATGGGAGTGGGGGCTCCCTAAACCCTGAACCCTGACGCTCTCATTAGTGAAGCCACCTCCAGCCAGTTCGGGGGCCGTCAGAAGCACCCCGGGGCATCCCTGCCCTTGGGAGAGAAAGAAGACACTGCACCTTTAAGTCTGCAGCCAGTTGAGAAAAACAAGCTGTGATTTATATAAGCGGGAAAATCATGTGATTTGCAGGAACGCTCCCTCCTCCACCGGCCCCCTCCCGGTGTCGCCTCCAGCCCTTCCCATAGGGGCCCAGGCCGCCGGGCTGGGCTGGAGGGGAGGGGGCCAGGCGGGCGGGCCAGGGGGCGCCCCGAGCCTCTCTTGTCTGAGCGCCGGAGCCCCGCGAGCCGGGGCGCGGCCGTGACCGAGAAGGGCCTCGGTCCACGGGGCCTCATTCCTGCGGCGCTGCCCGGTGGCCCAAAACGCCGGCGGAGGGCGGTGTTCGGCCTCGGGGCGCAGCGGTTTGCTCCCCAGCGGTCTGGCGGTGGGTCACGTTCAGGAGCGCTGGAGACGCCCCTACCCAGCCCCGCGGTCTGCGCCCCAGGCCGCAGCTGCCCGCGCCCGCGCCGCCCGAGCATCCCCTGCCCGGGGCCGGGGCCGCCTGCCCCCTTCGGGCCAAAGCGTGCGACGGAGAAACTGAGGCTCTCCCTCAAGTACTCCGGGAGAAAGAAACACCAGGGGCCCCCACGGACTGGCTTCTGTGTCCCGGAACACCCAGCAGGGGGGAATGCAATTTAAGAAATAATTTGATCGGGAAAGGGCATGATGAAAATCAGCCATTTCTAGAGCTGAGAGGCAGTTGTGTTTAGCCCAGAGGACCTAGCTTTCAGGAAAAAAAAAAAAAAAAAAAAAAGACCGATGTGGCCTTTTCAGCCAGAGCCAAGGAAAATAAATAAGATGATTTGAAGGCCCTAAGAACCAGCACAGATCTTTTAAATATTAGAGGGAGGGTGGTGTAGCTACAAGGAGCCCAGGCCCACGCCCACGTGGAGTTAACTCTGACAACTTATGAAGGAAAGGAAATGCTTAGATCCTCCTGAGATGCAGAAACTGTAGAGTGGGCAAGACTTGGGGAGGTCATCTCAGCCATCCCCCTGTCTCTGGAGGAACACTATACCAAGCCCTTCCAGGAAGTGCTTACAGCAGGAGAGGATTAACCATCACTTCCAAAACCAAGCCCAAGAGAAGTTGGGGGATGGGGGGCTCCCGCAGGGCATAGAGCTGGGAGGGGAGGAAATATCTCTCTCAGTGCCCTGTCTTTTCCCTAAACCACAGTAATGGGCCCTGAAATTGTCCAAGGAAGGCAACCCATGGTTTCTCCGAGTAACCAGTTCCAGGAGTTAAACCTTGTCAGAGAGAAGGTTTGAATTCCATTTTATTTTCCCCCATTGGTTATCTGCTGGGGATGAGGCACAAGCCCGGTGCTGTCACATGGAGAAAAACATGATGCAATTAACAAAGTTGCTAATGCATCATCTTGCGATGACCTCCACATCACCAGCACAGCTTGGCGAATTTCAGTCCACCCTCTGTATCCCACAGAACCAGCTGGACCCTGAGAGGTCATTCTGGCCCTCCTCCTGTCTCCCCTCCCCACCCCAAAATGGAGGGTCTTTATGCTGAGATAGTTTCCGGAACAGTGCCTAATGCCCTCTGTCACACCAATGGTAAGATCCTTCCTGAAGGAGAATGCTCAAGTTAGGCAAATACTCTTGATTATTCTTTAAATCCTGAAGAAGAAAAATAGTAGTTAACATAGGGATTCAAGAGAACAGCACTCCAAGCGTTCGGACAGATACCAACTTCATTCATTCAGTTATTCAGTAAGCACCTCCTGTGTGCCTGGCCCTGAGCTGGGCACAGGGGGACCATGGGAACAGCACACACAATGCCCCTGCCCTGAGCCCCGACTTTCTTCTCCTCCACTGGCCTCCCCAGACAGGAGCCTTTGAAAGACTTTCTTCTCCTCCACCAGCATATGTATGTCCCCTCCCCAGCCCACACCCAGCTTGTGTTGCCCCCAATTCCAGCTGCATATGTCTCACTTGTCTGCCAAGAGCTTCTTTTATCAGAAGGCGATAGCCCTCTGGTGATTGGGTGGTGGGTATAAGAAATAACCCAAAGGCCTGTCCAGAAAGTGAGATCAAAGTTGGCAGCCTCCTGGGCCCCTCCCAAAACTTATAATCAGTTCAGGCCCCACTTCATTCCGTGCCCCTTACTCTCTCTCTTTCTTTGCTCTTTTTCTGATAGAGCCGGCTGTCCCCCATCCAGGTCTCCTCTTTCCTAAGCTTCCTGGGCCAGAGGCCTGCCTATCCTCATAGCCCTCCCTTATTAATCCGGGTGCCATCTTCTTAAGGCAGCCTCTCTGCTTCCACAGGCGGCCCCAGCGTCCAGCCCTGCACAGATGCGGCGCCAAGGTCTCTTCTGTTGCTGTAAGGCTCCTCGTTGAGGGTGCTCAGACCTCCACCCTTAACCACAGGCCTGTCAACCTCCATCTTCCAACCCCTGCCCCAGACCATACCAACCCCTGCCTTATTCCAGTCCTTTCCTGAGTTTGGTTTCTGGCTTCCCTGGGCCATTCACAAGCACAGCCTGATAACGTGCAAAAGGAGATCTGGCAAGAAGCCTGTGGTGAACAAACAATTTAATGAACAAACAGAAATGATGGCTCCAAACTGAAAGCACCCTGGAAGCCACAAACTCTGTTAATTTCAAAGAAGCCAGATCTGGACCTCTGAGGGTTGTTTTTGTTTGTTTGTTTGTTTTTGTTTTTGTTTTTTTTTTTAATGCACCAAGGAGGCCAATGAGTGAATGAGTGAAATCAACTCATCTCGGACACTGTCCCTTTCAGGAAACGGGGCCTCAGAAGAAAAAAGGCATCCCAGCCCCTGCCAAATTCCATTCTGTTTCAAATTAGCCTCCCAACAAAATGAGGGGGCTGTACTAGCTGGTCTTCAACATCCTTCTAGCACCAAAGCTCTGAGGCTCTGCAGTTCCCCTAAACAACCTATTTTAGAACCCTCCACATTCTCATAACGGAGTAGAAAATGAGTCTGTGCTCTGGGCCTGGGTCCGCAGCTGAAGCTCAGAATTAGGCTTTCACTACAGTGTTTTCAGGCCTGTTTTCCCTCTTTCTCCTTTCCCTGAAAGGGCCTCTGGTCTTTCCCAAGCTGCCTGAGTAGAAGGGAACACACAGCTCCCCCAGAGCAGAGGGGCCCATCAAAGGGAAAGCTGGCCCGGCCCCAGGACAGGCTTGCCTGCGATTCTGCAGAGACATTCCTCCCTCCCAACCTGCAGGGAACTTCTGGAACTTCTAAACAGCACATCCTCGGGCCAGCCCAGGCCCCTCAGCATCCTGCACCCCAGTTTACAAGCTTTTAGTGGCAACAAACACATTTGGCAAACCTCCTCGAGCGTGAGCCAAGCCGGGCCCTTTTCCCCAGGACCCAGCTAACGAAGGGATGCTGGGCTGGGACCAAAATGGGATCCAGCCAGTCAAGCCCTGAGCCTTGGTTCTCTGGGCCAAGGCTGGAGAGGACCAGAGGGAAATGTCCTCGGTCGGCCCCACCGCCACCATGTAGGCTGGTCCTGAGATCTCTGGATGCATCAGTAATTCCAGGCAGGGCTCCATCCCCAGCCCACACTTAGCCCAGGACCTGGTGAGGGAATCTCCAACGTTCCCGGTAACGCGAAGCTCGTCTTCCATGCCAGATTCCTCTGGGGTCTCCGGGTGGGAGCAGCCAGACCCTCTCGCTGGGCTCCTGCTATGCCTGGAAGGTCCAGAAAACATCTGTCTCCATCACAGACAGTCACGGCCCCAGACCTCTGCTTCCAGACGATTTTAAAGAGAAGGGTGTTTTGAAAGCTCAAGACATGTTCTGGGCTTGGGTTTGGCTCTAGCCCCATCTCCATCTCTCAGAAAAACAGTTCTCTTCCCCATGAATCTGGACATCCTGGAGGCAGTGAGCTGAGCTGATAGGACCGCAGAAAGCCTCTGCTTCCTAATGACCCAGGCTGTGCCCAGTCTAGATTTTGCCAAAAGGTCTCCAAGAAGAGAAATCCACAGCCACGCGTTCCTTCAGGCTATCTAACTGGAATGCCTGCCCCTAATATTCAAGAAACGACTTGAGCCCCGTCCCAACTATGGGGACCCCATCACTGTGTCCCCCCCCTCGGCCTCACAGTCCCTCTGGCCTCTTGCCCCCATCACCGACCATGTGCGCAGGACCCTCAGAAGGTTTATCCTTCCTCTGGCGACCTCTGGCTCTATTTCCTGCTTGTCCGCCTCTCCCCTCCTTCTGCATCTCACCTCCTGTAGCTGCCGTGCTCCCCCAGCACCCCTCTATCACCCGCGCAATGCCCCCTTCCCGCTTCCCCACCAGCCGCCCCTCCAACTCGCACCAGGCTAACGGGCACAGTAGTAGACATTTACTTAAAGTTTGGGGAAATGGAGGGGAATCACAGTAAGCACGTTCGAATCTACTAGTAGACATTACTCTCCTAAAAATTTGTCCACCATTTCCCAGCCTTGAAAAATTTCTCGCTATTTCCTAAGTCCCAACTTATACTATCTTCTCCAACCTCTCTCTTCTCCTCTAGACCCTTCTATCCAAACTCCAAGTTCCTGTGGATTTCTCTCACACAACAATTTGCCTTGCCTTCAGCATGCCCAGAGGGGCACACTGTTCTCACCAGACCAAGCGGCTTCTCCATCAGGGTTCTTAATCCTCAAAAAAGAGGCATCTATCTCCAGGGGGGATGCACCCCTCCCCTGGAATGATAAAGCGCGCCATTTTTTTCTAGGTAACACCTTCTCCCTATCCACTCCCCACCACCGCCCCCTTACATCTGGTACCCCTCCCAGTTGAGAAATCCACCCCAAATCACTTTTGTTCTCTCTCTCTCTCTTTTTTTTTACCCCTTTACGGGCATGGAGCACTGCTAATCAGTATCCCAGTTGTAGTTAAAAATGATGATCCAATAAAAAATAAGTCAACGTAAGACAGACACAAAAGGACAAATACTGTATGATTCCACTTACACGAGGTCCCTAGAGTAGTGAAATTCCTAGAGACAGAAAGTAGAATAGTGGCTGCCAGGGGCTGGGGAGAGGGGAGAATGGGGAGTTATTGTTCAGTGGGTATGAGTTTCAGTCTGGGAAGATGGAAAAGTTTCTGAAGATGGATGGTGGTGATGGCTGCACAACAGTGTAAATATACTTAATGCCACTGAACTGTACACTTAAGAGTGGTAAAAGTAGTAAATTTTATATGATGCATACTTTACCACAGTAAAAAAGTAAAGTCAGCAACATTCACTCTGACTCCAAGAGAGACTTGCAGTTAATTCAACAAATGGGGGCTTTTCCCTCTGCCACCTTGGATCTCAGCAGCTCTATGAACACCTGTCACAGAGTTCCAGGCTAAGGAGGGCACCCTCACCTGCTCTCAGTCATCTCTCTGCTGACCCCACCTACATGGCTGTAGGCTTCTGCTCCCTTTTCAAATTGATGGAAAGCAGAAGGACCACAGAGGAGACATCACTGGAAGAGGAGTCTTCAGACCTTGGCTCTAAACCTAGTCAGTAACTAGCTGTGCGCTCTTGGGCAAATTATCTAGTCTCTGTATCTCAATATCCTTATAAAGGAAACGGAGAAGGGAACAGGCCGCCCCGCGTGAGATAATGGATGTGAACACGGTTTGAGGAGTGCATGCAAGCTGGTTTCATCATCTCTAATTTCACTTTGTCCAACTAGAAACATCTCAAACATTAGAAGGAAGTTGCTGCCTGAAAATAGGGAGGTAGACAGTAAATCACTCCATAAATACGACCTAAAGATAATAACTTTGATCTTCCACCAACACCCTAAATCATCATCCTCATCAGAGGTGGAATGAAGCCGAGTCCTTCCCAGTCTGGTCTCCGCCATGAAAGCCCATTTTGTCAAGACGCATCTTCTCCACGATTCACTCTTAACGCAGAGCTGGGATCCAGCTTTGCCCACAGACTGCCCATCGCATCACTTCCACCAGGCGTGCAGTGGGGTTCCAAGCAGGGGCAGAGTTGGGGGAGGGGTACGCGAAAGGCCAGGGAGAGTTGAACCCCTCGAGCACATATTCAAAAACGGCATCTTCTAACGATCTTCAAGGCACTCTAATTCGTTGACATGACTGCCAAAATTTGACTGGTGAAAAGGTGCCAGCACAAGTAGGGCGGCTACAGGACCACAAACCCCACAAAGAAGGTGGTCCAAAGGTGGCTTCAGTTAGCTGAGTTGGCCGCCCCCCAGTCTGACCACCAGCTGGGTTTGCTGCTGTCAGAAGCCCGCCAGCCCTGGCTCTACACGGGACGCAGGAGGCAGCGCTTCTCTCCAACAAGAGTCTCTCTGTCCCTCAGGCCCAAGGACGTTCAGGTCACCCACAGCCCAGGTGAGTCCACACCTGGCCCTTCCCCTTCCTCCTGCTGCCACCCCTACCTCACCAGAACCCCTTCTGGTCCTTCGCCCAGCCTTCCCTTCCCCCTGAGGAGGGGCTTGTCAAGGCCCCTCCCCCCTGCATGGAACACCCCGGAAGGAGGGGGGCCCAGGCCTCCACGTCCAGGGCCCTGGCCGCTCCTCAGGACAGCCTCACATACCTCACAGGGACCCGGCTCAGCCCAGATGGAAGTCATCCGGTTAAGGCTCCACACTGATTTCACCAATAATTACGTTATGCTCGTCCACACCCATTCCCACAGCACCTCCTCCGGGAGCCACCTTCCCACTCACTCAGGCGGTGCCAAGATGTGAAAATGGAAGCAGACCCGAAGGAACCCTGGAGGACGAGCTGGGGACACAACCGGAGCCCGAGGCTCGGACTGCATGCAACTCCAGGCTCCGACCTGGTCGGGCCCAGCCTCCTGCCCAGCGCTGCCCCGCAGCTGCAGAATCTGTAACATCAAGGAGCCAATTCTGCCCTTGAGGCACAGGGAGGGGTCTGCAGACATGTCCCAAGAAACCAGCTCCCTCTAGGGTGGCCTGTTTCCCTTCTCAGCTCTGGGCCTTCCGGGCGCCCCGGGTGGCCTGTCGTTGCTGCGGCCCCAGGGCCCCCACCCCACAGCCAGCCACAGGCGTCTGCGGGTCACCACGCCTGAGGTCCAAGGACCCCAGGGGCACGGGGTTGTTGTGAGGGCTCTGAGACTATCACTGTGAGTTCCAGGATATCCTTCTGTCCCATTCTGTGGGCTTTCAACTTTTCTAAGTATGCAGGAGAGCAGACCAAGGGGACGTTGATCCCACGGGCACCTGGTGGAATAAACTGTCAGTGCAAATGGGGCCTTCTCGCCACTCTTCCTTTCAAAGGTGGCCTGTTTAAGAGCAAGCTGCTCTCACATTAACCTGACCACAGTTTCCTGGGAGCTGGAGGGAGCCAGGGTAGGAGGGTAGGGATTGGGGAGCGGAGCCTGGAAGGGGGAGGGAACTCAAGCACCAGACGCACAGCCCCCATCCTTCCTGACACAGAGCCAGAGTGGTTCCTCACAGGAAAGCGTGAAGTGTCAATAAGCAGACACTAGCACAGCCTGAAATGTCTGAGCCGCCACCTCCGCCATCGGCCACCCTCCCAGCTCCCCAGTGGAGGCTGGGGGAGGGGAAGGAGTATAGCGCCCCGGGTGGGGGGGTCCTAGGCCCAGATCCCACCCCTCCCCAGCCTTCTCACAGAGTGCTCTGAGGAAGTGCAGCTCCGGCTCCTCCAGCCTCTGCCCTCACAAAGGCACCCTCTGTCACAGCCTCCCAGGAACAGCCCTCCCACTCCCCCCAGCACACACAGGCACTTCCTACAGCGGCGGATTCCGAGCCGAGCCGAGTTCCCGACGACGACGACGACGTGCTGGAACAAAGGCTGCACATGACTCCATGTGCCCGAGTGCCTGTCAGGGCTCAGGGCACGTAATTATAGGGGGCCCAGCCGCTCTCGGGGCCACACCTGGCCGTACAGTAAACAGCACTTCTTCCTGTCGAGCTGGGGGGAGTCGAGAGACAGGGAGGCGACAAACCACAATTTGAATCATTTGGAGAGAAGCTATAAATATAATAATGAGTCATTTGTAAAATATAATTTCATCCAAAAGCCTGGAAAAAATGGGAAAGAAGTTCTTATGCTATTTCAGGCTAAATCGTTCAAGGGTGTTCTGCCAGAACCTGGGGAGGAGACCCAGCTGCCCACCGAGAGCTAGGCTGGGCGGCCCTCCAGGCCCGAGCCCTCCTCCTGACACAGCGCTGCCTCACACCCCCTTCCCCAGTTCCCCTTCATATCCTGGGATCAGAATGTCATGATGCAGATTTCTCTCTTGGACAGCTGATAAGAATCATGGGCCGAGCAGCCCTGCGTCCAGGCTGTTCAGCTGAGAACAGTTTAGGGCAGGCACGCAGTTTGTTTTGGGCAAGATCTTCCCCAGCCTTGGGGGCCCCCAGCCTTTTATGCACAGAGTGGCTTTTCCAGTGTGGCCCCAAGATCTCCTTCAGAGCCCCGGGAAGCCTTGATTCCAGCCCAGGGCCTCAGCTGCCCTGGGGGAAAAGGAGGCTCGTGGACGGGCCCCTGGGGGAGTGTGCCGAGGTCACCACTGCTGTTGGGGTGGCTGTGAAAAGCATGAGCTCTGGAACCAGACCTCTCCTAGGTTCAGTTACAGGGGGCCCACTTACTCTCTGTGTGATCTTAAGTAAGTGACGTAAGCTCTCTGAGCTCAGTTACTTCATCTATTAGATGGGTTTAATAACAGTACCTTCCTCAAAGGGTTGTTGAGAAGATGAAATGAATTAATATGTAAAGCAGTTAGAATAGGGCCTGGCAGAGTGAGCACTCAGTAATGTTGGCTAATAAGATGCTAGTTGTTACTTGTCACTGGGCACTTGGTGCAGCAAGGGACCACAGGACAGAGGCATCACAGAGTACAAGATCATCAACCCTGAGTGATGGTGGATAAAAGAGGGTCAGGGCCCCGGGCTTGTCCTTCAGCCATTTCGTCATCTCAACTTGCCCATGGACCTGAGCAAACTCCTTAATCTCTGCGGCTGGAGCATCCCCTTTATCCCTCCTTACAAGCAGCTTTGTCTCTGGACTGAACTGCAGGCAGCACGAGGGGAGGAGGGTAGGGTTCTACCTGATGTCTAGAGGCTGAAGTCAGTTGGTACTTGGGGGCAGCTGAGTGCACACTGAGCTCTCTCTCCTTGTTCTCTTCCCTCTTCTCCTCTTTTCTTCTGTCTCTCCTTCCCTCTTTTCTTTCCTCTTCTTCATGCCAGTTCTCTCCTCCCTCCTGGTCTTCTACCCCCAGGCAGAGCTGAGAAGGTGGGAGGAGGCTGAAGTGCTCAAAGCCTCTGTCTCCCCTAGGCTGCTGGGTGCTTGTCCCCTGTTGCTAAGGGTGGCCTTGAATGCCCTCAACAAGATTTCTTTCCCCCGAGGTGGTCCCTACACCCAGGGAGGCCAGAAGAAGTCAACAGAAATAGCCTCCATGTCAATATTCTGCATTTTCCTTTTTCAGAAACCAGAGCACCCCAGCCAGCCCTAGCTGGGGGGAAAGGTCAGAGGACGCGATGCGTATGCAGCAGGAGTCTTTTCTCCTGTAACTGTCAACTCTGCCCCTCTCCCTAAGAGGGCGTGCCTTTGCCAGTGCTGTCCCCACCCACTGGAGGGATCTTCCTCCTCTCTTTGGCCTGGATAACTTTTTTTTTCCCCCAATAATTCCTTAATATATCTGTCAGTGTTCGCATTTCCCTAAGTGTCTTATCTTTTTTTTTTTTTGTCCCTTTTTAGTTAGTTTGAATTAGGAATCTAAAGATCCATACATTGTGATTGATTGACATGGCTCTTAAGTCTCTTGTAGTTTGTAGTTCCCCATCCGTGTAAATGTCAATCTCTCGTTCTCTCTCTCTCTCTTTCATTTTTTTTTTTTTTTAATTTTATAGCTACTTTATTTATTTATTTATTATTTATTTTTGGCTGTGTTGGGTATTCGGTTCGTGCGAGGGCTTTCTCTAGTTGCGGCAAGCGGGGGCCACTCTTCATCGCGGTGCGCGGGCCTTTCACTATCGCGGCCCCTCCCGTTGCGGGGCACAGGCTCCAGACGCGCAGGCTCAGTAGTTGTGGCTCACGGGCCCAGCTGCTCCGTGGCATGTGGGATCTTCCCAGACCAGGGCTCGAACCCATGTCCCCTGAATTAACAGGCAGATTCTCAACCACTGCGCCACCAGGGAAGCCCTCATTTTTTTTTTTTGATGAAAACAATCTGATTGTTTATCCTACGAATTTCCCAAGCCTAGATTTTTTTTTTTTTAATTAAACACAGTGGCGTCATTTAACGTGTTTCTCTTCCCCTTAGATATCCTGTAAATTGATAGTTAGATCTCGAGGCCAGATTCAGGTTTATTATTATCTCTTTTTGTTTTTGTTTTTTGACAGCACATAGGTGGTGAAGCGTGCCTCTATCAATGTGTATAATACCTGGTTGCCTCTCTTTGTCATAGTGTCAGCCATTGTTCTTCATTGCCTAGATCCATTAATTCAGTAGGGGTTTCAAAACTGTGATGTTCTTGGGACTTCCCTGGTGGTCCTGTGGTTAAGAAACCACCTTCCAATGCAGGAGACGGGGGTTCAATCCCTGGTCAGGGAACTAAGATCCCACATGCCACGGGGCAACTAAACCCTTGAGCCACAACTAGAGAGCCCGAGCGCCGCAACTACAGAGCCCACCCGCTCTGGATCCCACATGCCACAACGAAGAGCCCACCCACCACAACTAAGACCTGATGCAGCCAAAAATAAATAAATAATTTTAAAATTGTGATATTCTGGTTATATCATTCCCTCTTCATTTATTAGTCGGAACATCTCATTTCTACTGCTCTTAACTGTCTTGTGTAGATCCAGACTTCTATATATTGCGTTGACCAAAAAGTTCGTTCGGGTTTTTCCGTACCATCGTACGGAAAAACCCGAACGAACTTTTTGGCCAATCCAACAGTATAATTTTCCTTCTGCTTGAAGGACTTATGTCAACATTTCTCATAGTGCAGGTCTGCTGATGATGAATTTTTTCACATTTTGTCTGAAAAAGTTTTCATTTCACCATAATTTTTGAAAGGTATTTTTTGTTGGGTATAGAATTCAAGGGTGACAGTTTCTTCTTTCAGTACTTTAACTATGTTGCTCCATTGACTTCTGGCTTTCATTGTTTTTAAAAAGAAGTCTGGGGATTCCCTGGTGGCACAGTGGTTAAGAATCCACCTGCCAATGCAGGGGACACGGGTTCAAGCCCTGGTCCGGGAAGATCCCACATGCCACGGAGTAACAAAGCCCGTGCGCCACAACTACTGCCCCTGCGCTCTAGAGCCCCTGTGCCACAACTACTGAAGCCCGCGTGCCTAGAGCCCATGCTCCGCAACAAGAGAAGCCACTGCAATGAGAAGCCCGCGCACCGCAACGAAGAGTAGCCCCTGCTACTGCAACTAGAGAAAGCCCGCATGCAGCAACGAAGACCCAACACAGCCAAAAATAAATAAATAAAATAAATTTATTTAAAAAAAAAAAGTCTGCTGAAATTTTTTGTCTTTGTTCCTTTGTCATAAAATGTCTCTCCCTCCCCCGCCACCACCGGCTCTTAAGATGTTCTATTTAGCACTGACTTTAAGCAATTTCATTATGATGTCCCTTGTTGAAGTTCAGTTTCTTGTGCTAGGGTTTCATTGAGCTTTTTGGAAATGTGGGTTTATAGTTTTCATCACATTTGGAATATATTTGGCCATTATTTCTTCAAATATATTTTCTGCCCTCCCCCTTTTCCTGGAACTCCAATTGCACATATATTAGACCCCCAGAAGTTTTCTCACAGATCCACTGATACCCTGTTCTTTTTTTCTTTCCTCAGTCTATTTTCTCTGTGTTTCATTTTGAATAGTCTCCATAATTATATCTTCAAGGTCACTAGTGTTTTCTTCCTCAGTGTGTAATCTGATGTTAATCCCATCAGGGTATTTTTAATTTCACATTATAATTTTCATTTCTAGAAGATTGACTTGGATCTTTCTTATATCTTCCATGCCTTTACTTAACATGCTTAATATTTCTTTTACTTTCTTGAGCATATAATAACTGTTTTAATGTCTTTGTCTACTAATATCTTTGTTCTAACATCTGTGTCATTTCTGGGTCTGCTTTCATTGATTGATTTATTTTCCTTGTTATGGGTCATATTTTCCTAATTATTTGCATGTCTGGTGATTTTGAACTGAATGGCAGACATTGTGAATTTTACCTTGCTAGGTGTTGGATATTTTTGTATTCCTATAAATATTCTTGAGCTTTGTTCTGCGACACAGTTAAGTTACTTGGAAATAGTTTAATCCTTTTGAGGCTTGCTTTTAAGTTTTGTTAGTTGGGACCAGAATATCCATTAGTCTAGAGCTAATTTTTCCCCACTATTGAGGTGATCCCCTTCTGAGCACTCTATCTGATGCCTTGTGATGTATGAGGTTTGCCATTCTGGCTAGCGGGAACAAAAACTATTATTTGTCTTGTGTGACCTCCAGGGATTGTTTCCTCTGCTGCTTTTATTTGGTTGCTTCTCTAGACTCAGGTAGTTTCCTCATACACGTGCTCTGACCAGTGCTCAGCTGAAAACTTGAAGGAACCCTCTGCAGATTTCTGGATATCTCTGTCTCTATCTCTGTCTCTGTCTCTTCTCTATCCTCCTTCCTCTCTCCACATCTCACTCTCTGGTACTCTGCCCTGAAAACTCTAGCTGCCTTGGCCTCCCTGGACTGCCTGGTCCATCTCCCCAACTCAGAAAGACTATTGGACTCCACCTGTGTTCCTCTTCTTTGTGCTGCATCCTGGAAACTCTCTCAAGGAACTAGGCTGAAGCGCTCACAGGGCTCATTTCATTTTTTCTCCCTCTCTCAAGGATCACTGTGCTGTCTGATGTCCATAACCATTGTTTCATATATTTTGTACAACTTTTTCATTGCCTCAGGTGGGAGGGTAAATCCCACCCATTAGTCCATCTTGGCCAGAAGCTGAAATTGACCTGGGTTACTTATACTTAAGTTTATATATTCAGCCAGGAGCCTGCTCCCAGAAGATTTCGCTACACCCCACCATCATCTCCATCTTTCCAAATTGTATGCCCTTCCTTAGTGAGCTTATAATACCCTGCCTGTGAGTATGATTATTGTTCATGAGTCTCTCTGCAGGGCCACTATGTCACTTCTTAGTCTGTGAGCTCATTTGGGGTGGGGTTGTGCCTACATAGCTTTGTATCCTCCCTGGTGTCTGGCATACAGTAGGTGCTGAATTAAATATTTAGGAGAATGAATAAAGAGAAATCTATGATCACTTGGCCATGACCAATCAGAACCATACGGCCATACTCATGACTGGTATGTGCTTCAGACTTGCTATAAACAGTGGGCACTAACTCTGACAGCTGTCCTCTGAGCACTTCCCTCTTCCTGAGCTGAGCTGGCAGTGTCCAGGGCACTCCCAAGAATGTGGCTTTAAATATCCTGACCTTGACAATTCCAAGGCCTTCGATGGAGGGCGTGTGGAGTTGAGACACATGAGTCACCTAAGGTACTAGAAAAGTGTAGCTGCTTCACTCAGGCTCTAAGAACACTCCCTGTCTGAGGTGCAGTAGAAGGAAGAAAATAAACATGGAGAAGCCTCGTAAACACTCTCCGACATTTGGCACATTCCTCACGCCCACAGATGTATCCAGAACTCTCTGCCTGTACAAGGGGCACTGACAGAGGATCCCAGACATATTCACTGCCAGCTCAGTGTCTGGATAAGGCCACCCCAATAGGTGCAAAGCAGGAGGAACAAGCAGAATCAAGGAGCCGGGGAGCGGGGACTCTGGGCAGATCAGTCTCTGGAATCACAGTCTGCACACTTCCCACATCAACCTTGGCTCTGGATACCCATGCTTTTCAGGTTTAGTGGGCAAGGCCCTGCCAAGCTCCCATTCTGTGCCCTACACAGTGCTAGATGCTACAAGGACAAAAGAAGTCCTGCTGTCCGTAAGGAATTTAATAATTTCCCTAAATGCAATGCTTCCCAAAGTGCAGGTTCCCAGTCACCTGCATGTGAACCGTCAGGGACGTTTATTAATAATGCAGATGCCAGAGCTCACTCCCAGACAGAAGGAATCATATTCTTTAGGAATGAAGCCCAAGAATTGATACTTTCTTTTCTTTCTTGGCCACACCTCACGGCTTGTGAGAACTTAGTTCCCTGACCAGGGATCCCAGGGATCAAACCTGGGTCCTCTGCAATGGAATCATGGAGTTCTAACCACTGGACCACCAGGGAATTCCCAAGAATTGATATTTTTAATAAGCTTCTTATATACATAAAAGTGTAAGAAATACTGCTTTGGGCTTCCCTGGTGGCGCAGTGGTTAAGAATCCACCTGCCAATGCAGGGGACACGGGTTCGAGCCCTGGTCTGGGAAGATCCCACATGGCGCAGAGCAGCTGGGCCCGTGAGCCACAATTACTGAGCCTGCGCGTCTGGAGCCTGTGCTCCGCAACAAGAGAGGCCACGATAGTGAGAGGCCCGCGCACTGCGATGAAGAGTGGCCCCCACTTGCCACAACTGGAGAAAGCCCTTGCACAGAAACGAAGACCCAACACAGCCATAAATAAATAAATAAATAAATAAATAAATAAATAAATAAATGAACAATGTACACACCTTAATTTAAAAAAAAAAAAAAAGAAAGAAATACTGCTTTAATGTTTTATCCCTATGAAGGTTGATTCACTGGGTTTGGAAACCTAAGAAATTTGTTAGGAGTTGAAAAGTCTCTGGCCATTGGCATCTGGGCTTAGAGTTTCTTTGGCACCATAACTCCCTTGATAGGCTTCCAGTCTGTTTGCTTCTGGTGGATTCTGTGAGCTAGTATATAAAACCAGAAATCTTGCTGAGACTAGTCTTTGGGTCTGGAGTCTGGTGTGGGTATTTCTTTCTCTAAGTAACAGGCCTTAGTGCTCTCCCAGACACTCAGCCTTATATTTAATCTTGAGCTATACCTTAGGACAACTGGAGAGGCACCCCAAGTCTGGTCCTTGCCTGTAGGCTATATCCCACTTACATATCTAATGGAATTGATGGTTCCCTTTGTCTTGGAATGAAAACCAGGAGGTACTTAGTAAAGAGCTAGGAATCAGACATCATGTGTGTCCCAGTCTTTTTTTTAATTTAATATTTATTTATTTATTTATTTATTTTGGCTGCGCTGGGTCTTAGTTGCGGCATGCGGGAATCTTTTTTTTTAACTGCTGCATGCAGACTCTTAAGTTGCGGCATGCATGCGAGATCTAGTTCCCCAACCAGGGATTGAACCCGGGTTCCCTGCATTGCGAGCGTGAAGTCTTACCCACTGGACCACCAGGGAAGTCCCTGTCCCAGTCTTATCTCATATGATATATTCCCCCATCTCTGCTTCTGCTTATACTCATATACCTGGGGCAAAGTTTTTGGGGCTTTACAGTCCTTCCAGTTTCCAGAATCTTAGCCATTTTTGACCATAGGCAGAAAGAGCTTCTCTTAGCAAAGCTCTATTTTCTTCCTTTTCTGTTTTTGGGTAGGCTAGTTTGAACATAAGTTTACCTTTTTATAGTACCTTACCAATAGCAACAAGAAGGAGCTAACCCTATCCAACACTCTAAATTTCTCTACTAAATAATGTGCTGCTATAACCACAGTAGGCACATGAGCTGCATCCCAAGATACAACAGGAAACTGTATAACTAGCTGTATCAGACTGCCAGTTTCTTAACCCAAGATATAGGGGTTATTACTGCCCTTCATCTTACCTCCTTGGGTTGAATAATTTTAGGGTTGAATCATTTAAGGGGGGAGCTGCCTCTTGAAACCCCTGGCTCATGGTACTAATTTCTGTACTAGTTAGGACTTTTTAGGTTGAAATAAACAAAAATCCAACTCAACTGGCTTAAACAATAAAGAAAATTTATTGGATCACATTACTCTAAAGTCCAGAGGAAGAGCTGGCTCTGAGCAAGGCTTGATGCAAGAGTTCATAC
The DNA here is from genome assembly GCF_009873245.2 of Balaenoptera musculus. NCBI lineage: Eukaryota > Metazoa > Chordata > Mammalia > Artiodactyla > Balaenopteridae > Balaenoptera > Balaenoptera musculus. The sequence continues at coordinate 46,159,805 of NC_045794.1, read as the reverse complement.
AGTGTCACCAAGGGCTCTGTTCCCCCTCTCCCACTCAGCTTTTCATGGTGGTTTCATCACCATGTTTCATACAGCTTCAGGCCTTCCATCAGCTCCAGGTTCATACAGTCATAAAGTGGCCACAGCAATTCCTGACTCATATCCTCATTCTAGCATCTGCTTTACAAGTCCTGAGGCTCATATTCTCTCATTCCCTTGAAATGGGTCAAGTACCCACCCCTGAACCAGCCCCTGTGGCCAGTGTGCTGAGTAGCTAAGGGATAATTGGGGATAAGAGTCCATCCCACCCAAATCCCAGGGCTGGGAATGGGTGAAATCCTCTAAGGGGAACCATGTACTGTGGCAGTAGGGAGGGAATGGCTGCTGGGCAGGCAACCAACAAGGATTTTATAGCCAAATGTAGAGGGGAGCAGAAACCTAAATGGTGTTACCAAAATGAGGTTAGGACTGTAACATTAACCAGGGGAATAAAAGAAGGTGCTCCTAAGTTTGCCTTGAGAAATTTAGAAAGGCTTCTCAAATGTTGGTGAGGATGTGGAGAAAAGGGAACCCTCCTACACGGTTGGTGGGAGTGTAAGTTGGTGTAGCCACTATGGAAAACAGTAAGGAGGTTCCCTAAAAATAGAACTATCATATGACTCAGCAGTTCCACTCCTGGGCATATATCCGGACAAAAATGAAAACTCTAATTCGAAAAGATACATGCATCCCAATGTTCATAGCAGCACTATTTACAATAGCCAAGACATGAAAGCAACCCAAATGCCCATCAACAGGCAACTGGATTAAGAAGATGTGGTATATTTATATAAATGGAGTATTACTCAGCCATAAAAAGAACCAAATATTGCCATTTGCAGCAACAGGGATGGACCTAGAGAATATTATGCTTAGTGAAATGTCAGACAGAGAAAGACAAAACTGTAGGATATCACTTGTATGTGGAATCTAAAAAATAATACAAATGAATGTATATGCAAAACAGAAATAGACTCACAGGCATAGAAACAAACTTACGGTTACAAAGCAGAGAGGGAAGAGGGGGTATAAATTAGGAGTATGGGATTAACAGATACAAACTATTATATATAAAATAGATTAGCAACAAGGATATATTGTATAGCACAGGGAATTATACCCATTATCTTGTAATAACCAATAATGGAGTATAATCTGCAAAAATACTGAATCACTATGGTGCACACCTGAAACTAACACAATATTGAAAATCAGCTATGGACTTCCCTGGTGGAGCAGTGGTTAAGAATCCGCCTGCCAATGCAGGGGACACAGGTTCGAGCCCTGGTCTGGGAAGATCCCACATGCCGCGGAGCAACTAAGCCCCGTGCGCCACAACTACTGAGCCTGCGCTCTAGAGCCCGTGAGCCACAACTACTGAAGCCCACGTGCCACAACTACTGAAGCTCGTGCACCTAGAGCCCGTGCTCTGCAACAAGAGAAGCCACTGCAAAGAGAAGCCCGCACACCGCAATGAAGAGTAGCCCCTGCTCGCCGCAACTAGAGAAAGCCTGCGCGCAGCAAGGAAGACCCAACACAGCCAAATAAATAAATAAATAATTTTTAAAAAAAAGAAAATCAGCTATACTTGAGTAAAAAGATTAAAATTAAAATAAACCTACAAGACCATGTTGCCTTTATTTGCCACCAATGACTTCTCTCTTTGACAGGCTTCATGGACATAGTACTTCCCTGGTTTTCCTCCTACATCCCTGGCTGCTACTTTCAGTTTCCTTTGTTAAATTAAGTTAATGGTGTTGAAGCTGTCTATGGACTCATAGGAGGGTGTGGTAGTATTTTATACTTCTCTGTGTTCTACAATTCCCAAGATAATTTTGAAGAATAATTTTTTTTCTTTTCTTTTCTTTTTCTTTTTTTGGCCGAACCGCGAGGCTGGCGGAGATCTTAGTTCCCCGACCAGGGATCCGGCAGTGAAAGCACTGAGTCCTAACCACTGGACCAACCAAGGAATTCCCTGGGAGAATAACTTAAATGAAGTTTCTCTTCCCATCTCTTCCCTTCTCCATCTCCCCCAGTTGCTCTCGAATGTGTGCAAAAGCACATGTAAGCATCACCTGGGGATCTTGTTAAAACTTTGCTCACCCGGCCCTGCTTGGCCCGGCCCTGCTATTTTCCTGACCTTATCTCTCACCACACTGCCTTGTGCTGACGTCACTCCAGCCATTCTGGCCTTCCTATCCGTCCTCAGATACACTGGCAAGTTCTCTCTGACCTTTGCACTTGCACAACCACAAACAACAGGATCCCTGCTCAAATGCCACCTCCTCAAAGCAGTCAGTCTGAAATAATGCGCACACACACGCACACGCTCGATCACACGGACCTGTATTATTGTCTGCATAGCACTTACCATTAGCTAAAATCATCTGGTTTATTTGGATTTTGTCTACTGCTCCATATTGTCTAGCCCTCCTAGAAGGTGAGCTCCTGTCTACTGCTTTATCCCAACTCCTGGCAGATTCAAACTGCTGGATAAAGGAAACTCCCTGGCGGTCCAGGGGTTAGGACTCGGTGTTCTCACTGCCAAGGGCCCAGGTTCAATCCCTGGTCGGGGAACTAAGATCCCGCAAGCCGCCCGGCGTGGCCAAAGGAAAAAAAAGAAAAAAACTGCTCGATAAATATTTGTTGGTTGGCTGAATAGATATATGCCTGCAGAACTCAGGAGAGAGAGCTGGGGGTGTAGATTTGGGAGCTGGCATCACAACAATAACAGGTGAAACCGTTTCATGAATCAGTTTGCCCAGTGAGAGTAGGTAGAAGAAGTGGGGAAGACCAGAATAGAATCTAGGAGATGTCTACAGAGTGGAAAAAGGGAAAGGAGCCTGGGAAGGAAACCAAGAGGTGGCCAGAGAGGCTGCAGAGAAGCACTGGAGGAAGACTGGGCCTAGAAACCAGGGCAGAAGAGAGCTCAGGAGCAGGAAGTGGGGGACAAACACAGCAAAGAAGCAACTGAATAGCAAGATGCCCACTGGATTCTGGTCACCAGGAAGTTACCAGTGAACATCCAGTTCCAGGAAAAGGAGGGGTGACCAGCAGCCAATGAACATGGTTGGGTAAATGCCCCAGCCTCCCGCCATACGGAGGGACAATTCTGATGTCCCTCAGAGGGTCCCAAGCAGGACTAAGCCCCAGTGCAACAAGCTCAAAAGTACACCCTTTATTGGCTTGTCTTCCTTTCCTGTTTCATTCTCCCTACTCTACCCTCTCTTCTCCCTCTCCTCTGCTCCCTGGGATCCCCTCTCACGGAAACCATTAGCATTTGAATCCTTTCTCAGATTCTGCTTTCAGTGAAATCCAAACTCCAAACAGACTGGTTGTGTTTCTCATCTCTTTCTGTTTTTCAAGGAGAGAACAAGACTTTCCCTTACATCTCATTGTCTAGAACTGGACCATGTAATTGCCCATGTGTGAACTACTCATAAGCACAAGGGAAGACGATGATTATGATTGGCTTAGACCGGTCATGACCCATTCCCTGGGGCTGGGCACAGCATCCATTGAGAACATCAAGCTACATCCCAGCTCCATCTCCAAACCATCACGACTCCCATGACGAATGAGTGTGGGGGCCCCTCGTAAGGATGGCACATCTTAACCCCTGCACGACCCACCCCACAAGCTGCACCAACCACAGCTCTGCACTGCTGGATGTTCGGTTCACACCTCCGCTCTGCAGGTCACCATGCTAAGTGCTGGGGGCCAGAATACAAGCAGCGCAAAACAGAATTCCTGACCTGAAGGGCTGTATCATCTAGACACGTTACACACACAGGACTATAGTGCAAACATACAGAGGACAGCACAGTTGATTCTACATCACAGAGGGAAGAATTATCAGTCAGAATAGACTAGGTTATGCTGAAGAAACAAACACCCCCTCCGATTTATCTCTCCCACACGTATTTAGCCCTCACGGTGGACAGGAGGTTCTGCTCCATAGCGCCACGCTCACGCCAGAACCCAGCCTGACAGAGCAGCAGATATCTGGATATTGCTGAGCCAGAGGGAAAGAGAGCTTGGGAGGATTTTGAATTAGCAATTGAATTCTTGGCTCAGAAGTGAAATGTGTGACTTCCACTTACAACCCATTGGCTAAAACTGGTCACATGGCCCCATCCAACCTCAGAGAGCCAAGGAAGTGAGAGCCCGCCATATGCCAGAAGGCAGAGAGACAGATATTTGGTGAACAGTGCAAAGACTTCCAGAAAGCATGAAGGAAGAATGACACTCAAACTGAGCTTTGAAAAATAATTTAGCCTTTAATAGATGAAGTTAGGGGGGAGGTGGGAGGGCCTGCCAAACAGAGAGCTGCACAGGAGAAGACACGGAGGTCTGAAAGTGCCTGGCCAGTGTGACCAAAGCCTGGCTTCATGAGGGGTGAAGATCAGGCTGGGATTGGGACTGGGCAGAAAGGCTGAGTTTAGACTGGGAAGGGCTTTGTGTATCATAATAAGGGTTTTATACTCCTGTAGGTTATTGGTAGTAGGGAGTTACCGAAAGATTTTTAAGCAGGTAAGTAACATGATCTGATCTGTGTTCTGGGAGGATAACTTCGGCAGCAAAATGGGAAGGAGATTGGAAGGGAGAGAGACCAAAGGCTGGGAGACTCTAGGAGGAGGCTGTCATAATAGTCCAGGCGCGCAATAAGGTGGACTTGAAGCAAGGGAAGAGCTGGAAGGATGTACAGGAAGAGACACTTCCCATCTAGAAAGGATCACTGCCTTTTTTATACAAGAGCAGAGAAAATAGTTTACCAACCCCCCCATATGCCATCACTCAGCTTTTTTTTTTTTTTTTTTTTTTTGGCTGCGCTGCATGGCATGTGGGATCTTAGTTCCCCAACCAGGGATCAAACCCGCACCCCGTGCATTGGAAGCGCAAAGTCTTAACCACTGGACCGCCAGGGAAGTCCCGTCACCCAGCTTTAACTGTTATCCACACATGGCGGATTGCCAATTTTGCCTCATCTACGCCCCAGCCCCGCCTTCAGTCCACTCAATTATTTTAAAGCAAATCCCAACTACCATATTATTTCATCTGTAATTTCTTCAGTATATACCCTAAAAGATAAAGACTCTTTTTAAGAGTAACTACAATACCACTATCACACCTAAAAAATTAGCAATAATTACTTAACATTATTGAATATCCAACCAATAGCAAAATTTCCCTCATGGTCTCTTTTTCTTCTCCCAGTCGGTTTGTCTGAATCAGGATCCAAATAAGGTCCACACATTCCATTTGGTTCTCCCTCTTTCTCTCTCTCATCATCTACCAGTTGAGGATTCTGGGTCATTTGTCCTACAGAATTTCTGAAATTCTGGATCTAAAACTTCTCCCCTTTCAACAGAAGCAGAGGGAGGAGAAGGGAAGAGGGAAGGGGGCCATTATTTATACAACACCTACTACATGGCAGGCACTGGGTGGGCTCTTTACGAAGATGATCTCATTTAACCCCCACCTCAACCCTCTGAGGTGAGTACTCATTATCACTGCTTTGACAGATGAAGAAACTGGAGTTCAGAGATGTCAAGCAACCTGCCCAACTCACAAAGCCAGAAAATGAAGGAGCCAGGTTGGAACCTGGTTCTATCTGACTCCAGAGCCCCTTCTCTTTCCACTGCCCCAGGGTGGGGAAGGGACTTGACCCACGAGTGGCAGTTAGGAAGGAAACCTAGCTATCCTGACTACTGAGGTAACTTTCGTATTAGTAATAGATACTGTGACTTGAGATGTGCCAGGTACCTTAATACATCACAAGGACCTGAATGATAGATGCATCATTATCCCCACTTTACAGGTGGGGAAACTGAGGTCCAGAAGGGTCAGTGGCTTGCCCCCGGCACTGCAGTTGGTGAGCAGAGCCCGGGTTCACCCCCAGGTTGGTCTGACGGCAGAGCCCATAATTGGCACCACTGCCCTCTGTAGCCTCTCCTCGTGAATGGTTCCAGCCTTCCTGGTGGCCTGGCAGGATGGAGCTGCGTGCCGAGGCAGGGGTCAGCAGGCCACCTTTCCTGTCTGGAGTCTGCAGAGTGAGGTCTCACTGTTGGCCCGGAGTGGATCTACTCCCTTCTGCTACATGCCCCAACCACGAATGGCATAGGCTCAGCTCACACAGCAGTGAGGCAGTGAGGGAGGGCTGGCTGCACCGGCCCCATCAATCTTGGTGGCATGGACTCCCTCCTAGAGCTTTCTCACGAGGCCCCGCTCCCTGGTGTGGCAGAGCAAGGATCCAGGTGGAGCCCACTCCAAGGGGAAATGGAGGCCACGCCGGGGAAGCCCTGTGAGCCCTCTTCCTCCCCAGAGCTGTCACGGACAATTGAGAGAAAAACCGGGACGTTCTCCTCCACCAGGATATTTTGTATGCTTTGCACTTGCTGCTGCGTTTCCTTCATCTAAAAGCTCTAAAATTTCAAATAAAAAGGTACAATGAAAGCATCAGCAGGATAAATAGCCACAGAGATCTGAGCTGAAACCCTGCAAGCTTTATTCACATCTTTAGAAAAACTCTGAAGGCTCCTAGTAGCAGCTGCAGTACAAAGCCTCACACTTTAATTCTAAGGCTGCCAGAAATAGGTCTGTCAGGCCTGAAATATCACTGCATTTCATTACTCTTAAATGTGCGTTACCATCTCTGCCTCATTACCAGCTGGGGGGTATTCTCCAGACCAACTCCAGAGAGAACCGGGAATCTGGGACTTGTGGGGAAGGGGAAGATTGTGTTGGAGCTAGAACACGGGGATGGGAGGGGAGACCCAGAGGCTTAAAGCCTCACAAGGACACAGATGAGACGGAGACCCGCGGAAGCGGAGGATGCTGTTAGTAACGTGTCCCCATCAGGCAGGCACTTGGGAGAGTCTGATGTCACCAACCTGGGCGGTGAAGCCGGGAGGAGACAGGGAAGAGGCCGGCTGCTGGGGTGCCAGTGAGGACTGGCTGTTGAGCAAAGAATGGGGCCTGAAGTGGTGCGTAAAGGGCACCGAGGCCTTCATGCCTGGCGGCAGGTAGGAGCTAGTCAAAGGCGGATTAGGCCGTCAAGGCCTGGGGAATCTGAAATCACAGGCACAAAGCAGCCGATGAAAAATCCTGGAGGGAGACGGCTGCTGGAGATTTGGAAGTTCGGAGCCCGGAGAAATCTGCATGTTTATAATAACACTGACACTCAGGGCGGCTCTGAATAATTCAGTAGGCACTGTGATCTCGTTACAGTGCGTGTCCCTGGGGTACAAAGGGAGAGGGGCTGGATCGGCCCAGGCCGGCTGCTGATGCCTGGCTCTCTGAAAGGGCATGACAGATGGGCCAGCGCTGGCCACCACCCAGTCATGCTTCGCACGATGATTGGTTTTCAAAGGAGGACAGGGTTTGTGAATGGAGCCAGCTTGTCGCTTGCTGCCTTCGAAAGGATGCTGCTGGGTCGCGTGGCCAGCCTGGGCCCCCTTGTGAATGGGGCATCACCGGTGGGTGGTGAACAAGCCAGAGGTGACTCCGCATCCCCTCCCCCTGTCCCTGATGAGGCTGAGGCAGAAGGAAGGGGGAGAAGTGCCCTAACCCTTCTCTCTGTTGACAAGTCTAATCCTCCATTGGTCTTCCTCTGTGCTAGCCCTGTATCGGTTAGAATCAAGTTTAGTTGCATATACAAAAAAAAAAAAAAAAAAAGTTAAGATGGAAGTTTCTTTTTCTCTCATGTAAAGAAGTCCAAAGATAATCAGAGACCTAGGCCCCCTGCATCTGCTACTCTGGCATCCTTAGTCCTTACATGCCACTCCTGGCCTAACATGGCTGCTCACACTCCAACATCATATCCACATTCCAGCCATCAGAAGTGCAGGGCATATGCCAGCCCTTTTTTTTTTTTTTTTTTGCAATTCCCCAGAAGCTGCCACACAAAAGCTTACACTCAATAGACCACAACTTAGTTAGATGGTTACACCTAGCTGCAAGAGAGGCTGGGGGCCTCCCTGATTGCGCAGTGGTTAAGAATCCACCTGCCAATGCAGGGGACACAGGTTCGAGCCCTGGTCCAGGAAGATCCCACATGCTGCAGAGCAACTAAGCCCGTGCACCACAACGACAGAGCCTACGAGCCACAACTACTGAGCCCGCGTGCCAACTATTGAAGCCCACGCACCCTAGAGCCCGTTCTCCACAAGAGAAGCCACCGCAATGAGAAGCCCGCGCACTGCAACGAAGAATAGCCCCCACTCGCCACAGCTAGAGAAAGCCTGCGTGCAGCAATGAAGACCCAACGCAGCCTAAAATAAATAAATTAAATAAATAAATCTTTTAAAAAAAGATTAGGGCTGTTTTACCTATAGGCTTCTGTATCCAACACTTCTCATTTAAAAAAAGGAGAGGCTGGGAAATGTGTTGTTTGTTTTCTCTGGCCATGTGTTTCCTGGCAGACAATTCTCCATGGTTCTATTCCATTTCTGCGCATCTTGCAAGTGAAGCACTGACTGTCCTCCATTTTAGATTATCATTTCCAGGATATAGTGAACATCCATAGAAGGTATATAGTGCCTTCCTCTAGAGTAAAGGGCAAGCATACTTCCCGTTATAAAAGATTTGGGTTCCCCAAGTTCGGGGTTCCTCTCCTGAAATGCTACTGACTGTGTGTCCTGACATCATCACCTGGCCATCCTTGTGAAGCCCTATGGGAACTGAGGCTGATACTCTTCTACTGCTATTGCTGTAATAAACTGCCCTTCATCTCTGATCCAGGAGTCTCAGCTCCCCGGCAACTATCACAGGGGCTAATTTGCTAGCTTGTAAATAGCATAAAATCTCAGACCTTCACAGTTCTCAACAGTGTTCAGCTGAGAATCAGGGTTTCTGTGGGGCGGTTACTAGAAATCTGCCACAGGTCCCTTCCAGCTGCATAAACTGTCCACACAGGTGTTTTCAGGTACCTCTGCCACTCCCACAAGCAAACAGAGGCATCAGCCTTCGGATTAAACTCCAGCCACTTGCGCAACTCCAGCAGGTCCTGACATGTCCAAAGCTGGGGGGTGGGGTTAAAACACTTGCTCGCCTCCTCGCCTCTGACCATTCTCTCAGGGCCCCATGGACCTCCTTGTCCCCAGGTGGTACATTCTCAGATTCCAGGAGGATGCTGAATCCTGCTCTGGCTCTGTAACTGGAATGACATGGTGACCTTCCCTCAGTTCCCTGAACCAAACTGCCCTCCTTCTCCATCCCTCACGCCATTTCTTTCAGTGCCCCTCCTCTCCACTCCCCCACCCTCCCGCCAATGCCTCCCAGGTCAGGTCTCCCTGACCCACCTGAGGGAGCTACAACCCTCAGTTGGCCTGTTCTGCAGCTGCCTCCCATCCCTAAGACAGTTCTCCTCTGGGCAGTGAAGCTGGGGGTCCAGCGAGCCCATCTGTGCAACACCCCATCCCTGGCCCCCACTCAAGATGCTCATCTGGGGCTTCCCTGGTGGCGCAGTGGTTAAGAATCCGCCTGCCGATGCAGGGAAACGGGTTCGAGCCCTGCTCCGGGAAGATCCCACGTGCCACGGAGCAACTAAACTAAGCCCGTGCGCCGCAGCTACTGAAGCCCACGTGCCTAGAGCCCGTGCTCCGCAGCAAGAGAAGCCACCGCAATGAGAAGCCCGTGCACCGCAACGAAGAGTAACCCCCGCTCGCCGCAACTAGAGAAAGGCCGCGCGCAGCAACGAAGACCCACGCAGCCAAAAATAAATAAATAACATAAAAACATAAAAGAATAAAAGACGCTCACCTGTCTGATGAGCAGCCCCCTGAGCCTCCCTTCCTTCCTCCTGCAAGCCAGGGCTCTGAAGGCACCCTTAACCCCTCCCACCTCTCACCACCGCCCCTGCCATCCAGTCACTAAGTCCTGCCTCCTAAGTTTCTCTGGTGTCTGTTCCCTCTGCCCCAAACCCACCGCCCTAGTTCACACCCCATTGCTTCTTGACTGGTTTCTTGTAGCAGCCACCTACCAGGTGCCCCTGAACTCCAGTCCAGGCTCCACAGAGTGCCCAAGTGACCATTCCAAGAAGTAAACTGACTCGTAGCCCTCACCCCCTGCTGAACGAGGTTCAAACGTCTTACCATGGCACCTAAGCCCTTATTGTTCCACCCTCTCCTAAACCACCTGAGGGTAAGCCACGCTGGGCTTCCCTGCAGTTCCCCGAAAATGCCCTGCTCTCAAACACCCCTGCGCTTTCACACCTGCTCTCAATCCTTCTGGGAATGCCCTTCTTCACTCCTCTCCCTGCCCACTTTCTGGGCACCTACCACTTCCTATCCATCTTTCAAGACCCATCTCAAGCATGACCTCATTTGAGAAGCTGTCCCTATGGTCCTCCACAACCCCAGCAGCTGGGCTCTGCCCCCTTTCCTGCCACACAACTGTGCACACACATTATCTCCATTAGGGCATGTCCCCATTATGCAATTATTTGTTCACATTGTCTCCTCCTCCAGATGGTAAGATCCTGGAGAGCAGACACCAGAATTGTTCGTCTTTGTGACCCAGCCATGCTCCATAAATCCTGGCTGACCAAATAAATGGATTGTTTCACTTCACTCATCTCTAATCCCAAGGCTCACTGGATGGTGAGCTGTGACCAAGTAACACAGCTCAAGAGAGAGGTCGTCCTGAGGGTTTCAGGCTGGAAGACGACTCCAGAATGGAGAAAGAGGAACACTGAGGCTGGGGAGGGGTGTATGGGGGTTGCTCCCTCATGAAGACCAAGGAATGGCTGCCAGATAGTGAGGGGCATAGAGAAGAGTCAGGTCCCAAAGGAAATGCAGACCTGGAGCAGCATGGCTATTCTCTGGCAGGTATGTGCATGGTGGAGGGAAGGGGGCAGGGAGGGGAGACCCAGTGGGGTCTGGATTTGAACCAGATGCTACCAGATCCAGCAGGCAGGCCCAGAAGGAATCCCTTAGCAGCACTCTCAGGAAATCCAGGGCTCAAGGTATTTCCTTGGCTCCCAGGACAGGGAGCTCAGTCCAGTGACAAGGGACATTGTCTCCTACCTCACTGCCAAGGAAAGAGACCCTACACAATGAGACCTGGCTCACATATTAAAAAGCTTCACACCCTAGGGACTTCCCTGGCGGTCCAGTGGTTAAGACTTCGCCTTCCAATGCAGGAAGGGTTTGATCCCTGGTCGGGGAGCTAAGACCCCACGTGCCTCGGGGCCAAAGAACCAAAACATAAAACGGGGGCAATGTTGTGGTAATTTCAACAGGGACTTTAAAAATGGTCCACATTAAACATTTTTAAAACTCTTTAAAAAAAAAAAAAAAGCTTCACACCCTAAATGCAATGTGATATCCCTGATTGGATTTGGATTTTGGAACAGAAAAAGGACATGAGTGGAAAACATGAAATCCGCAAGAAGTCAACAGTTTGGTTAATAGTATTGCGCCAATGTTAATTTCTTCATTTTGACAAATGTACCACAGTTAGGGAAGTTGTTAACTTTAGGGGAAGCTAGGTAAAATGAAGAGTATTTGGGAACTCTCTACACTACCTTGTAACATTTCTGTAAGTCTAAACTTATTCCAAATATATTAAAATAAAACAAAACCCCAAAAACCTTTAAAACATAAGTTCAAGATTTAAGAGGCAGAAAGAGAGAGAAAGCAAAAGTTCAAAGGGAAGGTAAAGGTGCAGAAAGTGGGATATATGTTTAATTCTTAGTTAGAAATCTGAAGACCTTTGCTGTATGCATTTATCCACTCAACAAATATTTATTGAGCATCTACTATGTGCCAAGCATTGTTTGCAGAGTCGGGGTTACAGCAGTGAACAAAACAGAACCAATCCCTGCCATCCTGGGGCTTACATTTTAGTGAGTCTAAACTCACTAGTCTACACTCTAGAGCTTAATCTGTTTGTCTAACCCCACTCCACCCTACAGGCTCCAACACTCAGCCCCCAGCACTGAAAAGCTGGGCCAGTTCTTCTCGGGGTCACATCAGGGTCCAGGAAGGGCTTGCTTTGACCAGCGAGAGTCAGGAGGTCTGAGGTGGCCCCGGATTGTGCGCGGAGTTGGGCTGCTTCTTGGCTTCTGACTAGAGATGGAACTACATGCCTGGCCTTTCTCATTTGTAACATGAGTAAAGCAGTAAGAAACCAACTTTCTCCCAGAGATATGCTTAAGTTCAGTGGGCATGAAAGTGTGTTCAAAGGATAAAAGTGCTTGCATTAATACGATTGTTGTAAATATTTAGATTCAGACTAAGAAGTGGGTTAGGACCTCTCTTCTGTAGTTACTACAAACCCTCCTCCTTCCGTCGTCAAAGAACCTTCGCAACTGGAGTAAAAAATCGAGGCAAACATTGCGCGCTCAGCCAGGGTCAGGCCCACGCAGCCGCTTGGTCCTTAGGCAGTCCTGGTGCAGCGGGCAGGAAGCGCGGAGCGTCCCCGGCCTGCGCCCGCCTCGGCTCCCAGGGGAAGGGCCGGCGGCTGTGGCGCCGCGCTCTGGACGGGGCTCCGCGCCGAGGGCGCCGCGACAGGTACCGGAGAGCGGACCGCACCCCTTAGGAGGCCCACGCTGGCGACCCGCGCCGTGCCCCGCGAGGGGCCCAGCGCAAGCTGCCCGGGGCGCCTGGCCCCGGCCCAGCCGCCTTCGGAGGGAAAGTTGTTGCTCAACCCTGAGGAATGCGGAGCCGCAGCGGCGGCGGGCGGAAGCGGCGGGAGGATCACAGCGACGGCCGGCCGGGGACCGCGCTGGGGCAGCGCGCTGCAAACTTGGCCCCGTGAAAACCCCGGGTGCGGCGCGCAAAGCTGGGCCGCCCCAGGCCCAAGCCGGCCCACGGCCTGGAGGTGACAACCACGCGGCCCGGTGGTGCAGCGCGGGGCTAGGATGGCCGGGCCGTTTGGGAAGGGCGGTGGCAGAGGCAGGCCCGAGGACAGAGGCAAGAACCTCCCACTGAGAACTCCAGGAAGGCAGAGGTTTTTGTCTTTTATGATCTCGATTAGCCCCCCACGCCTGCAGAGTGCCATGAACAGAGTAGGCACTAAATAAACAGTTTTGAAAGTGTGATCTAATCCCTCCCGGCCTCAGTTTCCTTCTCGGTGCAACAAACGGTTTGATCTCTGAGGCCCCTAGCAACTCTGAAATTCTAGGATGCTGAGATTAAATCCCATGTGTACTGCTGTGGTTTTGCTTTTAGTTTTTCAGGGACATTTTTAGTGCTACCCTTTATGATGTGCCAGGAGTGAATTTGACACCAGATGGCTTTTTTTTTTTTTTTTTAAATAAGAAAGAAGACAAAGGGAGGGAAAAAAATATTTTCCAACTGGCAGTGCTGCCAGCATTTTGGAAGAGAATCCAGGGAGGCAAAGAGGGGCTGTTTCAGCCTGATTCTTCCTCCTCCCGCACACTCTGCCACCCTGGCCTCCACCATAAATGGGGTAGATCAGATTGGAGCTTTTTATAGACGAGGCGAAGGGAACATCATCACAGGAAGCTCCACCCCGAGTTAGGGCTTGCTTTGTCCTCTCCTGCTCTCACAGGGAACTGGCCCCTGAGCCACAGGGGCACGGATTCCAGCTACAGGCAGGGCTCCGGCTACAAGCTGACCCTGGCGTTAATTAGAAGAACAGAGAGACACCTGGCAAATCAAAAGCTAGCGTTCCCTGCCTGGGGAACATTAAGGAAAAATAGCCCAAATGGCAGTGTCTCTTCTGGAATTCCTCTCTTGGATCCCAGCTCCCTCTCCTCACACAGGGAGGAGGGGAACTGGTCCTTGCTCAGAATGGCCTCTAGCTCAGTTCTTAATATTGTGGCAAGGAGAAGGGAAATTCCTAGAATGAGCCAGTTTGGCAGTGTGTACTGTGGTGTCAAACAGGGATGGACACCTGCAGTCACACTGCTTGGGTTCAAATCTTGGCTGCACTACCCACTAGTTGTTTGACTAGGACAGTGACTTCGCCTGTCTGTGCCTTAGTTTCTTCCACTGTAAAATGGGATAAACCACCCCCCGCGCCCCTCCGCCACCCTTATAGGATTGTTGTGTAGATTTAATGAGATAGCACAAGAAAATTGTTAGTGGTCTGCCTCTTCAACAGATCAACAAGGAACGTGTTCAATGTTTTTCTTATTTGTTCAGCTTCAGGATCCCCCAAACTAGGACCTCTTGCTGGATAGGCCCTTGAAGAGCCCCACTGTGGCACTGTCACCTCTGGGCAAAGGGATCTCAATCCAGCTAACTGGTCCCTCCCTCCTCCTTCTTCACATCCCCAGGAGACTGGAGGAAGGCAGCACAGGATGAACAGAAATCACGCATCAGGCTCCAACTTGATGAATCACCTTAAAGGGATGGGGTGGGGGAAGCTCAGTAAGAAATAGGTCACCCTTAAACCTGGGGGAAGAAGGGCACAGTAGGTGAGGAGAGGGGACCGTTGGTGCTAGGCTGGGAGGGTGTCACCACTGCAGTAGACAGTGAGGGGATTGTGATGGTCACCGTGGTATATAACCCGATGAGGTATCCTTGATTTTCTGCTGATAAATTGTTTTCTAGTTGTTTCAGATGCAGAGTTCTTGAATCCTTTACCAGCAAGCTCCTTGAGGTTAGGTTTTATCTTTCTGTTGTGGTATCCACCCCACACAAACTCCCAGGAGAAGCTACACAAAAAGTAAACACTCTGGAAGTGCTTATTGATTTGGTTGAGCTGTTTGTTATGGACTAAAGGTGTGTGTGTGTGTGTGTGTGTGTGTGTGTGTGTGTCCCCGTCCATCCATCACCCCCCCCCCCCACCGCACCGCCCAAATTCATATGCTGAGATCTTAACTCCCAATGTGATGGTATTAGGAGGTGGGGCCTTTGCGCGGTGATTAGATCATGAGCCCTCATGAATGGAATTAGTGCCCTCTTAAATGAGATCGCATAGAGCTCTCTTGCCCCTTCTGCCACGTGAGCACACAGCTAGCAGTCAGCCATCTACGAACCAGGAAGCGGGCCCTCACCAGACGCTGACCCTTCCTGCACCTTGATCTGGAAATGGAAATGTGAAAAATCAATTTCTCTTGTTTATAAGCTTCCTAGTCTATGGTATCATGTTACAGCAGTCTGAACTAAGACGTGTTAAAACAGAGCAACAGGTTGGGACTCTAGACTGGAGGGACAAGGGGAGACAGGTGGTAGCACCAGGGTCACCTGCTGGCCCCAAGTGTCTTTCCTTCAACCCACAGGCTCTCTCTCAAAATACAGCATTCAAACTTTTTCAGCCTCTAGAAAGTCAATGACACCTCGGTTCCCAGCCTGTCCTGTCACAGGGGAGCTAATGTCCACGGCAGAGCCGGGAAAATACATGTCTTCAGCTATTCTGTCACTCCTGGCCCGAGTGAGCCTCCAAGGCAAGCTTTGCCGCCATGTCTTTCCCTTTCTGGAATTCCCAGCCAGGACAGAGCCAACTGCTGCTCCCTGAGACATTTTCTGGAATCTCCACATGGTTCTTCACGTGGCTGGCTCATTCCCACCCTTTGGGTCTCCTCTTCAGAGCGGACTTTCTGGACCACCATCTATCAAAATTAACCACCCCCCTAAGATTACCTTCCATTACCTTATCCTGTTTATTGTGTTATTTACATGCTTATTGTCTCTCTGCTCCACTCAGACTGAAAGTTCCGTAAGAGCGGGGATCTTGTCTTCTGCTCATCACCACATCTCAGCCGCTTTCACAATGCCTGGTATATAGTAAATGTCTACTTAATAACTGGTGGTCCCCTCCCAGAGTTATTCCCCTTCTCTCTAGCATTTTTAGTCAATTCTTATTTATGAGGTAATTCTTGTACCTTCAAAAGATGCATCAGTCTCCTTTATTTTGAAAACTTATCAATCCTCCTCCTTAGCCATCAGCTTATTTTTCCCTCCTTCACCCCAGGCTACCAGGGAAAGATACTTGGCAGTGTCTTATGTGTCGGTTAGGACCTTTTGGTGGAAAGCAACAGAAGACCAACTAAAAGTGGCTTAAACAATGAACAAGTATATCATTTTTCAGAGGCAGACAGGATTGATTCCACCTTCAACAAGGTCAAGGCTCCAGTCAGCTTCTCTGTGATTCTATGGAGACCCCTGGCCTAGTGGGCTTCCCACCTCATGTCTCATTGACCAGGGTTGTATCACATGCCTGGGCCTAAACCAATCACTGGCAAGGAGGCAGAAGCACACTGACTGGTTGCTTAGATTTATCAACATTCATCGCCTGTGGCTGAGGGGGGTCCCCTTCCCTGAGTACAGGGCAGGTAAATTCCAGAACAAAATCAAGGCTTACCAGCCCAGAAAAAAAGGTAGGGAGCGGCTATTGAATCTGTGAGCTGCCCAATAACCTTCCAATAAACTGTTTTTCTGCTTAAGTTAGCCAGAGTTGGTTTCTGTGGCCTGTAACCACAGAATTCTGGCTGATGCAGCTCTGGGGCTGCACAGTGAGGAGTGACAGAAGTGGCATTCATGGCCAGGAAGGGTGATGTCAGCACACAGCCGTGAGATGGAATAGAACGGCCACACAAGGAGCAGGCGTGGAATAGCTCTAAGACCCCGGAAACAGCCCGTGGGGTTTTGAGAGCTGGATGATTAGGGCTTAGAGCCAGAGGCTGTATACTTCAAGTGACTTTACTGTGATTGTACCCCCAGGCTATGTAACCTGGGGAAGGTGGGTCACATGGAAGTTCAGTAAATACTGAAGTGGACTGAAGTGACCACCCTCCCTTTTAAAAACTCTATCCTTCCTCCGTGTCCAAGAGGCCATCCATGTAGATGACTGAAATGACTGGCCTTTCCCACCCACCGCGTTTCCTGCAGAAGACTTGAGCAATCACACAGCCCTTTCCCCCCACCTCACATCTCGCCCTCCTCAGGGACGGGCCGCTTGGTGGTTCTGCCCTTGAGCGGCTCTCCCACCTCTGGACCCAAGACTCCACTGTCACTCCGACCTGCCTCACCTTCAAACCTGAGCCTCAGACCCGCCCTCTCTGACCTTAAACTCCTTTCTTTCTGCTCCTCCTCTCGGCTGCCCACTCCTCTGAGCCTGCTTCGAAGAACTTGGTTCAGTCCCTGGCACATAATCAACATCTGATTAGTGGTTATCAAGACTGTCTCATCCTCTTCTGCCTGCTGGCGAATGGCCTGCCCCAAAGCCAGTCACTTTACTGCCTCTCCCCTCCCCCCTGTCCCCATTCTAGAGCGCCCCCCAGCCCCTCACTCTCTCCCTCCCAGCTAGGGGTTACTCCCTGCCTCTCACTACCTCCTTCCCTGTTCCTTGCTGCCTTCTCCACTGATTCTCAGTCTCACCTCACCCAGGCCTCACTGGGGCCCAGTAATCCTTATTATCTCTGGGGGCCTCCCAATCAGGTTCCTACAGCAGCTCTTCTAAGCTCGGAAGCTCCTCTCCTCCCCTGCTCACCTCCTCCTACAGATAACCCCCTCCCTCTTTGTCAGCAGCAGCAGCAGTGTCAGGCACAGACGGCTCTACTGTCCACCTCAGGGAGACATCTCAGACCTGTGGTCACAAGATGGTGGACTACAGCCCTTTCTGTCCCCTTTTTCTCTCAAAACATCACCCTCAAAACAAGGAGAATCAGAAACAGAAACCCAAGCTCCACCTTCAACTAAACTAGGAGATATTAAGAGTCCTGAACTGGGCTTCCCTGGTGGCGCAGTGGTTAAGAATCCGCCTGCCAATGCAGGGGACATGGGTTCGAGCCCTGGTCTGGGAAGATCCCACATGCCGCGGAGCAACTAAGCCCGTGCGCCACAACTACTGAGCCCGCATGCCACAACTACTGAAGCCCGCACACCTAGAGCCCGTGCTCCGCAACAAGAGAAGCCACCGCAATGAGAAGCCCGTGCACTACAACGAAGAGTAACCCCCGCTCGCCGCAACTAGAGAAAGCCCGTGCGTAGCAACGAAGACCCAATGCAGCCATAAATAAATAAATAAAATTTAAAAAAATAATAATCCTGAACTACATCGTATGAAAACAGAAAGTGTATGGGAGAGTGGCAAGAAAGGCAGGCCCAGAACATCCAGAGGCACATGCCCACGAGAAGCAAGTGGACTCTCCCCTCAGAGAGGCTAGGAATTGGAAGGAGTCAGTAAACTAGAAGGCAGGGGTCTAAAAGCTGGGGGCTTGTTCAAAGACCTACTTAAAGTGCAATTTGATCGTCAGGAAACTCAATGGTACCCAGCGCAATGAAGTGATTTACTGTGTTCCCTTCCCCACTCATGCAGGAGACAGGAAGATCGATACTAGAGATACAGTATTGAAACAGAGAGATTCTGGACTTTGCGGGGGGTCGGGGGGAGAAGAAGGAGTGGAATCAAAAGCTGAGGGAGGGGGCTTCCCTGGTGGCGCAGTGGTTGAGAATCTGCCTGCCAATGCAGGGGACATGGGTTCGAGCCCTGGTCTGGGAAGATCCCACATGCCATGGAGCAACTGGGCCCGTGAGCCACAATTACTGAGCCTGCGCGTCTGGAGCCTGTGCTCCGCAACAAGAGAGGCCGCGATGGTGAGAGGCCCGCGCACCGCCATGAAGAGTGGTCCCCACTTGCCGCAACTAGAGAAAGCCCTTGCACAGAAACGAAGACTCAACACAGTCCTAAATAAATAAATAAATAAATAAATAAAAAAGAACGTGAATTTCTAAAAAAAAAAAAAAAGCTGAGGGAGGGACTTCCCTGATGGTCCAGCGGTTGAGACTGCGCACTCCCAAAGCAGGGGGTCTGAGTTCAATCCCTGGTTAGGGAACTAGATCCTGCATGCTGCAACTAAAGATCCCACATGCCCCAACTAAAGATCCCACATGATGCAACAAAGATCCTGCGTGCCGCAACTAAGACCCGGCGCAGCCAAATAAATAAATATTAAAAAAGAAAGAAAGAAAGGAAGGAAAGGAAAGGAAAGGAAAGGGAAGGAAAGGAAAGGAAAGGAAGAAAGAGTGAGGGTGGGATAAAGCCATTTTAGGTAGGCAAAAGTCTCTAAACTCTTACCTCCCAGGCATTCTTTCTCAGGAAGCTACTGGAGGATGTGCTTCATCCAAACAACGAAGTAAACCGAGGAAGAGGAAGACACTGGGTCCCTGAAAGAGGAAAAGGGCAAAGTGAATTCTTAATTACTGGCCATGGGAAGTCCCAGGGTGACAGGTGTGCTACAGGCCTCAAGAGCAACGCATCCAGAGAAAAGCAGAAGGATGGAGCACCGCAGGACAAATGTCTCCAAGGAGAAACAAAACAGAACCAATAAGATTATATGACAGGTTTGGCCATATGCAAAACTGTACTGAGAAGGCGTTTTACAGAGCTGTTGAAGGGTGTGGGAAGATGGAGTCAGAGATTCAAAGAAAACCAAGCAAATAAAAAATGAGGCAATTAACTCCAGGAAAAACAAAAAAGTAGTACAAGAAAGGAAATGTAAACAGAGCACACAACAAAAAGTTATATTAGAAAAGGAAATGGAACCAGCATACTTGCCTCAAAAGTAAACAATATTTTCAAAGTCAATAATGAGATCACTGAAGATGGATTTAACCCTAAATTGTGATATAAACATAATGGGGGTGGGAAGAAGGGAAGAAGCAAGGAAGAGAACCAAAACCCTCATCTACCAAGACAAGGAGTCAACAAATTAGATAAATGAACCCAGAATGGCAGTACATATAATATTTAGAAATAAGGAAGGAAATACCAGAAGACACAGCTAAACGAGTTGAAAGCGGTTGCCCCTGGGGAGTAGGATTAAAATTGGGAGAAAGGCCAGTGGGACTTCTGTTTTTACAAGCCCTTTAGAATGATTTGATTTGTAAGCAATGTGTTTGTATTAGCTCGATAAAAATAAATATTAATTTTATAAAGCAACTATAAAAGGAGGTGTCACATCCTCCACTACAGAATGCCTGAGGAACTCTGTGTAGACTCAAAGGAGCAAGGGTCTCCCCATCCTTGTCCCCTCCCAGATGGGCATTACTCATCAGCTCAGCCCTCTTCTCCCAGATGCACTCTCTCCATCTCCTCCTGTTCTGTCGGCCATTCACAGGGTGGCTGTACTCCAGCCCTACTGAACTGTCAGTGTCCAGAACGTGCTTCTGGGACTTCGCATGCACCACGCCCTCTACCTGGAAGGTTACTCTTTCCTATTCCACTCTCACCCCAACCTATATAGGATACTTTAAACTTCAGCCCTCAGCTGAGATAACACTTACTCCATAGCCATCCTCCTTCCCACCCTAGTCTGGACTAAATGCTCTTCCTCTGTGTTGTCCTACAACTCTGCGTCCCCACTGTCGCTCTTAGCACACTGCTCTGTACATATCCCTCACTTGTTTAGCTTTCCCACTAGACTGTAAGCTCAGTGAGGACAGGAACTCATTCATAATCACTCTAGTTCCAGGTCAGGACCTGTGACTGGTAAAATAGTCAATGATCATGCAAATGGCTAAATACGTGATTCACATTTAGTAAGAGCTCAATAAAGATTTGAAAGAGTAATAAATATTCAAATGCAGACCTCCCCCTCCATCCAAAATATGCCTCCCTCCTGTCATCTCCATTCTACCCTCTATACTCTCCCTCTCCTACAAGGTCAAACTTCTCAGGCAAGTTGGCTGTGGCCAGTGCCTCAACTTCCAGTCTACCCACTCCTGCCTTGACCTCATAAAGCAGCAAGGCCCTTCAAGGGACCAGGTTCAGCTCCACTAAAGGGATTTCTAACTGAGTTCACACTAAAAGTGACGGAAGCAGTTTAGAGACTGTCTGCACAGCCGGAAGGAAAGCAACCCCCTCTTAGTTTCTTGTCCCCGGGCCCAAAGTACAGCTCTCAGAGGCCTGGCTGGGCCCCAGGCTAAGCAGAGGGGACACGGTTAGCTCTTGACTTGGGCCTAACAAAGATCCGTCTGGCATAAACTAAGCGACTGGCTCTACCCAGTCTCTCACCTCCCTGTCCATTTTGCTTTGGTGACTCCCGGCCAGTGTTTCCAATGGGAAAGGCGTGAGGCCCCTGCCTGGGTGCAGGGAGGCCTGGAGGTAAGAAGCGTGAGTGCTCAGCGTGGGCCAGGCACACAGTAGGCGCTGGAGGGTAAAAATCCGCCTGGCATCACTCCCCAAACGAAGCTGGCCTCCACGAGGTCTGGGGAGAAGGCACCGGACCCGCCTCACTGCAGAGCCTCTAGGTCGCCCGCCTAGGTCAGGGGCGTCCTGCCGCCCCACCCCCATCGCGCCACGTGACCTCAAAGGGCCGTCCGGGGTTTGGAATGCGGCAACCTCAGCTTTGCCCCCAAAGGGGCCGGCGGAGCGCCTGCGGAGGGAGGGAGGGAAGAGGGAGGGAGAAAGAAGTGGCCGCACCCGCGGCTCGGAGGACTGGAGGGGTGGGGGTGGGGCGCAGGAGGGGGGCCCTTCTCTCCTTTCCCCAGTGCGCGCGCTGGAGGAGCGAGGGAAGGAGGTGGTTTGCCTTCGTCCAGGAAACCTGTAAATACGGGTCGAGAAACTCGATCTGCTCCTGTCGCTTCCCTATTTAGGAGAAGGGACGGAGCCAGGCGATCAGTGGCTCCTGGGGGCGCAGGTCACGTGGCCTCCCAGGACTAGGTGGGGGGAGGGGGAGGCCGTGCTCCCGAGGAACCGGGATCTAGGGAGGCCGAAATCCCGGCCAGGCCCGGCGGCTCCTGTCCCAAATAGTTTCATTTGTCCTTATCTTACACGCTCGCATACTGCCCGCGGGGTGGGAGGGTCGAGGGTCTACCCAGCTGCGGGTTCGTCCACGGCACGCGCCCTTTCTGAGTGCTGGGCGAGGTGTGTCTGTCGGTGTCACCAAGCCTCAGTCGGCTCCGGCCTCGTTTGCAAAGCCCGGGTTAGATGTGACCAGACTTCCGAGTCCCAGACTCTTGTGCCTGTGGTGGCCGTCAGGCTCTGAGGCTCTGCTCCGGGTCTGGGACTCCCTGTCCTGGGTGGTGGAGAAAGTGTCTAGGAGGCTGGCGTCCTGCCTCCGAGCTTCCCTGGCTCAGTGGCCTGGGAGACCAGCAGTGCCCCGGGAGGAAAGTGCCCATAGGGACTGGCTTCCAACAGAGCCTACTGTTTGCCACTCTCTGTGAGGGCATGAGGGGAGTGGAGGAAAAAAGACAGTGCCTGCCCTCAAAGGAGCTTACTCTGGAGTGGGGGCAACAGTCAAGTAAACCAGAATGAAACTACAGGAGCACAGAGAAGCATCTAAGTCCCGCTGGGGACCTGGGAGGATTTGAGGAAGAGGTGGCACTTGAATTGTATTTTAAAGGTTGAGGAGTCATCACACACCGGAGGGGGAAGGGCACGCAGGCAGAAAGAACGGCCTTTGCAAAAGCGTGGAAGCACACGGTGCCAAAGAATCACAGGTGCCTCGTTCCTCCGGACAGAATCACGGGTGAGTGTGGGGAAGGTGTGCGAGATGGGTGGGGTAAGCCACCAGGAGCCAGAGCCAGGCATCTGTGCTTGTTCTGAAAGTCGTGGGGAACTGCTGAATCATTCCATATAGCCAGGATCAGATTTGCATCTTCTAGGAGAGCTGGGGATGGATTTGGATTTGGGCCCTAGAGGAGAGAGCTTGATGCGGAGCCTGTTGCCAGCCTCCCCTGAGAGAGTGGTAGTGGGAGTGGGAAGAATGCAAAGGCCTGACAAATACTTGCAAGGGGAAGAGCCACTTGGCCTCAGGATGGATTGGGGGGGTGGGTATGAGTGGGGAGGAGGAGTCTTGAGTGACCTCAGGTTTCTGGCGTGGGGAACTGGGCAGATGATGGATGCAGAAGGCAAGGTTGATGATGATGAGAGTAATATTTATTGAGCACCTCCGGTGTTCCGGGCGCTCATCGCTTCACATATTATCTCATTTAATCCTCACAGTGATCTATGAAGTAGGTACTATCATTATCCCCATTTTAAGATGAGGAAACTAAATCAAGAGGCTCAATAACTAAGTGGTAAGGTTGGGATGATGAACATGCCTGCACCTTGCCGAATGCATCATCCCAAATCTGAAGCCCCAGTGAGGTTCCCCGGGCTACTCTACGTAGAATCTATACCCACCACCACTGGCTCCTCCCTCCCTCCCCAGCCTCCACATCTGGCACCCCCACAACTGTTCAGTCACTGTCACCAGATCTGTCTTTCATCCCACCCCACCTCACCCCCAGGACCTTGTCTGAAACAGCCAGTCAAAAGCCTTGTGACAGGAGGGCACGGGGCTCCGGAACCCTGGTGCTGAGACCCCACCTTCCCAGTTACAATACAAAACGGAACTGAGACTCTGCAGGAACAATCAGAGAAAGCAAGAACATGGATGTGTTCTGTTTGTAATAAAAATTTTCTTAAAACATTTTAATGGAACATTTCAATGACATCAGAGGGTCAAGAAAGGTCTGTCTCGGCCCAACCCTGTGTTTATTTTCTGTGGGGAAAGGGGCAGGGTTCTGGAGCAAGCGTGCACCTCCCATGGAGGAAGCTCCCTCAGCTATTTCCCTTTCCCAAACCTTGGCTCAGGAACAGCCAGTCCAACCGGAGGAGCCATGGGAGACAGGAATGGCACTCCTTTGAGCCACACCCTCACTACCCCACTGCCTGCATTCAGGTGGTGGTAAGGGCAGGAAGGGGCTGTTGCTTCCAGATTGCCTCTCAACAGCCTTCCGGTAGAGGTAAAGGTAAGATACGGGGAAGAAACAGGTAGGTGACCAGAGATAGTTTGTAAGCTTTCTCTTGGGAGAGGTGTTAGGCCTAGAGAGCCCCGGCCTCAGCTGTCACCCTTGAACCTAATTAAACAGGGCCCACCCAAAGTCACACAACCAGCAACTGGCCCAGGGCCTGGAGGGAGGAGGGTATTTATGAGGCTGTTTGAGGCAGAAGTTAGGCCTCCCACTTCCCCAACCCCCTTAACTGTAGGAAAGATGCCCATCATGACCCCAGACAGCTTTCTGGGCTAAAGACCTATAATCTGGGGACAGAGCAGTGAGAAGCCCATGGCATCAAGAGTGCAAGCCCTGCCTGTCTGTGTTTCAGGCTCCAGTAAAGCTGCCATTGCTTTTGTAGTTTCTGGAGGCACAAAGGTCCTCACCAGGCTTCACAGGGACCTTCCATCATCTCACCCCTCTGCCCTTGGTTCTGTTAGCACCCCTGTGCCTCTGGTCTTAGAAGGGTTCTGTGTGTTTTCTTAAAAATGAAACTTTCTTTGACCTCAGAGCAAGAGGTACTTGAGGGCCACCTCCTCTGTATCTTTCAGGGACAGCTAGAGCCCTACACACAGAAGGCGTCCACAGCACACAGAGAAGAAAGCAGTGTGGTTCCAACTATGGGTCACAGCCTGGTGGTGGGTCATGAGATCCATTTAGAGAGCCATGACCAGCATCTTAAAAAAAAAGAATACAATAAATAGAAAGTATCAGAGTGCGTGCACATAGCAAGGGTAAGTATTGTTTTTTGAAACTTTTGTTTCAGTTATCTCACAATACAAAATGTATTCTTGCTGTGTGTCTTACTGAAACCCTGGTTCAGAGCACTGGTTAAGACATAGACTCACAAATACATAAAGAAAGTCTGCCTGCTCTGTGTCAGGCACTATGCTAGATCCAAAATGAATAATACAGTCTTAATTCATCTTCTGGTTGGGAACTCTGTAAGCAAACTATCTGCAAGAAATGATGCTAAGTGCTCTGAGAGAGTACGTAGGAGGCTATAAAGCTCTGGCTTGAGAGTGGGTATCTGGGAGGGCTTCCCAGAGGAGGTGATGCAGTCAGAGTTCTTAGCAAGAAAAGACAGTGACCAAAAAAGAAAAGAAAGGACAGTGACTAGGTTCTGGTATCTCTTCCATCTTATAGATAGGAAAGGAACTAGGTAAAGTGTCAAGATTCAAGTCTTAAAGTCAAAAGAGAACTTCTAGGGAGTTCCCTGGCAGTCCAGTGGGACTCAGCGCTTTCACTGCCATGGGCCCAGGTTCAGTCCCTGGTCCAGAAACTAGGATCCCGCAAGCCGCGTGGCGTGGCCAGAAATAAATAAATAGATAAAAAGACAACTTCTAGTCCTGCCTCCTCTTCTTAACAAGCTGTGAGACCTTAGGTGAGTCAGTTAACCTTTCCAAACCCTGTTTCCTCATCTACAAAATGGGCACATCTGCTCTGTCAACCTCGAAGCAATAAGAGATCAAATGTGACAGAAAATGTATGTGAAAGTACTTTGTAAACTATAAAAGGGGGAGGGATTGTCTCTATGGAGGAGGAAATTACAGTGTAGAGAGGTGAAGTGTCCCGCCCAACACTACCGAGTGGGATGGGAGGGGTGGGGGGGAGCAGGTACTCCTCAATCCTCAGCCCTCAGCTCCTGCCTGCACTCCCCCCTCCTCCCACCACAGCAGCTGAACTACCCCACTAGAGGGTGGGGGGAGGGCCCCAAAAGGCCCCCTTGCAACCTATTAAAGATTTACCTCAAAAATCCTTTTCTATTCATGACCTTTTGACCTTTTGACAAAGATGGGAGGTAAATATGTGAGAACTCCTCCCTTGCCCCTTCTGTTAATGAATTAGGATCTACCCAAACTCAGTGTTTAAAGTTACATAAGCATCATTCAGATCTTCTGTACCAGCTACTTTCATTTTGGAAAAACTGCATTTCCATTAAAATGGTGTTATATAAAAAGGTTTTATGTATGTATGTGTAGGAACAGAAGGAACAGGTGCACGTGAGCACTGTGAAGGCACACAGGCACATACACATCACAACCTCACCTGTCCTCATGGGGAGCAGGTGTTTGATAGTTCCTGGTGAGTTAAGATGTGACCCGCTTGCTTGTCCTCCAACCCCCAGTGAGACCTGGTGCATGTTGGGCAATGGGAACTGCAGCAGGAAGGCCATCAGCTGCCCCCCCCCCCCCCAGGGACCAGAGAAATCCTGACCTTCCTGAAAGTTCCTTCCTTGGCAGGGTGAGTTCCATTGAATCATAAACTATTGGGGTTGGAAGTAGCTCAGAAGTCACCCAGTGCAATCTCACTGGACATTACTCTCACCAGCCTTGACTTGAACAGCTCCCTTTCTCCCAAGGCAGCCCATGTCACCTGTGGACAGCTGTGCTCACTGGAAAAGACCTGATACTGAGCTGAAACCTGCCCTTCTGGAGCTCCCACTTCTTGGGAACAAACGTATATCCCTCACCTAGTATCTTGAGCAGGAGGCTCACGAGAGCCCAGGAGCCATAGCCAGCAAAGGGTGCCTGGGGCCTAAAAGCAAGCAGGGAGGGCAGCAAGAGCCCACAAAGCTGAAGCTCTACCCTTAAAGACCTCTGTCCATCTAAACTGAGGCTAGGATTGTGAGGGAGGGGGAGCGAGCGAAGCGGGCAGGGCTGGATTGGGAGGAGGGGAAGAAAGAGGGGAAGTCTTGAATGGGAATAAGTGACTGGCTTTGAGCAAAGCCTGGCTCCTTATGTCTCATTTGAAGTGGGGGGGGCGGGAGGTCAGACCATCCCGAGGTCAGTTCCAGCTCTCATTCTCTGAGCTCCTGAGCCCACCTACACACACACACACATCCCTTTCAGGGTTTGATGGTTGTACTCTTATGTGAAACAGTGGGTCCACAATTCGAGCGCCAAGTAGGAAGTAAAACAACTGCCCGAACCCTCTCTCTCATCCAGGCCCGACCTGAGTTAGGCTTCGCGGCTTGCTCGATTACCGGAAGGGGCGGAACCATTTCTACCTTACCCACGTAGAACTGCACAGACGGGAACACCCCAGCACAGAGTAGGGAAACGTGAGCTTTGGAGTGTCCTTTTAAGTAGTTGGGAAGGGGGTGTGGCCGAGGAGGCTGGGAGGCCGCAGCCCGACGAGGGGGGAGTGGCCCGGGGGCGTGGCCGTAGCGTCTGGAATGTTGTTGGGTCCTCGCACCGCATAGTAAGGAGGGGTCACGCCCCTTTTCTCGGAGAGGGCCAATCGGAACGCCGGAGCGGTTTCAAGTCTCCCCTGCCAGCCTGCCCGCCCGCTACCCCACCCCCCTCGGGGATTCGCTTTTTCCGTAACAAAATTGCAAAGCTCTGGATGTTCCGCAACCCGGGCCGCTCACAGGTGGAGGATTCCGGGGCCTAGGACGGTGCTCCGGCGCGGGAGGCGCCAGCTGGCTGTAGAGAGGCCGGGTTGAGATCCTGGAGGCGCGCGGGGGTGGGCGCTGCAGCCGCGGGTTGTTTATCTGGAGTACGGAGGGGAGGGGGGGAGCCTGGAAACCGCCCCGTGTCCCATTTCCTCCTCTTGTTTTCGCTCCGGATTCTCCATGTTGGACCCAAACTGAGGAGCCCGGAGCTGCCGCCGGGGGATCGGGGCCGGGGGCAACCGGGGGAGCCATTGCCCGGGCCTCCCGCTCTCCGTACAGGCCGCCTCCCTTCCCCGGCCCAGGGGAGGAACAAGAACAGGGATGTGAACAGCAGTGGGAGTCGGAGTCTCGGGAGCCGGAGCCTGAGCCGGAGCGGGCCCCCGCCCAGGCCCCCCAGCCCAGCCCAGCCCAGCCTGTGCGCCCGCGCGTCCTCCCGCCCAGCCAGCCCGGGCCCGCGGGATTGTTAGATGGAACACGGCTCCATCATCACCCAGGCGCGGAGGGAAGACGCCCTGGTGCTCACCAAGCAAGGTAGGGGCAGCAACTTCCCAAAACTTTGCGTCGCCCCTGGGCGGGGAGGGGGCTAGCACAGCCCAGAACCCGAGTCTCGGCCCCAGATCTCCCGGGGCTCAGAGTGGGCGATTCCGACCCGACCCCCTACTCCATCCGCCCCTACGACCTGGTGCGCACTCAGGCCCCGGGGAGGGCTGCGCGGGGCCCCGGGCTCCCAGCGCCCGAGGGGGAGGGGCGTCATCCGCGCAGCTGTCACTCTGTCCTGCACTCCCTCCCCCCGGGCAGAGAGACAGAGGGGTAAGCGCTCGCAGCGCGAGGCGCCCATCCTCTCCAGAGTTGGGGGGTGGGGTCGTCACTTTCCCGCACCAGAGCGCGCGGCTGCCCCAGGACCGCGGGGAGAGAGGTGGGGAGGGGAGGGGAACGAGGGGGTCCCGGGCGATCCCGAGCTAGAATGGAGCCGGGACTGGAGTCCAGCACTTCCCAGCACCCCCCTCCCGCCCCCAAGCCCGAGGCTGCTCAGGCAGCGGTCGGTGACGGTGTCCGGCGGGACTTGGGACCAAGTTCACCGCCCGGAGGCGGGGGCGGCCGCGGTGGGGGAGGGGCCGAGCTCTGGCTGACCAACCTGGTCCGCCTGCGGCCCTGCGCTCGGCCTGGGACCTCGGCGCGCGGGACTCTCGCCCGGCCGTCTCCTGCTGCTTTTGCTGAGCAAACAAGCGCGACCCCGAGGCCCGGCCGGAGCCCCTCCCTGCCCCGGTGCGCTTCCCCGGGGCCGCCGCCGCACACACAGAGCCGCGTTTGTTTAGCCCGAGATTGGTGTCCCTGGTTACATAATTCGCCGGATGGCATCAGACCCGGCGTGTTTCTGAATCGCGCCGCGAAAAAGTGCGAGTTCTCCGTGGGCAGCGGCTCGCGGCCCCTGCCTTCTTGCGGGTCGGGTGGAGACACAAGGGGGGTCGCGGGCCCTTTCTGGGGCGGGTTTGGGGACCGGAGGGTGATTAGGCCGAGGCCTCTCCTGGGGGCGGGGGAAAGGTTGGGGCCTGAGGGTGGGATCTTTGAGTTTGGTCACGGTGGAGGCCCCGAAACTCTTTTCCCCTCCCCCACGTTCTTCTTCGGGCCTTGAGGAATGTGTCTAAAATAGTGGACAGAATTTCCGCGGGGAGTAAGGACTAGCGTTGTTTTTTTCTGGAGAACTTCCCAGACTGGGGCCACCTGGCCTGAGGCTGGGGAGATCACGCTCTTGGGCCCAAATTCGGAGCGTCCCTGCCCTTCCCCTCAACCCCCCCCAGAACAGGGCAAGAAGGGCCAGTGCTGCACTTGAACATATTGAGGCCTAGAGCCTGGCGGGGGGGCCAGCTGTGGAGCCTGGGTATAGCCCCACATCCCCGTATTTGGCAACATTAGTCAGCAGATCACTTATTTCAGGGGTTCCCGGTCCCAAGGAGCTCCCCCAACTTGCCTAGGGGCAAACGGGCTGGCCTGGTGGTTTCAGCCATTCCCTAATTCCCCGGTGCAATGGGGGGGGGGAGGGGGGCGGCGGGGTGTAGTGTGTGTTTCCTGCATCGCTGGCCCTACTTTCAATAAGCCTTGCCTGCTCAGATCCCAACCCCGCAAAAGACCCTGACCCCCTGCTCTCCTGACTGCATCACTAACCAGGCTGCAAGTTCACCCCTCTACTGGCTGCTCAGCTGTGCTGAGGGCTGAAGAGGGGAGGCTTTTCTGTGTTTATGACTTAACTCCTGATTCTTCCCGCTCTCTTCCTAACCTCATCCCAGGAAGGGACTCCAAGTGCTAGCCAGAAATGAAGAAATGTGGATGTGGAAGGATTCCAGAGGGGGCAGTGTTGATGAGAAGGGGAAGAAGAGTCCTGAGCTTCCCTACTCTGGTCCTCTCCTCCTGTAGGGGCTCAGGAGGGTGCATTCCCAGTGAGGGGACCACACCAGGAATGAGGGAAAGCTGGACTTCTTTCTTTTTTTTTTTTTTTTTTTTTTTTTTTCAGAAGCTGGACTTCTGAAGGGACAGCTTACAAATCAGAGTTGGAAGTTTCCTCCACCAGGGCAAGTGGTAGGGAACAGAATAGATGACAGCAGAAAGCAAGCAGCTGGCTTCTTGACAGCGTTCAGCTGCTGATGTTGGTTGGATTTTTCTTAGAGTTACGTTTTTCGTTTTTTGTGTGGTTTGTCCTTCAGACTTATCCCTGGAGGAATCTGAATTCTCAAGCCGACAGCTTGGGGGTCTCTCTCCCCCCGTGTAATTTGACTGCATTCCAGAGAAGACATACTTTCTTCCTAGGCTGCTTGGGCACCCAGCAACAAGCAAACCAACTTTCTGAATCCCTCATCACTTACAAACAAATCCTGCATCTTTAAAAAAATAAAATAAAATAAAATAAAAGTAGGGGTGGGGAGCAGACGTTTTATTTAGCTCCTTTGGAGTTCCGTGCCCTCTCCCCTCCTCACAGTGTCCCATTTCTAGGCTCTGCCTCCCTTTGGAAAAAGGGGAAGGAGTACTGAGGCAGTTTATTAATCAGTAAATTTCTAGAAAAATACAAATTGCTCCTATCATGGGCGGTTTTTTAGTGAAGTTGTTTGCCATTGCAGGTTTTTTTTTCTTTTTTAGCATTCTGTTCTGGGAGCTTTAAGGCTGGCTGGGTGTGTTGATGATTCAAAAGTAATTACAGTAGGGGAAGTAGAACAAACAAAGTTGCTGAAAGCATTGATGATAAAAGGACCAAAATTGGATCATCTTCCCAAACAGATGGGTGAAATGGCTTCCTGGTACAGCAAGGATAGGGTTGTGTACGATACCAACGTAAAAAAGAAAAGTTAATATCAGTTTGGCCAGAAAAAGGCCATTTATTGCAGCCCC
The DNA here is from genome assembly GCF_009873245.2 of Balaenoptera musculus. Lineage (NCBI taxonomy): Eukaryota > Metazoa > Chordata > Mammalia > Artiodactyla > Balaenopteridae > Balaenoptera > Balaenoptera musculus. The sequence goes on along the minus strand of NC_045794.1, from coordinate 46,129,331 downwards.
ATACGAGGGTGTCACAGTGTCGCCCCATTGCTGGGAGATTGTGCCTCGGGCTTTGAGGTTAGATGGGGAGAAGCCAGGGAAATGGGCCCACCTTATAACCTCCCAGTGTGAAACGAGAGGGTGGAGGCAAGCTCCTCCAGAGCTTGAGTGACCCACAGCCCCTCTGGGGGAGTTGGGACCTTTTTTGTTTTGTTTTGTGAGGCCTGACGCCCCTTCCTTTCAGGGAGTGGATGATGATGCCTTGGGTTGTCTTTTCACATGTAGAACAGAACAGCAGGTTCTGGTAGCTGACCATCCCTAAGAATTAGGCTGGTGGCAGGTTTTTCTAACTCTTGCTTTCTCCCCATAAGGGAGAAATTCTGCCTTACGCTCCCATGTAAAAGCTTAAACACCTTTCTCTGTGGTTGTAGCTAGGCCCTTAACTTGAAAAGTTTAGACCAAGTCTCAGTCTCCCTGGGGCTTTCTTCCTCAGCTTGTTCTGTGAGCATCCAGGGTGTGTGTTTATAGCTGGCTCCTCCCGCCCCACTGGTTCCTCTCCCCTCCTTGCGCAGTCTCGGCCTTGGCCTCTGTGGCCGCTGTGGCTCGCTCCTCTGTCTCCTTTGGAGTTGTTCCCCCATCTTGGAGTGAGGTAGGGGCTTGTGTGGTGACTTAAGCTTGTGTTTGCTCTCTCCCGAAGCAACCCAAGGGAGCCCTGCTAACTCAGCAACAACGTTTGTAAATGCCCACCATCCCGGGACTGGGAGTTTGCAGTTCTGCTGCTGAGTTCGACTTGCAGAGCTTGCAATGGACCAGGACTCAGGAATTGCTGTGAAAACCCCTTGAGAGACGGCAAGGGGTGGTAGTGTCCCTGAATCCTGTCTCCTCCGTCTCAACTATAGGGGTCTTAAAGAAACTGGGTGGAAGAGAGGTCCCGTTTCGTGCTCTCGGTGGGACCTTCCAAATCCCTCACGATCAAGGACTTTGTTAAAATGGTAAATACGATAGAAGTCACGTTTCTAGCCAAGGTGAGTTGATGCTCCCAGCCTTTCTGTGGCAAATTAATACATGTGCTCATAACTAAGCAAGAGAAAGACAATACGTATTTATATGTAAGTATATATCTCTTCCCCTTCTCCTCAACTTTCTTCCTCCTAGCTTTTGGGTAAGTTGGGTTATTGTCTTTTATTACCGTCTTGGGAAGTTTGTCTCTCAGAGTGAAGAGGGGATTGGGGGGGCAGGTGCAGCAGTTAGAAGTGTTCAGAAGTATTGCTCCAGGAGCAAAATTGGTTGCCTCAGGCCTGGATGCAAATCCCTGCTTTCCCTATTTGCAGTGAGACTTGACAAATCACTTTACTGTTCTGAGTGAGTTATCTATAAAATAGGGGTATCGGTCTCTACACTTCTCCAATGCCTTGTACTTAGCAGGTAATTGATAAATGTTAACGTCCTTCCTTTTTAGACAGCTAGACCACCACTCCGGTTCTCCTCCATTCCCCCAAGGACATAGTGCAAATAGCACACGGTCATGTGGGTTTTATTGTTAAAGACCGGTGGCCGGGGGCAGAGGGGACACTGATGTGAGGGCTTAGGCCTTCTGGAAGAATCACCCTCTGAGACTTGCAAACAGCCTTGCTGCACAGACCCCTTCTTTGTGCCCCTGTTACATAGGATGGGATTTTATGTGAGTAGCATGTGCCTTGGGGCTTATTGCCATCCTGCCTGGCGCCTGGGCATCTGGGATGGGAGGAGGCCAGGGAGCCATGCACCTCCTGTGAAGAGTCTCTGAAGTCTAAACCTTGTGAGCAGTTGCTCGGCCCCTCAGAAGTGGATGAAATGAAGACTTGAGACAACTGTGTGCTGCGTTCTCTTACCGTCTGCATTTGTTTTGAGAGTTAAAGAACCCAGTGAGATTCAGATTTCTTTAAGGAATGCTAGTAACAAGGAAAGAAAAAGAAACTGGGGTTTTGAAGAGAAATAGATGTTAAGCTATGTCTTTGCTGCTGTGGTTTTGGGGTATAACCTTGAGAAAGCACAAACTCAGCATTAAATTGCTTTTCACCCTGTCTCAGGCCAGCCAGCCCGGGAAGCACAGAATTAACTCACTTGTCCTGCGGACACGGGGTTGGGTGTGGCTCTGTCATGATTCCCTCCCTCTTCTGAAATGGAGGAATAGTTCCCAACTGGGATGCAGATGAGCTTATTAACGTGCAAATCTTCTGAAGGAACTAGTAGAAATCAAAGTGGAGAGGTTGACTTAGAACTTGAAGCCTCTCTGGACCAGAGGCAAATAGAACAGAGTTTCTTTGTCTGGCAAAGTGCCCAGCCCTTCAGGTCTGAGTGTGCCTGCACCAGTCTGTTATTACAGAATGGGTACTCCAGCGAGCACACGGCCTCTGGGCAGGAGGTGCAAGGATGTCCTGTTTTATATTCGTCAGCTATTCTAAGGGTTCGCCTTAAACCTGATCTCTCAGTGGACCTGCTGGCATTTCCTTTCCTTTCCCAGGTGCTCCTAGTCCCCCCTCCCACCCTACCCCCCACCCCAAATCAGGCTTTGCTCTTATCCTCTTTTTATTCAATACCTTCTTTTCTCTCTTGACATATGAATAGTTTTTGCATCCTGTAGAACTTGCTCTTTCCCACCACACAGTTCTCAGGGAACAATGTGGCCCGAACCCCAATGAGAGCCAAGCAGATTCATGGGAAGGCTCAGAGCGCATACCGCGGTGTGTGGAAGTGCCTTCCCAGGACGTGGTCCTAGCTCTTTCTGCCTCCATGGCAGAATGGGGCTAGGGCCCCTCCTCCCAGGAACAGGGACCTGCAGGAAGAGACAGGAGGCTTGGGTCTTTTGCATTGTGATAGATTAGAGCAAGTGCCCCTAGAAAGGAAAATCAGGCTCTGGGGTGCAAGTCCCCTGAGACCTGCAGAGACACTGAGCCAGTGAGATGTGGTGGGGAAAGGGGCCACAGGGACCACTGGCAACCTTTAGACATTGGCTCTCAGCCAGGGACACACATCAGAAACTCCTGTGACACTTACTAAAAATACAGACCCCACCTGGGTCTTACTGAATCAGAGCATGAGCAGGTGGGCCGGGCATCCGTGTGTTCCAAATGCTCCCTGTGATTCTGACAGGTGTCCCTGGAGAAGAGCCAGGTGAGCGCAGCAGTGGCCTCAGCTGCCTGTTCAGCCCTGAGCAGGAGGAGTCCCTGGAGGGATCCAGTTTTCCTGTTTGTTAAAGATCCTGTGGCTCCTAAAGGGGAGTCCCAAAGTTTTCTGAGTGTGAATGGACAGAGTAGTGATCCCCGCTTACCAGTAATGATCACGTGATATTTATAGAGCACTCACTGTGGGGCAGGCACTGCCCTAGCCTTTTATATCTATTGATAGTGTCTCACTTGAGCCTCACAATGACCTTGTGAGATAGGAATGATCCCCACTTGACAAGTGAGGGAAACTTCCGCTGAGAAACCCCAAGCACCTTGTCCACAGGAACGTGGCTGGTTCGTGTCAGCTAGGACTGGCTCAGAGTCAAACCTAACGCTGGCCCGCACTGGCCTCTCATTTGCATTGTGCATTCCACTTTTTAGAGTGCCTGTTCAAACTTCAGGGGATCTGAAGCCACCTTGGGAGGGACCATGCAGTGTAGACCTTTCCTGATTGGCCTGTGAGGAAACAACCCAGGGTGGTGGTGCCTTAGGTGAGACCACAAGGCTGCTTGAGAGGCTGAAGTGGGGCAAGAGCCAGGCTTTCTGACGACCAGCTCAGTGCTCTCTCAGTGGACACACCTATCCTGGTGGGCTGGTCCCAGGTGCAGCTGGGGTGTGGGAGGAGTAGGTGAGTGACCCCGTAGGTGGGACAGACTCCCTGGCAGGCTGCTTCCGGTCCTTCTGCAGGGACCAGCCATGAGAGGAAGGAAGGAAGGAACTGGTTGGCCACCCTCAACGAGTGTGTGAGTGTGTGTGACTGTGATTGGTTTTTGTGGAGTCCTGGAAAAGGCCATTTCCCAGGATTGGCCCTGCCACTACTTCTGTGTGACCTCTGGAATGAGAAGAAATCTCTGTGGTCTCTTTCAATGTGAACATTTTGAGATTGAGACTGAGATAAAGGTATGAAAGTGCTTTGTACTGAATGACTAGCAGCTGAGATTTACTGAGCGTTTTACTAGGGTCAGGACACACCCAGACCGCCTTCTAATTCTCACAGCTCTATGTAATAGGTAATGTTAGTCTTTCCATTTTACAGATGAAGAAACTGAGGCCCAAGGCCACACACTTTACATGTGGCAGAGCCAGGATTTAAGCCTAAGTCCATGGCACCTGTGTAACCACTCTGTCGTTCACTGGTCAGAGGAGAGACTGTTGAGGTCCCTTGCTTTGTCCTGAGCTTTCGTTCTTTCTCCATCGCACTCTCATGCATACGTCACCTAAAGCAGGCTTCTTAGCTGGAGAGGAAAGAGGCACTAGATTCTTCAGGTCTTTCACCAGACCCAAGCATTTCAGGAATCGGGCAGAGAGCCAAGAGAGGGGCTGAAACAGCCACTAAGAGGGTGTATGTGTCCTGCTGGCAGGTTTCTTTTAGCCTCCCGGCCTCCCATAGGAGCTTGCTCCGCACCTCCTTAGGGCAAGAGGGAGGCTCAAGGTGGGCAAGTATGGCTTCCAGTCCCCCACGATGACATCTCTGCTCTAGCAGGCATTGCATACAGTAAAACAAGGGCAGGGTCCAGCCCTTTGGGTTTTCCTGGATGGCATCTCAGCTCTATCCCTGCTGCTGCTGTGAGCCATCAGATCACTTCCTGACATCCACCAAGAGCACTCTGGTGTGGGGCTGGGGGCTAAGCCTGCTGCTGACGTATCCGTGAGGAAACTGCTCTGGTCCAGGGCCTGTTGCTGCTTCTGGGAACCCACCCCCAGCCCCAGCATGTTTCTAAAATATGTTACAGCTGCCCAGGAGGGTGTTCTGCCAATAACTCTTTTAAAGGCTGATTTGGAAATTGACAGAGTATCTTGATCCTGTTTTAGAAGTTGCCAGGGATCCCCTGCTTCCCAAACTTGAGTGCTTCTTGAGGGAAGGTCCTGAAGTCGAGGCCCTATGTTGAGATCAGTGACGACTGCTGGAGGGGCAGGGAAAAGGCAGGCAAGGCAGCGAGTGACCGGGTCCCCCACCGTCACCCCACAAGTGGCATTAAGGACCCAGGACTGAAAGAAGTCCTCCTCTCTTAGAAGAGAGGCAGAGGCAGGGAGCTGTCCTGTCCAGGGAAGGGGAACTAACGGAGACGTGTGCGTAGGTGGGACGGCCTGGCTGCTGGTCGCGGGGAGGGCGCTAGTGTAGAACATGCTGGTGTGAGCCAAACAACGTGGCTGAAACTACTTTTTGAAAGTCCACGCTGTCAGCTTCACAGCTGCTCTCTGGAACTTCGGGAACTGGTGCCGAGCTGGGTGAGGGCCGCCCCCCCCTGCCTTGTCACCTGAGGAGAGCAGAGTCAGCAGTTGAGCACTGTGGAAGCTGGTACACCCTGCCTCTGGTTTCCAGTCTTTCCTGTGTGGGGGATGTCTAGGCATCTCTCACCTCCTTGTTCCCCTGCTGACTCACCTGATGGTCCAAGAGCCCTTCTGTCCACCTGGCGCTTTAGGGCCTGTCCTTAGCCAAGGCACAGATGCCCCTTGCTGAGGGACCTGGGAGGACTCCTCTCCACGGGGAGCCCCAATCAGATGCATCTTGGCTGCAAGGCCCAGGCAGCTGGCCAAGAAAGGCCAGAAATGCTCCAAATACTCTCCTTCCTCCAAAAGCTAAGGGGAGGGAGGCCCCTCCGGGAGGCCATTTTATAGTGATAGCCAGACTAAATCCTTTGCTGTGGGGGGAATGAGAGATGGTGGAGAAAGAAGTACTCTGAGAGATGAACCAAGAAGGCATCCTTCTACATGAATGGGCTTGTTAAAATCCGACAGCCTGAGAGCTTGCCTTCTGCCGAATCCCAGGCGGATGTGTGAGGAGTTCCTTTGCTGGGACACAAAGCTGTGTTGTTGGCAACGGTGATATCTCAACCTGACCTTCAGAAGAAGGTTAAAAATAGTGTTGTCCAGGCAAAGCCAGTCTTCATCTGTGTGTGCGCGCGTGTGTGTGTACACGCATACATGTAGGTGCACAAGCTTCTTAAGAGGCAGAGGCAAATAGCATCCCCACCTGGTGCTTCTTGGGGACCAGTGGTGGTGGACGCAAGGGGAGAGGGCATTCTTTGTCTCAGGTGGAACAGCCTCACCTGCTTTCCTGTTACTCGCAGAGACCAGCCAAGGAGTTTGCAACTGGAAAACAAGTTTTGTAGTGGATGTGGGAGAAGGTAAAGGGGTGGTTTTGACTTTTTGAAACCTACTCACGATCAGAGTTCCTCTGGCACCTTTCTCATCTTCTGTTCTTGAGCTTCAGCCACATGCTGGGTGGGTGGCCACAGTGTTGCCAAGGAGTGGTCATCTCCCCTTAGATAATATTAAAATGAGCATGGCATTTAAGTTTAGTCTGCACAGTGCATGACTGTGTTCAGTCTTGTTTATCAGGAGAGTGGTCTTGCTGTTATCCCAGTTAACGGATGAGGAAACTAAGGCTCAAAGAGGCTGTGTGGCTGAGTAGTAACTGGCAGAGCCTGGACCCCAGCCCAGGTGATCCTGGGGGGAGGGGGAGGGGGGAATACCTCCCACATCCCCCCTTCTCTTCACATCCTGCCTCAGTAGGAAGCCTCGCAGCAGTGAGCTGAAGGGGTGGCTTGGCTTCCCTGTTCTCAGCAACCTGCGCACTTCCTTCTTGAGCCAGAGCTCCCCCCCCGCCCCCCGCCCCGTTAGGTCTGTGCTGGTCCTTTCCGACATTCAGCTCCAAACCAGATGTTCGGAGCAGGGAGAACAGGTGCACATCAGTAATGGAGCTATGTGGTACCCACTGGAATCCTGCCCTTCCTCACTGGGGAAACCTGTGCAATGAAATCCTCACCGGCCTGTAAATCCTCTTGTGCCAGTGTTCCTCTTCCGGGGAGGGGGCCACTGCCCCTTCCCATCACACACGGAGGGATGGGGGTGACCTGCACCTGGCTGTCACGGACACAGTGCTGAGCGCTGGTTGAAAGGAGTCCTTTGAAAGGCTCTTTGATACGAGTCTTAGATCCCTCTCTGGGTGTACCCCCTCATCCTTAAACCCACTCAACAAAGTGGATCTTGGACCAAAGCTCCTGGCTCCAACTCCCCCCCACCCCATTGTCCTCTTGATCTCCCAGAGGTATCTGCCAGTCAGAGCAGGTGCAGGGCCGGGGTGGCGGTGAAGGGAGCCTTGTACTATTTCACCCCTTACACCTTTCCTGGACTGCCCAAGGGGACAGCAAAGGAGAGGGGCTGGACCCCAAACTGATCCTTCACCAGCCCAGCCTAGAGAGGAGTAGGGCACACACTCTTGAGAGATCTTAAGAGTGCACCACCACTTCCCACTTGTTGCAGGAGTAATCGGACACGATGCCCGAGCTGTAGGGGACCCTACAGAGTAGTTGTTAAGAGCCCTGGCTCTGGGTTCAGATCCTGGCTCTGCTGTCCTACTATCTGTGTAACCTCAAGCAGGTTACTTAAGCTCTCTGTGCTTCCGTTTCCCCTCTGTGAAATGGGGGATTAGTGCTTAGAAATGGGTTTGTAGTGAGGATTAAATGAAGTAATGATGTCAAGTGTCTTGACACAGGCCTGGCCCATCGCTGGTGCTCAGTAGACATGAGCAAGGCCCAGAGAGGCCGAGCAGCTTGCCTCAGGTGCTCGGCTCCTCATAGCCCGCTTCCCTGTCCTCGGAAGGGAGGGAGCCTTTCTGTTTCTAACTCTTCTGGGCGGTTGCAAACCAGCGAAGGCTTCCACAGGTCCTGGCTCTGTAGAAGCGACAAAGGCCCTGGAGGCCCCGGAGTTATTCGCTCAGCCAGAGTCCACGGGCACCTGCTGCTCAGAAGCCAGAGGCCAGTGAATGTACCCGGCTGAGGCCATGGCAGGCCCCGTCAGGAGGCCGCCATGTTAGCGGGAGGCCGAAGAGGCCCTGACAGCCACTGATTGTCAGTGGCAGTGTTTGTAAAGGTGAGGAGGACACACAGCCTGGAGGAGGACAGGGGGAAGTGGGGCCCCAATGGGGGAGGGGGTAGTGAGGAACATCTGGGGTACTGACCTTGCTGTTGTGGGTCTGCGGTCCCCTCCCCAGGCGCCCCAGCTCTTTGCTCTGCTCCGAGCGCCTGCCCCCGGGGTCAAGGCATCTGTGGTCTCTGAGGCCCAGGGGCTGCCTGGCCGCATTGTGTTTTAAGAAGACCTCATCCCCTGCAGAGTCCGAACCGAGCTGAGGAGCGCCCCCGCCCCCTCCCAAGCTCCCTGTCTGAGGCTGAAGCGCTCCTGCCTGTTGGGCCTCCCGCAGTGGGCACCGGCGAGGCCTCTCCACGGCCCCAGCCAGCTGCCCCTTTCACCCTCTGCCTCTCAGGATTACTCAGCCTTCACGGCGTCTGTCACTAAGATGCTGAGTGCGTTCTTGATGGCCTCTCTTCAGGAAAGGCTTGGGCTGTGTGGCCTTTTAAGAAAGGCTCAGTGCCCGGGTTAAGCCTCTGATTGTGGTTCTGCGTGAAGAAACCATAAACCAAAGGAAAAGAGATGGTTCAGCTTTGGTCTTGGAGCTTTGTGTCAGCGTCTGCTTGCGTCCCTGGGCTCGGAGTTGAATGTGGGCCGTACAGGCAGGTGGAGAAGCTGTCCTTTCCTTCCGATTTCTGGGTAGATTATTCAGAGTAGGAAAGAGTCCGAGGAACCTCTCGTCTTGCTGTCTTTAAGTACTGAGCTCTGCTCTCAAGTTTGTCTCCTGGACTCAGGGGCCTTGGGCGAGGCCTCCAACGCAACTTTTTCCTTCAGGGCAAAATCCCCAGTCCCTGGAAATCTTGATTTTTTCCAGCAGGGCCAGGAGCTTGAGAGTGATATCCAGGTTTTTAGGCTAATTGCTGGGGAAGCCTGAACATTTTCTAAAAGGTTTCTAATGGTCATACCAGTGTCAAGGGATCTGCCCGACCCAGGGAGGGGAAGGAGAGAGCGCTGGACCAGACAGACTGGGGTGCCCAGCCTGCACCTGCAGGAAGCCCTCAGCCTTCCTGTTGAGCCAGAGCTGAGTCGGTTGTCCTGGGGCGGTGCTGACTGCCCCTTGACTGAGGGTCAGCGGCCTCACCTTTGGTCCCAGGAACAGAGTTTGGTTTTCTCTCCTCTCCAGGGGCTCAGGCAGCCCAGTAACTGGGTGTTAAATGGCTCTCCCATCACCTCTTCTGCCGGAACCACCTCCGTGCAGGTGCAGCCTGTACTCTGAGGACTGAGCCAGGGAGCTTGGTCTTGCTGGGGTGGGGGGCTCACCACATTGCCCCCCCTTTCCCTTCTTAAACCCAACAGCACGGGGAAGGTTATCCTCAGTGCCACATTCTGTCTCTCCCCCGCACCTACATAAAGGCAGAGACATGTCTGGCACTTACTTCCCTGCACAGGAGTTTGCCCTGTGCTTTAAAGCGGAGTGGGGTGGACTTCATCCCAAGGCCTGTCCCCGCCCTGGCCCCTGGAGAGGAGACCTGTGGCTGAGGACCATTCTGGCAGCGGTTGGGCGGCGCCACCTCCTGGCCACAGTACCCATCCTGGCTCCCTGCTCTTGCTCAACAGTTGCTGGAACAGTTCCTCTAAAATAAAAGGAACTTGGTGGGGGGAGGGGAGGAAGGAGGTCCAAGAGGGAGGGGATGTATATTCACATATAGCTGATTCACTTCACTGTACAGCAGAAACTAACAACATTGTAAAGCAGTTATACTCCAATTAAAAAAATAATAATAATAAAAGGAACTTGAAAAAGACTTTCCAAAGTCCATTTCTGGTTGATCCTGTAAATGCCTGTAGCTTTTTCTATCGGCTTGGCCTTTCTGGGGCTGCCTTGCCAAGCCTCCTATTAAAATGGCTTTGTATTTCCAAAGCTCAAATTGTCAAGGCAGGACTTAGCAGCTGTAGCCTAGAAGCAGGGACGTCAACCCAGAACCCAGCGCTGGATGTATGTGTCCCAAGAGAGTGAGTGATATGCCTGTGGTCTTTGAGGGGAGGGAGTGTTAAGGAAAGTGACTGGAGTGTGGGATGGACACAAGGGTGTGAACAAAGCTTGTAGCTTCTTGGGGCTGAAGCTGTTCTGTTTCCTAGTCTGGGCTCAGTGCTGCCAACTAACTGATTGAAGGAAGCTGACCCAGAACAGGGCTGTAGCTGCACTGACTTGAAGAGGTCTAGCTTACTCCCTTCTCTAGACTGGGTGGTATTCTGGAAACTGATGTTAGGGAGGATTTTTGTGAATTCCCTTGGAGGGTTCCCTCAGTGCGCTGCTACCAAAGTGGATTCTATAGCTGGCCCCATCTCTGAGTGCCCCTTCACCCCCCATGGAATGAAGAGCAAGTTTTCTGCAGTTTATTTCCCAAACCAGGGACTGGGGATTCCTGCTGTTCCTACTTTACAGAGATGATGTTGGAATAAACATGTACATTTCACTGTTGACTGTATTTGGTTGTTCGCCAAGCACGTGCCTTGTGCCCCAGTGGAGCTTATAAACTAGAGGGGATACAGCACGGGGGTGGGTATTTGTGGACAGACGCCCTGTAGCTAATGCCTCTGTCGTTCTCTCCACTCTAGGCCTGGTCTCCAAGTCCTCTCCTAAGAAGCCTCGTGGACGTAACATCTTCAAGGCCCTTTTCTGCTGTTTTCGTGCCCAGCATGTTGGCCAGTCAAGCTCCTCCACTGAGCTCTCCGCATACAAGGAGGAAGCCAACACCATTGCTAAGGTAGCTGGATCCAGGGTGGTGTGATGCCAGCAAGGACGGGACTGCTGTGAGCGAGTGGGGGTCCCTGCAACCACGGCAGGGAGGCAGGGCAGCCTTGCCTGAGTTGGAAGATCTCTGGCCCAGAGGAGGCCCTTCCTCCGTCCTTCCCATAGTGGTCCATCTTCCTGTTGATTCCCATTTGTGGTGTGGGCCATCCGGATGTCCCTGTGGTTTCTGAGGGGCCCCACGGTCCAGATCCTTCCAGGTTCCAGGAACCATGCAAGGTGCTTTGCGTAGATTGTCTCATGTGACCCATAGCAGCCCTGCAAGGAGAGCCACAGGATTCCCACTCACAGACGTGGACACAGACTCAGAGGGTGTATGTAGCCTCTGAAGAGTTAATGGTTAATAAATGGTAGTATCAGGGTTTGAACTCAGATCTCTCTGGTTGTAAGTCCTGTGATTGTTGTTTTTTAGTTCTAACTAAGCAAAAATACCTTCCAAGTTTCTAGGCTTTCAGGGAACCAAGGAATTGAAATTCTATCACATTCTTGATAACCCCTTGCAGCACTCTCACCTTGTACCTGTGAGAGACATTTGGAAATGTGTGGGTGTCTTTGATTCTTATAATTACCAGAAGATATGTCTGGCATTTCAGAGGCGGGGGACAGAAATCCTCCTTTCTCCAGTGCCATTTGTACTTCTTTCTGAAACACCAAGGTTTAGCTGTCCTTCCTCTCTTTCAAAATCAGGCTAAAGACACGTACATCAGTGAAAAATCACCTCATTATCCAAAAGGGGAAAATGGTTAAATGAAGTACAACATGACGGTATTAACTGAACTGTTAATTTTTACTAAGAGTTCACAACAATGTGGAAGAGTATTCAGTTGCAACATTAAGTCAAAAAGCAGAATGCAAAATTATATATCATGAAGAAAAAAGACTGCTTGCTAAAGCAAGCTTGAAGGAAATGCACTAAAATGCCAACATTAAGTTTTTCTAAGTGCTAGGATTTTAATTTTTCTTCAGGGTTTCCATTAAGATCACTTAGTTGTTACATCATAACGTTTTACTTATTAGCCAAAGGCGGGAAGAGGCTTTCTGAGCTCTCTGCACTCTACCTCCCATTTCAGGACCCACAGTGTGGGCTCACATTGGCTTACTTGTGTTTTGTAGGGGCTCAGTGCACCTCCCCCTAATCTAGGCCCCCAAGGAGGATGGAGAAAACACATGTTCTCAAAGAGAAGCCTGGGTTCCAGGACTAAGCAAGAGGCTAAACCTCCACAGTGAGGAGTTCCGATTTTGATTCTGCCTCTGACTCTGTGTCCCTGCCTCAGCTGCTTGAGTTCCCTGTTCCTTGGAGAGCCAATGGCAGCTGAGAACAGGGACACTTCCTTCTCCATCCTTCATCAGGCCTAGTGTGGAAAGAAGATTTTGGCCCCTTTCCTGCCCAGCTCTTAAGGAAAGTCACTTTTGTCATGTCAGAGCTTTCCAGGGGGCTGGGGTCTTGGGGAGAAAATTCCCCTCCAGGCCTGAGTGGGCTTTAGACAGCCAGGAAAGGCATTAGTGGGCTGGCACTGACCACCTTCTTTTCTCCCGTAGTCGGATCTGCTCCAGTGTCTCCAGTACCAGTTTTATCAGGTACGTGAATCTCACAGGGTATGTCCTCAGAAGCCCCAACACCCAGTGATACCTGCTAACCCCATGCCCCATGCGGTGATGCCCTCATTCCTCTGTGTCTGGCTGGCTAACTCCCTGCCCCCGGAAGCTATTTGTCCCAGATATTTGCTGAGGGCCCACCATGTGCAAGGCATTAGATTGTGCGGGGGACAGCTGGTATCCATCACCAGCTCTGGCCTCCATCTCCAGTATCCGGATCACTTCACAGTCCCAGGCTGAAGGAAGGAGCCAGCTCAGTCTCTTCTTTCTCTACCTCTTGGCCTTTAAGTGTCACCTCTCTTGGGCTGAAGTAGGGGGCTTCCATCTCCTCAATGGGCCCAGCTCTTCCCAGAGTTCTGTTGGGGGAAATTAGTCTTTCTCGGTGGCAGATTCAGTAGCCTGGCTCTGGTTTTAGATTCCAGGGACCTGTCTGCTCCCGGAGGTGACAGAGGAAGATCAAGGAAGAATCTGCGTGGTCATTGACTTGGATGAAACCCTTGTGCATAGCTCCTTTAAGGTAACTGGACATCTGGAGCTCCTCTTACACTCATCCTGGGCTGTCTTGGAAGCCTGACTGCAGGTGCCAGTGAAGTGGCCTAAAGTTGATGATGGAAGAGTAATCAGAAGTAGGGCCAGCCTCTGGCATTTAGCCACAGTCGCATCACAGATACCTGGAGGCCCCACCAGAGAATGATGTTGAGTGGGACCTCCTGCTCTCCGCAGTCACTGACAACAGGCTACGGCTGTCCCCCTGTCACAGCACAGCCACCAGGGCTCTGTACAGGGGTACAAAAGAGGGGTTAAGTCAGCCTTGGGCCATGCCCCTATCCATTTTATCAGGATGTTTGTTAACTCAAGAAGGCCCAGAGACTGTCTCAGCTCAGGTAGAATTTGCAGGTGGTGGTAAGTAGGGAAAACCAGAAGGGGTATCGCAGCCTGTACTTGGGTGAGAGCCACTTAGTTGGGGCAGCAGGAGCTTCCTAGGGCCTCTGATATCTGTCCCTCCCCACCCCGCCCAGGGGGCGGAGCACTGGCTGTGGCGGGGACTGGGGTGTGGCTGGGCTCTTGTCCCTTCCCACGAGCTGACTCATTAACTCCTCTGCCTTCCAGCCAATCAACAACGCTGACTTCATAGTGCCTGTAGAGATCGAAGGGACCACTCACCAGGTGAGCTGCTGCCAGGCTACGCCCAGCCTAGGAACTCGGGGTCTTCTGCTCCTCGGGGCTTGTGTTCCATCAGTTGATCCTTTCCTGTAACTTCAGCCTCTCTGTTTTTATTGGTAACCTTTCACATTCTAGGCTTTCGCATCTTAAAAAATGCAGCCCCTCATCCCCCTCTAGCTGTCACCTTTTTTCTCTTTGCAGCCAAGCTGTTTAAAATTAAATTATTTAATAGTAGTAATAGCTATCATTTACTTATCTCCCCTGCCCCTACTGAATGTGACCAGCGCTGTTATATGACTTAATACATTTTCTCTAAAGCTGAAGAGTTGGTGTATCTGCCTATTACAGACAAGGAAGTCAGTACTAGCTGTTTTCTCTCCTCCCCTGCCATTCCATCTAGCTGGTGAATTTCTTTCTCCCCAGAACAGGCATCTCCTCCTCTGTAAAGCTTTCTCCAATTCCCCTCCCCTTGGGGTCCCTACACTGGATTCTGCCACAATAAATACTCAGTATCCATCTATCAAAAAGCGCTTGAATCTAAATAAGGCGAGGCTCTGGCCCTACACAACCTGCTCAGTCCAGGGTTAAGGATCCTGTGGTGTTGATAGTCAAGTAGAAGAGTTACTTGTAGGGAAATGGGGTTTGAGGCTTCCACGGGTGGTCAGCACTACCCTGTGTCCATTAGAAGCTTTCTTCACCCCACCACCGTCCTCCCCGCTGAGGTGCTCTCCCAGTCCCAGTGCTGGACTCTGCACAGCAGCTCTTTACAGTCCAGTTGAGGGTACAGAGATACACAGAACCCACAGATAAAAGACAAAGGTGTATGTATCTTCAAACACTGTGAACTCCTGGCTAACAAGGAGAGGTGTGAATAATGGAAAAGGGATGACATTTAAATGAGCGGAGGTGGGGGTGAGGTGTCTACCTGCAGAAGGTGCATTTTCAGCAAAGAGTGTTGAGAGGATGCCAAGCTTGATGAATGGCCAGGAGGAGGGAGGGACTTGTTGAAGGTTAAAGAAATGGTAAGTGAAAGGAGGCCCGGTTGTGGCCACCTGGAGCAGAGGGTTTCTGCTGCAGAGCTGGGAGGGGTCTGGTGAGTCGATGGCCAGACCATCTCCAGGAGGGAGAGTCATGGCAGGCACACACTCTTGAGCAGGGAGTGAGCTGGATGAAAAGAACTTTGACGGAGTGGTTCCGGTAGCACCTGTGTAGGCTGGATGAGAGGAGGACACCTGGGTGGAGACAGGGAAGCAGCAGACAGCAGGCCCATGAGGGACATGCAGCCAGTGAAGCTTTTAGGCCGTAATGTGCAGGGTTATGAAAGGTGGACACCAGGGTGGGGGTGGCTGTCAGGGGCAAGCACAAAATGGGGGGGGGTCACTAGAGCAAGATGCCGCCGGGTGTCAGATCTGCGGTCACTGAGGGGAAAAAGTCACTTTCCCCTGGTGCATTTCAGAGAAGCTCTGCGAGGGCATGAGGTTTCAGGAAGTATCTGCGACCCTGCCTGATGGGGACCTGGACTAACTGTCCTGTCAGAGCCAAGGACAGGAAACTCCCACAGAGGCTGTGGCTGGATTCAAGTAATCCAGGATAGGCTGTTTCCATCTGTGAGGCCTATTCTTGATTACTTGTTTCTGGAGGCAGCTGATGGTTCGCCGCCGGAAACAAAGATGGCTCCCGGGACATTAGGTGTTTTTGTTTCTTCCTGAGCTGGGTCAAGGTTGGGACCACTGAGCCAGCAGAAGCCTGGTGAGGAGGTGACGCTAGTGCCCTGGGCTGTGGGGCAGAAGGCTTCCAGCCAGGTGGTCCCAGAGGCTGGGGTGTGGGAGTCCAGACAGAGTAAGGTCTGAACCTACTTACTGCTCTCTGTGTAGGTGGTGACCGTGACCGATGCTGTGATGCTTCACCCTCACAGGGATGCCTCCAACAAGCCTTTGTGCTTTTCCTCAGGTGTACGTGCTCAAGAGGCCTTACGTGGATGAGTTCCTGAGACGAATGGGGGAACTCTTTGAATGTGTTCTCTTCACTGCCAGCCTAGCCAAGGTACCTGGGGGCAGGAGGGGAGTAAAGAGCCAGGAGCAGGTGTGGCAGCTCCTTGCTGGTCCACGGGATACCACGGGGAAACCAGGACTGCATCCAAACAAAAAGCATCTTCTCTTTCCTCAGTATGCTGACCCTGTGACGGATCTGCTGGACAGGTGTGGGGTATTCCGGGCCCGCCTGTTCCGTGAGTCCTGTGTGTTTCACCAGGGCTGCTATGTCAAGGACCTCAGCCGCCTGGGAAGGGACCTGAGGAAAACCCTCATTCTGGACAACTCGCCTGCTTCTTACATCTTCCACCCAGAGAATGCAGTGAGTGATCCAGATACACCCACATTGCAGGGATTGGGAGAGTCCCTGCCCTGGAAGGAGGAGGGAGAAGGGGACGGTGGTGGAACCATGGGCTTTACCAGAGGAGGGCACCACCCCAGGTGGACCAGCCAGCCTCCGGGGGTCTGGGGCAAGGGAGGGAAGCACTGGCGGTCGGGAGACTTACGCTGCCTTTTCCCTCTCCAGGTGCCTGTGCAGTCTTGGTTTGATGACATGGCAGACACGGAGTTGCTGAACCTGATCCCAATCTTTGAGGAGCTGAGCGCAGCGGAGGATGTCTACACCAGCCTTGGGCAGCTGCGGGCCCCTTAGCCTTCCCTGCTGCCGAGCAATGGCCATCCCAGTAGGGGACTTTCCTACACTGTGCCTTTATGATCAGCCTGACAGAGCGGAATCTGGAGCATCTCACTAAATGAGACCTGGAAATAGAAGTGATTGGGAAGAGCTTTAGGACGGGTTAGATGCTGAGTGGGCAGATATCAGACCAGCGATACCCAGAGCTGCCTGCTCCCTGAGTTGGGTTCCCGAGATGTGAGTAAGTGTGTGTATTTGTGTGTGTGTGTGTGTGTGTGTGTGTATGAGTGTGTCTTGCCTTGAACCGTGGCCCCGGGATATAAGTGTGTCAGGTTGGGGGAGAAAGTGAATGATCAAGACTCTCCCCAAGTTAGTTTGTCTCCTCTCCTGTCACCCTGAGAGCCAGCGAGCTCTATAGGGATGAAGACCATTGAAGGCTCCGTTGCCAAACCTATGGCCTTTCCTCAGCGTTGTAAGGCTTATGCCACGGAGAAAGGTAGGGTCAGAGGCTGCCTTCGGGTGCCCCAGGCACACATCTTCCCGAAGCCTTTCTGTAGCCGACTGCTGCAGACAGAAAGACGACATTTCTGGGAAGATGAAAGCTTGTATCCAGAACTGGTAGCCCCAGTGGCCATCAGGTCCTGTGGCCCAAGGGCTGCACTAGCCTCTGGCTGAGTGCCTGGCTCGGGCCCTTTCTGTGTCTCCCCAAGGCTTGGGTGCCGGGCCTGCCTTCCTCACCACCTAGCCATAGTCTTGAACCTGTGGGGAAGGAGGTCTTCTCCCTGCCCTGGAAGAGGACAGATAACTGATTTCCGTTCTTTTGACTCTGTTTTAAAATTTTCTTTAGAAATATGGAGTGTTGGGCTGTTTTGTTTCTGACAGAGCTGCAGTCCTGGGCCTGAGGTGAACGTGGGAGGCCCTGGAGGTGCAGGGAAGAGGAAAATCCCAAGGGCGTGAGTGTGTGTGTCCCCTTGGCTTGTAGGTCAGCTGGGCTCGGGATGTGTCCCTCAGTCTGCCCTTCGGGCATTCTCTGCTGGTGCTGCCGCAAGGACTTTGTCCCCAAGTCCGGGAAGGGCGCTCTGGGTCCCACCCGCCTGTGTCTTGGGCAGGGCTCTTTTCTCTCGTGTCTTCCCGCAGGGCCAAGTGTCTTCGTCCTTCCTGGCCGTTGCTTTTTCTCTCCAGGGTCTCAGGCACTCCTGCATTTCCTGGGCTGAGGGGCTGGGTGTCTCACCGTTCAGTTTCCCAACGTCACGCACGTGCCTCCTGCCAGTGGTAACAGGTGTGAGTGAGCTCTTCACACACCTGCGCTTTGCGTGTCTCTTCGCTTTCAAAGTTTCTTAATAGTGAATGCTTTAAAAAATAAGTCACAAAAAGGAAGTTTCCCCAGAATGGAAAACAAAAGGGGAAGTGCTGCTGTAATTGGGAGCACAAGGGGTCCCCCAGAGGGAGCCCCACTTCAGCATCACTGCCTTAACCATGGCCTGTCCCCCTCTCTGTTTTCCCTGGAGGCAGATGTCACAAAGCATTTGTAAGTTGCTTCAGGTGCAAGAACACCGCCCACTCAGGACTTACCCCCATTATCCTTTCCAGACTGGCCACACACTAGGCCAGTCTGAGGAGCTAGCCGGGACCAGGTGGTGGAGCAGCAGCTTGGCGTTCTGACCGCCTAGCATCCTTCTCTAGCATTGTGATGCCACCTCCCCTCCTTGCCCCAAGGTTGTGAGGCCTTGTCTTTCCCTTCGGTGTCACATGAGTAGAACAGGGTCCCCAAAGCCCATGTGATCATTTCCCAGGCATCATTCCCTGGTGCCTGTGGGATCCTGCTTCATGCAGGTAGGGGAAGAGGGCCCCAGGGCCGGCCAGGAACGACACCTCCTGAAGGAAAATGGGAGCTTCTGATTCTAAGGCCCTGGCCTAGGCCTCTATCCTAATATTGCAGGAGGGGCCTCTCTCCCGAGCCCCATCCTAAGGGTTAGCCCTTGGGCCAAATCTGCCATGGGGTCCAGCTATGCTTTTCTGACTAAATAAGCAATAAGAGGCTCTAAGCTGATCCAGTTCCAAGGACCCTTTCTGCCCTGCTTTGGGTCTCCTTGCCTCCAGGTGAAGGAAGAGCTGGTGCCACCCTCTTTCCTATCAGGCTTGTCCAAGTGTTCCAAGGGACTCGTGACTAGAGCCCAGGATGGCTTGGTGGGAGTGTCCCCGCTGCTTCTGCATGAAGCCCGGCTCCATAGGCCTCGTTCTCGCCAGAACCCTGCCCTGCCGCCATGCAGTTCCTCACCGGCAATGCCACACCCCCGCTCACCCTCTCCTCCCTTCCCTGGAGAGGCAGCTCAGCCAAATAAGTCTAAGCAGGGTCCATCGGTGTGGACCAGAGCCAGCCTGGAGTCATTATGCACCTTCTGGTCTCCAGTTTCACAGTGTGTTAGGGGCAAGACTTGCTCCTTAGAGGAATCAGGCCAGACTCAGTTTTGGAGGAGGGCAAGATTGAGAGGGAGCCAGTTCACCCCAGGATCTGTTCCGGGGTTTCCTACCAGCCCTTCCTGTTTGAGGCTGGTCTTCGGGAAGCAATAGGCCACCAGGCCTGGTCGACCCCAGTTCACGCCGTGCCAGGAATCTGCCCACCTGCCAGGTTCAGTTCTTTAAGGTGCCTCTTCAGGGACACAGTGTGTCTCTCTGATTGGGCTTCTAAATCAAAAGCCTGATGTTCGTGTCCCTCTCATAGGGGGAGCTTTGGACACAGGACCAGTTTGGAAAGGGTCGGGTAAGAGTTTCCACTCTGCACATTGTAGAGGGGACACTCTGTAGGTCCATGGGTCCCTTACTATAGCGAGGTTGAGTAAATTTGCCTTCAGTTAACCTGGGACCTTCTGTTTAATTCCCTCCTGCCTCCCAAAGAGTTTGACCATTTTATAAATTCACCTCTGTTAACAGTGGCCCAGAAACTTCTCTGTGCTAAAAGCATGGGAAGTCTAAAGGCAGTCATTCCCTGGGAAATGGATTCCGTTCTATTTTGCTACCCCTACTCTGTTCATGAGGCCTCGTTCAGTAAGGCAACCCCCCCTGTAAGGCTGTCCTCTATCCCATGTCCCAGACAGGTGAAACGTCTGCGGAAATAAGCCTGTTTTCCCCTTCAGGTCTTCAGTCGGTTACTTGCCACTACTGTCCCTCAGTCGCCTTTTTGGTAAAATGGGGTTTTAGTTTTGTCCTTTTATTTTAATACTGGTAAATACTTGCACTCAAGCAGGGGAGGGAAGGCAGGGGTCTGGCCCCCTGCCCCATTCCTTCACTGCTGTGGGGCTTGCCCCTGGAGCAGACCCTCCTCTTTGTGCCCCGTGAGCTTCTTTGCTTGTAGTATCTCAGATTTTACATGTTCCATGTCGTGCCACGTAACCCTCTTCAAGATACCGTTTGGAGGGTGGGGGAGATCTGCTTCCCACTGTGACTGGGCTGTGGGGTTCTGACTACCTTGCTTACAGGTTCATGGTTTGATAAACTTGTTGTATTCAAAAACTTGAAATGTAGGATGCCATTAAGTGTCTGTTTATATTTTTGGAATATTTGTACTACTTACAATTAATGAATAAAAGTGGGTTTAAAAAACCCATCCGTGAATGGGCACTGCCTCCTGACCCTCCTGTTGTTCATTCGGGCACTTAGCCCCCTTCTTCCCTTAAAACGCCTCTGTCATGACGAGGCTGGGGCGCCCAAGCTGGGGGACCAGCCGCGCACTCACTCAGCACAGGGATTTTGCTCAAGGTTACAGAAGTCGGGCTACGTTAGCTCTTCCCTGGCCCCCATGTGGAATCAACCGCATTGCCATCCAGGTGCTTAATAAGCATATGCTTGGTGTCCTGTTGACTTCTGGGGAGGAACCAGAAGCCCCAAGGGATTTAGAGTCTTCCTTCTGTGCCCCTTACCGATTTCCCCAAACTAGGAGCCTTGAAACGCAGAGCCCAGCGTGGTTCTTGGCACATAGTAGGCACTCAGATATTGACTGGACTGATATATGACCCCAAGGGGCAAAACAGGATGACCTAATAACTCACTCCAGGCCCTTCTCCCAGACTTCCCCTCTGAGAAATGCCCAGGAGCTTCTCGGGAGGCACTTGCCAGCCTGGACATCCCAAGCGCTTGGAGGGGTGGGGTGGGGGGGCAGCCCCAGCCCCTGCTTCCTGTCATCAGTGTAATGCATTCATATCTACAATATGGCAAATTTCATATCCTCCCACCCTCTTTCCTGCATTATTGATGGGCTGTGCACTTTTAAAAAATCAATTAGATCAGGGCGTGGAGCTGGAGTTAAAAGAAGCCTTTAAAAGTCTGCTCTTGTTTTTGCTGTTTTGAATAGGAACAGATACAGCTTTCTCTCTGGTTTGAATAAGTCAAGCCCAGGGCTAGGTTGGCTGTGATTGGCCAGGACTAGGAAAATGCGGTTAGGATGCAAACGCAAGCAAATATAACCCAGTGTATGCGCAGCCATTACTAAGGTAAGGCAGCAGGACCTGGAACCTCCAGCATTGGGTGGTTCCTCAACAGTGCTTACCCGCCAGAAAACTGGGAAGAGCGCTGAGAGAGAAGGCAAGGTAAGTTCTATTTGGTTTATGGATGCACGTCAATAGAGCAATTTTACTTGAACTAGAAAGAAACAAAAGAGAGAGGAGATTAAAATTTCCTTGGCTTTGTGTTCTCGGATGAGGCTTTTAAAGGGTTGAACCAGGAGTTTGTGACCAGTTTTGCAAACTTCCTGCTGAGAAGTCTAGGTGCTTTTTAGAGACCACAAAACATAGGGCACACTTTGAAAAGCTTGGAAAGATTCACCCATCTCAAAGAGATGGTATGGGGCAAGGCAGAAATTTAAACCAGCTTCCTCTGGGGTCCGTTCCTAGGAGTATTGGTAAGAATTAAGGGCCACCAGCTTTTAAACTGGGATTTCACAACTGCACCCCGCCCAGCGGTTTGTGCAGTGGTCTCAAAGGGTGCTGAGTTGATAAATCAGGACTTGAGGAGGAGGGAGGGAGAGACTGAGCTTTGGGGGACTTTGCTCAGTCCCCCAGTCACATTTTCTGGGTGTTCCAGTATGACAAAGTCCCTGTTTTGAGCATGTCCTCTCCTGCATTTCAGGGACCCTGGCCCAGTGAGCATTTTGGTTGCTAAGTCCCTGCTGGAAAATGGGACTGTTTTTGGCCTCTGGACTCACAGTTCTAATTAGTGCCAGCTGGTTTGACTTGTACCAGGTTTACTCTTAACCTCTCTCCAAGGAATGAATTCCTTG
Organism: Balaenoptera musculus; assembly: GCF_009873245.2. Taxonomy (NCBI): domain Eukaryota; kingdom Metazoa; phylum Chordata; class Mammalia; order Artiodactyla; family Balaenopteridae; genus Balaenoptera; species Balaenoptera musculus. Next base: position 46,107,787 of record NC_045794.1, on the reverse strand, counting down.
TCCCTTTCCCCTAATTGGGTCACAGCATTTGCCTTTAATGACTGAAATCTAGGGTCTGAAGAAAACCTGAACAAATATTTCCTGGCAATTCTAAGCAGCACAGGGTGGGGCAGTGCCAATTATCAAATTAAATCCTTAAACACTGGCAGCTCCGCATCACTGCTCTGCGTTAGTCCTGCTGTAGCAGTAGACAAAGAGAGTTTTTTGTTTGTCTTTTGTTTTGTTTTTTTGCCAATGTCCATACTAGATAATGGCACATACTCTCCAAACCTGGGTTCATCCGCCAAGGCTTAAGAAAAGAATGGCCAGACATGCTCCTCTTAACAAGCACAATATGCCTCCAAATAGCAAAACCCCAGATAGTCCTTTCTGGGTGGGGTTGTTTTTTTCTTTTGTTTCTTGTTCTTTATCCTATGTAACTTCATCAGGCCCTTCCTTTTTCCTTTGCCTCTTGGGAGCGTTCATCAGTGATGTGTATCAATCAGATTGCAAGCCCCTTGAGAGCAAGAACCAGGCAGGAATTTTCATTATTTAAAGCCTGTGTGGCCATGGACGTGTAGGTGCTTGATAACCCTAGACACACTTCGAACAGAGATGGTACGCAGTCCACACTTCTCTTTACCTCTTCCTCCCTCTCCCCACCCTGTCTGTGGGCGGCCACAGAACCACTGTCTGGGTCTGTGTGGGAGGGGGCGGGGGTGGGGGGAGGGTCTTCCCACAGGCCACGCCTACCTGCCCCTGCTGGCACCCTGAACTCTTTGTCCCAGGCCCAGCCCTGCCATTTTACTTTCCCTTTTCTTCTGTGAGACACAGGGAATATATTAGTCATGTGACAGAAGCAGAATGGGTTGTCTGAGTTTTAGGATAGTTTACTTAAAAAAGTCTGGGAAGTAAAAGATCAAATTGTTGACTGTGGAGAGGACCTGGCAAGCAGGGAGTCTGGGAGAGTTAGAGGGATTGGGAATGAAAGAAGGAAACCCAGTTTGGAAATACTGATTCCGACATGGGCTTTTCAATCCCATATGCCACTGAATTTAGGTAAGTTAGGAAGGGCTGCAGTACATCACAGAAACTAGAAAAGAGCACAGATTTTAAGATCAGGTATGGATTTCATTCTAGTGATATTGAGTAAATTATTTAACCTCCCTGAACCTCAATTTTCCCACAATGTAAGACAAAGAAAATATACTCAGCTTATGAGAATTAAATGAGAGAACATAAAGTCAACCAACACAGGGCTTAGCATATTTGTCACCCCTTCAGTAAATAATCATGGCTGTGTTATCAGAGCTCTTAACAAGGAAAGTGGCAAGTGGGAAGCAGAATTTCCGGTGGGGATCCCTGGGCCAGCCAGCCTTACGACATGAACTTGGACAAGTCATTTTCCGCATCACTGTGAGATAGTGCAGGGATGCACCACAAGGACATGGCAGGATGGCTGACGAGATTGGGAAGTGACTTAGGAGGAAAGCTGGCTGGATGACTGCTGTGAGAGGTGTCATCTCCGTGCTTGCTCTGTGATGTTTCAGTCCCAGGAAGACAAGTGCCATGTCTCTGAGCAGCGCCTTTCAGGCTGTGGGCAACGACCCTGGGATCATCACCTGGAGAATAGAGGTGAGCTGGGCTGGATGGGGGCAGAAGACTCTGGTCTGCTGAAGGCCCTCCACACGCCTTGGTCTCCTGTCTGTGGTTCAGCAACAGTGAGAGGCAGCTCCAAAGGGCACGTTTTCCGATCCTTGACCCCTCCTGGGTGCTCAGAGCAGGCGGGTGACAGGTGGAGGAAACGTTCTTGGCCTTGGAGAGCAGGGCTCCAAGCAAAAATAGTGTTGCCTTTTATCCAGCCATCTGCATTTCTAGTAAATGCCCTGGAGAGATGGGTGGGGCCCAAGCCCCGAGACACCTGGCCGCTTCTGTCAGGACAATGGAACCTGTCTTCCACGGGGCACTCTGGCTCCTGCAGGGTGGTAGGAAGATTTGGCGGGTACAGCACAGATCGGTGCCCTGCTCATCCCTTCTCCCACTCGGGCTTGAGCCCCTCTGGCTGACCTCAAGCTCTAGCGGTCTATAGTTGGGAACCGCCCTGGCCTGGCAGCCTCACCCCACCTCCCTGCTCTGAGCCCAGTGAGTGGCTCTGCTGCAGAAAACGCAGAGGTGATGTGCCCCACCTCACCGTCCTCCACCACGAGGGGAGTCACAGCCCCCCAGCAAGCAGCTCAGAGCTTGTGAGAGCCCAGGTCACTCCCACTGTTTTAAGGCTCCCGGTTTATTTAAAAACTAATAAGTACTAAAAGAGTTAAGCAAATTGTGGGATATTTAACATTTTTACATTTAACACACATATTTTACACAGAATACACTCAAACATGACTGCAGGTTTACCTACTTGGAGATAGTGATGAAAGTCCACATCTGAGGCCATTGCAATGGCTCTCCTGGGACGAGCCAGACATGCAGGTGACAGGCGCATCAGGGCTCCAACCCAGACTCCAAATACAGAGCCCTCGGCAGGAAGCCTGCACACGGCCGGCACTCCCCCCCAGAGCCTCACAGAATCCTGGCTCCCCCCGTTCTCTCAGAACTTGGCCAGCTCTGGGTGGTCAGAGTCAGCGCTGGAGGCACTCTGGTGCAGCGGCTCGGAGATGGGCTTTTACTTGAGGGCTTACACCCAACTCTACAAAGGACTGAGGCGGCTCACAGGCTGTAGCAAGATGAGGCCAAGCAGGCGGTGCGAGGAGGATGGGGTGAGGACAGGCACCCGGATCCAGAGCCAGGGCCGGGCAGGCGGAGTTCAGCAGAAGCCAGAGGGGTGGCCGCGCTAATCCTGTGGCTGACCGCCACGCCCCGTGGGGACATCTCCCTTCTCTCCCCTGCTGCCTGTGTCAATGATGGCGTGCAGGGGGAGGCCTGGGGGGGTCGGGGGAGGAGGGAGAGAATGCAGCCTATACACACCCCTTGTCCTTCCAGAAAATGGAGCTGGCGCTGGTGCCCCTGAATGCCCACGGCACCTTCTATGAGGGGGACTGCTACCTCATCCTCTCGGTGAGCACCATACCCCCCATTCCCATGAGCTGCTCCCCTGAGAGCCAGCTCTGGGGCCCCACTGGGAGATCTGCCCATGAGGTTAATCCGGTATCCATCTTGATTCTTCCTTGCTGTTATATAGAACAGGCCTCCACTTTGACTATCAAAGGGTTTCTTAGGCCAGGGTTTTAAATTTTGCATCAGAGGGTATGGGTGTGGCCCTCAGTCTGAACCTCAGCGAGTAGCCTACAGCAGCACTTCTCCCTCCGGGACCCAGACCCCAGATGACAGTGCTGTGAAGGAAGGCCAGGTGGATACAAGGCCATCTCTGGCCTCAAAGTACTCATCTAGCGGAGGAAACAATCTCCCGCGTGGACAGTACTGACAGAGCCATGCAGATGGACAGCAGCACTGTGCCAGATGTGCAAGCGCAGGGGTGCGAAGGAGCAGCAAGAAAAGCCTGCAGTCCAACCCGGAAAAGATCCCCATTGGTCTCTCTTTATTTTGAGAACAATAAGCTGTCAACATTCCCCAGATGTGGGGAGGGATTTGGGCTGCCAGGGCTTGAGCCACAGAGGAGGTCTGCACCTGGGCCACTGCAGGGAGGGAGGGAGGGGCCCCAAGCCTGCCAAGGGCAGGACACAAGTCACCGTAGGCCACGTTCTTCCCACGCCAGAAGGGCCAGCAGCGAAGGGGAGGCGAGCTGGCGCCTGACCTCATCTCTCTGACTACATCCCAGACCCGGAGAGTGGGCAGCATCCTCTCCCAGGACATCCACTTCTGGATTGGGAAGGACTCCTCGCAGGATGAGAAGAGCTGCGTAGCCATCTACACTACGCAGCTGGACGACTACCTGGGGGGCAGCCCCGTGCAGCACCGGGAGGTCCAGTGCCACGAGTCCGACACCTTCCGCGGCTACTTTAAGCAGGGCATCATGTGAGTAGCTATGCACAGAGCAAGGACGTAACCGCAGTTTACCAAAGAGGAAACCAAAAGGGCCAAAACGTATATGAAGAAAGTCATCAGAGAAATGCAAATCCAAACAAAGCCATCATTTCCACCTACTAGAGCAGCGTAAATTAGAGAGCTGAGAGGCGCCAAGTGTCGTCGAAGCTCTGGGGAGACAGGTGCCCTGCTGGTGCAAGTGAGGACTGGCCCAGCATTCCGGAGAGTAGTCTGCTGCCACTGGGGCAGATCTCACCCCCCGGGGTGTGACCCAAAGGAGCGCTCACGTTCCCAGGTCCACAAGGGCACATGAACCAGAACGTTCACATTAGTGGTGGTGGGAAGCTGCAGGCAATGTGGACAGGAAAAACACTCCGCGACACGGCGGAGTACCATACCACAGCTGGAAGCAACAGATTAGAGGCACATCGGACATGTGGACAGACCTTAAAAACACGGGGCTTAGGGAGCACAGGTAGAAACAGGCTTGAAATATAGAACAGAATGCCAGTGTCTGTTTTTAAAAAAATACATAAACTCAAAACAACAGGCCACATTTTACCAGAAAGAAAATAAACAGACAGATGTTAAACTGTTAGAATGGATGCCTATGGAGGGGAGAGAAAGGGGTAGGGTATGCAGATAAAAGGGAACACACAAATACTTACTACAAGAGAGGGGTCTCATAAAGGCCAATGGTGAAAACCTACCACGAACTGAGGAGCTTGATTACCTCAAAACTTTGCACTTGAGATTGAAAAGAAAAAGGAATTCCAGTGGGCTTGAGAGTTCTGAGGCTGGTCCAGGGCCAGCTTCTTGCAGGTCAGCAGTCCCCACTGAGGACCTACTGGGCACAGAGCACCACAGTGAGTCACCAGGGAACCCTCTGCTCCCCGTGGCTTTCTGCGTGCCCTTCACGTGTGGGACGCCTGGGGGAGGCTGGGCTGGGGTGAGGGCCAGGGGCGGGAGAGCGGATTCCTGGAGTGAGTTGGTTTTAAGGCCACGGTGTCATTAATGTTTCTGCTCCCGCCTGACCTGTGCCCCTCTCCCCATCACACGCGACATTCACACAGTTTCTAGAACGAAACAAAACAAGTTCTTCTGTGCTCTGGGGACTTCATCAGTGATGCACCCTCTGTCTGGAGAACTAGTCCTCTGGTGGTTGGTTCCTACTCTTCATATCCCAGCTCAAATGTCAGTCCTTCGGAGAAGACTGCCCTGAACACGCTGTCCAAAAGCCCACCGCTGAGTGCACCTCTGTGGCAGTGGTGACCAGCATCTATGTTTACCCGGCTCGTTTACTGTCGTCACCCGCGTGGGCAGAGGTTGCATCTGTGTGACCCACAACTGTCTCCCCAGTACCTAGCACACAGCAGGTGCTCAATAAATAACGGATGTTCCCTCAGCTACAAGAAGGGGGGTGTGGCCTCTGGGATGAAGCACGTGGAGACCAATACCTACGACGTGAAGCGGCTGCTGCACGTGAAGGGGAAGAGAACCATCAGGGCCACCGAGGTAAGTCCTGCCCCTTGTCTGTCCTGGGCCCAGGGCCTCTCCGCCTAGCACCTAAGGACTCCTCCTACATAATGTCTACCTCCCCTGCAGGTGGAAATGAGCTGGGACAGTTTTAACCGAGGTGATGTCTTCCTGCTGGACCTCGGGAAGGTCATCATCCAGTGGAATGGCCCAGAGAGCAGCAGTAGGGAGCGTCTGAAGGTGTGGCCTGTTCTGTGGCTCCCTCCTCTCCCCCGGGGCCTCAGGGGCTTGCACTCCCTCAGCTGCCCTTTCCTTCTTCTTTCCTCGCTGGCTCTTTCCTGCCCTTCAAGCCAGACCCCTGCCTTGGAGCAGCATCTGTTTCAGAGACAGGCCACATGTGCGAGCCCGCGACTCAGCCTGGGCTCCTCAGCGTCAGGGGAACTCCTGTGTCTGGGATCCGGGCTGCTCCTCCGGGAGCTGAGTGCTTCCTCGGGCTTCTTTACAGGCCATGCTTCTGGCAAAGGATATTCGGGACAGGGAGCGAGGGGGCCGTGCTGAAATAGGGGTAATAGAGGGAGACAAGGAGGCGGCCAGTCCGGAGCTGATGAAGGTCCTTCAGGACACCCTCGGCCGGCACTCCATTATCAAGCCTGCGGTCCCCGATGAGATCACAGATCAGCAGCAGAAATCAAATATCACGCTGTATCAGTGAGTGGTTAAGCCTGGCTGCTGGTTGGAAGCTGGGGTAGGGGGAAGGTGTCCCCCCGGAAAACCAGCACTTCTGCCTGGCTCCTCGTTTGGGGTGCAGGTGACTGGCTTTCTTTCAGTCTTTTTCAAATGCAGCTTCTATAAGGAGCTCGGTGTTCCCTGAGCAGCTACCATCTGCTCTTGTTAGCAACTCTTCCTGGTCTCTGGGGGAGACCATTCCTTTGCTCAGATCTATACGTGCCTAGGGATGTGGACAGGATAACGTTCGGGAGAACAGAGTGCATCACATTCCTGTCTGCATTCAAGCCATGCCTGTCGCAAGACGTCGAACTCTACCCAGAAACTCCATCCTAAGACAAAGCCATGAAATATCAGATTGACTACACGATGCTTTGTAGAAGAGAAGGTACAGGCTAACCTCTCCCCTTCTCTAGTGTCTCAGACTCAGCTGGGCAGCTGGCGGTCACAGAGGTAGCAACGAGGCCTCTGGTCCAGGGCTTACTGAACCATGATGTAAGTAGAGCTTGGGTGGGCTTGGCTTGGGGTAGCAAGACCTGGCTTCAGAGGCAGACCCTAGGAAAAGGCCTTCCTCATGGTCTTGGGCAGGAGTAACCACTTTTATCCCTGACCATCTGCTTCAGGACTGCTACATCCTGGACCAAAGTGGAACCAAGATCTATGTGTGGAAAGGAAGAGGAGCCACAAAGGTTGAGAAACAGATGGCCATGTCTAAAGCTCTGGTAGGAGCTATGGATGTGCAATAGTGTCCAAAAAATTCTGTCCATAACACATCAGATGTGCTCAGAGAGCCATATTAGGCACCAGAGCATAGAACATCGCAGTTACATACATGACTTCAAAGTCAGACAAACAAACTGGGATTCAAATCCAGGTTTAATGCCATCTCCTGGGGTTGTTGTGAGGATTAAGTAACATTTATAAAGCACTCAGAACAATACCTGGCACACACAGCTGCTCAGTAAAAGGTGGCTGTTATTACTGAAGGAGATATCACATATCAAGGTCAGTGGCCCTGTCCTCAAGGAGCTTATGACATTGTGCAGACCCATGCAGATGAACCAGGCAGGATGCACTTACAAAGCAAGAAAGGGGCAATGAAGGTGATACAAAGTCAGTAGAGTACAGCAGTGCTGAAGGAACACAGAATAGAGGATCTTACAAAAAAAAAAAAAATCAGTAATAATCAGGACAGGCCAATGAAGAGATGCCAAAATGTTCCGCTCAGTCCTTTCCTTGAGGGCAGGTAACTTGGTCCCTAGACAGAAGTGAGTTCAAATTTGACTCTGACTCCCAGAAGGGAACAATCCTACCAACTGGCTTCACAGGGGTGAATCACCAGCCAAGTCAAGAGCCCAGTGCAGTCCCTGACTGACCTGTCCTTCGGGGGTTGGGGGGGGGGGCACCTGCAGAACTTCATCAAGATGAAGGGCTACCCCAGCAGTACCAACGTGGAGACCGTCAGTGATGGTACCGAGTCAGCCATGTTCAAGCAGCTGTTCCAGAAGTGGTCAGTGAAGGAACAGACCGTGGGTCTGGGGAAAACGTTCAGCATTGGTAAAATCGGTAAGATTGCCCCCAGATCGTGTTCTCACTGCCGGGACTCTTTAGAAAGGCAGGCACAGGTGCTTTTTGCTCACTTGGCTTCTCCCAACCCCTTCTGTGCAGCTAACGTTTTCCAGGATAAATTTGATGTGACTCTGCTGCACACCAAACCAGAGGTGGCAGCCCAGGAAAGAATGGTCGACGACGGCAACGGCAACGTTGAGGTAAGCCCAGTGACCCACATCCCAGGGCAGGCGGCAGCACTGGCCCTCCTGGCTGCTCTGCTGTACAGAAGGGGCACGTGATTCCGTGTCTGCTTTGCTTTCCTTTCCACCTCTGGCACCTCAGGACTATTCAAAGGGGTGTCTGAGTCTGCAGGGTTTTCCCACAATTCTTCACGGAAGTGAAAGGTAGATACTCCAGTGTGCTATCAATAACTCACCTGGCAGACATATTCAAATCATCTCTGAGCCATGATGAGGATGCATCTGACCAGGGACGATCCAGTTCTTGGGATTCAAATCATGCAAATGTGATAAGCCCTCACCACTGGAAAGAAGCACCAGAGGGGGAAGGTGTACTTTGAATGGACGTTAGTGCCTCACCCACCTGGATTCTCTGCTAAGCATGGCCCAGTTCCCTCCAGGTAGCTGTTTCTTCACAGGACTCCCATCTCTGGGGAACTGTGTCTCCTTCTATGCCTAGGTCTGGAGAATTGAAAACCTGGAGCTGGTCCCCGTGGAGCATCAGTGGTATGGCTTCTTTTATGGGGGAGACTGCTATCTGGTTCTCTATACGTACGAGATGCACGGGAAGCCGCACTACATCTTGTACATCTGGCAGGTAGGCCTGGGGCAGGCTCTCAGCTTTGGATCCTGGCGCCTCCTCTGGCCACTGAGCTAGGGCCGGGGGTAGCAGGGACCCATCGCACCCGCTCACCACTGCAGGGCCGCCACGCCTCACAGGATGAGCTGGCAGCCTCGGCATACCAGGCGGTGGAGGTGGACCGGCAGTTTGATGGGGCCCCTGTGCAGGTTCGGGTTACCATGGGGAAGGAGCCACGCCACTTCATGGCCATCTTCAAAGGAAAGCTGGTTATCTTCGAGGTGAGAGCCCTCAGATAAAATTACACCATAAGCAGAATGCTCAGAACCAGCAGGTCAGCAGGAGACTACAGTAGAGGAGAGGAGGGGTAGAGAGCAGGGCTTGGGGAAGACATAGACAAGGGGGTGAATCTCTCTAACACACTGAAGTGAATCCCGACTGCCTAGGGCTTCAGGTCCAAACCACTTCCTAATTCATGTTCAAGGTCTTTTATAATCTGACCCATATTACCTGTGCAGGCGCATCACCCTCAGCTCCCTAGCCTGCACACTCCACTCCCGTCAGGTGGTGTCCTCATTAGACCTCACATGTGCCATATCATTACCTGTCCACCTCCCCCAGAGAATGTGCCCCTTCAGATTCAAGTTCCATTTCTTCCATGAAGCCCTGGCTGAAGCACTACCAGGAATGTATAATGTCACATGTTTGATATACACAAGACTGTGGTCAAGTCCTAGTCTTGTCATTTATTAGCCAAGTTTCTAAGCCTGTTTCCCCATCTGCACTGTGGGATAATAATACCTACTTCACAAAGTTATTATGAGGATCTATAAAATGATGTAGATAAGGCACCAGCAAAGAGCCTGGCATATAACCACGGTCTCAGAATGAAAGCTAATACTATTGGTACCATAACTCCAGCTCACCTCAGCCTCTCCCCGTTAGCCTAGACGCTCCTTGAGGGCAAAGACGGTGTCAAACAAACACATCCATGTTCTCCACAATGCTAGCCCAGTGCCCGGCGCACATGGTGCACCTTAGTTCCGGACTCTGCTTTTCTCTCTGTCTAGGGTGGGACTTCCAGGAAGGGAAATGCCGAGCCCGATCCTCCGGTAAGGCTCTTCCAGATTCAAGGAAATGACAAATCTAACACCAAAGCGGTGGAGGTTCCAGCCTTCACCTCCTCCCTAAACTCCAATGATGTCTTTCTGCTGCGGACCCAGACAGAGCACTACCTGTGGTATGGCAAGGTAGGATGGCTGGCCCAGTGGTCGTACCAGCCCCTCAGAGCCCAGCCCTGCACCAACCCTCCTGTCAGCAAGGGCAAAGGAACTAAAGAGTAGGCTGGAGCAATCCTCAAAAAAAGGAGCCTTTTCCTAAAGGATCTTCAAAGGGACTGACAATGTTCCCCACAGTTAGGCCTCCAATTAGAAACTCACTAACACACTGCTTATATCCAGGAGACCCTCCATAAACCTCTAAACACATGGAGGCTGGATGCAGGCTGGATAAGTCAATCTTTCCACACCAGTTTGGTGAACTGTAACAGGACAGCCATGAACACTGAACAAAAACACCAAAAATGTGATTTTTGTCAATTTAGATTGCATCTGCATTAAAAAGCACTAAAATTGTTTTGCAAAAGAGAATTGAACAGGAAAAGATGCTCAACATCGTTAGTCATTAGGGAAATGCAAATGAAAACCCCAATGAGATACCACTACACACCTATTAGAATGACTGAAAAAAATAAAGATAATATCAAGTGCTGGTGAGGATGCAGAGCAATAGGAATTCTCACACACTGCTGGTGGGAAAGCAAATACGGCCTTCGGAGAACAATTTGACAGTTTCTTATAAAGCATACACTTACCATACGACCCAGCAACCCCATTCCTGGGTATGTACCCATGCGAAATAAAAAACTATCTTCACACAAAAACCTGTACACAAATGTTTATAGCACCTTTATTTGTAATCACCAAAAACTGGAAGCAAACCAGCTGGAGGATGGATAAACAAACAGCGGTGCATCCACACAATGGGATACTACTCAGCTATGGAAAGGAACAAGCTGTTGATACCCGCAACTGCAAGGATGAATCTCAAATGCATTATGCTAAGTGCACAGTGCACTAGCACAAAGGCTACATAGTGTATGATTCCATTTTCCATTTATGACGTGCTGGAAAAGGCAAAACTATCATGATGGAGAACAGATCAGTGGTTGCCAGAGGTTAAGGATTCAGGGAGGGTTTGACTACAAAGGGGTAGGTAGCCCGAGGGAATTTTTGGCAGTGGTGACACGACTGCTCTGTTTTTGTTGTGGTGGTGGCAGCATGATTCTATGCATTCGTCAGGAGTCATAGAACTCTACGGCAAAAAGAGTGAATTTTCCTGTATATAATTTTAAAAATAAACTTAAATTTCCTCTTAAAAAATAGTCAAAAGTAGGTGCTAAAATTCCAACCGAAAGCAAAACAAAGGTGACTTGTCAATATCCACTGTGGGTTTCAGAGTTTAGTCTTGTCCTTTGCCACCACTGTTTTCCTCCGTGCCCCCCGCCCCTTGCCCCCTGCCCCTCCCAGCACCAGAACAAACCTATCTATCTCCCCGTGCTGAGGTACTGTGGCTTGGTAGATGATCCTGGCTGCACTGAGCTATTAGTCTCAGACACTTTTTTCCCACATCAACGTGCCTGTGTGCAACTAACATCTGTGTTCTCCCCACCCCACTCTCAGGGGTCTAGTGGGGATGAGCGGGCAATGGCTAAGGAGCTGGCCGGACTTCTCTGTGATGGCACCGAGAACACAGTGGCTGAGGGCCAGGAGCCAGCTGAGTTCTGGGACCTGCTGGGAGGAAAAACTCCCTATGCCAATGACAAAAGGTAAAGGACCACAGCATCCCCTCCTCTTGGCTCCCCCTGCCTACCAGACTTGTGAACTGCACATGATTTCTAAGCAGCTCAGTTCCTCTACTAACTGGACTGTATTGCAGACTACAGCAGGAAATCCTAGATGCCCAGTCCCGTCTCTTTGAATGTTCCAATAAGACTGGCCGGTTCATTGTCACTGAGATCACAGACTTCACCCAGGATGACCTGAACCCAGATGATGTGATGCTCCTGGATACCTGGGACCAGGTAAGACAGCCAGAGAGCTTGGAACAAATGACAAAGATCCTCAAGCTTTAGGCTATTTTTTGTGTAGTACCTCTCCCCAACCCCCCAGATAAAGCCAGGGTAGCCCTGGGCCATCCCCAAGTCAATCAAACATTTGTCAGTGGTGACCGAAGGAAGAACCTGCTTTTTGCCAGGGCTGGAGAGAATAGAACGTTGTTTAAAACTCACCATCCTGGGAATTTTCCCACTTTGCTTTAGGAAAATCACGCCATCCTATCGTCGTGCACTCCATTCTCTCAGGACCAAGCGCAGCAGGCTCCACACCCAGGGATATGGGCCTTTTAGGGAACAAAGGGATACGAAAGCGTACCTTCAAGGCAGCCCCTCCGCCACATCCCATTTTCTTCAATTCGGCTCAGCAAACATACTCAACACCTTGTCCGTTCTAATCACTGTGCTGGGTGTGGTGTCACCAAGGCCAAGGGCCTCATCCTACTCTCAGAGTTTACAGGCTGAGGGGGGGTGGAGGAGACCGGACATAGAAACATCATTTTAGTATGATGGAGGTACGTATGAGGTGCCATGGGAGCACAAATAAGGGGCACTCAACACAGTTTAGGGGTTCAGTGAAGACTTTCTGGAGGAGATGGCTCTCAGACTCAAAGGATAAACAGGCATTAATCCGGTAAAGAGGGCATTCAGGCAAAGGAAAACCAAGGCATGAATAGTCTAGTATACAGGGAACTACAAATAGTATCATCAGAGCATAAGACAGAGTTAAAAAGCACCCTAGAGGTGGAGCTAAAGAAGTAGGGGTGGGCCTTACCTACCATGTCAAGAAGTTTGAAATTCACTGGGGAAAGCTACTGAAATTTAAGCAGGCGAGTGACATGGTCAGACTGTGCTTTAGATAGATCACTCTGGCGAGTGTAGGAGAGGAGGGATGGCTTGTGAGGAAAAAGAAGACTGTATGTTGGGAGACCAATCAGCAGACTACCGTCCTAGTCCAGTAAGAGCAGCTGCTGGCCCACACAGGAGCTCTGGAGTAGAGACAGAGGGATGGTGACAGATTGGACAAAAGCATAGGAGGTAAATTAGCTAAGTCCTGGTGTTATGGAAGGCATTTAGGATGACTCCCAGGTTATTGCCTTGGGTGACTGAATGGACAGCACTCACCAAGAATGAACACACAGATACAAGTTTAGAAAAGAGCTACATTTTGGGGGTGTTATATTTGACGTGCTTGGAGTCAGCCAAGAGGAGATGTTTTGCAGGAAGCTGGATTCAGGACGCTAAAGTTCAGCGAGAGAGAGTTCAGGACTGGAGATGTAGATTTGGGAGATACATAAATCAAAATGAATCTGAGAAAAGCTTTACTCTGATGAGGCTGTGAACTGCTGACAGGGAAAGACAGGGCAGCATGTATGATCTAGTATTGATACTTAGCCCTTGGTATGAGCGCAATAACAAATACTCAATCTCTACCACAACAGGTGTTCTTGTGGATTGGGGCTGAGGCCAACGCCACAGAGAAGGAGAGCGCTCTTGCTACCGCCCAGGAGTACTTGCGCACTCACCCCAGTGGCCGAGACACCGGCACACCAATCCTGATCATTAAACAGGGGTTCGAGCCTCCCATATTCACAGGCTGGTTCTTGGCCTGGGACCCTCACATTTGGAGCGTAAGAACAGAGAGAACCGGGAAGATGTTCTTACTGCCAGGGCGCTCGGCACTAAGAGCTCAGTGGGATGGCGGGGTACTCAAGGGCTGAGTAAACCCAGGACCGCATCTCCCCCACTCCCTCTCCTCTCCCCGCTTTTTACTTTCCTTCTCTTTCGCGCCCACCAGGGCACTAAGTCCAGTTAGAGAATTCACAGCTTGCCTCAGGAACAAGCAGTGTGTGAAAAAGTAATAAAGTTTATAAAGTATATCCACACACATTACTTTTTGAGCTCTACATCCTGATAGCTAGGGAACATTGTTTCCTGTGTTAACAGATGAGGAATCTCAGAGAAGTTATTTGTCTGAAGTCACAATTAACCAGTAGGAAGAAGCCAGGTTTACTGACTCCTAGTCAACTGCTCTTAGTATGAAGAATTGAGGGGCCACCAGCAAAGAATGCAGACCATGTTTAAGTACCTTCCAACCCTGCATAGACCCAGAAGGGGGGATTTTCATTTTTGCTTATCCCTGAAATGTCTTCTGTCCCCTGGCTTTTTTGCTTCTCTTGAGGGTACAGACCAGGCCTGACATGTCCCTCCCCTATAAGCAGCATCTCATGCTGTATTTTCTATCTCTTCTTTTCAGGCAGGGAAATCATATGAACAGTTAAAAGAAGAGCTGGGAGACGCTGCTGCTATCACGAGAATCACTGCTGTGAGTTTCTTGGAGGAGCTGTTCACAGGCAACCAGAGCCAGAGAGAAACAGCAAATGCTACAGATGCAACATGGCCAAAACCCTATCATGTCCTTCTTAGTATCACTCTGGTGGTCTATTTTGATATGAAGATTGTTTTAATCGGTAGAAATGCAGGTCTCAGAGCCAAGTTCCTTATTTTACTGCCTTCCAGAATTTAGAACAGACTTGCTGTTTAAAAAAACAACGAAAACAAAACCAAATTTTATTATTCAACTCTCTCTGTCATTCAGGACAAATTAAAGTCTGGTAGTATTTTTCAGAAATAATAAGCTTCTAACCCAAATGATAATGTTTATCAGTTTCTGACAGGGGCGTCCACAGAAACTCAGGCCATTACCCCTATTTTAATGGCCAAAAGAAGTGGAGCTTCTGGCCAGGAATCCAACAGCTCTTTAACATCAGGACAAGTACATGGCACCACTGTCCAAACGATCTGGCAGTTTTGTCCTTTGTGCTGTACAAACTCAGGATTTCAAAGCTAATGGCAATGTAGCATCCTTTAAAAATATTTAAAAGAAGTATGACTTCAATTTGAAGTCATTTGAAGGCTGGAAATGTAGAGCCCAAGTAAACGTACCAATAGAAGGAATGTGATCACAGTATTTAAATGATGTTTAAGCAAAACATCTAGGCCAAACTGGCTATACAGGATTTACCTTAGACTTACTGAATCACCTTCCCAAGGACCCTAAAATCTGAATATTTTAGATTCCCAGACGATTCTGACATGCAGCCAGTTTTGGGGACCATTGTTCTAAAGGATGATTATAAAGTATGAAGTGGTAAAAACCAAAATTTAAATATTATAAACACAGAACTTCAACTGCACAGACCTGAAGAGTCTTTTATCCAGTGTCTACATTCTTATCTTCCCTAGGATATGAGGGACACAACCCTCTCCCTGAATTCGGAGCCAAAATATTACCCCGTAGAAGTTCTGTTGAAAAATCAGAGTCAGGAGTTGCCTGAGGATGTGAACCCTGCCAAAAAGGAGGTGAGTGGCTGCATCCGATGTGAGTGGAGCTCTCCATGAGTAAAGCACCATCTCAGTATACAGCCTAGGACAGATCTGGAGCGCTGTAAGCACTCAATAGACATCTGAATCACCCAGGAGCTCAAGCCGAAAACCCAGGGCTCCTTCTTGCTTCTTTTTTCTCACCTCCCACATCAATCCATCAGCTAGCTTCCATCTACTGCTCTCCATCTCTCTGCTGCCAGTATGGGCCCCAGCTGGTTTCCACCCCTGCCCTACAATCTGTTTCCCACGTAACAACCAATGGGCTTCTACAACAGATGATACTTTTCTATTTAAAACACCTTGAATGGCGTCCCACTGCACTTAGAATCCAAAGTTCTTCTGATGGCCCCGAAGGCCCCAAACAATCCGGCCCCTGCCCACCTCTGATTTCATCTCACAGACCACTACCCTCTTCACTTACCGCCCTTCAGCCAGTGGCTGTTTTTCTGTTCCTCGAACATGAGCCTTTATGCTTGCTATTGCTCCTGCCTGAAAACATTTTTCTCCCAGATCATCAGACAACCAGCTCCTCCTCACTATTTAGGTCTCAGCTGCAATGCCACCTCCCCAGGAAGGCCTCCCCTGACCACCCCAACACTGCCTCCCTCACCGCCTATAGTCCCTTTATACTGGGTCACCGTCTATCTGCCCCGCTCCAGTGATACCCTCAAGAGCAAGGACCTTGTCTGTTTTGTTCACGCCCACATTCTCAGCTTTTCAGCATCTAGAATGGTGCCCAGCAGATCACAGGCACACCTTAAGTTTCAGCTGATTGAATTAACAGTCACGTTGAATGAACTAATTTATTTCCCCCTTGAAGGGGAAGGGCCTCTGGATTTTCCACAGTGTCTTATCTAACCAACTCTTAAGTATCTGGGCTGCAACTTTCTTGAAAACAGAGACCATATCTTAATAATTTTACTTGGACAGAAAATATTCATTAATCATTAATAAATAAATGTTAGGAGAATTTTATGCTCTCACTAAGGTCCACCTGATCTTGCATTTGAAAATGTCTGGATAAAAAATGGCACATAAGGGCAGAAAGCAAGGAAAACCATTACTCGATTTAGTTCTCCATTCAGCCAAAGCCTGATGTTCAGAACTTGTACATAATATATAACCCATTTCTTGTCCTTCTGGCAAGACACTGGTGCCAGGTGGGGCTGTGAGCGAATCCAGCCAGGGCTTTCAGAGGCCAAGGTGGGACTCCACAAGCCAAAGAACTCTCCAATGAATAATTTAAGTCTATTAAAAACTTTCTGAAGAATTCATTCTACTTCCCCTTTCAAGGAACTACCTGGGACTCTCTCTTGGCCCCATTTCCCCGACCCTGTTAGCACTGACAGGTACTAGGTCTTCCTTCTAACTAAGAACTTTGTCTTCTCTCTTAGAATTACCTCTCTGAACAGGACTTTGTTTCTGTGTTTGGCATCACAAGAGGGCAATTTGCTGCTCTGCCTGGCTGGAAACAGCTCCAGATGAAGAAAGAAAAGGGGCTTTTCTGAGGCAAGACATCTGCCTACTGCAAGACCCCAGAAGAAAGCAGATAGTGCCAGTACCAGGAAGGAATTTCTCTACTAATTTCTGTCTAACATCCAGCTACTTAATGTTGATACAGTAGGCTCTGCAAATCACAGCATGTTCTCCATTTTTCTCATCCCTGCGTTCCTTAGTTGTTATATACCTAAAATGTTAGCTGCCCACTTTTTAATTTTTGTGGCCTCAGCAGAAAGCACTAAAACTGCAGGAATCTGGAGAAGTCAAAAGTAAGAGAACAAAAAAAACTAAGTTTAGAGTGTTTAATATTGGGGCAAGGGCCTAAGTTTGTTTTAAATCTTAAGATCGGTATTTCCTATTTAACCCACAAAACACTGAAGTTATTCACATATACACCCTGAAGTCAAAATCTAAATGCTCAGAACTGTATGTGCCAGAGATTTTTAAATTTTCAAATAAAGATACCTGTAAGAGCAAATGGGAGTTCTTTTCAGTATTTTGGGTCTGCCCATTATGGTAACTATTTTGTTCTACTGGGAGAAATGTCTCAGTCCTGGGCAAGTAAAGAGGCACTGTTGAGTGAGCTCTCTGGATAACTGGAATCCCTGTTGACCTAAGAATGCCAAAATCTGCCTTACAGCTGTCCAGGAAACCTCAGTCCCCACCCATCCACACCCCACTATCCAGAGGAGAAACAGGGCCATGTGTTATTAATTTCAGTAATGAGGCCAGAATCAGTGTGTATACCACTGCAGAGAGCCTTCAAAGCACGCTACAGACATCAACAAATGAACCACATTTTCCAGACAACTCCAAGTTTGAGTCAACAATTCCAAAAGAATCCATGTGGCACAAGTAATGTAACTGGGGAAGTTCCAGGATAGAAGCATAGTCCAAAGCGTCACAAAGCGAAACCGAACAAGAGAGTTCTATGTCGCAGGAGTAGGATGGAACAAGGTAGACATTTTAGGGACACCATAATAAATCCGCGTTGAAGGCAGCAGCAGCGCAGTTGGTGACGCCTGTTCTCCCAGACACTGTCAGTCACTTCAATGAGACCCACCTGTTGTTCTCTAAAACCTGTCACAAGTCAGGCACAAAAAAGCTAGACCCAGCATTACGCAAACAAAGAAAAGATTCTATTCTCTTTATTATATAACAATTTTATTTAATAGCTTAACCCATGAAGTATATAATTTCATTATACACTCAAATGAAAAACAAATGCTGGGTTTGAAGAGGCTTAGGAAATAACTCCTTTTTGTAATAATGTCCAGAGTTAAGAATAAACATTTTCTCCTGGGCCAAAAGTCTCTGGAACCTATTCAGCCTCTGCTGCCTCTTCGCCTTCTCCACATTCAAACCGCACGAAGTCTACTACAGACACCCCTTGGGGCTGCACATACTGTCCCAGTGTGATGGAGGGATCCAGCAAGTACGGCTGGGACAGCATCTTGGTTTCTGCCTCTCCCCCAGGCTCATCGTCCAGGGAGCCAACAGAGAGAGGAGCCATGCCCACCACATGCTGCCCAAGGCGGCGGCCAAGGTCTTCAAGGTTTGCTTTCCGCTCAGACGTCTCGCAGATGACCAGGGCCCCATACTTCCCCAGCACCAGGTTGTGGAGCGAGGGACTGTGCATTGCCCCATGGACGTAAGAGCCAACATAGAACCCAGCTGGCACCTTCACCCATGCAGCTCGTTTAAGAGTCATGTTTTCTCCCAGTTTCCCTGTGAGAGAGCAAAAACAAAAAACACACTTCCAGAATATGATGCCCATGGTAGTACTAAAATACGCACAGAAGCAGCTAAGTTTGGGAGACAGTCCTCCGCATTTACACCGTGGATGTGCCACAGAGGGAGAGAGACCATTTTCAGTGTAAATAGGAAAAGAGGTGTGGGGGGAGAGGGTGGGAGAAATGGAGTGTACTTTACAGAACACCAACTAGGCGCCATGCTGGTATTTAGAAACACAGGCTCTGGTGTCACACAAACCCTGGGCGCAGGTCTCAGTTCTGCCTCTCACTGGCTACGACCTTAGGCAAGTAACTTAATGATATAACCCCATTTACTAATTCATCAAGCCTTCATTTTCTCTTCTGTAAAATGGAGATGATGTCACTTAAAATAACCAGAGAACAGGGTTATTGGGAGAAAAAAATGCGTAAAAGAACTTATTACAGTATCTGGCACATAGTGAGTGCTCCAATCTGGCTATCATCACTACCTTAAACTCAGGCTTAGAGAGCTTAAGGCACCTGCCTAAGGCTACAGAGCTAATGTATGGCAGAGCTGGAATTAAAACTCAGATCTAGGGACTTCCCTGGAGGTCCAGTGGTTAAGACTTCGCCTTCCAATGCAGGGGGTGCAGATTCAATCCCTGGTCGGGGAGCTAAGATTCCACATGCCTCGTGGCCAAAAAACAAAAATGTCAAACAGAAGAAATATTGTAACAAATTCAATAAAGACTTTAGAAATGATCCACATAAAAAAAAAAAAATCTTAAAAAAAACAAAAAAACCCCCCTCAGATCTGACTCCAAACCATTTGTGTTTTTTCCCACCAAATCACCATCCCTCCCAAAAACCACTATAACTGACACAGACAACTCCTGATCATCCATTGTATCAGGAAAAAGTCCAAAACTAAAAGCCCCAGAAAATCCAAAGCCCCATGTCATCTGGTGGTTTCAGCTTCCCCTCATCAAAAATTAAAAGATAATATTTTCAGAGTTATTTATAAGAACCAAAAACAGATTCTAGTTTCCTCCTTTCTCTCAGGATGCTATCCCCTCTAACAGAAGTCCAAAGAAGCCAAAAGGTAGGTAGGGGTAGGAGAATAAACAAAGGGGTCTGGGTAAATATTCCTGAATTAGCCATAGTTATAACTAAAAGTCATAAAAGGGAAGTATCCAGAAACCAAAAGGAATCTTAAAACAGCTCAAAGCATCTACCCAATAGTTAATTCCCAGAAACTGGCAAGGCTGAAACACCCAATTCTTCCAGAATTTCTTAATAAGTTCCATACATGGCTGTCTATCTGGTTCTTCAAACATGACTCACTGAAACATCATACATACTTCAAGATGACCTGATAAAAACAGAATTGATGTCCTGACTGGAAACATCAGATGAGCAGTAAATTCCCAGCAAGCTCCAACCCCAGCCGTACCTCCCTCCTTCCATCAAGGACATGTACGAAGAAGGCAAAATCCCTACTACTCCCACTGCCAATGACCCAGATACGGCTCCTATATCCAGTGGTTCTGAAAGAATGTACCTTCACAAATTCAGGATCAGATTTTTTTTTTGAAGAGACGACAAATTCCTAAACATGATGCCCTGAAATACTCCTGGATCCCTTCATAAAGAAGATGAAATGACCTCTGACGGACTATTTCCTTCCTAGTGTATAGAGAGGTAGTCAACCGGAGGTCAAAAGGCCATCTCTGCCTAAAGACATGCTTTGTTTGGTCAGCACAGTGATGCCTACTAATTTTAATTAGTTGCAAACAGCTAAAAACTAAAATTTTTTTCATACAGATCTAAATTCTTTTAGAGGAATTTAAAAATTCTGATGACACTGGGATCCCATTTCCCTCAAAGTAATAACAGGTGGCTTGGTAATGGTTTTCTTCAGCAGAGTGTGAGCTTTTCAGGGTGTCCACTGCTCACTAATATCTAACACACAACCCACCTCTCACATTCAGATTATCAGACCCTTGAAGGAACTTGACCTTGTAATTCTTGATCTAGATTTGGAGGAATAACAAAGATACCAGGAGATCCAGTTATTAACCTCCAGTTTCCAGATCCTTACAAATACTCACCAATTGCTAAGGCCAGCTGATCCTTGAGAGAGCCTTCTCTCTCACGCCCAGCTGGAAGTTCAGAGAGCTCAGAGGAATTCAAGAAGCCCTAAGTGCACAAAGAAAATGAACATGAGTCAGTCTGTATAATTAAAATTACCAAGAGACTAAGCAAAAATATAGTCTATTTCTCAGAAAATGATTTAAGACAACTAAGTATAAATAGATAATGCTTTCATTAAGCCAAGAACGTTAAAAATTGCTAAGCACTCCACCCCCAATTCCATCCCAATCTGTGGCCTAACTTCTTAGAATGTAGTTTCCTAGAAATCAGAAACAATATTTTCATACAATCATAAAATGTTGAAACTAAAAGGTTTGTAGATTGTTGGTAGGAATGAAAAATGGTGCAAATCCAATGGCAGGGAATTGGACAATAGCTAACAAAACTACATACACTTTTATCCTTTGACCCTGCAATCCTTTTTCTAGAAATTTACTCTAATACACTTCCAACAATACAAAAGTACATAGGCACAAAGTTATTCATTGAGCAATTATTTCTAATTATAAAATACTGGGAAGTCTAAATGTCCAAACAGGCCGAGTCTGGCTGAATAAACCACAGTACAGTCACAAAATGGAATACTATGCAGTTGGAAAAAAAGAGAGAAAAAAAAAGATGGTCTCCATGAGCTGCTATGGAATATTTCCAGGATATATTAAGTGAAAAAAGCAAATTAAAAGAATACATACATATTATACCAACATTTGTGTAATAAATATTTGTATAAATATGCTTATTTTTGCAAAAAGGATAACCAGAGATTAGTGGAGATGGTTATCTACAGGAGTGGACAGGAATGGGGTGGGAGGGAGAGGAGGGAAGACTTGTCTATGTGGTTGGGGGAGGAGGGAGGAGAGTTTTAACTTCCAGAACCTTGTTAATGTTTTACATATTCAAAAATAAAATTAAATTAACAAGGATTGGGGGTGAAAACAAACACTGACTAAACAGAAACAGAGATTGTAACTGTATTTCAAAGGAATAACACAATCTCAAAAGGGGGAAAAAAACTAATCCAAGTTACTTTTGATACAGTCCTTTGGCCACATAACTTCAAAGTAAGGACAAAAAGAACATCAAAGAAATCTTGAACTCCTTAGTAGGTTTGTTATTTGCAGTGGTCAGGGATAGTAACTCTGAAACAAAGTGTGTACCCTACAGAGAGTAAATAAGCAAACATACTGAAGTTGCTAGAAGCCAGTGTATTCACTATGAGAGAAGGAAGGTACAAATATAGAAAGGGGGAAGAAAA
This sequence comes from Balaenoptera musculus, assembly GCF_009873245.2. Taxonomy (NCBI): domain Eukaryota; kingdom Metazoa; phylum Chordata; class Mammalia; order Artiodactyla; family Balaenopteridae; genus Balaenoptera; species Balaenoptera musculus. The sequence continues at coordinate 46,086,066 of NC_045794.1, read as the reverse complement.
GAAAGAAGCCTGTGGTGCAGGATTAGAACTGAAACACACACACACACACACACACACACACACACACACACACTCATTTCCTAGCTCTGCTGAAAGAGCAGAGCAGCAATGACATCTCAGTAGAATTAAGCATACCTAATGCTGCACAGATCTTGGTTTCTAAAAACCATTCCCCCACCAGAAAGGATCAGGACCCCTTGGAGAAGTTGCCAATCCCATGGCTGGGGCAAGGAAAGTATGACATAAACCCAGAATACTCTGTTACGCCAAAAAGTACGGAAATAGTCAGAAAATAATAAGGCCATACCAAAAAGACAATGGAGCCGGCTTGCATAGCCTTGGCTTAAACTTGCCAAATCCGGGGATAATTTGAGCATTAAAATGACTAATGGACCCGCGTGCAGCAACAAAGACCCAACACAGCCAAAAATAAATAAATAAATAAATTCATTAAAAAAAAAAAAAAGACCAATGGATTGTATAATGAATTGTATAAAAGAAGAATCTATGAGTCAATGTTGCTACTAAGTAAATCCCTAAATAAAGAGAGGAGAAGTCTCCTTATTACAATAGAATGCCACCTAATAAAACTAACACATGTGAAAGAAACTGTAAGGGTTAGAAAAATAACCATTATGCAACTATCACAGTAACAACTGATCCTGACAAGAATCATCAAGGGATGCTAAAACTTTTAGGCAAAAGTTTTTTGAAGAACTGGATGTCTACACAGTCTCAAAAAAATCTCCCATACAGATTACTTACTAGTTACAAAAAAGGAACATGGTAAGTTTAGAGTGGAGAAACCTGGCAGATACTACCTTAACCAAGAGATCAAAATTAGCACCATCAATAACAAGACCACAGTCCCACCCCCCCCGTGCCTCCTGATGTGATGTTCTGAGAAAAACAGGGTAACTTATTTAAGATTCTTACAAAAATCCATATTCTAAGTATGAAGAAACATCAGTTGAACCCAAATTGAAGGACATTCTACAAAACTGTCCTGTACCATTCAAAAATGTCAATGTAATGAAAGACAAAGAAAGGCTGAGGAACAAAGAAAGGAAACCAAACAGACATGGCAACTAATTGCAACACATGCTACTGGACTGGATCCTGGATCACAAGAAAAACTGCTAGTTGCCAAAAACTGAATGTATATTGTATATTATCTAAATAAAAATATTGTATCAATGTTAAAATTCCTGAATGTGATCATTGTACTGTGGTTATATAGGAAAATGTCCTTGTTTTTAGGAGATACATGCTGAAGGGAAAATGTCCTTGTTTTTAGGAGATACATGCTGAAGGGATAAAGGGTTCTAATGTCCGCAACATACTCCCAAAAGGATAAAAAAAACAATAGTGATGACAATAATATGAATATAAAAAATGATAAAGTAAATAAGGCAAAATGTTAACAAATGGTGAATCTAGATAAAATTATTCTGTAGTTTACTGTAGAATACTGGCAACTTTTCTGCAAATTTGAATTTTTTTCAAAATAAAAGTTTTAAAAAGATAAAGACCAAAAGGAAAAAATTAATAAAGCTAAGGCTTCCCTGGTGGCGCAGTGGTTGAGAATCTGCCTGCCAATGCAGGGGACACGGGTTCGAGCCCTGGTCTGGGAAGATCCCACATGCCGTGGAGCAACTGGGCCCGTGAGCCACAACTACTGAGCCTGCACGTCTGGAGCCTGTGCTCCACAACAACAGAGGCTGCGATAGTGAGAGGCCCGCGCACCGCGATGAAGAGTGGCCCCCGCTTGCTGCAACTAGAGAAAGCCCTTGCACAGAAACAAAGACCCAACACAGCAAAAATAAATTAATTAATTAATTAAAAAAAAAAATTAAGGGCTTCCCTGGTGGTGCAGTGGTTGAGAATCTGCCTGCCAATGCAGGGGACACGGGTTCGAGCCCTGGTCCGGGAGGATCCCACATGCCGCGGAGCAACTAGGCCCGTGAGCCACAACTACTGAGCCTGCGCGTCTGGAGCCTGTGCTCCGCAACAAGAGAGGCCACAACAGTGAAAGGCCCGCGCACCGCACCGCGATGAAGAGTGGCCCCCGCTCGCCGCAACTAGAGAGAGCCCTCGCACAGAAGCGAGGACCCAACACAGCCAAAAATAAATAAATAAATAAATAAATTTATTAAAAAAAAAAAAAAAATTAATAAAGCTAAAAGGGACCAAAGTCCCTTGTTACAGATAATGAAACAGAGGCACAGTAAAGTAAGTGAATAGCTCAGGGTTACAAAACAGCTACTGGCAAACTCAAGATTAGAATTTCTACTTCAAGTGACTCATCTATTCAGTACAATTCTAAAAAATAATCTCAACATAGTTTTCCATGTAATATGACTATTTAATGCCAGTAATAATTAACATTTACCATAAGATCTCAAAAGAAAGATAAACAGAAGGAAAAGGGTGGTACTAAACAAAAAAATTGTTGTGAGTAGTTGGTTCATTTTTGCCTTGGCAATAAGGATGGATCAAAGGCATACTGATACAATTCCTTCCTTGATCCTTTTATAGATAAGAATATGCTTAGTCTCCTAAATTGTGCCTTCTCCAGTATCTACATTTAGAAATCCTTTCCTCAGGCCATTCTAGATTTCTGAACACAAAGCTTCACCTGATTTGATGGACTGTATTCCACTGGCATTCATTCATTCATTCAACAGAGCCCCAAGCAAGTGCTGGGCCCACTCCTCATGCACCAGAGACACACTAGTGAAAAGACAAATCTCCTGCCTTATGAAGCTTACATTCTATTGGGGAAGGCAAACGAGAAATAAATAAATTAAAATGTAATATATAAGAACTATAACAACAGATTTTAAGTGAAGCAAAATAAGGGGATAGAGCAATAGGAGGAAGGTACTCCTCTCCAGAGAGATAACATTTAAGCAGAGACATGAAATAAGGAAGTGAGACATGAGAATGTCTGAAAAAATGGAATAGCAAAGACCTTAAGAGGGGAGGAACAAATCCAGCATGTTGGAGACAACCCCAAAACTCACTTTACTATATGTGGACAGTTGATCCTTTAGGCTCTGACAATGCAACAGGGTTCCCAGGGCTACTTGCTGGACCAACTGTTGAAATTTTAAGTTTCTGGAAACAAAATCTGTCTCACAGTTCACCTGTGGGAACAAATTGATGTTGCTGTATAAGCTGTTTACTAATAGTCTGTTTACTAATAGCTGTTTACTAAAAGTGCCTTAAAGCAAGGTATTGATAAAACAGGCAGCAGATGCAACAAAACAGAAATAAATGTCTCTAGGATTAAATCCACAGTTCCTCTACTAGCTTGAGGCCAGAAACTGAATGAAGTGACTCCTGCTGTGCCAATGAGTTAGCAATAACCTGCGCATTCACAGGACGGTTCCATAACGTCCCCCAAAGGATTCACTACAAGTTCACCACCTGCCTGTGGCACATGCCATAATCGCCTCATTCCCTAGGCTCCTCCGACACCAAACCACTTTTGTTTATCAGCCTGTTTATCTCTTCTCTCGCTCTAGACTAATCCACATCTGATTCTTCACCAACTGGGCCCCTAAACCTCCTCTAAAACAGCTGCTCGCTGTGCATCATCTAATTAGTATAATTCCTAGCTTGAAAATCTAACTATTCCAGGAAACAATCAGTGACGAGGTGTAAGGCCACAATGGACTCACATTTAGGAATAACAGTCTACACTACTAGGCCTTTTCTCACCCACAACCTGTGCATTTCTATACTTAAATGAATCCATAGCTGGTAACTGGGGTCTCACGGGCTTAATTCTAACTAGCTTTTATGGTTCTCGAACACCTCTTCTTTAAGAATGCAAAGGGTCTACCACAAAGCCTACACCCAACGGACAGCTGTTCCCGGCATCTGGAACTCTGACGACTCACCTCTACTAACACAGTCGTGTCTCCTTCCTGCAGCAGCCCAATCAGACCTTCTTTGGTCTTCCTTCCATGGAGCCTGGCAGCTTTACTCCAGCCCTCCTTCTGGGCCTGTTTGTGGAGCCAGCTCTCTGCCTATAAATAAAAAAGATAACGGGCAGATGACAAAGGCACAGAATTTAGAACAGAATGGGGCTCTAAAATACCTCAGGTTCCCCAATTCTTTCTCCTTCCCCTCAGCCCTACAAGAGAAACTAATCTATCATTTATTGGCAGCCTACCACTAAATGACTAACAGTGGGCATCGTGCCTGGCGTTTTGGATAAGTCTAATCTTCACAACAACTCTATGGGGCATATACTACTATTTTCTTTATATAAAAAAGAACAATGCAACTCTGAAATATTAAGTAAGGTGTCCAAGGTCATAGGATTAGTGTGAGGATACCACGATCTGGGTCTTGGTCGTCGCTCTGACTCCAAAGCTCCCACGAGCCCTTTCAGCCCCAAGCAGTAGGAAACCTCAGAGCAGCCTTGCATGGAATAGTCTGTTAGCCGTGCGACCCTGAGTCAATTGCTTCGACACAGGTAAGAGTCAAAGGATGAGATTGTCACTGAAGTCAGAATCCTATCTAGGACTCTGTCGTTATGGGTCACTGGGCAGCAGATCTGACTTCTACGCGACCTCCCAAACGCACTGGGGTCGGGCCCCAGTACCCCACTCCCACCCCCGCGCCAGCTCCCCTCTACTTCCTCCCCCACACCTGTTTGAGATCCCCGCCACAAATCTCCAGAGCCTTCTTGCAGTTTACAAAGGAGTAGCCCGTTCTCCGCCGCAGCTTCATGAGGAGCTCCTTGCTGGAAGCCGAGGAGGACAGCCAGGGCCCAGCGTGAAATGTATGCCACGGTTGGGGCGACTGAAGCAGAAGGGGTCCCGCCTGGAGGGAGTAAGAAGGCATGAGAGGCAGGAAGCAGCGAGGAGCTCGTGGGGTTGGGAGCACGTCGGCCGGGAGGCGCCCTTAGGAGAGACAGACCCAGGGGGTGGGGGAAAGGCAGCGCCCGGACGCTGCACCGCGAAGAGGGACCGAGGTGCGGGGAAGGGGGAGATGGAGCCGAACGCAGCCGGGGGAAGGGGAGGGAGCGTGCCCGGCGCACGGGAGACCTGCAAGGAAGGCAGAACGGGGCCGGGGCCAAGAGCCCTCACTGGGCAGCTCCCGGCCCGCGCGACCAGACAGAGGCGCAGGGACCGCAGCAGCGACATCTTTACGGAGGCCGTACACCGTTGCCGCACCGGTGAGGCCACGGGCCTACGGCGTAGCGGCGGGGCCAAAACTCTCCACCGGAACGCGCCAAGCGGAGATGGCGCCACCTGCTGCCCGGGGGGCGCATTCGCCTCCCCTACTTGGCGTATTGAGACTACATTTCACAAGGGAATTACCCCCCGCAGGTAAAATAACGGAAAGCATGAGACAGAATTGTCACAAAATAACAATACAAGACACGTGGTAACACTTCATGTTTATTTCCAATGTACTTTCATATTCATTATCCATTTATGACTCATGACAAACTTGTGAGGTAGTTGGGTGGGTTCAGAAGTTTGGCCAAGGTCACACAGGGAGGAGGAGTAAATATTTGTTGAATGAACAAAAATATTTGATGAACACCAACTGTGTGCCAGGAACCATAGCCCTGCCCTCCAAGGTAATCTAATGGTGAGAAAACAGGGAGCAGACAAATGATCACACAAGACAAGGTAAGCCTCACAAGACGAACAGTTAGTTAAAGCGTCTCAAGGGAGAAAGAAATCATATTCAAACAGGAGGCTCACGAAAAGCTTTTTTCAGGAGAGAAGCTAAGGGTAATGAAGATTTTGAGAGGTAGAAATAGCCCTTCCAGGCAGGGAATCACCAAAAAGAATGAAGGAAGAAGGCAGGGAATCTTGGTGTGGATTTAGGGAACAAAGAGTAGACCTTTTGTAATTTGGCCAGAGGTTGCAATACATGTAGGAAGCCAGTAGGAAATGAAGTAGAAGGATAATTTGGGATCACACGGGACACACTGAGTACCAAGCAGAAGAGCTTATTCTTGCTTCTGTTGGGCAGCAGCAGAAGCTAATCAGAGCTGATTTTGGAAGATCACCAGAGTTTACAAAATGGTTTGAAGGGGAGTGAATGGAGGCCAGGAGGCCCCAGGAGGTGATGTGTGGCCCAAGGAGTAAGGCAGGAGAGCCCCCATCAGAGGCCCCACAGTGGGAGGAGAAAAGAGGTGAAGGCAAAACACATTAGGAAGGAAGGACTGACAGGGACTGGAAACCTAAAGAAAAATCAAAGAGAACCTGGTACTTAGTGATCAGGGCTGCAACTCCAAAAAGAGTGAAGGAGCTAAGGTCCAAAGGACAGCTCTGCTGCCTATCCCCAACTTCAGGGCTGGGAGGACTTGACCCAGTTAGAGCCATGGTTCCACCAGACTATCTCTAGAAGCAAGAAGTGGGTGGTCAGAGGTTTCTTGCTTCCCAGCCCCCCAGTAAAAGCCCGAGTTCTCTGGATGCAGAAGAGATCTTCAATGCTTATTTATTTTCCTTTTTAAAAAATTCCAGTAGAATCTGGAAAAAAAATCATCCATTCTGTATAAAAAGACAACAGCAGGACTAGACAGGATCATGACTGTCTCTCTGCAGCCACTGTTCACACATCCCACTTACCTCCCCTTCCCCTAAAATCCTGGATACCCTCCCATCTTCTTCTGCTGAGAACAGGAACTGGGAATTTCCTTTGCACTCTAGCCCAGTACAGCTAGGGCTCTAGTATGCCTAGCACGTAGCACCTCCCTGCACCTGCCCAAGAGTATCTCAGGAGACAAAAAGCGAAGGAGGAAAGACAGCGGCAAGGGAAATCCATCGTTTTTGGTCCTTATGTTTATAGCTCTGGACATATGGCAGTTCCTTCATTAGAACAAGGTGTTCAGAGGAGCAGATGGGTGACATCAAGCAGGTCTTGGTCCCCTGTGCCTGGCCCTATAGATGTTAACATTCTCATTCTCATCCCGCTGGGCCAGCTCCAGTTGGAAATGCTGGGGCAGGAGGTGCTGAAAGAAGCTCTCTGTCCCGTGCTCCTCTCTCATCTTGGAAGCCAGATAGATGGTGCCATGGGGCCCGCACAGGTGTTGGAGGGTCCCCAGCAGCAGTGGGAAGGTGGGCTCCAGATACACGATATCAGCCCCCAGCACCAGGTCATAGTCTCCAGGGAAGACATGCTGGTCAATCCCCCAGGACAAGGCGCGGACCTGGGCCCGGCCTCCAGCCGGCACATTGGCCTGGACGTTGCCCTGGATCTGTTCTAGGACCAGGGGCAGGTCAGTGATGGTAACATCACCCCCTGAGAGAGAGGAAGGAGGAGAAATGCAAGTCAGAGGGACCAACCAAGGGGTTTCGGCTCCTGCCCAGAAGGTCCAGAGACCTCAGGGCTTAGAGGATAATGTTTGGACAGCCCAAAGTCCACACTTCGAGTTTTAGTTGTCCTAACCTCAACCTCATCCACAGCCATCTCATTACTCTACGTTCTACAACATTAACATGCTCTCTAAGCTAATCTTCAACCTCTCTGCCCAACACACGACAATTAGATGTCAGCAGAAGCCTGGGCAGGACTAAGCTGGAGGTGGGCTGCGCACCCACCCCTACTGACACAAACCGGCCCTGATGGATCTGGAAAGCTTCCCAGAAGACATGACCTCAGCAAGCCTTAAAGGACAAGGAGGAGTTAGTCAAGTGGAGCTTCCCAAGCAGAGATCAGAGAGAACAAAGGCCTGGTTGCGAGAGAGCACAGTGTATTCAAGGAAGGCTGGATCTCAGAGGACGTGGAAGGGAAGAGAAAAGTGTCAAGACATGAGAGTACAGAGGAAAATGATTATGACATGCTAAGGAGATTCAGGCTTGATCCTGAGAGCAACAGGTTTTAAGGGCAGAAGCAGAGGGTGAAGACGATTAGATTAGGACTTCAGAAAGCTTCGTTTGCATGAGTAAAAATAGTTATCGAGCATCTACTAAGTTCTGGGGGTACAGGAGTGAGTAAAACAAAACCTTGGCCTTCCTTGAGTTTTGTTATAGAGGTAGAGACAAATGAGGTAATGCAAAACTATTTAATCACGATCATGGTGATTATTACAGAAAGAGAAAATACTCAGAATTCATTCATTAATATTCATTATGTGCCTATATGCCAGGTGCTGAGAATACAGCAGTGAACCAATCAGACAAAATCCCTCTGCTCCTGGGGCTTATAGTCTAGTGGCAAGAGACCTACAGCAACAAACAAAATGAAACAAACAAAACACACTGTAAGTCAGGTGGTAATAAATGCTATGCTGAAGCATTAAGCAGGGAAGGAGGATAAGAAATGCTTGAGGGACAGGGCAGGAATGTCATTTTAAATTGGGTAGTTAGGGAAAGCCTCATGGAGCAGATTATGTTTGAGTAAAGACCTGAAGGAAGTGATGGAGCAAACTCTGTGGGTCTCTCAGGTTAAGATGTACCAAATGAGGGACTAGCAAGTGTAAAGACCGTGAGGCAGGAGTGTGCCTGGCAAGTCTAAGGACCAGCAGGAAGGCCAGTAGCTGGAGCAGAGTAAGTGAGAGAAATAATAGTAGGGGCCAGATTCTAGGCAGGGCAGCAATGTCTAGGAAAGTGGTCAGATCCTGAATATATTTTGAAGGTAGACTCAATAGGGTTTGCTGACAGATTAGATACGAAATATTGGGAGCGGGGGGTTGAGGATGGCTCCAAGATATTTGGCCTGACCAACTAGAAGACTAAGTTGTCATTTATTTAGGTGAGGAAGGCTGCAGAAGGAGCAGGTATGGACAGGAAGATCATGAGTGCATTTCTGGGCACATTGAGCTTGAGATGTACATCAGACAACCACAGGAAGATATCGAGTAGGTAGCTGATTATACAAACAAATCTGGAGATATAAATGGGAGGGTCATAGAGTCATCAGCATGGAAAGGGCATTTAAAGCCACGAGGTGATGGAACTGCTTGGGAGTGAGTGTAGACAGAAAAGGGGAGGGGTCAAAGGACTGCTCCTGAACCCTGGCGTGCTCAGACTTTCAGTTGTGAAGAAGAACAGGAACCAACAAAGGAGAATGGAACAAATGCCAGTGAGGTGGGTAGAACCCAGAAGTGTGGTGCCCTGGAAGCCAAAGGAAGTGTCTTCCAAGGAGGAGGGAGAGACAAACACTGCCAAGTCCAGTAAGGTGGGCTCATAACTGACTCTTGTACTTAATAACAAGGAGTCAGAAGTGAAGCTCACAACCTTTCTGGAGCAACTGGAGTGGAGGGGGCAGGATGGGCTGGGGAGGGGGGTAGAATCTAGAATGGAATTGAGGAAACAATAGGAAGAGAGGAACGACAATGAGCATTAACTTTTTTGAGTTTTGTCATAAAGCAGAGCAGAGAAATGGAGTGGTAACTGGAGGGATGTGTAGAACCAAGAGTTTTTTTCTGATAGGAGAAATTACAGCATATTTATGTGCATAATACACACAAACACACATATGGAATGATCCAGAGAGAAGGGAAAACGGATAATGCAGGAGAGGTGGGGGAGCAGGGTGTTTGCAGGAACAGTGTCTTTAGGTAGATGAGAAGGTTTGGGGTCTCATGACACACACTTGACCTTAACTAGGAGCACAGCACGTCTGCCATGGTAACAGGAGAGAAGGCAGTGCAGACAGACACAGACACAGCTGGGGGAAGAGATGCTGTGATAAGAACATGTGGATATTTTCTATGAGAAAACAGAAGCGATCAGAAGAGCTAGGAAACAAAGTCATCAGCTGAGGAGACATTTGGAAGTTTGAAGGGCAAAAAGATAAGAAACAAGATGTTTAGGAGAGCAGAAGAATAAGTGGGTGAGGGAAGGGTAAGAGGCTAGCTGGGCAGCGCTTAAGGATGCATCTGAGGATAGTGACAACAAATTTAAAATGAAACCAGGGACTTCCCTGGCGGTCCAGTGGTTAGGACTCTGTGCTTCCACCGCAGGGGGCACGGATTGGGGAACTAAGATCTTGCATGCTGCGAGGAGCAGCCAAAATAAATAAATAAAATAAAACCAGTCAGCACAGTTGTGTGTATTATACTAGGAGGGCCTAGGGGTGGGAGTGTCCAGGAGGTTTTCCCTTGGTAGTGACGTTTGAGCTGAGCGCTGAAGAAGGCATATGCATTAACCAGGTGGTACAAGGGTTCCAGACATAGAGTACAGCCAGTGGGAAGGCTCCAAGGAAGGGGACATCGAGATAGGCTTGAGGAACTGATAGGAGGGCACTAGGTAGCACAAGGAATACAAGAGGGAGCGGGAGAGGCACAGAAAGAGGCTAGAGGGAGACGCAGGGCCTTGGAGGCCATGCCAAAGGCGTTAGTTCTATTCTGAAAGCAACAAGAAGCCACTGAAAGATGGGGAAGAGATGCTGAAAGATCACTCTGCCAGCCAGGTGGAATGGGCAGAGGTCTAGGTGTGGGCAAGGGGTAGAAGCAGGAAGACCATTTTGACTAATTGTAGCCTTCTAGGCAAGTGATGGTGACAAGGACTGGGGAGCCATCAGTGTGGATGGAGAAACAGGAGATTCAAGAGAGTTTTAGGAGATAAATCCGTCGGACTTGGATAATGGAGTTGGGGGTGAGAAAAAGGGACGTGTCAATTGTGGGTCTAGATTTCCCACTGGGTGGATGGTAATTTGATTCACTGAGATGGGAAAGGCTGAGGGAGAAACAGGTTTGGTGGCGGAAGAGCACAAGATCTAGTTTGGGCAAGCCAAACTTCCCCATAGGGAAGCTCGAAGACACTTGTGAGAATCCAGGGAAAAGATGGCAGTGGCCTGAGCTAGAGATGGAGGGGAGAGGAATAGACAACTGGGGAAGTATTAAGTTCATATGACCCAAAGGACTCACTGATTGCCAGGATGAGAGGGGAGAGGGCAACAGATGAGAATGACACCCAGATTTCCGACTCGGAAGCAGAATAGGGAGCAAAAGAAGGAGAAGCCAGTCTGGGAGCAAGTGAAAGATGTTTCCATTCATATTACACCCATTTTTCTCCCATTTTAGCATAGCTGCCCACTTCTCATCCACCCATTCCTTCATGGAAAGCTGCTGTTGACACTCCCTCGGTTCTTTCTGAGCCTGCTATGTTCATACTCCTCATCTGACAGAGCTTCTCCCTGATGGGTTCCCAGAGAGTCAAGGGAGACGTGGCCAGAGCATGTCCACTGCTCTGCACATACCTTGCCATAGTTCTCATCTAGTAACATCTTCCCCCATCTTCACCGCTAGACCATAAACTCCTTGGGGAGAGGAAATTTGTCTTACTCATTGTTGTATCCCAATACCTAGCACGATTCTTGGCACATAGAGGACTCCAAATACCTGTTGGTTGGATGAAAAGAAGAATGCCTGCCTCTGGGAAGACTTCCCTGAATGTGTTTTCTGTTATGTCCCTATGAACAAGGACATGTTAATTTGCATTCCTAGGGAGATAACATCATAAATGTTTTTAAAGGAATGTTTTTGGTGTGAAGTTTTGCCTGCCCATTAGATTATAAACTAAGAAACCGTTTCCTTTGTAGTTTTTGGTTCTTGACAAAAATGGAGGAATATTTTCCTTACCTTTTCCTTTCCCAAGTCTGCAGTGCCTAATTCCTACCCCACTTCCCACAAAGCACACCCTGACCCTCAGAAACTCATAAGCTTGTTCCTCCCAAGCAATGAAAACCTAAAGAATCAAAAATATATTCACAATGAAGTCATAAATTACTCATGAGGTTTAATACCTGCAGATTGCTCCCCCTACAGGATACACCCTTTTATGCATTTTGACAGAAGACCATATATAAAGCAAAGGAGATTTTTCCTTGTAAATCTCCATGAAATCACAAAGAGCAAAAAGGTAGGAAAAACTCCTTCTACTAAGGCCTGCCCGATTTTTATTCCTTGCCCCCAAATCAACCACCTTGGGTGCTCTGACAGCCAATCAACGCTGTCTGGCACACAGGAGCAAGTAGGGGCACACACACACAAAAAAGTTTGTTAGAAAGAAGGGACTAGGCTGGTTCCAAACCACTCCCCTCTCCCAAGAACCCAGGAAGTGACAACTTCTCCATATCCCCGTCCTCCCCCCAACTCCCTCCCACCGCAAAGCTCACGCACCCTGCAGCGCTGCCAAGATACCCACGATGCCCGTCCCAGCGCCCAGTTCGATCACTTTCTTGCCTCGGAAATCCACATTCTGACTCTCGAAATAGTTGCACAGGCTTAGAGCCTATGGGAGAAAAGAGAGAAAAGATAAGACTGTAGCGGGGATGCTCCATATGGGAAAGCGAGAGTCCGGGGTCTGACCTTCCGCGGACCCTAGCCCAGAGCCGCTCACTCCTCACCGCGTCCCACACGTGCGCTGCCACCCCGAGGCGGGACCCGAAGTTCTCCGTGATGCTCAGCACGTGCCCACAGAAGTAGAACCGGCTCTTCTCCGAGTAAGAGTCGGCGAAGAGTCCGACCTCCCGTGGGAACACGGATTCAGGCTCTGATTCAGGATCTGGGCGGGGGTCCGCCATCTGGCCGCGAGAGTGCCCGGACGCCGGCCAGTGCTCGGATCCCGGATCGTGGGGGTTGAGGACCGCGGGCCGTCTCGGCTGCCCAGTGGCACCGAGCCCCGCCTCCCCGAGTTTGCCCTCCTTCCTCCAGTTTGACTTCCTGGAGGTGGAATGAGGAGCTGCCTCCCTAGCTCCGGTCCCCAGCGCACACACGATGGGACTCACGCCGGACCACGGGGGTCAGACCCGGTCGACTGCTCGGAGAGCGGGAGAAGGGGAGAGGAAGGAGGATTAATTCACCGTAGGAAGCGGGGTCCCTGGACCCCTCTCACCTGCGGGGTGCACGGGGGCCTGCAACCGGGGTGGTAACACAGACCAAACAGAAGCAGGCTAAGGAAAGAGGCTGGGTGCGGGTCTGGCCTTGCCAGCCCAGTTAAAGACCAGCGGCGCGGAGGCGCCCTCCCGCGCGGCCCCTCTGCGGTCCTCCCTGCCCAGCCCGGCAGAATTCACTCCTGGGGCTTTAAGGGGTGGGCTCTGCTCACTACGTGCCTTCGTGCGTCATTCTCGTGCGCCCTGAGCCTCGGTCTCCACGTGGGTTCGGTGGTTAAACCCGGGCTGGGGATCATGGCGGGAACGGAGACTGGGGACGCCGCAGCAGGAGCCGAGGCCCCTCAGCCTCAGAAGCGCTACTATCGGCAGCGGGCTCACTCCAACCCCATGGCGGACCATACGCTGCGCTAGTGAGTGAGCAGGGCAGGGGCGAGCGGGGGAGGGAGAGGAGGGCAGAATTCTCAGAGTAGCCCGGAAAAGCGATTGTGCTGGGACGGTTGGAGGGTTTAGAGTAGGCTCGGGAGGATCAGCTGGGTGACGTCAGTTTGCGGAGGGTGGGTCGGGGAGATTGGGCAGAGGGCGGAGTTGGCGGGTTGGGAGGGGGCGTGGCGTTCTGGCCGAAGGCTGGGTAGGGTTGCAAGTCTGGGAAGAGAAAGAAATTGTTACTGAGACTAGAGTAATGGAGGCCGAATGTCGTTTCCATCTTTCAGTTTCATCTGTGGGATTTAAAAAAAGACATTTGGGGGGAGGGATTAATTGGGAGATTAGGATTGACATATACACTACTATATATATAAAGTAGGTAACTAATAAAAACCTACTGTATAGCACAGGGAACTCTACTCAATACTCTGTAATGACCTATATGGGGAAAGAATCTAAAAAACAGTGGATATATGTATATGTATAACTGATTCACTTTGCTGTACAGCAGAAACTAACACAACATTGTAAATCAACTATACTCCAATAAAAATTAATTTTAAAAGAAGACAAACTTATACACAATCCTGCCCACACCTTACTCCATCCTCTTCCCGCAAAGAACTTCAACAAAGCAAAGTCCCTATGCCTTAGGCAGCCAATCTCTGGGACAAGGGAAACTTGAGCCCCAGAAAGGAGAGCTGCCCAGCCAGAGTCACATCAACCCTGGAAATGGAGACAGGCAGATCAGCAATCATGGGCCTCATGATAGGCCTATGATTCACACTGGGGGGTTAAGGGTGGTTTCCACTGTGCTTCCTAGAGGCCAAAGGGCCCGCTCTTACAGAATTTTTGAGAAACCCTCCTCTCATCCATCTCCCACCCTCACCCATCCACCCACACACACAGTACTGCTTCTGCAATGGTATGACCAACCTTCTCATGTTTCTCACGTCTTCTCTCCAATAGCCCTGTGAAGCCAGAGGACATGGATTGGTCTGAGCTATACCCAGAGTTCTTTGCTCCACTGACTCAAAATCAGAGCCACGATGACCCAAAGGATAAGAAAGAAAAGAGAGCTGAAGCCCAAGTGGAGTTTGCAGACATAGGCTGTGGCTATGGCGGCCTGTTAGGTAACACCCTGGCCCTTTCTCTGGGGCAAGGAGAGGCAACGCCTAGGTTCTGCCAACTCAGCAGGTTTGGGGGCGGGGGCATAGTTGGCCTTTCCCCTTCGGACCAGACATTGGTGCTGTGACATCAGTGTGGAGAACCTCCACTTTCCCTCCACTCTGGGTCTGTGGCCTTTGCCCTGGAGAAGGGAGGGGGCTGCCTCAAAGCCTCTTAGAAATTGGATTGTCTTGTCTGGCCCTGCCCCTGGCCCCAGTCCCTACGTGAGCCATTTCACCTGCCAGGTGCCGGGTCAGTGAGCTGGTCAGCACAAGCGTCAGAGATTAGTCGCTGTGGCCAGTGATCCTGAACTGTCTTTCTCAGGGATTCCACCACCACCCCTCCCCCTCCCCCCTTCCTCACCAGAACTCATTCCTTCTCCATGCTCATATTTTCGAATTTCTCTTGTGTTGTCTGTATTGTCCCAGCCATACATGCTGGACCAACTTCTCTGTTTTTAGATCTTCCATAGAAATAACAGCATGACAGAGAGGAAGCGCATGGTACTTGGTGGCGGAAAACCATGGTTCAAGTTCTGATTCTACCTCTTCTTAGCTCTGTGACTTCGGGCGTTTCCGACCCTCAGTTTTCTCATCTTTGCAATTTACCACAGAATGTAATCAGGATTAAATGAGACAATGTGTGAAAACATTGTGAAGATTTTAAAGCACATGCAAAGATACATGTATTCCCAGGCCCTCTCACTTCCAGTCCTGGTGACTTTTTTTGGGTCTCCCCCAGCCCACTCCTCCAGCACAGAGCCATCCATACAGGTAGCTCTCTTGCCACACTTGTCATTACTGATTTTGGTAATTGCAGATTGAGGCTTCCTTTCCTGTGTTGACTCCTTTGTATATCCTGCAAGTATGAGGTTGATGATTCCATTCCTATTTCTGTGTCCAGTGGAACTGTCACCGCTGTTCCCAGACACGCTGATTCTGGGTCTGGAGATCCGGGTGAAAGTCTCAGATTATGTGCAAGACCGGATTCGGGCCCTACGAGCGGCTCCTGGAGGTGGTTTCCAGAACATCGCCTGTCTCCGTAGCAATGCCATGAAACACCTTCCTAACTTCTTCCGCAAGGGCCAGGTGGGGAGGGGCACCCATGGGTTAGACTGGTAAGCAGGTGGGGCATGGAGGCCAGGCTCTCACAACCCTGTTGGTACACGTCTGTCTCACAGCTGACAAAGATGTTCTTCCTCTTCCCTGACCCACATTTCAAGCGGACAAAGCACAAGTGGCGAATCATCAGTCCCACACTACTGGCAGAATATGCCTACGTGCTGAGAGTTGGGGTGAGTCAAGAGTGGGAAGGAGGATGGGGTCAGGGGCCTAATAAGGGACCTTCCACTAAGAATTCAGTGGGGGTGCATTTAGGACTCACCACCACCCCCGTGATCCTGCTGCTCAGTTGCATGCAGCCCCCTATCTAAGGTGACTTTGCCTGCGCAGGGGCTGGTATATACCATAACTGATGTGCTGGAGCTACATGACTGGATGTGCACCCATTTTGAAGGGCACCCCCTGTTTGAGCGTGTGCCTCTGGAGGAGCTGGTAAGTAGGGGGCCTAAGGGAAATTGCAAAGATTTCTGGAAAGGTCCTTTCCAGAGTGGTTCTCTATTCTTTGAATCTAGCTTAATGCCAGGAGGATGGGATGGGTGTCTTGGGACCAGGGCAAGGACTTATTGAACCCTTCCTTCTCCCAGAGTGAAGATCCCATTGTGGGACATCTGGGCACCTCGACCGAGGAGGGAAAGAAAGTTCTACGCAATGGAGGAAAGAATTTCCCAGCCATCTTCCGAAGAATACAGGATCCCACCCTCTAGGCAGTGACCCCCAATCCTACCCTTCCTGATCACTGACTTTGCCTTTGCTGACTTTGCCTTAGTTGGACCCCATCTTCCAGGGACTGGAAAGAAGACTGGGCCCTTGGACCTTCCCAGCTGAGCCTGCTAGGGCTGAGCAGCAAGAGTCTCTCAAAGAAGTTGAGGAACTGCCCAGGGCAGAACCCTGGAGTTCATGACCATCCCTGACTCCTCTCACCTTCTTACCCTTCCAGTGGCAGCAGAAAGCAAAAGCAGCTGACTGGGAAGGTCAAAAGGCCTTGGACCAGAAGGGATCTTTGGAAGGGAGTGGAGTCTTGCTCTCCCTTAGCAGTCCCTTCTCCTGGGATTTCTCCTTCTCAGCTGGAGTGAAGAACGCAGTTCTCCACTGTCCATCTAAACTGCCTGCTAAGCTCAAATCACCTGCCCACTCGTGTTTACTTTGCAGTTCAGGGGGTAACATGTGTATGTGTGCACATCCCATGCTGCTGTTTCTCAGGAAAGGCTAGAGTGTGTATCGCTCCTGTCCTCTCCCTGCCTAAGACTTGACCTGTGGAATCTGTGTTCCGTTTATTGTTGCTGTCTCTGGAGATCCTGGGAGGGTGTGGTGGTGGAGACCCTCTCCTTCATGTTGACCTTTGCTTTGATTCCAGAACTTCAGAGCTGACTTGCTGACACAGAGCATGCCAGGGCCGGGGGCGCGGGAGTGAGGAGCAGACAGGTGAACTGGGGAGGATTCTGAGGCTAAAAGTGGAAAGGGGCTGCTGACTAGAAAGCCCCACAAAGGGGACTGAGTCAGCTGGAGATTCAGAGCACTCGCTTAGCCCTTGCTCTGTCCAGGAGCCCAGATAAATCTCTCAACTTTTATAATTTGCAAAAAGTTCCTTCATTTCTGCTCCTCAAGCCCCAAATTACCATGGCTGGAAGGACAGGGCTTGTTGACGGAAAAGACCAACCCCCCTTCCCAAGGAATAAAGATGAAGGCTCCTGGAACCATCTTAACCCATTAACCCACCTGCTATCTGCCCAGTGTCAGGTACAGGGGGAGGGGGAGATGTAGTAATGCAGGAAAATTGTGCTCACATACCAAAAAGGTGCATCCCGATGAGCCTGGAATCTGAGGACAGCTACAGCTGTGCCTCTTCCCTGCTTCCCTTCCCGGAGGAGCTGGAGGATGGGGAATTCCTGAGGATGGGCCCCAGTGGGCCTAGCTCCCTGAGGAAGTGATGGGAATACCAGGGACCCAGTCTGTATGTTGGTCACCTAAGCCTCACCAAATAGCCTTTCCGAGGAAGAGATCTTTAGGCTGCTGGACTAGGGCACCAGCCCAGAAGGAGAAGCCTCCCCTCCCAAGAGGGTCATTGCAGCATGAGATCCAAGGGAGCCTCTGTGGCAGCTCCGGCCCCGCCTACTGTTCCTGGGTGCTAATCCCCAGCACAGACCACTCCTGAGAGGGGATTGGCTGAGGAGCTTGAAGAGGGGGCGTTGCCACTATCGCGCCCAAGAGTTAAATAGGGGCTGGGGCAAGATGCTCCGGAGAAGCACGCTTTCGCGGGTTCCCCAGCCAGACCATGACCCAGACCCTCAAGCCCGCTTCCAGAGTGTTCCATCGCGTCCGCTGCCCTCCTGAGCTGGGCGCCTCACTGGGCTCCAGAGGCTCGGACTCAGCGCCCCGGGGCTTGGCGGACATCCCAGGCCCCTCCACGCCCGGCTTCCTTGCTGAACTTTTCTGCAAGGGGGGACTGTCACGGCTACACGAGCTTCAGGTAGAGGGAACCGTTCTCGGGACTGGAAGCTGGGGAGGTTGGCTTTAACAACACCCTAGTGCAGAAGGCAGGAGGGAGGGCCAGTGAGAACAGATGCCCATGAATTATGGAAAAGACAAGTTGGGACTGGGGTCGGTGGTTCGCCAGGGGCGGAGTCTGTCCCAACACCAGCAGAGGAGTGCGTTCAGAAAGCGCCTTCTCGCCGCGCAGAATTCTGGAGACTCGGTAGATCCAGGACAAGTGCGCGGGAGGCACGTTTGGCTTAAAGTTAGTGCGTTCCTGTACATTCAGTGGAGGCTCGTCCTGAGATGGACAGTCCACGTGAGGAACCTTTAGGGGTTTCTCCGCCCAGGTGACCAAAGAGAAGTCCTGAATGTCAGCTTTGCACCAAGTCCCCCCCCCCCCCCCCCCCCCCCCCCCCCCGCTTTGTCAATCACACTCAAACTTCCTAGGGATGGGAAGTGAGGGAAAGAGGAGGAGGGGTTTGCAGCATCAGAGCCTTACACTGCTTGGGAGCAGACGCTCCCTCTTTCAAACCCCAAACAACGCCCTTGGCGTTGGCACGAGCCGAGGTGGCAGTTGCCGGCCCGGGTCTCCAGTGTCCGCTGCTCCTGTTCTCCCAGGTGCAGGGCGCCGCGCGCTTTGGGCCGGTGTGGTTGGCCAGCTTCGGGACGGTGCGCACTGTGTACGTGGCGACCCCTACACTCGTCGAGCAGCTGCTACGACAGGAGGGACCCCGGCCCGAACGCTGCAGCTTCTCACCCTGGGCGGAGCACCGTCGCCGCCGCCAGCGGGCTTGCGGACTGCTCACGGCGTGAGTCCTCTGGCCCCAAAGCCCCGACGCCCAGCTGCGTTCCTCTTTTGTGGCCGGTCTGGAGGCAGTCTGGGGATGTGGAGGGAGGTCGGTCGTTTCCCCGAACCTTCTGGCAAATCGAGGTTTCCACCCCAGTCTGTTTCGCCCAAGCTCAGGTAGAGCCCGGCTCTCGCCTCCCTTTCCACTCTTTTTCTTTTGAAGCCAGAATCCTGGGAACTCACGGAAGGGGCTGAGGCACCAGGA
This sequence comes from Balaenoptera musculus, assembly GCF_009873245.2. Lineage (NCBI taxonomy): Eukaryota > Metazoa > Chordata > Mammalia > Artiodactyla > Balaenopteridae > Balaenoptera > Balaenoptera musculus. The sequence goes on along the minus strand of NC_045794.1, from coordinate 46,067,015 downwards.
TCTAGATGTAAAGTAAGATTCTGTGACTCAGCTTACCCAGGAACCCAGGCCCCTCCGGGGCAGGAAATAAGTAACGAGGAGGGGGGATGGAAAGCGGGTGCAGGCAGGGGCAGGTTTCTGTACCCCCAAGGGAACAGACGCAATCCCTCTCCTGGCCACCCCAGCCCAACACACTCCTTCTCCAGCGCCACCAGCCTCGTCGGGCCGCCTCTACACACCACCGTCTGCCCTGATGCGCCCCTTCTCCACACCCCCGCAGGGAAGGCGAAGAATGGCAGAGGCTCCGGAGCCTCCTGGCCCCGCTCCTCCTCCGGCCTCAAGCGGCCGCCCGCTATGCCGGGACCCTGCACGACGTGGTCGGTGACCTTGTGCGGCGACTGCGGCGCCAGCGGGGACTGGGCGCTGGGCCGCCCGCCCTGGTTCGAGACGTGGCAGGAGAGTTTTACAAGTTTGGACTAGAAGGTGAGTCCCTAGACAGGGGCAAGTGTAGGAGGCACCTGGTCCGGGTCTCCCGGTGCCCTGACAGCGCCCCCTCCCGGCCAGGCATCGCTGCGGTGCTGCTGGGTTCCCGCCTCGGCTGCCTGGAGGCCGAAGTGCCACCAGACACAGAGACCTTCATCCGCGCGGTGAGATCGGTGTTTGTGTCCACACTGTTGACCATGGCGATGCCCAGTTGGCTGCACCGCCTCGTGCCCGGACCCTGGGGCCGCCTCTGCCGAGACTGGGACCAGATGTTTGCATTTGGTAAGGCAAATGAAGTCGGAGCGGGGGAGCACAGAGGTGTTCAGCGGTAGTGAGGCGTCCCTGTCTCCTGTGCCCGCAGCCCAGCAGCACGTGGAGCGGCGAGAGGCCGAGGTAGCCATGAGGAGCCAGGGAAATTCTGAGGAGGACACGGGATTTGGGGCGCACCTGACCTACTTCCTGTTCCGGGAAGAGTTGCCTGCCCCGTCCATCCTAGGGAATGTGACGGAGCTGCTACTGGCTGGAGTGGACACGGTGAGGTTCTCCCTCCATGCTGGGAGTCCCACTTCCGCAGCTTAACCTCCTCAATCTCAGGGGCCATTTTCCTGCTGCAGGGGATCCATTATGGTCCCCTAGGCCAGTTTGGCTTAGCACCTCCTGGGTTCCTGACTGCCTCATATTCTGCCCCTTATGCTGGGTCCCCACTCTCAACCCCTCTGACGCTCTCACCTGTCCCCTCAGGTGTCCAACACGCTCTCCTGGGCTCTGTATGAACTCTCCCGGCACCCCGAAGTCCAGACGGCACTCCGTTCTGAGATCACAGCTGCCTTGGGCCCCGGCTCCAGTGCCCACCCCTCAGCCACTGCTCTGTCGCAGGTGCCCCTGCTGAAGGCTGTGATCAGGGAAGTGTTAAGGTGAGGGGGCAGAAGAGGAGAGCTAGAGAAAATGCTGGGGAAGGGCTGGGGAAGCAGCTAGCGGACGGGAGCAGGGAGAGAGATCAGAGGAAAATGGTACTTTACGCCTGGCCAAGAATGGGTTTGGAAGTTGGGGGGGGCATGAGAGGGAGGCTACAGCCCCCAGCTTCATCTTGTTGTCTCCCTTTTGTGCCCTGCAATCCAGACTGTACCCTGTGGTACCTGGAAATTCCCGTGTCCCAGACAAAGACGTTTGTGTGGGTGACTATATTATCCCCAAAAATGTGAGTAGAGCCTATGGGCCCCTTTTGCTAAGCCATCCCTCACTACCTTGGGACTGTTCCTGTTCTCAGATACTCCCAATAAGCCCTTCAAACCCTCTCCTTGGCCTCAATGTCTCTCTAGGATATAATGGGGCAGTAGAGAAAAGTAGCCCCAGAAAACTTCCACATCACAACCAACCAGAGCCTGCCTTCGTCCCAGTCCGTAGATCCTGTTCTCTACTTCCCTCCTGGCGTTCCTGGGCCCAAATTGACAAGTTTGTGTGCCTCCCTCACCAGACGCTGGTCACTCTGTGTCACTATGCCACTTCAAGGGATCCCGCCCAGTTCCCAGAGCCAAATTCTTTTCGTCCAGCTCGATGGCTAGGGGATGGTCCAGCCCCCCACCCATTTGCATCTCTCCCCTTTGGCTTTGGCAAGCGCAGCTGCATGGGGAGACGCCTGGCAGAGCTTGAGCTGCAAATGGCTTTGGCCCAGGTGAGTGATCTAGATCTTCTACCTTCCCCAGACCGGAGCTCTAAAGCCATGAGCTCTTCTCCTGATAGGCATAGGAAAACATATAAGACTTGGGAGACCTAATCCTCTGAAATATGTCAATCCCATCATAGGCCTGGAGGGTGAGCGAGGGTATTTGGACTATCTTTTTCCCTACCATAATCTCTTACCGTCATTAACTAAGACATCCCCTACCCGACACAGGTGCCATTCCAACACTGACCATCCTAACACTAATAATGCCCATTACCAATCAAGCCCACCGTTGTAGACCCCTCCCATAGTGATAGCCTTCCTCCTCCCTTTCCAGATCTTGATCCACTTTGAGGTGCAGCCTGAGCCAGGTGCTGCCCCAGTCAGACCCATGACCCGGACTGTCCTGGTACCTGAGAGAAGCATCAACCTACAGTTTGTGGACAGATAGTCCTGTGGAAGCACACTGTCACCATCACCGTTTCTCTCATCATAGGGGTTTATCAGGCATAAGACCAAGATATGTGTATTCCCCTGTGGCCTATCTGACCAAACGGGTTACAAAGACCATAGCAAAGTGCTTGAAGCAGCCCTGATCGAGGTGTGAAATATGCACTTGGCCTGACCCAGCAAGCCCTGAGAAAACCATGGTCCATTTGCCTGCTTAGCCCTTCTGGTCAAATCATATGCATCCTTCAAGGGCCAACTCTGATTTTAACTAATAATGCTGGATGGCCTGAGGAAGAATTCGACCACTGGCCTTTTGGGGCTTCACAGTATTCACTCTTGCTGCTGGCTAAGCACTTATCATGGCATGAGCTAAGTAACTGTGCATCTGGTCTGCACCTGGTTGATCCTCTCTCCTTGCATGTGAGCTCTTTGAGAGGAAGGATGAGGTCTTATTCTGTCTTTAAACACCCTGCCAGGGCCTATCCCTGACTGGGTGACACCATATCGATTCTCAGATTGTATTTGGACAATGTGGTAGAAGGGATAAGCAGCTTACCAGGCTCTGTCTACCCTGCTCCTTCCTCATTTTGCCCCTAGGAAGGTGAGTCTATCCTCACCTGGTGTATGATTTTTAAAAAACTCTCCTTGGCTCTCTGGTCACTATTAGGTTTGGCTTGTCCCACCACTTAGGTCACAGGCAGAGATATCTTTGGACCTGTCCCTGCCCAACCCTTCCTTTTATATATTGGAGTTTTTAAATATTCAGTTTTTAAATTAAAAAAAATTTTCAATGTTCCATCCTTGACTTTTGACTGACTTATTTTCCACTCTCACTTCCTCTAAGACCTGGAGGCAAGACCATCACACAAACCCTCCACTTTGGCTTCTCAGGTCCTGGGAGTGACCCCATAACAGGACCTAGGTGGGAGGTCTAGACACCTGGGAGAATGGTTTGCATCACAAACCCAGACACATTTCTTTTCTTTTTTCTTTTTTTTTAATTAATGAAGATACTTTTAATAATTACGGCCATCACAGATAGAGGCAGTGATTTAAATTACAGAACTGTGGTCTAAGTAATTTAGCAATTTTCTTTAATTTTTTATTTTCTTAATCTTAAAGACAAACCACAGAACTTACTATTCACTTGTGATTCTACATTTAATTATCTCCAAAATATAGAGAAGATCATTGAGGACAAGATTTTATAAAAATTTGGGGGACTATCACAGGTACATAAAGAGGACTAATTATTAAATTATTCTTTATGTTTGGTCAGTTTTGCCAGACACATTTCTATCTGTAGTGGGAACAGCCAAGTCTGGCTCCCTGTAAGAGATTAAGGGGGTGGTGGTGAAAAGTAGCTTCAAGGGCTAGGCTGTTAAAAGGGTGGATAGGGACTTGCCGAGATGGCCAGAGACGGCTGACTCTTTGGTAGAAGAGTGCTTTTGGAACCTGGAGTGCCAGGACCAAAGGACACCCTAGCATGGACACTCTGTCCTGCCTGGAGAAGGTGCTCCAAGGCAATTTCCTTCAGAGAAAGACAGGGATACAGACAGAGAAGTGAAGTCAGACAGACAGGATGAAAGCCAAGTGTGGAGGTGGCCAGAAGCCCTAGGGCACCAAGGCAAGAGAAGAGGGGTGGGCAGCAGGAGCCCGTTTCCCTGAGTCAGCATTCTCTGGCCCCCCAGTGGCTGGGCTCCGTTCTCCCCTTGTAATGTATATAGATTAGCTTCCATCCAAATACATCTCTCAGCACATTCCCTGCAGCTCCTTCTGTAGCCTAGCTTACCCTCCCCATGTCAGGACTTGTTCCCCTTCCTCCTGCTCCCCTCCATTCCAATTAGCAGATGGAGACAGAGATTTCACTTCACACTTCCCCCTCCTCTCACCACCTCAGCCCCTGCCCTAGACATGGCTCCCTGACTGCAGAAACTCCATCAGCCACTGGCCTTCTGGGAGCTATCTATCTATTTATGTAAGACCTACAGAGGGGCAGTGTATACCCAAGGCCCTGTGCAGAGACCAAGGTTTGTGTGCTCTTATTGCCCCTCCTCTCAGCTCCTTCTCTACTGGGTTCTCAGTCTCCACCCCCATTCCCTATCACTAAGCTCAACTTGAACCTAAGTGACCTGATTTTTAGCAGTTTTGAGCTTGGAGGGGAAGTAACGCCCAGCTTCCTCTCAGACCCTTTCCTCTGGAATCACTGGGGAAGATTTTGCACACCCACACTCCTCATGGGAAAATAGGACGGCTCACTTGAGGAGGGCAGCAGTTCTTATGACCCCTCTCCTGGACAAGAATCTCTTAAAGGTGGAATAAGGGAAAGAAAGAGGACCCTACAGATCGCTGGTCCCAACTTCCATACCAAGACCTCCAATGGTCCTGAAGGGGAGGGGAACATACTGTCTCACTGGGCCTCATTTTAGGACGCAGGGTGGAAACAGAGGCAGTGTGTTTGTGTGTAAGCGTGCCTGTGCCCTTGGGTATGTCTGAGCCTCCATGTGCGGCCATTGTGGGGGACAGCCCAGGCTTGGCACAAGCCTCATCTGTGTCATAGCTACCTAAGCCCTGTCTGCCAGGATAAGAACTAAGAGTCACTTGGATTTACTGTCTCCCTTTTGGTCTCCACCAGCTATTCTGTGAAAGGCAAATCAGTGAAGTCTGGCCCTTCTGTCTCCCCAGGTGGGGAATGTGGAAGGTTATCTCTCTGGGAAACGATTTCCCACTGGAAAAATGGGAGGCTCAGCCTCAGTCCTCTCTCCACTTTGATCCCCTCCAAGTTTGGAGGTGATGCACTTCAACACTTCCAGGTAACTCAAACCCAAGTACAGCTTTGGTTCCTATATTCCCAGGCGAGTCTGGGTGCCAGCACCGCGGACAGCGACCAAGACCCCCTTTGGAGAGGGATGGGGAAGACCATTTCCTGGGCAAGGATATGTGACCTTTAATAGAGAAGCACTGTCCCCAAAACATTTCCAGGGAGAAGGCAGAGCAGAATCTTCCCTGAGAGAAGGACCAATAATAGGAAAGGCCTCTGGATCTGACTTAAGCAATGTTATGAAGTAATTATTTTAATTGCTGATGAATAGTTCACGTAAAAGACAACATCATTCATATAATACACAGCCCCAAGGCCTCAAGAGAAAGGGACCAGGCTTTAGGCTGACATTTAACCAGTCCGTCCCAAACCTCTTCTCTATAAACAACAGCCCTCTATGCTGCTGGCTCCAAGCACAAGATCTTCCAGTTAATATCACTAGCTGGGGCACAGCAGGATCAGACCTGTGACCCTGAATTGCCATAGCAGTAGCTTAAACTGGGGTTGGAGACTCATAACTCTGAGAAATTCTGTCTGTCTCACTCCAAACAAGTCCAAATTCACTTCATACCACTTCTCTGGGTGAGCACATTACCTGGTAGGGATTAATAGAACCCACAAGATCCCCAGAACTAGAAGGATTGCTCCAGGCTTCCCCAGTCCCCAATGTTTAGGGAGATGGAGGAGCTCTCATTCTTGCAAATAACCACTATCCTTCACATGCGCAGTGTCTATTTCCCCTCATATTTTCCATATCTATTATAACACTTAACACAAATTTCCAAGGCTCTGTGCAACTCCAGATGAAAAACATTTTGGAATTTGTTAACCAGCTATTGTTTGAAATAAATGGACCATCAACTAGTCTAGAGATCTTTTTATGCCATCACTGATTTTCTTTGCAATGGCATTCAACCTATCCCTCATTTATCCTCAATCCAACCCTATGAGGTAGACAGGAAAACCACGTGGAGAGATTTTTTTCTAAATCACACAACACGCAGGTGTCAGGTCCACCCCTTAGATACTTCTGAGCACTGCCACCTAGCAGCCAATGTGAATTATTCACCACCAAGTGGGAGTTACACCTCCAACTCAGAATCCACTGCTGCATTTGGGATTTGCAGCCTCTGCAGAGAAACCTGCCCACACCTCCCAACCCTCCAGAAAAGCCCCAGATGAGAAAGGAGTCTCCACGTGCATATAAATGATTCTTTATGCCCTCCCCCCATGCAATGGGGGGAGGAGCAGGGGGAAGTACCCCCACCCTCATGCAGGGAATGGGAGGTCAATGTATACTAGTCTTATTGCCAGCTGCCCTGTGGCCATGGGGTGGGGATTGGGGGGGGTCTACAGCCCCTTTCTTCTGGCATTGGTCCCCCTTCACCAAGTCACCATAGTGGAGCTGGGGGGCTGGAGGCCCTAGGAGCTGAGGTAAGGACGGTTCTCTAGGGAAGAAAAGATGCTCTCCCCACCTGCCCACTGGCTGCCGCAAGATGAGTGTGAGGAGCTGTCAGTGGGGGCTGGAATGTCATCCAGGCATCTCTACCCAGTGGGCAGTAGAGGCCAGACAATGTCTCCAGCTTGAGGCTGCCCACAGAGATCCTCAGTGGTGGGGCAGTGTGCCCCAAACACCTTGTCCAGGTGGTACCTCCAGCAGCCATGACAGCTTATCTCTGGCTGATGCACTGATTCAAGATCCCCACTCCTGGAGTTTAGTTCAGACTGTGGTGACCCTCATGACAACCTCGCGGCCAGAATGGGAACTGGAACGGGGATCTGGTGGCCGCAGCTGTCCAAGTAGATGCAGGATTGTGTAACCACAGCGCTGAGGCAAGAGCGTCCGCATGCGCTGGGCGGCCAGGGGGCGGCTGGTGGCCCCGGTCGGGGGGCCCGTCCGTGAGGTCCTGGGGCCCGGCTTCCCTGCCGTCCCTCCCCCTGCATCTCCTCCTATGTCCTTGGTCTTGTCGTAATTCAGGACCTTCCACTGCTGGTTTACTGCCTGCCAGCGCTTGAAGATACGGTAGACAGAGGAGCCTTCATGGACGATGAGGCCTGAGCAAGAGGATAAGAAATCCAGGGTGAACTGCTGCCCAGACCTAGGCCAGAGGTACTTAAGCAAGCATTTCTCCAGGGGGAGGAGACAGGGTTTGCAAAGGGCCTGGAGAAGCAGGGAAGGGAGATAGCCCTAAAGGCCCCCAATGGTAGAAAATGTGGCCATGAAACTGAGGGAATGGGCAGGGAAAATTAAGTGTGTGAGTTGGAGGAAGATGCTGAGCAGGTGAGAGAGAGAGAGGTATCCTCACCTATGCAGACGACATCCATGAAGCCGTACATGCCGTAGCAGATCTGAAAGAGCAGATCTTGCCGTTGCCACTTGGCTGAAGGGCTGAGTGAGGACCAGATGAGCCAGGAGATGCTGGCGACAAGGAAGAGTGAGCCCAGAACTATGGCTGCAATCTGGACCTTCTCAATGACCGTCAGGGAGATGGCCTGCCACTGTGTGGGAGAAAAGGCTCCAAAAAGTCACAGAAAGAGACAGAGGACCAGATTAGGGTGGCCCTGAATAGGAGGATGCACCAGGAGCCTTCCCGAAACCCTTCAGGCAGGATTAACAATCTGCTTCTCTGTGCCTTGATCACATCTAGAATGTGGCATCTCTCACATTGTTTGAGATCATTTTCTGTCTTATTTTAGAAAGGCATGATCAGGCAGATGCTCTGAAGCCAGACCATCTAGGTTTGAATTCCAAATCCTTAGTCCATTACTTACTGGCTAAGTAACATAACTATTAGGATTATTATGAAGATTAAAAGAGTTAATACACACCAAGAACTTGATACATAGAAAACTCTACATGTTTGCTACCAGCAGTAGCAGCAGCACTACCATCTTTTCCTCTTTTGTTGTCCCAGGGCCTGGAACACAGGTGGCACCCAATAAATGTCTTTGTGAGTAAATGAAGGAAGGGAGGATTTACAGACAGACACTAAATTATGGCAATGGTAAGGAGGGTGACTTTGAAAGCAAGAGTAAATGCTTAAATAGGCTCCCTGGAGGGTCCCTGATTCTAATTGCTGAAAGGCCCTTGCCCCAGTCTCAGAGTTCTCCCCTTGCACCTCACCTGCAAGGGATTCTTGGTGCTGATCGCCAGGACCTGGTACTTGAAGTAGCAGAGCTCACAGCTCCAGGAGCCCCGCTCGCTGATCCAGCGGATGAGGCAGGGCTGGTGCGTGCAGCGCACGGAGCCGTCGCAGCGGCAGGGGCTCAGGAGCTCCCCCTGGAGGAAGAGTGAGGAGGGTTCCTGTCAGCTATCGCCACCCGACCCCAGTCCTCTCTACTACAGGAGAGGAAAACCTCCTCTCCAGGTCAGTCAGTCTCCCACCTTAAAAAAAATAAAAAATAAAAAAATAAATCAGGCTTTTCACCCAAAACAGGGCAAGAAGCTAAGGCTGCAGCCTAAAAGAAAAAAATTAGAGCTCAAGGTAAACTTCCCTGGCCCAATAGAAGAGACATGGAAAGGGACTGGGGGGCCGGGGGAGGGATGGCCGGTGAATATTGGGTCTTCTCTGTTTCCAGAGTTTGAGGAGGGTGCTCTTTAAGGGTTCCCAAATGGAAGGCTGCCACTTAGGATCTGGAGAGACAGGAAGGGAGGGTCAGAGCTTCTGAGCCATGCCTTCCTAACCCACTCCCCATCACTGTAAAGTATTTCACAGATGTGGTGCAGACTGGGATAGGTTACAGTCCTCAGTTTCCACGTATCAAAAAGCGGGAAATCCTAAGGGTGTGAGTGGAGGGTGTTCCCCTTTAATCAAAGAGCAATTTCTCGCGACATAGAGACACCCCCACCCCCATACTATCCCGGGACAACTTTGTCCATAACATTTAAACAGAGGATATTCTTTGGAATGAGAAGGAAAGTTGTGGAATGGGAAGTGAAGAAAAGTGCCCCACGTAGAGAACTACTGAAGAAGGCAAGGGCACCGGCTGGGCCCCTCCCTTCAAGAAGCATTCTCCTCTCTGCCTACCTCCCAGAGGATAGGCCCTCTCGGCCTACAGAGACCCTGGGGTGAGAGAAGTGGGCGAGAAAGGGTGTCTCGGTTAAGGGGAGAGAGAGATTTTGAGCCCTCCCAGGAGAAAGCCCCACCCCTTCCTGGGGACCCCTGATCCCCCTCCACGCCATATCTGCGCTCCCGGAGTCTCCAGCCAAGCCCCCCAACCTCACTCCACTTCCACCCCGGGCGCTGGGTCCCGCCCAGCTTCCTCAGGCCCCGCCCCCTGTTCCCGGTCTCCCCGGGTGCCCCAGGTGCGCGCCCCACCCCTCCCCGCCCCGCCGGATGACCGGGCCTTACCTGCTCCGGGCCCTGGAAGCAGATTCGGCACTGGGGGGTTCGGAGCCCGCTGTCCAGGCTGCTGCTGAGCGACAGGGCGTCCAGCGCGCCCGGGGGCGGCGGCGGCGGCGCGGGCGGCGGCGGGGGTCCGGCCCGCGGCTCCTTCTCGCCGGCCAGGCCCCGGGCCCTCGGCTGGGACCCGTAGTACTCCTCTTCGTCTCCGTCGCCGTCCCGGGTCGAGCAGCCGGCGAAGGGCGCCCAGCCGCAGCCGCCTCCCCCGCCCCCCCGGGGCTGCGGCTCGGCCCGGGGCCGCCCCCCGCCCGTCAGCACCAGCAGCTTCAGCTCGTTCAGGAACATGCGGAGCCGAGACTTGAGCATCGTCCGGGCGCCGGGGGGCGGAGGGCGGCGTGCAAGGGGGGCTCTCGGGCGGCTGGGGGAAGGGAGAGGACAAGGCCGGGAAGGGGGCGCGCGCTGGAGAGCCGAGCCCGGCTGGGGTCTTCGGGGCCTGCGAGAGCCGTTCACTGCTGCCACAGCCGGGGTTGCGGGGCTTGCGGGGCCGAGAGGGCTGGCGGCCCGGGGGCGGCGGGGCGGGCAGCCATGGCCGGGGCAGTGGGCGGGGAGGGGGGCTCAGGGTGTCGCGCCCCGCGGGTCCGGGTCCGGGGCGGGCCGGGCTCCCGGGGTTACGCGCCCCGGTCCTCCTGCGGCGGGGCCGCCCCCCATCGCCGTCCTCCTGGCCCCAGTCCCGCTCCGGCTCGCGGCTCCGGCTCGGCCCGTGCGCTCGGCGGTGGCAAATGGCGGCTCCTTCCGGCGGCGGCGGCGGCGGAGACCCCCCCGGAGCGGCGGGCGGGCGGGGCGGGAGCCGGGGAGCCGGTGAGGGATGGAGGGAGGGGCGGGGCGGGGAAGGGGAGAGGAGGAGAAGTGGCCGCGGCTGCGCATCCCCGCCCTGCCCGGCACGAGCAGGTGTCCCCAGAGGCGGGGGCGAGTGTGCGAGCCCGGGGGAGGATGGAGGGAGGGGAGTGGCCAAGGAAAGGGGGTGTGCGCACGGGTAGAATAGGTGTGTGAATGGGGGTGTGTGTGTTGGGGGGGTGAGCGGGTGAGGATGGAAGGTGAGTGGTCAAAGACGCAGGTGCACCAGGGAGGGAGAGGCTTGTGCAAAATGGGAGTGTGCAAAGAAAGCAAGCTATGCAACTGTCCGAGGTGAGTGAGCAAGAGATGGACTCAAGCAATAAACACTTTTACACAAAAGACTGAAACGTGTGCACGGTGTGTGACTATGGAAAAGAGATGAGTGTGTAAGGGATCGAATTGGATTGTATGAGAAACAGAAGTGTGTAATTGTAATGTGTGAGGGAGGTGAGTGAGCAAGGGAGACTGGAGTGCTGAAGGGATGAGTGTCTTTCCTGGTATTCTCCTGACCCACCACCACTGCAACTGAAGTGAACAATACGTAACACACGCACATGCTTAGCTCTTTGCTCTTATGGGGGTCTTGACCCTGAGAACCAGTTGTACCCCCTCATCACATTATTTCTGCCTTACACTTACATCCTCCCTCTCCTCTCCTTTTCAGTGCTTAGAGAAAAGGAATTCCAGGGGAGCTCACTGGGTCAAACACAATGGAAAAAACTAATTAGTAAAAGAGTAATTAACAGGAGAAGGGAGGGTATGTAATCAGGGACAGACTGTCAAACTAAGGATCCTCAATAGAAAGTGATTAAGGAGAGTAATGCTCTTATGAAGCATTCAAATATTTTGGATGGTGGATGAATGAATCAGAAAAAGGGGCTGGAACCCAAGCCAACATAGAGGATGACTTCTATTTTAAAAACAGTGAGTGGAGGGTGAGGCTAAAGTGGACCCTGCTGGTGTAGGATGGAAGTTTGACACACTCAGAGACACTTAGCCTTCCAGAAGGTTTACAGACCAACCAATCCTAGCAAAACAGCCAATGAAACATACTCCTCACAAGCCCCTTAGCCAGTTAGGACCTTGAGATTTTTCTTACTAGTGTCCCAGTTGCCTTTGCCAGCAAGGGCCCAGAACTACAACAAGCAGAATGCAAAGAGGAGGAATCTATACTGACATGTCTTCCATTTTGCCCTGGAGCATGGTTTATATTAATCTCAAGCCTGAACTCTTACATCCTCAGGCAGATGGTTAAGGAGAATAGAAGTTAGGGCACAAGGAGAGCAAATAGAGTAATAGAATGGTTTCAGATTTTAGACAGTTTATCATAAATGAGACACTGATTCCTTCCTTCCCTTATTCCCATTCCCCCAAAGGGTTGGGAGATAAAGAAGTTGGAGCCAGTAAGACAAGGGAAGTCAGAGAAACTTGCCTGTTGTCTACCTAGATGTCTGTGAACAGAGTCTATTTAGGAAAAGTCTGTTCTGAGGAGGGGCAAGGGCTAAGAAAGCTTGCAATAGGGGAAAAAAGGGAAACACAATGACCCCATATAAGGAGTCACAAGGTTTTGCAGAAGGGCACAGTCATTTTCATGCAGCGTGGTGGTAACTTCCTTGCACATGCTCACTCCTATATCTACCCATCTATATGTGCTGTATATAGTATCATACACATATATATACACATACACACATATGTCATAGCATCTTACTGCAGAAAAGAACCTTAAAGTTCAAGTATTCCTGTTTCTGGCTCATCAATAACTTCTCTGCCAGAAGGTATCTGGTCTCTGCCTTAACACTCCCAGGAAGAGGTGAAAGTTGGGAAGAGGGAAGGGCATTACTTTGCCACTCTTCCTGTTGGATTACTGTATTAATCTGCCTTCCATCAGTCCTTTAATCCTAGTTTTGCCCTCATATGGGTACTGTCTACTCCCTACTTTATATGACCACATATAAAATATGTGGCTATATCTTCACAGATAGCCTTATCACTAGTTTAAAGGACACAAACAAAACCCCCACATAAATACAGGAAGCAAGCACTCAGTAAAAATTTGTTGAATGAGTGAAACAAAGACACAAATGAGAATATATTTTTCCGATAGCGGTGGAGCAGAAAGACGACCGTACCACCTCCCGTCCCCCGACCCACCTCCCCGCAAGGAGAGAGAGTGAGAGACGGGTAGTGAGACTGGAGATGCACTCAGGCTCGGCTTCCAGCCCAATGTTGGGAATCCTGGGTGGCCCCGGTTGCCATGGCATCGCATTGGACTCCACCCTCTCTCTTCTCCCGCCCCACCCCCGAGCCGGAGTTACGGCAGCCAGTCACGTGCCCTGCTGCGTAACCACACCTCTGCTTCTCCAAGCAATGTCAAGCGGTCACGTGTGATAGCAACAGATCACGTGGTTGCCATCGCCCCTCCGCCCCTTTCCCCTCCCCGCCCCCTTCTCGTTCAAAGCCGCTCCCGGCTGCCCCTCTGCGCCTGAGTAGTATGGTCACGTGCTCCGAACGTCCGGCGTTCGCCCCGCCCCCTCGATTTCCGCGCGCCTCTTTGGCAGCTGGTCACATGGTGAGGGTGGGGGTAAAGGGGGCCGCTCTAGCCTGCGGCCTGTGTCTATGGTCGGGCCCGTAGCGTCCAGCTGTCCCGGACCGAGCTCGAGTGTATGGCGCCGCAGGAACCGGCTCCGGGGCCCCGATAACGGGCCGCCCCCGCAGCTCCAGACACGGGGTGAGGTAAGTGTAGCCCTTTCCAGGAATGGGGACCATACTCGCCCTCCACGGCTTCCTACGCGGGTTGGTTATGGAAGGGTCGCTCGAGGGCGGGAAGTGGGGCAGGGTGTGATATGTTCCTTTGTGGCCTTAGGAAGGTGCAATTTCAGGGACTGGGTGTAGGGTCTTCGATGTAGGGAGTGTGTCGTGTGGCATTTCCCTTGTGCGGGGTTCGATCGCCCCAAAGGAAAATGCATTTTTTTATTCTAGGAGCTCACGCGGCTGGAGGGGTTGGGGTTAGGGTCATTGTGTTACCTGGGAGTCGGCATCATGGAAGTTTGGGAAAGGGACGGGATGCTGTTGGTGTTGTCTTTGTGATGTCTTTTGTGGGAGTCACTTTGTTGCTGCAGGCTCATACCATCCGAACTGTGGAAGGAATTTCGGTGGTAGGAGTCTCTGTGATTGTAGGGTCTCCTCTGGTCTGAGAATGGCTACCCCTCGATATGAGCCAGTGGCTGAGATTGGTGTTGGTGCCTATGGGACGGTGTATAAGGCCCGTGATCCCCACAGTGGCCACTTTGTGGCCCTCAAGAGCGTAAGAGTCCCCAATGGAGGAGGTGCTGGAGGGGGCCTGCCCATCAGCACAGTTCGTGAGGTGGCTTTACTGCGGCGGCTGGAGGCTTTTGAGCATCCCAATGTTGTGCGGTGAGAAGATGGAGGGTTGGGAGTGGGTAGTAAAAGGGAAAAGACAACCTAACCTATAGGTGTGGAGTGGTGGTCAGGAGAGAAGTGGGGACCCTGAGGGAATAGAGGAGGCCATGTTGGGTCAAAGATGATTGCTCAGTGAGTTACCATTTGTTCCGGCCAGGCTGATGGACGTCTGTGCCACAGCCCGAACTGACCGGGAGACCAAAGTGACCCTGGTGTTTGAGCATGTGGACCAAGACCTAAGGACATATCTGGACAAGGCACCCCCGCCAGGCTTGCCAGTGGAGACCATCAAGGTAAGGTGGGCAGACACTGAGAGGTAGATTGGGAGCTTTGTAGTAGCATCTGTTGTGATTTCAGGTATGGTGCCTAGTTCCCAGTTTCTCTGTACCTCCCCCTTCCAAACCAGGATCTGATGCGCCAGTTTCTAAGAGGCCTAGATTTCCTTCATGCCAACTGCATCGTTCATCGAGACCTGAAGCCAGAGAACATTCTGGTGACAAGTGGTGGGACAGTCAAGCTGGCTGACTTTGGCCTGGCCAGAATCTACAGCTACCAGATGGCACTTACACCTGTGGTCAGTAGAATGATGGTAGCCAAAATGGGTTCTGGCTGGGGGAGGAGAGTGATTGCCCATAGCAGTTGAGAAGGCATGTGTTTTTCACATCCTTGATTTTAGTGAAGCAGTTGTGCTTCAGGGTAACTCGTAGGGCCCTCATCCACTCTTCTTATTCCCGTTAGGTTGTTACACTCTGGTACCGTGCTCCAGAAGTTCTTTTGCAGTCTACATATGCAACACCTGTGGACATGTGGAGTGTTGGCTGTATCTTCGCAGAGATGTTTCGTCGAAAGTATGGGGCCCAAGTATCCTGAACATCTTGAATTTCCCAAATCTCATATTCATAAACCACATCCATACCCTGCCCGCTCTTCCACTCGAATTCTATTGGCCACCTTGTCCGTAACCAGCAGCTCTGAAATGTCGTGGAATTAGGAATTTCGTAGCCCTTCATTCTCCATACCCTGTGTTTTGAGCCACTAAGTAGTAGTCATTCTACTACCATATCTTTGAAAATGACTGCTACCTAAATGAATGTCTCTTTTCACCTTAGGCCTCTCTTCTGTGGAAACTCTGAAGCTGACCAGTTAGGCAAAATCTTTGAGTAAGTGACCTGCAGAGGGGAAGAGTTTTCCATTCTGAGTCCTTCTCTTTCTGCTGAGCCCTGAATGGCAACTGGCTCTGCCCCTGGAGATGGGGGCTGGAGAAGGGCCCTCCTGACCAGAATTCTCCTGTTCCCCATAGCCTGATCGGACTGCCTCCAGAGGATGACTGGCCCCGAGATGTGTCTCTACCCCGAGGAGCCTTTTCCCCCAGAGGGCCCCGCCCCGTGCAGTCGGTGGTACCTGAGATGGAAGAGTCTGGAGCACAGCTGCTGCTGGTACTGGGCTTGGGCATGGGCATGGGGTGAGATTGGGGTGGAAAATGGAGCAGGATAAAAGGGACCCAAACACATTGTGGTTACTGAGACTTGTTGGTGGATGGGCTAGTTTTTATTGCTGCTTTGAATGGCTGTCCACAAAGACGGATATAGAAAATAGCCCATCCCAGGTATTGTTGGGGGTGAGCAGAAATCTTCTTTCATGGTTTTCTGACCTTTGCCTCCCTTCTCAGGAGATGCTGACTTTTAACCCACACAAGCGAATCTCTGCCTTCCGAGCCCTGCAGCACTCTTATCTACATAAGGCAGAAGGTAACCCAGAGTGAGCCATGGAATGGTTGCAACAGAACCAGGAGAAGAGAAGCCAACATTTCCCTTCCTTTGAACATTTGAGTGGAGAGCCCCCCACTAAGAAGGTGATCTCTGCCTTCATCTCTGAGGCTATGGAGACGACTCCAACTTTTTATAGAGAATATTTTGCTGCCTTAATGACATTCCCCTCCCACCCCTCCTTTTGAGGCTTATCCTTCTCTTGCCCCCTCTGTGTCCTTACACCAAGGGGTATGTCCCTTGTTCTTCCCCTTCCCTATACCTTGATATTGGGATCCTTTTTTATACAGGAAAAACAACAAAACAAAGAAATCTGGTCTTTTTTTTTTTTTTTTAATGTTTCTTTCTCTGGTTGGCTTTGCCGTTTGGGGATTTGAAAAAACCATTTGGAAGATGGAACTTCCCTGCACATTCTCCTTAGGTCACAGGGCCTACATAGTCAGTGGAGCCCCTCAACTAACTAAAGAGAAGAAAAGGCACTTACGTTGCTTCTTTGATTATGGAGTTTGAATGGTTTTTATTTTTGTATTCACTGAACTTCCCCAAACCGAGTCCTGCTTATTACAAGAGTTCTTGGTTTTCTCTCTGGATCTGTCCCTGATTTACTCTTGGAGCAAAGATGTGTTGAGATGGTCTAGTATGTGGAAGGGAGAAGAGGGGAAACAGCCAGGAATGACTCTAACCCCCATCCCATTTCATGCACTGCCAGGAGCTTCCCATATCCACTTAGGGAGAGAGGAAGGAAGGTTTTTCTTTATTCCTTATAATCTTGCTCCCAACAAAACATGTCAAGGCATAAAGCCTAGCTATTCAATCATCTTTAGGGAGCATGGCAAAGGGCCTTTCCTTTTTCTCAAACAAAAAGGGTTATAGACCCCAGGTTTTCCCTAAGGAAGGAAGAAAAAGCTTAGAGAGAGCAGACAGCAGGAGAGAAGTCAGAAGGATCCAAAGTCTCATAGAAAGGCACTGGGGTTGGCTCGAGGATCCTTCTGATTCCGAAATCTCATTGCTAGCCAAACACCAAGGATCTGTAGAAGCAAAGGGAAAGAGATAAGCACCAATTCTGAATCTCTGGGGCTAAGACTTAGGGGTGTAGAGAAAGGACATAAGGGAACTAGAGAATGTTACCTCTGTAAAGCTAAAGAAGAGTCCAACACCCCCCAGGATTTTCAGGGCTTCATCTGAATGCTTAAGAAGCTTTTCTCCACACATCTGGCATGTGGGGCTCCGGCTCTTGCAGATCTGAGGATAAAACACACGTATGTGTGTTTGGAGGATGCAGAATTGCTACAGTGCTCTATCCTAATATCTATGGTGAATGACCCTAGAAATTATCTTCCAATTCCTCATCAGTACCCTACAGACTGGAATCTCACTTGGCTAATTCTCTAGTCTCTGTATCCACCCCGCCACTCCCACCAGCACACAGCCCCAATACAAGTGAGCTACTAGAGAGAGGCAATCACATTCAAACTCAAATCTGCCAATTGGGGCATTGGCCTTACCCAGTGTCCGACCATTCCCGCCCCGGCACCCTGCACCCTTTCCCACACCAACTCACTGCAGTGCAGAAAGCATAATCTTGTTGGTCCAGGGTTGTGAGGTTGAACAAGCCACAGCAATCAAAACTTCTTTCCAGTTCATCCCGGGTCTTGTTGCTCATCACCCACCAAGAAGCATTGATGACATCTGTCTGGAGGGTATAGGCAGAAGGAAATTATTTGCTGCTAACCTTAAGAATCCCCTACATCCTGATCCCAGTTCAAGTGCCTCCGTTTCCCTGTTCGAGTGAAGGGAGTTAACATCCTTCAGAAGCAAAGGTGCAGACACAATGATAACTATCCACTTCTCTGGATCATCCTCATGGACAATTAGCCAGACATCCCAGAGGAAGCAAATGGCTCAAGATTCTGGAAGTAGTGGACCTAAGAATGACCTTTGGGGCCAGACTGAGAGTAAGGAGTTAGTTAGAGGTTAGAGGGGGGAAAATATCAAGTACTTGAAAGGGCACCCTCTTACCTGTTCGCTTAGGTTAATAGCCAGACATGAGCAAGAGATTCCAAACTGGAAAACGAAGACCAAACCAAGGATGATCATGTACTGAGAGGAAGAGTTATGGAAAAAAACAAAAAGTCCTAGACTCTTATGTTCCACCTATAATAACCATCTGATCTAGTCACAGAACTTATAAAATTATGTCAGTTGAAAACAATAAAATCAGCTTCTGTTTCATAGAGTATGGTATAAGGGAGGGCAAGGAGACATATCCCCAAGATCCCTGAGGTCTCCTACCCTTGTCACTAACATCCTAGCTGACTCGGCCCTCCCAGGAGCCCCAGTGCCTCCATCACTTCAGGTCAGGATACAAAGAACAGCAGTACTTGGTGGTGGTTGACAGCACCCACCAGTCCAGCCACCGCGATGAGAAGAAGGAAGACTCCCACAGCAATGACTCCTCCGATGATGTGGATGCTGGACACCAGACCCAGGCCCTTAGCCCACGCAGCCACTCCAATGAGCAACAAGCCTACCAGCTATGGGAAACAGAGCAGGATACATCTCAAAGAATTCTAGTGTGTACCACAGCCAAAGGCCATGGCGGGGGGGGGGGGGGGGGGGGGGCGGGGCCCGGGGGTTGGACAAAAAAGGAGAACTGAGTTTTGTGTGAATGAGGGAGAGGAGGTGCTACTATCAGGACCAGAAGCATCCCTGGGCGTTCCTCCCATCAGAGGTCAGAATGGCTGGGACAGGGGTGGGAGGTGGCAGGGATAGTAGAGTCTATGAATATAAAATGGAACATTTAGCTTCATCCATCACTTCTATTGGGGAGAAACTTAAGTTCACAAGAGGGAGGGCTGGGCCTTTATGCCCACAGCCTTCAGTTCATTACCCCCACCCCCAGACAAACCCTCTGATCACCGGAAGTCTCCCCTCATCCCACGGAAGTCCCGAGGAATTCCCTCTTCGCCGGAAGTTCCCGGGAATCTTCCCGGAATCCCCAGTACACCCCTCTCCCCATCGGAAGTACCCTAGAGATTCTCCCTGCTCGCTTTTCCGCCCTGAAGCTTCCCCCACCTCCAAAACCTCACCATGTAGACTACGTTGAGCGCGCACAGCGCATTCTTGGAGCAGGCAAAGCCTCCGCAAACCATCTCCCCAGCTTTGGGGACCCAAGTGGGCCCAAGGACTTGGGGGAGGGTCTTGGGTACCGTCTTCTTGGACCCCGACAGCTTCTGTCTCTTTAAATCGAGTCCAGCCAAACCCAATCCTCTGCGCCTGCACCGTCCCACCCCTGCCTTTGGATTGGCGAAACTCGGGGCTAATCCAGGACGTCGATGGCCTGAATGCCAATCAATCTGCATTGCGTCACTGAACCGCCTGCCGGCCCCTCCTTTAGGTTCTTTATTGGATGAAACTTAAAACTGGGGGCAGGGCTTCCAGAGATTCTCATAGTGACCAGAGCCTAAACTTCAAAACCCCGGATTGAAAACAGAGCTTTCTGTGGTGGCAGCTGGAAGAGGTCTTATCCGAGGGAGGAGGCTCTAGAGAAACACTGGTGAAGAGAGAGAAGGTGCCGCTTCGAGGGCCGGGTGAAAGGGCTCCTCCCCTCAAGGGAGCGCCCTCCCGCCCCTTTCCCCTTGTCTTGCAGTGACCTCATGATGACGCCCTTGTTCGCTGCTATTGCGTCACACTCTGGAACACCCAGAGAAGCAAAATACTGAGCTATTTACCCCGGCTACAGAGGCCCCGGGTTGGGCACAGCGACACCTAGCAAATACTCACATGTTTGCAAGTGCGTCCACTGGTACACATAGTCTGTTCCATATCCCCTCCTAACGGGGTGTGAACATGCTAGAAATTCAATATGAAAAACAGCAGCCTCGGGCCGGCGCATTCCTGTATGTGACAAAGCCACAGGTACAGACATGAGTGTGCTGGAGTCCAGAGTACATGCCTGATCCTGGGCGCGTAAAAAAAAAAAAATGACAAAGGGAGGGGTCTGGAATATGCATAAATATGAGGGGAAGGAGGGGTCTTCACATTTTCACTAGGCGCGGCCATAGTGGTTGATCAATTTTTTTTTTTTTTTTTAGAAGAGGGTTTCTTTTTTTTTTTTGAAATTCACGTTCTTTTATTTATTTATTTATTTATTTATGACTGTGTTGAGTCTTCGTTTCTGTGCGAGGGCTTTCTCTAGTTGCGGCAAGTGGGGACCACTCTTCATCGCGGTGCGCGGGCCTCTCACCATCGCGGCCTCTCTTGTTGCGGAGCACAGGCTCCAGACGCGCAGGCTCAGCAACTGTGGCTCACGGGCCCAGCTGCTCCGTGGCATGTGGGATCTTCCCAGACCGGGGCTCGAACCCGTGTCCCCTGCATTGGCAGGCAGACTCTCAACCACTGCGCCACCAGGGAAGCCCCAATATTTGTTTATTATTAAATAAGTGCTTTGAC
Source organism: Balaenoptera musculus (assembly GCF_009873245.2). NCBI lineage: Eukaryota > Metazoa > Chordata > Mammalia > Artiodactyla > Balaenopteridae > Balaenoptera > Balaenoptera musculus. Next base: position 46,046,741 of record NC_045794.1, on the reverse strand, counting down.
ACACGGCCTTCTTCGTGGGGATGGGAAAGGGCATAGTTCCTCTTTCCCCCAAGAGAAAGAGGCAGTCATAGTAGGAACACAAATGAAAAACCTCCCTTCAAACCCACAGAATGATTTACATTTGTGCGTACTTAGATTCTATGACTGCGTTAAGTGGCATCATCTTACCGCTAGAGTCAGACTGCATGGGTTCCAACTTTGCCACTTACTAGCTGTGTAACCTTGGCCAGTTACTTAAACTTTGGCCCGTGCCTGTTTCCTCATCTGTAAAATGGGGATAAATAACAAAACACCTACCTCTTGGGTTGTTGTGAAAATTGAATGAGTTAATATATGTATATAGAATGCTTAGAACAGTACCTGGCACATAGTAAACACTCATTGTTAGTTATTATTGTTCAGGCTATTTTACAGTTTCCCGTGGGTAATCCTAACCCTAATTCTTATCTCCAGCTACACATTAATATATTAACATCCCCTATCCTTCACAAATTAGTATCAGTTAGATAAGCAGGAGAAGAGGCATTTGGCAGGGCCGGAAAGGTTTGAGTCCTGAAACAAAATGATTACATCAAACTATCCACTATTTCCCCCCTCACCTACCCCTGCATCCTCATTCTGTCCTTCAATTCCTCATCCAGCCTCTTCTCTTTCAGGTCCTAAATCAAGGGCAAGACAGTGGTATTAGGGATAAGGGGAACTGGTTGGCAAGCATCTTAGTTGGGTGGTGTAGTGAAAAGGGTATCAGAACTATAATCAGAAGACCTAGATCGGTATCCTTGTGTCACCTCTTACTGGCCTCTCTGAGCTTCAGTTTCCTTTTCTGTAGAATAGGGATAAAAATCCTACCCCTTGGGCCTGTCGTGAAGTCTACATGTGTGAAAGTGTGTTGTAAACTATTAAGTGTTATAGATGAGCTAATTATTATGAAACTAATTGAACATGGAGCCTGGTGGTTTTGTCTGGTTATAGGTTACTGTCCTCCATAACCTGTTCTCCCTGTACCAACTTGGCCCTTTAAAGCAGGAGGTGGTTGCAGTGGGGTAGCCGACTAAGGTCTGCAAGATGTACACTGCAAGATGTAAGTATGTGAACTCTTCGGATGTGCGGAGTAGGTGGGGAGTACAACTGTGAGCTGGCATGCAGGGCATTAAAGGTGCCAGACCGGGTGTGTATGGATTCCTGTGAGAGTTTGAGACTGAACACAAACCTGTAGGTCATCAAGAGTTTGGGATTGTTGGGCTTCCCTGGTGGTGCAGTGGTTGAGAATCTGCCTGCTAATGCAGTGGACACGGGTTCGAGCCCTGGTCTGGGAAGATCCCACATGCCGCGGAGCAACTAGGCCCGTGAGCCACAACTACTGAGCCTGCGCGTAAGGAGCCTGTGCTCCGCAACAAGAGAGGCCACGATAGTGAGAGGCCCGCGCCCCGCAATGAAGAGTGGCCCCCGCTTGCCGCAACTAGAGGAAGCCCTCGCACAGAAACGAAGACCCAACACAGCCAAAATAAAATAAAATAAATAATAATTAAAGGTGCTAATAATTAAAAAAAAAAAAAAAAGAGTTTGGGATTGCACCTGGGACCTGGTGTGCCACATTCTCCCAGCACCAACACCCATCTTAATTAGCCACCTCCCACAGGAGGCCCTGGGATGCTTGTTAAGGTCTGTCCATCCACCCGGCTGGGGAATCGTAGCAGGGACTGGTTGGCAGAGCTGATAGGCCAACGCTAGAGGGGGTGGGTGGTGTAGGAGGTAGTGCCGACCCAGGCTGTGGGTTTGAAACTCACCAGTCAGGAAGTGAAGTCGACAGACGGAAGGGCAGGCAGGGGAGGGGAGTTCTGGGGCACAGCAGAAGGGGCCTTCTGGGGTTTGGGGGCTGCGGGGCTATGGGCTTCAGGGCCAGAGGTTGCTGTTAGCCCAGCAAGACAGATCTGGGCAACATGAATGTCCAGAGGCAGTTGGCTGTAGCTACAGTGAGAGCAGAAGTCAGACGACATGAGGTGGCCAGGCAGGCTCTAAGCCGCCTCAGGAAGCTGGCAGAGAGGGTGAGCGACCCTGAACTTCGGGACAGCATTCAGGCCTCAGTGGACCGCGTACGAGGTAAGAGAAGGATTAGCTCCCAACTTGGGTGTATTGGGGACCAGCAGGGGCATATAAGGGCTTGCTGGATCATACAGCACTTCCCAGTCAGCCACTGTCTAGTCCCCAAGATGGAGCTGGGACTTGGGGGGAAGAATACATTTAGAAAGAATGGAAAAAGACATGGGAGGTATCATTCTTCCTCTTTCCCCAACTCTGATCCTTCTCCCAGGGGATCAAAATACAGGTCACTGCTGAGCTGACCTTGGCAATGGAGAAGTGGGTGAGCATGGGGAAGACAGGCCGTGACAGACCCATGGTAGACTTGGACCCTGCCTGGGGAGTCCGGGGCAGGAAGCAGTTTGGGGCAGGAGGTTCTGGGACTGGATAATGTGGTCATTCCCAGGACCCATGATGGATCAGTGACCTCTTGTTCTCCAGCTGTAGAGAGAACACACACACACACACACACACACACACACACACACACACCACAACAGATTGAAATACACCACGCAGAGTATCTCAGGCTCCCAGACACACACTAACGCTCACACAACATGCTCTGCACAGCCGAAGTGCAAGGAAGTTCCCAGGACTCTCCTCGGTCCCCTCTCCTCCCCATGCTCCCGTTCCTGTCTGCCCCCCCCACACACACCTTCCGCCCTACGTCCTCAGTGCCATTAGAGCAAGTGATGACAACACAGGGAGGAAGTGCTGCCATGGCAACACCATCCGCCACATCCTCCTGCCCACCCCAGCCTTCAATCCTGTGGTGGGGCCCTGGCAGGAACAGCTTCTCTTTCTCCACAAGGCTCCACCACTAAGGAACTGGTGGAACTGGAGGTCACCTCTGGGCCGGTGTCATCTAATTTGCCCCGAAGCTGCAAAGAGCCAATAAAAGCCGGCTACTTTGCTCATGAAAGGTGTCTGGGAGAAGCACATCCTCCATCATATCCTGGTCTCTTCCAGCCTCTCCATTCTTAGCTGCTTACCTGGGGTTGGGGTGGGGGGATGGGCAAGATACTGTTCTTTCCATCAAGGATACCTCCTGCCAGACCCCTCTGATAGTAGAGGCCATCAGAGCATAACTTGGGGAAGAACCAGTTTGGTTCAGGTTCCTAAGGGAACAGTGATTCCCTTCCCAATTGCCTTTCTTCCAGTAGTGCCCCTCTCACCTCCTGTCCCCCACCATTTGCCAAGAACTACAGCTGATACCTTCCCTACAGCTGTTGGAAAGGCAGACCTAGGAGGGAGTGGTCCCATGGAGCCTCCTCGGGAGGAACTCCAAGCTCCACGCCAGTAAGAAAAGAAAAGGGTGGGGGAGAAAAGAGGTTTAGGCAGGTAGAGGAACTCAGTTTAGCTCTGGAGAGGAGGGAGTGAGGAGGGGTGGAGGCTGAACTCTCTGAGAAGACCACTCTTCATAAGTGATTTTTGTTCCACTCTAAGAGTCAGTATTCTGTTCCCATTGAACTTAAAGGAAAACTGAGGCCACCAAAGGAAGGAAGGAGAATTAAGCCAGAATCAGCAAATCTTCACCTTCTCTTTCAGAAAAGGCTGCTGAAGGGTCTTCTGTTCTGGGGGGCACCCAGCAACCTGGTACTGCCCCCCTACCCTTACCCCCTACCAGGCCGAGCATGCCGCTGGCTTCAGCCTCCGAGAGCCGCCCACGGCAGCACTTATTATAGTCTCCGCTGCGTCAGGAGGGTGGGACGCCAAATTAGGGGAACGCTGAGACTCCCCGAGTCCCAGGGAGGGGTCTCCAAGGCTGAGAGGAGGCCTCCCTCGACGCCCGGTCTCAGCCTCTGTCCCCCATCGGCCTACCCCCTTCAACCTTCTCCCTGGGCTGGAGGACAGTAAGCCTTCAACTCCAGGGTCCCTAAAGGGGTGGAGGACACAGAGCAGACGTTTTCCATTCTTTCTGTCTGTCTCCTCTTTAACCTTCTAAAAAAGCCCCACCCCGAAAACCTCAGGAGATTGAATGGAAACCCAGAAGAGGCCTGTACCCTCTGCCTCAGCTGAGGGCGGTCTTTATATTCAGGGCGCTAAATACCCCACACGTGGGTAACCAGGTGTGAAGGTGGTGCCTCCATTAACCCCAAATCCCCTGGCGGGTGCCCCCGCCCACCATACACACCGATCCTCCTCTCTGCTTATCCCTGCTGTTTCTGAGGCACTCTTGGAGCTACGGTTGCTATGGAGACCAGATGAATTTTGGTATGGGGGGTGGTGTCAGTCTGTAGACGTATTCCTTCTCCTTCCACCCCGAGCTGGAGTCTTTTGACTCACTTTTTGGCCTGTGTTCCTCGACTCCGCAGATCTTTCCCCTCGTGAGGCACCCCCTCCTTCCACCCACCCTGCTAAGTTCCATGTTTGTCCCCATCCCCAGGGAACACTTTCCAAGTTCACTTTGGGACAGTTAGGCTCAAGTACGGCCCAGTCAATGCACCGCGTATGGAGGGTTGCGGGGGGGGGGGGCGAGGGGGCTGGGTCATGGGGAAAGGGACTCGTGCAAGTACCTGGGGGAAACAAGGGGTCCTGGGAAAGGGATTTCAGGGCTCCCCACTTTCCCACATCAGCTTCCCTAGAGTTGGCAGTGAACCCGCATTTGCTCCGTTTTCTCCGAGGATCGTCCACCCATACACCGATCTTTACTCTCGCGCCTAAATGTCACACCCAACAGTAGCGCTCCCTGACCGGGGTGTGCTAGGGGAGGGTGCTGGAGTGTTGGAGTAGGTGAGTCCAAGTTCCAGGAAATCCAGCCCAGGATTTGGGAGGGAAATCCAGTCCTGGATTTTGCACCGCCTTCGCAGACAGCCGTGCTGGGGGAGAGAAGGTGCGGGGGGAGATAGAGTGGGGAGGGGGGGCCGGGGGCCGCCTCCTCCTCACTGTGAGGGGAGCGCCCGGACACAGCGCGCATCCGGACCAAGTCGAGCCCCGGCGAGCCCCCCAGACCCTGCGCCCGGATCTCACGCCCCTCGTCTCCTAGACCCCAGACCTGTGGGTGCCCACCCCCTCCGGCTTCCCTCCTTCCTCCCCCGCCGGCGCCTGTATCTCCATCCCCAGCATCCTCCCCGCGCCCCTGCGAATCCCCCGCACGACCAGCCCCATTAGCTTCCCACCCTCCTTAAGACCCCCTCTCCGACCCCCCATCCGCGGCCCCTGCCCCTTGAGTCCCCATCCCCCCCGCCTCCCCCGCACCGGTTCTTCTCCCTAGCCTCGGGTTCCTCTTTTCTGCCCCCTTTTCCTCCCTCTCCCCTCTTTGCCCCTCTAACAGTCTTCCCCGCCCTCCCCCGCCCATCTCAGCGCCGCCACCCAGGCCGGGGTGCGGGGTCCGGCGCGCCTCCCTGGAGCAGCACCAAGGTCCCGGGGCTCCAAAGGGGTGGGGGGGCAGGGCGGGGAGCATGGGGAGGGGGCGCCCCGTGTGATGGGAGGGGGGCGCAAGCGGAGGCGGCGGCGGCGGCGGCGACAGCGGAGCCGGGCCGGGGGCTCAGCGGGGTCCGGGGGCTGGGGGCAGCGAGCAGGGCGGCCCCATGGCCGGGCCCCCCTGAGGCAGTCCGGGGGAGTCCCCTCCCCTCCCCAGCTCGGGGGTCTCGGGGCCCCATGAGCCGGGGCGCGGGCGCGCTTCAGCGCCGGACAACGACCTACCTCATCTCGCTGACCCTGGTCAAGCTCGAGTCGGTGCCTCCGCCGCCGCCTTCTCCGTCTGCGGCCGCAGCTGGTGCCCCGGGGACCAGAGGTACTGAGACCGGGGATCCTGGTAGCCCCCGAGGCGCGGAGGAGCCGGGCAAGAAGCGGCACGAGCGTCTCTTCCACCGGCAGGATGCGCTGTGGATCAGCACGAGCAGCGCGGGCGCCGGGGGCGCCGAGCCCCCCGCCCTGTCCCCGGCTCCGGCCAGTCCGGCCCGCCCCGTCTCCCCGGCTCCCGGCCGCCGCCTCTCCCTCTGGGCCGCCCCTCCCGGGCCCCCACTCTCCGGGGGGTTGAGTCCCGACCCCAAGCCCGGGGGCGCCCCCACCTCCTCCCGGCGCCCCCTGCTCAGCAGCCCGAGCTGGGGGGGTCCGGAACCCGAAGGCCGGGCGGGCGGCGGCGTCCCCGGTTCTTCCTCCCCGCACCCCGGCACCGGCAGCCGGAGGCTCAAGGTGGCGCCTCCTCCGCCGGCTCCCAAGCCTTGCAAGACCGTGACCACCAGTGGCGCCAAAGCCGGCGGGGGCAAGGGCGCCGGTATCCGCCTGTCATGGCCCGAAAGCGAGGGCAAGCCCAGGGTCAAGGGGTCAAAGAGCAGCACCGGGACTGGAGCTTCTGCCGCTGCTGCTGCTGTCACCGTCGCCGCCGCCGGGGGAGGGGGAGCGGCAGCCACGACCGCCGGTGGGGTCGGGGCTGGGCCCGGAGCCCGAGGGAAGTTGTCCCCTCGGAAAGGCAAGAGTAAGACCTTGGACAACAGTGACTTGCACCCGGGACCCCCTGCTGGCTCTCCGCCTCCGCTAACCGTCCCAGCAACCCTGGCTCCAGCCGCTGCTGTCACCGCCGCCTCCGCGCTGCCCACTGGGCCTGTACCTCCAATCACTCTGGAGCCTCCAGCTCCGGGGCTGAAACGGGGCCGGGAGGGGGGCCGAGCATCCACTCGAGATCGCAAGATGCTCAAGTTTATCAGCGGCATCTTTACCAAGAGCACAGGGGGGCCTCCTGGCTCTGGACCTCCTCCCGGACCCCCGGTCCTGTCTTCTGGCAGCGGGTCTAGGGAGCTGCTGGGTGCAGAGCTCCGCGCTTCCCCTAGTGAGTAGGACCAGGGCCTGAGAACAGGGAGGGGAGGGCACCTGAAATGCTCAGCTTGGGGTGGGGGAGCGGTGTGCAGGACTGACTTAGAGAAGCTTCTTTCTTGGGTGGGTGGATGAACCAGGCTCAATTCTCTGCCAAGGACTGGGGCAAAGGATAAGAGGTCCTGGAGTGGGGTGAGTAAGCATTGTGGGACATGAGAGAGGACTTGATTTCAGAGGGACTCAGAAAGCCTCAGAGCTTTCTGGGAAAATAATGCCCTTGGTCAGCGTGGCTGTAGGAAATTGCTCCCAGAGAAGCCCCAGACCCCACTTCCAGCCTCAGCTGGACTCTGGGAGATGGAAACTGGGCTTTGCTTTGCCCAGAGGAACACTGAAGGTGAAAGGGATGAGGAAGCCTCAGTTTCTCCTGAGCACTTGGGGTAGGTGGCATGAGAGTGACCTTGCAGGCAGCTCCTCGCCAGGGACAGGTCTTTTCCTGGGCTGAGAGCAGGCTAGTGAGGCAGCAGGGAGGCAGTGGGTTTCTTTCCAGGCAGTGAAGGCCGATTGGGCAGTACGGGAGTACGTGGGGGCTGGAACGTGCTGAATACTTGAGTGTGAAGGGAGAGGGGGCGGATAGGAAGCCTCACTTCCCCCACCGCCCACCCTGGCCCCCGAGCAGCATTGAAACCTGCAGGGGACCGACCAGGAGTGACTCAGGGGGGTGGAACTGCTGCAAAGGCAATTCTTACCCCCTGGAGACTTGGGAGAGGGTGCGGAGAAAGTAGTGTCTTTTGGCGGGGAGGGGGGTGTCTTTATTTATTTATTTTCTGGAAGAGAGAGGCGAGGGCGTCTTGGTTCAGCTCACACTCCCGGGAGAGGAGGCGGGTCCGAGAGCGCGGGCGGCCCCCGGGGTTTGGCTCTGGTGCGGGTGGGAGCAGATGGCTCCGGATCCCAGAGTTCCCGCCGCAGCTGCGGCGCCCCGGGAACGTCCGGCTAGTGTCAGGCGCGGGGGCTGGACCCGGCGGGAGGAAGGAGCATCCTTCCCTCCCCCGTGCCCCCCATCCCTCCCCAGGCCTGTGGCTTCTCTCGGCCAGGGAGTGGAGCCCTTCCCCACCGTTCTTTTGGAGGGTGCTTGTGGGAAGGGTATGGGAGAGGGAGGTATAGAAAAATCCAAGCTCCATTCCTTGGGCTGTGGGGAGGGGTCAGGGCCACCGTGCCGTTGACCTTGAAAAGGGGGAAGGATATCCTCACCTCAGTTTCTGTCCTGTGAAATGGAGATTGAGGAAGACCCACTCCCTTCTATGTCCCAGCCCCTCTTCCTGAGATCTGCCCTGAGAATCTGTCAGGCCGGTAGGGAGGACACCTTTTCTCCTTCCAGAGGGAAGAACCCGCCACTGTCAGAGCCTTGGTCCCTCGGTCTGGAGCAGGGACCTACGTTTGGGGATGTGCTTTAAGGGAGATGCCAACTGAAGTATTTTTGTCTTGCTGGCTCCGTTGCTAAGCAACCACTGAGCGGCAGCAACAGCTGTGGGGAGAGCGGCTAGGATGGGAGGACTGGGGACCACTCTCAAACCTAGCCTTTCCACACAGCTCTCCAGCCCAGGCTGGGCAGCTACAAAAGGAGGAGGGCTAGCTGAGGGTTGGGAGCCCTCCTTGGCCTGGAGCATCCCCTCTTACAACTCCTTTTCCGTTACAGAAGCTGTGGTCAATAGCCAGGAATGGACTTTGAGCCGCTCCATTCCTGAACTGCGCCTGGTAGGTAACCCAGTCCCCTTGTCTGTATGAAGATTGACCCCCCTCCCCGCCCACTGAACTCTCAACTCTCTCTCCTTCACCTCTTCCCTTCCCTCTCTGTGAGAATGGGGAACAGTTTTACAGTTCTCTAGAGATTCTACCTTCATGGCACCTTCCTGGGACTTGATACATCCGCACAACCTTTTCTTCTATAGTCTCCCTTCTTCCTGCTTGTCCATGGTCCTCTTCCAGGCTTCTCATTTCTGACATCTCCCCTCTAGCCGTTCATGTTCTGTTGCCTAGAATTGGGTAAAATTTTCCAACTAGTGCCTAGAGCTGTGACATGCCCCCCACCAGACATGCAACTAGTATGTTTCCTAAACAACAGAACACCAAAAAAAAAAAAAAGGGTACTGAGTTGTTGACATTCTTCAGCTTGTTGTACACTTCCAGCTTGAGATCACTTCTTACCACACGCATGGCCTGATCCTCCCAAATGCTGTCTCCTGACTGACTGTCAGCCAGGCCCTGTAGGACCCTGCTTGGATGATTTAACACTGCCAGTCCCTCTGAGTTCTCTGGAGTGTCCAGACTCAATTATCCTCCTTCCTCTTAATTCCTGCAATCTCTGTTCTACAACCTTGTCCTCAGGGTGTGCTGGGTGATGCCAGGAGTGGGAAGTCATCGCTCATCCACCGATTCCTGACCGGTTCATACCAGGTGCTGGAGAAGACAGAGAGTGAGTTCTCAGGAGCCATAGTAAGCTAAGGATTGGGGTCAGGGATCCAGGCAGTGTGATCAATGACTATGCAGGTATGGAGACCAGAGGGAAGGATGAGGCCAGAATAGCTAAAGTACAAGGAGAATGGGGAGGTTTTGTGACTGTGACCTCTGACCTCCTACCACATCCAACTCTTCTGGACAGGTGAGCAGCACAAGAAAGAAATGTTGGTGGATGGACAGACTCATCTGGTGTTGATCCGAGAGGAAGCTGGGGCACCTGATACCAAGGTGAGGGATGAGATGATGGGGTAGGCAGGCGGGCTGGGGTCAGCACTAGCCAAAGGAGAGGGCTCTGGTTTCCCAGGTCTCCTTGGGAATAGCATCCAGAGGACTGGACCTGTCTGACCATCCATTTGCTCCCTCACGCTCCGCAAGTTCTCAGGCTGGGCAGATGCTGTGATCTTCGTCTTCAGCCTGGAGGATGAGAACAGTTTCCAGGCCGTGAGCCGTCTTCATGGGCAGCTGAGCTCCCTTCGGGGGGAGGGACGAGGAGGCCTGGCCCTGGCATTGGTGGGGACACAAGGTAAGGAGGGGCTGGGGAAGTGCTGCTTTCAGGGGAATTCCTACTGGGTATCACCCAACATAGGTGAGAGCTTGGTAATGTGTCTCCAAATAAGCTTGGTCTCCAAATAAGAGAGTCATTAAACCAAACACAAACTTACCAAGGTCTGAGAGAGAAAAGAGGACTCTCCAGGATGGAAGGGACAGCTACAGTGGCAGTCCTCATTCCTCTGAGATGTCACCTACCTTGTGTTTCTCACGCTGCCATTTCCTGATGCCGCCACCATGGTAAATACAGAAAATCTCAGGCCCTAGTGTGGCTAGAAAGCCTTCTGCATCTTCCCCTTGCTACGGCTGGGTCAGGCTGACACTTTTCAAAGGAACTTATCTAAAAACAAAGAGAAGACACAAATGAAATGATGGAGAAAACACAGAGAGGGCCACCAGGCCATCTTTTCCAGCAGAGCCAGGGAAAGCTTCTCCGGTACCCACCTGTATAAAGCTGGCAGGACTTTCTATCTGGATGCCTATCTTGCAGGTGGCTGCTTCCACCTGTCGCTTGCCTCCTGCTTTCTTGCTGCAGATGAACAGTCCACCTGTTATCCGTGGACATTCAGCCTCTTCCTAGCTCATATGCCAGGTGTCCTCCCACTCAGCTCAGGGTTCACTGAATTTGCAGGGCTGGGTGACTGTCACTCATGAGTCTCAGCCATTTCAGACCTTATCAGGATGTTCCATTCACCTCTGGAGTATTCTTTGAAGACACTCACACAGAGCTAACCCACCCTACTCATGCTGCAGCTGGGCATATGAGCTGGGCCCAGCATTCACAAAAGGCTTATATGCTCCCATTGCACTGGGTCATAGGAGGGATATTCTCTCATACCCTGTCCTAGTGGTCCCAGTCTAGGACTAGAGCCCAAGAGAAAGGAAAGCAGCAAAGTGGGGATGGGGCCCCCTCATCCAGTTCTCCCCCTTTCTTGTCCCCTTAGACCGGATCAGTGCTTCCTCCCCTCGGGTTGTGGGCGATGCTCGTGCCAGGGCTCTGTGTGCCGATATGAAGCGCTGCAGCTACTATGAGACTTGTGCAACCTATGGGCTCAATGTGGACCGGGTCTTCCAAGAGGGTGAGTGTGGTGATCCCCACATATGTGGGAATCAGGGAGCTGGGGACTAGGATGTTCTTAGAGGTCACACATCCAGGCCTCTCTCTGTGAGTGACAGGAAATTTACCTGCGTAGGAGGGAGGAGGGACCAGGGAGGTCAGAGAAGATTTGCTTCATAGCCACAGGTCCTTCTGGGCAGGAGGAGCTGGCTAGGCTACAGGTGGCATGAAGGCCACAGTGACAAGGAAGTTGGGGCCTATGTTATCTCCTGGGGAGTTCTCAAAGCTGGGCAACGAAGGATGGTCTTGGGTATCTGCCCTGCTCATTCCTCCTTCTCCTCCCCCTCCCCTCAGTGGCCCAGAAGGTGGTGACCTTGCGCAAACAGCAACAGCTTCTGGCTGCCTGCAAGTCCCTGCCCAGCTCCCCAAGCCACTCAGCTGCTTCCACTCCTGTAGCTGGGCAGGTGAGTTGGGGTTTCAGGGTCCACAGAGGGGCTGGTAGGAATCAGAGGAAGGGCTGGTGATCCAAGAACAGGTACAGAGAACCCAAGGAGGTCGCGGGGGGCAGATGGAAATGGCAGTGATACCATTTGTAGAAAGTGCATTGGACTGGAAATCAACCAGGTTTGAAACACCATTTGCAGCGTCCTTGAGCAACTCACCTAAAGGTCCTAAGGTTGTCAGGAAAATTGTATGGCATAATACTTGTGAAGTCAACCTTTGCAAAATCTAAAGCACTGTGACAATGCTAGTGAGGAGTTTTATTATTAATGACAATACAAATAAATGGTGATGAGATGAAGGAATATCTCAAATTCCTCAGAACTAGATGTAACTGTTGCTTGGTGGGGTGGGGGCATCTCAGCTGTTCTGACCCCTCCATCTGCCTGCAGGCTAGTAACGGGGGCCACACTAGCGATTACTCTTCTTCCCTCCCATCCTCACCCAATGTTGGTCACCGGGAGCTCCGAGCTGAGGCAGCTGCCGTGGCTGGATTGAGCACCCCAGGGTCCCTGCACCGGGCAGCCAAGCGCAGGACCAGTCTTTTTGCGGTATTGGACATTCTAACCTCCTATCATCTTGTCCTCTGTTACCTGCCCATCTTCCCTCATCCCTAGACCTGTCTGTTGGGCCCTCCTTCATCTGTCTTCCCTGTCCTTCCGTCAGCATATCCCTCTATCCACCCTCTAACTGATGTCAATAACCATTCCAGAATCGTCGGGGCAGTGACTCTGAGAAGCGGAGCTTGGACAGTCGGGGAGAGACGACGGGGAGTGGGCGAGCCATCCCCATCAAACAGGTGGGTGGTCCAGGGACTGGGGGCAGGCTGGGGGTAGGTGGTCTTAATTGGTTTTCTCCCATATGCCTCTTTCCTTTCTCCAGAGCTTCCTACTAAAGCGAAGTGGCAACTCCTTGAACAAAGAATGGAAGAAGAAATATGTGACCCTGTCCAGTAATGGCTTCCTACTCTACCATCCCAGCATTAATGTGAGTGCCAGAGACTGGCTGGGCCACACTGGCTGGCCTTGGATGCACTTCTAGCTCTCCCAGTCTGTGCCTCTGACAAACACCAACATCGGTTCTGGGAAGTGCTAGTCCTATTCTTTTCAGTTTAGCAAACATCTGTTAGGCACCTACCATGTGCCCATGCAGGAGATGGAAATGTAAATACATCTCCCTAGGACTTGCAGTCTAGTGGGAGAAAATGGAGGAAGGACCTCCACCTGGCCTGCCATTCGGGGATGCTTTCTGGAGGAGACAGTGCTGGGCCCAGTCTGTTGGGCTCATCCCCTAGAACTCATCCCAACCCAGTCCGCTCCTAGAGCCCCCTCTCCACCCCTTCTCTAGCTGATACTATTGGCTGCTTCCCAGCACCACTGAGGACCCCAACCTTCCCTATACTCTCAACCCCTATACTGCTGCAGGATTACATCCACAGTACCCATGGCAAGGAGATGGACTTGCTACGAACAACAGTCAAAGTCCCCGGGAAGCGGCCGCCACGGGCCATCTCTGCTTTTGGCCCCTCAGCCAGCATCAATGGGCTGGTGAAGGACATGAGCACTGTCCAGATGGGGGAAGGCCCTGGTGAGTGGGACTGATGACAAAGGGGCAGGAGAGGGGCCAGGGCTAGGGAAAGGAGGGGTAGTAGGGAAGAGGGGAATGGGACTGGTTAAGCGGGAAGGTGGGTGATGAAGAGGGACCATGTAAGGAATGGGGCCCAGAGACTGAGTAGCTCACTGAGGATTTATCTTCTTCCCCTTCTGACAGAAGCCACCACTCCTACCCCAAGCCCGAGCCCCAGCCCCAGTTCCCTGCAGCCACCACCAGACCAGACATCTAAGCACCTGCTGAAGCCAGACCGGAATTTGGCCCGAGCCCTCAGCACTGGTCAGTGAGGACTCACCCTCCATCCACTGTCTTCCAGATCCAGATGGGATGCAGTGGGAAATGAAATTGGGGTGGGAGCTTGGAGGCTGAATGCATGAGTGGACACCTTGAGCATCAACTGGGTGCCCAGGCACCCAGCTCAGTCATACTGTGTTTAGCATAATGGCGAAGACAACTGGGTTCTAGATCTAAGCTGCCTGAACTTGAACTTGAATCCTGGCTTGCCACTTGGGCAAGTTACTTGACCTCTCCACACCTCAGTTTCCTCATCCATAAGAGGGAGATAATAGTTTCTACCTCAGACGGTTGCTTTGAGGCTTATACTGAGAACATTGTGCAGCACATAGCCAGCCATCAATGTTTGGAATGTTTGGAAATATGTATTTTTTAAAAATAGCAAGTAACATTGTAACAAATGGTCCTCACAACAACTTTGTCGGGTCAAGATTATTATCCCCATTTTAGGGATGAAGAAACTGAGGCTCAGAAGATTAAGTGACTTGCTCAAGGTCTCAAGGCCAGTAAGTGGCAGAGCCAGGATCTGAGTACAGGTCTGACTCTAAACCACTCATCTGCCCTCCTCCCCAGGAATGATCAAGGGGGACCTCCTAGAGAGGGTTGGCTGAGGAGGGGGACCCTAAAATGCCAAATCTAGTTCAGGGGAGACAGGCTATGGAGAAATCAGGAAATCTATGGAGGGGGCAGCTGAGGCAGCTGTGTCCCCCTCCCCAAGACTGTACCCCATCTGGAGACCTGAGCCCCCTGAGTCGGGAACCCCCTCCTTCTCCCATGGTGAAGAAGCAGAGGAGGAAAAAGTTGACAACACCATCTAAAACTGAAGGCTCGGCTGGGCAGGCTGAAGGTGAGGCCCTGGTGGGCAGTTCTACTCCCACCCTGGACCCTCACCCCCAAACTCCAAATCCCTGACCTCACTCCTGCAGAAGGAGGAAAAGTGCCTGAGCTGAGTGCTTGACTATCATTACCACTCTGCACATTATTTAGTGAAAAATGGATGGATGCCCCTCAGCCCCTGTCCTTCCTCCCATTCCCCAGCCAATGCCTTTTACCCCAGTAGTCCCCAGCCCCTGTTCTCAGTGACCCCCCCCAAGTCTGTAGCTCCTGCTCCCTCTCCTAATGACCCTCTAATTCCTGTTCCTGCCCTCAGCTCTGCTTATCACCCCAGCCCCTGCACCCAGAAGGCCCCATGACCCCCAGGGACTCGGCCCCTGACCTCTATGTCCCCCACTGACCCCCAGGGACTCAGCCCCTGACCTCTATGTCCCCCACGACTCCTCAGCTCCTGGGCTCTGACCACCCAGCTCCTGTTCTCAATAACTTCCTGTGATTGCCAAGCTCCCCCAACAGCCTTTGACTACAGTGATTCCCATTCCTGCCCCTAGTGACTCCCCCCAGATCCTTGAGACTCCTCCTGAACCCCAGGCGTGTGAACACCTGTCCCCTTTCCCCGTGTTCACTCAGATCCTGGCCATCCCTTCTCCTCCCAGAGACCCGGCTCCTCACTGGTCATGACAACCAATTCCCACAGCCCCTGCTCTCTGCCGGGTGCTCAGACCCGGGTTCCAGATCTGCCTACTCTCATGGCTCTTGGCTTCTGCTCTACTCTGCTCCGGGGCCACTGACTTTAGTTCTGCTTTCTCTCCCCATCTGTCTGTCCTGCTTTGTCTCTGGAACTGTCTGTCACTATCTCTCTCTCCATCTCTCCGTCTGCCTCTCTTTTTCTCCTTTATTCGTCTCTTTCTCTCTTCTGCTCTTCATTCTGTCTCTATCTCCTTCGCTTCGGGAAACCAGCCAAGCGCAAAATGTGGAAACTAAAATCCTTTGGTAGTTTAAGAAATATTTATAAAGCAGGTAACAAGCGGGGAGCTGGGTGGGGTGCTCAGCTGGGGTGCAGAGGGGCGGGGGTGCCCCTGCCTTCCCCTGCATGTGCTCGGGCTTCCTGCTCTCCCCCACCCTCTGCTTCCCCAACGACTCTGCCCTACTCCCAGGGGCTTGGGATGGATATCAGGGAGGAAGGGTTTGGGGAAGGCAGCTCCTGTTTGAATTCTGTCCCTCATGACCCCATCCCATCCCCCCACCCAGAGGAAAACTTCGAGTTCCTGATCGTGTCCAGCACTGGTCAGACGTGGCACTTTGAGGCAGCCAGTTTTGAGGAGCGGGACGCCTGGGTTCAGGCCATCGAAAGTCAGATCCTAGCCAGTCTGCAATGCTGTGAGAGCAGCAAGGTCAAGGTAATGGGTCGGGGGTCGGGCGGAGAGGAGAGGTGAGTGTCTGAGGAGTCCGGATAAGGGCTCAGAGGGAGAGTCAGTACTAACCCCAACCCTTCCTGCAGTTGCGCACAGATAGCCAAAGCGAAGCCGTGGCCATCCAGGCGATCCGCAACGCCAAGGGGAACTCTATCTGCGTGGACTGCGGGGCCCCCAGTGAGCGCAAGGGAGCAGTGGAGGGACCTGGGAGGGAGTGTGGTTCGCTGGAATTGATGAATGCTGGTGTGCCCGTGCTGCTCGGCCAGGAGCTGACCCCTGCATTCCGTCCCCAGACCCCACGTGGGCCAGCTTGAACTTGGGCGCACTCATCTGCATCGAGTGTTCTGGCATTCACCGGAACCTGGGCACACACCTGTCCCGCGTTCGCTCGCTCGACTTGGACGACTGGCCGCGGGAGCTGACCCTGGTGCTGACAGCCATTGGCAACGACATGGCCAATCGCGTGTGGGAGAGTGACACGCGGGGCCGTGCCAAACCCACGCGGGACTCTTCGCGGTACGCGTGCAGAGAGGGGTAGGGGAGACTTAGGGTGTGCGGCTCCCGAGAGGGTCCGCTGGGTAGGGAGCAGAGGTCCTGGATGCGGGGTCCCTAGAGCCCTTCCCGTTGATCCCTGGTCCTGCAGGGAGGAGCGTGAGTCATGGATTCGCGCCAAGTACGAGCAGCTGCTGTTCCTGGCGCCGCTGGGCACTTCCGAGGAGCCGCTGGGCTGCCAGCTGTGGGCCGCGGTGCAGGCCCAGGACGTGGCCGCCGTTCTCCTGCTTCTGGCCCATGCGCGACACGGGCCGCTCGACACCAGCCCAGAGGACCCGCAGCTTCGCTCCCCACTTCACCTGGCGGCCGAGCTCGCCCACGTCGTCATCACGCAACTGCTGCTATGGGTACGTGAGCGGGGAGATGGTAAAGGGGCCTCTGAGGGCTCCGTCTGGCAAACAGCCAGGCGCGGGAGAGTCCGAGGGCCCCAAAGGGACCCTGGAAGTGGGCGTGGCGATCCCGGGGAGCCAGCGGGCGGGGATTGGCCCCGGGGACGCTCCGTAACGCGGCCGTCTCCGCCCTTTAGTACGGCGCCGACGTGTCCGCCCGCGACGCGCAGGGCCGCACGGCGCTGTTCTACGCCCGCCAGGCTGGCAGCCAGCTGTGCGCCGACATCCTTCTCCAGCACGGCTGCCCGGGTGAGGGCGGCAGCACAGCCACCACCCCCAGCGCGGCCACCACCCCCAGCATTACCGCCACGCCCAGCCCCCGCCGCCGGAGCAGCGCCGCCAGCGTGGGCCGAGCCGACGTCCCCGTCGCGCTGGTATAGTTGCGCCGCCGGAGAGACACCCCCTACCCCCCCACGGGCCGGGCACGACCACACTGGGTGGACCGCTGGACAGATGCACCCACTCACCTCTCCAATCCGCACCCCGTCCCATGGGAGCACTTCTTACCCCCCCCCAAGAGGGCACAGCCCCCACGCCTCCCAGAAGACACAAACTCACCTCCCTCTCCCCAGCGAGGCATGGAGACCCCATCTTGACACGCCCCCTCTCCACTGTTTGCACACTCGGATTGCTCTGGGTCTACCCTCTGGGTGTTTGCGGGAGGGGACGCCCCCGTCGCGGTCCCTGCTCCTGGCCGTTTGGATGTGCCCACTCGCGCCCCCTAGGGGTGGGGGAAAAGACCCAGTCCTGCCTGTGCTCGACAGTCCCACGGCGCGCGAGCACTTACCCAGGCTGGCTCCTGGGGCGACGCCACGCCACAGGGAGGGGTTAGTAAGTGGGGGGGCTAGCCCTGGGACTTGGGGCCAATAAGGGGGACCCTACTCCTTCCATGCTAATCTCACTGCCCAGTGAAGGGGGAAGGGCAGCGAGGGGCAGGACCCCTGCTGCCCATGGGGGTAGGGGGTCCCCAACCCTTTCCGTGAAAGGGACCATGAGGAGTGGAAATCAGGACGTTCCCCCCACATCCACCCATGGATGGAAGCTAGAGGGTCGGGGGAGCCTAAAGCCTGGGTCCCTCCTCACTACTATCTCGGGAGGGAGAAGGGATGGAGCAGGAGCGGGCTAAGGGGGACTTGGGAGGGGCCTTGTAATTTATTGCTTTGTTCCCCAACAAGGGGGCGGGGGCGGGCAGGGCTTGGGGAGGGCGTTTCAGGGTAGGGGAAGCCAAGGGTGGGCAGAGGGTGGGGTGGGGTGGGGTGCTCTCGGGTTGTGAGTGTCTGTGACCGTGACTGCGTACCTGTGACTGTGCAGCGCCCGTGGTGATCTGGGGTAGGCGGCACCCCTGCAATGGGACCCCTCCCCCACTGTTCTTTCTGTCCAGCCCCTCCCTTCCACTGGAGCAGCTCCAGACCCAGCCCTCAACCCCAGGATCCCTCCCAGCCAGGGTTAAGAGGATGTGAGATGGCTGGGAGGGTCTCCAGGCCCCCTGTCTCATCCCCAGAAAGGGGGTGCTGGGGTGAATTTACCTGGCCCAGCCCCGCCTCCCTCAGTCAACCCAGCCCTTGGGCCGTCTGTGTCAGTGGTTTCCGGTATTTTTTTTTCCTGGCTAAAATATTTTGCAAAGGACCAGGTAACTGGGGAGAGGAGAGGGGCGGGGGCAGGGGGGGAATACCCCCGCCTCATCTCCTCCAAGGCAGGTGGTGTGAATCTTCTTCAACAGCAATTAAAGAGGAAGTGATTTTGTCTAGGGGGTGAGCTGCTGGTCTGTTCTTGAAGAGTTGGGTCAGGGAATGGCCTTGGTCAAGGTGGGGAATTGGAGGTGGGAGAGGGCCAGGGAGGGTGCCTCCTGCTGGGGCTGGTGGCAGGGCAGTATCCAAGGGCGCGGAGGCAGTAGGTCAGATGCTCCATCATGTACAACAGTTCCAGGTTCATGTAGTGGAAGGAGACAGGCAGGTCAGGGCAACAGTGGGGACCCAGGGAGCAGAGGAGTCACTAACTCCCAAGATGACTCCTGTTTTGGGAAGGAGTTGGGGTGTGGAGCTTAGAGAAGAGGACAGGGGAGGGGGGCTGCTTGGAGGGGTGAGAAAATAGAGTAGCTTTGGTTAAGAGCAGGAACTTCGGAGTCAGATCTGAATTTGACCCCAGTACCTCCACTTCATAGTTAGGTGATCTTGGGCAGGTAACCTTGGTGGCATCTGTTTATTTGTAATCTGAACAATACCTGTTCAGAGGGCACCTGGTAGGGGCTCCAGCATCAGTCCTGGAGGACTGCCCCAGGCCAGCCTACCCACTTTGAGCACCTGGTACCAGAAGTAGAGCTTTATTGTAGGGGTCCCTCTCCTGGCAGGGAGGGAAGGGATGGAAGGTCTCCCAATCACAGATGTCCCTGGTGTCACAAACTCCATGTTCAGCTGAGGCAGACATTTGCTCACCCCCATGTCATGCGCAGGACTGCAAGGACACAGCAGCCTGAGGCCAGCGCAGCCGCCAAGAGCTGCAGCATCTCGTGGTTCAGCACATAGCCAGTCCTGCTGTTCCTTGTGTGCAGCTGAAAGCATTTGACCTGGTAGAGGGACCGGTGGGGGAGGGGGGTGGCGGGCGTCGGTGGGCCAGCAGCCTGCGCGGGCTAGGCAAAGCCACACACGTGTTGTCAGCTACCTTGACAAACCAGTCTGTGGCCCAGCGTCCTCCTGTAGGGTTGGTTCTGGCCCTCTGCACCCCTCATCCCCACGAGGGACATTCAGTTGCAGGTGCACCACTGAGCTGGTTGCAGGAACAGGCCCAGATCCCACTCACATGGGAGGCCCAGGTTCTATAAGGCCCTAGGCTGGGTGACCACCTAGCACAGCACCCTGACCCAGGAAAAGGTGGATTCAGGGTTGCAGGTGCAGTAACAGGTACACATGCAGGCATGTGGTCTGGGAAGGCAAAACAAGAGGAAGAGGCAAGGAGCAAAGAAGACTCAACTGGAAGACCCAGCCACCCTTCCCCTCTTTCATCAGAGACCCTGGACTCCCCCACTCCATCCCCACTTTCCTTATTGGTGGCAAAAGCTCACTCCCTTCCTCAGAAGCTCAAGAGTGTGAGAGACTATGGGGAGGAAACAAGGACCCTGGAGAGAATGAAATGACCTCAGGGAACCACAGGCCAGCGGGAAGTTCCTTTCAGTTCCTACCAGAGAAAGGTGGTCAAGGTGTCAGCACCCCACATCAAATCCCCACACTAAGTACTCCACTGGCTCCTTTTTGTCATGG
The DNA here is from genome assembly GCF_009873245.2 of Balaenoptera musculus. Taxonomy (NCBI): domain Eukaryota; kingdom Metazoa; phylum Chordata; class Mammalia; order Artiodactyla; family Balaenopteridae; genus Balaenoptera; species Balaenoptera musculus. The sequence goes on along the minus strand of NC_045794.1, from coordinate 46,026,934 downwards.
GCTGCATCTTGGCCTGTGGGAAATGTAAAGGGTGGTCATGGGTGGGGTGACAGAACACTGAGCCCTCCAGACTGTAGCAGAATAGGACTCTAGAAGGGGACTCCCTGGGAGCTGAAGGGGAGCTGCTGCCCCTTAACATCCACACCATCTTCCCAGCACCCCTTGGTGTCCTCACCTGGATTCCTGCTGCCATTCGCCATCCCCTCTTCCTCACCCCCTCCTGGTTACCATCTGCCAGACACCCTGCTCCCCTCCTCTTGTGTGCCTTAGCACAGCTGGGAGTTTTACCAGAAGCCAAAGGAAAGTAAAAAGGAATTTATTATTGAAAGTACAATGATTAAATCTAGCGAGGTCTCTAGAACTCTATTTTCTTTTTTATTTATTTATATTTATTTTCCGTTGAAGTACAGTTGATTTACAGTGTTGTGTTAGTTTCTGGTAAACAGCAAAGTGATTCAGTTACATATATATATATTCTTTTTTGTATTCTTTTCCATTATAGTTTATTACAGGATATTGAATATAGTTAGTTCCCTGTGCTATACAGTAGGACCTTGTTTATTTTATTTATAGTGGTTTGTGTCTGCTAATCCCAAACTCCTAATTTATCCCTCCCCCACCCACTTTCTCCTTTAACCATAAGTTTGTTTTCTATGTCTATGAGTCTGTTTCTGTTTTGTAAATAAGTTCATTTGTATCACATTTTAGATACATAAGTGATATCATATGATATTTGTCTTTCTCTTTCTGAGATATATATATACATATATATATATGTATATATCCCACATCTTCTTTATCCATCTATCTGTCGATGGACATTTAGGTTGCTTCCATGTCTTGGGTATTGTAAATAGTGCTGCAATGAACATTGGGGTACATGTATCTTTTGGAATTAGAGTTTTCTCTGGATATATGCTCAGGAGTGTGAATGCTGGATCACATGGCAACTCTATTTTTAGTTTTTTAAGGAACCTCCATACTGTTTTCCATACTGGCTGCCCCAAGATACATTCCCACCAACAGTATAGAATGGTTGCCTTTTCTCCACACCCTCTCCAGCATTTATTATTTGTAGACTTGTTTTAATGATGACCATTCTGACCGGTGTGAGGTGATACCTTACTGTAGTTTTGATTTGCATTTCTCTAATAATTAACAATGTTGAGCACCTTTTTTTTTTTTTTTTTTTAATTTATTTATTTATTTATGGCTGTGTTGGGTCTTCGTTTCTGTGCGAGGGCTTTCTTTAGTTGTGGCAAGCGGGGGCCACTCTTCATCGCTGTGCGCGGGCCTCTCACTATCGCGGCCTCTCTTGTTGCGGAGCACAGGCTCCAGACGCGCGGGCTCAGTAGTTGTGGCTCACGGGCCCAGTTGCTCCGTGGCATGTGGGATCTTCCCAGACCAGGGCTCGAACCCGTGTGCCCTGCATTGGCAAGCAGATTCTCAACCACTGCGCCACCAGGGAAGCCCCTGAGCATCTTTTCATATGCCTATTGGCCATATGTATGTCTTCTTTGGAGAAATGTTTATTTAAGTCTTCTGCCCATTTTTTGATTTGGGTTTTTTTTTTGTTGTTGTTGTTATTGAGCTGTATGAGCTGTTTGTATATTTTGGAAATTAAGCCCTTGTCAGTCGCCTCATTTGCAAATATTTTCTCCCGGTCCATAGGTTGTCTCTTCGTTTTGTTTATGGTTTCCTTTGCTGTGCAAAGTTTGATTAGGTCCTGTTTGTTTTACTTTCGCTTTTATTTCTATTGCCTTGGGAGAATAACCTAAGAAAACATTGCTATGGTTTATGTCAGAGAATGTTTTGCCTGTGTTCTCTTCTAGGAGTTTTATGGTGTAATGTCTTATATTTAAGTCTTTAAGACATTTTGAGTTTATTTTTGTGTATGGCATGAGGGAGTGTTCTAACTTCATTGATTTACATGCAGCTGTCCAGCTTTCCTAACACCACTTCTGAAGAGACTGTCTTTTCTCCATTGTATATTCTTGCCTCCTTTGTCAAAGATTAATTGACCATAGGTGTATGGGTTTATTTCTGGGCTCTCTGTTCTGTTCCATTGATGCATATGTCTGTTTTTGTGCCAGTACCATGCTGTTTTGATTACTGTAGCTTTGTAGTATTGTCTGAAGTTTGGTAGGTTTATGCCTCCAGATTTGTTCTTTTTCCTCAGGATTGCTTTGGCAACTCTCTTATGGTTCCCTATACATTTTAGGATTATTTGTTTCAGTTCTGTGAAAAATGTCATGGGTAATTTGATAGGGATTGCATTAAATCTGTAGATTGCTTTGGTAGTATGGCCATTTTAACACTATTAATTCTTCCAATCCAAGAGCTTGAGCTATATTTCTATTTTGAATCATCTTCACTTTCCTTTATCAATGTTTTATAGTGCTCAGCATGTAAGTCTTTCACCTTCTTGGTCAGGTTTATTCCTAAATTTTTTTTTTTTTTTTGATATGATTTTAAAAGGGATTGGTTTTTTACTTTCCCTTTCTGATATTTCATTGTTAGTGTAAAGAAATGCAACAGATTTCTGTATGTTAATCTTGTGTCCTACTACCTTGCTGAATTCATTTATCAGTTCTAGTAGTTTTTGTATGGGGTCTTTAGAGTTTTCTATATGTAGTATAATGTAATCTGCATAAATGAGTTTTACCTCTTTCCTTCTAATTTGGATACCTTTTATTTCTTTTCCTTGTCTGATTGCTGTGGCTAGGACCTCCAATACTATAGAAGTGGTGAGCGTGGGCATCCTTGTCTTCTTCCAGATTTTAGCAGGAAGGGTTTCAGCTTTTCACCATTGAGTATTATGTTGGCTGTGGATTTGTCATAAATGGCTTTTATTATGTTGAGCTATGTTCCCTCTATACCTACTGTGGTAAGGGTTTTTATCATGAATGGATGTTGAATTTTATCAGATGCTTTTTCTGCATCTATTGAGATGATCATGTGGTTTTTGTCTTTTCTTTTGTTGATGTGGTGTATCACATTGATTGTGTATGTTGAACCATCCTTGTGACCTTGGGATGAATCCAACTTGATTATGGTGCGTGATCTTTTTTATGTGTTGTTGGATTCGGTTTGCTAATACTTGGTTGAGAATTTTAGCTTATATGTTCATCAAAGATATTGGCCTGTAATTTTCTTTTTTTGTAGTGTCCTTGGTTTTGGTATCAGGGTGGTGGAGGCTTCATAGAATGACTTTGGGACTGTTCCCTCCTCTTCAATCTTTTGGAAGAGTTTGAGAAGGATCAGTATAAGTTCTTCTTGTGTATGTTTGGTAGAATTCCCCCAGTGAAGCCATCTGGTCATGGACTTTTGTTTGAAGGGGGTTGGTTTTGTTTTGCTTTGTTTTGTTTGTTTTGTTTTTTTAATTACAGATTCTGTTTCACTTAGGGATTGGTTTGTTCAAATTATCTATTTCTTTTTGATTCAGTTTTGGTGGATGTATGTTTCTAGAAATTTGTCCTTCCATCTAGGTTGTCCAATTTGTTGGTATATAATTGTTTATAGTATTCTTTTTTTTTAATATTTATTTATTTATTTATTTAATTTTTGGCTGCATTGGGTCTTTGTTCCTGTGTGCAGGCTTTCTTTAGTTGCGGCGAGTGGGGGCTACTCTTCGTTGCAGTGCGTGGGCTTCTCATTGTGGTGGCTTCTCTTGCTGCAGAGCACGGGCTCTAGGCGCCTGGGCTTCAGTAGTTGTGCCACATGGGCTTAGTAGCTGTGGCTCACGGACTCTAGAGTGCAGGCTCAGGAGTTGTGGCACACGGGCTTTGTTGCTCCGTGGCATGTGGGATCTTCCCGGACCAGGGCTTGAACCCGTGTCCCCTGCCTTGGCAGGCGGATTCTTAACCACTGTGCCACCAGGGAAGCCCTATAGTATTCTTTTATGGTGTTTGTTTCTTTCTTTTTTTTTTTTTTTTATAAATTTATTTATTTATTTATTTATTTTTGGCTGTGTTGGGTCTTCGTTTCTGTGCGAGGGCTTTCTCCAGTTGCGGCGAGCAGGGGCCACTCTTCATCGCGGTGCGCGGGCCTCTCACTGTCTCGGCCTCTCCCGTTGCAGAGCACAGGCTCCAGACGCGCAGGCTCAGTAGTTGTGGCTCACGGGCTTAGTTGCTCCGCGGCATGTGGGATCTTCCCAGACCAGGGCTCGAACCCGTGTCCCCTGCATTGGCAGGCAGATTCTCAACCACTGTGCCACCAGGGAAGCCCAGTGTTGGTTATTTCTCATCTTTCATTTCTTATTTTGTTTGGGTCCTCTCTGTTTTCTTAGTGAGCCTGGCCAGAAGTTTGTCGATTTTGTTTACCCTTTCAAAGAACTAGCTCTTGGTTTTATTGACTTTTCCTATTGTTTTTTAAATTTCTATTTTATTTACTCTCTGATCTTTATTATTTCCTTCCTTCTGCTGACTTTAGGTTTTGTTTGTCTTTCTTTTTCTAATTCTTTTAGTGGTAGGTTAGGTTGATTATTTGAGATTTTTCTTATTTTTTGAGGAAGGCCTGTATAGTTGTGAACTTCCCTCTAAGGACTGCTTTTGCTGCACCCCATAGATTTTGTATGGTTGTGTCTTCACTGTCATTTGTCTCAAGGTATTTTTTAATTTCCTCTTTGATTTCATCATTGACCCATTGGTTTTTTTAGTAGCATGTTGCTTAATCTCCATGTAATTGTTTTTTTCTTGTTTCTCTCTCTGTGGTTGATTTCTAGTTTCGTGCCATTGTAGTCAGAAAAGATACTTGAAATAATTTCTTTCCTCTTAAATTTGCTGAGGCTTATTTTGTGTTCTAGTATGTGGTCTATCCTAGAGAATGTTCCAAGTGCACTTAAAAAGAATGTGTATTGTTTTTTGTTTTTATTTTTATTTTTTGGATGTAGTGGCCTGAAGATATCAACTAAGTCTAACTGTAGAACTCCATTTTCTGATGATAAGATTCTACCCCTATCAAATCAAAGGTAACCCTCCTGCCCCAGCCTGTCCCCACTCTCCCATTCTAAATAGCTTCTGATCAGCTTTTGGTATTCCTTCTATGACTCTTGCCTCCAAGTACCATCATCTAGTCTCTTCAGAACTCAGCAGCTGGTTTATTATGTTATTGAACACCTCCTGTGGGCCAGGTACTGTGCTAAGAGTACAACACACCCTCTATCTCATTCAATCCTCACAACCACCCAAGGCCAGTACAGTTATCCAGTTTACCCATGAGGATAGAGCACTGGAAAAGTTAAAACAACTTGTTCAAGGCCCTACTAATAGTAAGTGGAGGGGTGAGGATTTGAATCCAGCATTCTGACTGTAGCTGCACTTGAGACAGTGTCTTAGGTCCCTCCCCTCAAGATACACAAATGGATCAGGGAAGCAGGGTTTCAGAAGCCTACCTATTTGCATTTTTAAATAAAACAATTTAAGCATAACTTGCACAATAAGTACAAGACCGCTTTCAGCAAGAAAAGGGTCAGCCTCATACAGCTTCCTTCAACAATTGAATCCTTCTTTCCACTTTTGGAGACGTGGGAGTTCCATGCCCTCTATCCCTTACCTCATGAGTCAGCGGAGTCTTCAGCAAAATGCTGCACACCTGACAGATGCAGACAGAGCAAGAGGAGAGAGTGGGGGAAGCAGGGGACCTAGATTTGCACTTGGCAATGAGGAAGAGATGGAGACACCTAACCAGGCCTGCCTACCACTGGCATACTAGGAAGCTGGCCTGTGTGGGCAGCAGCCCTCTCTCTGGGCATGGCCAAAGGTAGAGGTCTTTTCTGGGAAATGAAGTGGTATGGCTGGCAGGTATGGGGATGGAGTCTGCAGCACTGTAGGAGAGCTCAGCAGGAGGATCCCTGTGGTGGGGTAACTCTGTGTGTACCTTGTGGCTCTCGGGATATAAAGGGGGAGAAGAGAAGGGACAGAAATGGACAGATGACGAAAAGAAGGGACACCAACACTGCAAGTGTTTCAGTCAGGGCCAGGCCAGCAGGCTTTGTTTCACCGTCCTGGTCTCTTCCTGCATACTCCAGCCCCACTGCTACTGCCCGGACTGTGGAGCACAGAATGGGATCAGAGAGCATGCCCTCCATCCTGAGGAGAGCACCAAGTCTCCTCCCTACTGAGCCCCAAACCCACCTATCCCCTCCCAAAAGAAAAAAAAAAAGATTGATGGTGTGATGGTCCAGTTCTTTATTTAGAAACCTGATTGTTCTAGAACATGGTGGGTGGATCTGCAGCCTACCCTTTTCATGGGATTGTGTCAGAGGTGGTGGGCAACTTTCTTCCCATTTTCTCAGCAACAGAGAGAAGGTGCTTCAACTCAGAAGCACAGATTGTAGGGAACAGTGTGGAAAGGGAAAGGGGCAGGACATCCCAAGCCAGTCTGGGGGAAGGGGGAAGGCGCCTCTGAACAGGAGTGGGGCAGGGGTGGGGCGTGCCTCTTGGGGCCTGCTGACCCGCCCCACTCTTCTTGCTCCCCCTGCTCTACTCCACTCAAAAGATCTCACAACACTCTAGGTAGGGAGGGGAAAGGAACCCACAAGCTGGGAGACGACCCGGGGGAAGCCGGGAGGAAAGGACGCGGGTATGTGGAGAAGCCCAGGAGAGCAAATCTCACAGGCCTAGGAGGTCTTGAGGGCGCTCTCAGCAGTAGCAGCAGCACTCAACCCGAGGCCCCTCCGCACCCCCAGGAGGGCCTCGAAGTCCACAGCTCACAGCTCAGCTCTCCTCTGCTGTTTTGCCTTCAGGGCCCCGGGGGATCGGGGGGAAGGAGGCAGGGCCAGTCTAGGAAGACTCTGGACTCCTTGGCGAGCCAAAGGCGGTGGTCTCAGAAGTCAAATTCATCCAGGTCCCCCATGCCCTCCCCGCCCCGAGAGCCCCACACCCGGCGGTAATTGCTCTCCAGCTCTTTCTGCCGCTGTCGCTCCTTCTGCGCCTCTTCAGCTCCCTGCACCTGGTGGGAGGGCACGGGGGTGAGCAGAGGCCGAGGGAGGCCCCGGGCGCTGGAGGATCCGGGAGGGCGGGCAAGCATGGGGGAGGCAGGAGCCAGCGCACACGGCTCGTGGGGCTCTTGCTGAGGGCCCGATGCCCAGAACCAACAGCCTCATCTTACGGATGAGGAAACTGAGGCTGAGCCAGCGGCGAGGCTGGGAGGTGCCTGGAGGATTCTCAACCACACCCTCAACACCTCAGCTGGTTGCGGGAGAGGGAAGGCTGGAGGTCCAGGACTCGCGGGCGGGGCGCCTCTCACCAAGATATTGAAGAAAATCTCCTTGAGGTTTTTCGTGTCCTCATCAGTCAGCCAGCGTGCATCCTCCTCAGTCCCTTCAGTCCCCGGTCGGACAATCTTGATCTCAATTTTGCCTGGAAAGGATCGGGACGGCTGGTGAATAGAGAGGAGGGGTGGGAGCTTCAGCGCAGGTCCTCTGCCCCCGGGCCCCCGGCCGAGGTTCCCAGCCCCTCCACTTCGGCAGCAAGCCCTTCCAACAGCTCTGAATCCAGCCCGCCCTCCAGGGCCCACCTTCGGCTGTGAGTCCCTCCCTCTCCAGCAGCTCTTTCACCAGCCCCTCGATTTGTTTCAGCTGTGGGTTTTCCCGTTTCATCTCGAGGACAGTCAGATCCTGATTGGGGCCTCCGTGACGGAGCTTGGTGACCCGGACCCGGACTCTGTGCTCAGGATCCTCCTCTTAGAGGGGGAGACACACAGGGAGACACAAAGCAGAGCCGTGACTCCAGGGTGAGGGGCTGTGGTGGTCGCCTCTCCCTAAGCCATCAGTTGGTTTCGGCAGTTATTCCATCTCGAACATGTATATTAGCCAGTGCTCAAAATAAATTAGTACCCATCACCCCACCCCACTGCAACCCATAAAGCTCCCTCCACCAACTTCAGTCTCCTTTCTTCCCTCCCGACCCGATAATTCTGCCCATCACCTACAGGAAAACGACTGTTTTCTGAAGCAAAAATCAGGCCACCTGGGCCTGCAAAGAAGTTTGTTTTAAGAAGCAGGTTGGAAAACTGGTTTGGCACCCCACAATGTCGGGACTCAAAAGACATTTCCGTGTTTATAATAGAGATAATGGGATGGAAGGTTTGAAACTAGGACATTCCATTTGGAATGCCTGGTCTCCACACCCATAGGCCCCGTGGAATGGACACAAGGGGTGCAAGAGGAAGGGAACTTCGAGTCTGTCCGGGCAGCTGGCTTATGAGCCGCTGGGCTGCCCCACTGACACCCTGACAGCTGGGGCCGCTCCCTGCGCAGTGCTAGCCATCGACAGGCAGCACCTGACACAGGCGTGCGGTCTTCCGCACACAGGCTCACGTCGTTCATTCGGTTAATACCTACTGATCACCACGAGGTGCCGGCCAAAGTGCTAGGCACTGGGTGTACAGGAGCAAGCCGGAAAACAGTCATGCGAGCAAGCCAGAGGCCCTGTGGCCTCTGAAAGCTGCTTCCCAAAAGGACGACTAGGAGGTAACCAGGCAAAGGGATAGAGGTGTTGGGAAGAAGGCAAGCGTGAGAACAGTATCCCAGAAAGAGAGAGAGAGTGAGCATTCTCAGAAGGGATCAAGATGATGGACCTGGCTCTTCCTTCCTGTCTGATAGTTCTCACCTGCTGGTTGGGGGGATGGGGGACGCTTCTGGGGGACAACCCTCCTTTTCTGGTGCTTCTTCATCAGCTCTGGAGCCTGTTTTTCCTCCAGCCTTTTGATGAGTTTGTTGAGAGTGGATGTCAGGGCCAGCATAGCCCGATCACGCTCCGACTCCTTCTTCAGCCCGTCTGGGTCCAGCTCTTTCTCTGTCTGGGAGGCCCAAGGTGGGGGTGGACAGTCAAGGGTCTGCAGTGTGAGGGGCAGTCCATGCTCCACGGAGGAGTAGTATCTCACTCTCATCCTTCTCTCTGACCCCTTCCCCACCATCCCCCCTTTTAATTAAGTAAGCAACTAGCGGTTCAGGGCGCCAGGTCATATGTCCCAGGCAGGCGAGGTGCTGCCCCTGTTCTCCTCCGGTCCCTGGGCCTGTTCCGCCCACAGGCGCTGGCAGCTGCGGAAGCAGCAGGCGGAAGAGTGGAGCTCACCTCCTGGATGATGCTCTCCAGCTCCCGCTCCATGCCAGCCTTCACCTCCGCACGGAGCCGGTCTCGGTCTGACGGGAGCAGTATCCCTTCCAGTTCCTTCTCAAATTCTCCCAGCAACTGCCTTTCATCCTCATCATCTTCTTCATCCTCATCGTCCTCCTCTTCTTCCACCTCGTTCTGATGTTCTGGATCACCCTTTTCCTTCACCTCCGGTCCCCTGGGAGGGAGTTCTGCAGCACTGTCTCCAGGCTGCTCTTGGCCTGCCTTTGGCTTCCCCTGGGTGGGGATCGGGAGAAAGAGGGAGATGGTAGATGGCTGGGGTTTCTGTAGACACGTGGGGGGCAGACAAACAGGGATGTGGTAGCGGGGGACTCAGGAGGAGTAAAGGAAGTTGAGGCAGCTCTTTGGGGCCCAGGTCAGGCCCAGGTCAGGGGTGGTTTTCCGAATGCTCCCAGCAGGGAGGTAGTTTCCACCCCTCCCTGGAGCAGGGCCCATACCTTTCTTGTTCCACCCTTCAGCTCCTCTATCAATCGAATCAAGTCTGCAGGACTCCGAATCACTTTGACCTGCACGTTGTTCTGAAAATCTGTGATGAAAGAATAGGAATGGACCCATTGTGTCTTAAATTAATTCTGTTTTTACTTCCTAAGGAGAGGAGTTGAGGAGGCCAAGGAAGGACATGGTCCCTGCCTGCAGAGCTACCTGTCCAGTCTGAGAGATAGGGCCCAACATACCCCTCCAGAGAGCGCTCACGTGGCCTAAGGGGGCCTCACAGGCGAGAGAGAGGAGGACGCTAACAAGCTGCCGAGTCCCCTGCTCTTCCACGCGCCCCCATAAAAAGGAATCTGCTGCTGGCCTGGCTGCCCGACCTCCCTCCCAGTGCTCTAGCTCTACCCCTACCCCCCACCTGCCCCCTGCAGAACCTGAGAATACATTCAAGCGGTAAAGGAGACGTGGAGGGTTCACTCACCATCGTGGGAGCCTGGCGCTGGATCCGTTGCCTCAAGGTTTGGTTCCTGCTCCTGATGAGAAGGAAAGGGCAGAGTCAAGTACGCAGGCTTATGCATGCCAACCATACTCTTAAAGCAATGACTCTGGGTAAATCCTTGCATCCCTAGGTAAATGGAGGTCATCTCATCATAATGACCTCAGCTTGAGTGGCCCTCCAGCCCAAAGCCCAGGTTCAGCTTCATCAGAGAAACGGCTAGGAAGCTGGCTCTCACCTCAGCCTGTGCCTCCCCCCTCTCTGGCGCCTGTTCCTCTGGCTCGTGAAGCATCTTCCAGAAATCTGATTCCTTACCGTCATCCTTGGCTAGGCTTGCGCCTGGAATACAGAGAACAAGGGAGAACCTGAAAGGACGGGAGAAACAGAAGGGAGCAAATAGCATGGGGTTCGTTCTCCTCTATTACTAAGGGGTTAGGGCCCGTAGTACTTTTTCACCCACTCCAACAGTCAGGACTGTTAAAGACAAGACACCCCTGGGTGTACAGGACAGTAACACTGGAGAAGGGAAGAAATGGGAGACATGTTTCATGGAACAGGTGACACAAGGGCCTACCTGCTTTCTTTTGGGGCATCACCCCAGGCTTGGTCTCACTCCATATTTGAGGGTCCAGGTCTTGCCGGCCCTCTGTGGCTTTGTCTCTGTACTGCTGTGAGTCTACTGAAAGACAGCGTGTAGGCAGGACAGGGACACATTCCTGTCAGCTCCTCGGTACTTCATCTTCTGCGTGTCCCTCCCCATGTCTCTCCTTCCTCGTTTTAATTACTCACCAGCTTGCCTCTGTATGTAGGCCATGTACTCCTCAGGCTGCAGGGCAGGGTGACAGAGAATGGCCTGGGGAGCAGCACTGGGTGGGGGCCGGAGGAGAGGGTGAGGGCAGAGCCGAGGAGTGCGAATGGTCAGCACGTAAGAGCAGGACAAGGGCTCATCCACTCGATCAATGTAGTCCCCAGAAATACCAGCGCCCTCGTCACAGAGGAACTGCCAGGACAGAGAGGGTGAGTAAATAGTAATTACCACCAACAATTAACCATTAGTTCTTAGAGCAGCTGTCTTCTATTAAGCACTTATAGTTTGTCAGGCACTGTGCATACATTGTGCATATGGCACTTTACATGCATTGGCTCATTTAATTATCACAGAAACCCAGTAAGGGAGGTATTAGTATCTCAATTCTGTGGCTCAAGAAACTTAGGTTTGAGGTGGCTGAGGGACTTGTCCAGGCTGACCAGCTGGTAAGTGGTAAAAAATAGGAACTGAACTTGGGCAGCTTAACAGTAGGTAACCAGCTGATTTGTTTCACGTTATTGCTTTATATAAATACAGTATGTACATACTTTTACATATTTGATATATATTTTCATATGTATTTGAAATCTGTATATTCTTTGTGTGTGTGTGTATGATTTTAAAAAAACTTCAACCAGTTCTAAGGTCCTTGTATTATTCAGAAAGAGAACAAAGATATCAATTAATGTTAGCTTTTGATAAATTTAGCATACACCACTGTAATTTCTAAAGTAACTATTAAAAGTAGAAGAGAGGCCCCACTTCTGAATAGCAGCATGAGGAGCTCTGCAGACCCACTCCTTAGTGAAATTCCATTACCGGTGAACATTTTTTTAAAACTCCCATTTAAAATCTCTGGAAATTTTCCTAAGGACATACAACAAATTAAAAAACATCTATTCAAGAAAATCTGCTACATCTTGGACAGTGAAAGTGTGTAGTACTTGGGCCATGACTGCTCCCTCCCTCTCTTCCCCCAACCGCCACTTCACAGCTCACTTAGACAGATGCTCCACTCCAGGTGAGTGTGGTCCAGAAAACGGGGCTTCCTATCCCCTCAGCATCCAGCCAAGGGATACGGTATTTCACCAGAGGGGCAGGCCACCAATATTTCTCAGTCCTCTCTAGTTCTGAGTTGCAGAGAATAAATTCCTGCTGCATGTGGTCAAGAGATTGAGGACTCCCTTCCTCCACCCAGCCCCACTCATAGGACAGAGGCTCTACCTCAGGTGCAGCAGGACAAGAATATTGGGCCTTGATCCCACCACAGATCACTAAAAGGACAGAGGTTTCACAACAGGGATGCAAACTGAGAAGACCAGAGGCTATTACCCCTGCCCAGGAGTGTCACTCTGACAGAACTGGATCACTGTTCCTGACACCAGCTCCGGAGCAGGGGCTTAGAGATTCTGCCCAGGGGAGAGGCAATCCATAAGAACAGAGAGCTCCAAAGCTCTTTCCAAAGGAACTGACTTCATGTGAAACAGAGTATGGGGAAGTTTAAGCCTAAGGGCACATTCAAAAAAATGAAAAATTTTATGGTAAGCACTAAAGAAGCTGGTAGCATCAAAAACAACCCCTGTAAAGGGGCCCAAATTTAATTGGATCAGACTATGGACCAACTTATGCCCCACATGTAACAAACTACAGAGCAATCAGCTGGCAATTAGTGGGTAAGAACAGCTGGGTATGATACCAGCAGAGGCAGACAGGGTAACAGTCAAAGTGAGCCCTGCTGAAACCACTGTCATCTCGTGTGACTGTGTGCATGTCCAAGGCTGTGCCCTCAGAGAAGTGACATGAGAGGCTTCATATTGTAGGAGAAGTAGACTTCATTAAAATAGCCCAGCCAAGTCACTAAAGAAATAAACAAGCAAACAACCAAAACAAGTCTTGTGGTGGAGGGCAAGAATCAGTATTCAGACTTGCTTCAATATAATACCAAAAATGTCCGGTTTTCAACAAAAAATTATGAGATATGCAAAGAAACAGTTCAGTGTGATGCATACACAGGAAAAAAGCAGGCAACAGAAAATGCCTGTGAGAGGGCACAGATGTTAGATTTCACAGAGAAACATTTTTTTTAACATCTTTATTGGAGTATAATTGCTTTACAATGGTGTGTTAGTTTCTGCTTTATAATAGAGAAACATTTTAAAGTAGTCATTATAAATATGTTCAAGGAGCTAAGAACTTAAATCATACAAAGTATGTTCTCCTATAATTCAAAAAGATACATGCACCCCTATGTTAACAGCAGCACTGTTTACAATAGCCAAGACATGGAAACAACTTAAATGTCCATCAACGGATGAATAGGATGGATGAATGGATAAAGATGATGTGGTACACATGTACAATGGAATACTACTCAGGTGTAAAAAAGGATGAAATAATGCCATTTGCAGCAACATGGATGGACCTAGAGATGACCATATTAAGTGAAGTAAGTCAGAAAGAGAAAGACAAATACATTATGATATCACATATGAATCTAAAATATTATGCAAATGAACTTATCTATGAAACAGAAATAGACTCACAGACATAAAGAACAGACTTGTGATTGCCAATGGGGAGGGGAGGTGGAGGAGGGAAGGATTGGGAGTTTGGGATTAGCAGATGCAAACTATTATATATAGACTGGATAAACAACAAGGTCCTACTGTATAGGAAACTATATTCAATATCCTGTGATAAACCACAATGGAAAAGAATTATGAAAAAGAATGTATATATAACTGAATCACTGTGCTGTACAGCAGAAATTAACACAACATTGTAAATCCAGTATACTTCAATGAAATAAATTAAAAAAGGAAAGCAGGGGCAAAGTATGTTCTCTGACCACAATGGAATGATATTAGAAATCAATAATATAAAGGGATTTGGGGGAATTCATAAATATGTGGAAATTAAACAATATACTCCTAAGTAGCCAATGGCTCAAAGAAGAAATCACAAGAAAATTAGAAAATACTAAGATGAGTGAAAACACAATGAAGACACAATATATCAAAACTTATGGAATGCAGCTAAAGCAGTGCTGAGAAGGAAATTTTTACCTGTAAAGTATAAAAAAGAAGAAAGATATCAAACCCATAACCTGAAAAAGAAAAGCAAACTAAACCCAGAGCAAGCAGGGGGAAGGAAATAATACGGATTAGAACAGAAATGAATGAAACAGAGAACAGAAAAGCAACAGAGAAAATAAAAGTTGATTTTTGAAAAGATAAATAAAAGTGACAAAACTTTAACTAGACTGACCAAGAAAAAAAGAGAAGACTCAAATTAGTACAGTTGAGAATGAAAGAAGGAACATTACTACCAACCTTACAGATATAAAAAGGATTGTAAAGGAATATGATGATCACCTATATGCCAACAAATCAGATAACTCAGATGAAATGGACAAATTTCTAGAAAGACACAAACTACCAAAACTGACTCAAGAAGAAATAGACAATCTGAATAGACCAGTAACAAGTAAAGAGATTAAGTTAGTAATTTAAAAACTAGCTACATAGAAAAGCTTGGGTCAGATGGGTCTACTGATGAATTCTATCAAACATTTAAAAAATAAAAATACCAATCGGTCTCAAACTCTTCAAAAAATAGAAGAGGGGAGAATACTTCCCAACTCATTCTATGACACAAGTATTACCCTGAAACCAAATCTAGATAAAGATATCACAAAAAAGGAAACCACAGGCCAAAATCTCTCACGATTATAAACCCCCAAATCCTCAACTAGTTAAATGAATTCCACAACATATAAAAAGGATTACACACCATGGCCAAGTGGGATTTATTCCAGGAGTACAGGGTTGGGTTAACATTTTTAAAATCAATTAATTTAATTAATACATCCTATCAATAGAATAAAGGACAAAAACCACATGATCATCTCAATGGATACAGAAAAAGCATTTGACAAAATTCAATATCTCTTCATGATCAAAACATTCAACAAACAAGGAAAAGGGGAACTTCATTGATCTGATAAAAGGCATCTATAGGACTTCCCTGGTGGCACAGTGGTTAAGAATCCACCTGCCAATGCAGGGGACACGGGTTTAATCCCTGGTCCGGGAAGATCTCACATGCCGCGGAGCACCTAAGCCCATGTGCCACAACTACTGAGCCTGCACTCTAGAGCCCACGAGCCACAACTACTGAAGCCTGTGCGCTCTAGGGCCCACGTGCTGCAACTACTGAGCCCGTGTGCTGCAGCTACTGAAGCCCGTGCGCCTAGAGCCCGTGCTCTGCAACAAGAGAAGCCACCACAATAAGCCCACACACCTCAACAAAGAGTAGCCCCTGCTCGCTGCAACTAGAGAAAGCCCACACACAGCAATGAAGACCCAATGCAGCCAAAAAAAAAAAAAAAGTAGCCATTTTAAAAAAAAAAAAGGCATCTATGAAAAATCCACAGCTAACACTATACTTAACGGTAAAAAACTGAATCGTTTCCCCCTGAGATCAGGAACAAGAGAAGGATGTCTGCTCATGCCACTTCTATTCAACATCATACTGGAGGTTCTGACTAGGGCAATTAGGCAAGAAAATGAAATAAAAGGCATCTAGATTAGAAAAACTAAAACTATCTTTATTTACAAGATGACCTGATCTTGCATATAGAAAATCCTAAGGAATCTACTAGAGAAAAAAAGAAACCATTACAATAAATGAGTTCAGTAGGCTACAGGATATAGGAATCAACTGTATTTCTATACACCTGCAATGAACAATCCAAAAATAAAATTAGTAATTACATTTGCAATAGCATCAAAAAGAATTAAGTAATTGGGAATAAATGTAGCAAAATAAGTGTAGAACTATTATTCTGAAAACTACAAAACACTAAATCAACTATACTTCACACTTTTTTTTTTCCTGCCACGTGGCTTGCAGGATCTTAGTTCCCCGACCAGGGATCAAACCCGTGCCCCCAGCACTGGAAGCACAGAGTCAACCAACCACTGGACCACCAGGGAACTCCTAAATCAACTATACTTCAATTTTTAAAAAATTTTAAAAAATAATAATATAAAAACAATACGACTTCCCTGGTGGCGCAGTGGTTAAGAATCCGCCTGCCAATGCAGGGGACATGTGTTCCATCCCTGGTTGGGGAAGATTCCCACATGCCCCAGAGCAACTAAGCCTGTGTGCCACAACTACTGAAGCCCGCATGCCCTAGAGCCCCTGTGCTGCAACTACTGAGCCTGTGTGCTGCAACTACTGAAGCCCACGTGCCTAGAGCCCATGCTCTGCAACA
Source organism: Balaenoptera musculus (assembly GCF_009873245.2). NCBI lineage: Eukaryota > Metazoa > Chordata > Mammalia > Artiodactyla > Balaenopteridae > Balaenoptera > Balaenoptera musculus. Next base: position 46,010,783 of record NC_045794.1, on the reverse strand, counting down.
AGAGAAGCCACCACAATGAGAAGCCCGTGCACCACAACGAAGACCCAACACAGCCAAAACAAAAAAACAAAAAAAACCCAATAGCTAACTATTCTTTAACACCCACTATGTCCCAGGAAAAAAAACAAAACAAAACAAAAAAACTTCCAAAACTACAAAACATTGCTGAAAGAAATTAAAGACAAACAGAACGACATCCAAGTTCACAGATTACAAGACTTAATTTTGTTAAGATGACAATACTCCCCAAATTGATCTTCAGATTCAATGCAATCTCCATCAAAATTTCAGACACGTTCTTTGCAGAAATTAACAAACTGTTCCTAAAATTCATATGAAAATTCGAGGAACTCCACATAGCCAAAACAATCTTGAAAAAAAAGAACAGGATTGGATTTCGAATTATACTTATGGATTTCAAAACTTGCTACAAAGCTACAATAATCAAGACATTGTGGTACTGACATAAGTATAAATATATAGACCAAGAAAATAGAATTGAGAGTCCAGAAATTAATTTTCACTGTTATCATCATTTGATTTTCAACAATATTACCCAGATGATTCAGTGGGAATTGTCTTTTCAACAAATGATGCTAGGTCAACTGGATATCTACAAGCAAAAGAATGAAGTTAGACTCCTACTTCCTACCATATACAAAAAATTAAATCCAACTAGATCAAAGACCTACATGTAAAACTATAAAACTCTTAGAAGAAAACATAGGTGTAAGTCTTCCTGGCAATGGTTTGTTGGATACAACATCAAAAGCACAAGTAACAACAACAACAAAAAATAGATAAATTGGAATCCATCAAAATTAAAGGCCTTTGTGTTGCAAAGGACACCATCAAGAATGTGAACTGGCAACCCACAGAATGGGAGAAAATATTTGCAAATCATATATCTGAGAAGGGACTTGTACCCAGAATATATAAAGAGATTTTATAACTCAATAATAAAACGACACTGCAATTTTTAAATGGGCAAAAGATCTGAATAGATATTTCTCCAAAGAAGATAGACAAATTGCTAATAAGCCCATGAAAAGATGCTCCACATCGTTAACCATCAGGGAAATGCAAATCAAAACCACAATGAGATGCCGTTTCATACTTACTAGGAAGGCTATAGGCAAAAAGATGAAAAAAAGTGTTGATGGGGATGTGGAGAAACTGAAACCCTCATACACCACTTGTGGGATCATAAAATGATGCTACTGCTTTGGAAACAGTCTGGCAGTTTCTCGAAAGGTTAAACATAGAATTACCATATGATCCAGCAATTCTACTCCTTGGTATGTACCAAAAGAAATGAGAACATATGTCCACGCAAAAACCTGTTCACATATGTTAAAAGCAGCATTGTTCATAATAGCCAAAAAGTGCAAACAACCCAAGTGTTCATCAGCTGATGAATGGATAAATAGAAGGTGGAATATTATTCGGCAATAAAATGTAATGAAGTACTTGTACATGCTACGCACAGATGACCCTTGAAAACACGGTAAATGAAAGAAGCCAGACACAAAAGGTCACACGTTGCATAATTCCATCTATATGAAATGCCCAGAATAAGCAAATCTATAGAGTGAAAGATTCGAGGTTGTCTAGAGGGGAGGATGGGGTTTGGAGCAGAGGTGGAATGGAAAGTAACTGCTAAAGGGTAGTGGATTTCTTTTAGGGTGATGACAGTGTTCTAAAATTGATTGTGGTGATGGTTGTACAACTCTGAATATACGAAAAACCACTGAATTGCATACTGAATTGTGTGGCATGTGAATTATATCTCGATAAAGATGTTATTTAAAAAAATAAAGAGCATAACTTCCCACTGAGATGAGAGAAAAAGTGGCATAATTAAGACAAGATAAAACAAACCAAGAAAGGAGAGAAGAAGAAAGTGGAACAGAAGAAAGCATAAAATAAAACGTTAGACATAAGTCCAGATATATACACACACACATATATAAATGGTTAAAAATGTTTAAAAATACAAGTATATGCTATTTAGAGACACATTTAAAACATAAGAATATAGAAAAGATAAAAGCAAAAGGATGAAAAAAATAAGTAAACATAACTCAGTGAAAGCTGTTACAGCTATATTATTATCACACAAGAGACTTTAAGTAAAAAAATTACTAAGATAAAGAAGGTCAATTCATAATGTTAAAATGTTCAATTTATGAGGAAGATAATTTAAACTGTGTGTAATTCTTTATCTTCCTTATTGTCTCTCCCTCCCAACTAGAGCAGGCATTTCTGTCTGTTGTGTTCTCTGAAATATCGCTAGCAACTAGAACAGTGCCTGGCACAAAGAAGCACTTAATAAACATTTGTTGAATAAATTAATACATAGCGCCAAGATACAAAAAGCAACGGCTGACAGAATAATGATGAATAAATTGAAAGAATAATAAGGAATAACACACAAATCCATAATTATAGTGGGAGACAAAGCAGTAAGGATACAAAAGATTTGAACAGCAGTAAGGATACAAAAGATTTGAACAATCATGACCTAAAAGACATACAGAAAACACTGTGCCTAACAGTAGAGGACACGTTCTTTTCAAGCACAAAGAACCATTCACAGAAATTGACATATACTGGCCCATACAAGTCTCAACAAACTGAAACTTATATGGTCCAGGACTTGTATTTGAGGACTCAAATTAAATGGTACCACCATGAAAATCTATATAATTATGAGATATATAAGATAATCAGGGAAACGAAATTATTGAATATTTGGTGATAAGAAATTACGGTTAATTTTTTAGTGTGATATGGTATTGTGGTTATATTTTTAAAAGAGCTCTAGTCTTTTAGGGATAATACAGAAATATTTATGGATGAAATGATATGATGTCTGTAATTTGTTTCCAAATAACCTGGGAGTGGAGGTGTAGTGCAGGGAGGTGGGCAAGGGGATAGATGAAATGAGACTGGCCATATTGGCTCAAGCCAGACGATACACAGGTGGGTCACTGGACAATTATCTCTGATTCTATGTTTTAAATTTTCCATAACAAAAATTTTAAAAAGACAATCTTTAAATATATATAACCTGCACCCAGCAATTACACTTTCAAGATACAGTTACACATATACATATGTATAATGGAATAATCTTTTGTAATGACAAAAAGTAGGGGGGAAACTATTTTAATCAGTACAGTAATGGTGACAAAATGATAGAATAATCACACAATGGAACATTATGCAAATGTGAAAACAATAAAGTTCTAGATGCACTGCCATTGAAAGATCTCTAAGAATTATTGTCAAGATATACAAAAACAAGGTGCAGAACGTGTGTTTAATATACTGTGTATTGTGTGTAAAAAAAGGGAACAGGAAATAAGAATCTCTAGTCATAATTGCTTTTAAACACACAAAGAAAGGCTGGAAGGACAAAGAATAATCTAAGCAGGGTTACTTGGGGGGTGGGGGTGGGGGGAGGGCACAATGGGAAATGAGCAGGTGGGAGGGAAGTTTGGGAGGGAAATTTTTCACTGCACACCTCTTTATAGTTTCTGGGTTTTGAGTCATGGGAAAGTATTATCCATTTGAAAATTAGATAAAGAAACTTAAAATAGGCTTAGAAAACTGTGACACATACCTAAAGTAGTACTTGGAGAGAAATTTATAAGAGGCGTATTATAAAAGAGGAAAAGCTGGAAATGAACTAAGTATTCATTTCAAGAAGTTAGAAAAAAACAGCAAATTAAAGCTGAAAAAAGTAGAAGGAAGGAAAATAAAGATTAGCGTGGAAATAAATACAATGGAAAACAAATACAATACAGAAGCTCAACATAGCCAAAATTAGTTCTCTGAAAAGTCTACTAAAACTGACCAACCTCTCGAGAAACTGACCAGTAACAAAAGAGCAAGGCAAAAATAACCCAAGAACAAGGAAAAGAGGAACCTAATTACAGATGCTACAGAAATTAGAAAGATAATAGAAGGATATCATGAACAACTTTATACCAATAAATCTGAAAAATGAGACAAACTAGATAAATTCCTAAAAAATATAACTTACTAAAACTGACCCAACTAGATATAGAAAACTTTGAATATTCCTAAAACTACTAAATCAAATGAATCATAACTTTATGATTTCCACAAATCATAAAGGTTTTCCATTAATCTTTCCACAAAGAAAACCTAGACCAAGATGATTTTCCAGGTGAATTCTAGCAAACATTTAAGGAATAAAAAATTGGAATCTTACACACCCTTCAGAGTATAGAAAAAGTGAACATTTTTCAACTTATTTTCTGAGGCTAGCATAACCTTGTCACTAAAGCATGATAAGGACAGTACTAGAAGGAAAAACTACAGGTCAATATCTCTCAAGAGATACACTATACAAGATCCTTTAAAACATCACAAACTGAGCCCAACAAGATATAAAAGGATAGTCAAAGGTAATACATATGACTAAATTGGGTTCATCTCAGGAAAGCAAAATTGGTTTAACATTAGAAAAGCAATAAATAACTTAATGTCAAATCACAGATATAGAGAATAAACTAGTGGTTACCAGTAGGGAGATGAAGAGGGGGGCAATATAGGGATAGAGGATTAAGAGGTACAAACTATAATTTATAAAATAAACTACAAGGATATACTGTATAACATGGGGAATACAGCCAATATTTTATAATAACTATAAATGGAGTATAACCTTTAAAAATTGTGAATCACCATATTGTACACCTGTAATTTATATAATATAATCAACTACTATACTTCAATTTTTAAAAATGTTTTAATAAAATAAGAGCAAAAAAAATTTCTGAGTGTATAAAAAGAAGCTAACAATGGTTACCTTTTTATGGGGATGGGAAGAGACTGATGAGGGGAAAGGTGTGTTGAGGCTTTTCTCTATATACTTTGTAAAGCATTTCTAAATTGGAGCTATGAAAATTTAATACCTATTCAAAAATTAAATATAAAATTTTTTAAGTGTGAAAAAAATCCAAGAAGTTAGAAAGAGAACAGAAGAAACTTAAAAGAAGAAGAAGGAAAGAAATAATAAAGATAAAATAATGAAGATGTTAATGAAATAGTAATCGGACAATAGAGAGGATAAACAAAGTCAAAAGGTAGCTCTTGGACTAACAGACAAATCTCTGGCAAGACAGAGCAACAAAAAGAGAAAAGGCAAAGTCAATATTAGGAATTAAAAAGGGGGTATATCTACAAAAACAGATTTTAAATAAAAATAAAACACTAATTTTATGCTAATACATTTGAAAATTTAGGAATGAAATAACAGCCTAAGAAATTATAATTTATTAATGCTTCATGACATAGTAAACCTAAAAAATTTTATTATCATTAAGTAAATTAAAACAGTAGTAAAAACCATGCCCACAATATACCAATATTGTGGTGAATTGTGGGGATGAAGCAGTTTTACAGAGTTCTCCCAAACCTTTAAAGAACAGATGAATTCCTATCTTAGCAAACTATTTCAGAGAACAGAGAAAGAGGGAAGCTTCTCAAGGCGCTTATGAAGCTAATATTACCTGATACCAAAAGAAGGTAAGCACAATACAAAAAAAGAAAATTATAGACCAATTCACACATGAAAATAGCTGTAAAAATCACGTATTAGGAGACTGAACATAGCAATGTGTTAAGAATAGTTCATGACGATGGATTATCCCAGAAATGCAAGGGTAAAAAACCTTAGAAAATGAATTACTTTAATTTACCATATCAAAAAACAGATGAAAAACCATAGGACCCTCTTAATAGATACAGAAAAACATGTGTTAAAATTCCACAGCTTTGCATCATGAAAATATTCAGCAAATTAGGAATAGAATGGATCTTCATTCACCTGATAAAGAGTGTCTACAAAAAGCCTACAGGAAAATATGTTAATAGTGTAACTTCAGGGCTTCCCTGGTGGCGCAGTGGTTAAGAATCCGCCTGCGAGGGCTTCCCTGGTGGCGCAGTGGTTGAGAGTCTGCCTGCCAATGCAGGGGACATGGGTTCGAGCCCTGGTCTGGGAAGATCCCACATGCCGCGGAGCAACTGGGCCCGTGAGCCACAATTACTGAGCCTGCGCGTCTGGAGCCTGTGCTCCGCAACAAGAGAGGCCGCGGCAGTGAGAGGCCCGCGCACCGCGATGAAGAGTGGCCCCCACTTGCCACAACTGGAGAAAGCCCTCGCACAGCAACGAACACCCAACACAGCCATAAATAAATAAATAAAAATTAAAAAAAAAAATAAAGTGACCCTCAAATCGCTACCCTCTCATCCCACTGCACACACTCCAGCAGAAGAGTCGCACGCTGGCAGTGACTGAGTTTAAAAAAAAAAAAAAAAAAAAGAATCCTCCTGCAACTGCAGGGGACACGGGTCTGAGCCCTGGTCCAGGAAGATCCTACATGCCACGGAGCAACTAAGCCCATGCACCATAACTACTGAGCCTGCGCTCTAGAGCCCGTGCGCCACAATTACTGAGCCTGTGCTCTAGAGCCCACGAGCCACAACTACTGAGCCCACATGCCTAGAGCCTGTGCTCCACAACAAGAGAAGCCTGCGCACGCAACAAAAGAGTAGCCCCCGCTCGCCACAACTAGAGAAAGCCCGCATGCAGCAATAAAGACCCAACGCAGCCAAAAGTAAATAAATAAATTTATTTAAACAAAACAAAACAAAAACCTTGGTTAAATACCCTGCGCGGGCTTCCCTGGTGGCGTGGTGGTTAAGAATCCACCTGCCAATGCAGGGGACACGGGTTTGAGCCCTGGTCCGGGAAGAGCCCACATGCTGCGGAGCAACTAAGCCTGTGCACCACAACTACTGAGCCTGCGCTCTAGAGCCTGCAAGTCACAACTACTGAGCCCGTGAGCCTAGAGCCCATGCTCCACAACAAGAGAAGCCACCTCAATGAGAAACCTGCGCACCGCAAGGAAGAGTAGCCCCCACTCACCGCAACTAGAGAAAGCCTGTGCACAGCAATGAAGACCCAATGCAGCCAAAAATAAGTAAATAAAATAAATAAATTTTTAAAAAAATAATAAATAAAGACCCTGCACTCCCAATGCAGGGGGCCCAAGTTTGATCCCTGGTCAGGGAACTAGATCCTGCATGCTGCAAATGAAAAAAGATCCTGCATGCCGCAACTAAAGATCCCGCACGGGGACTTCCTAGTGGCGCAGTGGTTGAGAATCTGCCTGCCAATACAGGGTACACGGGTTCGATCCCTGGTCCAGGAAGATCCCACAACCCGTGGAGCAACTAAGCCTATGTGCCACAACTACTGAGCCTGCACTCTAGAGCCCATGAGCCACAACTACTGAGCCCTCGTGCCACAACTACTGAAGCCCGCGTGCCTAGAGCCCATGCTGCACAACAAGAGAAACCACCGCAATGAGAAGCCCACGCCCTGCAGTGAAGACCCAACACAGCCAAAAAAAAAAAAAAAAAGATCCCACACACCGCAACTAAAGATTCTGCACGCCACAACGAAGATTCTGCACTCCACAACAAAGATCCTGCGTGCTGCGACTAAAAAAAAAAAAAAGACCTGGCACAGCTAAATAAATAAATAAAATATTTTTAAAAACTACTGTAACTTCAGGAGCACTCCCTTTAAAGTCAGGAACAAGTCAAAGATGGCCATCATCACCATTTCTATTGCACTGTAAGTGTAAGGAAAATGAAATGTATATGAATTAGAAAGGAAGAAACCAAAATTGTCCCTATTTGCAGATGACATGATTATTTACACAGAAAATCCATGGGAATCTGCAAACTATTAGAAATGAGAGAGTTCAGCAAAGTTGCTGAATACAAGATCAATACATAAAATCAATTAATGTGACCATACACCAGCAACAATCAATCATAAGATGTAATTTTTAAAAGATGCCATTTACAGTTGCATCAAAAAGTATAAGGTGCTTGTATGCTTGAAACATGTACATATACACACAAGACACAAATAAACAAAAGCTACAAGGTATCTAGGACTAACCTCACATAAGATGTACGAGAGCTTCACAGAGAAAATTTAAATCTTACTGAAGTACAAGACAATAAAAAGTAAACATCATGTTCATAGTATATGAAGACTCAATATCATAAAATATCAATTCTCTCCAAATTAATCTAAAATTCAACATACTTCCAATTAAAATTCCCAAAAGAGTTTTTCACAGAACTTATCCAATAATAGCCCAGATGGTTTTGAAGAACAAAGGAAAATGCATATTATCAGATAACAGAACTTAGTAATAGACAGACTTTTAAAACAAAAGAGAAGCCAATAAGAAAGTGCACACATATATTGGAACCTGATAAATGACTGAGATGGTGCTACAAATCAGAGAGGAAATGCAGATTACTCAATAAATGATGCTGGGACAACTGGGTATCCTGATGGAAATTAGGTATATTTAGGTCCCAAGCTTACACTGTACATTAAATTTTTGATTGAATTAAAGTCCGAAATATAATAAGAAATCTTCTAAAACTTGAAAAATATAGGTAAATAGAAAAGTATTTAATAAAAGATCCAAAGTACAAACTATAAAGAAAAAGACTGAAAATTTTAATCATATTGGAATTAAGGATTCAAAACTAATTTACAGAAAGCTGCTGCATTTCTATACACTAACAATGAAATATCAGAGAAATTAAGAAAACAATCCCATTTACCACTGCATCAAAAACAATAAAATACCTAGGAATAAACGTACCTAAGGAGGCAAAAGACTTACTCCAAAAGTTATCAGACATCGATGAAAGAAAGTGAAGTTGACACAAACAGATGGAAAGATATACCGTGTTCTTGGGTTGGAAGAATATTGTTAAAATGACCATACTACCCAAGGCAATCTACAGATTCAATGCTTTCCCTATTAAAATACTAGTGGCATTTTTCACAGGACTAGAACAAAATTTTTTTAATTTGTATGGAAACACAAAAGACCCCAAATAGCCAAAACAATTGTGAGAAAGAAGAACAGAGGTACAGGAATCACTCTCCCTGGCTTGAGACAATACTACAAAGTTACAGTAATCAAAACAGTATGGTACTGGCACAAAAACAGACACATAGATCAGTGGAACAGGATAGAAAGCCCAGAAATAAACCATGCACTTATGGTCAATTAATCTATGACAAAGGAGGCAAGAATATACAATGGAGAAAAGACAGTCCCTTCAGCAAGTGGTACTAGGAAAACTGGACAGCTACATGTGAAATAATTAAATTAGTACATTCTCTAACACCATATACAAAACACAAACTCAAAATGGATAAAAGATCTAAATATAAGACCAGATACTGGGACTTCCCTGGTGGCACAGTGGTTAAGAATCTGCCTGTCAATGCAGGGGACATGGGTTCGATCCCTGGTCCAGGAAGATCCCACGTGCCTCAGAGCAATTAAGCCCGTGCGCCACAACTACTGAGCCTGCGCTCTAGAGCCCGTGAGCCACAACTACTGAGCCCACATGCCACAACTACTGAAGCCCGCACGCCTAGAGCCTGTGCTCCGCAACAAGAGAAGCCACTGCAATGAGAAGCCTGCTCACCACAACTAGAGAAAAGCCCGCCCACAGCAACGAAGATCCAACGCAGCCAAAAAAAAGACCAGATACTATAAAATTCCTAGACGAAAACATAGGCAGAACACTCTTTGACATAAATCACAGAAATTTTTTGGCTCCGTCTCCTAGAGGAGTGGAAATAAAAGCAAAAATAAACAAATGGGATCTAATTAAACTTAAAAGCTTTTGCACAGCAAAGAAAACCATAAACAAAACGAAAAGACAACCTGTGGAATGGGAGAAAATATTTGCGAACAATGTGACCAACAAGGGCTTAATTTCCAAAATATACAAACAGCTCATACAGCTCAATATCAAAAAAACAAACAACCCAATCAAAAAATGGGCAGAAGATCTAAATAGACATTCTCCAGAGAAGACATACAGATGGCCAACAGGCACATGAAAAGATGCTCAACACTGCTAATTATCAGAGAAATACAAATCAAAACTACAATGAGGTATCACCTCACACCAGTCAGAACAGCCATCATTAAAAAGTCTACAAATAATAAATGCTGCAGAGGGTGTGGTGAAAAGGGAGCCCTCCTATACTGTTGGTGGGAATGTAAATTGGTGCAGCCACTATGGAAAACAGTATGGAGGTTCCTTAAAAAACTAAAAGTAGAGTTACATATGATCCAGCAATCCCACTCCTGGGCATATATCCGGATAAAACTATAATTCAAAAAGAAACATGCACCCTAATGTTCATAGCAGCACTATTTACAATAGCCAAAACATGGAAGCAACCTAAATGTCCATTGACAGATGAATGGATAAAGAGATGTGGTATATATACACAATGGAATACTACTCAGCCATAAAAACAATGAAATAATGCCATTTGCAGCAACATGTATGCACCTAGAGATTATCATACTAAGTGAAGTAAGTCAGAAAGAGAAAGACAAATATCATATATCACTTATATGCGGAATCTAAAATATGATACAAGTGAACTTACTTACAAAACAGAAACAGACTCATAGACATAGAAAATAAACTTATGGTTACCAAAGGGGAAAGGGGGTTGGGGAGGGATCAATTCGAAGTTTGGGATTAGCAGATACACACTACTATATATAAAATAAACAATAAGGACCTACTGTATGGCATAGGGAACTACATTCAATATCTTGTAATAACCTATAATGGAAAAGAATCTGAAAATATATATATAACTGAATCACTTTGCTGTATACCTGCAACTAACACAACATTGTAAATCAACTATACTTCAATAAAAAGTTTGTTCTGAAAAAAAATTTTGTTAATTAAAAGTACATTTAAGACATTCTAAACAAAAGAAAAAGGTAAGCTATAGAGAAAATGTAAGTAACTAAGGAATTAAATATGGAATATATAAACCAATGCCTACCTAACTCATTCTATGAGGCTAGTATTACCCTGATACCAAAGCCCAACAAAGGTATTACAAGAAAAGAAAATTTTAGACCAATATCCCTTGTGAATACAGATGCAAAATTTCTCAACAAAATACTAGGAAAATAAGTTCAGCAGCATACTGAAAGCATTATACATCATGATTTATGTGGGATTTATTCCAGGAATGCAAAGATGGTTCAACATATAAAAAAATCAATCTATATAACATAATACATCACATTAATATAATAGAATGCAGAAAAAAGCCACATGATCATCTCAATTCACGTAGAAAAAGCATTTGACAAAATTCAACATTCTTTCATGATGAAATCACTTGATAAACTAGGAATAGAAGAGAATGTCTCAACATGATAAAGGCCATACATGAAAACCCCACCACTAATGTCACACTCAATGATGAATGAATGAGAGCCTTTTCCCTAATATTAGGAACAAGATAAGGATGCCTACTTTATGTCACTTCTATTTAACACAGTACTAGAAGTTCTAACCAGAGCAATTAAGCAAGAAAAAGAAATAAAGGGCATCCAAATTGGAAAGGAAGAAGTAAACTTATCTCTGTTTCAGAGGTTACATGACATTACACATAGAAAATCCAAAGGAGGCCATGTTCACCTTCTGAGATGGACCACATTCTGCCTATGGAATGTGTATCTCTCCTTTCATTTTACTATGGCTTGCTTTTTGAATTCTTTCCTGCACAAAATCAAGGACCCTCACTTGATGGCCCATCCCAGGAACTCGCCTGAGACCTGGGACATGACCATCCTCTTGTGCCTCATTTTCCTGCAACCTCTTTGCAAAGGATATTAATAAATCTAATTCTTACCTATCACTTTCCCTCTTGCTGAATTCCTTCTGCTCCGAAACATAAAGAACCTGAGCTTCATTAAGTCCTGAGACGAGCTGTGTGGTTTCACTTGGAAGACTGTGGGTTTGAGTCCCATCTGGGGTGCAGTTTTAGCTCCTCCTCAAGGGATATACCTAACAATCTGATACAGTCTTTGAGTTCTGCAGGAACTAAGGCCCCCACTCAGGTAGAGGACAGAATGATGATATTGACCTTCCTGACTTCAATCAACTAAAGCTTGGACTCTGTCCACTTTTGCCCCAATTCTATGTTGATCTCCTCTACTCAAGCCTCTTCATGAGTATGCATGTACACTTAGCTAAAAAATTCCCCAATTTTGCTGTTCAGGGAGACACTGCTTTGGGAAAGATCCATCCTGTCCTTCGTACTTGCTGCAAGTAATAAATCCTTCCTTCTCCCGAAAAAAAAAAAAAAAAAAGAAAATCCAAAGGAACCCAAACAAAAAAAATTGTTAGAGGTAATAAATGAATTCAGCAAAGATGCAGGATATAAAATCAACATGCAAATATCAGTTGTATCTCTATACACTTGCAATGAACAATTCAAAAAAGAAATTTAAAAAAAAATTTCATTCACAATAGCATCAAAAAAAAAAATACTTAGGGTACATTTATCCAAGGAGGTGAAAGACTTGTACACTGAAAACTAAAAAACATTATTAAAAGAAATTATAGAAGATACAAATAAACAGAAAGACATTCCATGTTCGTGGACTGGAAAACATAATATTGCTAAGATGGCAATACTACACTAAGTGATATACATATTCAATGCAATCCTTATCAAAATCTCAACAGCATATTTTACAGATATAGAAAAACCCATCTTAGGGCTTCCCTGGTGGCGCAGTGGTTAAGAATCCGCCTGCTAATGCAGGGGACACGGGTTCGAGGCCTGGTCCAGGAAGATCCCACATGCCACAGAGCAACTAAGCCCGTGCGCCACAACTACTGAGCCTGCGCTCTAGAGCCCGTGAGCCACAACTACTGACCCCGTGTGCCACAACTACTGAAGCCTGCGCGCCTAGAGCCCGTGCTCCGCAACAAGAGAAGCCACTGCAATGAGAAGCCCGCGCACCGCAACAAAGAGTAGGCCCCGCTCGCTGCAACTAGAGAAAGCCCCCACGCAGCAATGAAGACCCAACCAAAGCCAAAAATAAATAAATAAATTTATTTTTAAAAAAAAATCATCGAACTGGATCTCCATGTCATGCCACAGAATGGTAAAAACATCGATTAGTGAAAAAGCAAAACTATACTGATGTATAATTTTAAAACACAAAATATATATATTGTCTGTGATATGTGTAGCACTAATAAAAGTACAAAGCAAGAATAGAGATGGTTGTGGTTGTTTCTAGAGAGGAGAGAGAGGGAAGAAATGAGAGGGTGGCTTTTACTATATCATTAGCATTTTATTCCTTCTATTAAAAAAAACAGATCTGAAGCAAATATGGCAAAATGTTAACATCTGTTTAACTTGGCAATGGATTTATGGGTCTCTTTGACATTATTTTCTGTATGTTTGAAATGTTTCATAATTAAACATCTTGATGGAAAAATCTTAGATCTCTCTGAAATCTTACTTAATGTACGAATTGAGATAGCGATTCAAATTTATTTATTTCCAGATGGCTAACCAATTGCTCCCAAACTCCCCGGAAACTTGCACTTTTACCAAACACTGTGCACACTGCTCCCACCAAGGAGGCACTGGGAAGATGGAACTTCACCAGGCCTGCCCTGGAGTGGGGGATTCACTCAGTCACTCAGGCTACGAACTTGGGTGGCCCATCAGGATATAAAAGCAGCCACAGAGGAACGCCCTCAACTTTCTGCCACTAAAACCTCCAGACTCCCCAGCAAATATGCCATCTTTCTGTTCTAGTTACAACCACAGAGCCGCCTTCTCAGGATCCCAGCCCTGCCCACATTCTCTTCTCATTCTCTCTCCTGTACCTCAACCTTGCCTCCTTTCTACTAGGTCCACCCAGCATTTAAACACGCTCCCATCTTAACACATGAAACAACAAGCACAAAGTCCCACTTTCCCAAGCCCACAGCCCTGCTAACTAGTGCTCGCCTTTTCCCTTCCCTTCACAGCCAGACTTCTTCAAAGATTCCCACTTTCTCACCACGTTCCTCAACACCTCAGCTTCACCAGCCCACTGAAACTGCTCTGGTGGACACTGCCAATGACCTCTGGCATTGAGTCCAACCAAAGGACTGGTCAGGGGAGACTGGGAGCAGAGGACTTAGCAATTTTCCTCTGGTTCCCATCCCTACAGTCTGAATTTTTATTTCCATGTTCGTGTTTTGCTTTCATTAAAATAACAATTCCTATGATCACCCACAGCAGTTTTTAATTCTCCTCTTCCTTGAAGGTTCAGATGCAGCCAACACCACGGACCAGTCCCTCCTTGAGACATGTCCTTCCTGGGTTCCATGTCACCACAGTCTCCCTTCTGGTCGCTTCTTCTTGGCAAAGCTCCCTTCTGCCCAGGCTTTCAATGCTGGCTTCCTCACAGTTCTGTCCCACTTCTCACTATATCCTGTTTCTTGGGCGGGGGGCAGGGGGAGATTTCATCCATACCATGGCTTCAATTATTAACAGTATGTTGATGGCTCCAGCACTCTGGGTTCAATTTAGATCTCTCTCCTCAGCTCCAGACCCCCAGATCCACAGCCTCCTCAGATATCTCTACTTGGATGCCTACAGCCACTAAAATCATCATATTCAAAATCAAAGTCATCATTTTCCTTCACCAAACCTACTCCTCTTCCCACTGTACCCGTCTCAAAAACAGAAATCACCATCCATCCAGTTGCTCAAGCCAGAAACCTGCGAATCTTACTATATTGATTTTGCCCCTTAAATCTCTCCAATAATTCACATGTCTTCACCCCTGGACCACCTCGTTTTCTCACCTGGATTACTGCAACCACCTTCTCACTGGTCTCCCAATCATTTGCTATGCTCCAGCCAGAGTGAGCCTTCAAACCAACACCGCATATGGCACCACTCTGCTCAAAATACTTCACTGGCTCCCCCTCGTTTCTCAGATTGTCCAAACTCCTCAACACAGCTACAGAGCTTCATGACCTGTGACTTGTCCCCTAAAGACTGCCCAGCCTCATCTCCCACAATTCCCTCCAGTCACTGGGAACGGCTATCAATCCCTCCTGCCTCCAGGCCTTTTGCACTCACTGTACCTTCCGCCTGGAACGCCCTCTCCTTCCCACTGGTCTATAGCTGCTGGACTAACTCTTCATCCTTCAACTGCTGGTTCAAAGGTCACCTCCTCCAGAGGCCTCCCCTTGACCTGGACTCGGTTAGTTCCTTTATGGTGGTGCTCCCCTGTGAAAAGTGCCTCACCCATCAGAGAGTTTATCCTGCTTCCTGTGGCTCTTTATTTAATGTCTGTCTCCTGAGAGCAGGACTAGGTCTCTCAATCACCATTTCATCTCCAGCGTCTATTATAGAGCTTGGCACAGGGCACATGGTTCAGCAGATGTGAGGAAAATGCCTTCAGTTCTCGGCCTACTGAAGGTACAGACAAGTAAAGAAACAAACAATACAATCAAGTGCGATAATAGATTATATATGTGTGTGGATGCTGTGGGTTGCTATAGTCTGGATGTCTGTGTCTCCCTAAAATTCGTATATTGAATTCCTAATGCCCACTGTGATAGCATTAGGACGTGGGGCCTTTGGGAGATGCTTAGGTCATGACGATGGAACCCTCATGAATGGGATTAATGCTCTTATGAAAGAGACCCCACAGAGCTCCTTTGTGAGGATACAAGAAGTCTGTGACCTGGAAGAGGGCCCTCACCCAACCATGCTGGCACCCTGATCTCAGACTTCCAGCTTCCAGAACAGTGAGAAATAAATTTCTGTTGCTTATAAGTTACCCAGCCTGTGGTATTTTGTTATAGCAGCCCAAACAGGCTAAGACGTGGATATATGTGGACGTGGTTGTATGTATATGAAGCGCTGAGGGAACACAATGAACTTTCTGGGCTAGCCAAGGAAGGTCACATAAGATAAAGTGACATTTGAAATGGCTTATCATTTCTTCCATTCATTCAATAAATAATCTCTGGGCACCTACTTGGTGCCAGGCGCTGTTGAAGGCACTGAGGATACAGCATAAAATGAGACAGACATTGTCCCTGACTTCCTGGAGCTTATTCTAGTGGGGATAGAGAGAGAAATTAAACTCAAAAAATAAGCTAATTTCAGGAAATGATATATGCATTGAAGAATATAAAACATTGTAGGTGTTTACCAGGATCAAGGCAGAAGGGGGTGTGTGTCTGTGTGCCTATGTTAGGTCTCCCTGCGGAGGTGCCATAGGTGTATATAACCTGAGAAGATGGAGCCAGCCATTCAAAGATCTCTGGGAAGATGGCGCGAGGCAGAGGGAACAATGAGACTCACTGGTTCAAAGGACAGGAAGAAGGGCAGTGGGACAGAAACGCAGTAAGATGTTATATCTTCAACCCAAACCCTGCCCTGGAACTCCAGAATTACAGAGTCAACTACCAACTGACCATCACCACTGGGATATCTAATAGGCATCTTGACCTTCATATGTCCAACACCAGCCTAGTTTCCTCCTCCAAACCCGTTTCTTCCCACTTGAGTAAATGACAATTCCATTCTCCCAGTTGCTCAAGCTAAAATCCCTGGAGTCATACTTGACTCCACCTCACATCCAATCCATCAACAAATCTTGGCTCTACCTTCAAAATATATCCAGAATCCGGCTGCTTCCCACCACCTCCACTGCTACCCCCCAGTCTGTGCTGACGTATTTGGATCTTATCCTTTGTGTGAGGCATAATTATTTGAAGGCTTTCCAGAACTCGGTAGAGAAGGGACACTTGCTTATAGGGGTGTGCTGAAGCCAGCTCAGGCCAGTTCACAAGAGCCAACTGGTAAGTTTTCAGGAATGTTGCAAGATGACTGACATCACAGTGATAGCATGAATTTTGCCATGATGGGGCTATTTATACCATGGATACTGGCAAACATTACATCTGGGCTTCCCCTTCCACCACCCCACCCTACCCTGGCGATCCCGGTGTTCCACATTTACCAGCACACAGCTGCATGTGCAAATCTGTATTACATAAAGATAATTCTTGTGTCATGTGGTTCTCTACAGGTGTTTATATTTGTGAATACACATTAGAACCACCTGAGGAACT
The DNA here is from genome assembly GCF_009873245.2 of Balaenoptera musculus. Lineage (NCBI taxonomy): Eukaryota > Metazoa > Chordata > Mammalia > Artiodactyla > Balaenopteridae > Balaenoptera > Balaenoptera musculus. The sequence goes on along the minus strand of NC_045794.1, from coordinate 45,993,692 downwards.
CTGCGTACCATACAGCTGTCTGCCTGAACTCAGTTAAGGACTACTGGATCGGGAACACTTGTTAAGAGGCTGTTGGCAGTGATGCAAGTGAGATGAAGGTACCAAGCATGGGAAAGAAGAGGCGAGTTGTGAGAGAAGTCTAGAAGTAGAATGAGTGGACTTTGTTGTTGACCCTGATTCCTTTCCTCCATATCACTTCCTTCTCAGTTTGTAATCACAGGCTCATTTCTGTGATTCTTTAATCTCTGTCTTCCTCTCCTGACTGTAGTCCATGAGGGCAGGGGCTGCGTGTCTGCTCACCACTGTACCCCCAGAGCAGAGCCCAATACCTACACCAGCACGACCTCATTGCAGTCGTTAAATGATGAAAGGAGGACAAAGTGAAGAAGTAAGAGTCAATAATGACACTCAGATGTCCAGCTTAGGTGACAGAAAGGAGAAACACAGATAAAAGTGTGGTTGGGGGTTCGGAGGGGAGGATTTGGGAAATGTTGACTTGAACTGCCTCTGAAAATCCAGGCAGTGCCGTGAAGCTAGAAATATGAGTCTTAAACTTAGAGTTTAGGGTCTGGGAGAGAAACTCTTGACTATACCACGCAACCCTGCCCTCTTCTCTTAGAACCTGAGTTGTCACTGGGGGAGTGTCAACTTCCCTCTCCCAAGACTCACCCGAACCTCAGCCTCCCGGGGCCTCCCGTTGAGGTCGCATTTGGACCCATTGCCATAGGTCTGGCTGTGGTAGCGTTTCAGGCGATGCTGCTTGGAGGCCTGGGGAGGACATCAGGCAGGAGGGAGGGGTGTGAGAAAGACAGCAAGAGGGAAGAGGAGCACTTTATCCTAATAGCCACCAAACCCCAAGAAACACGTCAGCTAATCCTGACCCTCCCCTTCTCGTCAGGGCTCTCAGTCTGTAGCCCAGACCCCTTTCTCTCCCAATCCCACACTCCTGCCACCTTGGCTGTTTCATCATTCCAGTCGAAGGCCGATTGGTAGTAGCCGAGATAGAGGACTTCACCTTTGATCTCTGAATCTGCAAGAGAAAGCACAGTGAAGCATGGTTACCCTGTCCTCAGAGGACTAGGAGGGAAGGGAAATGGGGAGGGAGGTCACCTTCCACGACAGGTTGCTGAGGGCTTAGGAAAAATGTAGGCGGGAGTCACCTTCCATGTGGTACTGCTGGATGTGGCGTCCATAGCAGAATTCATACGTCCACCAGTCCTTGGTCTGACAATAAAAAAAATGAACAATCGGGGGATGGAGTACAGATGTCTCTTCTTGGAACCAGAATCTCTCCTGGCTCCAAGACACATAACCTCTCATTCACTTTTCATCTCTCTCTGCTTCCACACTCAATCCTCCAGGTTCTCGGTGAGGAGGGAGGGCTGTTTGCCTTCTGTGACTTGGAGAGAGACCTCTACAGCCTAAGTGGTTAGCACCTGTGGGCTTTCCACTCTTCTCTTTTTATAAAAAAATCCTTCTTTGAGGATTTCCCTGGTGGTCCAGTAGTAAAGAATCCGCCTTGCAATGCAGGGGATGTGGGTTCGATCCCTGGTCAGGGAACTAAGATCCCACATACTGTGGTGCAACTAAGCCCGCATGCCTCAAACTAGAGAGCCCACGCGCCCTGGAGCCTGCGTGCCACAACTAGAGAAAAGAAAAACCTGCATGCCACAAATAGAGAGAGAAGCCCGTGCGCCGCAACGAAAGATCTCGTGTGCCTCAACGAAGATCCCACGTGCGGCAACTAAGACCCAACACAGCCACAAAAAAAAAAAAAAATCCTTCTTTGTCGTCCATAAAGATACGAAATCATGATATCCTTGAAGCACTCAGACCAGGGAAACATAGAATATTAAAGTATTAATTGAACTCCCTTATACTGTTTTAGCCACGGGGGATATAGCTGTGAACAAGATAAATTCTCTGACTTCATAGACTTATGTTCTAGTGCTAGGACTCAGACCAAAAATGAATAAACTGATGATTCAGTTAAAAAGATGATTTCAGATCATGAAAAGTGCCATGATGAAAATAAAATAGGATACTGGGCAGAGAGTGACAGGGGAGGGGGTGACTTTGCCAGGAAGGCTTCTCTAGGGGAGTGACCTTACTGCCCCACACTGACCCTCTTTAGCACCTCAATCTTAGCTTAACCCTTATTCTGAGTTCTTCTAACTCTCCTCTACATTCAGCAAAGTGTCATCAGTGGTTACAGGATTCTTTGCTTCTTTCCGATCTGTACAATATGCCTAGTCCTTCAATGGCCTTCTTAATTCCAACAGATCCTCCCCATCACTCCTCATTCACAGGCACAATGGTTCCCAAATAGATAGTTTCCAAGCCCTAGTTCCCTCCATCCCAGTCCCTTTCACCTTCAGCAGGCAGGGCGCATCTTTCATTGGGCTCAACAACTCAGGGATCCCAGGCCCTTGGTAAGCAGGTGCCTCCTCCTCCCTTTCACGCTGGAAGTGAATAGCTCCAGCTGGCAGGCGACATTCATAGCGCTGCTTGTACTTAGAGGAGACAATCACCACGTCCGAAGCTTGGCTCTGGGAAAGAAGTGGGGGTCGGGGGGCAGGGAGGCAAAGAGAGGTTGGGATCAGGGAGAACAACGAGATCCCTCTTCATATCCTGGGGAAGAGCCCAGTCAAGACAGAGTGAGCCACAAGTCCTCCAGCTGTGCTTAGCGGGTGAGGGGCGAGGGCACTCCCACTTCTCCACGGGGGAGGAGTCTGAGTGTTTCAATCAGGAACTGGGACCTGAAGTGGACAGTGGGAAGCCCCACCCCTCCCAGGCCCTGGCCCCAGGGGAATGGGTCTCTGATTACGACCCTCAGGAGTCCTCATGAAACCCCTGCTTAACTCTTCCCGATTCTCCTTAGGCTCCCGCCACAGACTCCACAGCTGCCCTTCTTCCTCTACCTTCTCCCCCTTCCCCTTCTGCCCCGGACCCTCGTCCCCTCTACGCCTCCTCACCTGCCCTCCCATGACAGGCAACGGCAGTATCTCGATCCCATAACGCATCTCACTCAGCTCCTCCAGGTTCAGGCTCCCGACACCGCCGGTCAGACTTGCGGGAAACAGGAGCCCCAGAAGCAGCAGCCCCAACAGACTGGACAGCAGCGTTTCCGCCGCCATTTTTCGTTCCCCTTCTAATCCAGAACAACTCCTTCCGCCCTAAACCTGGCGGCGGCCTCACCCCGCCCATCGACGCTCCAAGGTGTCATTGGTTAAATGTTCTGTCCCTCTTACGTGCCCTAGTCCCATTTGCCAATGTGGCTCCAAAGCCCACGAGGAGGTGGATCACGACGATTAGCAAAACCACTCGCTGCGCGCGATTGGTCAGAGAGGCCAACCAATCACCAACGATATTGGACCCCCTCCCACCCTCTATCAGTTCCCGAGAGGCACCGTCTACCCGCTAGGCCTAGTTCAGCAGTTTTTCTCGGTCCTCGCCCAGCTGTTGTGCGCATCTCTAATTGCTTTTTAAGCCGTTTCTTGTATTGTGTCCGGCCGCCGCCAGGCGGAGGATGGAGGCGGATGGGTGCGTGCACGCAATACTCCTGAAAGCTGCTTATACTTGTGGCAAAACAATTATTATATAATAGTATTCCTCTTTTCACATATACATACAACTTAAGGGCAATCTGGTAATTTCTGTCAAAACCTTTCTGCGCGATCCTGCAGTTGTCTAATAAAATTATCCTAAAGAAATAACGGGGGCTTCCAGTTGAAAACTGGGAGCGGGGTGGGGTGGGGTGGGGAGAGGAGCAGGCGGCGAATGCACGTATTATCCTCCAGGCCATGTAGGAACAAAGGGACAGGGAAAAGAGACAACAGCAGCAACATTTTAGAAGCTAGAAAGCAGATGGAGGAATGGTAACTGATTTAGCAAACCTGTGAAATTGATTCCTAAACAAACATAAACATGAAATGACTGTATCTTTGGAAAAACTCATCTGGAGAATCTGTCCAGCCCCAAAGAGAATCCCAAAGATACTCTCATCAGGCTTCTCTTAAAGAAATAGGTGAAGGAATCCTACAATTAAGCCCCTGGCCTACGTGCCCCAGCCCTCACACAATCTTTCCAATCAGCTTTTTAATATCCTCACTCTAAAATATAAGCAGACAGCCAAGGATCATAAAACATTTAAGGAAAGTATTTAATGTACAAGGAAGAAACCAAAACAAGCAAGAAGAAAAAGAGCAACTTAGAGGAAACAAATTGCAAGGGAGAAAAAGCAACTGAAAATTAAACAAAAAATCCATCAAGATCCTCAGAGAGATAATATATTGTGTGCGTAAGATAACAACAGGAAGCTATTTTAAAAAGTAACTACTATTCAGGTAAGAAAAAAAGAGCTCTTGGAAATCAAAACCATGATAGCAGAAATAAAAATTCAGTAGAAAGACTGGAGGATAAAGTTGAAAATCAAATTTGCTCTACTTTAGGAGAAAATTAATAAAAAGCAAAGGATCAGTCCAGCAAGTTGAACATCTGAATAATGACAGTTCCACAAAAAGAACAGAGACTCAGAATGGAAGAAATAATCACAGAAATTATTTTAAAGTATTATCCTGAAATGGAGAACTGAGTCTCTAAATTGAAAGGGCACACTGATAGCAAAACAAATCAGGCCCACACCACATCCATCATTATAGAATTTCAGAACACTGGACACAGACAAACAATTCTAAGAGCTTCTAGAGAGAAAGGACAAGTTGCATACAAGGATCAAGAATCAGAGCAGTTAGGCTTATCAAAACATTGTAAGATAGAAGACAAGAAAGAATGGTTTCAAATTTTTGAAGGAAATTATTTCCAACCTAGAATTCTACACACAGCCAAACTATGATCTAATTATGAGTCCAGAATAAAGACAGTTTCAGACATGCAAGGTCTCAAAATATGGATATTCCATGCATTGTTCTTCAGAAAGATAGGAGAGGATTTATTACACCAAGACAAATGTTAGTCAAAAGACAGAAAAGGTATGAAATCCAAGAAACAAGGTATCCGGCACAAAAGAGAAACAAAAGGAATCCCCAAGGCGATGTTGAAAGGAGATTCCAAGTTGTAGGGCAGGACTAGAGATCAATTCATAAGATAAGAGCAGTTCAGAAGGATTTGGGAGTGATTTCTTTAAGAAATAAAATTGATTGAATACTAATACATTTGAACTTATTGAGAACAGATTTGTTTAACCAGAGGAGAGCCTGGGAATATATTAATGATAAGTATCATTATGTAGAAAGTTAAGGGGGAAAAAAGACATTAATTCTACTGAAAATAAAAAGTTGTGTTGGAAAAGCTAAACAGACTTCTTTTTTCTTCAGTGTGGTTGGTTATCCTCACACTAAAAACAACTTAAAATGCTGAGTAAAATATAATTATCTTCCTTCTTAAAGCATGGTAAAGCCAACAGGACAGTGAAGAATTAACAGGCCAAAATCTAAATGAAGTCAGAAAACCTAGAGGGTTTTGACAGTCAAAACCCTGTAGTCACATTTGCTTGGAAGGCATTTGCCAAAGTTGCAGAGTTGATCTTTGTTTTTTTTTAATTTTAATTTTAATTTTTTAAAATTTTTATTTATTTATTTGGCTGTGTTGGGTCTTAGCTGCAGCATGCGGGATCTTCGTTGTGGCATGCGGGATCTTTCGTTGCCGTGCACGGGTTCCTTATTGTGGTGCACGGGTTTCTCTAGTTGTGGTGCACAGGCTTCTCTCTAGTTGTGGTGCACGGGCTCCAGAGCGCATGGGCTTAGTAGTTGCGGCACGCAGGCTCTCTAGTTGTGGCGTGTGGGCTCAGTAGTTGTGGTGCATGGGGTTAGTTGCCCTGCAGCATACAGGATCTTAGTTCCCTGACCAGGGATTGAACCCGCATCCCCTGCATTGGAGGGCAGATTCTTAACCACTGGACCACCAGGGAGGTCCCCAACCTTTGTTTTTTTAATGTATTTTTTGAACTCTTTTTAAAATTGAAGTATAGTTGATGTACAATATTATGTAAGTTACAAATGTACAATATAGTGATTCACAATTTTTAAAGGCTATACTCCATTTACAGTTATTATAAAATATTGACTATATTCCCTATGCTTTACAATATATCCTTGTAGCTTATTTCATACATAATAGTTTGTATTTCTTAATCCCCTACCCCTATATTGCCTCTCCCCCTTCCCTCTGCCCACTGGTAATCACTAGTTTTTTCTCTACATCTGTGAGTCTGCTAGCTTGTTGTATTTTTTGGATCCCGTATGTAAGTGATGTCATACAGTATTTGTCTTTCTCTGTCGGACTTATTTCACTCAGCATGATACCCTCCAAGTCCATCCATGTTGCTGCAAATGGCAAATATTCATTCTTTTTTATGGCTGAGTAGTATTCCATTGTATATATATACCATGTCTTCTTTATCCATTCATCTGTTGATAGACACTTAGATTGCTTCCATATCTTGGCAATTGTAAATAATGCTGCTATGAACATTGAGGTGCACGTATCTTTTCGAATTAGTGTTTTTGTTTTTTTTCAGATATATACCCAGGAGTGGGATTGCTGTATCATATTGTAGCTCTATTTTTAGTTCTTTGAGAAACATCCATACTGTTTTCCACAGTGACTGCACCAATTTACATTCCCACCAACAGTGTACAGATTTGAGCTTTGTTGACGTGTTTTTGTTTTCTAGAGTATGGGACAGAAGGTCCACTAGAGGTGGAGACTCTGAGAGAAAATCCTCCTGGTAGTGAACCTGTCCCCAGGTCCCCAGCTCCAGGGAACTGCAAGGAAGTTTGCCTCAGTGCCAAACAAGGGAGAATTTGTAATCACAAGTAGGCCCTTAAAGAAATTTACAGACCAATTTCACAACATTTAAATGGTTTAAAAAAAATTCAAGCTGTAAATTTAGATTTAAGTGGTTCTGAGGAGGAGAAAATAATGGCCCAGGCACTTGGCAGAAGCAAATGCAAATCCACTCTGAAAAAATATCCCCTTCATCCCAGGCACCAAAGAACTCCTACAAATCATTTTCCAAGGGAAGTTAGTAACTCATAATGAAAAATAACTAAACCCAAAAGGACATAAGACACTGTGAATGAGAACCAGAAGAAACAACAGCAGAAACGGAGCCCAGAAGAATTCAGTATTGTAATTACCTGACACTGATTATAATTATGCTCACTATACTTAAAGAAATAAAAGAAATTTGAAAATATATCAGAAAACAGGAAACTATAAAAATAAATCTAACATATTTAAAATAGAGTTTCTAGAAATAAAAATATAGAGTTTTAAATTTAAAACTAAATAAAATAACTAAATAGTTTAAGAAGCAATTATTCTTCAGAGAAGAATTCCAGCTAATAAGAGCAGAAGGAATGATATACTGTCATCATTTTATAATCCTAACGAAATAATTGATCAAGGCAGTAGTCATCAATGACTGTCAGAAACATTAGCCAAGAGGCTTATAGATGAATCAAGCTGACACCATGTGCATACACTGATAAAACTTAACATCATGAAAAGAGGAACAACCAGACATTATGTGCTTCTTGATGGGATACAGTAGGAAGTACAGAGCATCATCTACAAAGGATTCTTGCCAAAAAAACAAGACTCTGTATATAACTACCAGTTTATAAGAAATATGAGAAACAGGACAATATGTTAAACAACACCATGAGAATCAAGAATAAAAGAGGATCAATATTCCAGTTTCTTCAACAAATATATTGCAAGAAAAAAAGGGGGAAGAGAACTGTTATAGGTTAAAAGAGGTTTAAGAAATGTATCAGTCAAATGCAATGTATAGCTCTTGTTTGGATCCTGAATCAAACTACCTAGAAAAAGACTTTTATGAGTCAACTAGGGAGATTTGGACACTGACTGGATATTATATGATATTAAGATATCATTGTCAATTTTGCTGGATGTAATAATGGTATTATGGTTACGTTAAAAAGATACTCCTTATCTCTTAGAGATACATACTCATGTATGTATCAATGAAACAGTATAATGACTGGCATTTGCATTAAAATAATTCTGTGGGAGTCTGGGAGAACTGGTGGGAGTATAGATGAAACAAAATTGACCATATTTTTAGTTGAAGCAGCATGATAAATACATGGAGATTCATTATACTTTACTTTTGATTGTATTTGAAATTTTTCATTTAAATTTTCTTTTTAAAAACTCAAAGAAAGTTTAAACTTAGCTGAAGATAGGATTAGTGAAGTAGAAAACACATCAGAAGAAGATACCCAGAATGAAACACAGAGCAACAAAGAGAGAAATATGAAAGAGAAAATAAGACATACAGAGAGTAAAGTGAGAAACCTGGTTAGAGTCCTGGAAAGAGAAAGAAAGAATGAAGCAAAGATAATTGTTGAGCATATCCTAGAACTAATGAAAGATACAAAATCCACATATTCAAGAGGCCCCCAAAAATTTAAAGCAGAATAGATGGAAAAGAAGTCTATACTTAAGACATATCACCATGAAACTAAGTGACACTAACGAATAACAGCAGATATCAAAAGCATCCAGAGTATGGGTTGGATGGGTGGATGCATGTGTCAGAACTCATTGACCTACAACATAGGCCCATGCATTTCACTGCATGTACATTTACCACAATAAAAATAAAATTAAAAGCTGCCAGAGAAACAGATTACCTTCAAAGAAGCAGCAGTTGGACTGAGAACTGACTTCTCAAATGACACCAGTGGAAGCCAGAAGACAATAAATGATATCGTCAATGTGATGAAAGAAAATAACTGCCACTGGGAATTTTATGGCTAGTGAAAATATCTTTCAATAATGAGGGCAAAATACAAATATTTTCAGACCAAACAAAAAACAAAAACAACCCCCCAGGAGGGTTTGCAACCAGGAAAGATATACTTCAGAGGAAAGGACAGGGATACAAGATGGAAGGTCTGAGATGTAAGAAGGAATGAAATGGAGAAATAGGTAAAAATCCTACATGATTATTGACAGTAGAAAAAAACAGTGCTAATGTCTTCTGGGGTTTAACTATTAAGGTGGAATCAAAACACACCAAAGCAATAACACACATTGGGAACTTGATGAATAAAGTAAATTGTTCAAGGTTTCTTGTATTGTCTGCAAGGAGAGTGTGCTGATTATTATGTCTTTTGGCTTCAAATCCACCCTTCTATATACCACTGTGATGTTGGAGCTGGTATTCTGAAAACCACATTTCATTTTTTTCTTTTAAACAGACTTTATGTTTTACAGCAGTTTCAGGTTCACAGAAAAATTGAGCATAAAGTACAGAGAGTTCCTATATAACCCCTGTCCTCACACATGCAGAGCCTCTCCTACTATCAACATCCCACACCAGAGTGGCACATTCCCTATAATCATTGAACTTACATTGACACATCATCACCCAAAGTCCACAGTTTACACTAGGGTTCACTCTTGGTGTTATACATTCTATGAGGGTTTTTTCTTTCTTTTTTTTCCTTTGGCCATATTTGGTGTGCACCAATCTCACCAAGGAGCCCTGGCTGCGCTAGGTGTACAGGAAGAGCCTCTCACCCATGTCAGTGGATACTTGGTCGACATGGAGGGCCAGCAAAAGCATGGCTGCAGGCCAGCCCAAGTGTGGACCTGCCCCATTGGCCACGGGTGCTGGCGCCTCCCTGGAGACCTCCCTGTGGTCCATGGGGATCTTGAGTTTCATCATCTCATACTTCTCACCCTCATCCTCCTCACTCTTCACCAGCAGCACCAATCTCCTCTTGCATCTCTTCCTCCTTCCCTTCCTCTTCCCCCTCCTGTTCCCCCCTCCTCCTCCATCTGCTATTCATCAGGCATCTTAGTGTCCTTCAAGGTCTCTCCTGTGGCCGACTGGGAGGTCTCTGCTGTGGCCAAACAATCCTGCTCCACCTGAAACCAGCCACCTGTGCTCCCTCCACGGCCTGGGCCTTTAGTTCCCATGAGTTTTGACAAATGTATAATGACATATATTTACCATTAATAGTATCGTACAGAATAGATTCACTGCCCTAAAAATCCTCTGTAACCCGTCAATTCATCCTTTCCATTAACCATTGGCAAACACTGATCTTTTTATTGTTTCCATAGTTTTACCTTTTCCACAATGTCATATAGTTGGAATGGTACAATCTGTAGCCTTTTAAGATGGGCTTCTTTCATCTAGTGATATGCAATTAAGCTTCCTCCATGTCTCTTCATGGCTTGATAACTCTTTTTTTTTTTTAACTGCTCAATAATATTCCACAGTCTGGAGGTACCACAGTTTATTTATCCATTCATCTACTGAAGTACATCTTTGTTACTTCCAGGTATTAGCAATTATAAATAAAGCTGCTATAACATCTGTGTGCAGGTTTTTGTGTGCATGTAAGTTTCCAATTCATTTGAGTAAATACAAGGAGCATGATTGCTAGATTGTATGCTAAGAGTATGTTTAGCTTTGTTAGAATCTACCAAACTGTCCTTCGATGTGACTGTGCCATTTTGCATTCCCAACAGCAATGAATGAGAGTTTCTGTTGACTCACACTGGCATTTGGTATTGTCATGTTGTCTAGATTTTGGCCATTCGCATAGGTGTGTAGTGCTATCTTGTTGTTGTTTTAATTTGCAATTTCCTAATGCCATATGATGTAGAGCATTTTTTTTCATAAGCTTATTTTGCCACCTGTATATCTTCTTTGGTGACGTGTCTTATTGTGTGTTTTTCCCATTTTTAATTGGCTTGTTTGTTTTCTTATTGTTGAAAATTGAGAGTTCTGGGGTATCATTTTGGATACAATTCCTTTATCAGATATGTCTTTTGCAGATTTTGTTCTCCCAGTATGTGGCTTGTCTTCTCATCCTCTTGACAGCATCTTTCACAGAGCAGAAGTTTTTGATTTTAAGGAAGTCCAGCTTATCAATAATTTCTTTCATGGATGGTGTCTTTAGTGTAGTGTCTAAAATGTTATTGTCATACCCAAGATTTTAATCTATCTAGATTTCCCTACGTTGTTTTTTTTTTTAACATCCTTATTGGAGTATAACTGCTTTACAATGGGTGTGTTAGTTTTCTGCTTTATAACAAAGTGAATCAGTTATACATATACATATATCCCCATATCTCCTCCCTCATATATCCCATATCCCTCCCACACTCCTTATCCCACCCCTCTAGGTGGTCACAAGCACTGAGCTGATCTCCCTGTGCTATGCGGCTGCTTTCCCACTAGCTATTCTATTTTACATTGGTAGTATATGTAAGTCCATGCCACTCTCTCACTTCGTCCAGCTTACCCTTCCCCTCCCGTGTCCTCAAGTCCATTCTCTACACCCTACGTTGTTTTTAAGAGTTTTATAATTTTGCGTTTTATACCTAGGTCTATGATCCATTTTGAGTTAACATTTGTGAAGGGCGTAAGGTCTTTGTCTAGATTCTTTTTTTTTTTTTTTGCATGTAGCTGTCCAGTTGTTCCAGCACCATTTGTTGAAAAGACTGTGTTTTCTCCATTGTATTGCCTTTGCTCCCTTCTCTCTCTCTCTCTTTTTTTTTAGCTGTGCCTCGCAGCTTGTGGAACTTAGTTCCCCAACCAGGGATTGAACCCGGGCCCTCAGCAGTGAAGGCGTGAAGTCCTAACCACTGAACTGCCAGGGAATTCCCAGCCTTTGCCCCTTTCTCAAAGATCAGTTGACTATATTTATGTAGGTCGATTTCTGAGATTTCTTTTTTTTTTTTAATATTTATTTGGCTGCACCAGGTCCTAGTTGCAGCACACGGGATCTTTAGTTGCAGCATGAGAACTCTTAGTTGCGGCACGTAGGATCTAGTTCCCTGACCAGGGATTGAACCCAGGCCCCCTGCATTGGGAGCGCAGAGTCTTAGTCACTGGACCACCAGGGAAGTCCCTATTTCTGAGATTTCTGTTCTGTTCCATTGATCTATTTGTTTCTTCTTTCACCAATACCACTATGCTTTGGTTACTGTAGCTTTATAGGAAGTCATGAAGTCAAGCAGTGTCAGTCTGCAAGTTTGTTCTTCTCCCTAATATTGTGTTGGCTATTCTGGGTCTTTTGCCTCTCCATATAAACTTTAGTATTGGTTTATCAATATCCACAAAATAACTTGCTGGTGTTTTGATTGGAATTGTGTTGAATCTATAAATCAAATTGGGAAGAACTGACATCTTAACAATATCGAGTCTTCTTATCCATGAACATGAATATCTCTCCATTTACTTAATTTTTCATTGATTTCTTTCATCAGAATTTATAGTGTTCCTCATAAAGATATAATACACATTTTGTTAAATTTATACCTAAGTATTTCATTTTTGGGAGTGCTAAAGTAAATGGTATTGTGATTTTAACTTCAAATTCCCCTTGTTCATTGCTGGTATATAGGCAAGCAACTGTCTTAAAGGACTTTTTTATTGTTTTGAAATATACATAATATAAAATGTACCACCTTAGCCATTTTTAAGTATACAATTCTGTGGTATTAAGTACATTCACATTGTTGTGCAGCATCATCATCATCCATCTGTAAACACTTTCATCTTTAAAAACTGAAACTCTATGCCTATTAAGCAATAACTCCCTATTATCCCCTACCCCAACCCCTGGCAACCACCATTATACTTTTTGTCTTTATGGTTTTGACTACTCTAAGTACCTCATAAAAGTAAAATCGTATAGTATTTGTCCTTTGGTGACTGGCTTATTTCACTCAGTATAAAGTCCTCAGATTCATTTATGCTGTAGCATATTGCAGAATAATATTCTGTTGTATGTATATGCCACATTTTTCTTATCCATTCATCTCTTGATGGACACTTGTGTTGCTTCCACATTTTGGCTATTGTGAATAATGCTGCTATGAACATGAGTGTACAAATATATCTCATTGAGACCCTGCTATTTTTAAAAAAATATTCTTTTCCATTATGGTTTGTCATAGGATATTAAATATAGTTCCCTGTGCTATACAGTAGGACCTTGTTGTTTATTCATTCTATATAACAGTTTGCATCTGCTAATCCCAACCTCCCAATCCGTCACTTCCCCAGTTCCCTCCCCCTTGGCAACCACCAGTCTATTCTCTATGTCCGTGATTCTATTCTGTCTCATAGATAGGTTTATTTGTGTCATATTTTAGATCCACATATAAGTGATATCATATGATATCTGACTTACTCAGTGTGATAATCTCTACTTGCATCCATGTTGCTGCAAATGGTATATATGGTATATATATGTGTGTATATATACCACATCTTCTTTATCCATTCATCTGTTGATGGACATTCAGGTTGTTTCCATGTCTTGGCTATTGTGAATAGCACTGCTATGAACATAATCTTTTTGAATTGTAGTTTTGTCTGGATATATGCTCAGGAGTGTGATTGCTGGATCATATGGTAATTCTATTTTTAGTTTTATGAGGACTTCCATACTGTTTTCCATAGTGGCTGCACCAACTTACATTCCCACAATAGTGTAGGAGGGTTCCCTTTTCTCCACACTCCCTCCAGCAATTGAATGTTTATTCGATTGCTTATTCAATTGAGATGATCATGCAGTCCTTTCCCTTCATTTTGTTAATGTGGGATATTACACTGATCAATTTTTGTATATTGACTCATCCTTGCATTCCAGAAATAAATCCCATTTGCTCATGGTGTATGATCCTTTTAATATGCTGCTGAATTCTATTTGCTAGAATAGAAAGAATAGAAATCTTTATCAAAGATTTTGCATTATGTTGATACAGGATACTTGTCTGTAGATTTCTTTTATTGTAGTTCTTTGTGTGGCTTTGGTATCAGTGTTATGATAGCAGAAGTGGTGTGCTGCTGTAACAAAAACCAAAATACATGGCACTGACATAGCAATCAGGTGGCCATCAATGAGAAAATTATACTGGAGGCTCAAAGGATGGCAATCTATTTGTGTTAGTAAACAAGACAGTAAACACTGTTCTGTTAGGAAAACAGAAACAATTCTGGGTATTTCGAATAGAGAGAATTTAATACAGATAATCATTTACAAAGTGCCACAAGGGATGGAGTAGAAAAAAGGGGAAGATAAGGTTACTCAATGATTAGTAAGTGCAGGAAGTCACTAACTCTAGGGCCAGTGGAGCAAAAGGGGAAATGGTGTTACCCAGGATCTACCATTGCTGAGCACTGAGGCTGCTGCTGTTGAAACCCAGATGCCTGAACAGGAACAGAATCACATTGCTACCAATGTTACCACTGCAGCTCCCTCCAGCGCTGTCAGAACCTAACAGGAACCCACATGATTAGGAAAGTAGTCCTACTTGACATTAGAAAAGATGTTCTAAAAGGGTAAGTGTGGAGCTAAGAGACCAAAGACACTATCTGGAACATCATGTTCTACAATGACAAAATACTTGGTAAAATGATGCCTGTAATAATTTGGAAAACACAGTATACGCTATTGAGCACAAAGGGAAGAGGTTGGAAAGAATCAAATGGCCAGCATGCACTGGAAAATTTTGGATGCATTACAAAAAAGAGATGAGAACTGGCTTTTTTTTTTTTTTTTTTTTTTTTTTTAGAACTGGCTTTTTTTTTGCAAGCAAATATTAAAGGGAATTACATGTCCAGAAACATTAGGTCTTAAACTGTTGGAAAACTCTATTGCTTTAAGACTTAAAACAGTGGGAAATAAAATTGAGAAGGCCCTGATCAAAAAGTCTTACTGGGCTTCCCTGATGGAGCAGTGGTTGAGAATCTGCCTGCCAATGCAGCGAACACGGGGTCGAGCCCTGGTCTGGGAAGATCCCACATGCCGTGGAGCAACTAGGCCCGTGAGCCACAACTACTGAGCCTGCGCGTCTGGAGCCTGTGCTCCGCAACAAGAGAGGCCGCGAGAGTGAGAGGCCCGCACACCGCGATGAAGAGTGGCCCCCGCTCACCGCAACTGGAGAAAGCCCTCGCACAGAAACGAAGACCCAACACACCCCAAAATCAATCAATCAATCAATAAATAAATTTTAAAAAAAAGTCTTACTAATATCCAGCCTTGTGGCAAAACACAGATTAAGAATGTGTCCTCTCTTGAATTAAGAGACAGCAAAAATCTCCTCTAAGTTTTTGCAGCATTGCACTGCAAAGAAACCACAAACTGTCTCTGACAGTTCAAATATAAAACCACTATATAGCTTCCAAATTTCTACTATAGAAAGTTGGCTTTAAAACTTGTATAGCCCCAAGGAGGGAATATTCTCCAAAGCCTACGTGAGATGTAATCATGATGATAGAGAATAAGTAAACCACCCCCCCCATGCCAAAGGTGGCTCCATGGAGAATACAGATAACAAGGTTTATTCAAATAGCAGAACCAGAGTCTAATCAGAGAAATTCTCTGCTGCACAGCAGGAAACTTCACTATGCCTGCCCTGCAGGATTCCCATATCACTAAGAGCCATTGACTGCAGCTGGTCTTCCTTCCCTTCGTTACTTTTCTGAGTGTGAGTGTTTATTTGCAGCTCTTCTGTACCTATAAGGGAGGGGGTGGGGAGGCAGAGAGGAGCCGCATCTGGAACTGAGGAAGAGGACTTCAAATCACTCTGAGACTTTGGGTTGAACTTGATGCAAGAACTAGATGGGAATTTGGGTTCTCTCACTTGAGGTGAGTGTGTTATATACATGTGTCAGTAAAAATAAAATGAATATTTGGTGACTAAAAGGATAGACTCTGGTAAAAGCCATATCATGTGTTCACCAAACCGATTTCATTTTCTTCCTGATCCTACAGCTAGATTACATTTCCTAGTCTCTGCTGTAGTCAGATGGAACTGTATGACTGAGTTTTGTCCAATGGTGCGTGAAGTGATGTACACTACCTTCAGTTCTGGCCCTATAAATATCCTGTGTGATCACCCATGTTCTCTTCTGTCATTTGTTTGTGAACCCATGGTTCAAAGTAGAAATCATAATGTAACTAGAAAACATTTATAATTTATTGATAATGAAAATATTGTTATATCAAAACTTGTGGGATCGGGGACTTCCCTGGCGGTCCAGTGGTTAGGACTCTGCACTTCCACTGCAGGCGGCACGGGTTCCATCCCTGGTTGGGGAACTAAGATCCCACATCCCGCATGCTGTGCAGCGTGGCCAAAAAGTGGGATCAACAAAAAAAGAAAGAAGAAATCTGATCTGATCAATATTTAACTACCAATTTACAGAAAATACAGGGGGACTGAAAACATTAAAAGACACCTGGGGATGCAATCAGCAAAAGCAGACTATGGAAAACAAGGGGGTAAACATCTAGCTTCTATAATAAATAAATGGCAGGAAATAAAAAATGATGGTGGGATTATCCATAGATTAAAGGAAACTTAAAGAGCCATAACAATCTAACGGAGTATACGGGCCTTATTAGGACTGTGATTCAAACAAGCCAAGCATAGTTTTCTTTCTTTTTTTTTTTTAAATTAATTAATTAATTAATTTTATTTTATTTATTTTTGGCTGCACTGGGTCTTCGTTGCTGCACGCGGGCTTTTCTCTAGTTGCGGCGAGTGGGGGCTACACTTCGGTGCGCGGGCTTCTCATTGCGGTGGCTTCTCTTGTTGCGGAGCATGGGCTCTAGGTGCACGGGCTTCAGTAGTTGTGGCTCATCGCACTGGCTTAGTTGCTCTGCAGCATGTGGGGTCTTCCCGGACCAGGGATCAAACCCGTGTCTCCTGCATTGGCAGGCGGATTCTTAACCACTGCGACACCAGGGAAGCCTATAGTTTTCTTATTTAAAAAAAAAAAAAATTGAGATAATTAGGAAACTTTGGAAATACCAAATATTTGATTATATTAAAGAATTACTGTTAATTTTTTAGTGTGATATCATACATGTTTATGGTTTTTAAATTTTATTTATTTTATTTATTTTTGGCTATGTTGGGTCTTTGTTGCTGCGTGCAGGCTTTCTCTAGTTGCATTGCATGTGCTTCTCACTGCAGTGGCTTCTCTTGTTGCAGAGCACAAGCTCTAGGCGCGTGGGCTTCAGTAGTTGTGGCGCACAGGCTTAGTTGCTCCGCGGCATGTGGGATCTTCCCAGACCAGGGCTCAAGCCCATGTCCCCTGCATTGGCAGGCAGATTCTTAACCACTGCGCCACCAGGGAAGTCCCCATTATAACATTTCTAATTTTATATTTGTTTTGAATTTTCCATAATAAAATGTTTTTAAAAATACAATCTTAAATAAACATACCTTTCGCCCAGTAATTATACTTTTATGGATGTATTTATACATGTACATATGTACAATGTAATAATCTTTTGTAATAACAAAAGATTGGGGGAAACAATTTTAATCAGGATAGTAATGGCAACAAAATGATGAAACATTCCTAGACGAAATAATATGCAACCATAAAAACAAAGGAGGCAACTCTATCTGTATTTCTACTGAAAAGTCTCTAAGGGGGAACACAATTCCCTTTTATTAAGGGGAATTAAAAACAAGCTGCAGAGCAGTGCATTTAATATCCTATATCTGTGTGTGAATAAAGGGAACAGAAAAAAGAATCTCTAGTCATAATTGCTTGTAAATGCACAAAGAAAGGGTGAAAGGACACATGAAAAACTAACAGCAGGGTTACCTTGGGGGTGGGGGGAGGGTACAATGAGAACTGAGCAGATGGGAAATAAGTTCGGGAGGTAGATTTTTCACTGTACACTTTTTTATACTTTCTGGATTTTTAATCATTGGAAAACATTATTCATTTAAAAATTATATAAGGAAATTAAAATAGTCATAAAAAACTTGTGAGGGATACTTAAAGTAGTACTTGGTGAAAATTTTATAAGAGATGTTCATATTATAAAAGAGGAAAAGCTGGAAATAAATGAGCTAAGCATTCATTTCAAGAAGTTGATTCCAATTGTAAAATAAATAAGTCCTGGGGATATAATGAACAGCATGGTGAATATAGTTAATAACACTGCATTATATATTTGAAAGTTGCCAAAAGAGTGGATCTTAAAAGTTCTAATCACAAGAAAAAAATTGTAACTATGTGTGGTGATGGATGTTAGCTAGGCTTATTGTAATCATTTTGCAGTGTATACAAATATCCAATCATTATGTTGTACACCTGAAACTAATATAACGTATGTTGATTATATCTCAATTCTTTCAAAAAGAAGTTGAAAAATGAACAGCAAATTAAGCCCCTCAAAAAACAGAAGGAAAATAGTGAGTGGAAATTAATAAAATAGAGAATAAATACAATACAGATGTTAACTAGACTTATTGTGGTGACCATTTTACAATACATACAAATATCAAATCATTATATTGTACACCTGAAACTAATATAATGTTATACGTCAATCATACCTCAATTTTGAAAATAGCACAAACACACACACACATTAACAAACCGAATCCAGCAAGATATAAAAAGGATAGTCAAGGATAATACATAATGACCAAACTGGGTTCATTTCTGGAATGCAAAATTGGTTTAACATGAAAATAAATAACTGATTTAATTTCATACTAAAGTTTGACTTAATAGGATATCAATTAAGTACATTAGTTTAAGTACATCAATTAAGTAAATCAGTTTCATATTAGTCAATAAAAACTTGAAATATGATCAATTGTTAGGAATCAGTGAAATGCAAATTATATTCATAATGAGATACCATTAAACACTCAATAAATTATTAAAAAATTAAGAGTCTGTCAATACCAAGTATTGGCCAGGATATGACACACTGTGAACTCTTATACACTGTAAGTGGAGTACCATTTTGGAAAACAATTGGCATTGCCAAATAAAGTGGACATTATACTAAAATAGGATATGGGCTCACCTTCATATCCTATACCCAGCAATGTACTACCAGATGAAATTCTTCCTGAAGAAATTTTTGTACATAATATTAGGAGGTACTTAAAATAATGTTGTTCATAGAAGCAACTTTTGGTAATAGCAGAAAAATGGAAACAATCCAAATGTCCATGAAAGGTAATTTGGGTGGATAGATGACGAACTATACAAAAGAATAGTATATGGGCATGTTAGTGAATGGACTGCAACTATAGCCATCGACATGTATGCATCTCATCAAAACAGTAAAGAAACAAGTGACTTCTGTATATATACTCTGGGTGTTTTCATGTGATATGATGCCGTTTGTATAAAGTTCAGAAAAAGACTAAATTCAATGAGACGCATACATATGGTAAAACTCTAAAGAAAAGCAAAGGGATTATCCTCACAAAGTCAGGGTAGCAGTTACCTCTGTGCTAAGGGAGAAGGAGGGATGGGGTGTGCAGGGCACAGAGGAGCTTTTAAGGTCCTGTCAGTGCTTTTCCATAAAGTGATTAGATTGGTATTTCCTTTATTATTCCTCACTTTATTATATATATACCTTATTATAATATGTGTATGTTTTATACAACTTTACATATTGTGATATATTTCACAATAATTTAAAAAAATGTGATTAGGAATAAATGATTAGAACATTAAGGTATAAGACAAATATAAGAGGAATAATTTACCACGAAGATACCACAGTTCTCAATTTATATGCACCTAACACAGCCTCAAAATTTATAAAGGAAAAGTGATAAAAATTTCCAAATGAACCATCACAGTGAGGATTTTAACACAACATATCAATAATTGATTGGTACCTGGATAAAAAATTAGCAGAAAATTTGAACAACACAATTAGAATCTTGAAATGAATTATTAGAGAAAACACATGCTTTCGAGCACACCCAGACTATTTTTCAAAGCTCACCCCAAAGAAAGTCTCAACAATCACCAAAAAAATCATTGACAGAATGGCACAAAGTTAGAAATCAGTAGCAGTCATATAAAAGCAACAGAAACAAAACACATTTGTTTAGAAATATAATAAGCATAATTTCTAAATAAGTTCTGAAGCCAAGTACAAATCATTATGAAAATGGAAACACCACATATCAAAACTTGAGGGATGGGGGACTTCCCTGGTGGTCTAGTGGGTAAGAATCCATCTTGCAATGCAGGGGACGTCAGTTTGATCCCTGGTCTGGGAACTAAGATCCCACATGCTGCGGGGCAACTAAGCCCATGAACCGCAACTACTGAGCCTACGTGCCGCAACTAAGACCTGATGCTGCCAATAAATAAATGAATAAATATTTTTTAAAAAAAAACAAGAGGGATGCAACCAACATGGTCCTCAGAGTGAAGTGGGTAGCTTTATTTTGTTTATTTATTTTTTTTCATCTTGTGGGATCTTAATTCCCCGACTAGGGATCAAACCCGGGCCCTCGGCAGTGAAAGCGCTGTGGAGTCCTAACCACTAAGCGCTGTGGAATTCCCTGAAGTGGGTAGCTTTAAATGCATGATTAGAAAAGGAGAGAGTGAGGGAAGCATCCTGCGCAAGAAGTTAGAAGAATAGTTGCAACTCCTATCATGGACATAGGGATAATCTATTATGTGAAGAGCTCTTATAAACTGAGAGGAAAAAAAATCAACACCCCATTAGAAAAATGAGTAAGGAATCAAATGGTTGAAAGAAAAGAGTAAAGGAGGAAAAAAAGACAATAGCTCTTAAACGTGAGTGAGATTACATACCTTTTCCTAAAAAAAAATGCAAGTTAGGGCTTCCCTGGTGGCGCAGTGGTTAAGAATCCGCCTGCCAATGCAGGGGACACGGGTTTGAGCCCTGGTCCAGGAAGATTCCACATGCCGCGGAGCAACTAAGCCCATGTGCCACAACTACTGAGCCTGTGCTCTAGAGCCCGCGAGCCACAACTACTGAAGCCCACGTGCCTAGAGCCCGTGCTCTGCAACAAGAGAAGCCACCGCAATAAGAAGCCCACACACTGCAACAAAGAGTAGCCCCCGCTCGCTGCAACTAGAGAAAGCCCGCGCACAGCGACGGAAACCCAACGCAGCCAAAAATAAATAAATAAATAAAATAAATAAATTTTTAAAAAAAAAGCAAGTTAAAATGGAGCTGAGGGACTTCCCTGGTAGGCAGTGGATAAGACACCATGCTCCCAATGCAGGAGGCCCGGGTTTGATCCCTGGTCAGGGAACTAGATCCCACATGCATGCCACAACTAAGAGTTGCATGCCACAACTAAGGAGCCTGCCTGCTGCAACTAAGACCCAGGGCAAACAAATAAATAAATATTTTTAAAAAACGGAGCTGAGACACCATTCTTTATCTGATGCCTATCGGATGATTGGCCAAAATCCAAAAGTTTAAAAATACACTGAGTTGGCATGGCTGTAGAGAAACCAGCATTCTTATACTTTTCTGGAGGGAGAGTGTATTAGTCAGCGTTCCACAGAAATAGAATGAATAGTATAAATATATATATGGAGATGTATTATAAGGAATTAGTTGTATGGAGCCTAAGTCCCATGGTCTGCAGTCAGCAAGATGGAGACCCTGGAGAGCCAGTGGTGTAAGTTCAGTCCAGGTTTGAAGGCCTGAGGACCAGGAGAGGCAATGGTGTAGAAGTTCCAGCCAGATGGAAGAAGACTGATATACCATCACCAGCGGTAAGGTTGATATACCATCACAGCAGGGAGGCGGAGAGAGATCAAATTCTCCCTTGTTCAACCTTTTCGTTCTGTTCAGGCCCACAACCTTTTGGTAATGCCTACCCACGTTGGGGAAGTCAATCTGCTTTACTTAGTCTACTGATTCAAATGTTAATCTCATGGAGAAACACTCTCACAGACACATCCAAAAATAATGTTTAAGCAAATATCTGGGTGGTCCATGGCCAGTCAAGGCGACACATAAAATTAACCACCACAGAGAATAAGTTACCTACACAGGGCAATTTGGCAGTACATATCAAAATTACAAGAGCGAATTTCTAGGAACTTAATCTAGATATATTCTATAGGTACAAGATTATTCACTGTAGCACTTTTGTATTAATAAAATATTTAAAATAAACTAAATGTCTGTTAACAGGAAACTATTTAGATAAATGATCATACAGATTTATAATAGAATAAATGCAGCCATAAAAAAGAGTAAGAAATGGGTCAACAACCTAAACACAAGGGCTAAAACTAAAAAATCAGAAGAAAACAAGAGTAAATCTTTATGACTTTGGGTTTGGTAATGGATCTTTAGATATTATACCAAAAGCACAGTAACAAAAGGGAAAAAATAGATAAACCGGACTTAATTAAAATTAAAAACTTTCATGCATCAAAGGACATTATCAAGAAAGTGAATCAGCTGGGCTTCCTTGGTGGCGCAGTGGTTGAGAATCTGCCTGCCAATGCAGGGGACACGGGTTCGAGCCCTGGTCTGGGAAGATCCCACATGCCACGGAGCAACTGGGCCCGTGAGCCACAATTACTGAGCCTGCGCGTCTGGAGCCTGTGCTCCGCAACAAGAGAGGCCGCAATGGTGAGAGGCCCGCGCACCGCGATGAAGAGTGGTCCCCACTTGCCGCAACTAGAGAAAGCCCTCACACAGAAACGAAGACTCAACACAGTCATAAATAAATAAATAAAAGAACGTGAATTTCTTAAAAAAAAAAAAAAAAAAAAAGAAAGTGAAAAGACAACCAACAGAATGGTAGAAAATACTTGGAAATTATATGTTGAATAAGAGATTAATATCCAAAATATGTAAAGAACTCCTACAATTCAACAACAACCCCCCCAAAATTTTTAATGGGTAAAAACCTGAATAGACATTTCTCCAAAGAGATATACAAATGGCCAACATGCACATGAAAAGATGCTTAATATAATTAATCATTAAGGAAATGCAAACAATAACCACAATGAGCTACCACTTCACACACGCTACGATGGCTATAATTTTAAAAATCTTATATTCGGGCTTCCCTGGTGGTGCAGTGGTTGAGAATCTGCCTGCCAATGCAGGGGACACGGGTTTGAGCCCTGGTCTGGGAAGATCCCACATGCTGCGGAGCAACTGGGCCCGTGAGCCACAACTACTGAGCCTGCGCGTCTGGAGCCTGTGCTCCGCAACAAGAGAGGCCACGATAGTGAGAGGCCCGCGCACCACGATGAAGAGTGGCCCCCGCTTGCCACAACTAGAGAAAGCCCTTACACAGAAACGAAGACCCAACACAGCCATAAATAAATAAAAATAAAATAAATTTTTAAAAAAATGCAATTAAAAAAAAATCGTATATTCAACAACACTATTATAAACTATAAAGTTGCTAAGAGACTAGATCTTAATTGTTCTCACCACAAAAAAGAAATGATAATTATGAGACATGATAGAGGTGTTAGCTAACACTATGGTGTTAATCATAGAGCAATATATAAACGTATCAAATCAACATGTTATACACCTTAAACTTACACAATGTTATATGTCAATTATATCTCATTTAAAAAAAAAATCGCACCTATTAGGATACAAAATAAGTGCTGGCAAGAATGTGGAGAAATTGGAACCCTCGTATATTGCTGGTGGAATGTAAAATGTTGCAGCCACTATGGAATATAGTTTAGCAGGTCCTCAAAAAGTTAAATTGCTGTATAACCCAGCAATTCCATTTCTGGGTATATATCCCAAGAATTGAAAACAGATACTCAAAACATACTTGTACATGAATGTTCATAGTACCACTATACACAACAGCCAAAACAACCCAAATGTCCATCAGTGGATGAATGGATAAACAGAATATGGTATATACGTGATGGAATATTACTCAGCCATAAAAAGAATGAAGTACTGATACCTGCTAAAATGAGGATGAAACTAGAACACATTATGCTAAGTGGAAAAAACCCCACAGACACAAGAGGTCACATAGCATATGATTCATTTTATTTGAAATATTCAGAATAGGTAAATCTATAGAGACAAAAAGCACATTGGTGGTTGTGAGGGGCTGGGGGAAGGGAAGACTGATGAGTGACTACTTAATGGGTTTGGGGTTTCCTTTCGGGGTGATGAAAATATTTTGAAATTTGATAGAAGTGGTAGTTGCACAACATTATGAATGCACTAAATGCCACTAAATTGCACATTTTAAAATGGCTAATTTTGTTATGTGAATTTCACCTCAAAAAAAAAAAAGAATAAGGAAGCTCCTTATATTGTGATTTGGAAAGACCTCATAGATATATGGTTGTATATGCACTAAAAAAATCTCTGCAAGAATACAAAAGAAAGAACATCCCTGGTGGTCCAGTGGTAAAGAATCTGCCTTCCAATGCAGGGGACGTGGGTTCAATCCCTGGTCAGGGAACTAAGATCCCACTGCTGCAGGGCAATTAAGCCCATGCGCCACACTACAGAGCCCACACACCCTGGAGCCTGAGCACCACAGCTAGAGAGAAGCCCCAGCGCCACAACGAAGAGCCTGCGCTGCAATGAAAGATCCTGCACGCCTCAAAGAGGACCCCGCGTGCTGCAACTAAGACCCAACGCAGCCAAAAAAAAAATTAAAAATAAATAAATTAAATAAATAAATAAATAAATGTTTAAAGAATACAAAAGAAGCTAACAATGGGGATAAGAATAGTCTGATGCAGGACAGAGTGTTTTAAGAATTTTCTCTGTATATCTTTTAAAACATTTCTATATGTGACCTATATGAATGTAACACCTATTCAAAAAATTAAATACAGATATTTTTAGTGCTAAAAAGAACCCCAAGAATTTAGACAGAAAAAAAAAAACACAGAAAAAACATAGAGAAAAGAAAAGGAAAGAAATAGTGATGCTAAAGAAATGTTAGACAATACAGAGGATTAAAAAACCAAAGGTGGTTCTTAAACTAATAAAATACACAAACCTCTGGTAAGACAGACCAACAAGAAGAGAAAAGGCAAAAGTCAACATTAGGAATGAAAAAGAGGATATATCTACAAAAATTGACAGTATTTAAAAATAAGAAAACAGCATAAATAACTTTACACTAATACATTTGAAAACTCAGACAACAGAATAATGGCCTAAGAAATTATAATTTATCGAAACTTCATGATGTACTAAACTTAAAATATTGTAGAGCCATTAAATAAATTAAATCGGTAGTAAAAGCCATCCCCATGGGGCCATTTTAAAGAGTTCTACCAAATTTCTAAAGAATAGCGTAATCCCTATCTTAGCAAACTGTTCCAGAAAACAAGAAAAGAGGGAAGTTCCTGGAGGCATTTCATGAAGCTAAAATAAGTTGATTCCAAAACAAAAAAGGACAGTACAAAAAAAACTATGGGGCTTCCCCGGTGGCACGGTGGTTAAGAATCCGCCTGCCAGTACAGGGGACACGGGTTCAAGCCCTGGTCCGGGAAGATCCCACATGCCTCGGAGCAACTAAGCCCGTGCGCCACAACTACTGAGCCTGCGCTCTAGAGCCCGAGAGCCACAACTACTGAGCCCACGTGCCACAACTACTGAAGCCCGCGCTCCTAGAACCGGTGCTCCGCAGCAAGAGAAGCCACTGCAATGAGAAGCCCGCACACCGCAACAAAGAGTAGCCCCAGCTCACCGCAACTAGAGAAAGCCCGCGCACAAGAAGACCCAATGCAGCCAAAAATAAAGTAATTAACTAAGAAAAAAGTATGGATCAATCTCATGTATGAAGGTAGTTGTAAAAATAAATTAAAACATTAGGATACTGAGTATAGCAATGTACTAAAAAATACTTAATGGCCATAGATTATCACAGAAAATGCAAAGATAAAAACCCTTAGAAGATGAATTAATTTATTTCACAATATTTTAAAAATTTTAAAAGGGGTGGGGAATGGTTATAGAGTTTCAGTTTTGCAAGACAAAAAAGTTCTGGAGATCCATTGCACAATAGTATACCTTAAATATACTTAACACTACTCACTGTACACTTTAAATGGTTAAGATGGTTTTAAATTTTATTATTATTTTTTATTTATTTATTTTTGGCTGCCTTGGGTCTTCGTTGCTGTGCGCGGGCTTTCTCTAGCTGAGGCGAGCGGGGGCTACTTTTCACTGCGGTGCGCAGGCTTCTTATTGCGGCGGCTTCGCTTGTTGTGGAGCACGGGCTCTAGGCGTGTGGGCTTCAGTAGTTGTGGCATGTGGGCTCAGTAGTTGTGGCTCTCGGGCTCTAGAGTGCAGGCTCAGTAGTTGTGGTGCACGAGCTTAGTTGCTCCGCGGCACGTGGGATCTTCCCAGACTAGGGCTCCAACCCGTGTCCCCTGCATTGGCAGGCAGATTCCCAGCCACTGCACCATCAGGGAAGTCCCAAGATGGTTTCTAAAAATTAAATTAAATTTTTAAATGAAAAACCTAATGATCATCTCAATAGATACAGAAAAATCTCTTCAACTCCCTCTTCTGCTGCATCTTTTCTGCTCCAAGCTGGAGAAAGTTCTCTGCTTTTAAGAACTCATATGACTGTATTGGGCCCATCCAGGCAATCCAGAATAATCTCCCTATTTTAAAGTCTGCAACCTTAATTATATCTGCAAAGTCCCTTTTGTCATGTAATATAACATATTGTCAGGTTCTGGGGATCTGGGTGTGGATATCTTTGAGGGACATTCTGCTTACCACAGTCTTGTTCCTTATTTTGTAGATAAGGTTTTGGACTGTGTAAATATTTTGCATAAAAGTAAAACTAAATAACTCTTCCCATCCCCCTCGAGAAAGTTAACCCAGAATTTAAAAGCAAAATTAAACAAAATTAGCCTAACTATCCATTTGCTGGCATAACTATACGGAAGAAACAACTCTAAATATCTTTCAAACACAATAATTTGTACGTTTGTACTGGAATGGATATATCCTAAGAATTGTGAAAAAAATCTTTAACTATTTCAGTAATCATAGGATGAGAGGTAGTATTATACTTTTACCCTACTTTTCTGTGTGTATTATGTGGTAAAGCAAATAAGTAATTATGCTGGCATTGTTGCAATACTTAGAAAACTTTATATGCTTGGGAATGTTGAAATTTCTTAATAATTAATGTGTCAAAGTTGAGATCATAATGGAAATTGGAAAATATTTTAACTAAATAATAATAAAAGTACTGCATAACAAAACCTGTGTGATGAAAGTAAAATAGTATGTAGAAAGACATTCATAGCCTTATGCATTTATTAATACATATATTAAGAAAAAAATGTTGAAAATGTGCTCAACATCTATCTCCAGAAGTTCAAAAAAAAAAAAAAAAAAAGGCAGCAAAAAGAGATAAAATAAAGAGTAGATTGAAGTATAAAATAAACATTCAATAGAGGAGGATCAACAAGTCAAAAGTTAATTAAATCCAAATTCTAATAAAAATAGAAACATCAGGACTGGAAAATGGAACATGCCTAAAGATGCCACCAACATTAAAAAGATATTGTGAAACTCATCAAGTCATATACATTAAAACGTACAACACATATAAATCGCACCTCAATAAAGTGTTGTTTTTTAAAAAAAAAAGATAGTGTGAAAACTTTAGGAAATAAATTTATATATATATGCAAATTCCTAGAAAACTATCAAAACTGACTCAATTTTGTAAAATTAATTAATTAATTAATTTTTATTTTTGGCTGCGTTGGGTCTTCATTGCTGCCTGTG
Source organism: Balaenoptera musculus (assembly GCF_009873245.2). Taxonomy (NCBI): domain Eukaryota; kingdom Metazoa; phylum Chordata; class Mammalia; order Artiodactyla; family Balaenopteridae; genus Balaenoptera; species Balaenoptera musculus. The sequence goes on along the minus strand of NC_045794.1, from coordinate 45,966,102 downwards.
GGCTTTCTCTAGTTGCAGTGAGCAGGGGTTACTCTTTGTTGCGGTGCGCGGGCTTCTTATTGCGGTGGCTTCTCTTCTTGCGGAGCACGGGCTCTAGGCACGCAGGCTTCAGTAGTTGTGGCGCGAGGGCTCAGTAGTTGTGGCGCACGGGCTTAGTTGCTCCGCGGCATGTGGGGTCTTCCCGAACCAGGGATCGAACCTGTGTCCCCTGCATTGGCAGGTGGATTCTTAACCCCTGCACCAGCAGGGAAGACCCTGACTCAATTTTTAATTGTATTGTCTGTTTTCTTATTCTTGAGTTTTAAGAGTTCTTTGCATATTTTGGATAATGGTACTTTAGCAAATATGTCTTTTGCAAATTTTTCTCCCTGTGTGTGGCTTGCCTTCTCATTCTTTTGAAAGACTCAATATTTTTAAGCTGACAATTCTTCCCAGATTGATGTATAAGCTAAACGTAATCCATAGCAAAATCCCAGCAGGATTTTTAGTAGAAATTAATAAGCCTACCCTAAAATGTATATGGAAATGTAAAGGTCTTATAAGAGTCAAAATAATTTTGAAAAAGAAGCAGTTCAGAGGACTCAGGCGATTTCATTTCAAAGCTTATTATAAAGCCACAATAATCAAAAGAGTTTGGTACTGGGGTAAAGGTAGGCATATAGATCAATGAAACAGCTTTGAGAATTCTGAAAAAAACCCTTACATTTATGGTCCATTGATTTTTGACAAAGATGCCAAGGCAATTCAATGGCGGGAAAGGATAGTCTTATCAACAAATGTTGCTGGGACAATTCGATATCCATAAGCAAAAAGATTCATTTAGACTCTTGCCACACTCAAAAATTAATTCAAAATGAATCACAGACCTAAATGTAAAAGCTATAACTATAAAACTTCTAAGGAAAAGCATAGGAAAAATTATTTATGGCCTTGAGATAGGCAAAGAATGCTTAGATACGACACCAAACCATTAGCCATAAAATGAAAAATTAGTAAATTAGACTACATAAAAGTTAAAACTTTTGCATTTCAAAAGTCATCATTAAGAAAATGAAAAGAAAGCCTGGGAGAGCCTACTGACTTGTAACACAAAACATATAAAAACTCAACTCAATAATAATAAGAAGATAACTCAATTTAAAAATGGGCAGAAGATTTCAATAGATATTTCACCAAAGAAGATAAACAAATGGATAATAATAAGCACATGAAATTATGCTCAACATCACAAGTCATTAGGGAAATGCAAATTCAAACCACAATGAGATACCACTACATACCCACTAGAATGGCTATAATGAAAAAGACACAATAGCTAACGTTGGCAAGACACAGAGAAACTGGAACCCTCACACGTTTCTGTAGGGAATGTAAAATGGTACAGGGACTTCCTTGGTGGTCCAGTGGTAAAGAATCCTCCTTACAACAAAGGGGAATAAGATCCCGCATGCCGCGGGGCAACTAAGCCCTGGCGCCTCAACTAGAGAGCCCTCCTGCTGCAAACTACAGAGCCCACGTGCTCTGGAACCCGGGCGCCACAGCTAGAGAGACAAAATAGGCATGCCACAACTAGAGAGAAGCCCGAGTGCCACAACGAAGAGCCCGCACCGCAATGAAAGATCCCACATGCCGCAACTAAGACCCCACACAGCCAAAAAAATAATAAATTAAATAAATAAATATTTTTAAAAAAATGTTAAAATACTTTGGAAAGTGATGGTTTCTTTGAAAAGTAAACATAAACATACCTTACAAACTCCAATTCCTTTCTTTGGTATCTAGCCAGTAGAAATGAAAACATATGTTCACACAAAGACTTAAGAACGAATGTTCATAGCAGCAATATTCATAACGACCAAAAGCTGGAAACAATTCAAATGTCCATCAACCGATGAATAGATAAACAAAATGTGATATATCCGTACAGTAGAATATCATTCAGCACTAAAAAGGAACTCACTGATACATGCTATAACATGAATGAATCTCAGAAATATTATGTGAAATGAAAGAAGTCAGATGCAAAGGATTACATATTTCATTATTTCATTTACATGAAATGCCGGAGAAAACAAATCTTAGGGAAAGAAAGCAGATCGGGGGTACCTGGGCTGGGGGTGGGAGTGGGGGTTGACTGAAAATGGGCACGTGGGAACTTTTGGGGGTGATGGAAATGTTCTACAACTGGATTGCCATGATGGTTGCACAACCATAATTAAATAAAAATTGTAGAACTGTACACATATCGTGGATGAATTTTATGGCTTGTAAATTATATCTCAACGTAAAGTTTTAAAATGTTTGCTTATTTAAAAGTGACATAAAAGGGGAAGGCTAAGACTGGGTCTTAGGCAAGTCTATCGTGTCTAGGGAGTCACATTTGGAAACTTAAACCATAGAGATCCATAAGGAAGTGATTACTACAAAAGTCAAGGTAAGGACTTCCCCGGTGGCGCAGTGGTTAAGAATCTGCCTGCTAACGCAGGGGACACGGGTTCGATCCCTGGTTCAGGAAGATCCCACATGCCGCAGAGCAACTAAGCCCATGCGCCACAACTACTGAGCCTGCGCTCTAGAGCCCGCAAGCCACGACTACGGAGCCTGCGTGCCACAACTACTGAAGCCCGCGTGCCTAGAGCCTGTGCTCCGCAACAAAGAGAAGCCACTGCAATGAGAAGCCTGCGCACCACAACGAAGAGTAGCCCCCGCTCCCGCAACTAGAGAAAGCCCGCGCACAGCAACGAAGACTCCACGAAGCCAAAAAATAAATAAACAAATTTATTTTTTTAAAAAGTCACATGATATATTTTTAACTTCAAATTCCCCTTGTTCATTGCTGGTATATAGGCAAGCAACTGTCTTAAAGGACTTTTTTATTGTTTTGAAATATACATAATATAAAATGTACCACCTTAGCCATTTTTAAGTATACAATTCTGTGGTATTAAGTACATTCACATTGTTGTGCAGCCATCATCATCATCCATCCTGTAAACACTTTTCATCTTATAAAACTGAAACTCTATGCCTATTAAGCAATAACTCCCTATTATCCCCTACCCCAACCCCTGGCAACCACCATTATACTTTTTGTCTTTATGGTTTTGACTACTCTAAGTACCTCATAAAAGTAAAATCGTATAGTATTTGTCCTTTGGTGACTGGCTTATTTCACTCAGTATAAAGTCCTCAAGATTCATTTATGCTGTAGCATATTGCAGAATAATATTCTGTTGTATGTATATGCCACATTTTTCTTATCCATTCATCTCTTGATGGACACTTGTGTTGCTTCCACATTTTGGCTATTGTGAATAATGCTGCTATGAACATGAGTGTACAAATATCTCATTGAGACCCTGCTATTTTTAAAAAAATATTCTTTTCCATTATGGTTTGTCATAGGATATTAAATATAGTTCCCTGTGCTATACAGTAGGACCTTGTTGTTTATTCATTCTATATATAACAGTTTGCATCTGCTAATCCCAAACTCCCAATCCGTCACTTCCCCAGTTCCCTCCCCCTTGGCAACCACCAGTCTATTCTCTATGTCCGTGATTCTATTCTGTCTCATAGATAGGTTTATTTGTGTCATATTTTAGATTCCACATATAAGTGATATCATATGATATCTGACTTACTCAGTGTGATAATCTCTACTTGCATCCATGTTGCTGCAAATGGTATATATGGTATATATATGTGGTGTATATATACCACATCTTCTTTATCCATTCATCTGTTGATGGACATTCAGGTTGTTTCCATGTCTTGGCTATTGTGAATAGCACTGCTATGAACATAATCTTTTTGAATTGTAGTTTTGTCTGGATATATGCTCAGGAGTGTGATTGCTGGATCATATGGTAATTCTATTTTTAGTTTTATGAGGAACTTCCATACTGTTTTCCATAGTGGCTGCACCAACTTACATTCCCACCAATAGTGTAGGAGGGTTCCCTTTTCTCCACACTCCCTCCAGCAATTGAATGTTTATTCGATTGCTTATTCAATTGAGATGATCATGCAGTCCTTTCCCTTCATTTTGTTAATGTGGGATATTACACTGATCAATTTTTGTATATTGACTCATCCTTGCATTCCAGAAATAAATCCCATTTGCTCATGGTGTATGATCCTTTTAATATGCTGCTGAATTCTATTTGCTAGAATAGAAAGAATAGAAATCTTTATCAAAGATTTTTGCATTATGTTGATACAGGATACTTGTCTGTAGATTTCTTTTATTGTAGTTCTTTGTGTGGCTTTGGTATCAGTGTTATGATAGCAGAAGTGGTGTGCTGCTGTAACAAAAACCAAAATACATGGCACTGACATAGCAATCAGGTGGCCATCAATGAGAAAATTATACTGGAGGCTCAAAGGATGGCAATCTATTTGTGTTAGTAAACAAGACAGTAAACACTGTTCTGTTAGGAAAACAGAAACAATTCTGGGTATTTCGAATAGAGAGAATTTAATACAGATAATCATTTACAAAGTGCCACAAGGGATGGAGTAGAAAAAAGGGGAAGATAAGGTTACTCAATGATTAGTAAGTGCAGGAAGTCACTAACTCTAGGGCCAGTGGAGCAAAAGGGGAAATGGTGTTACCCAGGATCTACCATTGCTGAGCACTGAGGCTGCTGCTGTTGAAACCCAGATGCCTGAACAGGAACAGAATCACATTGCTACCAATGTTACCACTGCAGCTCCCTCCAGCGCTGTCAGAACCTAACAGGAACCCACATGATTAGGAAAGTAGTCCTACTTGACATTAGAAAAGATGCTCTAAAAGGGTAAGTGTGGGGCTTCCCTGGTGGCGCAGTGGTTGAGAGTCTGCCTGCCGGTGCAGGGCACACGGGTTCGAGCCCCGGTCCGGGAGGATCCCACATGCCGCGGAGCAACTGGGCCCGTGAGCCACAATTGCTGAGCCTGCGCGTCTGGAGCCTGTGCTCCGCAACGGGAGAGGCTGCCATAGTGAGAGGCCCGCGCGCTGTGATGAAGAGTGGCCCCCACTTGCCGCAACTGGAGAAGGCCCTCGCGCAGAAACGAAGACCCAACACAGCCATAAATAAATTAAATAAATAAATAAATAAATAATTTAAAAAAAAAAAAAAAAAGGGTAAGTGTGGAGCTAAGAGACCAAAGACACTATCTGGAACATCGTGTTCTACAATGACAAAATACTTGGTAAAATGATGCCTGTAATAATTTGGAAAACACAGTATACGCTATTGAGCACAAAGGGAAGAGGTTGGAAAGAATCAAATGGCCAGCATGCACTGGAAAATTTTGGATGCATTACAAAAAAGAGATGAGAACTGGCTTTTTTTTTTTTTTTTTTAGAATTGGCTTTTTTTTTGCAAGCAAATATTAAAGGGAATTACATGTCCAGAAACATTAGGTCTTAAACTGTTGGAAAACTCTATTGCTTTAAGACTTAAAACAGTGGGAAATAAAATTGAGAAGGCCCTGATCAAAAAGTCTTACTGCGCTTCCCTGATGGAGCAGTGGTTGAGAATCTGCCTGCCAATGCAGCGAACACGGGGTCGAGCCCTGGTCTGGGAAGATCCCACATGCCGTGGAGCAACTAGGCCCGTGAGCCAGAACTACTGAGCCTGCGCGTCTGGAGCCTGTGCTCCGCAACAAGAGAGGCCGCGACAGTGAGAGGCCCGCACACCGCGATGAAGAGTGGCCCCCGCTCGCCGCAACTGGAGAAAGCCCTCGCACAGAAACGAAGACCCAACACAGCCAAAAATCAATTAATTAAAAAAAAGAAAAAAGAGATATTATTACTCAGCCAACAGATCAGCACAAGTTAAATAGTCTTACTACAGAAAGTGCCAGCAAGGGTGAGAAACAGTTGGAACTTCGATATACTACTGGTGGGAGTGTAAATTGGTGCAACGACTTTAGAAAATAATCTGGCACTACCTAATAAAGTTGAAAATTTCTTGACCTATGACCCAGTAATTCCACTTGTGTATATACCATAAGAAATTCTTGCACCTGTGCACCAGGAGACGTGTACAAAAATATTTGTAGAAGTATAGTTCAGAAGAGCCAAAAACTTGAAACAAGCCAAATCCCACCAGCAGTAGAATGTGGGCAGGAGATGTGATCAAGAAGGGGAATATATATGGTAAACTGTAAGAAAGAGAAAGGGAATAACTGAAACTCTGAATAGGAGTTACACAGGAGCAGGAAAGAGGTTTAATAGGGAAGGTCCTTTTGGGAGTTTACAGCAATAATTCTCAAACTTTTAATCCCAAGACTCCTTTACAGTCAATACTTGAGTCCTCTAAACAACTGTAGTTTATTTGGGTTATATCTACTGATATTTATTGTACTAGAAATTGAAACTGAGAAATTTTAAGTATATATATTCATGTCACTTTAAATAACAATAATAAAGCCACCACTTTTAACATAAATAACATGTTTTATTTTAACAAATAACTATATTTTCCAAAACAAAAAATTGGTGAAAAGAGGGGTGCTGTTTTACAATTTTGCAAATTTTTTTAGTGTGTGACAATAACAGAAGATAGCAGGACTCTCATATCTGCTTCTCCATTCATCTATGGTGATAGGTTGTTTTGATTAAAATATATGAATAAATCTGGCTATGTAGCTGGAAAACGGAGGAGTATTTTAATAGCCTATTCAGATAATTATGGATATTCTTCTTTGATCTTATACAACAACTCCACAAGGAGGAGTTTGTTAAAGATTAGTTGCAATGTGGAATCTGAAATCCTATCAATAAGTTTTTTCTACTCTGTCATATTAAAATACATCTTGCGTTTTGACTGGATCTTTTACCCCTATATAATTTTGTAACAACATGAATTGGTCATTTGGAAAACACTGGTTCATGGAGTTATGCGGATCTTCCAAATGTTGACACATTTTATTACACAGCATCAAAAAAATCATATTCATTAATATCACCGCCAATCTCATCAGAAAAGTCTTGAAGTATCAGGAAACTATAAAGCTCAGATGGCAGGTACAAGTTTTCCAAAATTCTAGTTTTGACTTGAAAACTCCAGTTTTATCATTGGCAAAAAACACTGCCAAGTAGTTTTCCTTCAAGTGACAGACTCACTTCATTTATTTTTGTAAAAATGCCTGCCAAATTCCCAAATTTCAACAAACATAGTATTTTTTTTTTTTTTTTTTTTTTTTTTTTTTTATAAATTTATTTATTTATTTTTGGCTGTGTTGGGTCTTCGTTTCTGTGCAAGGGCTTTCTCCAGTTGCGGAGAGCGGGGGCCACCCTTCATCGCGGTGCGCGGGCCTCTCACTATCGCGGCCTCTCCCGTTGCGGAGCACAGGCTCCAGACGCGCAGGCTCAGTAGTTGTGGCTCATGGGCCTAGCTGCTCCGCGGCATGTGGGATCTTCCCGGACCGGGGCACGAACCCGTGTCCCCTGCATTGGCAGGCGGATTCCTAACCACTGCGCCACCAGGGAAGCCCAACAAACATAGTATTATATATCATGCTTTCAGGTAAAAACAGTGTTCCATTAAAAAAATAAATAAATAAAAAGGACTAGTTCAGCTTGCATCTAAATAATGCAGATACTCTCCTTCCAAATGACCGTACTTTGGTATGCAGCAGAAGTGCTTTATTGGCATTTCCCATTTTGTAACACAGAATTTTAAAAATATATGCACTCAAGAGTTGAGATTTAACAAAACTAATGGTTTTTACTACTTTATCAAGGACATTCTTAAGTGAAACTGGCATTATTTACTGCAAGCATGTGGCAGTAAAGAAAACAATGACTAGTACAGTTTGGTGCCACTGCCTTGATTAGTGCTAAGGGGCCAGCAGTTCTACCCACCGTTGCTTTTGCACCCTCAGTGCAAATGTCAAACCGGCAAAAAAGGCAAATAACACCTTGGTGTATTATGAAAACAGCCTTGACCTCATGGACTCCCCACAAAGGGTCTTGGGGACTCGCAGGGGTACACAGACCATACTTTGAGAATGACTGCTTTAATGGAACAAGTAATGTTTTATTGCTTAAACCAAATGGTGGGTACACAGGGGTCAGTTTTGTCATTCTTCTTTAAACTATAGTTTGTATATATGTGTGTGTATTTCTTTATAATAAAAAAGAACAAAGTGAGTATAGAAGGAACATACCTTAACATAATAAAGGCTTGCTATGACAAGCCCAAGGCTTGGGCTTTCCAAATTGGAAAGGAAGAAATAAAACTGTAACTGTGCAGCTGACATGATACCATATACAGAAAGTCCTAAAGACACCACCAAAAACTATTAAAACTCATCAATGAATTCAGTAAATTTGCAGGATACATAATTAATATACAAAGATCTGTTGCATTTCTATACACTACCAATGAACTATCAGAAAGAGAAATTAATTAACAATCCCATTTACAACTGCATTGGAAAATACCTAGGAATAGGACTTCCTTGGGGGCGCAGTGGTTAAGAACACACCTGCCAATGCAGGGGACACAGGTTCGATCCCTGGTCTGGGAAGATCCCACATGCCACGGAGCAACTAAGCCCGTGCGCCACAACTACGCCTGCACTCTAGAGCCCACGAGCCACAACTACTGAGCCCACGCACCACAACTACTGAAGCCCGTGTGCCCCAGAGCCCACGTGCCGCAACTACTGAGCCCACACGCCGCAACTACTGAAGCTGTGTGCTCTAGGGCCCGTGTGCTGCAACTACTGAGCCTGCATGCTGCAACTACTGAAGCCCACGTGCCTAGAGCCTGTGCTCCACAAGAGAAGCCACTGCACTGAGAAGCCCACACACCACAATGAAGAGTAGCACCCACTCGACACAACTAGAGAAAGCCATGCGCAGCAACAAAGAACCAACACAGCCTAAATAAATAAATAAATAATTTTAAATAATTTTAAATACCTAGGAATAAATCTAACTAAGGAGGTAAAAGACCTGTACTCAGAAAACTATAAGGCACTGATGAAAGAAACTGAAGATGACACAAACAAATGGAAAGATATACTGTGCTCATGGACTGGAAAAATTAACATTGTTATTAAAATGATCATACTACCTAAGGCAATCTACACATTTAATGCAATCCTTATCGAAATACCAATGGCATTTTTCACAGAGCTAGAACAAATAATTCTAAAATTTGTATGGAAACACAAAAGACCCTGAATAGCCAAAACAGTCTTGAGAAAGAAGAACAAAACTAAAGGTATGCTCTCTGGTTTCAAACTATACTACAAAGCTGCAGTAATCAAAACAGTATAGTATTGGCACAAAAGCAGACACATAGATCAATGCAAAAAAATAGATAGCCCAGCAATGAACCCATACATATATGGTCAATTAATCTATGACAAAAAAGGTGAGACTCTACAATGGGGAAAAGGCAGCCTCTTCAATAAATGGTGTTAGGAAAACTGGACAGTTACATGCAAAGGAATCAAACCAGACTATTTTCTCACACCATATACAAAAATAAACTAAAAATAGATTAAAAACTTAAATGTAAGACCTGAAACCATAACACTCCTAGAAGATAACATAGTTCACTCTTTGACATGTCTTAGCAATATTTTTTTGGCTATATCTCCTCAAGCAAGGGAAACAAAAGCAAAAATTTTAAAATGGGACTACATCAATCTACAAAGCTTGTGCACAGCAAACTATCAACAAATGAAAGGCCGCCTACTGAATGGGAGAAGACATTTGTAAACAACAGATCTGATAAGGGGTTAATATCAGAAACATACAAAGAACTCATACAATTCAATAGCAAAAAAAGCAAACAACCCAATTAAAAAATGAGCAGAAGACCTGAATAGACATTTTTTTCAAAGAAGACATACAGATGACCAACCAGCCCATGAAAAGATGCTCAACATCACTAACTGTCAAAAAAATGCAAATCAAAACCACAATGAGATATCACCTCACACCTGTCAGAATGGCTGTTATCAAAGAGACAAGAAATAATAAGTGTTGGTGAGGATGTGGAAAAAAGGGAAGCCTCGTGCATTGTTGGTGGGAATGTAAATTGGTGCAGCTACTATGGAAAACAGTATGGAATACAGTATAGAGATTCTTCAAAAAGTTAAAAATAGAACTACCATACAATCCAGCTATTCCACTCCTGGGTATTTATCTGAAGAAAACAGAAACACTAAATCGAAAAGAAACATGTACCCCTATGTTTATTGCAGCATTATTTACAATAGCTAAGATATGGAAGCAACCTAAGTGCCCATTAATAGATGGATGGATAAAGAAGATGTGACATATACATATGATGGAATATTACCCAGCCATAAAAAGAATGAAATCTTGCCATTTGTGACAACACGATGGACCTAGAGGGTATTATGCTAAGTGAAATAATTCAGAGAAAGACAAATACTGTATGGTTTCACTTATATGTGGAATCTAAAAAAGAAAACAAAGGAACAAACATAACAAAAGAGAAACAGAATCATAGATACAGAGAATAAACAGGTGGTTGCTGGGGGAGGGGTGGTGTTAGGGGGATGAAAAAAATAGATGAGGAAGATTAAGAGGTACAAACTTCCAGTTACAAAATAAATGAGTTATTGGACTTCCCCTCTGGTTCAGCGGTTAAGAATCCACGCTTCCAATACAGGGGCCCAGGTTCACCCCCTGGTCAGGGAACTAGAACCTGCATGCCGCAGCTAAGATCCCATGTGCCACAACGAAGATCCTGCACACAACAGTGAAGATCCCGCGTGCCAAAACTAAGACCCAGCACAGCCAAATAAATAAAGATTTTTTTTAAAATAATAAATAAATGAATCATGGTTGGTGAAATGTGCAGTGTGGGGAATATAGTCAATAATAATGTACTATCTTTGTATGGTGACAGACTTATCATGGTGATCATTTTGTAATGTATAGAAATGTTGAATCACTGTGTTGTGCACCAAGAACTAACATAATGTTGTAGGTCAATTACACTTCAAACAGACAAACTCATAGAAAAAGAGGTCAGATTTGTGGTTACCAGAAGAGGGACCTGGAGGGAGAGAGAATTGAATGGAGGTGGTCAAAAGTACAAACTTCCAGTTGTAAGATAAATAAGTACTAGGGATGTAATGTACAACATGATAAATATAATGAACACTGCTGTAGGTTATATATGAAAGTTGTTAAGAGAGCAAATTCTGAGAGCTCTCATCACAAGGAAAATATATTTTTTAATTTTTTCTTTCATTTTGTCTATATGAGATGATGGATGTTCACTAAACTTATTGTGATCATCATTTCATGAGGTGTGTAGGTCAAATCATTATGCTGTACACTTTAAACTTATACAGGGCTGTATGTCAAATATATCTCAGTAAAACTAGAAGGAAGGAAGGAAAACAGAAAGAAAGTGAGTCAACTGATAAAAAAAGAAAAAAGAAAAAGAAAATGGCAAAAGTGCCAAGAAAATATCAGCAATACAATATCATAATATTAGCACAAAAAAAGTGAAAATGTCCCATACTAACAGCAATCATAACAGGCTTGCCTAACAACAAAACAAAGCAAACTTACAAAACCATGCAATGGAGGCATGAGTTATGCCTGAAGACAATAAAACAATAGTGGAAAAATAAGGCCTACACCCTGCCCGATGATGACCCCTAGGACATGCTCTCTGTGCACATGAAAAACAATAATTTAGGGAAAGGTGACTTTTCCAAGTAAAAACCCTCATTATACTGAGACCTGAAATAATTTTTCCATAGCACCATGACAGTCCTGGATGGGCCCGACATGAGGGAGAAGTTAATCATGGAAGACTCAAAGAACGAAGAAGAAGGTGGTCTTCACCCCCTCCCCTCTTTTCCTTTGATTATAAAAATGTAACCCACTAGGTACTCAGGGCAGCGCACACTCCCTTGCCTGCCCACTTGTAAGCCTCACAAGCATCCTACTCTTTTTTTTAAATTTTAACTTTGTTGAACAGTGAATAAATGAAATTCATCTACACCTGAATAAAACATATTTAACAACTGAAAAAAATTTAAACAACCACAAAAAGTAAAAACTTAAAAAAATAGAACAGGATTTGTTTTTAGGGCACTCAGACGCCTGCAGCAGATTCTCACAGCAGCTTTGCTGGTGTATCTTCTATGGATGAGTTAGACAGGCTGAGCTCTGCATGGTAAGATGACTAACAGGGCCACAGGACAGTCACACAGGGCAGAGCATGACACCAGCTCCGACCCCAGGTTCCACTGCAGAGCTGGCTTGTGTGTAGAGGCACGCAAAGTAAGGTGAATCAGTCAGACATTATTCAAAAGCTACTTTGTCAAGTAATGCTTTTGCTGCATAACCATTGACTAATGTTTGGGAAAGCTTTGGGCTTTTATTTTTTATTTATTTATTTTTTTTAATTTATTTATCAGTAATAGTGGCTCACGGGCTTAGTTGCTCCGTGGCATGTGGGATCTTCCCAGACCAGGGCCCGAACCCGTGTCTCCTGCATTGGCAGGCAGATTCTCAACCACTGCGCCACCAGGGAAGCCCTGGGCTTTTATTTTTGTTTAAGTTTTACTCCTTGTATTTAATTTTTTAAATAACAAGGTCACTAAAACTCCTGCACGCTTCAAAAAAACCTCATGAAGTAGTTAAGGTATACCATCCAAGCAGTTTTTATTCATTAACATTCATAAATATACACAGCAGACAAGTGTCCTATTCTAATAAGTTACTTCTTATCAATCACTTTGCCTCTCACTGAATTCTTTCTGTGATGAGACATAAAGAACCAGAGCTCCTCAGAGCCCACCTCATGCCCCCGGCCAGACGCATTTCTGTGGATTCAGTAGCACAGGGCCTTTGTCAGCTCTCATTGCTATTTAACTGATCATATTGCTGATTGTTCATTAATCTGCCAAATGAGAATAAATGTGTGTATGGCAAGCAGTAAGTGGCTCACACTTTTCTTGGTTGCCTCTTCAGATTGACAGTTTCGGATGGGCTCTTTGCCATAACCCAAGTCAAAAATCTAAATTGAAACCTCACACCAGTCAGAATGGGCATCATCAAAAAATCTACAAACAATAAATGCTGGAGAGGATGTGGAGAAAAGGGAACCCTCTTGCGCTGCTGTTAGGAATGTAAATTGATACAGCCACTATGGAGAACAGTATGGAGGTTCCTTAAAAAACTAAGATTAGAACTACTGTATGACCCAGCAATCCCACTACTGGGCATATACCCTGAGAAAACCATAATTCAAAAAGAGACATGTACCACAATGTTCACTGCAGCACTATTTACAATAGCCAGGACATGGAAGAAACCTAAGTGTCCACCGACAGAAGAATGGATAAAGAAGATATGGCACATATATACAATGGAATATTACTCGGCCATGAAAAGAAATGAAATTGAGTTATTTGTAGTGAGGTGGATGGACCTAGAGTCTGTCATACTGAGTGAAGTAAGTCAGAAAGAGAAAAACAAATACCGTATGCTAACACATATATATGGAATCTAAAAAAAAAAAGGGTTCTGATGAACCTAGGGGCAGGACAGGAATAAAGACACAGACATAGAGAATGGCCTTGAGGACACGGGGAGGGGAAAGGGTAAGCTGGGACGAAGTGAGAGAGTAGCATTGACATATATACACTACCAAATGTAAAAGAGATAGCTAGTGGGAAGCAGCTGCATAGCACAGGGAGATCAGCTCGGTGCTTTGTGACCACCTAGAGGGGTGGGATAGGGAGGGTGGGAGGCAGACGCAAGAGGGAAGGGATATGGGAACATATGTATATGTATAGCTGATTCACTTTGTTATACAGCAGAAACTAACACAACATTGTAAAGCAATTATACCCCAATAAAGATATTAAAAAAATACAAATAAAAAAAATCTAAGTTAAAGAGCACTCTCACATATAATAACTGGCATTTGGTTTAAATAGAGCAGACATATTCACGAAAGTTCACCTAGTATGTTTATTGCATCCCTATTTGTAAAGGAAACAAGGTGTCGATCAGGACTGTCTAAATAACTTATGATATATTCATATAACATAATAAATAATATGCAGTCAACTTTAAAAATGAGATATATTTTCATGTACTCTTATAAAAAGACCTACAAGAGATATGTGTTGTGAAAAAAAGTAGTGTGTGGTTCAGTGAGTATAGTATAATCCTTTCTCTGTTTAAAAAAAAAAAAAGTTTATAAGTAGACAAGTTTTATAAGGTCACTTTCCATCAAAAGGATTGAGCGAATTCTAGAGAAAATCTTCCCTTCACTCCAAACAGATAAAATAACAGACAGATAATGTATTCCAAATGCATATTTAAAAGGCAACCCATGATAAAACAAAAACCAAAACCAAAATAAGCATCTCCTTGAACTGGAAATGCAAGTATGATGGCTGGAGGCTGAAACCACAGGGCCGGTATTAGCCGCCTGGAACAAGTTCCTTTGGAGAGTTCCCTAGACGATCCGCTGCATGACAGGTGGCTGTATGATGTTGTGACCACTGACTGGGCTCTATCAGTTAAAAGCTGCTTGCCTGGAGTGACTGCAAAGAGCAGAGAGGACTAGGCTAGCCAGCCCTCCAGGCTACCGTGCTGAATAAACTAGACCCCCAACTGGCTAGGGACGGGATCAGCAACATCACCCCCGACTGGATCCCTGCGTGTTCCACATCGACTCTGGTTCTGGACTGGGGAGATGGTCACAAAACCACTTAGTAGTGAGGGATGCAGGGGGAGAGAGGGAAACCTACAACTCTGAAGTGGACTGGCATATTTAGCACCTTTTTCTAACGTATCTGGCTCTGCGGCAGAAACTGGAGTACTAAAAACTACATTTCCCCAAATCCCTTGCAGCTAGACGTTCCTTTATCAGTTAAATGCATGCCTAAGAAACCTAAGTTGAACTAGGCCTTAAACTGGGGGAGGAGGGATGACCTCCAGTAGAAAGTGTCCACTTCACCTGATGTGACTTGTGGTAGAGGCCAAGGGGTTCTGCAATAAGCAGCTTCCTGTTTTGAGAAGCTTGTGATTGTGACCACAGTTTTGCTAATAACAACAACTGTGATTCTGGAGGCTGAGAGCTGTTTCCTACACGTTCTGCCTAAAGCAGCGTTTTCGACTGAGTTTGTATTGGCAAGTCTTTGTTGCCAAGGTTTGTTCTATTCATTTAGCTTAGCTAACACCCGCCTACCAACTGCCAGTAGCTTCACCAGTCGTTCTTAGCCCCAAAAATGCCCTATGGAAGGCACTATCACCCATGCAAAAACCAATCCCAGAACCACATTGTAAGCCACCTGATGCCGAACAATGAACACCTCATCTACAACAAACCCTGACAAAGACACACATGTGAGAACGAGACGCTCACAAAAGACAGGCTAGCAAACAAAAATTTCAAAGCTCATCATGAAAAGTACCACCATGACAGATGGTCAACAAGCTCAGTAAACAGGAGAAATCACTCTATGTAAATGCAAATAATAGAGCAACTCAAAAAATGTTTTAAATAAGTATGGTTAATATCCTCAAAGATAAGGAAATTACAGGGACATGATAAAGAAGTACAATAAGCACTCCTTGATTGAAATTCTTTTAAAAGCTATAAATGACATCATTGGGACAACTGGAGAAATTTAATATGGACTGTGTATTAGATAATGGTTTTTTATCAGTGATAAATCTCCTGAGTTTGACAATCATGTTGTTTATTTAGGAGAATATCTTTGTTGTTAGGAGATAGATACTGAAGTATTTAGGTATATAGGAGTAAAAAGTCACAACTAACACAAATGGTTCAGCAAAAAGAATGTGTGTGTGTGTGTGTGTGTGTGTGTGTATACAGAGTGATAAAATCAGTATTTAGCTGTAACTAAATATCACCATCAAAGAATGAAATGCTGAGATACAAAAAATAATATGAAGTTATATTAGAATATTTAAATTATCATTATTTCATTATTAAAATTTTTACTTGTCCATTTTTTATAAGTGTGACAGAAATATGCTGAAACAATTTCTCAGCACCATTGCTAAATTACTAAATAGATGCTCACTTTCAACTAAAGCAGTAGAGGAGTGAAATTTTTTTTCTTTTTAAATTTTTTCTTTTTAAATTACTTTGAAACAATTTCAAACTTAGGAATTTGGAGAATACATACAGAGTATTCCCACATATCCTTTTTTCTCTCTTTAAAAATTTTTTTATTTGACCACTTTCATCCAATCCAATCCCACATATCTTTTAACCAGCTTCACCAATTTTTGACATTTTGTCAAAATTTGTTTTATCATTTGTTTCTTTTTCATTTGTTTTACCATTTTCTATATATAATTTTATATAGTTCATAATAGTTAATAATTATTAAATTAATGACATATAAATTACATATTGTATATATCACATGCACATATATATACAACACATACACACTGTATTATTTATTATTTCTTTTCCCAAGCCATTTGAAAGTAAATTACATACATCATGCCACTTTATCTCTTAATACTTCAGAGTATGTTTTCTAAGGACAAAGATATTTTCTTAGGTAACCACAGTTATCAACTTTGGGAAATTTAACATTTACCATCTAGCACCCAGATTCTTTTTGATCCCTTCTAGTTACTACTCCACCCCTCAAAGATAATCATGATCCTGACTATAAACATCACAGATAAATTTTGCCTGTATTCTACTTTAATAAAAAGAATCTAACAGAATGTAATCTTCTGTGTTTGGCTTTTTTTCTTTCAGCATTATGAGTTATCATGTATAGTTGCAGACCATTTCTTCTCAGTCTATACAGCTGACCCTTCAGAAACACATGTTTGAACTGTGCGGGTCCACTTATATGAGGATTTTTTTTTTCCACTAAATACATAGTACAGTACTACACGATCCATGGGTGGTTGAATCCGTGAATGCAGAACCCCAGGTATGGAGAGCTGACTACGGATTTTCTTTTCTTTTCTTTTTTTGACTGCACTTCACGGCATGCGGGATCTTAGTTCTCTGACCAGTTCCCCAACCAGGGATCTAAACTGCGCCCCCTGCAGTGGAAATGTGGAGTCTTAACCACTGGACCACCAGGGAAGTCCCTACATGGATTTTCGACTTGAGGGTTGGTGCCCATAACCCTCTCATTGTTCAAGGTCAACTGTATAATATTCAGTATTAGTTATCTATTGTTATGTAATACATTACTCCAAACTTGGGGGACTTAAAACAGCAAATATTTATCAGAATGATGAGAGAGAATCATTCTATCACCAATAAAATTCTGCAGATACAGTTCTCTTAAAATCTTTATAGGTCTCCTGTGAATCTTATTGAGATTAACTACATCAAATGAAACCCATATTCACAAATATTATTAGATAAACCTTTCTCTTCCTTGAGCTTCTTCTTTGATCACTGAGAGTCCTATTGCTAAACTGAACTATTCTCTGAGGCACTGCCTTAACTCTTTCTTAACAAAGAATTTATGTTCACCTCCTTGGCTTCATTTTCAGACCATGTTTTCTTGAGCATTCCTTAGATATGATCTTTGCCTGGAAGCCATTTTTTAAATATTAGCCTCATTTGTCCGTGGAGAGGCTAGGAATTTTCAAACTCAACAATCCCCAGATCCTTTTTGTTCTCATTCCTTCCTTTAGCTTATCTCTTTCTTTTCATGTTTTACTATGAGCAGCAAAAAGAGGGACTTCCCTCGTGCTCCAGTGGGTAAGACTCCACACTCCCAATGCAGGGGGCCTGGGTTCGATCCCTGGTTGGGGAACTAGATCCGGCATGCATGTCGCAACTAAGAGTCCGCATGCCGCAACTACAAGCCACATGCTGCAACTAAGACCCAGAGCATAAATAAATAGATAAATATTTAAAGAAAAAAAAAAAAAAGGGACTTCCCTGGTGGTGCAATGGTTAAGAATCCGCCTGACAATGCAGGGGACATGGGTTCGAGCCCTGGTCCGGGAAGATTCCACATGCCGCGGGGCAACTAAGCCCGTGCGCCACAACTACTGAGCCTGCATGCCACAACTACTGAAGCCCAGGCGCCTAGAGCCTGTGCTCTGCAACAAGAGAAGCCCCCGCTCGCCGCAACTAGAGAAAAGCCCGCGCGCAGCAACGAAGAACCAATGCAGCCAAAAATAAATAAATAAATTTATTAAAAAAAAAAAAAGCAACAAGAAGAAACCAGATGGCACTTTCAACATTCTGCTTGGAAATCTCCTCAATGAGATCCCCAATTCATTAGTATAGTTTCTACTTTCCACTTCACTGCTGGTGACAATGTTGCTAAATGTATCAATAATAAGGACCCCCTTTCCTTCAATTTCCCTACTTTCCTCACTTCTCTTTATCAGCAGCCTCCTTAAAGGACATGAGGCTTCTACTAACATGTTCTTCAACATTCTTAGGTCTTTCACTAACACTCCTCAAATTCCTTCCTGCTGCTACCCAAGACCCAGTTCCAAAGTCTTTCCCACATTTTTAGGTTTTTATTACGGCAGCACTTCATTTCCAGATTTTGGACAAACCCAGAAGCTAAAACCCACACTCAGGAGCCAACTGTATATGCTGTTCTGTACCTTGTTTATTTTTCTTAACAGCTTTGGATATCATCCAGTATCAATAGATATAGATTAACCCAGTGTCCCATTGTCTGACTGAACCATGTCTTTAAAATTTTAACTTACTAATATTTAAAATTTAAATGATTAATATTTTAAGTGTTAATAGATTGGCCAATTGCTCTAAGTTGTGTCAGTTTACACTCACAACAATGTATGGTAGTGACTGGTTCTCCAAATACTTGACCACTCAATGTGCTAGCAAGCTCTTTGACCTTTACTAACTTGGTAATCAAAAAACCATTTCATTGTTATTCTAATTTGCATTTTATTTATTATGAATAAGGTCAAGTATAATTTCATATATTTGAAAAGCCATTTTCACTTTTTCTGTCAACTGCCTAATCACAATTTTTGTTCATTTGGCGGTAGTTGATCATTTTTTCTTTTCT
The DNA here is from genome assembly GCF_009873245.2 of Balaenoptera musculus. Lineage (NCBI taxonomy): Eukaryota > Metazoa > Chordata > Mammalia > Artiodactyla > Balaenopteridae > Balaenoptera > Balaenoptera musculus. The sequence goes on along the minus strand of NC_045794.1, from coordinate 45,947,061 downwards.
TTTTTTTTTTAACAAAAGATCAAGATGAAAAAAAGAAAATTAATTACATGGGACTGAGTGAACTGATGAGGATGAGTATAATTTTTGTGACTTTCTGTCTGAATTAAAAAAAAAAAAATCCCACAAGGACTCAGAGGCAAAGAATATACAAATCAATTTTCACTGCAAAGTAAAGGAGCTGTTGCAGTGGAGGATTACTGGACTGAATGTCAATATTATGACATAGTATGAGTGTGTTTCATGTTTGGTAATTGCAATCATTGTTGCTTTTGTTGTGGTCATCCATGTACAATGCTTGGTGTCAGTCTATTTATCTCTTGTAAAAATAAAATACAGTGTGTGTGTGTGAAAAAAAAAAAAAAAAGACTGATAGTACTTCCAGCCTACCTTTTATGGCAATGTTAGTATTAATAATAATTAATTATAAGGAAGCAACTTTAATGTACTTCTTAAATACAATTGTTTTTAAGCTCAAAAAAAAAAAAAAGATTTTTTTTTTTTTTTTGATGTGGACCATTTTTAAAGTCTTGATTGAATGTGTTACAATACTGCTTGTTTTATGTTTTGGTTTTTTGGCCTAAGGCATGTGGGATTTTAGCTCCCTGACCAGGGATTGAACCTGCACCCCTGCACTGGAAGGTGAAGTCTCAACCACTAGATAGCCAGGCAAGTCCCCACTTTTTCTCACTGATGTTTTAGAGCTCTTAAGAAAAGCATACCTTTATCTGTCTTACATGTTGCAAATACTTTTTCACAGTTTGTCATCTCTCAAGTTTGTTTATAGAAATTTTTTCACTCAAGTTTTTTATATTAATATTAATATGTATTAATATTTCCTTTTATATCTTGCTTAGAGATCTCTTCCCCACTCTAAGACTGTAAAAAACAAAACAAACTCCATGAATTATTTTACTGCTCTTTGTGGTTTCACTTTTAATACTAAAATACTTGATAGATCTGGAATTTATTTTGGTGTAAAGAGGGTGAGAATCCCACTTTTCCCCCAGCTGATTAGTCATTTCTTTGTACACAATTCACCCAATAATCCATCCTTCCCTCTCCCCGTCCCCACATTTTCATTGTTTTACATTTCTTATTATATCTTTTTTCCCTATTAAATCGTGACATCTTTTATTAGAACCGTGGAACCACGGAACTTAACGGCAGCGTCAAGAATCCAGCTACAAAGAAGGGAGTCTACAGGTCTGCAGCTTGCACGCAGAACTACAACCAATCTAGCCACTGTCTGGGGTTTCTTTCCTCCCGCAAATCTGCAACAATGAGCAGTCAGAAGAAGCAGGCCCTTGAATCGCTGAGTGTTTGGTACATCACTGAGTGTTCGTTAGATAACTGGGGTTGGGGATTGGGGGGCGGGGGAGGCGAGGATGGGAGGGAGGCTGTGAAACTCTTTCTTAGCCAGGCATTTTTTTATTTTCCAGAGTCTTGTCTGTCTTCCTTTATCTCACCCTAAATACCCGAATCTTCCTCGAAATGGGGTTACAGGGCGCCTCCGCCCCAACTCTTCCCAAAGCCCTTGTCTCCTGTCCTTGCCTACAGTCTAGATGAGAGGGCGGCTCCGAACGAATAGGGAATAGAGTGACTGGGATCGGGGGCAGGCGGGGGAGATGCCAGGGTTCGGAGGCGAAGGGCTGGAGGGGGAGGGGGGCGTGGAGAGAAGGACCTGCGCTCGGCGCGGGCTTCGCGCCCCCGCAATGTCCTCGGCGTCCACCAGAAGGCGCCCCAGCGCTCGCCTTCCCCCGCGAGTGGCCGGATCCTCCGCCGCAACCAGCCCGGGAGCTGAGCCGCGCGGCACCGCGAACTGAAGAGCCGGGCGGCGGCCCGACCTCTCCCGGCCCAGCAAGTGGAACAGGGTACCGGGGAGCCCCGGATTTGTTTCTGGGACTGGGGTGCGGCGGTTTCTCGACTCCGATCCCCACCCCCGCAGGAAACGCCCAGAACCACCCCAGCGCCTTGGTCTACAAAGCCCGGAGAGTCCGAAGGCGGGAGGGGTCGGGCGCGCTCGGGAGGCAGGAGGTTCCCCTCACTCTCAGCCTCACACCCGACTCCCCCATCAGGCCGCCTCCAGCCCCATGAGGACCCCCAGGCCGGAGCTGAGAGCCTGGCGCAGCCCGGAGCGAAATCTTGCGGCGGCCTCAGAGCGTTAGACAGGTCAGTGCCCGGGCGGGATAAGGGGCCGAGCCGGAGGCGGGAGCAGGCGCGCACGCCGGTCCACCTTGTCCCCCCCGCACGGCTTCTCGAGGCCACTCACGGGGTCACCTCCGCCGGGGCCACCCAGTAGCGCGGGCGTGATTCTGCATTTTTCATGACAGGCAAGGTGTGGCGCTGCCCTCTGCAGCCCAGCCGGGGCCAGGTGATGCTCGGACTGAGGGGTTGGGGGATGCGCGGGCCAGGGGAGGTGGCGGGCTCGGGAACATCAGCTATTCTAATAAAATGGTGCTCTTCTACTTATGAGCCGCCGCATCGAAACCACTACCTCCAACGGTCTCTTGCTTCAAGATGCCCGGCCTCGGGCGTGAGAGGAAAGCGAGATGCGGGAGAGGGAGAGAAGAAAGGAGGCCGGGAGACCCGAGGCCCGGGGAGTGAGGGGAGGGGGACAGGGGTACCGATTCGCTATGCAAATCCTGGCGCGCGAGATGTGGAGAGCCCCGGGTGGCCGGCAGGAGCCTCTGGAAGCGCGGGGGCCCCAACCCACGCCTTCGCTGCCCACCTTTCTCACTCTCCCACCCCTACCGCCCACCCAGGATGCGGCTGGGCCGCCGGGCCCTCTGTGTGCTGGTCCTGCTGCTGGCCTGCGCCTCGCTGGGGCTCCTGTACGCGAGCACCCGGGTCGCACCGGGCCTCCAGGCACCTCTTGCGCTGTGGACGCCCCTGCAGGGCAACCCCAGGCCAGAATTGCCAGGTCTTGCCCCCGAGCCCCGGTACGCACACATCCCAGTCAGGATCAAGGAGCAAGTGGTGGGGTGAGTGCAAGGAGTCGTGGTACCGGCATGGCACTCGCTGGGGGGCGGCGTGGGAAGCTTTTGTTTCCTCCACTGCTGAGCTCTGATGCCTGGGTTCCCCCCGACTGGTTGCGGAGGGGTGAAGTGGGAGGTGGAGGGGGCTACTGAGTCTTGTGCTGGCTGGGGGGACAAATCTGTCCTCCAAGAACCTTGTCATGGTATGGGGAAGGGAGGGTGTGCAGTCAGGGGAGGGCCCTGACTTTCTGAGTCCTGGTGATTCCTTGTGAAAGGACAGTCCAGGTGGGGTCCTAATGGCGTGTAGGCAACTCTGAACACCTAGCAATTGGCCCTATTCTACACCTCTGTAAAATCCAGATTTAGGGGATGGGTCATCCCTTTGGTGGTTCCTCCTCCTGGGGACTATTTGAAGAGCAGTGTTTAAGGGGACAGATTTTGGATGGACAGGGTTGAAAGGCCAAGATGTGGGTCCTGTGTAAATGTTCTGTGGGATGAGTGAGCTGCATGGCTGGGCTCTGAGGACCCTTCCTCCCGGCTCCAGGCTGCTGTCCACAAACAATTGCAGTTGTGAATCCAGTGGGGGGAGCCTTCACCTCCCCTTCCAGAGGCAGGTCCAAGCCATTGACTTCACCAAGGCCTTTGACTCTGAGGAGCTGAGGGCTGCGTCTGCCTTGAGGGAGCAGGAGTTCCAGGCCTTCCTTTCAAGGTACCGGTACCAGTGGGAAGGGAGGGCATGACTCTGTAGGGGGAGAGCAGTGGGAAGCCTGGAGGGTGGGTGTGGCAGGAGGGAGAGCCCGTCTCCCCCTGACTGCTCCTCTGTCCTCCCCCTCCTTCACTGCCAGGAGCCAGTCTGCTGCTGACCAGCTGCTCATAGCCCCTGCCAACTCCCCACTACAGTACCCCCTGCAGGGTGTGGAGGTCCAGCCCCTCAGGAGCATCTTGGTGCCAGGTGGGGAGAACGGTCCTAGGGGATGACCTAAGCCACAGTGGGGGCTGGCAGAGCCCAGGTTGGGTGAGGAAGAATGAGGGAAGATTGGAATGGGAGGTGGGGGACTTCTGATGAAAGGGAGACTTGAGGTCAGGGAGGGCTCATGAGGTGGGAGATGGGGACAGAAGGGACTCTAAGATTGTCAGGAATTGTAGAAGACAGTGACTGGAGAGGTTTGGGGAGAAGGGTCTATTCTTGCTGACTGGCCGAAGTTAGGTGGACAGGTAGGGCAGGCCACAGAAGAGCTACTGCTTTGATGGGAAGGAGTGAAAAATCAGTTACTCTGGGCTATGCCACGCAATGTGCCCTGCTGTGGCCTCAACAAGAGGGATGCATGAGAAACTCTGTGCTGTGTGTGGTGAAAGAGGGGAGAGAAAATGAGGAATTCCAGATTGTCTGTGATTTTGATCCCCTCTCCTTCCTCCCAGGACTGAGCCTGCAGGCCACTTCTGGTCAGGAGGTATACCAGGTGAGAAGAAACAGGAGGGCGAGGAGGCCAGGTGGGCATTAAGGATGCCGGGAGGGCAACAAGGCTGCCAAAGGAGGGATGGAGGAACCAGGGAGGCAAGAGGTGGGTCTAGGGCCTCACCCTGCACTCTCCAATCCCCTCTCCCAGGTGAACCTGACTGCCTCCTTGGGCACCTGGGACGTGGCAGGGGAAGTGACTGGAGTGACTCTCACTGGAGAGGGGCAGCCAGATCTCACCCTCGCCAGCCCAGGGCTGGACCAACTCAATCGGCAGCTGCAACTGGTCACTTATAGCAGCCGAAGCTACCAGGCAAACACAGCAGACATAGGTGCGAGGCCCAGGTGGAGGTAGTAACAGGCTGGGTGAACACAGGGAACCCAGAAAGGCAGGAGCGAGCAAGTGGCAGAGGGTGTGGGAGACACTCGGGCGATGGCCAGCGCTGCCCAGCTACACAATGGGCATTTCAGCTGGGCCAGCAGGGCCAGGGAGGGAGAGAAGGGGCCTTTGTTCATCTGGGGCTGGAGCAGGCCAGAGGGAAACCCGAGCCTTGGGTGTGTCCCCCCTTCAGGCCAACCATGGGGGCCCCAGGAAGTGACCTGCCCCAGGAGCCAGAAGACTCAAGCTCTATTCCCAGCCCACCACTTACTAGAGGGCAAAGGGCTTTATCTCCCAGAGCCCCCATTTCTCCTCTAGCAAAAGGGGCATAACACAGCCCTCCTGCTTCTCTCCAAAGCTTCTATACCAAACCTACTCCCACTTTGGAGCCTTTGCACTTGCTGTTCCCTCTGCCTAGAATGCTCTTCCCGCAGATTTTTGCATAGCTGGCTCCTTCCTATCATTTGGATCTCAGCTCAAATGGCTCCTCTTCACTATCACATTACTTGTCTTATTTTCTATTCAATACTTATCTGTATCTGAATTTTCTTATTTATTTAGCCTGGAACCAGACTGACTAGGTTCCTATCCCAGCTTTGTTGCTTAATAGTTGGGTAATTATGGACATGTTAACTTCTCTGTGCCTTCTTTTTCTGTAGTAGGAATCTACTTAATAGGGCTACTGTGAGGATTAAGTGAGTTCATATATTTAAGGTAATTTTAAAAGTGCCTGGCACATAGTAAATGCTCAATAAAAGTTAGCTTCTAATGAACTCTTTTATCATCTTTCTCCCACCCATTAAAATGTAAGTTCCATGGGGATAAGAACCTTGAATTCTTGTCTAACAGGGCCTAGAAAAGTGCTACACAGAGTAGGCGCTTAAATATTGATTTACTGAAAAGACAATGTTGTCCAAGCCCTAGGGGCCACATCTCATGTCCTTTCTTCCCAGTCCGGTTCTCCACCGAGGGACACGAAGTTGCCTTCACCATACGCATAAGACACCCACCCAGCCCTCAGCTGTACCCACCTGGGTCTCCACCCCTGGGAGGTGAGACTGGTGTGCTCAGGGACATAGATCCAGCCCTGATGGGGAGCAAGTTGGGAGAGGGCGACAAGTTGGGAGACATTCCTGGGAGATGTCTCCCTGCTCCTCACTCCCTACTCTCCTCTGCACCTAACCCTGCCCCTCTCTCCCAGCCCAGTACAACATCAGCGCTCTGGTCACCATTGCCACTAAGACCTTCCTTCGTTACAATCGGCTACGGGCACTCATCGCCAGCATCCGCCGCTTCTACCCGACAGTCACAGTGGTAATCGCCGACGACAGCGACAAGCCAGAGAGTGTTAGAGGTCCCCACATCGAGCACTATCTCATGCCTTTTGGCAAGGTGCGCGGCCAGCGAGGCTGAACTGTGCGCCACAGGGCACCGGGAGGGGGCGCACCCTCAGTCTGCAGTCTCCAGAATAGTGATTCCAGGATTACCTGCCTCAGAATCACTGAGGCGCCTGTTAACCATGAGGATTTCTGGAGTGTAAACTCGACGGGAGCAGGAATCGTGTGTCTTATTAGCGCTGCATTCTTAGAATGGTGCTTAGCACCTACTGGGGGACTCAATAAATAGTTGATGAATGAATGAACTCAGTAATTAAATGCATTCCAATACCCTCCCCCAGAACACTGACTCAGCGCCTCGCACAAGTGGGAAATGCATTTTTTACCTAGCTCCCGGCCATTCGTAAGCACTCGAAAGTTTGGAGAGGGGCATAGGCTGTTGAGAGGGGTCAGGAGTGAGGAGGAAAGGTGGCAGAGGGCTACGTGCTATCTCGACAGCATCGCCAACCGTACTTACTCTTCCCCAGGGCTGGTTCGCAGGCCGGAACCTGGCCGTATCCCAAGTAACCACCAAGTACGTGCTGTGGGTGGACGACGACTTCGTCTTCACGGCGCGGACACGACTGGAGAGGCTTGTGGACGTGCTGGAGCGGACGCCGCTGGACCTGGTAGGGGAGGGGCCTTGAGATGTAGGATGGGAGGAGGGCCTTCGGCCGACTGCGGCCGCGGCCGGCCGCTAGACCCGACTGAGGGCAGCCAGCCCTGGGACGGGAGGGGACGACGAAGCGGAGCCTGAGGCACTATCTGGGTCCTGCAGGGGAGAAGCGGGAAAGGACGGGGCAGGAGAGCCGCCCTGGGGGGGAGAGGATTCCCTTCCGGTCCGCGCCCCGCCTGCAGCCGTCCTCCCGCCCCGGCAGGTGGGGGGCGCGGTGCGCGAGATCTCCGGCTTCGCCACCACCTACCGGCAGCTGCTGAGCGTGGAGCCCGGCGCGCCAGGCCACGGGAACTGCCTCCGGCAGAAGCGCGGCTTCCACCACGAGCTCGTCGGCTTCCCAGGCTGCGTGGTCACCGACGGCGTGGTCAACTTCTTCCTGGCGCGCACTGACAAGGTGCGCGAGGTCGGCTTTGACCCGCGCCTCAGCCGCGTGGCGCACCTGGGTGAGTGGCGCCCCCTCCTGGCCGGGCCCGGCAGGGACCCCCGCGGGGCGCTGGGCTGGGCTCGGTGCAGTAAGGCGCCAAGGGCCCTGGGTACTACTCCCCGACCACCCCCGCGGAGCCCACGGCTGCTACTGGGGCCCCTAGAGCAGTTCTACGAAGATTTACCAAGACCTGTGCCCGGGCAAGAGAGAGAGCTTCCACCCTCCCAGCCCCGAACATCATTTAAACCTCCCCAGCCAGTACAACTGCTGGGTCCGTCTTGAACTTCCCCACCACTGTCACCTGCACCTTTATCTCGCTCCCAGCCGTATCCCCTGGTTCAGACCACCTCGGAGCAGCCCATTCGGCATTTATTGAACCTCTGCGTGTGTGTGTGTGTTGGGGGCGGGGCGGGGCAGGGCGGGGCGGGGGGTGGGGCGGAGGATCAGTTTTCAAAGCACAAGGTAAGGATATTGACTCCATTTTATACAAGAGTAAAACTAAGACTCAAAAGGGTTGATTTACGTGTCCAAGGTCCTTAGAAATGGGGTCTTTGCTATATGCACCCAGCATATCCCAAATCTCAGTTCTCCTTTAATGGTGGGGCGTCTGTATCCTCAAGACCCTTCATTGTGTACTCGCCTTTCCTCCACCCCCAGAATTCTTCCTGGATGGACTTGGTACTCTTCGGGTGGGCTCCTGCTCAGACGTTGTTGTGGATCATGCATCCAAGTTGAAGTTGCCTTGGACATCAAGGGATGCTAGCGCAGAGACTTACGCTCGATACCGTTACCCGGGATCACTGGATGAAAGTCAGGTGGCCAAACACCGCCTGCTCTTCTTCAAACACCGGCTCCAGTGCATGACCTCAGAGTGACGGCCACTCAGGGCCTTCCAACTGTCAGGCTGGGCCTACCTCCTTGCCCCTGCCAGGAATATCTAGCAAACCCACCAGCCAGTGACCACTCCACTGACTGTCCCCAATCTCCTTCAGAACTTGATCCCAAATAGGGGCTTGTCCTGGTGACATTCCTCCTTTCTGCGAGTGCCCAGGGGCATGATGGAGCCATAACTCATCCCACAGCCAGTGCCAAGTCCTCCCCCCACCCCCTTCCCATAGGGCAGGAAGTGGGGGGTTGCTTTCCAAGTGCCAAAGAGCCCATGGGGACTCTAAAAACCTAAAGCGGAAACACTCTCCTCTCATCTCCTGGGGACCAAGGGGGTGGGGAAGCCCCCAGTATATATTCCCAGGGCTGGGCCTCCCTCGCACCCCTGGATCCAGGACTCTGTGCAGCGACTGCAGCCCCACCCCATGGAGAGAACTGGTGACGGGAGCTGGTGTGGGGACCAGTGAACATACAGGTGAAAGCCATTTTCAGTTGTGTCTCTGCAATGCTGTGCGCATGGAGGAACGGGGCACCAAGGGTCTGTGTGCAGACACCCAGACTCACTTCATGAACCCCAGAGGCTCTCAGCTTCATTTTATTAGTTACATTAAGTAAGGGGGCTCAGGGACCCTGGCCCTCCTCACACACATGCTGTTGGGACCCTGCACACTCCACGTGACCGGGTCAGACCCACACTGTGCAAGTCTTTGGACCAGTGAGCTCCTGGAAAAGGGAAGGGACATGTCAGAAGTAGATTAGGTGCCCCCCTCCCTCACCCCAAATTTGGCAGTCCTCTCAGGGGTACACTGCCTGCTTTGGAAGCTTAATTCCTCAGTTCTTCACCCACAGCTGGGCCCAGTCTCCCTGGTTTAGTCTTATATAGACTAATCACTTCATCCCCACCCCTTTCCTTCATCTCCCTCTTCAGCCCCCTTCACAAATCCCTCTGCCTGGATCTTCAGTCACTGACTCACACCTCCTTCGCCATAGCCCAGCACCTCCTGGCTTCCATTCCCGTTGCTATTGCCGCCTCACCAGTCTCTCCAGGGCATATGCAGCTGCATCCTGGACACTCACAAACAGCTGTTCTGGTGTCACTCTATCCAGGAGTCCTGCCTGGGTCAGTGTCCCCAGCACTGAGGCTGTGTGGAGAAGGGGTCAGGCTCTCAGGTCCTACATCTACACCGTGTCCTCTTCCTTCCCCCCAAGCATCCAGTCACTCCCCAGTCTCCAGATCCCTCCATCCTCCACATCTCACCATTACACTGAGCCAGGAGAAGGTGGATCCCAGCATCTCGGCATCGGCTGGCCAGCTACGTGGGGTGGGGGGAGGGGGGAGAGCAGGGGGTTAAATCCTATATCAGAGAGGATTCGTGGGACAAGGGGACTTTCTCCTTAACCTACCCTCTCCCTCACCTGAACCACTTCTCTGGCCCCTGCAGCATCTGCAAAGGTGACACCACTGCAGTCTAGGACTACCACTCTGACAGGCTCAGCAACTAGGATGGCAGAAGGCAGGAGTACCCAGATGCCTCCATGGGTTGTGCCCAAATCTCCCTCATTGTCATCCCATCTCACCTGCATCAGGTGGGCCATCTGTCTTTGGGGCCTCCTGTGAGTAGAAAAGGGTAGTCACCATCTCTGAGACACAAGCACGAACATGCACCCCTTGAGCACAATGACCCCCCTCAGAACACCCACCTGCCTCCCACCCCCAAAGAAGCCATACTCCCCTTTGACCAAGTCCCTCACCTTGCCTCCTTCTCCAAGCCCCAGATGCCACTCCAGGATGCGGCGAAACCGCCCACGGGTCCCAAAGTAGAGCGGTGTTGGATAGCTCAGGATGCAGAGCCCTGGGACCTGGAGGAGCTAAGGGGTCAGAGGGTCAGTGAAACATCCAAGTCTAATCTTCCCTTCCTTCTTTGGCTGTAGCCCACCCACCTTGTGACTCTCTCTGAGTGGCCTGTAGAGCTCTGTCCCCTCAGCCAGTCCAAGTGCCAGGCACTGTACCCTGGGCAGGAAGCTGGAGTCAGATTCCCAGCCTGACCTGGCTGGAGAGTCACCCCAAGCACTCTTTTCTCTTCCCTCCTCTCATCTTGACTCCCCTCATCTCTACTCCCACCTCTGGGTGCGGCAGACCACAGTCATCATGGAGAAGACCACACCTACAGCCAGGCCCAGGTCCACACTCAGGGTCACGACAGCCACCCATGTGACCATCCACACAGCCTGCAGGACATGGATGGGAGCGAAATGACCAAAAGAAATGCCAGGCCATCACTGCCAGGGAAAGGGGTCCAGGGGCAGTGACTGCCGGGGCAAGTGATGGGGAGGGATGGCCCGGGAGAAAGTAGAAACAATGACAGAAGGAAGGAGTGGGATGGACCTAATAGGGGATACACACCAAGTGTAATGACCCCAGACCTTGAACCATCTGGGGAGTTACAAATATTCAGGTCTGAAGAGGTTTAAGCTCCACCCTTCACCTTGTCTCTGAGTAAAGGGATTAGGAGGTATACATGTTGGGGGTGGGTGGGTTGCAGAACTTAGGACCGGGACAATTAGCTTTGATCAAGGGCAGAGGCTGGAGATGCTGGTAAATGGGAGGGGGCGTCCGAGGGTAATGCTGCCATTTCTCACAAAGTCCACGCGGCTGATGCGCCATAGTTGTGGAAGTTCTCGCATCTGGAAGAACATCTGGCGCATGCTGGAGATGTTGATGCAGGCCAAGACAGCCTTGGGGCAGAGGAGGTAAGCTGACCACCCCAGTGTGCAGGGATGTCGCCACCCCTCCCAGCCACCCCTCCACCTCCTCTGCTGCTTACCTTGGGCAGATAGTAGAAGAAAGGCCCCAGCCACAGCAGCACAGACAGGACAACCATACAGGAGAAGAGGCCTGCCAGCTAGAGGGAAGGAGGGATGGAAGCAAGAAGGAAGGGAACCTCACCCACCCCCACGTGAGAGTTGGTCTCCCTGCCTACTCTGCCTCATCCTCCTTGGAAGTCTCCCTCCTCCCAAATCCCCTTCCACACTGATATTCTTCACCCCTCAACCCCCTTCTTGATATTCTGCCGCTCACACCTACCTTTCCTCTCCCCCAATTAAATGCCTGTCATTTGCTGGTCTGCCCCAAGATATAGTTCAACATCCCTATTTTTGTAGCCTACCTCCATCTTTTTTTAAAACTTTATTGGAGCATAGTTGATTTACAATGTTGTGTTAGTTTCGGCTGTACAGCAAAGTGAATCAGTCATACATATACATATATCCATTCTTTTTTAGATTCTTTTCCCATAGTCATTACAGAGTATTGAGTAGAGTCCCCTGTGCTATACAGTAGGTCCTTATTAGCTATCTATTTTATATATAGTAGTGTGTATACGTCAATCCCAATCTCCCAATTTATCCCTCCCCCACCAGCATACCTTCATCTTAAAAGCCACTGTTGGATGACCCTAAAAGCAGGCTAATCACATGCTTAGGGCACCAACAAAGTACAGGAAACCAAAAATATAAGGGAGAGACTTTGAAATGTGATATTTCTTTTTAAAAGAAAATGTCCTCACAAGGAAAAACACCAGAATTTTGTTTCTTAAATTTATTTTCCAGATTAGTATTGTTCTTATTTTGAACTACATATAGGGCACCATAAACTTTTCCAGTGCTAAGAGTCTACAAAGGTCTTAATGGACCTTTCTTCTCTTCTATACCTCCTACCCAGGTAATCCCATCTCCTCACTCACCTTCCCTCACAGAATTCCATCCTTCTCTATAGAGCTGCCAACTGGGGATCTGCCAATCTTCCACTTGTTCCACCACCACCCAACCTGGATGCCCCTCCCCCCTTCTCCTCACCCAAGGACGTGCTCTTACCTGTGTGTTCCCACCAGCATCCACTAGTAGGCTGGTTGTGGCCAATGTGGCCGAGTTGGGAAAGCAAGAGAAGAGGGAGGAGATGAGGTTGGAGACACCATGTGCAAAGAGCTCCTGGAGGGATGCAGTGAGATGAAGAGGAGACAAAGGCATGGCTGGGAGGGGGGAATCACATTAGGGGGTTGTCTCCTGAATGAGGTTGGGGTCCTCACTCAAAGTCACACCTGGTTGGAATCAATAGTGTAGCTGTACTTGTCTGCATAGATGGAGGCCAGGGAGGCAGACACTGCGAAGGTAACCAGTGCCATGGGCAACGAGTCGGCCAGAATCCTGGGCAGCTCAGCGAGGCTGGGGAGGAGAGGCTGGGGAAATCTAGAGAGAGAGGAATCCATGGTGAGGATGGGTTGGGTATAACAAGGATACGAGCAAGAGAGAGGAAATAGCATAGGGCAGGACAGGGGAAGGTGTTGGGTGGGAGAGTTGTGAGAAAAGAAAACTGGTGCCTTTTCATTCTCTCTTACCCTCCGGGCAGCAGTCCAACTATCTGGACGTTGTATCTTGTGTCCAGGGAAGAGGTGAAACAGAGCACGGAGGCCAGAAGCACCTGGGAAAGAGAGCAAATTAGAGCATGGGAGGAGATAGGCCCCTGGCAGACGCTAGAAGGAGCTCAATATGAGAGAGGATTGCAACGCAGGATTAGGTGGTTGCAGGAGCCCAGCAACTGGGGTAGCTGGGATGTTTTGGGGATGGGTGCCTAACAACTGGTTTAGAGTGAAGGAAAGTGGGGATGGGAAAGAAGAATGATGTATGCCTGGAGCTATGGAGAGAGATGGACGGGAGGAAGTAAGAGGGGGCTGCTATGAGGGATGGTGGATATCAAGAGGTACAATCGAGCCATTCTAAGCAGGGAAGCTGGGTTATATCACGGGATATATGGGGTATCTGTGGAGACGAGGAGAGCCCGTTTAGTTGGGGAGAGAGAGAAATGTAGGTGGACGCGGGAAGGAGGATAAACCGTGAATTACAGTGCAGGACCGGTGAGGGGAGAGACGGGAGTGGAGGTGCCGTGGCGAGCGACACCGCAAGGGGGCGCTGTAAGGAGGAAGAAGGCTTTCTAAGACGCCTACAGCCAGCTTTTTGAGAGAAGGGGGGAGGTTTGGGTGGGGGATTCCCGAGGGTCAAAGTGTTCTGGGAAGAGGCCTGGAAAAGTACACATGTAAGCAGGACCTCTCATCTGTGACCTCTCTGCACTCCACGAGGGGGCGGCAGCGGCCAGTTCCTACAGGACGGGCAGGGGCTGTGCGGTGCACGGGGCTGGGACCCCATCCTCACCATGACGATTTCCCCTGGGATCGGGGTGGGCAGCCGGTCTCGGAACCTCACGTTCAATTCCTTGACGGGCACGAGCAGCGCCAGGCTGAGTGCCGAGACGGTCAGTTCGGCGGGACTGCTCCGCGGCAGCGCCGTCAGCACGGCGGCCAGCGTCTACGGGCAGGGGCAGTGAGCAGAGGGCCTGGGGCCAGGGTAGACTGCCCCCAGCGCGAACGCACCAGACTGAGGCGAGGCCTTCTCTCCTGGCTCCCATCAGGGCTTCCACCTCCTCAGCGACCCTCATTCAGCCACGTGGTTCTGACCTTTTCTCCGCCCGTGCCACACACTATCCCTCCACTCGCCGCCCTTCCTTTCTTTACGGGTTTCCCTCTTCCCGGGACCGCTAGAAGCCTCTTCGCTCTTCTCCCACCCTCACCTTGAAGAGAGCGAAGCAGCCGATCTGACGCGGGAGGGGCAACCCCAAAAGGCTAGGCAGCTGGGACACGAGCACGTGCAGGGCGGCCCCACTGGTCAGCGCCTTGACTACAGGCTCCGACAAAAAGGTGGCCAGGACGCCGAGCTGCAGCGCGAACATTCCCAGCTGCGGGGGAGAAGATGCGCCATCACCACTAGAGAAGGAGCAGACCAGCCCCGGCGCAGTGCACCAGCTTGTCCGCGCACCTCTCCCGCCTAGACCGGTGCTGGAGACTTGTCCCTCCCTCTCCCCTGGCCCAATTCCCCGGGCCCCCAGCGTGGATTCCCTCAGGGTCCTCCCCCAAGGTCCTCCCTCACCATCAGTGCCCCGCTCCCGAAGGCCATGGCCGCAGCCGCACCAACCCGCTGAGCATCCAGCTGTTCCCTCTCGATGCCGCTCAGGTTCCCCTCGAGGGGTTCAGGCACCAGCCGGTCCACGGCCGAGCCCGTCATAAGGCTGAGTACCGCGAAAGTTCCTAGGGCCGGGGGACAAACGCAGAGATCACCAGCTGTGCCACCTGGGGCGCGGCGACAGCCCAGGCTTCGCGCTCTCCGCCCAGGATGCTGCCGTCAGACGCCCTCTCCTAGAAGGCTTGCTGCTCAGGTGAAGACTCTGGGGCCAAGAGCTGGTGCAGCAGCTCGGAACCAGCGGTGAGGGGGGAAAGGAGGGAGCACCCGCCGGGAAAAAACTTCTCCCAACTGCGTCCCTGCCCCCTCCTGCAGACGCCCTGGGGACTGCCTGCTCCTTTGGGCGACAGCGTATCTCCTTTCCCCTCTTCCAAGTCGTAGAGACATTCATTTTAACCAAATTTCATGGAGAGGAAAAGTCCGAGTAAACTCCCGCCTCTTTGCACCCACTCAGCTCCCGCAGCGAGCACTGCCTAGGTCAGAGGTTCACGGCAGTGTAGCGGCAGAGGCGGAAGGGAAGGCAGGGGACGTGAAGACGGGAATAAGGGCGAGGGAGCTTATAAGAACGGAAGCCTCAAACCCCTGTCCTTTCCACCCCACAGAGGAGAGGAGTCACTGGGTCACTCACCGGTGGACAGGTGTCTCCCAGTACCCAACAAGGTGTAGATGAGGACGGGAAAGAAAGAAGTGTAGAGTCCGAACACTGGGGGCACAGAGGTCAGGAGAGCAAAAGCCATGCCTGGGGGAGTAGTGGAAGGAAAGGTCTCCGGTGTGTGGGTTAGGGGGCAGGGTGCCCAGCCTCCAGGACTGCCCTTCCCTTCCCGCACTCTTGGAAGCTGGCCCGGGGACTCTAAATCACGCCACATGAGGGAACTGAGGGGTTAACGGGCCTCGATGGGAGGTCGTGGGGCGGATAAGGTCAGAGATCTGTGTCGGCCGCGTCCTGGGGGGCAGGCGTCCGGCCTCTCTCCAGTTCCCTGAGCCGGACCGTGTCCAAGACTTCGCGCATAATTGCACAGATGAGGGGAGCTGGGGGTGGGGATCTGATGGAGCTCCACTGTCCTTACCCAGAACTTGGCCTCAGGTCCCTGTCGCCGAGCCCTCAAGCCACACTAACCCACCACTTCGCTACCGGTTCCCAGGCCCCGTGCCAACCCGAAGCCCTCTAGAGCTTGGGCCCCTGACAGGCTGCTGCTGGCGCCGCTCACCCTGGGGCACGTGCACGATGCCCACGGTCACTCCGGCCACCGCATCGCCGAGCAGCCAGGGCCGCCAGCGGTAGTGGGGCAGCCAACGCAGCGGGGGCAGCCGCGCCCGCAGCAGGCGCCACGCCCCCGGTCCGGAACAGGCGCGGGCCCGCCGCCTCCAAAGCCGGCGCAGCCGCGACCAGCGGGGCTCCGCGAGTAGCTCGGCCTCCTGCTCTGCGTCCCCGAAGAGCTGCTGAAACCGGGCCTCGGTAAGAGGTTCCCTGAACTTGGCGCCCAGGGGGGACTTAAGGTCGGAGGCCTCTCCCGGACCTGGGCAGGTGCTGGCACCGGGTAGCCCACTCATTTTGCCCTCGGCCACCTCCAACTCCGCCCAGTCTTAAATACCCCTCCGCCCGCGGGCCCCGGGTCCCGCCTCCGCGAAGCAGGGTCCAATCCCGTCCTGGAGGGCGCCCTCTCTTGGGGACCTTCTACAGTCAGGAGCCGGCTGCGCCTTGGGGAGGGGGTGTCTCTACGTTAGGCGTTTCCTCAGACATCCTTGGCCGGATCGCTCGCTCTGCAGCCTGCTATGGGGGGAGGGATGGCTGTGGAAAGGGGTAGGAGCCAGAGAGGTAGGGCAAAAGGCAAACGCGCCCCATCACCCAACACCCACTATTTACCGCTCCTAGGTCTTTTGACTCCCGCCTTCTCGCTCCCGGTTCCTTTCCGCATCTGCACCTTGGGCGAAGACAGACGCTGACTCCTCTAGGGTTACTGGTCATTCCCAGGGCCGCTGCATTGCCCACAAGAAGGTTCAGCGGCGTTCCAACCTCCCTTTCCCCCCCCAAGACCCAAATCCTCATGGGGCGCAGCTTGTCCCCAGAAAGTGTAAGGGGCTCCATTGGCCTCAGCTGTCTCACAAACTATCTAGATGGGAAGCAGCTGCTATTGGATACGGATGGATAGAGAACCGCCCTGCCACACACACACCTCTCTGCTGGGAGTGGCTGGGCCTAAATTCCCAGTTCAGGGCCTCAGGGGGAACACTGAACAGACAGGGAACTTTGATTTTATTTCTCAGAAGCCAAAAACACTGAAGCACTGTTTATTACATACCAGTGCTATTCACAAAGTAGGCACTCAACAACACATATGTGGTTAAATTAAGCACAAAAGGGTCACCCACCCACCTCATGTACCCCTGTGGTCCCTAAAGAGATACAAAGGTTCTGAGCTCCAGAATTCTATTTGCCCCATCCCCTCCTCCATTCACAAGAATCCTTAGCACCCCTCCCCAGTCCCTGACCCCAAAGCCCTGGGGGTGGGGTACAGTGAGGGTGGGTCTCCCCTCTTCAATTCCTCCTATTGTTCCCCAGAAGTCTTATCTGGGCTGTACGTCCTGTCCCCTCCACCTTAGAGGTCCCTCCCCCCATTGTGGCCAGAGAGACCTCAGGCCCACAGGGAGACTCCAGCTCCTCCTCACCCTCCCACCCCAGCAGTCTATTGTCTGCTGAGGAAGCTCAAGTACACGTGACTGGGCCCAGGGGACGGATGGACACAGTGGACACACCAATGCCCAAGGACCCAGGACACGGCATCTGGACATGGATCTCTGCACATTTGGCTCTCTATCCCAGGGGCTGCCCCAGAAGTTGGGAGGGGTGAAGACCCCTTTGGGCTCTCCACTCTTGGGTCTGTGGCTTGAAGAAGAATCCCTTCCTGCTCAGTATGGATATGCCTTACAACCTCCCAGACAGCAAAAATAAGGATACCCAGAGCCAGAAGGGGCCACAGCCCCCAGCATCCTCTCCACCTCCCCGTGTTCCCTCAGCTGAACATGGTGGCCCCAGAAAGAAAGGTACATTGGGCATTCGGTGCTTTAGAATCTGGGTGTTGGGGGGAATGGTGGGAAGTCACCCCACAGTGGGCTTTCCAGTGGGGTCTAGAACAGAGACCAGAGGGGAGGGAAAGAGGGACTGGGTAAAGGGGAGGATACGTCAAGGTTCTGGGGTTTTCCAGTAGCCCTAAGCTCCAGGTCTAGACTGAGAGATGCTGCAACTGCAGGTGAGGGACAAAGATAATTACATCTTTTATCTTACATCCCGCACCCTTCTCCTTTCACCAGACCCCTCCTCAAATAACTGATTTGAGGGGCCAGCTGATCTCTTCCATACCCCTTTACCCCACTTACCCCTACTTCAGCTTCCCCTTCCCTCTGCCAAGACAGCAGCTTTAGTGATATAACAAAACCTTTATTCTCAAAAAACAGAAAAAACAAAATCAAAAACAAAACCAATAGTTTCTGTCTGGCCCTTGCCCCAGCCCTCCTACCCACCCACATATCCTCCTTTTGGGGGGACCTGTGATGCATGCATAGGGGTGGGGGCTGAAGGAACCTGTGTTCCTTGAGCAGAAAGAAGTCTTTCTGAGTCTAGGTTCCCTCCTCCAAGTTGACACTCCCAGCCTTGCCCACCCTCCAGATACACCAAGAGGGAGGAATTCTGGGGCGCTGCCAGAAGGATTGCCCTGCAGTTCCTGGGGGAACAGAGTGGCTGAGTCAGCACCACCCCCATGGCCTTCACCAGTTACAGCTCATCTTCATCCAGCTTGGCAAGTCTGGCTTGGCAGGGAGGGGTGTTTGGAATTGGTGGAACTGGAGGAGAGTCATGAGGAGCCTGGGGGATGTCACTGGAGGCCTGAAGAGAGACTCAAGTCAGAGGATCAAAAAAGTTCAGGAATCCACCCTCACTCCTCTCTTGTCAGTGTAAGCCCCTAGTCAAGCCACCCCCTCTTGCCAGACATCTTAGATTATCTGAGACCATCAGCTTCTCCCAGGGTTAAACTGGAGTGGGGGAGGGCGAGAGATGGGAGGTAGGAAGGGGCAGACAAAAGGAAGGTGGTGGAAGAAAGGAATGATACGGGGGAAGGAGGTTTGGGGATCCTGGAACAAAAGAGGACCTCCCCATTCTGCCCTTACAACCAGGGAACTCCATTCCTCATACCTGTGTGTCCAGGGACAGGGGGACTCTGGCCACCTGCCCTTTGGGAAACAGCAGCAGGGAGGGAAGAGAGCCATTGATGGGTGTGTGTGTGCTGACCTGGGCCCGATCTCCAGGCCGAATTCTCCCGGGGCTCCCCACCCCAGGACCTCCTGGCCGTCCCAGGCTGTTGGTCTGGCTCTCCCGTCTCTGGTACTCAATGGGTGACTGCAGTGCTGGGGCAAACAAAGGGACAGAAGGAGGGTTACAGCAGAGACACGCCCTTTCCCAGGGGCTCTGCTCTCAAGAACTGTCGGCCAATGTAAGTCGCTTGAGGCTTTAGGGGATTCTGAGTTACTAAATCTTGAGCTAGTAGTGGAAAAGTGAGGATGAGGGATGGGGAGAAGCTGGGGTGAGGGCAGGGATTGGAGACTGGGCGGTGAGGGATTCAGCAGATCCAAGGACCAAGGGAGGATGTCGGGGAGGGAGGGTGAGAGCTTCACCATTGAGAAAGTCCCGCTGGCTTTCCAGGATCTGAGCCACTTGTTTGATCCAGGCCTGACTGACCGCAGGGTCTGCAGTCTGCAGGACATAGCGCTGGATCCCACCCTCTGGCCCTCTGGAGGTCAGTGCAAAGCGGCAAGGGTCGCCTTGGAGGTTCCCCTCCAGTCCCAGGCAGCTCACCTGGATTGGCAAATAAGAGGTAGCCCCCAAATTCTTCAGGCCCTCTCTGGTTCCTGTCCCCTCCAACAAATCCAAGAGGATCTGAGAGGCCTCCATCCTCTCAGAGGCCTCCCCTAGCCCAGTCAGACCTCTCCCTTGGGACACCCTCCCCACCTTGATGCTGCTTTTGTACACATATCCAGGCTGCGTTCCACCTCTCACTCCTCCTCCCAGGGCCTCGCTGAAGATGATGATTTGCTCAAAGAGGAAGACACGTCTCTCTCGACCTCGAGAAGAGAGCAGTCCCCCAGCCTCGGGCTCTGTGACCCAGAATGTGTCCTGGCCCAAGAGCTTCCCCTGAGCAGTCAATTTGCCCTGAAACCAAAGGAGAATGGCCTTTGAGAAAAACAATAAGAGAAAAGGGGCAACTCTCTGCTCCTCCCTCCTTCCCCTGACACTCCCAACCAACCATCTCCTGTCAGCCCCAGGAGAGCACAGTTCCCTGTAAGGATCTCCTGAGTGCTCAGCCTGGGGCAGAAGAGCATTACTCCATCCCTGTACCTCAAACCCCCGCAGTCTCCCCAGGGTCATCATGTCATTACAGCGTTTGGGTACGAAGCACATGACCTCCACAGCTTGCTGGGACAAAAGTGAAAAGAAGAACACTGTCATCATTGGGAAAGAGGCGTCTTCAGACCATGTTTCTATCGCCAACCAGCCTTCCCCTTCACCACCCATGGAGCTGGAGGAACCCAGGAGACTAAGAAGATGAGGTGTGCGTGGTGTGTCCTATGAGATCTGGGAGTACTCACCTCCAGCTCTTCAGTATCCATCCCAGCTCTACTATAATACTTGAGAAAATCCTAAGACACAGAGAAGAAATGCTCAGGGAGGTTATGAGAACATCCTCAAAAGCCCTCACATCCTCCCTTGAGGACACAGGTGAGGGCCCCCCGGAAGTCTGGGTGGGGAGCCTTAGGAACCCTGGGGAGACGAATGAGGAAAGGGCCATCCCAACCAGCTGTGCCCCCAGGGAACAGGTGGCCCTGACCTTGAGCAGCAGCTGGTATTTCATGATCCTCTGCACTGGTTTGATGAGGAGGTCGTTGAGCTGCAGGCGGTGCCCCAGCTGCTGCCGGAGCTCCTGGGGACGGGGACAGACGGGGTGGTTTTGCAGCCTGGAAAGCCTGCTCATGCTGATGATTCTGTCCCCCTTTCCCCAAGGTATCTCAGCCACTGACCTCAAAATAGCTGTCCCCAAATTCTGATACCACATGCTCTGACTTGGGCTTATTCTGACAGTACACCACGTACATATGCAGGCGGCGCTCCTAACAGGAGGAAAATTCAAGAAAGAGTAGAGTGAGTGAGGAGAGAGGGCACATCTCCAGAAAGTCCTGACCCACTCCCAAGCCCCTCCCCTCCTGGGCCCCACTCTCTCAAGCCTCACATGTTTGATGAATAGCTGAGCCAGCCAATCAGGATCCTTCAAACACCGCTGTAACTCCTGCAGGAAATAGCTGGAGGGGTAGGGAGGGAAAAGGCTGGTCAAATACCCCTACTCCAAGCAACTCAGAGCTGTCTGCCCTGGTAGTGTTCCCCACGAAGTCTCTCCAAACATTCCTCAGGCAACAATGGGCCCGTGGGTAGGATACAGAGACCACCAGACATATGCCCCTCCCCTCGCTCTCAGGGATCCATCACTCACTCTCGATGCCACTCGTAGATTTGCTGAATGTTCCCAAACACAATCCTGTCACGACCTCGAAGATTCTCGGGTACCCCCTGAGCAGCCATGGTGGCCATGTAACCCTGTGGGAAGGTTGGGTGGGAACATGAGTGTGTGGAGCCAGTCCTGGTGGGAATCTCCCCTCCCCAAGAAGTCCAGGATGTAGGGGAGACTGGGAAGGTGGGACAGAGGAGCAACAAGGCATCTCCTAACATTAGCCCTGGGGAGAGGGAAAGGGCTGGGCCAGGGCTGGGAAGGGAAAAGGGAGCTACCTCTACAATCTGCCCCAAGTCGTCCACGTACATTTTCTCTGTCTCTACCAGTTCACTCAGGACGTACCTGGGAAGAGAACAGGTTTAGCCACTTCCTCCCTCCTGGACTAGAAGCCCCTTCATTGCCACAGCCAACCTCAGGGGAAATTCCAAGTCTCAAATCTAAAATGTGAGAGACAATCCTCTGGAAGTTGTGCGACTGCGGGGGTCAGGGATAGAGAGTGTGTGGACACTTACATACTCCTTTCCAGAGCCTTCTTCTGGTCCTCTTCACTCTCAGGGGCTTGGGACAAAGTCTCCTCTTCAGGTGGCTGTAAGGAAGAACATCCCAGAGTAAGCAAATGGATGCCTCTTGGGTGAGGGGAGCCACGCCAGACTCATTTCTTCATACCTGCGTCTTATCCCCAGGGCCCCCCAACAATGTGGTCAGCAGGGTCAGTTCTGGCAGCTCCTCTCCTGTGGCTAAAGCTGGTTCCAGCATCCAGTTCTGGGGGCCAGAGGTCAAGTCTCAAAGGTCAGGGACAGTAGCTGTGTCTCCCCAGTGACCAGTGGCCCCCCCAACCTGCCCTCTCCCAGCACCCTTCATGGATATCCTACATGCTTCTCTGGTGCTCCCTCCTCACCTCATATGGTCCAGCCTGGCCACCTTCTGCCTCAGTTTCCACACTGAGACAATGTTTAGAATGATCCAACCATCTTCTCAGGCCACTGACTGGCCCTGGGGGTCCCGGGGAACAGGGGCCAGAGCTGAGGCCAGAGCTGGGGCCGGAGGGAGCAGACAGACCCGAGGCAGCTGAAGCCGAGATACTCCCCTCACTGCCAGCAATGGAATAGGATTCTAAGGGGGTGGGGTAGGGGGAGAGAGGGGGTGATAAATTCTGCTTCAGCTCCAGATTCAGGGTCCCTAGGGAGCTCCCAGAGTCTCTGCTCTGTGATGCTCAGCCCCTCTCCCTCAGGGCTCACTTTCTTGCCATCCTCATTGGAGTTGGCCAGGAGAGAAAATTTCACCAGGACACCCTTGGGAGGAAGGACAGAAAACACCTGGCTCCCTAGGCCTGGAACCCCCCCAGTTACATGTGGGGGTTCCCCCATATCTGAGCATGGCACCAATATGGGGGTGAGGGCAGCCATCCGGGCAGACCCTGGAAGCTGGGGGTGGCCATCTGCTCTCCTACAACCCTCCCCCTTGCAATGGGTACAGACCATTCTCTGAGAAGGGCGGGGGGGGGGAGAAAAAGAGCTTAAGAGCCCATCGGCCACCCCCAGGCCCCTCCTCCACCAAGTGCAGTAGTCACTATAAAAAGAAAAGACTTCTGCAGCCCACCTTCCCAGCACATGCACAAACCCAATAGAGGGGGCAAGTGAGGAGAGCTCATCGGTGTTATCCTTGGCCTGGGCTCAGGGACAGAGGAGCTGTGATTTGGGGAAAAGCCCCTGGTAGACCCTCCTCATCCCTCATTCCTCCATCCCCCTGTCCCTCTTCAGATGTGAAGTAGATTCTCAGCAAAAGGATTTAAGGGAAGATGTGGTCTAGGCATAAGGGGATTGTGCATACCCAGTTGAGAGGAGTCCCCTGCCCCTTCCCCAATTTCCTTAACTTTAACTGATAGAAATTTGAAGGCAAGAGGGGATCTTAGAGATCATCTATTAGGTCACTTTCCTGGAAAACACAGGTATAGTCTCCAGCCTCTAAATCCCTAGCGCCGGGACAGACACAAGTCCTGAACCCTCAGCCCGCCCCCCACTCAACACTGGGCCCTCGCGACCTTACACTCACCACGTCCCCCCCGGGCGAAGCAGCAGCCGCATTTTGCCAGCACTTTTCGGATCACGCGGGGACAGGCACAGCGACCCCCCTTTTGCCCCCCCCGCATGGCGCCCAGGCCCCCCCGCACCCCCCACCCGGGCGGGCCATGCAGGGGGAATCACGGGGGGCGGGGACGGCGCAGGGCGCACACCCCCCCTCCCTCCTACCCCGCTCCAGGCTGGGGGAGGGGGGGGAGGGAGGGAATGGGAAGGGGGGGTCCAGGGGTAGGCGGAAGTCTGGTCTGGAAAAGGGCTGGGGACTCTGCAGAGAGGGCGGCGCGGGGCCGGGCCACCGAGCTGGGCGGGGAGGGTTTCCGGAACCCAGTCGGTGCGGGGCCCAGGGTCCAGATGTCCAGCGGGAAGGGGAGGGATGGTGGAGGAGGCTGGGCCGGGATGCGGCAGCCTCTCCAGCTCCGTCTCCGGCCTCCCGGATTGGGGGTGGTTCTAGGCCCGGGCAGGGGAGGAGGCGGGGGCCGACTCCCCGAGTCACTGGCGCTGCGCGGGTCCCGGCCGAGCGGCGAGCAGAATAACAGGCCCCGCCGCCGGGTCGCCGCGGGGAGGGGCCTCTGCGGCCCAGCTCCGCCTTCTCCCTCGCTTTCCCCCTTCAGCCAGTGCCGGGTTCCCGCCCCAATTCCCCCTCCCCCAGGCACCACCTTGTTCCCACTCCAAGTCCCCAGCGCCTCCGCCCCTCCTCTCTAGCCTGGGCTCCCCAGCCCCGGGTTCCCTCTCCCTCCCGCATCTCCGGCTCCGACTGCGGAGCACTGGGGTGGGGGTTAAGCCCGGCAGCGGGGTCTGCTAGGGTCGCCCCTCGGCCTCTGCGGCGGAGAAGGGCGCGGCGGATGGGGCCTTAGCCTGTGCGAAGAGGTCCTGGGGTTGGGACTGTGTCTAGACGCGCAGGGGTGGACAAGGTCCCCCAGTAGAGGGTGCGTGAATGGGGAGCTCTTTGTGGGGAACACAGCCCGGGTACCGCCCTCTCGCCGGACCCTTCTTTCCTCCAGGGCCCGGGACTCCAGCTGAGGCTAATCACCAATTAAGGAGAAGTCCTGGAGACTCGGCTGGCGAGGGGCCAGGGGTGGGGCGCGGGGACACTACGCCAGCGGGGGCTCGGGACCCGCTGAGGTGGGGGACACACAGCAGGCTAGAGGGCGAGAAGAAGCGTGGAGGTCTCAGAGTTTATATGGGTCTCATGCAAATTAGATGCGAACCTTTATACTAATACGAGCAGCATATTTTTTAATTCGCCACTTTGCGCAGGATGGCAAACTGTGCCCCACCCCACCCCTAGCTTCTTACCGGGCAGCGGAGCCCAGGCGGGGACCTCGCGTTCGCGCTCCCCTCTCTGATTCCCCTCCATACAGTTAGATTCTGGCTCGGTCCCCCCCGGCCCTAGGGGGCTTCTCTTCGGGTGCTGCGGGGACAGAGTGATCGTAAGAAACCCGCCCTCCACGCCCAGCCTAGACCTCCCGCTTCCCCTTCTCCCTCCTGTCAAAATCCACTTTGTTATAAAAGGGTCGTCGCCAAGGCTGGGGTGGAGAGAGCAGTTTACCCAAGAACGTGCCTATGATCCTCTTAATGGAACTTTTGGATTCCTGCGACTACCCCGAAGAATTCTTGTTTGCGGTAAATTGAGTTGTGGGGTGCAGCCATCCTGAAGCCCCCTAAAGACCCCCGACCCCACCGTGGTCCCCCTTTCTTACCCCCTCCTGCCCGGGTAGGGCGCATGCGCGGAGCATGCCCCCCATGACCCCCAGTATCCGGTCAGTGCGGCCAGGGGCGGGGCGGTCCGGGGGCTTCATGCTGGACCCCTACCCTCCTCCAAGTTTCAGAGCCGAGGGGGCACGGAAGCTGGGGGGCTCTGAGGCCAGCGTGCGTCCGGGGAGTTGCCGCCGCGGAATCCGCCCCCTGCCCGGCTCCGCCCCCACTCCCACCCCAGCCAAACTTTTCAAAAGGGGTAGGGTTGTTCCTTTCTCTGCAACCGTAGTTCAGCAACAAACAAACCCCTCTTAACCCTGACTCCGCTGTCGAAGCACGATCCAAGGCTTCGCAGTTTTATCTTGGAGCCCACTAAGTACATGCCGTTTTCCCAGGCCCTCTGGAGGCAGAGAGCCTGGGGAGGCGCCCAGGGAGTTCCCGATCACCACCCCCTTCTCCCTCTCAGCAGGTCCAGCTCCTCACCCCCACCCCCCATCCCCCACCCCGGCCCACAGAACAGAACGGGTGTGGCATAGAGAGTTGCATATTTTACTTTATTTTTATTAAATTAAAAGCTACAGTCTGGCGGCGATTCCAGAACAGGGTAAGGAGGCTCCTTCTAGGGGGCAGAGAAGAGTGGGAGAAAGACTGACAAAGACAGAGACACAGGAGAGAAAGGACAAGGTTAAGGGAGAAGGGGAATTGTTTCTGAAGAACACACGTGGCCGGCTCTACGGGGGCTCACAGCAGCCTGACCCCTCTCCCAGCGCAGAAATTCAGCAGTGGAGCAGTATGGGGGGGGGGGGAATCAAGAGACCCTCTCCTCCCCACCCAGGTCCTTTCTCAGCTTAGTCACTGGAGCACATCACAAACCAGAAAAAGCCAAGGGCAATGGAGGGGGCAGGAAGACTGGGAGTATGTACATGGGGAGGAGGGGAGCAGAGCCTGGGACATCAGACTCTGCCAGAAGGGAGTGGCTCACACTGCACTGAAGCACTCAGCCTGTGGGGGACTGGGGAAGGGATCGCCCCTCCTTCTCTGAACCCCTTCCCCAGTCAGACAGTCCCCTACTTGAGTGATGAGGGGGGCAGAGGGAGAGACAACAGAGGCTCCCACTGGGTCCTACTGAAGGAGAACAGCAGGGGCCTCCCAAAGGGGATGTCCTTCAGTCATCGGTGATGCCCTTGGCTCTCAGCTCCTCTTGCACCCGGGTCAGGTAGGTGGGGTCCGGGTACCCAAACCTGGGAGCAAAGAGAAATGAGGGTCAGGGTTAGCCGTTCAGGCTTATTCATATTACCCCCAGGCTCACCCTCATTCTGGTGCCCCATTCTAGCCCCTCCCCACCTTCCCTAAGATTATCCAAACCCAAGATAACTGAGCCCAATTCCGCTTATTTTTGTAGGTTAAGCTGGGCACATTAGGACCAGGATGACTATAGGAGAAACTGGGATAGGCAAGATGGTTGAATAGTTTGGGGGTGGTCCTCTCCAGTTAGGAGGCTCCCAGAGAGAAATGGGGAGAAGGGGTGGAGCCAAGGGAAGGGAAGAAGGAGTTTCGCACAGCTGTGGTCCCCCTGTGCAGCTGGTCTTGTGGTGGATGTCGTTCCAGGTGATGACATTCGGTCTCCCTGTGGTCATGGACGTGCCGATAGTGAAGGTGAGACGCTGGTCAAATGCCTTGCGGAACAGGGTCAGCACCTTGTTGCCCTCAGGGCAGTCCGGGAGGTAGGCCACCCGTGTGGTGCCAGGATACCGAACTCCTGGGTTTGGGTGTTCAGCCTGGGGCGGGGGAGGCAGAGTGGGCAGTGAGCAGCTGGGCATCTTAAGGGTCATCCTGGCCAGCCTTCTGGCTGTACACCCCCAGCTAATGCTGATGGAGCAGCGACAGCCTTCCAGGGAAGGAGCAACTCTAGGGTCTGGGCAGCAGAAGCCTGTTTCCAGACAAAATCCTCATCATTAAGAGGTTCTTGCTGCTGTCCCAATCCCTCAAGCCTCAATTCAGCAACAAATGGATTCTCAAAAGTAGCTGGGCCTTACTCTCCAGATAACTCAGCAGAAATGTGAAGACTGAGAATAATTTGTCTTTCAGCCTTCCCTTCTCCACCTGAAAACACTCCCAATGCATCTTCCACTGTCTAGGCTGTTCTATTTTTCTATTACTCTCCTTCAGAGCTTCCTCATCACTCTGCAAACCAGAACTGGACATTACTCTTTGTCAAGCAGGAAGACACCTTTAGGTTCTTGACCGCTCCTATTTTAACCTTCCACTGTCATCAAGGTTTTCCCTCTCATAAATCTGGAATGGAGTAACGCTCCCAGCACTGTTAAGGGAGGTCAGACCCTTCCCACCGTGCCTGTCCGCACCTGAGCCACCATCTCCACAGACTTCACCTCTGCCAAGAATAGATGTCAACATCCAAGTTCATCAGAGAGATAGAATTCAATTCCTTTCTCTCATACCTGATTTTCACGGGTGCCTTGGGGTCATGGGGATGGAAAAGCTAGGCTTCAAGGGGGCCTCTAGCTCCAGGGCACTTGAGTGGGAAGGCATACCGGGAGACAGCAAGACTGTATCACATCTAACAAACGTACTCCCCCTCACCCAGTTTTCCTAGGCCAGAGAACAAGCGCGGGGAAAACCAAAGGGTAAGGGCAGGCCATGGTATTCTTACCCCCTGGACACCGGGCGGGAAGACGTACTGGATGACGATGGTGCCGTACTTCTCATAGCTGGGTAGTAGGAGTGTGGCATCCTTAGAGACCAGCATCCGCCCATTCTGGGGCTGGTTGCCCACCAGCTGCCCATAGAAGCGGCCACACATGGGGCAGGCCTTTTTCACCTGCAGGGCCCGGGTGATGCAGCCCTCGCAGAACGAGTGCCGGCACTTCTCCAATGTCTTGGCATTCTGGATCTCCCCCAGACAGATGGGGCAGGTGCTCTCCTGCTCTTCTGCCTCCTCCCGAAGGCGGGGGGGAAGAGGAGGGGGCAGGGGAGGAGGAGGGGGGGGCAGCCCCCGTGCGCCTGGGGGCAGGAGTGGGGCTGCTCGGAGAGGGGGCGGGCCTGGGCGGTGCAGCTCAGGGTGCTCCCCTCCACCCCCCAAAGCCAGGCAGCCCATAAGCTCCCCCTGCCTCTGAGCTTTCTTCAGCTCTTTCTCTGCCTCTTTGAGCAGCCCCTTGAGAGCCTTCCGGGCCAGGTAGAGCCCATTGGGAGGGGCTGGGGGAGGGCCCTGGGGGGAAAGCTGGAGGACATAGATGTCAGAAGTCTCGCCGTCTATGAGAATGGACACACGGTGCTCCTCCCGAAGCCGGGCCAGCCGGGCGGGGGTCTCCTTGCTGAGGAAGTCCCACACAGGCTTGGAGACAGTCACTTTGTTCTTGCAGGTGCCTCCACAGGCTGCCATTCTGGACAGGACGAACGACACTGCCCCCAGGGTGAAAAGGACTCAGGGTGGGGGGGTCCCCATTTGACAAATATCAGTGCCTCCTACTTCCCTTTCCTTTCCGACCCTATATTATCTCCACTCACTCAGAGGTCAACCCCCAACTCCTCCCCCAAGTTCATGTTCTGTTTCCTCTTATCTTTCAAACTCCAGCACCCACTGAAGAGCAAGAAAGCTTCTATATCTTTATTATCATCCAAGCCAAGCATCAATCTTGGTTCTCCTATACTGCTCCCAGGATCACAGAAACAACTGTGATCCCCCTCCCCCCACGTCAGGTGAGAAGTGGGTTCTGTAAAAGGAAGGGAGATTTTTGCCCTCCTTTTCGCTCACTTTGATCCTGAAGAGCTTGGAATTGGCATGCAGGCTCTCTCTCTCTGTTCCTGCTCCCTACTTGTAGGTTGTGTGACCTGGTGGGTGGAAAGGGAAAGGAGGGAAAGTGAAAAACCCCTTCTCCCATTCCCACAAGCCCCAACCCAGCAGCCCACTTAACAGAGACAGAATCTGGGTATAAGTTACTGAGAATGGGATTACTTGGAACATGGAATAGAGGCAACCAATTTAAAGGTGAAAGTTGAGGTTCCCATGAAAGGCAGATACCTGGAAAGCCCATGGACGATGAGAGCAGCAGAAATCCCTCTGTTTCCACACTCAGCTGACCAGGACTGGGGCAGGGGGAGTGGGGGGGTGGGACTGGGTTAGGATGACAAATGTTACCATTTTCCCCAGTCAGCCCAGAAACAAAAACTCCTCTTTCATTTCCTCTCCTTGTCTCTTGCAGAATTCCATCCCCAGCCACTCCCCAAGTTGCTAAAGAAGGAACTTCAGCATGCTAACTTTCCTCTTCCTCAGCTCTGAGGCTCTTAAGAAAGCCTAGGGGCACGGATAAAAAAGAAGTCTGGAAGGGAAAAGCCCACACACATAGAGGTCTTTTTTGCCACCTCCCTCAGATCACAAGGACAAGGATATTTCCTTTGCTCCCCAATTCCTCGCCCTGCTCCACATTCCCGAATAATTCAGCCCCTATTGCTAGGGAGCCTTCCTTGAGAGTTAACCCGGTCCCTTCTGCTGGAGTCTGTTTGGAATGCCAGCGAAGTGGCAGCAGCCCCTGCAATAACAAAGTTCTCGCTGTCACCTTTTAAACCCAGCACGCGAAGTCCAAGCCTGCCAGCTACCTAGGCTACATTTAGGGAGGGGTGGGGCTCAGGCAGAGGGATCCGCTGGAGCAGCCTGATGTTTCCCCGGAGTCTTGCCGTGTTCAGCTACAGAGCTATCCCTACAATACCTCCAAATGCAGCCCAAATAGAAAGAAGGGCCATTAGTGTGACCTCAATTCCTTGACTGATCCATAGGGGAGCAGCTCTCCGTTTGTGCCTCCATCATAGTCCCCTCAAGGCCAGATGCACCTCAAGATTCAGAAAGTGAAATTGGAACCCTAGAGCCTCGGCTCATACTGTCCATCCAGGTGGAACACCCTCTCCCCATCAGAGAGAAGCCAGGACCTAGGTGTCCTTTGCTCCGAGTCCTGATGGCACAGAAAAGGGAGGCGGGGCCACAGTTTATGCTGGGTCCGACTCCTCTGGGGCAACCCAGGCCGGACACGGGGCCAGTCCCTCTCGCCAGACAGAGGCCGCCGACAGGGGCAGCCAGGAAGGGCCAGGGTCCCTGCGGGCATCAACTGAGGCATCTCCACCCCTCCCCCCACGACCTCCTGCAAGACCCGACCCGGAACCACCTCCCACATCCCCCGCTCGACAGAGCCCCCGCAGCCCCACAGCTGGGTGGGGTGGATGTCGGCCCGATCGCGGGCCCCAGAACCCCCGAATGGAGGCCAAGGCTGGAGGGTGACAGAAAGAGGATTAGGGGGGCCTGGAAGGGGGCCCCGGCGCCGCGCGCGGGGGAAGGAGGCGGAGGAGGGGGCGCAGGGGGAACCGCAGGGCGCGCGGGGAGGTGTGAGCGGGGCCCGGGGGGCGCGCGGCGGGTGTGGGGGGCGCCGGGCTCACCTACCTCTTGTCAGCGCCGCCATTGCCGGTCACATGACTGAGGCTGTTGCTGGGATGACGGTCTGGGCCTTAGCAACCAGGGTGGGGGGGAGACCCCGAGAAGGTGGCGGGGGGCGGGGGGGGGGGGAGTTTGCAGGGGGTGCAGACTGAGGGAAAGGGAAGGAAGGAGGATAGCACCCCCCTTCCCCTTCACGGGTGATAATCACCGTTTCCTTTGACCCCTTCTATCCACAAGCCCCTGCTCTTCTGCCCCAAAACAAAAATGGAGGCGCCGTCCCAATCTTTGGAGGCTTGGGGTGGTATCGTGGAACAGAGGGTGGGAGGTTAAATCCCTTAGAGACGCCACCCTTCTCGCTTCCCCCTCCCGGGAGGGGGCCCTCTCCCTTTTCTTTCCCAGCCAGCTTCGTGGCAGCTTCTGGGAGCTAGTGGTGGATGGGTGGGTGAGGAGTGTCGCTTACGTAGATGGGGAAGAGAGGGCAATTTCTCTGTGATCCTTTTTCTAGAAAGGCCTTTGAGGAATATGGGGTAGGAAGAAGAGTCATAGTAAGAAGCATTGGTTCTAAAAAATAAGTCCAGGACTAAACTATTTCAATCCCCTGCCTCATCGCTTGCCTCTTCCCAGATTGTTACCTTCTGTGACCCCGCAAAACCTGCTCCCAGATGGGTATTGGTAAGTGTCTCTGATTTTTCTCTTTACACAAACAGGGATACTGAGGCTGGTGCAGAATGAGAAGTGAATACTTTTTTTTTTTTTTTTTTAACGCTTGGAGTGATGGTAGTATCAAGTCTATGGTTGAAATAGAGTTAAAAACTCTCAAAGGAAAAAAAAAAAAAAAAAAAGCTCTTCTCTCTTCTGCTTCCCACATCAGAGCAATCTCCGCCCCCAGTCCAACTCACTTCCCTGGGGCCACATCAAGCCAGGTTTTTCCACCAGCCAAAAGACCTCCTCAGCCAGCAGTACCGGATGGATCTCCCAGACTGGCAGCAACTTCTGATAATCCACCCCCTTTTCTTTACTCCCTCTCCATCTGGATGGTTGGTCACTTTCTTCTTTACTTTCCCAGGACCCTGCTGTACTCTTCCTGCCCTCCAGAGGACTTCTTTCCAGGAAGCCTGCGGGAACACTGAATTCCTTCTCCTTTAGCTCATGTGTGCTTGGTGCTCACCTTTACAGAGATGGGAGTGTGATCTAGCCCAGAACCCTGGGGGAAGAAGGAGCGTCACATCATCTCAGCTGTCCCTGGCCCCCCTGTAGCTAACTCCCACAAAATTGGGGAATGTTTTCCATTCCCATGCACACTCCTCAACACCTTTTTAAGTTCACAGCCATCTATCTTGAAACCCACATCCTTAGGGACCAACACCTTAAAGACCAATCAGAATTCTTCATCTGGTCTCCGCATCCGTAAGCCCAAGCTTCCAAAATAGCGAGAGGGAAAGAAGAGGCATTTCTGTGAAGGAATTCAGATTCAATAATTTATTTTCTATATAGTGACAGCAACGGGAGTAAATACACAAGATCTTTTTTATTAATTAATAAAACAAAAAAGATGAAAAAAAACAGAAGCAACAAATGAAGAAGACCATAATGCTTATGATACATCAGCCACATGGTCAGAAAACCCATTTCTAAAGAACAACAGTTGCTGGTGTCATGGAGTTTTATTGCATTCAACAGGGGAAAGGTAGATGGTTGGAATGAAAAAGATCCATCAGCCTCCTGACAGGAACATATTATAGGGACTCTAATCCTTAACTAGGGACTCCTCTTGTCACTTCCTTTGGAGCAGAAGATGCAGGGGCAGGAGGAATTCTCCTTTATGACCTCATGACTTCTTGTGAGACAGATCAGTCCAGGCAGATACAGAGCAAGAGTCTTTGTACCCCACAGGCCACTTGCTGGTGCCCATCTTTATGTTTTAGAGAAGTGCAGAAGCCTCAGGGGGGATGTAGGATCACAAGAAGAACGGCTGCCTGAGCCCCAAGGGCATTGCGGGGAAGGGAGTGCACTATCTCAGCTCATCAGGGTCTGCTACATTCTGAGAATATCACGTTTTAACTCAACTATCTTTGGAGGGGGCCGGGTTATGGCTCTGACTCCTTTCTGGGGGTGGAGAGTGAAGATGACAAAGGCGGCCATCTGTCCCCTGAGAGACACAGTAGCAGTATAAGACAAACAGAATAACAAATCCAACTGGAAAAAGGGTTTGAGAAGGAGAGGGGAAGGAAGTATGCTAGGGGCACACTTCCAGGGAGTAGAGGAGGTTCCCACACGTGAGACTTCCGTTCTCTTGAAATAACCAGGGTTAACCCAGGTAGAGGTATTCCCTTCTGCTGGGTCTAAAACCTTAGGGGTGGCTAGACATGAAGAAAGGGAATTTAACATGGGGAGTGAACCTTATACCCCTGGCTCATCCTCCCAGCCTCCAGAACTGGCCACACCCCCAATGAAGGGTTCCAGCTCCAGGAGGGATGTGAGGTCCTGGTGAAGAGCAGCAACAGTGAAACACCTTCACCCAGGATTCAACACTGTGGCCATCTCTGGTAGGGGTGAACGTGGAGTGAGGGAAGAGACTGGAGAGTAGTCAACCCTCAACAGAGACCTCCAGTTCCCTGCATAATCACAAGAGTCCTCACAGGTCCCACCTCCATGAGCTGCCAGCCCGCCCACCATTCTCCACCCCACCCACATAAGATTGGCCATATCCCATCGTATGTGTGCATGCCTGCACCCACATCTGTAGTATTTTGAAAATCTTCCATCCCAGGGCCTACCGGGAAGGAAGTGTGCCACAGTGAGCTCTATAAAGTTATCAGCAAAATTCAGACACTCTTAGTTCATCCCACACAGCAAAGTGCATCCAGAGTAGCAGCTTGAGCCAGGTCCATCTGTCCAGTCAGGTCCTGAAGATGGCAAACAACACCCTTCCCCCAGCTCCTCCTATGTTATGGAAACAACAGGACATTTTACAAAGATCAAGGCACTTGGGAGAGAGTCAACAGTAACACTCTAATGAAGCAAGCAGACTTGTTGGAGGGGAAGGGAGAAGGAAAGGAAGAGGAGAGAGGACAATGTATTTCTGAGGGCCAGGAAGAGCCTACTCAACAAGACTGAGTTATTTGGATGGAAGGAGCCTGTAGCCTGAAGTTAGCAAAAGAGAAAGAGCAGAAGTAGTGGCCAGAATATCCACAATTCCCCCAAGCCTCTCAGAACCCCACCACCTGGAACACAGAGCAGCAGTCACCATGGAGTCAGGCAGTCTCTTAGGCAAAGATGTTGGTAATAAAATCCAGGAATCGCTTAGCATACTGCTCAGGATGGACAGTAGAAATCTCTGCCCCCGCCTGTGAGAGGAGGTATGGAACATGGTGTCAGGCCCCGCACCCCTCCCCGACTCCCCACTCTCAGTTCCACTCCAGATCATTTCCATACCTAACCCTTCATCCTTCTGCCACCCCACTGCTCTGGCACAAGAGGCTCTTGAATAGTCAAGACAAGAAAGGAAAGGCTTTAGAGAACCCTCACCCCATGCTTGACAGTTTTGGCTGCGTGAGCTGCTTTCTTCTTGGCATCATACTGTGTCAGGATGTCAATGAGGCCCATGAAATACACCTCCTTCTGAGGGGCCCCTGGGGAGAGAGACCAGCAATGAAGAGCAAGTACAGTCCCAATTCCCTCTCCCCAGGAACCAGTCAGATCTGTTTTGAAAAGCTAAACAGCCTCTCCACCCACCACCCTGGTCTCTGTCCTCCAGGGACCACCCTCCCCACCCTTAAAATTACCATGCTCTTTCTCACCCTCAGCACTCCGGATGGCATAGACATCAATGAAGGATTCAAACTCTCCAGGGCCCAGGGGCCGGTGGGAATGGATGTAGCCGCCGATACCCTCAGGGGAAGTGCCATAGGAGCCCACCAGAGCAGGAGGTCCGGTCAGGCCACACTCCCCATCCCCCTCTGACTCCTCCTCCCGCACAGGCCCCTCCTCCTCCGGTTCAGAGCCGCGAATGATGTCGTGGATGCCCAGCAGAAGGCTGTAGTCCATGATCTTCAGCTGCACTAGGAACTGAGACCCCACTGACAAATCAGAAGCCCCAGATCTCCCTCTCCACTCCCAGGTACCACCCTTATACCTCCATCCCTGAATTTCCGGGGCCCTCCTGGGGAAAAGAAGTGTAAAAATTGAGGGTTGGGAGTATACCATTGCCCTTTATTACCTAATTGTCCTGGGTATCTAAGATCATTCTTTTAGCTCAAGCCAGCCACCCCCTCCATAGGTCACCTCTAGAGGGTTTTCATGACTCATACCCAACTCCCCTACATGCAGAGAACCCAAAGGGAAGGGGAGGAGTTCCCTCGTATTGTGAATGGGCAACTGCCTTGTGGGGAGCAAAAAAGGGACACAAAGCCATTTCCCACAGCACCCCAACCATCACCTCCACATCTCTCTTTAGCTTCTCTAGAAAGACTTTCTTCTCCTCTTCAGCAATATAAACTTTCTGGTTCTTGTTGAGAAAGTCCATATCCTTAAGGGTGGGCAATTCTTTAACCTGAGAATAGGTAAAGGGACCTCTTGGGAATACAGCCCTTACCCCACGCTCTCAGAAAACCCTGCTCTATGTAGGGCTTTGTCTCTGACTCTGGGGTGTCTAGGGGAGACAGATTTACAGCCCATCTCTCATCTGACTTCATACTAGGATGCTGCCCAGAGCCTGTTCTTACCTCTGGTGGCTTCCCCAGACCCAGCCACTGCGGCTGTACCCCAAATCACATCCCACTACTTTCTGCCTATGGTTTCAGTCCAGAACCTCCATTCTGACTTTTCTTTCTTCTTCTGAAGCAAAAACAGCTGCTTGAATATGAGAGCTCAGAATGGGAGGCGGCTGGTAAGCATTTTGCTCTTGAAGTCTGGCATTTTCACACATCCCCAAACCTTCCACATGGACTAACCCATGCCAGTGCCAAAGAAGCTCTTCCCACTGCCCCTTCCAAACAATCCCTGGATCAGGAAAAGTTTACATCTCTCTTCTTTTTGGTGGTTTAAGATAAGAATAAATAGCTGGGGATCCCTACCTCTTTATCCCAAGAAGGTCCCTTTGACCTGCCCTCCCCCATCCCTCACCCTATCAACTAAAATTATATCACCTTCTCCTTATCGCTGGCTTCCCGGGACACCAGGGAGCCCTGTGGAGAGACCCAAAGACAAAGTCAGCAGACGTGGCTAAAAGAACAGTCAGGACCCAGCTCCTAAGACAAGTCCTCAAACCCACAGCCTTCTTTCCTTTAAAATGAATCATCCAGTGCCCTCCCTGGCCCTTCCCCACCCTCAGGTCATCAGGAGCCTCCCCTTCAGCCCTCACCTCCTCTCCTTACCTTGAGGTCATACTTCCTGTGCACAGGGAGACGGTGGCTAAACATGTTGCGCATCACAAGCATGTAGCTGTCTTCGTTGTCCACGCTAACCCGGTACATCCCCAGGAACTGGGGCAGCAGTGTGTTGCCATGGCACTTCACAATGTACTGGGGTGGAAGGGAGGAAGGAAGCGGAAGAGGCTGAGCAGCTCAGGGATGGGAATTCAAATGCTACTATTCCATAGGGATTCAAGTAGAGAGGTTACAGAAGGTCCGAAGTGGTGTGGGGACTTTCTAAAGATGCCCCTGGTATCCATGCAGTTTCTGAATCCTCATCACCTTTCATTTATCCCACGTGTATAATGTCTCTTAAATTTAAAGCGCCATCTCTCCTTTCGTCTTTATTATTCTTTGAGATGGGGAAGGGTACGTGTTATTATCCCTCTTTATATGCAAGTAGTCACAGAACCAGTAGTAGAAATTACATCAACAAAATGATTTTATCTAGACCAGTGGTCCCCAACTCGCGGGCTGCGGACCGGTACCAGTCCTCGGCCTGTTACGAAGCGGGCCGCACGCAGGAGGTGAGCGGCAGGCGAGCTCCCCATCGCTCGCATTACCGCCTGAACTATCCGCCCCCCCCATCCCGGCCCCAGCTCCGGTCAGTGGAAAAACTGTCTTCCACGAAACCGGTCCCTGGTGCCCAAAATGTTGGGGACCACTGATCTAGACCAATGTTTTTTGGTGGGCTAGACTCCCACAGTAAAAATGTTTGCAAGATGGTCTATAATCTGGATTCTTAAAAAAAATTCCTCTTTCAATGCTACAATCTCCCTCAGTGTTGCTGCCTACTTCTCCTCATAGCCAACCTTCTCAGAAAATTAGTCAGCCATGAGTCCACTTCCTCTCTCTCATTCATACCTCAAACCTCTGAAATCAGATTATACCCTCATTTCTCCTCTGAAATTTCTCTACTCCTCACTGCCTCAAATCCCTCAGTTGCCAATCTCATGGGTATCTAGTCGTCATCATATTTTAACTGGCTGGCACTTGATACTACTGACCAGCCTCTCCTTAAAACTCTCTTCACCCTGAGCTCCCATCACACCACTCCTCTCTATCCTCAAATCCTGTGTGGAATGCAGGAGGGCATAAATCATTAAAAGCATCTGACAGCTCTCGCCAAAAAGACCCTGACGTGGTGCTGGCCCTTGGGGCTTCAGTCTCAGCCTCACCGTCAGCCACATGAGGGGAAGAGGTCTCTAGATCTGTCCCCTAGCAGGGACTTCAGAGCTGGGGATAGAGGCCTGGGGGAAGGAGGAAAACACAACCATAGCAGAGCCTCTGGGCAGCAGTGACCACGTGGCCTTACTTTTGTTCCCATCTTCCCTCCTTGTTTCCCTCCTTGGGGCTGTGGGCATGGCTTTAGAGAGCCAGGGTAATCTGGTCACTGGGAGGAGCAGAAGAAAAAGTTTTTGCTCCTTTGAACCTGATGGAGGAGGCCATTTGTATTTGGAAAATGCTCTATACATTGGGGACTGCCTGTATTTGGAAGATTCATTAACTCTTAGCATCCTGTTCTCAGCCTCCAAGCTGTATTGAGAAGTTACTAGTCTGTATTTTTATTAAGCCTTAAAACTTCTTTTATGTGCATTTAGTGCCAACTTTTTTGTAGAGCTGTATTAAAAACAACAAACTTGTGCTCACTTGTGTCTCTAACTTGTGCTAACTTGTGTCTCTATGTAACTTTGAGAGGAGCATTCTGTTATTTTTACAAGGCAGGAGTGTGTATAGCTATTGAATTAAACCTAGCAAACACGTTAAAAAAAAAAAAAAAAAGCGTCGGACAACTCTTAGTCTTCTTTATGGGCTCTTTTCTCTTCTTGCTCCTGAAGGCTCTTTCCTCAATCTTCTTTTCATTTCACTCTACACATCCATAATCTTAAACCCGAATGAACTTTTGGGCCAACCCAATATAATACATTCATGGTGATAATTACCATCTATTCACCTATAGTTCTGAAATCTAGACTTCTAATCTAGTCCTCTTTCCCAAACTCCATACCCCAACCACTTATGGGACATCTATATCTGCATGAACTGAAGAAACCACAAACTCGACATGCCTAAATCCGAACTGTCTTCCTCCAAAAACCTATTTCTTTTTCTGCTCCCCAACTGTTGGTCACTGGGCACCCAGTTATCCCTAAGCAGGAATTTGGAGCGCCTCTGCCTTAATTCCCACAATTCTCCCAAAGGTCTTCCTTTCCATCTCCACTGCATCATCCCTCCAGGCCCTTGTCATTTCTCACCTGGACTATTACAATTACCTCCTAACTGGTATCTCCACTCTCAGTATTTCCCTCCTGCAATCCATTCTCTAAAATGCTGACATGGGGATATCTCTAAATAACATATATATCACTCCCCTGCAAACCACCTCCAGGATAAAGCCCAAACTCTTTGTGTGGCTTATAAAACCCTCACAGCCTGGCTCCTGCCTAACTGTTTTTCCGCAATACCTTATCCCAGCCACACTGAATTTCTTGCAGTTCCACAACACCAAGCTCTCTCATGGCTCTGTGCCTTTACAAGTGCTGTTTTCCTTTGCCTAGAGTGCTCTCTTCCTCCTTGTCCAATGGCTGGTCCCTACTAGTTATGCAAGAATCAACTTCTAGGATACTCCCTCTAAAAAACTCTCTTTGAGCCTACCAAGTGCACCTCTTGCCCCAGGTGAGTTGGGATGCTCTTCCTCTGCCACCCCAGAGCATCCCCTAGATACCTTTACTCCTTGCACGCAGCTTGCTGTGTGCTAACTAACGCTAGCTTACTGGTCTCTGCCATTAGAACAAGAGAAACTCAAGGGCCACGGCCATTTCATTCACCTCTTTCTCTACTGCCTAACATAAGAACTAATAACAACAGACATCAAATATTTGTTGAATAACCAAAAACTCTTTTAGAATCTTTCATTTATTCCTTGCGCATTGATTTTGGTGAGATTTTTCTTCAGTAGAAAGATATTCAGGCATGTTTTTACTCCCAAAATAGTCCAGAAACTTCACATTCCAAATTCATCTGATCGGACAGAATAGCTTCCCTAATCCCACTTAGGGCTGGATATGATCATGGCTTCCCTCCTCCAATCTATCCCAATTGTGCACTTATCCTGGTTTTCTCCCCAGACTGCATTTATTCCTGATAGTACATTTGGTGTTAACACTTCATCTAATTCTGACTTAGTCTAAAGTTTATACTTTGCTATACATGTACCCTTTATGCATCTATCAATTCACAGTGGTTTTAGATTAGAAGTGCCAAATGAGAAGGAACACAAACTCTTCTATTTAATCAAACACAAATCGGTATGCAGAGGCTCTCTTTTTGAAATGCCTTGTTTTCAAAAGTATGATGTCAAATGCTTCTTGGGGAACAAAATGGGCTATAGGAAGGAAGAGGGATAGGAAGTCTCCCAAGTGCTCTGGAGCTGAGTTATGAGTAGGGAGGGGAAGAACGAGGCTGGAGAGAGACCCGACCTGATGGTAGTTGGAGAGGTTGCTATGCATGTCAGCAATGTCCTCACTGGATACTTCTTTGATGACCAGAGTCCGATCATAGGAGATAAGGAAGCGACCATCACTGCCTTCACTTTCACTCGGGGGACTTCGGGTAAGGGACACCTGGGGACACAGAATAGGCTAGAAGCTCTTTTCCTCCCCTTTATATAGAGATGCAAGTCTAGGGCAGTGGCCAACTGAACACACCTGAAAGTGGATAAAATCTTGACATAAGAGGATGAGCAAGGGTTCTAAATTTGGTGTCCATATATGGACTAAATGAAATTGAAAGCAAAATTTTTAATGTATCTACGTTTCCCCCCAAGGATAGGGTTTATAGCTTTCTTCAGATTTTTTAGATGCCTGTGACCACAAAAAAGTAAAGAATACCTGTGAAGGCCCTCATTTCTCCAAACATGACTGTCCCAAGGATTCCCCAGTTGTCAGGGAGAAAGGACTATCCTCACCCAATGGACTCTCACCAAGTAATCCTGGTCATCAATACCAAATCGATCACGCAGGTTCCTGAAGACCTGGGGACAATACTCCTTGAACTTGAAATGACTGGGCAGATTTTCCCTGCAATAGGGGTTTTCAAGATAAGAAACAAAGTAACAATATTACCTTATATTTATGTAGGGCTTGACACTTTATAAAGCACCTTCACACATATTACCTTATTTGATCCTCATAAAACCCTTGTGAGGTCCTTTAAAGGTGTATTATTCCATTTTATAGAAGGGGAGGCTGGCTCAGGGTGGTTGAGTGACCTGCTGAAGTCACATGACTGGTAAGCGGCTTAAGTAGAACCAGGATCTACTGCCCATCCAAACAGCAGCATTTTCCAAATCTCAAGCAAGTCAGAGACATCCCTAAATAAGCAATAGGTCTTGAATGGCATCTTCTGATACTAGGAGGGCTTATAGGACTCAGGTATTTCTTTCAGGGAGTCCCTCTCAGAAACTAATGGTAATGGCATCTAAACGTATTTATTACTTTGTGAATCTCCAGGTTAGAGGAGAGGTAAACTAGTACACATAGGTAAGGGTGTAAGGAACATTGGAAATTACTTTAGTGGTTTCTTTACAAAATACTGAATTTCTGCATTGGAAGGAAGGTTAGACAATACAATAACAACTTGTAAGTTGCCTTCTAAATCTAAAACCTTCAACTCATTCAATCTTAACTCTTAAAATTATTTATTCTCTTTTCTAGGAAGGTTGACATGAGAAGGGTGGGGATTCCCACATACCTGCGGAAAAGGTGATTGTTGACCTTGATCTTGGAGCTGGCCTTAAAGTCATCTGGCAGCAGCATCACCGGGGGAGGCACCTGGCTGAGCTCATTTATCTGATAAGCCAAAACAAGAACAGGAAGGCAGTGAGTAGGGGTTGGAGAGCTACTTATACGCTGTGTCTGGGCAAGAGTCAGAAAAGGGCAACTCAAACCTCATTCCCTTAAAAACACTGGTTATGCATATGCTTGACAAAGGTGAGAGTATGCGTCTGCCATCTTCTGCTGCCCAAGGCCTGCAGTAAGCAACCCTTGCACACAGCCCCTCACACTCCTGCCCCCGTGGAACTTCATGCTCACAACAGTCATTTTATATTAGGCAAACTCTGTAAGCAACTCTGGACTATTTTTTAAAGCTGTGACAAATTCTAGAGAAAAAAAATACCCTCAGCAGACTCAAGACATTCAAGACAAACAGTTCCATGCTCCACTGGAAACAAAAGGCGTTTTCAAAGTACAAAGAGAGTTAAGGGGACTCTGAGGGGTCGACAGCAGCGAGAATGAAACGTCCATATCCTGAAGGAGGCATCTCCTTACAAACAGGACCAGTCCTTCCAGGCCACTCTGACCCAGTTCTCTGTAGTAGGTCCCCACCTGCCTAGGTGTAAGATAAAAGAAAAACAGCTGATTTCAGAGGGAATGCAGGCAGGCAA
Source organism: Balaenoptera musculus (assembly GCF_009873245.2). Taxonomy (NCBI): domain Eukaryota; kingdom Metazoa; phylum Chordata; class Mammalia; order Artiodactyla; family Balaenopteridae; genus Balaenoptera; species Balaenoptera musculus. The sequence continues at coordinate 45,906,203 of NC_045794.1, read as the reverse complement.
AGGATATGAGCTCATTAGGCATCTGTTCACTGAAGTCAAGCCAACCCACAGCCCAAAGGATGCAAGCATCACATGCTCTCCTCAGCCCCAAGAATCAGCAGTCTGCTAATTCAGGGTGGAAAGGGGGATCCTGCACTAAGAAATGCCCAGGAGATGTGCTTTCTCCCCACTGTTGCCATAGTATCTTTCATGCACCCTTATCACTTGACTCTAACCTCTAGTTTACGTGAGTTCCCCACCTGGGTTGTGAGCTCTGGTAAGGACAAGTTCTAGTCATCTGCATCACTCAGGTGCCTAGCTAGCACAATATGTGGCCCACAGTGGTCCTGAAGTGTTTATTAACTGAATAAACAGATGCCTTGCCTATCCTTACTTGATCATTCGACAGAGGTTATGAAGTGTAGTCTAACCTAAATCCCATACACTGCAATGGAAACCCAGCTCCTCTCATTCTCAGTAGGAAAGGAGGACAGAACATATTCCTCCAGAAAAAAAAAAAGCCACTAGAGATTCCCAGCCTAAAATTCAGCTACAGTTCTTCATGCCCCCTCCTCGCCACCTGCTGTTAAGCAGGCTGAATCATCACTAAGACATATGTTCAAGGAATTTCTCCATTCCAGACCCTTGAAGTAAATGTGTGCTGGCTGGAGGATGGGGTATTGGGGCTAAAGTATATATACCTAGGGAAGCTGACGCAGGTCTTATGTGTAATTCCCCAATCCTTACCAAAGGAAAACCCTCCTTAAGCTTCCCAAAGGGATGGATGGATGAGTCATAACAGAGGCAGCCCACCTCCATCAGCCTTGCCCATACCAAGTGCCTTAGACTGAGCTGGGAGCAGTCCACAGAGCCACAAATGCAAAAGGGAGGTGACACACCCCCAGATGACTTTCTAAGCCACATAAAAATGTGACAAAAACTGTATTCCTCCTCATCCCCTTCCACCTCCACAGCACTACCATGACTATAATGTTTCAAGGAAGTTGAGTTTTTAAAATATTGCTTGGTGGCTTCCCTGGTGGTGCAGTGGTTGAAAATCCGCCTGCCAATGCACGGGACACGGGTTCGACATCTGGTCCAGAAAGATCTCACGTGCAGGGGAGCAACTAAGCCCGTGTGCCACAACTACTGAGCCCGCGTGCCGCAACTACTGAAGCCCGCATGCCTAGAGCCTGTGCTCCGCAACAAGAGAAGCCACCGCAATGAGAAGCCTGCGCACCCAACACAGCCAAAAATAAATAAATAAAATAAATTAAAAAAAAAATTTTTTTTTTTAAATATTGCCTGTCACATTCAAGGTCACTGCATCCCTCCAATCCAGATCTGAGGGAAGGGGGGCAATGGCTGTGCTTCCTTCACCTGAGGTATCCTCAGGAAAGCAGATGAGCTGGCCTCTTTTGGCCTCTTCCGGATTCCCAGGCCAACCGTCTACAGCAGTTCCCTGATTCTAAAGTTCACCACCATAATGTCCCCATGACCAGAGCTCCTGAGCCAGATCTTTGGTCAAAGATGACCCCCACTTACACCAAATACCATTACTCCAGCCAGCAATGGGTTGCAATTAAGACCAAAGGCTTACATACATTAAGTGCTGAGTAAGTGCAACCACTAGGCTCAGGGTGGGGTAGCTTCTCTGAAATGCTGTACCTCTGGAAGGGAAAGGAAGGGACACATGCAGGATTAGAAGGTCCAGGAAGCCTGGAGCTTCCCCCAAAGCCAAGGTTCCAAAGTCACGGACGGCGGCTGTAAAGCAAAGTGCAAAGGAGAAGTGAATGATTCCCTTCATCCAGTTACCCTCTCCGCTCCCCTTCTACACTTACACTCTCACCGGAGACCTCACCACTACCAAGCCAGAAGAGCTACTCTCCCTAATGTCCTTCCAGACGGAGCCGGGTCCCGGCCGGTCTCCGTGGCCTGAGGCTGGAACTGACTGGAAGGAGGCAGGGAGCTGGATTTCAGTTGGGGAAGATGGAACCAGAGTGGAGGAGTAACGGGCGGAGGGACAGACAAAAGTCTACGTTAAAAAGAAAAAAAAAAGGTCTAGAGCGAGAAGGTACGCTGGGTGAAACACCTGAGGGTAGGTGGGCAGGGACCAGGACAGCCTGGGGGAAAAGTGGCAGCGCTAGGGGCTCCGGAGGCGGGAGCCTGGAAACAGACAAGCCCGGAGGAGCTGAGGGGTTCGGACAGGGCCTCCGCGGGGCCGGGGCCGGGGCCGGGGCCGGGGCCGGGGCCGGGGCCGGGGCCGGGTCTCACCGAGTGGGCTACGCCCCACAGGAACACGCCCATCAGCGGGTCGGCCGCGCGGAACACCTTCACCTTCTGCTGCACGAAATGCTTCTTCTTGGTTTTGGAAGCGAAGCCGAAACCTGTGCCGGAAGCCGCTGTCGGCGTCGGTACAGTGGCCGGCGGGACCGAGGAGGACGCCATAGTCTCCCGCACACCCAACCGAGTGAAAGCCAGAGCCGGCCGCGATGTGGTCTCCCAACCCCGGAAGCGGCGCTCACCTGCGCCTCCGTCACGTGACCGGAGGCTGGTCCGCAGGCGCGCGAGCAGGGCGGGGCAGGCTGACTCCGCCCCCTGGCGGCCGCCCGTCTGCCCCAAAGCCCGCGCGTCGGCTGGACTCACCTGGCGGCGGGGAGTCGCACCGAAGCCTTTTGCCCTGAGGGCTGCGAGCAGTCCGCGAGGCCCAGACCAGTCATCCAGGCGTAGGGGATGCTGCCTGGACTGGCCTGATTTAACCCCTTGGTCTAGGACTTCTTTGCTGCAAAGTCGCCGCCTTCCGGTTTTGCCCAGTTTCTAGGAATAACCTCCGCCCTGAAGCTAACCCGAAAGCATTTCTTTTTTTTTTTTTTTTTCCATTTCTTTTTGAAGTAGGAGATCCCTTAAGTGGGTTTTGTGCTTTTGGAAAGACCTCTCAGGCATCATTCTGGAGGGTGACCAGAGTACTGCAAAAGTCTAGGCACGAGATGAGGAACTAAAACAATGACTACTGGGATGGAAAGAAGGGGCTGGCATCTAAAGGTATAGTTTGATGTCAATTTGTAAAATCCTTAGTGGATGTGGGATTTGAGGGAAAGGGAGACATTGAGAATAAATCCCAGGCTTCTGGCTAAGGTGTAGAGAGATGGCGGTGACATGAAAAGGAGCGGTTTTGGTTGAAAACAAGAGTTCAATTTGGACCGTGTTTGAGGCACCTGAGGGCAGCCGGACATATGGGCCCAGAGTTCAGCAGAATGATCTGGGCTGGGGATAAAAGTTTAATTTTTGCGAAGAATCCGTAGGTGTGGATGACACCTCCCAGGGAGAGCAAGGAAAGGCTGAACCCTGGTATAGGCCACCATGTGAGAGGCTAGAGGGAGAAGACTGAGAAGGGGTGGCCAGAGAAGTAAAAGGGGCCAGGAGAGCAGGGTCACAAAAGCCAAGGGAGTTGAATTTCGAGAAGGAAGGAATGGAGAGCAGTGTCAAATGTCATGGAAAGGTGAGGCAAGACATGGAAGGAGAAGTGCCCACTGTCTTTGGCAACTAGTGAGCTCTGGAAAGCACTTTCAGCAGAACAAGAGCCAGATCCAGGTGGGCTGAGGTATGAATAGGAGGTGAGGAAGTGGGGAAGGGAAGCATGGGGCTTCATCAGGAAATTTGGTTGTGAGAAAACAAGGTGGGGGGTGGCTTATAGAGAAACACAGTAAAACACACTTTTAAGGGAGACCTTACCAAGGACAAGGGAAGAAATCACTGGACAGAAGTTAACGAAGAAAATGCAAACTGCCCAAGTCTGCATCACTTTTAGTTATTTTATATATTTTTTGTTTGTTTTAGTTTCTTTCTTAATTTTTATTGGAGTATAGTTGCTTTACAATGTTGTGTTAGTTTCTACTGTACAGCTATACATATACATATATCCCCTCTTTTTTGGATTTCCTTCCCATTTAGGTCACCACAGAGCACTGAGTAAAGTTCCCTGTGCTATACAGTAGGTTCTCATTATTTATTTTATATATTGAGTCTTTGTAAGTACCTCAGGAATGAAGATCTAGAAGGGCCTCGATTTAGTCCAGAGAAGGGAGATTTATCACTTGTCAGACGGGAGAAAGCAAAGGGATCTGCGTAGACAGAGGTAAGTGTGTAGGTGGGGGGGGGGGGAGATGAAGAATTTCACACAGTCACCTTAATTTACCCTCTAAAACAGACAAAGTTGTTGCCTAAGAGAGGAGGGTGAGAAGGGATCTTGAGGAGTGAGGGTTTAGACTAGCTGCTCTGGAGAGTGGGAGAGAAAACAGCGGGGACACACAGAAGGAACGTTAAACCAGCACCAAAGGTCCAGTTACCTCTGGGGCTCTTTGTTTTTAATTGCCCCAGTGTTTTGGTTGTGTGGTTTTCTCCACTTATCTCAGAAACTTCGAAGTAAGAGCAGAGAAGACAGGTAGGGCTATGCTCTAAAATGGGGGTTAGAAGGGTGATTGTGGTAAACAATCTTGGGACAAGAGAGCTGAGCTCTTGGCGAGGGAGGGATGCAGACATGCTAGAGGGATGGAATTGATGCTGGGGCTGAGGGTGGTCTGGGGAAAACAATGAAGAAAACAGGATACCATTTTTTGTTAAAAATTACAAACAACCTAGATAGATGTCCACCAATAGTGGAATGGTTGAATAAATTATAGGATAAGTTTATGAAAAATCATGTATTTTTTAAATGAGGTAAATATGTATCTTGACATGAAAAGATCTCTAGGACATATTGTCAAGTGGGGAAAAAAACCTGCGTGTAAATATATGGAAAAACACCTGGAAGGATATATCCCACACTGTCATAATGCCATTACATGCAGGGAAGGGAGTGAGACTGGGGAGGGATAAAGACTTACAACACCGGAGAGCCATCATTGAATTTATTTTATTTTAAAGGTATCTATGTACATCAAGTAAATACACACTGGGGTTGGTGCAGTTTGGTTTGTCTTCCACGCTGGCATGCAACATTTTGGCAGATGTGAGGGGGCAAGCCAGGTGCCCCTCGTGGAGACCCTGGCTCTCTGAAAGGAATGTGGTGACGGGGGTGGGAGGAGGGGGAGGAGGAGGATGTGGAGTGAAGCTTCTGGTGAAGGCTTTGTGTGTGTGTTGTTTCTTATTTATGTAAGTGAATTATATTTCCCTTACATCTTGCTAAAGAGAAGGCTGTTCCCTCTGTCACCTCTCTCCTCCTCTGCCCTACACCTTCACATTTTCTTCTGTGTTTTAAAAGAGTCATTTGGTGGCAAGATTACATAAAGCCCACTGGATTCTTGGGTGCCCTGCTGGCCGATCTTAGCACAAGTCTCCAGGTGCACAGGTATCTTCCTTCCTCTCCGCTTGCGTCTGGAGACAGCGTGGCTCACCAACCCCACCCTTTTCCCCCTTTGCTTGGGGCAGGGGAGCCAGATTGAACCCCTTTCCTCAGAGCAGTGGTTTTCAATCTACTCTACAGAATCCTTGGGGTCTCTTAAGGACTGTTCAAGGGCTCCTCAACTAGTGAAGCATTTTCCACCAAACAACAAAAATGCAAACTGCCCAGGTCTGCGTCACTTTTAGCTATTCTTTATATCAGCGTTCTATATGAGATTGGTTCTGAAAAATGTTTGAATATCACCGCCTTGGATTTATTCTACACCCCTCTGGTATATATATTTTTTCCCTGCATTTCTCCTTAAAATTGCTAAAAAGGGCCCAACAGGTAAAGGGAGAAAGGACTTTTTTCTTTGAAGGAGTCACAGGCCAATACAGGCTGTATTTACCAGCTGACACTCACACTGAGCTTCTCTTTCCTGACTTAGAAACTAGGTGATGGGTTGCCCTGCTACCCTGTTCTTCCATCCCAGATAAGACTGGCTATCTGGACACCAGGTTATATTTCTTGATTTGGACTTCCTTGTGACCTCCACTCTCCATCCCTGCAGTTACCTGGAAAGCCACCTTAGCACCATGTGGTAGGACAGGATAGAAAACAAAACAATAGTCCTGTCAATTCCATAGGGAGTGGGGGAGCCCCCTGGGTCAAGCCCTTGGGCTCCTCCACCTCTGGAAAATCTGCCCTGCCCTTTTCTTTAAAGTGCACTTAATACCAGATGAGGACATTATAGAGGGAATTCTTTTCGGAAAAAAACATTTTTTAATGTGTATCATCGGGGAAAAGTCAGGCTCCAGCTTGAAAGGAAGGCATTTCGAGATACCTATTTTGCCGATGAACTGGAAGCCCCCAAACCAAAAGGTGGAGATGGGAAGAACATACAGCCCAATATGGGACAGAGAAAGGAATCCAGCCCATCACTGTGGCAAAAAAATACTTAGGAATTTTCCAGTCTGTTTACCCCCAAAGCCAAAGAAGGAATCATTTTGCTTACGCTTGGCTATAACTATCACCGTGGACAGATGAGCAACCATTTGACAGATTGTTGGAAATGGGTTGGCCTCCTTAATTTTTCAAAATAATTTTAAGCAGCTTTGGGTTCTGGTCATGAGCTCTGGGGTAGAGAGTATCAAAAGGAGTTTTGAGGAGAAAGGGAAGTGGTCCCTTGAGCAAGCCATGTTCTTGGTTGTCCAAGGGGCACAGGAAGAGGGAGGCAAAAGGCAGACCTCGGGGGGCAGAGGTGCACACCCAGAACCCCTCCGTTTGGGTGAGGGGTGTCTGAAGAAAATTCACCGTATAATTTAAGCAGTCCTTCCACTTTACCCTCCCCTGTGCTAAATGTGGAAGAGGAGGGAGGAAGAGTCTATTTCTGTATCTTCTCATGACGCTAAGACATTCTTCTGCTTAAGGCTTTGTGTGCGTGCATGTGTGTGTGTGTTTGTGAAGGATCACAGCCCTCTAGCTCCCATTTTCCTTTTATCATCTCCGTGACTAACACCATTCAGTGTGAGAGATGCATATATGAGAGAAAGAAGAAACGCTGACCCTCCTCCCTATGGCCCCAAATGAGGAGGGTATACTATGCTTAGAAATTGCTAAATACATCATTAGATACTAGAGAGTATGACAGAGAGAAGAGAGAGACATAGCAGCAGCTTTTGATATATAGATACAGAGTACAAAGAGATACAGAGTAAGAGAAGACATCAAACATAGTACAGTCGAACAACAAGGACTGGGGAGGGAGTTAGTATCAGAGACCACAGGTTTGCAGCATGCTGAGAGAAGAGGCCTCAGTCCCTCTTAGAAACTGGGGAAGAAAGAGAAAGAGGTTGTGAGGAACCACCTTGCAGCCCGGTTACTGAAGAGGAACAGGGTGGCATCTGTACCAACTTGGGTTTACAGTCCTGTTCCTTTGATATCAACAACCAGACGCCACCCTCCCAGCTCCTGCTCCTCCACCCGCAGGCCTTCCCTAACTCTTCCTCCCCCATTCCTACTGCTTGCTTCTCATGCCTTTCTGCCTGCGTGTGCCTGGCCTATTACTCTGGAAAACCCCTGGAGAGGGCTCAGCTTGGATGCCGCCCACTAGGAGACTGGCCATGTTCTCTCGTTTCTCGTTCTCCAAGGATCCAAGGTGGACAATAAAACAGGATCCCAGGGCCCGTTTTGAGCCATAAAGCAACCCTGGCGAGAAGCCTGGTGACACACAAGAACCAGGAAGGTGCCTGTGCTGCTAGGAGAGCACAGGGAACAGGGGAGGGGACCCAGGACAGAGGTGAAGGTGGGGCTTGGAGGTGGGCACACAGCTGTTTTCCACCTCCACTAGAAAGATTGTAGGGGAGTGCTGATACAGCAGCTAGAGGAACAAAAAGTTAGACTTCCTGGGGCATTTGCTAAAGCTCATTGGTGACATATACAGATATTAGTATAGGACACAGAGATCTCCCAAGGTCTCCTAATAACTACTAGGTTCTGTGACCTGTGTTGGGGCTCTAGATGGACACTGCCCTTGCCCACTTCTTTTGACATGTTGCAGCGACCCCTAGTGGCAGAAAGGCAGTACTGTGGTTCCCACTATGGCCAAGCACAAGGGGGGAGGGGAGGCCAGTGCCTAGGGGACACCGGGCAGTTCTGATGTAGCCCCTGGGAGGGGACAGCGGGAGTTGAGGGACAACTATATAGTAAAAGTTTTGAGATGATTTTAAAAAAAGCAGGAGAAACGAAGCTGAGGGCAAGAAAGGAGGCAACCTGAGCTGGTCAGAGGAAGCGGCCTGAAACTACCTGAAAGTGCAGGTATGCAGCAGCCCGTGTGGGAGATTAGCTGGCTGCCGTCTCTTGGTGGAGAGGGAACAGCTTGGCCTGGTCTTCAGCCTCGTAGCCGCATGGCAGGTCACTCCTGGAAGAAGAGACCCAGCATAATCACAGCATTGTCAGCTCCGTATAAAAGACATCATTCCTGTCACTTTGCTCTCTCAGCATCCCTGTGAGATAACGAAGGGCAGGAATACAGTGCAAATCAAGGCCAGAGAGATAGAGCTGACTTGCCCCAGGTCACAAAGTTCCCAAAAGTAGGAAGGAAACCCAGGTCATCAGATGTCCGTGGCGCTTTCTCCCAGCCCCCATAGCTGGCATGGGGAGGAACCCCAGGGAGAATTGGAGGAGGGGACAGTGTTACACCAAGGCAGGGGATGACTGGACCTCCTGGACAACACAGTGATGGCGAGAATGGTTCTCACTTCCTCCTCCTTTCCCCAAAGTCTCCAGCAAACCTCTAAGTAAGGCATGAGGAAAATGTAACCATTTCTTCTGGTCCCACCCAGAGAGCCCAAGAGCAGTGGCAACCGGCGTACCTATTGTCATTGATATCTGTGGCATTCCCTGAAGACAACATCATGGAGGACACAAGATTGGAAGAAGGAAAAAAGAGATTGGGTGTTACTAACAGTCTCCTCAAACCCTCTCTCATCCTAATCCCTTGGAGAAAAAGCTAAGTGTCTTGGGAACATAGCTGCCATCTGGATCTGTGGCACTCGTCTTCAACTACCCCAATCTGCATCATTATTTTGTTTGAGAAAAAGCCTCCCTGAGCCCTCACAGAGGAGAGGAGAAGGGGAAAGGAAGGTAAGGGTTGGGACAGGCACGTGACCGGAGGAATCCACTTCCAAGCGTCCAAGACCCTGAAGGGATGCAGTGTTTGAGCTGTAGGTGCAGGGTCACTTACTTTTCTGATACTTTTCAACTTGCCCTGGGGATCCCACAGGCTGGTTACCCATCTTTTTCACTCACCATTGTCCATGTTGGCCTTCTGGTAGGAAGCCAAGGGGCCTCCAGAAGATGTGGCCCCACTGCTGGTACAGGAGTTTGCAAAGCTGGATGGAGCAGAGCAGAGAGATGCAACCTCTGGCACCCACCTTCCACTGTTCCGAGGACCATTGATCCACACTCACCCTCAGGGATGAAGCCATCCACCCCTCCCATCCCCAGAGACCAGAGGACAACAAACATGGCCTCAGGCTGGGAGGGCAGATGCCCACCTTCTAATCAAAGGTGTGAAGTTGAGAAAGGGTTAGAAATGAAGCTACTTAAGAAAAGAATTAAGTCTCACCCAATAATTAACCCAGTCTTATGCCTTATAGGGTGCAGAGAGCCTTGGGTTGGGACTTCAGCCCGCCCATGGTCACTCACTACATATCTGAGGTGGAGCTAGGTGCAGCCTGCAGGTACAAATTCTGGTAGTTCTGGAAGAGGCTGTTAGTGTAACTGATGCACTCAGGGCTCCGGGTGCCATAGGGGTTGGTGGGTGAAGACGCTGGGTAGTGGCCAGGCCGGACGGGTTTGGCTGCGGCAAAGAAAGGAAAATGACCGTGAAGAGGCTATTTGTTACCTTGCAGTTGCCCTGCAAGGTCACTTAGCTAGAGCTGAACTGAGTTGCACGTAAGGTAATTCACTTTTCTACTTTTTTGTAGTGGTGGTGGGATGAGGCCGGGGTGGGGTTACACTGAGGAATTTGCTGGGTTCCCCCAGGTTGTGATCCCCCCCGTAACCCCCCCCGCCCCGCCTACCGACGCCCACTCCCCACTCACCAATCTGGGCAGAATGGCCCCGTTTGCCGGCGCTCTTGTACCGAACGGCCTCCTTGATGCGGTCCACCTCCTGCTGGTACCGGCGCTTGTCCTTCATGGCGCCCTCCTTGGCCTCCTTCAGTGCACCCTCCAGGGCCTTAACTCTCTCAGCCGTAGCCCTAAGTCGTTTTTCCAACTTAGGAAGCTCACAACGCAGATCTGCATTGTCACGTACCAGCTGTGGGATGAGCCCCAGTGAAGAGGCGGGGAGAGAGGCGAACAAGGCAGCAGAGTCGGGGGTGCGGGTGGGAGAGAGAATAAGGAAAAGTCATGTCAGGGAAGGTGGAGACCACGTCGTTTCCTCCAAAGGCCTCATTCCCTTTACCTAATTGCTGTTCTGGCCAGTTCTTTCCTTCTCCCTTTAGCAAATGGTAGTCAGGCATTAAAAAGTTACATCGTTTTCCAGGCAGCAAAAAACATGCCAACTCCTCTGTAGCCCAGAACTCTTGGGATAGCAAGAGTTCCAGTCTCCTCCTGGCCTAAACACCACCAACCCCCCAATATCTCACAGCTGGTGCCAGACCAACAGCCCCAGGGCAACCATGGGAATGAGGCCCCTCCCCCTCCCCCAGAGATGGCTTTGTGGGCATGCACAGGGCGAGGCAGCAAGAGCACAGTAGCAGTTTGGAGGGTGGAGATGGTACTGAGTGCAGGTTAGGTGCAGTGTAGAGCAGGAGCAGAAGCTGGAATACAGGAGCGCACGCGCCACACACACACACACACACACACACACAGACACAGACACAGACACAGACACACACACACACACATATGGCCGCCCCATAGGAAGGAAAGAAAATGTTTTGAAGTCTCACAAACATTTGTGCTCATTACCTTCATGTTCAAGGACTTCCTGGGCTGTCCCTCTCCCCATTTAAATTAAGCTACAGTGTGGTAGCAACCACCTTGCAGCCAGAAAAGACTTCCTGATCTTTTTACAAGGTTTCACACAATGACTAAGGCCCTACAGATTGCAGAAGGAGCCGGCCTTGGAAGATACCAGGTAAATCAGTGCAGCAGGGAACACTGGGAGAATTGTCCCTTTAATTTTGGACAATTTACAGATTATAAACAATGTTTTGCTGTGACAATAACTTAGCTTAATTTGTAATAGGGTTATGGCCCTGGCTATTTAAGATTCTGTTGACTGAGAGGTTTCTACATCGCTCATGTTTTCCTTTCTAGTCTTGTGTCCCCTGAGGTGGGATATTAGGAGTCCTCTCTCCTATAGGTGAGTAGCTTTTGGTCTTTGAGACTTAGAACAGAGGCAGAGCCTTCATGGGGGAAAAGGAAACAGCCTGTGATTTCCTCAAACGTGCCACAATGTGGATGAACCTGGAAGACATTATGCTAAGTGAAATGAACAAGTCACAAAAGGACAAATCCCAGATGATTCCACTTAGGTGAGATTCTTAGAGTAGCCAAAATTATAGAGACAAAGTAGAGTGGGGGTTGCCAGGGGGTGGAGGAGCAGGGAATGAGGAGTTATTATTTAATGGGGATGGAGTTTCAGTTCTACAGGATGAAAAGACTTATGGAGAGGGATGGTGGTGATGGTTGCACAACATTACAAATGGATTTAAGGCCACCGAATGGTACACTTAAAATGATTAAAGGTCATAAATTTTATGTTATGTGTACTTTACTACAATGAAAAATTGGGGAAAAAAAGCAAGGTAATATGCATTTGGATTAAGAAGGAAAATGAACACAGAAATTAAAAAGAAAGGCAAAACCGATTACAAATGTTTCTTCCCTTTCAACTTTTCTATAATGTTGTTCACACTGTTTTATAATAAGTAAAGGGGGAAAGATGGTTCTAAAGCCCTCTGCAGGTCCAAAAAAAATAAATAAACCCTGTGGACTATCATTGGGCCACAGTTCTAGGATTTTCTTCATTATTTAAAAAAATAAGAAGGTGTACTGGGTATTTACTATATATGCTGGGTATGGCACTGGGAAGAAAAGAAGTTTAAGCTGTAGTTTAATGAGAATATGAGTTTAAAACGAATTTTAAGGTGGATTCGAAAAGAAGGGAATGAAGTATAGGTTAGGGTTTATTTTACGAATCAGTTAAAAGAGCCAGTTGACAGTCTGTTGCATCTGTCTTCAAGGCTCAGCTATTTGGCACTAGCCAGGGTGCTCCTGCTCTGTATGCACCAAACATTTCCTGTCCTGACTCCTTTGGACTGCCCCTTCCACCTCCCCACCCCATACCTTTGAAACCCAGTCTTCCACCTAAGGAACCGCAGCAGCAAGGAGGGGGATAGAGAGGCAGCAACTTAATACACAGGAGTTTTCACTGGCCCTGACCAGGGGCCGGTTGGGCCGTCTGAGGACATCATGTAATTGCCCTGTGTGCCTGCCCCAGGCCTAGGCAGAGGGAGTCCTCTCCATGAGAGAAAGCCCAGCTTCCTGGCTTCTTGTCTCTCTGCTCTCCGTCTCTGGCTAACGTCTGACCAGTATCCCCTGTGTACGGTCACGGCCCCACGCCTCTGAAACCTCTATCAGTTTCAACCTTTCCCTCCAACAGCGTAGGCCTGGGGAATTCCACTTTGAGCAGAGGCAGGCTGGGAGCTTTGGGAAAGGGAAAACAGGCATAGAACCAAGAACAAGGTAAAAGTGGAACCAAATACAGGATAAAGAAGGGATTAGTAGGAAAGGGAAAAGGGAAAAGTAAGGAAAACATGCAAGTAGATTTTCCTAAATCCAAGGGCCTCCAAAGATTTAGGTATCCTAGGCTCCCGGCCTCAAGAGTTCTCTTCACCCCTTACCCTCACTCTTACCTGTTTGTGAACCTTTGTAAGCTGTTCCAGGTTGTTCTCAAGAAAGGAAATCTTCTGCTTTTGGGAGTGAATCCCCCCACTGTCCTCGGGCTCCATTTCTGCACTCTGATGAGAGACAGAGGCAGGGGAAAGGTGTGGCTGTCCTGAGGCCAATCAGGTCCCACCCAGACCAGGCCAAGCCAGCCCCACTGAAGGCCACAGGGTCTGGAGAAGCCTGAGGACAGGGGGAGGATATGGGGGCTGGGAAGACCCCGAGACGGCACTCACTTTCTTGACTCGAGTCGTGACGTCTTGAACGAACAGCTTGCGAAGGTTGTGGAGGGTCTGGAGTTCCCGGGCCTGGAAACAATGAAGAAAAATTGGGGGCCTCCAAATACCCGGTCACCGTTCCCCCTCCAAAATTACTGGACCCTCCAGTCTCTCTAGACAAGTGAGTTACTCATCCTTTAGGAAAAGGTGCGTCCTGATCATGCCACAGACTGACTTTGCAGAAAGGCAAGGAGGAATGGGGTTAGGAAGAAATCGGGAGGAAGAACTGAAGCCCTCCACCCACACCCTGTTAACCTGGCAGAGAAGGAAACCACTCACAACTGTCTCCTCCAGACCCTTGAGGTCCTGCTTGGACTGCTCGTGTCGCTCATACAGAAATCTGGAGGAAGAGGGAAACAGAAGAATCCCTCAGGGCCTCCCTGCCTCCCTCTCTCCTCCCTCCTCCATTCCTTTGATCTATATTTTATTATTATTTATTACACAAGTTACCCATGTTCACAGTGCAGAAATTAGAAAAGAAAAAAAAAAGATAAGTAAATGAGTTCCATAAAAAGCCATGATTCTGCTACTTACAGATCAAACCACCGTGAACATTCTGGTGTCCATCTTTCCAGACTCTTCCATGCATGCATATCCCACATAACTGTTATGGGATTATACCATTCCTACTGTTTGTAACCTGCTTTTTACACGTCACAAAACATCACCCACATCCTTCCATGTCTGCTAATATTGAACAGAAGCCTCCCTTTTTTCCCCCTTCCCCACCCCCATCAAACTGTTCTTCTGAGGCACTTGCTTCCTGTGGTCACCATATTCACATCTAGATTGTGTCTTGCCTCTGCAGTATGTCTGAGTAGGGTCTGCAGGCAGACCCGTCACTCACGTCAGCTCCTGGAGTTTGGTGCTTTTCTCATGTTCTTCATTCTTCAGCTTCTCATAGTCAGCCTGAAGCTTCTCCAGCTCTAACTGGAGCTTCTGATTCAGGCTGCGGAGGGCAAGGAGGTATTGGGGAGAACAAAAAGATGTCAGTGAGAGGCAAAGGGAAGCCCAGCTCCTCAAACACTTTCCTTCTTCTACACGTGAGTCCTGGTAGTGTTGATGCATCCACCTTCGGGTATCAGAGGCAGACTCAGGCCACTGCTTCCATGACAGAGGGGCCCTGAGCTATCTAATCAGAATAGCCTTGCAGATAGGGATTAGTCCTCACTCCTTGTACCTCCTGGAGTTGGGCTGCAAAGTTCGTGTCATTGTCAGGGGAATGACACATGGAAGTTAAAGAACCGGATCCTGGTGCAAGAGGGAGCATCTGAGTAGGCACAGCAAAGGGAGGGGACTGGGTGGAGATGAGCCGCCCTGGGGAACTCTTACTCTTTGAGCTCATCAATGGTCTTCTGCTTCTCATTGATCTCGTCCCGGAGCCGGGCCAGCTGCCGGTGATGGGCCTCCCGGTGGCTGTCCATCTGCAGCTCCAGGGCCTTCTGCAAACAACCCCACCCCAAGCTCAAAGCTAGACTCCCAGACACCCGCTCAGTGAGGACCAGCACAGCCCTGCCGGGCCCCAGTCCTCCCCATGCCTTCCCCACTCGCCTTCACATCTTCGGAGTCCTGTGTGTCTGGCTCCTTATCCTTCAGGGCCACTTCATGCACAGTTTCTGAGGGACAGAGGGGAAGACAGCTTACATCAGACCTACCTCCTCCGGACAGAACTTCACATTGTGATCAGAGCTCCAGGCAGAGCAAGGCACGTCTACCCAGAATGGGCCCACAGGGATGTTCTTCTGGGCGAGGATGGTCCAATTTCATAGAGCAGGGACAAAGAACAACGGAGGGTTTATGGTTCATGGAAAATGAGCTATGTGCAAAAGTGTGCTAAGCAGCATGTGAGTTGGACTCCACGATTTCAGTCTAATGCTTTGGTGAGTGTGCTGTTGGGTGGTTTCCTGTGATGTTTGTCACTTTCCCTCCCTGTCCCCTCTGCGATCTTAGATCCCAGGATGGGTGGGTTGGACGTTTAAGAGGGCCTCACCCTGGGCTTGGAGCTTGGCCAGCTCATCACTCAGGGAGTCATAGGACTCTTCCAGGTGCCGCTTCTTGAGCTCCACGCTCTGCATGTATTCCGTCAGGGAGCGGATCTTGGCCTCATGCTGGTGGGGTGAGGGTTCATGAGAGGAAGAAGATGGATGCAGCAAAGGACCCAACTCCAGGCAGTGCAGACCTCCATAAGCTCCAGCTCTCCTCCCTTCCTGCTACACCTCCCATGGGGATGCAGGGTCGAGGGACATTCCTCTGGAGACCCTTCCTTTAGACCCTCTTGGATCAGAGGGCAGTATCCCCCGATCCTTCACTTCTCTAGCCTGGACCCTCTCATGCTTCCCCCAGCTCTTCTGTCCTTGACTTCAGTTGACCCTAGGCTCTTGACATAAACGTGGGTGCTAGGAGTTATCCCATAAGCACAGAGTTGCCCGTCCTCTCCCACGGCACCCAAAGGTTCTGGACCTCTGCACTCACCTGGGAGATGAGAAGCTGGCAGGATGAGAGCTCCCGCCCAGTCACTTCCATCTTGCGGTGACATTCGACCTGGAGGTTCTCTAGCTGCCGGCACCGTTTAACCACAGACTTGACTTCGGATTTGATTTTGCTGATGTAGAGTCGGGCCACAGTGAACTCCTCCTCGATGGCCCCGCTAATCTCCACCGGCTGTGGGAGAGCAAGCAAGGGAGGAGGTGCCTCTCTGCTGCCGGGAAGCCCTTTATCCATTTCCTTCTACTCGGCCTAGCCCCCAGGCACACACACCCACAGACACAGGGACTCGGGTGGGACGGCTATGTTCCAGATGACTTCTAGCAGCTCTGTATCACCTGTCATTTCACACTAAATCCCTCTCTCTGCGCTTAAAGATCCAATTCTGACCTTCTTTCATCCTATAGAGCAACAGGATATTCTGTAGTCAAACTGACCTGCTTGATCACCCAGATGGGTCATTGTCACTGCCACAGATCTGCATATATCATTCCTAATTTTGTGCTCCCATCTCCAAATCCTGCTATAAGCACATCTCCACTGCTTCTTTATTCAGCAATGTGAATTTCAGTTGGTGTGTGGATTTAGAACATGTATTTCAACTGAGTCTATGCAAACCTCTACCTGCTTTCCTGTGTCTAGTTTGCAGGAGTGTTTCCTGGATCTTTGGAACCCCCCCTCCCCAGTATCCCTGAGGGCCTGGATTGTCTCACTGGCACCTCCCACCAGTGCCCAGAACAAGAATGACCTGAACAAGGCTTCCGCCTCTTTCTCCACTCACCAGCTTAATCTCCCCGTTGCCCACGATGACACTGAACTCACTCAGGTCCTTCATCAGCCCGTTCAGCACCTCAGCAATTCGTTTCCGCTGGTGTCCACTGACCTCCTGTAGCCGCTGCAACTCAGACTCCAGGGACAGCATGGTGGCCTGGGGACAGCCCTTCAGGTCATCCCACCGCCATCTTCCTGCTCCCCTCCCCAGCCCAGGCGGAGGCCTCTACCTTCACGCATGACCCTGATGGCTGCTATGAAGAGAACACAAGCCCTGCAGAAGGGTCTGGAAGGGAGAGGGGTCAGAAGGGCAAAGTGCAGTGGCGGGGGTGGGGGAGTGTCCCACGACACACTGAACGGCAGTGCAAAGGTGCAAGCGGGATCCTGCCCTATCAGGAAGCAGAGGTCCCTTTGGAAGTGGAGGATGTTCTAGGCCAGGGAGCTCCTAGCCGGCTACTCACCACCTTCTGAGACAGCTCATCCACCAGAAGCTGGTTCTGCTGGCTCTTCTCCTCCACCTCCTGGGACTTCTGGTCGTAGTTCACGGCCAGCTCCTCCAGTGCCTGCAGCACTTCCTTCACCTCATCCTTCGCGGCGTCGTTCTCCGACTGCAGGTGGCTCAGCTCCTGCTGGACCTTCTCATTGTCTCCTCGAGTGGACACCAGCAGCTGCAAGGGAGGGGCGAGCCACGTGAGGGAGTCCTCTGCTGGTGACCACTTCGATGGCCCCTTGGTCTGGGGAAGCTGAGCCCCCCACCCAGGTATAGGTCTAGGAGAGAAGCAAGGGCCAAAGCAAGAGTCAAGAGGAAGTGGGCTTTCCGCTTCACAGAAGTAGGGCAACAGAATGAAGAAGCACCCAGACTCCGGCATCCGTGCTTTAAGCAAAACCCCAAGTAAGTTTCCAGATTTCTATAGTCTTGGAGGGTGACTAACCCCTAAGCAGAATGGCCCTTCTTTCATCTTATCAGGAAAAGGTCTTTTTGATGCTTTTCAGGGATGAACACACAACCCTCTCCTCTCGTGTCTTGCCCTCCTTCCCATTACCTCTTCCTGGTCCAGCATCTGCTGCTTGAGCTTCTCTATGAGTTGGCTCTGCTGGTTGATCTCATCATCCTGTTGGAGGCAAAAGGGGTAAAGACGAGGTGAAGGGAACTACTCTTTCCAGTTTAGACTTACAGGGTTGTGGTAGATGTGAATCCTGATAAAAATCCAGCTAGTTTAGGCTTTGATTTAGAAACTCCACATCCTAAAAAAAGAAAGAGGTCTTTCCCTCAGCTTCTCTCCTTGACCCCTGCCCTCATTTTTTAATCCCTTTCTTCCTAGAAGTTGGTATAACCTTGACAATGCACAGCAAAAGCCTTTAAATGTTCATATCCTTTAACTGAGAAATCCCACTCTAGCGCTCCATTCTAATCAAATCATTCCAAAGCAAAGTCTTTCGCACAAGAGACAGTCATTTCAGAGCTATTTATAATAGCAAAAACAACCAACCAACAAAAAGCCAAACAAACAAAAAACCCTAGAAGGCCTGTAAATAAGTAAATGGTTAAATACATTCTGATAAATTGACTGTTAGGCAGCTATTTTAAAATACTTTTATGAAGAATTGTTAACAAAGTAGGAAATTGCTCATTATATAATGAGGAATGAAAAAAATCGGATGCAAAGTTACATATACAGTATAATCTCAATTGCATGGCTTTATTTCTGAATGGTGGGAGGAGATGATTTAAATTTTCTTCTATATATTTTTATTTATCTTCCATATTTTCAATAATGAACATTCATCTCTTTTAAAATCAGAAAAACGGTAGGATAAGCTACTTCTTTAATTCCTCACTTACCATCCCACTGGGCTCTCACCTCTGTGCCCTGCCCGACTGTCCTTACCTTGTCATCAAGCTGCTTGTAGAGGCGGCGGATCTCCTCCTCGTACTTCTGCCGCTCCTCAGGCGCGATGCGCACCACGATGGATGAGTTGTCGTTCACGGGTGTCTCCTCACAGAGCTCAGCCCCCAGGGCAGCATCCTCCCCAGCCAGGCGCTCCGTCTCTGGCACGTCCTCTCCTGGCAAAGGGGCGGAACAAGGTGAGGGATGGGAGAAGGGACAGCTGCATCCGAGGGTCCTTCCTCCCTCACTGTACAATGCGGAGACCTCCAGGCCTCCATCTCTCTTGCCAAGTGGACCGTCAACCTTTTGGGGGGTGGGGGTAAAGGCAGTCAAGCCACTCTCGCTTTCTCTCATGAGTGCTCTACTGCACCCCTCTGGAAACGCAGCCCCCCTTGGAGATCGTAGGAGCCCTCTCTGGCTCCCTGCACCCACAGGACCCGTTGCTAACCACTGCGCCACCGGCTCAGCTCTGTCTCCAGCTTTGCAATCGTCTCCTTCTGAGCCTTTGTCTTCTCCTTCTCCTTCTCATATTTCTTCTTCCACTGCTCGGCAGTCAACTCCAGATTCACGGAGGCAGTGTTCTTAACGGTCTTTGCCCTGGAGAGGAGAACGAAGAGATGAGACCTCCATTAAGGCTCCCAAGACCCTGAGGGGAGAGCGCAGCATGGGCTGCGGCAGGGTGTAGGGGATCCTGCCACCGACCGCTGTCCAAACATCAGGGTGGACTTGGTCTCCGCATCGTTGTAGTTGGACGGTGAGCAGCAGATGAACATGGTTGTCCGGCAGTTTCCTCCCAAGGAGTCCTGGAGAATCCGTGTCATTTTGCTGTCACGATACGGAACGTAGCTTTTCTGGGGGAAGAGAGAGGACACAAATCAGAAAAAAAAATTCAACGGGGAAATCAGAAGTATGGTGGGGGAGTTCCCTGGTTGCCTAGTGGTTAGGCTTCCGGGCTTTCACTGCTGTGGCCCGGGTTCAATCCCTGGTCAGGGAACTGAGATCCTGTAAGCTGCATGGCACAGCCAAAAAAAATAAAAATAAAAATAAAGAAGGGACGGGGGTGTTGACTAGGGGTGGAGCAACACATGAATTGGCATGATAAGGTGGGGCATTAGGAGAAGGCAGAAGATGGGGTGGGGCTTGAGGGGTGCGGACACCTAAGGAGCACTCACTGTGCCCTCAGCCAGCGCAGAGATCACGTTCCCCAGGGCTGACAGGGACTTGTTGATATTCTTGGCCTCGTCCAGCACAGCTCCCTCTGCTCCAGTCTTGCTGACCTACCAGGGCACGAAGGGGTGAGTATGTCGTGAGCGGCTGCAGAGGGAGGGGGCTCTCCCCACCTCTTCTCCACGTAAGGTGGCTTAGTCCAAGGAGACGGGGAGAGGGAAAGAGGACAGAGAAGGCCCTTCCTCTGTTCCCCTAAATGCTCTTGCTACAGACCTCACCACACACACACACACACACACACACACACACACACACACACATTATACGATTCCATTTATGTGCAATGTCCAGAAAGTCAAATCCAGAGTCAGAAAGTAGATTAGTGGTTGCCAGGGGGTGGGGGAGGGGAGAAGAGGGCATGACTGTCAACAGGTGATGAAAATGTTCTGGAATTAGTGGTGATGATGCACAACCTTCCAAACATACTGAAAGTCACTGAACTGTACGCTTTAAAATGGTGAACTTTATGGTACGTGAATTCTAGCTCAATAAGAAAGTCATTTTGGTTTACAAAAAGGCCACCCCCCTCCAAGGCTTCCTTCCTTGCCCACCCCACCCTGACAGGACCCCCAACCTTCTCGCTCCCTGCCAGGTCCACTAGATACAGCTTCCCACTGAGCTTCTGCTCGGTCTCCATATTCTCCTGCTTGATATTGATGAGGAAGATGCTATGGCTTCGAGAGCTGTCTTCATTCATGTCTGTAGGAGGGAGGGTGAAACAGTCCCTGTACCAACCCCTGCGGAACTGAAGCCCTCAGCCCCGGCTTCCACGGACCCCTGCCTCCACCCGCCAAGAGAGGGGGTGTCCGTCAGGACTAGCCTAGCCCCTACGTCTCCCCGGCAGCGGGTCTCAGGGTCACACAGACAAGCGTCCCTCCTCCTCTGGAGGACACAGCCTTCCCTTGCTCACTTTCGTGTCCCTCAGCCCCAGAGGGCACAGAGGAGAGGCAGACCCCACGCTCAAGAGCCCCTTGTCTCCCCACTCACTGGTGACAGCCACATGACGATTTGATTTCCCTTCATCAATCACATCTAAAATTTCTTCTGGGCTGGACACAAAGCGCTCGGTACAACCCTGTAGGGGGCAAATGGACAGTGACCCACGCACTTTGATCTGCAAATTAAATTACCTGCACAGTGACCAAATGACCTCTCAAGACGGCGCCTCTTCCCAGGCTCCAGACTCTCCCCAGCCCCTTGGCGTGTCTCACCCCACCAGGACGTCCGCCCTCCAACTTCTGGGTGGGCCTTTGGTCTACCCTCCTCCTACACCTGCACTCTCAATACACTGGCCCCACCTGGGTGTCCCATCCCCACTCTCACCTTGACAAACGGCACCCGGTTCTTGTCCTCGTGCACAGACAGATTTGTCTTAGTCACTGAATCAAGACAATTCAGGGTGAGCGAGGCCAGCACTTCCAGCCCCCCACCTCCCCAACCCCTGCACACTGCAGTCTACTCGGATGGTGGATTCTTCTATGTGCAAGAGGGAGGAAGACTCCCCTGTGAAGCCTAAACTCCCTGCACGCGCTGAAGGCTGTTTTTCCTCCTGCAGGATTCCAGCCCCAGGGCTCCAGCTAGACTCAGGCTGTTTATACGTGGGCCTGGGCATTTAAGCTCATCTTCTGACCCTTTCGGTTTTGGGAAATTCTTGGTGAGTGGAGGCAAGGGACATGAGTACAAGTGTGTGTGTCCTTGTGTGCCTGCTGCATCACTCACCAAACAGTACCAAAACCCAAGAGCCCAAAAGCAATGTGATCTTTCTCTTCCTTGCCCTCCTCACCCCTACCCACCCACTGGGGTTAAACACCACTCACTATCCAGAAGGTCACGGATTTTGTCCAGGTAAATCTCAAAGTAGGAAACCTGGTTGGGGAGAAAGGAGAAGTATGAAGTGAAGAGGGCCTATCTTAAATCTGATCCAGGGATCTCAGGCTAATGCGACCCACTCAAATGGTGGTGGTGGGAGGGAAAAGGCAGAAGAGACTATGTTGGCAGAGAAGAACTTAGGTAACCACGGTGGAGAATAAGTTGGGGCGCCAGGATCTCAGTGGGCTCATACTAGATCCTCCCCTCCCAGTCTCATAAGAGAATGCCCAGCAGTCATGCCCTGATCACCTTGATGTGGAACTCAAGGTTCTCATCCATGGAGTAGATGTGGTTGAAGATGTCTTGGGCAATTCGAGGAATGATTCCCATCAGCTGGGGGTCATGCAGCTTTCCCTGGGGAGTAAGGGTATTCTGGAATGAGGCTGGGGCTCAGGAGGAATCAGACAACTCGGAGGTATGCAGATGAACACAGAGGTAACAGCTGCTAAGAAGACTATCCTAACTTAGGGGATGGTCACTACCTTTTAGTGAAAGGAGGAGGGAACTGAGCAGCCCTCTGGACTTTCATTGCTGCTTCTTTTCCAGGTGAAAAGAAGAAAACTGGAGTAGTGGAAAGGAGGGTGAACTGCAGCAGGCTGAAGGGATTCCATTAAACTTCCACTATAACGCTGCCCTCCGTTCATCCTCTGTACCAGGCAGCCCTCAATTCCTAGATGTTTCCCCACTGAGATTCCTTGGCCTCCTATTAACAGTCCCAGCTCCTCATGCCCATAAAAGTCAGAACCCTCACCTCCATAGTATGTGTCTTCCCTGAGGATGTCTGTCCATAAGCAAAAATGGTGCCATTGTAGCCAGCAAGGACATCTGAAGAGATGGCAGAGAAAGAGCACAGGTAGAGAGAAGTGGGGTAGGGAATGAGGAGCCTGAAAAAAATACATTCTAAAAATACATTCATTACCTTTGACAATCTGCATGGCACACGCATGATAAACTTGCTCCTGAGTCGTGTTTGGGGGGAATACACGGTCAAAGATATATGGCTTCCCCTGGAATGGAAATAAAAGATGACAGACATCAGTAGGCAGGTGTGAGGGAGGAGAAACACCTGAAAAGGCATCCGTTCTTCAACCTTCTGTACACATGGACAATTATGGGGATGAGGGAAACTAAAGAGAGGCAAAATTTAGTACTGACATCAGGAGTTGTGTCTGTGGGGTGGATGTCATTGAGGAGGGTCACACAGCGAGACTGCACGAGTGGATCTCAGTCTGGGTGTGATGACTTAGCACTCACCATCCCAGACCCCTAGCCTGGGAAGCCAAATGGGAAAAGACAAGAGGGCCACCGGCTGTGGACAGTGAAGAACAATAAATTAACATTAAAAAATCTACCACTAAGTTAAAAAATATCTTCCTCAGTAGATCCGTATGTCCTGATATGAAAAGATGTTGAAGATGCATTAAGTGAAAGATGCAAAGTTAGGGACAGATGTATAGCATGTTGCCTATTATGTAAATGAAATACACAAATACCGAACTACTGAGCTGTTGTGGAAATATTAACACAAGCTCTCTCTTTGTGAAAAGAATATATGAAATCAGAAATATAGGTCTCTGACTTCCCTGGTGGCACAGTGGTTAAGAATCCACCTGCCAGTGCAGGGTACACAGGTTCGATCCCTGGTCCGGGAAGATCCCATATGCTACGGAGGAGCTAAGCCTGTGCGCCACAACTACTGAGCCTGCGCTCTAGAGCCCGTAAAACGCAACTACTGAAGCCCGTGCGCCTAGAGCCCGTGCTCCGCAACAAGAGAAGCCACTGCAATGAGAAGCCCGCGCACTGCAACAAAGACCCAATGCAGCCAAAAAATAAAATAAATAAATAAATAAATAATTAAAAAAAAAAAAGAAATATAGATCTCCCTTTAGGGAAGCAGCTTTAAGTAAAGAGAAACTGTGAAGCAAGTCACTCAGACCTACAAGTACTTTGTTTAATTCAGGTAATATGTTATAAATCACATGTGCTGATAAGAATGCTAAAGATACAAAATATTTACAACCCAGGGAGCCAAACAGAATATATTTGCTATCTAGTCATATTAAAGGGAAGATCTCTGGTAAGATTAAATGAGACTATGCTTGTTCTCCGTCATAAGTGACAAACTACTCAGTCGTGTTTTCCCGTCATTCAGTATAAAGAGACTATGACTTAGTTGTCAAATTATTTTACTAGAGTCCATCTTTCTTCAACTGATATGTAAACCTTCAGATCTATGGACACCAGAGTTTGGGAGACACGTTTTAACTAATTAAGAGAAGTCATACTTTATTATAAGGTGTATTTTTGGATCCTGGGACATAATAGGTCCTTCAATTTATTCATTTTCTATCCAATCACATTATAAAATATCTTATTAATGTTATTAGCTTCTTTGTTCAGTCTTTTGAATTACCAGGTATGAAATCATATGCATGTAATAGTTTTGTCTATTTCTTTCCACTGTTAATACCACTTATTTTATTATTTTATCTTAGAATCCCCCAAACAACATTAAATTGTGATCACTAGTTTCCTTTTTACTATGATGTATGCTATTGGTGTCAAATAAACAGTCTTTGCGGTTCAAAAAAAAAAAAAGAGAGAAATCATAAAAGTTGGCTAAAGCTGAAGATGTGGGTCTAGGTATATCTACAATATTGCATCAACATACATAGAATTTTTTTCCAGAAGGAATTATATAAAAGTATTAACAGTGGTTATTTGGGGGAGAGAAACTGGGAGAGAGGAGGCTTTCATTTTTCAGTTTGCATCCTGGAAAGTTTACATTTTTAAACCATGTACAAGTGTTTTGTTTTGTCTTGTTTTATTAATGCCAAAGAGAGTGAGACAATAGTGTATTATTTTGTTTCCTTTTTACTTCTCTGCAAAAAGGAAAATATTATTTATACTAATAAATATTTTTTAACATTAAAAATCTTTTTTTAAATATGGCTTATGATAAATATCTGCCTGGAATATTTATCTGGTCTCTCTGTGGTGAAAGATTCTGAAGCCCAAAAAACAGAATCCACAAAGAGAAAGAAGTTGTGAAGGTGCTCTCTACAACTAAGGGAGTACTGTAAACTGATAGGGGCTTTCTGGAGGACAATTCTATTAAATATTTAAATGTCCATGCTGGTCATACTCTGTCCCAGCGATTTCAATGCTAGGAATTTATTTTATAACACTTGCTTAAGCACTTAAAGATGTGTGTAGAAGGATGTTCACTGCAGCCGTTTGTATCCAAGAAAAACTAGAAACAATTCAAACATCCATCAAGAAGATATCGGTTATGATACCTCCATAATCTACCCCCATTAAAAGGAGCAAGTTTGGTTTACATATATTGACATGTCCAAGATCGATCATGTGAAAAAATAAAAACAATTTGTATAATGTGACTATACATTTTTAAAAAGCATATGGATAGAATAGTCTTAGAAAAAAGATATGGAAGACTGTATATAGATCTGTTAATGGTGGTTATCACTGGAGAGCAGAATGACAGGAACTTATGCTTACTACATTTTTTCTGTGATATGTAAATATTTTACAATGACAATGTATTGCTTTGAAATTAAAAAAAGAAAATAGTATAGGTGATGTTACAGAAAAATGTGTAATGACAAGGTACGCACAAAATAATTTTAAGAAAAAGGTGGTTTTTATAATAGTATGCAGTATAAAAAAACACACACAAAAGAGTATATGAAGCATTATTCCATGTCTGTAAAAAAATTATATATATGTATATATGTATAGCTTGCATAGAAAAACGTGTTAACAGTAGTTATCCTTGGACAGTGGGATTTTAGGAGTTTTTTGTTGTTGTTGTTCTTTTTGATTTAGATTAAAACTATTCCAAAATGAAAATACATAATTTTTAAACAAGAAAAAATTTTAAACAAAGATATTAATATTCTTACTACATAAAGAACTCTCATAAATTAGTAACAAAGGACAAAACTAACCAGAAAAATATGGACAAGAGTTAGGTACTAACAACAGAAGAAGAAATACAAATGTTCAATAAACATAAAGATGATCAACATTTTTGAAGAAAAAAACAGTAACATCATTTTTCACCTATCAAACTGGAAAACAAAAACTTAATTGTAATATGCAGTGTAGATGAGGGTTCAAGGGGGTATAATTTCTTCAAAAGGATCATGCTCATTCTTTTCTGGTAGGACAGTACATCCATACTTTTAAGGGGCAATTCAAAAATGCATAATCAAAAGCCTTGGATTGTACATATCCATTGACCCAGATATTCTACTCCTAAGAATTTGTACTAGGGAAATATTTGTAGCAAATATTTAGCTACAAGAATGTTTATTATCAACACTGCTTATAATAATGAGAAATTGAAAACAACTGAAAGGAGTTACATTTAGGGGACTGGTTAATACAAGGAATTGATTACACTATGGCATGTACATATATTTTATTCTTTGCTGCTATTTAAAATGATGTCATACATATATACACTACTATGTATAAAATAGATAACTACTGAGAACCTACTGTACAGCACAGGGAACTCTACTCGGTGCTCTGTGGTGACCTAAATGGAAAGGAAATCCAAAAAAGAGGGGATACATATGGCTGATTCACTTTGCTGTACAGCAGAAACTGACACAGCAGTGTAAAGCAACTATACTCCAAAAAAATTTTTTTTAATTAAAAAATAAAATGATGTCATAATAGAACACCAATAAATCTCAAAAAGGAGTTGAGTGAAAGAACTGAAACTCAAGAGCACATACTGTATTATTCCTTTTATATAAAGTTCAAGAATAAACAACACTTATTTGTAGTGATAGAAGTCAAAGTAGCGGTTGCCTTGGGGTGATATTGACAGCAAGAGGGCAAAAGGGAGCTTTCAGGGGCAATCAAAATGCTCTAGATCTCGGGACTTCCCTGGTGGCGCAGTGGTTAAGAATCCGCCTGCCAATGCAAGGGACATGGGTTCGAGCCCTGGTCCGGGAAGATCCCACATGCTGCGGAGCAACTAAGCCCGTGCGCCACAACTACCGAGCCTGCTCTCTAGAGCCTGCGAGCCACAACTACTGAGCCTGCGTGCCACAACTACTGAAGCCCGCGCACCTGGAGCCTGTGCTCTGCAACAAGAGAAGCCACCTCAATGAGAAGCCCGTGCACTGCAACGAAGAGTAGCCCCTGCACACTGCAACTAGAGAGAGCCTGCACGCAGCAACAAAGACACAACGCAGCCAAAAATAAAGTAAATAAATTAAAAAAAAAAAAAAAAAGCTCTAGATCTCAGTGTGGGTGGTGGTCACATAGGTGTCAAAATATGTTATAAAATTCATCCAGCTGTTTGCATAAGATTTGTGCACTCACTGTATGTAAATTATACCTCAGTAAGTGCTATCATAAAATATCACTTCACAAAATGTGATAATGGCTCTTAAAATATGAATTATGCACAACCTAGCATTTTAACCTATCAAAGTGGCCAAAATAAAATAGTTTGACGATGGGACTTCCATGGTGGTCCAGTGGTTAAGGCTCCATGCTTCCACTGCAGGGAGCATGGGTTCGATCCCTGGTCAGGGACTTAAGATCCCACGTGCATGCAGTGGCCAAAAATAGTCTGATGATGCATTGCACTGGCTGGGCCCTTAAATATACATATGGTCGTTCAATTGTTTGTAATAGCAAATGATTAGAACAACCCTAAATATCCATATCCATCAATAGAGACCTGGTTAAATAAATTATGGCATATCCCTACAACAAATTATACAGTTGCTAAAAAGAATGAGATAGATATTTCTGTGCTGATATAGAAGGATCTCCAAGACTCACTGTTAAGTAAAAAAAAAGCAAGGTACAGAACAATATGTATAGTATGCTATCATTTGTGTAAAAAAAAGTGCATGCACGTATATATGTATTTGCTTGTAAATGTATGATATTCTTTTAGAAGGATCCACAAGAAACTGGCAATAAGGCTGCCTTCTGAAAGGGGAACTGGGTGGCTAGGAAAGAGGAGTAGGAAGGAAGCTTACTTTTCATTGTATATCTTTTTATATCATTTGAATTTTGTCACATGTGCATGTAAGACATTAAAAAATTAACTTAGTTTTTTTTAATAAATAAAATTATGTAAAATATTTAATGATGGTGAAATAGTCATGATATTTTGTTGGTGAAAAAATAGGTTTCTAAATAATATAGTTTATGATACACTTTTATTAAAATTATTATATGTATATATGCAGGAAAAAACTACTGGAAACAAATACATCAAATTGTTAACAGTATTTTTTTGGGGGGTGGGATTTTGAGTGAGTTTTAGTTTCTTCTATGTGCTTTTCTTTGTTTTTAACTTTGTCAACAATTAAAATACATTAGTGTTGTAATCAGATTATGATGATGTTTAGAATTATTAAAGAAAAATCTACCTTGATTTTTTTTAAGGTTTGAGTGAGTTTATGAATTATTCATAGGACTTCTGTGAATTTTTCACCCTTTTTATCTACACCGTTCGTCATTACACTTCATTAAAAAGCATAAAATTCTTATTACACAGAATAAGATCATACAGTGTTACAATAAACAGATTTTAAGTGGCCTTGACGCCTCTCCTTCTAAGTGGTAATATCCTTCTTTCATTTTGTTTTATTCTATAATTGAACCTTGATTCTTGAATTGTAATCTAACTCAATATTTCTCCCATCCAGTGGCCAAGAAATAGAAACAAACAAAACATGTCCATCTCAGGCCAGTGACTCTCACCTCTTCTCCACCAATGATGTCTATCCGTGCTTCTTGAAGCCAGGCATGCAGCCAAAGGGGATTAAATATAACTCTCAAGCCAGCCTCGCCCCTCCCTTCTTCCCTTCTGGGAACGTGGGGATTAACTCTCTCTCTCTCTAACACTCCCAGTTACAGGATTCCAGAGAGTGCTGTGGACACAATGAAATGGAGGGCGCTCTCCAAGTGCTGAAGGCAATTATTGCCCGAGGAACTCCTTTTCCTCAGCCTAGGCTGGGAGGAAGGAAGAGACCAGAGAGGGAGGAAGGGTGGCATTCTTGGAACCATGAGGATAATAAATATCCAAGAGCTAAAAATGGGTGCACTTAGTAATCTCGTGAGCAGAGAGAGCCATGGATACAATTCTAGGGTTTCTGGGAAGGCCTTCTACCACTTCCCTACTCTCGGTTGAGCCCTTGAGTTCCAAATCTAGTTCATTTCTTAAGATTTTTATATCTGTTGAAGTACAAATATCTTTTAATTTTCTATTGATCACAGCCATGGTGAATTCGTTTTGTCAGATCTTTTTATGAGAATAACTAGACCAGTGGTTTTCCACTTTTTCCACTTCTAGACTACTCACATGGGAAGCATCACCATTATTTACATCTTTCATGACACATATTTATTCCAAGTCAGACTGTAGTACATTGTGGGGGATTTCTTATCAGAATCTGGGGAAGTGTATGTACAGTTAGCAAAAGCCATTTCTGATGCCCCCTCCTGGGACTCTGCCCAGGCCACTTTTCAGCCTGGATCACCATGTAGACCAAGTGTTTCCTGAAGGCAGGGATTCCCTCTAAATCCCCAACATCAAGAAAAGTCCCTGGCCCACAGGATGCTCTTCGTAAATATTTGTTGAAGAAACACAGATATTGATGGAAGAAGAGAGCAGGAAGATACTAGGGACCTGGATGTTTGGATGAAACAACCAGCAGGAGGGGAAAATGTTAACCACTGCCCAGTTGTGTCAAAGGCTAGCTTGTGGGGAGACAGCACATATAAAATGATAATAACATCTAACTCTTATTGGGAGTTTATTATGTGCCTGTCACTGTGCTAAGCAGTTTATATGCATTATCTCATTTAATGCTCACATCAGTCGTAGGAAGTAGGTACTATTATTATTACATTTTATAGATGCAAAAACTGAGGTTCAGAGAGGTAAGGTAGCTTTCCCAAAGTCAAACAGCTGAGAAATGGTAGAGCAAGGTTTCAAATCCAAGCAATCTGATTCCAGACCCACACTGCCTAAGTGATCCCAGAACTGACGTGCCAACACTGCGTCAGAGCCTTGTCGTGGCTTTTCCTTCCCCTCCCCGACCCGCCCCCCTCCATGTGGGCATTTCTCCAAATGTTTCTGGACAGAGCTAAAGCCCTTCTTCACTTCCTTTTGGCAACCTCAACCCCTTTTTCAGAAGAATGCAGTTCTCCCACCCATCCTCTCCAAGGAGCCTCCCTCACCATCTCTACCTCCAGGTAATAACCCAAGACTCTGTGACTCAGTACAGCGTCAGGGACTAGAAGACTGTTAGGTTAGAAACACTCAGGGAGACCCTCCACCTTCGAGGAATGCCTCTGAGCTCCACTATGTCTCCACCCACAGCAGTCTAAGCGCTCCTCAGTGCCTATTCCAGAGGGCTTCTCTTCAGAGTCCCCCAACCCAGGACTCTGTTCTCCTCTGACCCACTCCAAGCTTCCTTGTCTCCTGTCCAACTGTGTTTCCCAGCACTTTCTGGAGTTTTCCACTGTGTGTGCTGACTAAAGCTAATGGGAGGGCCTAAGATCAGGGGTCCAAAGATGACCAACATTTCCAACCTTTGCTAAAGCACTTGGTAGAGGCTGAACTTCAGAGCACCAGGACTGATTTCCATAGTGACACCCCTGGGGATTGTTGCCATGGTAATGCTGGAGAGATACTGGCCACAGTGAACATTACCTCCCCTCTCCATTTTCCTTTACAGACTCGCCCAAGGCTAAGGGGAGACTACTCCCTCTCTTCAGACATCAAAGGAATCCTGAGCCACCTCAAACAATACTGACCCTGTTCCAATAATCCTGCAGGTCCCAACCTGGCTTTTCCAAACGAGGTACTTGGTGACCCTGCTTTTCTGCCTCTGTAAGAACCCACTTAACCATCAGGAGACCTAAGGGAGGTAGAATGTGGTAAATACTTGAATGAGGGAGGGAGGGAGGGAAGGGGAGAGACAGAGGAAGTTGGGGGGGGGGGCGGAGAGGCTATGTGTTTCCCTACTGTCATCCCTTCCGTGTCTGGTATAGATGCAACAGCTCAGACAGCAGGCACTCTGCCCACCAAGACCAAGGCAGAGAGACACTTAAATGGGTCCACTTAAAAAGTCACAGTGGATTCTGAGTGACCCAAAGAGCAAAACAAGGTACATAGCACACACAGACAGTCACCCAGACACCCTTCTACTATGACTCAGGTCATTAACTTGGGCAAAGCTCCATCCCCCAGATTCCTGGGAGAAGTCATGGGGGGGGGGGTGGATAAGGCTCACAGAGCTGTCTTCCCAGCTTATTCTCCTACATTTTGCCAAGCAGAAAAAGCCCACAAACATTAGGGACTCGGTAGCCCAGAGCTAGCCGCAGTGCAGAGAGGAGAGCCATCAGAGAAAGGAGCAGGGGTTGGGCTTGGAGAGATTAGCCTCTCCCACCTTCATCCTTCCCTCACCTTCCCAGACATCCTGAAGCAGCTTGCTCCATGAATTCCTCAGTTTCCCACACACTGGTCCCCAAAGGGAGCTAGAGGAAGAGAGAAGAAAGGGAATGGGAGATCTCTTTCCCTTGTTGGGACCCTCAAGGCACTCCTCAAAATCATTTCTCCTATAGCCCTCATCCTCTGGAATGAGGAATGAATAGAAAGGCTGGGAAGGCCAGCTCCAAGGATGCTGCCTGAGACAAAATGGCCCCCCATAAGCACTTATCTTGGCAGGAGAGATTGACAGGAAGGGCTAGGGCAAGGGAAGATACAGAGCGAGACAAAGGTACAGCCCTGCAAATATCAGGCAAAACAGATAAGGAAGGAACAGCTGTGGAGTAAGATAGAATCTGAATTAGCAGGGGGCCCTGGGCCTCTCTTCATCTCTCCTCCCTCCCCACCTCCACCATGTCTCTCCTATTTAGCTGGGCAAATTGGACAGATCAACACAACTCCTTCTCCCAACATCACCCCATGCTCTGCGCCCACCATGCCAGGATGGATGGCCCAGAGAGCCTAAAGGAGTTGGTTCAGATTTACCTAAAAAACCTAGAGCAAGGAAGCTAGGCTTTTGTGGATTTGCTCCTCCATAACTACCTTTCTCCTATTTCTCAGCCTTTATGTCTCAAGGGGCCCTCAAGCTCTAACTCTCACAGCTAACGCCCACTGTCCAGACTATTCAGAGAAGAGGCCCCGAGGGTTGATCCAGGCATTATTTTAGCCTGGCCAGACTGACCAGACTGCAAGGTCTAACGTCCCTGAGACAAAGAGAAGAAGGGGCCCTCTCAATGTGGCAAACACACACATACATAAGCACACACACAGTGCGAAAGCACCCATTTGAGTCCATAGTGTGGGTGAGAGAGCCTGGTGACGGACTAGGGCCCTTAGGGACAGGACATGTAAGCAAGTCTCTTCCTAAGGCATGTGTACTCAAAGTCCCAATCTCACTGATTCAGAAGGCCCAGGCTCCCTCCCCTTTTTTCCTTCATTCCTTTAACAAGCATGCCCTGTGACAAGCACTGTGGATCAAAGACACTTAAGAAGTGCCCCTGACCTTGAGGATGGTCCTTATAGGGGCCCCTCCCTTCTCAAACTGGCTACAGTTTCCTGGCCCAGCACCCCTTAAGCCCTACTCCCTATTGGACTCAACCCCAGATCTTTTCACCCCATAGCCTGACAGTCCCAACCAATCTAGGAAAGGAGGGGTAGGTGAGGAATTCCTTAGGAATTCCTTTGGGGCCATCACAGATAAAAGTCCAGAACAGAAAACCGTGGAGGCAATGTGATACAGAAGGAAAGATGTGAGCTTTGGAGTCACAGATTTAGGTTCAGATCTGTGAATTAACAGTGTGACCTTGAGAAAGTCATTCAACTTCTTTGGGCCTCAATTTCCTCATCTGTAAAGTGGAAATATTAATACCTTCTTCAGAGTGTTGTTTTGAAGATTAAATAATATATGTAGAGTAATAAGCACACAGTAAATACTAGTTCTCCTTCTTAATAAGGTCTCTTCCATGGGTAGGGGCTGTCATGATGAGGTAGAGGAGATGGCTTGCTACTTTTTATTGGATCATCAAGAGAAAGGATGAATACGCAACTACTTGTTAGGATCTCAGGGTTTGGTTATTTTTATTTGTTAGGGTGAGTTGGGGGGTCTGAAATCCTCTTCCTACTGTACCTGGGAGGGAAAGGCAGACATTTCCTTAGGACCCAGAGGCTCCCCCACCAAACTGGGTGTGGCACCAACATATTTCTTTCTCTGAAAACCCTTCATCAGACCTGTGCCCTCCCCCCAAGTCCAGGCTGTAACTACTTCAGGGAATGATGGAGGCCTTGATCCTAGAGTCCACTCTCATTTATACCTCCGCAGAGACCCTGGACTGCCCACCTCTCATCTAGCCCATCCACTAGTCTCCCCCTTCCTGGGAGGTGGGGGTAGAGATCTGAGCCAATAACAAAGGGAAGATGCGCTTTCCCTAGGGAAGAAGGAAAACATCAGAAAAACATGGGACTGGCTCTAGGGGTGGGGACGCTGCAGAGAGCAGCAAAGGGGAATCCGGTCCCCTGATCACGGGAAAGTAGCCCCCTCTCGCTCTGCAGAGACTCGGCCGTCGGCCTGGCCAGGCCACACCCAGGCATCCTGATGCAGGGAGAGGAGGGGCTGCGGCGAAAAGGATGGAGGATGAGCGGTGGAGAGAGGGCGCAGAGACAGGCAGGGGCTGAGGCTCGGCAGGGGAAAAGATTCAGCCTCCCGCCCCCTCTCCGAAATTCCCTCCAGGGGCGGCACTCACCCCAATAACGACGCTGTCGTCCCCTTGGAAAATGGGGATGAACTTGTCCCCCCGCAGAATCTCGGCCTGGTTTAGGGGCCGAAATCGGCAGAGCACCTTGATGCTACATTCGTTGTTGGTCTCGGCCATGGTGGTCGTCGGCGTGGGGCTGGGGCACTTCTTCTGCTGCAGGAGTCGTATGTGCTCCGGGGGAGAGGGGCTCAGCTGAGGCCCTGGCGGAGGACAGGTGCTCGGTCTCTGGGGCTCAGAAAGGCGCGGCGGGCGCCTGGACGAAGGCTGGGGAACAGGGCCGAGGCGAGCTTCCTCGCTCCTGCGGCACCAGGATGCGGACGACCTGGGTGTCTGGTCCTCTCTCGGCGCTCTGCCTCTCCGCCCCTCGCGCTGCAGCGCGGCGCTGCGGGCCTGGGCGGGGCGGCGATGGAGGAGCGGGGCGGGGCTTCCCTCGCGGGGGGCTGCCACTCCGCGGCGCCCACTGCCGAACCGCGGCACCTCTGCTCTTTTCTCGCCTCCTCTCCCCACCCCTAACCCTCGGAGATTATCTGGTCCTCACCCCTTCCCCACCCCAGTCACTCACTGCGTCCCACCCCCTGCATCCCAGACCCGTCTGTCCCTCGCTCGGACTCCACCCCCCTGGAAGGGCTGAGGGATCCGAGGTGGGCCTGTCTACTGTCCGGGGAAGAGAGTCAATTGTGCTTACACCTCCTTTATTCCAAGGCATCCTTCACCCCCATCACAATCCTCTCTCCAAATTGGGAGCACACCTCTCCTCCCCTCTCCCCACAACCCTCGCAAAGATTCCCAGCCCACTCAGCCTTCAAGGGCAGCTGCCTGTACCCCTATTGAGGTGGGTGTCCAGGTCCCACTTTTTCAGAGAGGAGGGTCAAGGGAGGTCTGGCTCTTCCCTTCCCCTTCTACAACCAAAGGTGCACTCTACTCTCTCCCCAACATACACAATAGATCCCCAGTTGGAAGGAAGAAAAACTCCTATTCTGGCCTATCAGAATTCAAAAGCAGGTAAAATTCTCATTTTTGCCTCATAGGTTGGGGCTGGGATGGAGGTGGGAAAGAGTAATTTTGCAAGAGAAAGGGAGTCAGAAAGCAGTGATGGAGGGGTGATGATGGCGATGGCGGTGGGTAAGGCCAGAGGGGCTTTGAGAAAGGACCTCTAGAGCAGACATCTGCATTTGGGCTTCAGGCAGGTTTAGGCACCTACGTGAGTGTGTTTCCTGTCTCAGTACTGTTGGACAGAGTCCCAACACCCCAGCCCCTTTCTCAGGCCCTTCTTCTGTTTCTCTCCCTTCCCTGGGGGAAAAAAAAAAAAAAGAGCCAAGGCTAGAGATTCTGTGTCCTTCCTCCCCTCAGGTCAGACTCCTGCTGCAGCCCCTGGACAGAACCACCTAGAAACTGGCCAGATTGATTTTTCTCCACGTCACAGGGCCTCTGCTGGCCAACAGAGTTAGACTGCAGGAGTTGAGGCTCTAGGCCAAGGGGAGGAGCAGGGTGATGGGAGAAGAAGGGAGGAGGGGATGGAGGTTCTGCCTAGCAATTGCCTGGTAAGTGTCTAGGGTCACTTAGATACTATGAGGCAAGGAGGAGAGAAAGATGGCCTGGCCAGACAAGACCTAACCACTTGGAAGGCAGCTGAAGGGGTCTCCAAGTTGGACATATACCCCTAACTCACCTTGAATCTTAAGGAAACTGAAGGAAAAGGGTTCAGCATAAGAAGCTGGATGGGAAGGCAGTAGGACTATGGAGAAAGAGGCTTGGGGAGGAGCCAGGAGAGGACACATAGAATGACAATGAGTTCCTATAAACTCAGAAATATAGGCATCTCTTCAGTCACTTGGTCTGGCACTATTTCTAATTGTTGCAGCATCCTGCAAGCTCAGGAAATAGCCCAACCTCAGGCGCCCAAGGGTTCCAGGATGGCATCCTTAGTGAAGGAGTTTCAAAGTGCTAGTCCATAGAGGGTCACTGGTCAGAGAAAAAAGTTCATGTGTATGCATCCCTCCCCCCAAAAACCACCACACAATGTGGAATGTGGTAAGTTTTTTAATAAAGCTGGATTTGTTGTTTCAAAGGACTGTCTTTTATTCTGAGAGTACTGTATGTCCTTCCATACTTTTCTACTAAGTAATGATGGTAATAGTAGAGAAGGTTTTCTTTTTTTTTTTTTAATGTACTTACTTGGCAAAATAAAAAGGTAGCAATACTATGCCTATCTTCAAAAAGGTTTTTTGTTGTTTTAATTGTATTGAACTGTGAAATTCAAAAGTCTGAAAACCATTAGTGAAGGGATTAAGAGCACAGAAGGTATTCAGACAGACATGGTGCTACCAAGTGCCTATTCTATTTGAGGTAGAATTGCCAGATTTGAAAAACAAAAACAGGAAGCCCAGTTAAATTTGAATTTCAGATGAAACACTAATAATTTGTGTGTTAGTATGTCCCATACCGTATGGTACTTATACTGAAAAGACTATTAGTTGTTTATCCGAAATTCACATTTAACTAGGTGCTCTGTATTTTACCTGACAGCCCTAACCTGAGAAGTTTACTTAACTTTCTCATTCCTAACATGACTAAATCTTTACTAAATTTTACTTGTTGTTATTGCTGTTTCGAAGCCCTGGCTGTGCCATAGCATGCCTAGTTGTGTTATTTTTACCTAGTTATTTAATTTCTGGGAGTCCAAATTTATTCATCTGAAAAACAGGAATTATAAAAGCTCTTTCACAGACTCGACGTAAAAACGAAAGAAAATAAGTCGTACGAAGTAACTCCCAAGGCGCGTTATTGTCCCTCACCCGCCCAAGCCGGATCGTCCAAGACTACATATCCCACAATCCTAGGCGGATCTTCCCCGCCATTACGTCATTCCCAGGTCTCGTTCTCGCCAATCTCTGTCACTCCAGGGGTGTGGTAGCGGGTTGTTCTCGCGACTTTTGCTTCACCCTTCCCCTGTACTACTCCTGTCGCGAGACTTCCTACTCCTCCGCCTCCTCCGCCGCTCCCTTTGCGGCCGCCTTATCCTGGACCCGGACCCAGCCTCTCCCCTACCCGAACACCGGCCCCGGCTCCACCGAGGCCCCGGTCCCCCAACCCCGCCTCGCCGCCGCCATGGCGGACCCTAAATACGCCGACCTTCCCGGCATTGTGAGTACACGGCCGGCCCTGGCTCCCCAAGACCGCGCCCCCGACCTCCTAAGGACCCCCAACAGACAGCAACCCGTGACCCTTCCCGCCTGAAACCCCTCCTCCGCCCCGAGGGCTCCCGCCGCTAGCTCCCCGACCGGCCGCTGCACCCTCCGGACTCCTTCGACCCGACTGGGCCGGGCCGTGGGACGGCCTACAAGGCCCCTTTCCGGCAGTCGCCGGTTTCTCGGCTCAGAAATCATCTCCAGGCACTTACCACTGTGCTCGAATGCTTCTACCATCCGTGTCAACACCACCCGTGTCTCCCCAAATCTTCCCATGAGCCCCCCACCCCCTCCCGAGACACACATACCAGACCATTTGGTGATGGCCTTCACCCTGGCAAGAGTGAAGAGGTTACCGTGACAGAACCCCTCTTGTGCCAGATGGAGAGCTGTGTCCTCTGGGGAACCTCCTTCCCAAACCCCCGCACAGGCCGGCATGTACCCTCCCTTTGTGCTGCCCTGCCTGCATTTTCGGGGTGGGGGTTGGGATAGGACCTTGGGTACTAAGGTCCTGAGTCACTCTCAGCCCTTGTGCCAGGGTAGTGTGTACAGGGCCTAATGATAGCTCCTCTCCTCCTTCTGACATGAGTGCCGAGGACCCACCCCCCTTCAGATTCAGGGTAACATCTTTGTCATCACTTAACATTCACCATCAACCATCAGGTGTCCCCACTGTTATCCCCACTCCTCTGAGACATGGGAACTGACAGGCAGTTCACGGGGCAGGTGAAAGAAGGGGCAGAATCCTGGCGTCACAGCCTGCTTTCTCTGTTAACTTGTTCAAATGGAGTGGGGTCAGGGGTGTTGGTGGATGCTGGGTAGTGAGGTTGGGTGGTCACTGCTTCTACCTGCAGGCCAGGAACGAGCCAGATGTTTATGAAACCAGCGACCTGCCTGAGGATGATCAAGCGGAGTTTGATGCGGTAAGACTGTGTGCTGCCTCAGGACTCCTCTGGACTCTGACCTCTCTCCCCCAGGCAGGCCCTTTCCCTTTTCTGGCGAGCCACAGCAATAAGCGGGTATGCCAACCCAGCCTGGGTGGTATGTAGGTCGCAGGGCTTGCAAATGAGCAATGCCAGGAAGGAGAGTCAGGTCAGTGGAATTACAGCTAAGAGGACTGGTACTTGGGCCTTTTAAATAAAATTGAAATATCTTAAAACAGGTTGGGGGCTAGTGACTTAGTTAGGGCCCTGGGTGCTAGTCCATGGTAATGAATCATGAATCCTGAGCACTTACAAACTGCTTGAGGTTAAGACCTAGGCCTTCTACTTCATAAAATATATTGCTCAGTACATGTTTGTTAGTATGCTAACAAGAGCTAGACTTTGAAGTATAGAGGAATACTCTTTTATGTGAATATACAGTATCCATTGGCCAAGGAGCAGGAAAATGAATTCGAGATTTTGGAAAGATAAGGAACCTGGTTAGAGCAAAACAAATTTGAGGAAACACATAAATCTTTCATATCAGCAGAGGAGAGGCCCTGGTAGCACTTTCAGATTCAAGAAGAACTCAAGAGGAAGGAATTAGCTATGGACACATTTTAACCATAAGGGAAACCACTTAGCATTATTTATTGAATGTGTTCATTCTCTGTTGATTTTTGTGCAATGCAGAGGAAGAAATGTCCCTGCCCTCAAAAACCACCTAGACTAATGGGGGAGTTAGGATACATGTAGGAAACATGAAAGAAAAAATTGAGTGAATGAAATCAACATAGTAAAAATTCTATATGTAAGTGCCAAGGGGAGCAAAGATCTGCTACCATGTCTTATAGGATGTGTTTTAGGTTCTGTAATTTCCAAGGAGAGCTGGGCTAGGGTCACATTGATGGTGTGAGATCTCAATAAAGTTGTGACCAAGAGTCAGTGGGAACAGGCTAAGTATGTGTGTCTGTAAGTCCTGTGGCTATGTCTGTGGGGCTGGTTAGTTTTTGAGAATGCTGGTGGCTGGCTTATAATGTATGGCTTGGCGTACTCACTTATTCCTTATTTGATTTCCCCCATGTGGAAGTGGTTCCTACTTTGTGGGGAACACCTTCCCTGCCACCTCTCAGAGTGGTGTGTTCCTTGTTGCTTCTGTACTTGCTGGCATGTCAGTTTGTCCCCCAAACTTGAGTATCTGGAGATAATGCGGATGTTGTCATTGCTCAGGACCTAGGTGTGGACCTGTCACTCTAAGAGGTATCTTATTAGGGAGCAGTCTGTGACCTCAAAGGGCAGGAGTATGTATACCGAGGACTCCATTCTACTACCATAGTTCAGAGACTGTTCAACTCTGGCCTAGGCCTCTGCCTATAAAATATCAAGCCTTCATGGTGAGATAATGAGTGTAACTTTGTCCCTTTGTCGCTGGCTGTGATACAAACTGGTAATATCATAGCAGTCCCCTTTCCAAACGAAAAAATACATTGTAATTTTCCTTTTGAAGTTATGGGCTATCTCTTAATAAAAACATGACCCTCATCCCAGGCATGGAAGAGCTGAATGTGCAGCCCTGATTGGCTGTTTCTCCCTGCTGAGCCTGAGCAGCCTATTTTAGTAGCATCTAGTGGGGTGGCTGATGGGGAGAGCACACCGTAAGTGTTCATTTCCTGCAGCATGTAGCCCAGGATGCCAGTGTAGAAGTATATAGGAACTGGATGGTAAATACAAGAGGAGCTAAGTTGCCTCCATCACCTAAGGCTCAGCTAAATGACTCTCCATCACTAGGGAGGAGTAAATGGGGTGGGGAGAACTTCAGCTACTTCAGGAGCCCTGGCGGGAGTGGGAGA
Organism: Balaenoptera musculus; assembly: GCF_009873245.2. Taxonomy (NCBI): domain Eukaryota; kingdom Metazoa; phylum Chordata; class Mammalia; order Artiodactyla; family Balaenopteridae; genus Balaenoptera; species Balaenoptera musculus. The sequence continues at coordinate 45,867,091 of NC_045794.1, read as the reverse complement.
GGCCTGAGATGTTTCCTGATGTCAGCTAACGTCTCTGGCCCCTGCATGTCCCTGTGGGCCTTAGGAGGGCAGCTTTCAGGAAGTCAGCTGAGTAATGGTTCTGCCACTGCTCTCAGTACTGACGTATATGTGCAACTTGAGGAGCAGTGGGTTGTACTTAGACAATCCAGAAACCTCATTTCTGTGAGGCCTGGATTCTCACTAGCAGCCTGTCCCCTTCTCACTTACCTTCCCAAGATCTAGTACAGGTGACAGTGCACATCACCACTATTGTGGCTGAACCATGAGATTTCAATCACCTTCTTCACTCCTGGCAAGAGCATGTTCTGCCTTAGTTTCCAGATTATTTTCAACTTTAATTTTGTTAGTTTTTGAATTAGGTAATATATGCATGTAGAACAGAAAGTGTCTCTTCCCACTGCTGCCTGCCACTGCTTAGTTCCATTCCCTGGAGACAACCAGTATGACCGGCTTCGTATGGAACCTTGCAGGGCGGTCTCCAGATTTTTATTTAAAGAAATAGTCAAGGGGTATTGACCCTCACTGTCTTTTCACTTCCTTTCTCATTGCTCCACTGTGGAAGAAATTGGGCTGCTGAAGGAAATAATGTCCTATAATAGTCCCTAAAGATTGTAATTGCTAGTTTAACTTAAACATAAAAGTTTGCGATTCCCATAGTGGGGAGGATGGGGGAGGAAAGTAGTAGAAGGTTTTATTTTTGGTAAACATGATCCTGATTTTCCTGCTATCCCTTCAAAACAATTTTAGCAGGAACTAAAGTATTCTAAAGTGAATGGGCCAGAAAACCACACAGTCTAGCTCTTTCCTCCTCTATCTAGGAGGATCCCCTCTGCATTTCAGACACTCCTGGGTTGATTGGGGTGATGGGCTTTTTGGAAACTTTTCTTAAAATGTCTTGTCAGGAAAGCTAATTCCCAATTGGAATTTCTTGCCCCCTGGGCCCACAGCCTACCTTTGGGTCTTTGAGGCATTCTGTTCATGGCTTTTGAAATGCCGGAACAAGGGGAGTAAATTTAGAAAACTCACTAGAAATAGGATTTAGTTCCTCCCTTTATGCTGTAACTGTCCCTGATGTATGTGAAAGGGAAAAAGTGACCTATCCTTAGTTTGGTGGGTCTGTGGCAGAGGCTTCAGTTCTCCAAAGGGTAGATAATGCTGAAAACTCCACCAGCCTGAGATGTGAAATAGTAGGTTCTTTTCCTTACAGTTTGGGATATCACAGAGTATGCTTGATTGTGTTCATTGACTATTGGCGCACTTGAACTTATCTGAGTTTTTCCTAATGCTTCCCCCATCCTCCCTCCTCACCACCTTGCCTGGACACTAGTTTGCACAAGTAAGACCATTCGATGCTTCTTCTCTGCATGTTTTTTTCATTTGCCATCTCGCATGCAATGCTCTGTCACTGTGCTATTGTTGCAGCTAATCGTTTTAAATTCTAATGCATCTCTAGCTGGGTCACTAAGGGGCCTGCTGGCCTCATGGTTAAAGATCCTTAATCAAGGTTTAGAAGCACAACTATGATTCATGGATCATTGTCTCTTCCCCTTGTGAGGTGTGCAGAATACAACTGTCCAGTGGAGGATGGGATAGAAACATGGAGACTAAGAATGCTTCTGGACATGAGGCATTTAAGAGCTGGAGTTGGAAGGGGGTTGCCTTTCTCCTCCGCAGACTGAAATGGAGTTAAGAGAAAGGGAGTGACTTTTAACCATTCTGGGCAAGGGTGGAGAACAAGGGGGACAGCAACAGTCCTCACTTCCTGGCTGTATGTGGATTGTACCTGGTAAAAACCTCATTTTAATATTCCCCTATGCTAAGCCTTTAGAGAAAGGTAAATGGGATAGGAAGGGGGTGTTATATGCATTTTTAGGGTACTAGCTTGGGTTCTTTATGCTTTCGTGAGTCTTTCTGTTTCTGTACCCCTCCTTTAGAAATGGTTGGATGGTCAGCACTATGTTGGTCCATCCTGGACAGTTTTATTCTACAGCACTATCCATCTTCCTTGTCATCATGGTTCCAAAGTGCCCCTGGCTGCGGTGTTGGCACAGAGCCTGACAGGCTCAGAGAGCAGCAGTGACCTCTTCCCGTGTCTGATCTGGAACCTCAGGTCTTGCCCTCTGAGGCATAGCCACTTAGCCAAACAACCCTGGGGCATCTGGGAGGTTATTAGTGAGAGGGACTGGGAGTCCTGTACCAGGTAAACTGGTACCTGGGATCAGGGCACTTAGAATTTTCTAATCAAGTTGGCTGGTGTAATAGGTTCCCATGGTGACTATTACTACTCCAGGTTACAGAAATTATCCCTAAAATCTCATTTCCCAACCCACGCATAGGTCAGACCTGGAGGTGGTATATACTATTTACAAACAAATATACCACTTTTTCTTTTTTTGATTTTCTTTCCTCCCCCATTGAACTTGAACTTATGGCCCATTGTCCTCTCTTTTTCCTTGAGTTTTTCTCAAGCTGGTTTTAGCTTGGTGAGGCAAGTAAGAGAAAGGTATAGTGTGTGTGCCTCCCCTTGTGTGTTTGCATGTGTGCACCTGTGAGTGCTTACACCCACTCTGCAGAGACATCCCAGCCTAGACCACAGGACCTGGATCCACCTCTACCCTGAGCTGAAAGAGGAGTCTCGGCTGGGCTGGACTCTGGCATGAGACAGGGGAATGGCGAGGTTGAAGTTCAGATGTATCTAGCTGAAATCTCTGGGGCAGGATGCAGTTGTTTTTGTCCCATCATGTGTTTTCATATACATATAACCATCCTCGACTTCCCACACTTCTGTCTACCCATCAGTAGAGTTCCTGGAAAGGCAGTGTATACAGCTGGATTTCCTCTCCTGGCAGTTCTTTACCGGTCTTGCCTGGAAGTGGAGCCTTGTCTACGTGGCCTGGACTAAAATACAGCCTCTTTGAGATACTCTCACCTTTCCCCCTTGTGTACCCTCCAACCCCTGTGAACCTTGTGAACAGAGGGTTGAAGAAATATGTTCTGCACATGTCTGGTAGCTGTGAATCTTGGTGTCTTTTGGACTTTTTGTGCTAGCACATCATGGCAGAATTGCTCTGGATCCCTTAGAGCTGTAGGGTGAGTTCCCAACCACTCAAGATGGATGTAAACACACCAGACTACACGAGGGACCGGGATTTGCCCTGCCTCTCCTCTGGCAACAGAGAATGAGGATGGGGCTTCAATTAGGTACTTCGTATTTCCTTAAACTCACCATCTGTACCTGACATATTTTGTTCTGCTTAACATAAAGTCATATCAAACCACCCACATGAGCACCCTCATTATGACTGATTCTGCCATCCAGATGCCTAATTCTTCAAAACTAGAGAAACAGAGAGAAGACTTGAGCCATGACTCCCCCTTGAGAATCATGGACCTTCAATCAGCTACAGGTTCTCAGAATATCTTTACAGCCTCTGCTTCACATTCTGCCATTTCTACAGCTTCCCCTCCATCTCAGCCTTCTCTCCCCCCACTTTCCTCTTCCATGCCACCAGCTTGCAACATCTAACTACTTGTTCTCAGATGATCCTGAATTACTGCTGTTAATGGCAAAGCTTCATGACATCCTCACCACCAGAGAGGAAAGGTCCTAAGCTCTTCTTTCTTTTGGGGTATGTGGTGACCCCAGCTGAAATTTCTTGGCCCCAAAATTTTGCTAGGCTCCCCTGGGCCCTGTGGTGCAGTATGTTTGAAGACTATCATGTAGTGCATGTGACAATTTGCTAATAACAATTTTGTCTTTTTTTTCCCTCCCTCACCCCCATTTCCCCACTCCCTTTCCGTTTAACTCTTTTGATTTTCTCACCTCTGGGGAAACCACAAGGAGCTGGTAAGAAGCCTGACCTTTCATGTGCTTTTTAACGGGGTGTGCTATGATGGGCAGTTGTTTCTCTGTCCTTTTATCTCTGCTAGATCTTTTGTCCCTCCATTCAGCCCCAGCCCCAGCTGACCTTTTCCCATCTCACGAATCACTGTAATGACACTACCTCCAGCCCATGCGCCCAGATCTCCGAGTCACTGGCGGAGTAGGTGCCACCGGAGGGCTAAAGTATGCTGTCGACCTGAGTCTCCGGGGCCACACCCTCGGAGAGGCTCCAAGAGGATGCCAGCGTCGGGCAGCCCTTCTGACTCAGGACGTGCTCCTGCAGCAGGAATAGTGAGATGAAAGCACTGACCATCCCTGCTACCCTCCCAGAACCTCTGAGACTCATGCTCTGTTTGTTGACCCTTTCTTATTCCACACCTTCCCTATTTAGGAAAGTAAATAAGAAAGTAGGTTCTCATCTGCATAGTGCCTGGCTTATAATAAGGGCTTAACAAAATGGTAGCTGTGATTAATTTCTTTCCTTGGTCTGTAGGCTGTGCCTCCCAAAGAGGTGTTTTTTTCTACCTCATTGGCCTTGATCAGGGCACTCACAGGAGGAGAGGCATATTCTTGAGGGGGAACTTGAGAGAGGGTGATGTTCTTTCCTGAACATGAGTCCTTCTCAGACAAACACTTTTTAGAGGCCAGAGACCACACAATTATTTGGCCAGTTTGTGCTCTGGCCATAACATTTCAGAGAAAATGAAGGAGAGAATAATTTGGGACTCAGTTGTTTCTTCCCCTAGGCACTTGCATATGGGACATTGAACCCTTTCATTTTCCCTTAATCTTTAGCTCTTGCCCCTCTGCCTAGCACTTCCCTGAAGAAGAGGTAAAGGTCGAAGTTGATATTTTCTCCTTACCCCCCTCCTCCCTTATTTATAAAGCTGCCACTCACACTGGTTCCTTCTGTAACAGCAGAGCAGAGATGAAGGACGGAGCTTGTGTCTGCTGCTCTTTCTCCATGTCTCTCCATCATAACCGCTCCCCCACCAATCAACCCCTACTACACACACGCAGACAGAGACTCTCAGTCATGGATACATATTAGAATGACCTGGGTAGCTTTTAAACTGGCCTACTACCCTGGCCCTACCCCAGAACAATTAAATCAGAATCTACAGAGGTGAACCCAGGCCTCTCCCCCGCCCCCCCCCCCTTTTCTAAGTGATTCTGTTGTGCAGCCAGGGTTGAGAATCATTGCTCTGGCTAAAGGAAGGAAGACTCTCTTTGCCTTCCTCCTGTGGAAGGTGGAGATGTCCACCCCAACAGAAGAGGATTCCTGGCCTCCTTCCGCTTCCTTCAGTAACGTAATGAGACCTGTCGGACTGCTGACAACTGAAGGAGAGACATGCAGTCTGGAGGGCGTGGTCTTGGTGTAGTTATTAGAATCTACAGCTAATAGATATCTAGTAAGGAGGGAACCTTTCTGCCTCAATTTCTAGGGTGAAATCTCTTTCACTTTCTTTACCATGTCCCCTCTTTATGGAAGAGCTTCAGTGCTTGAGAAACAGCAGAGGGGTCAGGGAGAAGAGGCAGGTACTGCAGCTTCTCCGAAAAGATCCCGGGCTATCTCCATTTCAGGACTTACACGTGGCCTTTGCCCATGGGTACTCTTGGCAAACAGATACAGCTTATGCTTGTTGCTTCTAAGATGTCCCCTAAAAAATAATACAGCAAGGAACTTCCCTGGCACTCCAGTGGTTAAGACTCCACGCTTCCAATGCAGGGGACGTGGGTTCGATCCCTGGTTGGGGAACTAAGATCCCATGTGCCGCGCGGCGCAGCCAAAAAATTAAAAAGCATTTGCCTCTTCTCTGTATCCCCTGAATTCCCTGACTTCACGGCAGCCTGGAAACAAGGCTTCTGGTCAGGCCTTCTGCCAACCTTCCCTTTGTATCTAAGAGCTGGTATCTTCCCTTCAGCAGCTGTGAAAGTCCTGATATTCACTCTCAGAGTTAGTAGCTTGATTGTCTCCTCTTTCCCTCCAGCAAGGATGGGAAGTTAGCTTGAAAATAGACTTCCTCAGCAGCAAGGAAATTTACTTTTAGGAGGGGGAGGTTAAAAGAAGTCAAGTTGATTTCTTGCCCTGAATGCATGGTGTGTGCCAGATAACTGGGAGGGTCCAGTTGGATTGGGGAAGGGGAGGGGATAGGGAGGCTTATGTACAGAATGGGCGGGGAGGTTATGCTGCCTCTGTTCCCAGTTGAATCAGGGTGTTAATATTTATACAACTGAGACTCCAAATTTACCAGGAAGCTTTCATTTCCTAGGTTGAACCTGGGTCTGTAGCTTGGAATGGAGCCGCCCTTCTTTCCCCTTGGGAAAGTATGGCCCAGTCTCCCAATGGTTTGGGGATTTTGTGGGGTCGGGGAAGTTTGAGGGTGGGAATGAGTCTGCCCCTGGTCTGAACTACCTGTTCCTGCAGGAGGAGCTGACGAGTACAAGTGTGGAGCACATCATTGTCAATCCCAATGCTGCCTATGACAAGTTCAAAGACAAGAGAGTGGGAACAAAGGGACTTGGTGAGACCCGGTTGGAAATTGGATGGGGAAGCCTGACCTCAGGCCTTATTGACTTTTGCTTTGGGCTGTCTTATGGAAGCCCTCACAGTCATCTGAGACCATGACTGCCGTGGGTCTTGATCAGGCCCTCAATTCCATCTTCTTTTCTTGGCAGATTTCTCAGATCGAATTGGAAAAACCAAAAGAACGGGATATGAATCTGGAGAATATGAGATGGTTTGTTGTGTGTGTGTTGATGGGAATGGTGCAGCAGTCCTATCCAGCGGGCATTTAAGAGAGAGATCAAGGGACATAGTTGGGATTCCAAGTTTCTCTCTGGTTGGGGGCCCTGAGGAACCCAGCAGGATGCAGTTGAGGATGCTTTGTCCCCCTACTGTTTGCTCTGGAGAGTCTCCAGGCCTCCAGCTATCTCCAGTTCTCCTGTAGTAGGATGATGTGGATTCTGAGTTGGGTATGATACATTTACAAACTAGGCCTGGGGTTTGGACAAATTCTTGAGGTTCCCTCTACTGGGAGGTGTAACATCACCATCTGTGCTTGCTCTCTAGCTTGGAGAGGGTCTGGGAGTAAAGGAGACACCCCAGCAAAAGTACCAGAGACTGCTGCATGAGGTCCAAGAGCTGACGACTGAAGTTGAGAAAATCAAGGTAACTATAAACTCTCTTCTCCCCTCTCTGCTATGACTTACATAGCAGAGGAAGACCTCCCAGCAGGAGGAGAAAGCTTCCCTAAGCTCCTGGATAAGGGGGCTGAGGTTTTCAGAGTTTAGAAATGCACATGAATTTATATTCAGTGCTATAGGTGGGTAAGGACCATCCCAGTGACTTTCAGCCGCAGCTATTTTTTTTTTTTATAAATTTATTTTTATTTATTTATTTTTGGCCGCGTTGGGTCTTTGTTGCTGCACACAGGCTTCCTCTAGTTGCAGCAAGCGGGGGCTACTCTTCGTTGCAGTGCGCAGGCTTCTCATTGCGGTGGCTTCTCTTTGTTTCGGAGCACGGGCTCTAGGCACCCGGGCTTCAGTAGTTGTGGCACACGGGCTCAGTAGTTGTGGCTCGCGGTCTCTAGAGCACAGGCTCAGTAGTTGTGACGCATGGGCTTAGTTGCTCCGCGACATGTGGGATCTTTCTGGACCAGGGCTCGAACCTGGATCCCCTGCATTGGCAGGTGGATTCTTAACCACTGTACCACCAGGGAAGTCCTCAGCCACAGCTATTTTTAAGGGTCTTGATCTATTTTTTTTCCTTGACTCACTCTTGCCACCCCTCACTGTCTGTTTTCATACCAGACAACAGTGAAGGAGTCAGCCACTGAGGAGAAGCTGACCCCCGTGGTGCTGGCTAAACAGCTGGCAGCCCTGAAGCAGCAGCTGGTTGCTTCCCATCTGGAGAAGCTGCTGGGACCAGATGCCGCAATCAACCTTACTGACCCTGATGGAGCTCTGGCTAAGTAGGTGCCAGACTTCGTTGGGAAATCATTGGTGACTGGGGTGTAGAGGGACTCAGCCAGGTACTGACAGGGATGCGAAGGGGAGAGGTGGCCTAGCTGTTCCTTAATGCTGTGAGGCAGAAATGAGAGCTGACCCACATCCTTCAAGTCATGATACTACTTCTGGTTTCCTGACCCAGGCGCCTACTGCTGCAGCTGGAAGCAACAAAGAACAGCAAAGGGACTGGTTCAGGGGGAAAGACCACCAGTGGGACACCCCCAGATAGCAGCCTTGTCACTTATGAACTACATTCTCGGCCTGAGCAGGACAAGTTCTCTCAAGCTGCCAAAGTATGTATGTATGTATGTGTGTATGTATGTATGTATGTATGTAATGTTGGTTGAGGGGCCAGGGGAGATGTGGCTCTAGAGACTTTCCTGCCTGCCTCCAAGGGATCACATCTGGGGAGAGGGTGCTGGGAATGCTTGATTCCTCTTGATGTCTCATTCTCCGTGTTTGCCTCACCATCTGCTTTCAGTGAAGACTTTAAGATTGTGACTAGGGATGTGTTCCAGGGAAAGAAGTCCCTTGGCAGAGCGGTGGGGAGAGGGTAGGGGAGTGGTAAGCAGACAAGCAAAGAGCAGGATCTTACCTCCCACTGCAGCAGCAGGGAGGTGGATGGCAAATCTCCCCTCCTTCCTCCCCCTAGGTGGCAGAACTCGAGAAGCGCCTGGCAGAGCTGGAAGCAGCTGTACGCTGTGATCAGGATGCTCAGGTCAGGTGCTCTCCTATACTTAGTCCAACCCACATATCCTGCACCCTGAGCCCTGAGGTCCACAGCATTCCACAGAATCCTGGGAGGAGTCAGGAAAGGGCTCCAGTTACAGGATCAGCCAGGGGTTGCCCGCTAGAACCAGAAAGGATGGGAGAAGGTGGTAACCACATGGAGAGATAAGAACCACTGACTTCTTTCCTCCTTTTCCCCATCAGAATCCCCTTTCTGCAGGTCTGCAGGGAGCCTGCCTTATGGTGAGTGTAAAAGGAACTGGAGTGTTTGGATTACAGAGGGGATATCGGGATTGGGTTTGCTTGGAACATTGGTTTTGGATCTGTAGCTATTTATTACCTCCAGTGGAATATGGGGTGGCCTTTTCTAGTCTGATTCTTCCCCTTCATGAAGCTTGTCCTAATCCCCGCCCCCAGGAGACTGTAGAGCTGTTGCAAGCAAAGGTGAGCGCCCTGGACCTTGCAGTTCTGGACCAAGTGGAGGCTCGTCTACAGGTATTAAGTGGGGGGCAAATCGGATTACAGGTAGCTTGGGACTCTGGAAGCCCTAGATGCCCTATCAACCTTAAAATCTGTGCTTTCAGAGTGTCCTGGGAAAAGTGAATGAGATTGCCAAGCATAAAGCTTCTGTAGAGGATGCAGATGCACAAAGCAAGGTCAGGAAGTTACCTTTCCTCCATCTTCATACCCTTTCCTGCTCCCTTATGTACTCTTCTGGTGGTTAAGAGCAAAGCATGAGAGCACTGAATCTTCAGGTCCCTGTCTTCATAAGCTCTTAATAGCTGAGAAAAGGTAGTGCTTCCCTCTTGCCCCACCAAGTTGACCTTTCCCACCCTAGTGAAGTGGTCAGTGTGTACTTCGCTGAAGGTTGGCCACTGTCTTGTCCCTCCAGGTGCACCAGCTGTATGAAACCATACAGCGCTGGAGCCCCCTCGCCTCCACCCTTCCTGAGCTGGTGCAGAGACTTGTCACCATCAGGCAGCTGCATGAACAAGGTGGGAGGCCAGCTGCCAGGGGTGCTAAGAGGAATTAGAAAGTGGGCAGCTTTTGTTCCCTTCCCTCTGGTCTTGGATTCTAACGCCACACATACCGTTCTGACCTTCTTTCATAGCCGTGCAGTTTGGTCAGCTTCTGACACACTTGGATACCACACAGCAGATGATCGCTTGTTCCCTCAAGGACAGCGCCACCCTCTTGACCCAGGTGTGTGCCCCTTTATTGGTCGGCTACTTCCCTTCCCCAGCACACACAGGCTAGGTTCTCCAGCTTCATCTCCATAGGGTTCTGCCTTAGCCCATTTGGTGGCATGGTGGTATGGCAGGGGCTTGGTTTGAGTCTCCGTACTGTTTCTGAATGGTTGTGGGACATTTGACAACTTATTTAATCTATGAACCTCCATCTTACCATCTGGAAAATTATACCTGTCTCAGAGTTGTATGGATTAGGTGAAATAATGAGTGAATTGTTAAGAGTTCAGTAAACCTCAGTTTTTCCTGTAAAACCTACCCCTTCACTCTGTAGTCACAGCTTAGTTTTACCCTCCCTGGGTCCTCAACCAGACGCTCCTGAGCACAGCATGTCGGATGGAACATGGGCTTTGAAGTCAGGAGCTGGGCTCCCACCTGCTTCTGCCACTTCCTTCCTGATGCTGGGCAGTGAGCCTCGCCTCTTCCTTCATTCTCTTAGCAGTGCCCAGCACATGGCGAGTCCTCGGCTTCTGTTGGGGGCACTGTTCTCAGAGCTGGGAGAAGCACTAAAGTTGTCTTGTATCACAGGACCATCAGGATAAATTAAAGTGCTTGGTATATGTTCTTCCTCCAGAGCAGTTTTCTAAAACTGGACCTGTGAAACCCTCATGTCAACAAAGTCTAACTTGTTTCTCATTACATAAAACAGATAAAAGAGCTGTTCTGGTTAAAGTCAGGACGGGAATTCTTAAGAAGCCTGCGTGCTTGGCAGACCCTGTGCTAGGTCCACGGTATTCCAGGGTAGCCTGGAAACTGGTGCAATAACCTTCCCGCTCTGGGGCCCATCAACTTGTTTCCATTTCTTTTTTCTTTTTTTTAATTTGGCCACGCCGCACGGCTTGTGGGATCTTAGTTCCCCAACCAGGGATCAAACCGGGGCCCCGGCAGTGAAAGTGCTGAGTCCTAATCACTGGACCGCCAGGGAATTCCCCTCCATTTCTTTTTTGTCTTCTGTAAGAGAATTTCTTCAGGTCCTCATTCAGGTAAGCACCCGAACCTGACAAAGAGTAAAACAGCTCTGTCACTTTCTAGGTGCAGACAACGATGCGTGAAAACCTATCCACAGTTGAGCGGAACTTTGCCAACATTGATGAACGGATGAAGAAACTGGGAAAGTGAGCACCTTTGGGAGGTGGAGAACAGGGGTATTCCCTACCCCTTTGAACTCCGTTAACACCTTACACAGGGTTTCCCCTTAATCATAACTCTCACATCCCATCTGACACTGGGGGCAAGGGGTTCTTCTTGCATGTGGGGCTTACACCCCTCCTCTGAAGAGTAGTGGAACCTGGGGGATATTAGATGGTGGTCTCCCCTCAGGCCACGGGGATGAGGATGTGGGTCCAGCCACATGCCAGCTCCTGTCCAATACTGCTTTGCCTGGTGTGGGGAAGGATTGGATCCTGTCCTCCAGCACAGCTTCTGTGACTGATTGTAATACTGTACAACTGTTTCTGACCATTAAATGCTCTTGTACTCTGTGTGGCCTCTGCTGTTTCCTGGGGAAGAGGCAGCACTAGGGAGATAGACATTCACATTGTAATAGCCTAAGCCACTCTCTACTATAAGAGAAGGATTTAAATTGTAACCTGTTCTTAACAAAAGAACTAAGGAAAAAATGAGGACAGAGTCAGAGCCAGAGTTTCAAAATATTCTCATCTGTTAAATTAAGAGTGTCTCCCATAGAAAAGCAGTGGAGGCCCCAAAGGGCAAGTACAAAACAGAATTAAAACTCCCAAAGGTCTTGTCTTTACAAAAGAAAAGGCAGGAGGCAGCCCCTGGACAGCTGGTCATGCTGGCCGCTCCGGTTGGACCACGTTGCATAATCCTCAGTCGCATCATCACAACGTCTCTGAGCGTTTTGATGGGGGGAGAAGGGGCAGTGTAGTGTGTATGGGAGGAGAGACCCAGATGGCTCTCTTTGCCCCCTAACCCCCTTTTTATATCCCAGAGGAAAGTAGAGGGAAGCTGGCTACACCTTGAAATGAGGCTATGTGTTTCAAACCTGGGGACAGGGGTAAGAGGGGATCTGTGCTTTGAGCAACCTGAGCCAGAGGCAGAGGGGTGTCGTAGGGGTGAGGGGAGGGTGCATGATGCTTATTGCTTTGTACCTTTCACTGGGAAGGAGGGCAGCAGCCAACAGTAGCTCACAGGTTTGTAAACTGAGCCTGCTGGCTTCGAGAAGGGAGGCAATGAAGTCGAATTAAATATAAAAGAGTCATTTGTGCAAAAATAACTTAAACAAATAAAAGACCTGGGGAAAGGGGTGTTCCCCTTAGCCTGGTGGGGAGAGGGCCATATACCCCCCCCCAGGCCTTTTCAGTGACATGGCTTTGGGGGGGAGGGGGTGACCTCCCTACCCCCTGCAATGGCTCAGGATGGGATTGTGGGGAAGGGGTTGCATTTGTGCTCTGAGTGGGGAGTAGTGCCCCCACCCACTGTCCACAGGTGCACGTGGCTGGCAGGGGCTCCCAAGGCTCAGCACTCAGCTCTCCCCAGTCAGGGTCAGATCCAGCTCCAGGTATGGCTGCTATGGGGCCAGTTTCCTCCTCTTGTTTTTGGCAGGACGGCCAGGGCGGGCCCGGGGAGGCAGAGGGACAGCCGCCTATACAAGAGGGGAAGTTGAAAGAAGTGATCAAACAGCTAGGTATCAGGAAGTCCTTTATTTTCTCCCCACTCCCACTGACCTTCTTCTCCTCCTGCCTCACCCCGTACAGGCACTCGCACCCACCCACACAGGGACGCACACTTACGCGGGTTGTGAGGCTGGGGTCCAAGGTAATGTCTTGGCGGGAGCTGTTGCTGTTCCGGGTGGGGCTGCAACAAGGGGCACATGATCAGGAACACCTCCCCACGCACCAGGTGAATTTCAGAGTTTGGGTGGGAAACTTTCTACATTTGAATAGTAAAGGCGTAATATCCTTATTCATATTCAAGCAAGTATCTGCCTTTTTGAAAGCCAAGTCACTCTTGAACTATTTCTATAAACCCAAGAAGATGTGCGGAAAGGCCGGTATTGTGGTGGGCCCAATACTCACTTGTATTTTCTCCTCCGGCCACGACGAGACTTTCTGACTACCCCTGGGGGCACCTGAGAAAAGACAGACTGTGTGTGTAGGAAAAGTTAGGAAAAGGCGCCTTGGCCTCAACCTTTCCTCAGAGTCTTTGTGCCCAGGCCACCATCACTCTGCACTCACCTTAAGGTCCTCAGAATGGGGCCCAGAAGGGGATGGATCCTTGGGCTCAGCACCCCCTTCAGCCAGCTCCCCATTATGCTGCCAGTGGTGGGTCCTTCTTGGGGACCGTTCCATTTGTCCATTGAAGCCACCACGTGCCCCCCACTTGAGGGCCAGTCGGCCAGGCTCCCGCCGGCTGCCAGGCTTTCGGCCCCGGCCTGGCCTGGCCTCACCATTAATGCCCCTAAGTCCCCCTCCTCCCCTCCGGCCCCGTTTCCCTGACCCCCTCCCAGTGAGCAGCTCAGGGACTGGGGGGTCGGGAGAACTGTGGGGTGGGGCTAAGGCACTGAGGGGAGGCCGGGCAGGCTCCGGTTCAAGGGCTGAGGTGGGGCTCTCAGGGGGCAGACAGGGGGCTTCTGGCTGCTCTGGAGGGATCTGCAGACAAAACAAAATCTCAGTGCGTCTCAAATGCAGTCCCTCTGCTACCGTAACTCAGAATGTCTATACTTCCAGTTTGGGAAAAACTTCTCTCCCTAACAAACACACACCCACACCCATACCCTCACCTGGAGACTCTGTAGCAGGCAGGCTAGGGGGCTAGAAGCCTCTGAGAGGGGTGGAGGAGCTCCCCCCACAGGGAGGAGCTGCAGCCCCAACTGGCCAGAGAGAAGAGGGCCAGGAGGCTGCAGCAGACTGGGGAGGGTTCCAGGGCTGCTGGTCAGCGAAGACAGGTCACCTGTTGAGGAATTGTAAAGTCAAGGGTCTCCCTAGGCCAACCACCTAGGCTGAGCAGACCCTATTATTCTTTTAGGCTTTACCCAGTGGTCAGAGACTTTCTTCCCTAATTCATCCAGCCTCTACTCTCAATTTTTCTGTTTCCTTTCTTCTCTCCCACACCAGAGACTTCCCTCAGACTCACCCAGCAGGCTGGCACTCAGCAGAGGGCTAAGGAGTTGGGGGGGTCTCCCTGAGTTGGAGGGGGCCTTGCCCAGAGAGGAGGCCCCCGGGTCAGTAGTTGCCGTGGTGACACTGGAGGTAGGTGGTCCAGGTTGGGGGGCACTCAGGACACAGGGCTAAGGGGAAAGAATAGTTATTACATTTACATGTGTAAAGTATTCAATAAGTTTAGAGTACTTTCATATGTACAATCCCACTGAAGCCTCACATGAAGTAGGCCATGCTTATTAAATACAGACCCAGCTGTTGCAGCCATCCTACCCCCAGCCAAGAATTAAGCCCTCCCCAAAGACCCTGAGGAAGAGCTCAGACATGAAACTGAAAGCCTTTGATTCCCAGCTCCCATCTCTGATTCTACCTCTGGTTCTGTCCCATCCACTCACCCTCATCCTCACCTGGGGGGGCGCCCCCGACGGGGGATCCAGGCTGGCAGCCAGCAGCGCAGAATTTAAAGCTATGAGGGTGGGGGGGGCTGAAAGGGGGGGGAACAGCAAGGGGGGCAGGTCTCCCAAACCTGAAAATGTCTCCCCACTTGGACCCCCGGCTCCCTCTGCAGATCCCTCTCCATCCCCAGCTGTGGGGCCCAGGGCCAACAGGGGCAGGAAGGAGGCAAGGAGGTTGCTAGGGGGTGCGGAAGGGGGTGGAAGAAGGTCTGAGGGGGGTGGTGGAAGCAGGGAAGCCACCAAAAGCGAAGGCCCTTCGGGCTCGCCTGGGGCTAGGGGAGGGCCAGGCCCCCCTGGTGGGGGTAGCATGGGCTCAGGGGGAGGTTGTCCCCCTCCCCCAGCCAGCACGCCAAATAAACTGTGGCTGAGCAATGGAGAAGGCGGAGGTTGCCCCAGACTCAGAGGGAGAGGCAAGGTCCCTAGCATCCCCGGGAAGCCGGCTCCACTCAGCGCCAGGCCCTGCTCGGGGCTGGGGAACGGGAAAGCCTCCCCACCAGCCAGGGGAGGCAGAGGGCAGGCTGGGCCCGACCCCATCCCGAGCGCTTCGGATGGGCTTTGAAGCACAGGGCTAGGGACTAGGGGGGCTTTGGAGGCAGCTGGTGGGGCAGGGGCACCTGCAAAGAAAAAGAGAGGTTCAGCTCAAGGGAGGTCCTTCCTCCCAGCGTCCAAAGAATCCAACCTCCCTGCCCCCAACCCAGAAAACCACCTCAGAGCTCTCTCAATTCTCCCATAGATGCCCTGGCTGTCTCTCTCCACCCGAAGGGAGGAAGGGCTCCATCACACTCACATACCTGGCACACTGCTGAGGCTGCCACTGGTGGTCCCAGGCAGGGAGGGCGGGATGGGGTGCCTGGGCTGGGGAGGGCTCCCTGAGGAGAGGGTTGGGGGAGGAGGAAGGTGTGCGTCTGACCCCAAAAGGTTAAAGCTTCCATCAGAGTTGGGAGGGCCAGGGGTGGGGAGTCCCAGCAGGGACAGCACAGAAGGGAGAATCGGTTGGGAGGGCTCAGGGAGAGGAAAAGGTTGTGGGGCGGGAGCGGGGGCCCGAGGGCGGCTCCGTCTAGGGGCTTGAGGGCCTCCCCCTTCTAGCAATCGCAGTACAGTTGGGGGGCGGCGGGGACGACGCTGAGAGGGACGGGAGGGACGGGGCGATGATGAGGAGTGGGAAGCTGAGGGTGCCTGGGCACGGGGCCTTCGGCCCTGTAAAGTGCTGGGAGGGGGGAGGGGGGGGTGCTGTGCCTTGGCCGCTGCAGAGAGTAGGCTGCTAGCAAGGAAGGGGGGTGCCCCGGGCCCCTCCACCGTGGGGGCCCCTCCTAGGGGCCCCAGGACCAGGGGCAGGTGCATAGTGGCTGAAGACACTGGTGGCTGAGTGGCAGGACCAGGGGGGCCAGGGGGACCAGGGAGATTATTGCTTGGGGGCAGGGGAGGGGGTGTTAAGGCATCACTACAGTGGAAGAGAGGAGGGTCAGAAGGTGGTGAGGAGGAGGCATGGGGGGCTGGAGGAGAGCCCAAGTCAGGGGGCACCAGGCTGGATCGGAGAGCAGCTCCCCAGCTATATGAGGGGGCATTGAGGCTGATAGCAGGTGGAGGAGGTGGAGCTGGAGAGGGAGCATTGCCCCTTGGCAGGAAACAAGGGCTGCTGCTGCCTCCGGAGGGGACTGGGTCAGGAAGCCTTGGCTGTGGGAAGAGCCCCCCAGGGCCTGCTAGAGAGGGGAAAGCCTGTGGAACTGAAGGTGGTTCTGGGGGAAGGGAGCCAGGAGCCCCATTAAGCGGAGTTGTAGGAGGAACTCGACAGGGAGGGCGGGCAGAGGGAGGCCCTGGGGACACAGTGTGGAACATTTGGGGGCTCGCTCCCTCTCCTGCAATAAATGAGAAACAAAGGATCAACCTGTGGCTCCCCTTCCAAGAACTTTCTTTTGTCTTCTCCATCCCTTCTCCCATAAATTCCCAGCTTCCCTGTGCCCTCCTCTCACCAAGCAGCTCCCCACTCCACCCTTCTCCTTGCTTCCCTCTCACAAAGCTCCTCCCACCATCCCTCTTCCAGGCCCTTAAGTTTTCCTCAGTCTCTAAAGTAAAGTAAAGTGGAAAAGATTCACCAGGAGAAGAGTGTGAGCAGGTGGTCTCCATGCTGCGGTACAGAGTTGCCATGGCAACGGCTTTCCGCCGGTGGTTGCACAGCTTGGTCATGTCCTCCTCTGATGCTGGCCCCACCCCAGCCCCACCCGGGGTCACCGGGGCCAAAGGGTCAAAGTTGAAAACCTGCAAGGTGGAAGCATGGACAGGGACCCTGAGGGAACAGAATCTGTGAGAAGAGCTACCACAGTCAGTGATTTGCATTAAGTCTCTCGGCTTATCCCTGTACTCTCTGGCTCCCCTCACCACTCTGACCTTGGGGACATTGAGTGGACACTCCAGACCGCACTTGCAGGTCCCATCGCTGAGGAGGTAGCTCCGGGTTTGCTCCAAGGAAGACAGCTCTGTGCCACTTGGGCTGGGAGAGGACAGGGTCAGAGAGTATGGGATTAGATGACACTGAATTGGGAGAGACTCTTAAAGAACAGTTCGTTAGTCAAATACCTTCCTAGGAAGGGCAGAGTAAGGAAGAGACAG
The DNA here is from genome assembly GCF_009873245.2 of Balaenoptera musculus. NCBI lineage: Eukaryota > Metazoa > Chordata > Mammalia > Artiodactyla > Balaenopteridae > Balaenoptera > Balaenoptera musculus. The sequence goes on along the minus strand of NC_045794.1, from coordinate 45,850,017 downwards.
AGAGAACAAATGCAAAGGGCCAGAGACACAGAGAGCAAAAAGGCTGAGGAAGGAGGAGGAACAGAGGAGAGCAACAGGGCACCAGCAATCTGGGCTTTGAGAGGAGGGATGGGAGAAAACAGGCAATTGAAGGGCCTGGGGATAGAAACTGGGGAATTTTGGGGAGTCATACCTGATATAGAGCACAGCACCCTCTCGAACACAGCGCTGCCAGCCGATGGGGACAGATGTGGCCACAGGGCCCCCAGCTCTGTCTGCTCCACTGCTCTCATTGCCCCCATTCATTGTGTGTAATCAGCTCCCACGTGCCTGATAACACAGACATCCATGTGGCATTAGGAGGATTAAACTGGGCTGGGTACCTGAGGGAGTACTTAAGAAAAGCAAAGGTTGTGGGGAGACTCAAGAGGACTCGGAGGCAAGGGGAAACCCTTGGAGAGCTGGGAGACAGAATGAGGGGGAACCCTCTGCCATCCCACCATGGCTACCTGAACATCTCTGCAAACATTGTGGGGTCCAGTCTAAAGCCGGGGCCGCCGGCTTAGCCCACACCTGCAACACAGGAGAGAGGAGGGACCATCAGGAATCTGCCCAAGCTAGGAAAGCACCACAGCCCAGGAAACTCTCAAGGGAAAGATCCTTAATAATATGAGGTAGAAAGATCTCAGGGATCTGCTAGCTGAGTCCACAACCATCCTTTCCATGTCCAGTCCCTAGGGACCAGAGGGTCAAAGCCTCAAGTTCCAGGGACCAAGGAATCACAGCCCAATCCCTAGGCATATAAAGGGTAAGGCCCCTTTGTCCCACCAAGGAGAGAAACCTTCAGCCGAGAGTGTGGGCTAATTCCTATAATACCAGGCCACTAGGAAGTTTCCCAGAGAGTCTGGCCCCTGCTGTTCCCTCCCCCTCAGGAAGATCATATAAAAAGTAGATTGCCCCACAGGTCACCAGGCAATTGCCCAACTGCCCGCTGGGGTGGTACCAGCATAACTCCCCCCATGCCTGGCTCCACTAGACAATCACTGATCTAGTTCATTTGGGTCTTCTCCCACGATTCTCAGAAACTCCCAATTTTCCCCCAAGCCTAAGGCAAGGGGATTCAGCACCTCCTGTCCCACTGGCTTCAAATTACCTCCAAGAAGGATTCTCCTCTGATGTACATGGGGACGCCCCCCAAACCTGCAAGTATCCTCTCCAACCTTACCATCGCTCCCACCCCACACCGGCGGCTTCTAAACTTTCCCTCTCATAACAAGGCTCCTGTCACCCAGCCTGCTTCCCTCGGCTTGGGGAGGAGGGGAAGGCGCACGAAGTAGGAAGGAACTTGGGGAGAGGGCGGGCGGAGGGTGGGCGAAGCACTGAGGGGAAGGAGGTGAAGAAGGCAAAAGTCAAGCAGTGAGAGGGAAAAACGGTGGGGGCAGGTGAGGGCGGGGGAATGGGGATGGGGCCAGGGAAAGGGGCCGAGAGGACGCGGAGGGGGCAGAGGGGAGGGAGGGGAGGGGAGGGGAGGGGAGGGGAGGGGAGGGGGGGGGGGGGGGGGGGGGGGGGGAGGGGGGGGGGCGGGGTGGGGGGGCCGGGCCCTGCACTCACCGCGGCCCATGGTTCGGCCGGCCCCGCCCTGCGCAGTCGCGGCCCAGAGGGTGAGTGGGAGGGAGTGGGAGGAGGGTCGGTGGAGCCCGAGCCTCCGGTACGGCCCCGGCCGGTCCTAGCAGGAAGCGCCGCTGCCGCCGCCGCGGATCACCGAGCGGCCTCCCGCGCATGCGCCATGGGGGCCAGGGGCAGCCCTGGGGATTCCGTTCCCAGAAGGCACCGCGCAGGCTGCTACCGCCGCCGCCGTCGCTGCCGCCGCCACCGCCGCAGCCGCCGCTGCCGCCGCCGCTGCCCGGACGGGAGAGGGGCGGGGCCGGGCCCCCGCCCAGCGGACAAGGACGAGCCAACTGGAGGGGCCGCAGTGCGCATGCGGGAGCGCGCCTACCCCTCCCCCACAACCCCCCATTAATCCCCAAGAGAACAAACACCCCACGCGGGCCCCACCCCCCCGTCCCCCCCCCCCGGCCTCCGCGGAAGGATCCGAGCCTCTTCCCAGGCCACTAGTGGCCAATCCCAGCCCTCCCCCGGGAGGGGCCCCTTCCGAAGCCACAATCTGTTGGGGGAGCCAGGAATGCCAGGTCCGGGAGGAACCGGCCCCAAAAGATGAAAGTCGCGACTTGCCCTGCCCCGCCCCCAAAGGCTTCCCGGGTAGTGTGCTGGGACTTGACCCGCCTCCCCAGGTCAACAAGTCACAACACGACCCCGGCCTGTCAAGTCACATGACCTCTGCCTGTCACTGACAACCTGGTCATGTCTTCGGGCCAGGAGAGACCATCTGCTCCAACCCACCCCCACCCCCATTTACAGAAGGAGAAACGGAGCTCTGGAGCAATGGTGCAGGCCTGGCCAAGGACCTGTCACCGTCACACCACCGCCTGAAGCTGCCACCCAGCCACAACCAGCCTTGTTGACAGTTTCTACTTAGGACAAACTCCGGCTGCCCCCATGAGGGTATGACAGGATATGTAACAGGCCACCATATGGCCTCTGTTTTCTACCTAATGGCACTAGAAAAATACTTTGCATTTTCCACGGTGCTTTTCACTTTTGTTCAAGCTGCCTCCAAGTTCGTAATTCTCTCATTTTACTTCCACAACTCGTTATCTTTTATTTACTAACAAGAACGGTGAAGCACGGGGAGATTAGCTGGCAGGCCTGGGATCCCTGGGCAAGTGAGGGACCGCTGAGGCTAGAATCTGGGCTCCTGACAACCCAGTCCAAGGCAGTCGTGCACTCACGTGCACGCAGTGTTCCAGGCAACACAGCCCTACTGTAGCCCAAACACCTAGAAAGCAGGAGGCCTATGCCCAGCTCCTCACAGCAGGGAGTCACAGGACTTGCAGGTCTGGTACACTGAAAAGGGCGGGCCTGATCTTTGGTGAAGGGCACCAGAGCACCACGGGGGAAGGTGATAAGGGAAACAGTGGGAATCGGGGCCACCCGGCAAAGAACATGAATTCTGGCATGCCAAGGGCTCATCAAAAACTTTACAAAGATAAGAGTTTAAGGGTGCTCTTCAGCGAGGAGGAGCTGAAAATGACTACCAAGGGGATTCAAGTTATTTGGCCTCTTTTGAGGGAGCCAGGGAGCTAAAAGAGAGGACCCCTTCAGGAAGACTCAAGAAGATGCAAACAACCCTGGTGGTTGGATGCAAATTTTCAAAGGACAGAGGTTTAAAAGACCTTGTGTCCACTAGCTGGGAGGGGATGAGGGGCAAAGAAAATGGGAGTCTCTGTGGAGGAGGTAAAACGGGGGCTCATGTCAGGTGGGCGGAACAAGAGCTCTTGAGGGAGACAAGCTGCAGTGAGGCTTCACACCGCAGCCTAGGGGCGATCACGGTTGAGCGCTGTTGGGGCCGTTGGGTGCCGGGAGCTGGCGCCCCGCCCTCTTTCCTCTCCCCCACCCCCCCCGCACCTCCCACCACCCTTGTAGTGCCCTGCGCGTGCGCGCGCAGACACCGGTTGCCAAACATTGCATCATCCCCGCCCCCCTTTCCTCCCCTCCCCCGCCAGCTCTCCCCTCCGCGCGCGCGCATGACTCACTCACCTCCTCCGCGAAGCCTCGTGACCCAAAGCCGCTTCCGGGTCCAACACTAAGTCGACCCCCAAGCGGGAGCGAGCGATGGGGGCGGTGCCTTGGGGGCTCCTGAGTGGCGGATGTAAGATATGAGGCGGGGCCAATGCTGGCGTGCCGCTTTCTGATTGGTAGGCTTCTGGATCCGCCCCCGGAGAGGAGGGCAAGGCCCTATTAAAAGATCTCAGCTCCGCGCTATCGGGGTCAGAGGCTTGAGTCTAAGGCGTAGAGTGTATCATGTTGAAGATGAGCGGGTGGCAGCGACAGAGCCAAAATCAGAGCCGGAACCTGAGGAGAGAGGCGAGTACTGATTCCCCCATCTACCTTTTACCCTCCCATCCTCGTGAACACCAGTTATCCCCTTAAAGTTAGGGCATCCGCTCTTAAGGATGTGGTCCCACCCCCTCCGCAACGAAGTGAAGTGACCGTCCGGGGGAGGGATGAGGAGAAGCCTTCATTCAGAAGTAGTGTTAACAGACCCCTCTTCCTTCGCACGACAGCAGCATCCCACCACTGCCCGGAGCACAGGCCCTACTCTGTGCTGTTCAGGGAAGGGGCCCGAGCTGCCCTAGAAAGATTTTTTCTCTCCCGTTGCAGACCCCAAGCCTCCTCGTTAGGCCTGCCGGGTGGGAGGCGGGGCAACAGGACACACCCCCGCGCCGAGAAGCCTGGTTGACAGTGGTTCAGGCCGCTGCCGCCACTTTGCCACCAGCGTCCTCCCCCTCCCCCACCCCCAATCCTGTCTCAGCCGCAGCGTCTCAGGGCCAGCATAGCCACGTCAGTAGATGGGGCTTTTGGACCCTCCACAGGACATTCTTTCTGCACCCTTGCAGAGGAGAGAATCTTAAAAGAGACTGACACAAGCCTTTGGAAAGGGGGGTGTCGATGGACAGGGAGCAGAGATGAGTTTTCCTTTTCCCCAGAGGTCCCTAAGCCTTCTGCACAAGAGAGCATCCTGGATCTTTTATGTGTGGGAAGCCATTTGGAGGTCTCCCAGTGGATTGTCCTTCCCCTGGGATTGGTCCTTGCCTCTTTTCCCTTGTCCTGTCTCCAGCTGATCTCTGTGTAACCATTGCATCAGGTCAGCCCCCTGCTTGGCTCTGCAGCCCTCTGGCCCGGGGCTCCACTGCTGATGAAAGCTATATCCCACACACTGGAAAGCAAGGAGGGTTCCCCAGGGAGGACAGCCCTGTAGAGAAGCACTGAGGACGATACTGCATCTAGAGTCCCCAGGGATAGGCAGCTGCCGCTCTGCCTCTGGGCTTCGTCCTCCTTTTCCTGTGAGAGATTGGGGAGATTTATCTATTGATTCCTAACAAATACTTAACCAGCACCTACTATGCTGGTTAAGTTTGGGGCCCAGCATTTATCCATGAACAAGAGAGAAAAACAATCTCTTCTCTCACAGAGCTTACATTTCAGTGGGAAGAGGCATACAGTAAGCAAATATGTTAAGTGCCATAGAAAAAAACTATAAAGCATGGAAGGGTAGAGAATGCTGAGTGGAGGTTACAGTTTACACTGGGTGGTCAGGGATTCCCCCACTGAGGTGGTATTTAAATGAAAGACCTAAAAATAGGCAAGGCAGTAAGCCATGTGATATGTGGAAGGAAGAGCTTTCCAGGAGAAGGAATAGCAAGAGCAGAGGTCCTAAGGTGGGAGCATGCATAGTACCTTTAGGGAACAGGAGGCCAGTTGGCTGGACTAGAGTGAGCAAGACGGAGAGTGGTCAATGAGAAAAACAGGGCAAGGAAAGAGCAGATTGTGGAGGGCCTTCTAAGCCATTTTAAGGACTTTAGCTTTTAATATGTGTGAAATGAGAAGGTTTTGAACAGAGGAATGACACAGCCTGACTTAAGTTTTAAAAGGCTCACTTTGGGTGCTGTTGTGGATAGACTCTGGGAGGGGTTGCAGAAGCAGAAACTGGGAGACCTGCAGTCAAGAGGTTTCTGCAGTCACCCAAGAGAGATGATAGTAACTTGATCTAGATTAGAAACAGTGGAATTGGTGAGACATGTTTAGATTCTGGGGTTTTGAAGAATGACTTAAGAAGTTTTGCTGGTGGTTTGGACTGGATTGTGGGGTGTGAGAGTAGAGGAATCAAGGATGATACCAAGGTTTTTGGCTCAAGCAACTAAAGTTGCTGTATACCGAGACGGGAAAGACCTTGGAAGGAGAAGATTAGCAGGAGTTTGTCTTTGGACATGTTCAGTCTGAGATGCATATTAGATATCCAAAAAGAGAATGGCAAGTAAGCAGTTAGATAGAGTTGGAGGTCCCAGGAGAGGTTCTAGACTGGAAATACACATTTGGAGGATGTCAGCGTGGGAATGGAATTAGGAAAATGCCACTTGATTTGTTCCCTTCCCTGTAGTCCAGTCCTTACCCTGGCAGATTTGAGGACTGCCTTAAATTTAGAGAAAGCTGAGTTGGCCAGGATTTTGCTATTATGTAATCAGGACTACAAATGTCAGCAACTAAAAATAAAGGAAGTCAGGCTCTTCTCTGTCCTTAGAAATGGCTACAGGAACCAATAACTAACTATACTCTATAAGACAGGAAGTAAGGAAGGAGCAGTAGGAAGCTGGAGATAAAAGAACCTGCCTCTCTCCCCCCTTCCAGAAATGGCTAACATTTATCTTTGATCCCCACAGTGTTCCAGAAGGAAGTGTATCTTCATACATCACCACACCTGAAAGCAGGTAAACTTAACCAACCCTTTCCCAAAACCAGCTTCTAAGAATTGCTGCTTAGGCCCCCTTTACTGGGACCCTAAGAAATTATGAAAACACCTAGAGAAGGTGGGAGAGGAGAGTTTGAATCTGAGCAGGCTTTTGCTATTAGGCCACGTCCATCCTCCTGACCTGCCCCTAACAAGGTGACCAAATCACTATTCTTAGAGCATGTCCTAATTGAAAGCTGGCTCTGAGTGAGCAGTCAGCAGTCAGGTGAGGTCTCACCACACCTCAGTCCCCACCAAGGTTAGACTGACCCAAGAACTGTTTGTCCAAGCTCCCCACACAGGAGGAGAAAGGAGCACAGATGGTCTGGTGACTGCCCCTGGAAACAACCAGTGGAGTTCCCCAAGGGGGGCTGAAGACTTTTACTAGGAACCCATAAGAATGCACATCCAAGCACTTGCTTCTTCAGGTGCTGGGCAAAAGCAAAGAGGGAATATCATTCTAGATCAGGGGTTGGTAAATTTTAAAGGGTCAGACAGTAAGTATTTTAGACGTTGAGGGCCACACAGAACAGTCTGTGTCACAACTATTCATCTCTGCTGTTGTCTCATAAAAGCAGCCGTAAACAATATGTAAATAAATGGATGTGGCCATGTTCCAATAAACTTTTATCTACCTAAACAGACAGGCAGCAGGCCAGTGTGCCAACCTGTAGACTGACGGCTTTGTGGAGCTTCTTCCCCCGCCCCACTATCCTGAGTATGTCCTTTCCCAGAGCCTGATCCAGCCACAGAGATGGCAGCTGAGTCACTGCCTTTCTCCTTCGGGACACTGTCCAGCTGGGAGCTGGAGGCCTGGTATGAGGACTTGCAGGAGGTGCTGTCCTCAGATGAAAATGGGGGTACCTGTGTCTCACCCCCTGGAAACGAGGAGGTAAGACTGCTAGGCCTAACGCTGGGCTGGGCGGGGGGCGGGGGCTGCGGGGTACTGCCTGTCCCTTCTCAGCTAATTAACACCTACTCTGCCTTTCCTCATTCCTTTGAAGGAAGGACCAAAAACCTTCACCACTCTTGACCCCGCCTCCCTGGCTTGGCTGACCGAGGAGCCAGGACGAGCAGCGGTCACGTGCACCTCCCAGAGCCCCAGCTCTCCGGATTCCAGTCAGAGCTCCCCGGCTCAGGAGGAAGAAGAGGAAGACCAAGAAAGACCCAGGAAACGGAAACACAGTGGCCAGTCCCCGGCACGGGCTGGAAAGCAGCACATGAAGGAGAAAGGACAAGAGAATGAAAGAAAAGTGGCACAGCTAGCTGAAGAGAACGAACGGCTCAAGCAGGAAATTGAGCGCCTGACCAGGGAAGTGGAGGCGACTCGCCGAGCTCTGATTGACCGGATGGTTAATCTGCACCAAGCGTGAACGGCTGGGACCAGCACTTCCCCCTCGGGCCACTTCTGACCCTTCCTGGAAGTATCTACTGACCACCTTCTCACCAGTGCCAACGATGTACCCCTCCCACCCCCATCTATTCAGTAGGGGGAAAACTTAGGGTAGATGACAGGAGAGGGTCTCGGCATGTATATAGAGATTGTACATTTATTTATTACTGTCCACATCCATTAAAGTGACTTTCCAGGAGCCAAGTTCTCACTTTCACTTTTTCTTCTTGCCTTTAGGGGTTTCAAGGGGTTTCCCCTCAGCTAGAGCCAACTGTTTCTTCAGATCCAAGAGTTTAGCCACCTCTGCAGCAACCTGGTTCTTGTCTGCCTTTTGTGCTTTCAATTCTCGGACAATGTTGCCCTAAGAGAAGAGGGGATGGGGGAATCACAACAGTGAGACCAAAAATGACCTATTTAGGATTCAGCCTCCCATAGGGCTTAAGCTCCGTAGGGAACCTAAGCCTGCTTGGTCAGCCTCCCATAGGGCTTAAGCTCCGTACCTGCTTGGTCACTTCATCCATCAGCACTTGTATCTGCTGTGGTCCAGCTGTTGTCATAGTCTCTACAGCTGCTGGCTTGGGGGATGCTTTTGCCTTGAGATCAACAACAGAGTTAGCACCTGCTACCATAAACATCCCCCGACCTCAAGTTTTATATAACATCTCAGGGGGAAACTGATTACCTTTAATGACAAGGACTCTTCTAGCTAAGACAGGAAAGAAAAATGAAGTGAGGAAGCAGCAGGGCCAATAGATGGAAAGAGGGATGAGTGAGGGCTACTGAAGGATACTAACTGTTGGTGGGTGAGGCACAGTCTTTAGCTTTCTCACCTGGCCCCCGCTGAAGCGCTGCCTCAGACTTTCAATCTGGTCATTTTCCAATTTTTGGAACAAGGGACTGACCTGTGAAAAAAAGAATTCCAGAATCATTCACTGATTAGGTATAAACTCTACCAGACTATACAGAGGGCCTCTCCACCCCAACTTCTGACATTTAGGAACTCAGTGGTCTAGAAAAAAAACTTTTATAGAGTGTAACACTGAGCAAATACCTGCTGATTTCAGTATAGAATCCAGAAAAAGCATTCACTAGGGTCAAAAATTAAACTATTTAATGATGCTAGGTTGATGCAAAAGCTTAGAGGTGTACATACTTTTATCACCTTGTGTTGAGGAAGTGGTTACCTTGTATTCTCCCTGCCCCTTGGGTCCTGGCATGAAGGACAGTGAGGATACATGAGCTACAGAAAACACTGGGTTTGTAAACCAATACCAAGGACTTTATATTAGAAACAAGCCTAAGTGCAGAGTGGGGATGAGTGGGGAAGGGGTTCGGAGAATAGCTATGAGAGTCTCATGCCCAAAGTTAAGTTCTTCCCTGACCCCTCCCCAGAGGCTGCATGGCAAAAGCAGGAATTTTGAGAGAGGCTGACTCTTCCAAATCTCAGAGACCTACTGTGCCAATCTGGTGTCCTGCTGGTAAGGTGCACAGGAAGTTTGTGAGCAGGATGCTGCAGGCTGGAGGTGGGAGCTGCAGCTGGGCCTGGATGGTAGCACTAACCGTGGGCATGTAAGGCTGGAGCATGATGGACAGCAAGGCAGCTATATTCACTGCCAAGCCTGTCACTGTCCCTGCCCGCTGCCTGGGGAAGAAAAGATACTAGTCACGACCCCCAGGAGGACGCAGCCTACCAGCCACTTTATTCCTGGAGCCAACCCTACCTCCTTACCTACCTGTCAGCCTCGCTGCCTTTAATCCGCTTCCAGGGCTCGTTCACCTGAATGTACTGGTTGCCATGGCGAGAGATGGTGAGGATACTGCGTAAGGCATCCCGGATCCTGGGAAGGAAGGATGCAGGCCAAGGTGTAAGGTTCTGGGGGGACCAGTATGGGGCTCTCAACATGCCAGCAGATCACTGAGTTGAGACAGAGGTGTAGATACTTACCGAACCTTCTCTAGCAGCTGGTGATAATGCTGGAGCTCCAGGGTGACATGGGCCAGCAGGCGCCGATCATCAGAGGTGAGCACCATCTCAGGCACAAAACCCCCAAAAAACTTAGACACAAACATCCCAGCTCTGGATGGGAGGAGGGAAGGAGAGGGGAGAGAAAAGAGGAGTTACTGCCCAGTCTCCTTAGAGAAATGTGACAGGATTTTCATAATTCTGCATTTTCTCAGAACTGAAACCACCTGGCTCCCTCAAGCTGGAAGGCAAAACTTAACAAATTAATTCCTTATTCTCCCTCTCCCCTAAGAATATGACTCTGCACATAACAGACATTTTATATACAGATATCCCTTATATAAAGGGAACTAATAAAGTTAAGCAACCGTTTATTTTTAAGAAGTTAAAAACTCAGAATGATCAAGTTGAAATATGCATTAATTGCTACCAAACAAATAAATCCTCTAGTAGGGACTATCTGTTCAATGTGGTTAATGAGCAAACCTGAAAGCGTGTGTAGCCATGGAGGATATTTCTTTAGGTTGCAGAGTAGCTGAGATAGGGACCGATAATGGAATGTGAGCCTGAAGTAACAAAACTGAAAAGTACAGCAGAAGTCTCCTACCCCTATGCAAAAATAACCCCCTTCTTCAGCCAAACTTTTCAGTGGTCTGCAAGTGAACCTTTTTGCTAGGAAAGAACACATTTCCAATTCTACAAAGAACATTAATAAGAAAATAATTCGCAAAAATTCACTTTGTGACCAACTCTGCTAAATCACATCTCTACAACTAACTTGCCCCAAGCATACGTGGCCTACTAGTCCCACCCCAGGCTCATCTGCTGACTCTCATCCCTCACCAGGTCCCACCTGTTGATGAAGTTGCCCAGATTGTTAAGCAGCTCAGAATTATTCTTGAGCAACATGTCTGTCCAGGAGAAGGCACTGTCCTGACCCTCAGGCCGAATGTACAGCAGATAGAAGCGCCAGATGTCAGCAGGGATCCCTGTGTCCTGGGCCATGTCCCCAAACACTCCCACACCCCGGCTCTTAGAGAATTTCCCGTCCTCGTAATTCAGGTATTCTGGACAGAAAAGGAGAATGAGAACCATCTGTTCAAATCATGTCCTTCCTCGTGGGATGAACTGGGAGATTGGGATTGACATATATACACTAATATGTATAAAATAGATAACTAATAAGAACCTGCTGTATAAAAAAAAAAAAAATCATGTCCTTCCTCTCTGACCCACTAACTCTTCTTTCCTCTCCCTCAACCTCAGTTCTAGAGTAGCTGGCCTGCACAGAACTTGGGAGATCCTTCCTCTGCATTCTGGTCTTCTTCTGTTTACTTCTACCCATTACAAAATTTAGCTTTGGACTTTTGCTCTCTTCAGGTTCTTGTTTCCTTTTTCTGCGTTGAGCTTCCATGTTCTAATTGTTTCCTATTTCATCTCAACTCCTAACTCAAGACCTAGCACCTCTCCAGGAGCTTCTTCCAAGTACTGTCTTGGCCCTCATTCCCTAAGAACATCCCCATCTCCAATCTCCCAGGGTACCTGTAGCAATGAGGTGGCTGACCAAAGTGTAGTTGTCCTCAGCTCCTAGGGCTGAACAAGGAAAGACTAAGCCGTGGAAGGGAACATTGTCTTTGGCCATGAACTGATACAGGCTCACCTATGGAATATAATTGGGAAACAGAGCTCCTGAGATCCTCTTCAAAGGCCCAAGAAAGATCAGCTACCCACCCCTAACCACCCCACTATACACGCACCCTCCCCAGGTCTTTGACAGGCTAACAAAGAACTGCTCACTTGTTCTGGGTTCTTCCACCATTTCTCCCACTGGTCTGTGTAGTTGGCTGTGATGGACAGGTAGCCAATGGTGGCATCAAACCAGACATAGAATACCTGGAGGGTCAGGAGGGAGAAGACACAGTAAGATGCAAGAACACTGGGAAAACCCTGCCAACCCAAAGCCTCAGACTGAATCAAGACACAATCAACACTCTGTTCTGCTAGCCCAGGGTTTCAATCCCAAAGCTGAATAGTATGAGATATGAATAAAGCATAGGGTTTTTACCTTGTCCTCAAAACCTACTAAGGGGACAGGGGTTCCCCACTTGAGGTCTCGGGTTATGCAGCGTGGCTTGAGGCCATCCCGAATCCAAGAACGAATGATGAACCGGGCGTTAGGTGTCCAGTCACTGCCAGGCAACGTCTTCTCCAACCACTCCTCCAGCGGCTTTCCCAACTGAGACAGCAGAGAAGCACAGAGAGCTGGTTTAGGACAGTCGCATGTGTGGTCACCATAAGGATAAATACGTACAACCATTTTGGAGTAGTTTGGTGATATATAATTAAAATTAAGGATTCATGACTTTGCCATAGCAATTCCACTTCTAGGGATTTTTTTCAACAGAAATATTCACATAAGTGTGTACAGATGTGTTTATAAAGAAGTGCACAGTTCACCACAGCAAAAATTAAAAAACTAATTCACTTGGTTCAGTAGAATTTAAATAAATATAGTATATCAACATAATGAAATACTTATAAGCCCTTTAAAAAGAGTGAGGAAGACCTGTATGTATTGATATGTAAAGATCTCAGAAATACATTAATTAAATAAACTGCTAAACAGTAATATATGATATAATCCTATTCTTATAAAAATAAATAGTAATACACAGATTAACATAAGGCCAAAAAATTTTTTGTTTTGTTTTGTTTATTCAAGACCCATTTATTCTCTAGTTCTGCCCACATGGAGACACCCTTCTTGAAAAGGGGTTGAATCCTTCCGTTCACTTTAACACCCTGTGCTGAAAACATGTCTTCCGAGGTTTCAACTCCGAGATCCACAGTCTTAAAGCACTGATTCTTAAACCTCATCTAGATTTCTCCCCTTGGATGGGGGGAGATGACCCAAACACAGAGAAGAACAGCTCAGGACTGTGGGCTCTGCTCGCCCAGAAGACCTTGCAGCTCCCCTGACCAGTCGGCTGGAGCCAGGATTAGGGCCCTGAGGTGAGGGGCGCCTGCTGGGCTGCTGCCACCGCAGATGGGCCACGCTGCCGTTGGGCGCCTTCCTGCCCCACCGCCACCGACCCCCAACTCCTGTCCTCTTCATTAGGCTGGCTGTCACCTTTAGGTTCCCTGGAGTCTGGGGATTCCAGACGGTCTCTGCTCACACTTCCGTATCACGCCTGCTGCCTCAGAACTGCTGATTCACACTGTCCTGAAGCCAGTCCTAGAGTGACAAGAGCCACACCTGCAGGTCTATTCCACTGACCAGACGCACAGGACCGAGCTGGGCCCACGGACCTACAGCTTTTGTTCAACCCTCCAACTTAAACATTTCAGGAAACAGCAAAATGCACTCTCCACCTTGGTCTGGACTGTGTCGGCTGGTCTACGTTCACAGGCCAACAGCCGCTGTCCTTCCTTTCCTGCTCATCACTGCACCAGCGGGTCACTCCTACCTGCTGCCGTCACACACCTGGCAACCTCGTGTTCCGGGGCCAGCCAAGAACTGAGACCCCAGCAGGCCCCTAGTTCCCAGCAGGCAAACTCCCCATTAAACTACTGCTGCCTAGCCGTGTTCTCGAGGCTTCAGAGCCGGGAAAGTGCGGAGAGGATAGCAATCCGCGGCGCCCCCAGCCCCAGCCCCACGATGCTCCGCGGAGGCGCCTGAACCTCGCCGCAGCCACCCGCGCCAACACAAGGGACCTCTGCGCCCGCCTGTCCCGCGAACCCGGGCGCACATCCGACCACCGCGACCCACGATGAGACGCGGGGGGCGGGGTTCGGCCGGCAGCGGGCGCTGGGGCGGGCGGGGACCCGGGCTCCGGCCCCGAGGCCGCGCGGACCCAGCAGGCCGCCCGCCCTCCCTCCCCACCCGCCGCCCGGAAAAGAGGCCAAAAAATTTTTGAGGAAAACTATATCTCAGTGCTGATTAAGGGGAACATCCACGTTTACACCATGTATTTCATTCTGAACATTATTTTTGTGGCCGCACCGCACGGCTTGTGGGATCTTAGTTCCCCGACCAGGGATCAAACCCGTGCCCCCTGCAGTGGAAGTGCAGAGTCCTAACCACTGGACCGCCAGGGAATTCCCTCATTCTGAAATTTTAAAAACAAGCGTATATCACTTTTGTAAGCAGAAAAACAAAGATAAATCTTTTGTAAGGGATGGTTCATGTGATTCATCCACATAAACACTGTAGCATCCAAAACCTGACAACACACTCTACTGGTGAGGCTATGGGCAAACAAGTGCACACACACACTACTGGGAGGAATGTAAAATGGAATAACACCTATTGAGAAAAATTTGGCAATAAACTACATATGCATTTCTCCTGCACACAGCAAGTGATCCCTTTTAAGGAATTTATCCTGAAGATACACTTCCCACAATACAAAAATACACATGCAGAAGGTTAGTCACTGCAATAGTATTTTTAACTGCAAAATACTGGAAACTACCTAAATGGCAAACAGAAGAAATTGGTTAAATAAACTATGGTACCCACGGGACTTCCCTGGTGGTCCAGTGGTTAAGACTCTGCGCTCTCAATGCAGGGGGCCCGGGTTCAATCGCTGGTCAGGGAACTAGATCCCTCATGCCACAACTAAGAGCCCGTATGCCACAACCAAAAAGAAAGATCCCGCATGCCACAACTAAAGATTCTGCATGCCACAACTAAAGATCCCACATGCCACAACTAAGACCTGGTGCAAATAAATAAATATTTGAAAAAACAAAAAACAAAAAACTATGGTACCCACACAAAATGGAGTACTATGCAGCTGTTTAAATAAAACAAACAAACAAACAAGGCTGAGTAAGGATGCTCTCTATGATCTGATATGAAGTAATCCTGATATGGAGTCATTTCTAGAACATACTGTTAGATGAAAAAGACAAAATGCAAAAGAGTATATACAGTATGCTATATTTTGTATAAGAGGAAATAACACACACACACACACACACACACACACACACACATATATATATAGGCTTATCTTTACAAAAATAAACACACTAAGACTAAATCGGAAAACAAAGCCAATCACCTACAGGAGATGGGAGAACAAGGTAGCCTGGACAGGAAAGGGAATGAGGGAATGACACTTCTCTGAGTATACCTTTTTGCATGGTTTTGATGTTTTAGAAGCATACTGATGTTCTACATTTTCAAAAAATTAATAAGTATGAGGAGAGAAAAAAGAACTAGAAGCAAATGAAACAAACTTATTGGCTTACTTCAGTAACACAACCACACTAAAGGGGGAAAACACTAAGCCAAGACAATTTTGAACATATTTGATTATATACCCGTGCTTGGTGGGGGAAGGGGCAGGACTGCCAATAAACCCTACACTCGTCTTAGTAGGTTTTTTGATAGTGGTATGGGTGAAGCAATTCTGAAATTTTTAGGTGTATTGTAGAATCGAGCAAATGAGTAAATAATGTTGTTGGGAACCAGAGTACTTACTGTTTGGAAGAAGGGAAATAAAAATATGAGATGAGGGAAAGCGAGGAAGAACCCCATGGGGCTGGACTGGAATTTCAGGTGTCGGTGTGAACCCAAAACAAATGCCTAACTCTCTGCTGACAGGGCCTAGAAGCAAAGACACCCCAGTAGCAATGAGCACACTTAAATCTTGGTCTCTAATACTGTTCCCTACTTAAAAAAAAACAGGGCTTGGTAGAGAAATGGTTGAATCCCAGACTGGAACAAGATGAATCTAGAATATCCTGCTATGCTAGAAAATAAGGAAGTGCTTAAAAAATGATGGGAGACCTCAGAAACACCCAGAGAAACAACCTTGAATAGGCTACCATTGGCCAAATAAGGGACAATTCGAATATGAAAATTATTTAGGACAGGAATCAATTATAAACCATTGAAAAAAATTGGAATCCATGAGTTGACACTGATAATAAATAAGGAGATAAATGAATGAAGGAGAAGGGTAAATGTGGAGAGAGTGGCAGAGTTGGCAAATCTTAACGAAAACTGGTTCAGGTAAGAATGATTAAATAAATGGATGCTAAATTTAGAGGGAACCTTTCAATAAAGAGAAAAGTACTTGCATGGTCTTAAAGTGTATTCCCACAGACTGCTTATAAGTTGCAAAGGGGAAAATATTAATTGTACAGTGGAGAAGCTGGGTAACACCTTGACTGAGCAAAACTAACATCACCAATGAGGGGGAAATGGCCATGATGTGCCTCTGGAAAGAACAAAGTATCATTTATGTAGTATTCCAACTGAGGATGCATAACCTGAATCTAGCCATGAGGAAAACAGCCAACAAATCGAAAATGAATATTCTATTTTAAAAGGGGGAATCAGGGCCTATATTATTAAAAACTGTTAATGTCATAAAAGATAAAGAAAGGCTGAGGAACTGTTTCAGATTAAGGGAAACTAAAGAGACAGAAAAACTAAATGCAATACATGATCCAGAGCCAGATTCTACACTACAGGAAAAATGATGCTAGAAAGGATATCAATGGAATAGTTGGCAAAACTGGAATATGGCTGGTAGATCACACAATTATATCAACGTTAAATTTCTTGAAGTTGTTAACCATACTGTGGTTATGCAGGAATATGTCTTTTTTCTTAGGAAACACACAAGGCAGCATTCAAGAGTAAAGAGGTTATATAAGTACACATGCATACATGTATGAGAGAGAGAATATGCTAAACCAAATGGAGCAAAATCTTAACAGCCAGTGAATCTGGGTAATGGGTACATGAGGTTCTTCTGGGTAAAGAACACGAGGTTCTTTGTTCTAGCAACTGCTTATCCTTGCAACTCTTTTTGCAAGCTTGAAATTATTTCCAAATAAAAAGTTTAAAAGGAAAAAAAAAAGCAGCAAATCCACTAAAGTGAAAAATTGGTTAAGACACATTGTGAAGTAAAAGAAAGAAAGTAGACTGAAGAAGAATATGAATGCCATGATCTAATTTGTATTAAGGAGGAAAAAAAGGCATAAGAATACTTTCATATGCAAGTGCTACAAAGGAAAATCAGCAGTAGTAAATACCTCTTGGCAGATGGGCCTGGACCTTTCACTTTGTGCCCTTTTCTTGTTACATCTTTTTACCTTAAGCATGTAAGTATAATTTTAAAATGGAAATTAAAAACATATGAGGGTGACTTGGTACAAATTTGCCTCTGCCTGTGGCTGAGGCAGAGGGGGCAGAGGAGGCCATGCAGACTGGCTTGAGGGAAGGGCCCACTCACCTTAGGCAGGTCCAGAAACAGGTGCTGAGAGGATTTCACCACAGGGCACGACCGGCAGACTTTACACTGAGGCTTCTGTGAAGGGGAAGTCAAGAGAAGGGGTGACCCAAGGTAGGACAGTCAGGATCAGGCTGCAGGCCAGGAGCTGTCCAGGCGAGGGGGGAGGCACAGAGAGATGAGGTCCCCCCTCTGCCACCAAGCTTAGCCTCACGCTCACACCCCGCCAACTCATGAACTACTTACTTGGGCCTTCTCTGAACTTGCAGACTCAGGTCTGCATAGCACAACATCTGCTACTCAGAGTTTCACATCTGTGTCCTTTCACTCCAAAGAATAGGAAAAAGCATTCTCTGAGCACAGGCTAGACCCAGAGCCCTGCCCTGTACGCAGCTGTGTGAGGAGCAGAGAGCCATGCAGAGAAGACACACGGTTCCTCTCCTTGAGGAAGTTACAATCAACCAGGGAGAGAGGGCTTGCGTGAGAAACAAGCACAGGCTTTCACACGGCAAAATGTCAAGAAATACTTATTTTCATGGCACAACTTGACTGTACAAACATTGAAGGATGATGGCGAAAGGAGTAAACAGGTGGAGCTAACCAATGAAAGCTTCTGAATGAGTTTTGATCTGGGTTTTTGAAGGTGAGAAATTGTAACTCTCTCAGGACCTCTCTCCTGAACTCCACATGCCTGTATCAACTGCCTACCTAACATCCCTCCTTGCATGTCTAAGAAGGCACCTCAAACTTAACAAACCCAAATAGTATCACTGCATTCCACAGGAAAGCTCTTCTTCACCCAATCTTGCCTGTGTTCACAGATAGTACTACCATCAGCCCAAGCTGCTCAAGCTAAAAGCATACAAGTCGTCATTCTCTTGACTTCCCTATCACCCCGAATTGCAGTCTATCCAGTTCTATAGAGTCTGCCTCCAAAACATATCTCAAATCCTTCCCCCCTCCCACTCCGCTATTTCTACTGCTATTAACCTAGTCCAAGCTATCGTCATCCCATTTCTGAGCGACCACTGGCCTCCAGACTGGTTTCCCCACTTTCTCTCTTGCTTCCCTCCCACCCATTATCCACAGAGCAGCGTGCCATTCCACTCCCAGATGGCTGACTGGGCCCTGGAAATCGGGTCACTGCCTACCTCTCTGACCTTGTCTCAATCCACCACCACCCATCCACCCCCACCCCGACTCACTATGAGCCACACTGCCCTTTTCAATTCCCCTTTTCAGCGCTTTGCTGCCTCGGGCCTTTGCATTTCCTGGTGCTTCTGCTTGGAACACTCTTAACCCCACTCATCACCTCCTGGCTCCTTCTCATTCTTCAGTTAAACTCTCAATTCAAATGTTACTTCTGAGAGGCCTTCCCTAATCACCCAGCTTAACTCTTCCCCCAGAAGTCACCCTCCACCACATCTTCCGGGCTGTTTACCCTGGAGTAACTCTGTTCTATCTTTAGTGTTGGTCTCCTCCTGCACTAGATAAAAATCTGTCTTGTTCACTGCTACATCCTCAACACCTAGAACTGTGACTACCCTACTTTAAAGACTCAAAAAAGTTTGTTGAGTAAATGAATGAATGAACTACCAAATGAATAAACATGGAGTAGAAGAAAAGGTGGTATATATGGAAGAGAGAAAGAACTAAACAAATGCAGATCAGGTGGTATGAAGCAGGAGCAAAGGTAGGGTAGTATGAACTCAACTTGTCGATTTTCCAGCACAATGCCAAGCACATAGTAAATGCTCAGTAAGTATTTATGCAATGGACTGGGTGATGAGTTGCCAGGACAGACTAGGAAGAGCCACTGGTGAAAGGTGTTGAATGCTAAAACAAAAATCCTATGGACAACAAGGTCCTACTGTATAGCACAGGGAACTATATTCAATATCCTGGAGTAAACCATAATGGAAAAGTATATAAAAAAGAATGTATATATTTGTATAACTGAGTCATTTTGCTGTACACCAGAAATTAACACAACATTGTAAATCAACTATACTTCAATTAAAAAAAAAAAAAAAAAACCTGAGGCGGACCAGACTGGGAGTCCCTTAAGATTAGAGACTGTCTCCTTCCGGGCTCCCAGGAGACCCTCCTCTCACCTTGAGCTCGATGGCATTGATGAGCTTGCCACACTTGTCACACTGGTCACCCCGGGCCTCCTCATAGCCACAGAAGGGACACACACCCTCCACAAAGCGGTCAGCCAGGAAGCGGGCACAGTGCTCACACCGCAGTTGCTCCACAGTATCTTGCAGCACAAAACCTCGGGCCACCAACCGCTGGAAGATATCCTGGGTAATTCTGACGAGGTGAGCAAGGGACAGGGGAGGGGTGGACCGGGGTAAGTCAGAGGAAGTGGTGCGCCCCTCCCTCCTTCCACTCCGCCCAGGATCCAAACCCATTCAGTCCAAGTGCCAAAGAAATCAGTCAGAGGCCACTTAAGTCATTTGTAGGGAGTTTACTGATGAGCCCAAACACCTCACATAAATTGCCCAACTCCCCACACGATCTCTTTCCTCATCGCTCTAGAATTTACTTTTGTAAAATACAGATTTATCTGTTTTGTATTCTTCATTAACAAAAATCTCCAAAAGGATAGGACTGTTTAGTTCTTTGATATGTCCTAAAAATTAAAATTAAATCAGAGTGCTGCTAAACTGCACAGCACGCTCAGCTGGCAGCCTGTCTACTATGCAGTTTTTATAAGGATGATAATCAGGCAGAGGAAGATGAGTGTATTTGCTATAAACACAGGAGTAGGAGGGGCTGTCCTGAGACCATGGCGGCCAGGAAGAGAAGGGAGGCGGTAGAGGGAAGGCAGGTCCTTCCCATGAGCCTAAGTCCTGTCTCTTCCCTCCCTCAGCTACACCTTCAGCCCTGGTCAGGCTTCTGCACACAATGAATCCCCATAATAATGCCTGGGACACATTTCAGGACAATATCCGGATGTTTGGGGGTGGGGGGCGGGGAACAATCTTGGTTCCTTCTTTCGGTCTCCTAGATATTCCCACTGCCCCCGCCCTCCATTTCTGCCTGATTAGAGGAAACCTACTTGGTCTGCTGCGGAGTGGTTGTCCGACCAAAAATGTCAAACGAGATATTAAACCAGCGGTAGATGTCGGCGTGGATAACATGGTACTTGTCACAGATCTCCTGAGGGGTTAGACCCTCCTCCATAGCCTTGGTCTCTGTCGCTGTACCATACTCATCTGTCCCACACAGATAGAGGGTGTTCCACTGGCGGAGCCGGGAGTACCTGGAAGGGAATGTGGTGATCATGGGGCCCCATCTCAGCCCCTCCCATGTACCCAGGATCCCTCCGGCTTCCCCCCTTGAGGCCTCCTATTCCCTTGGGGACCACTGCTCCCTCAGGGCTTTCCCCCAGCAGCCGGCTCCACCTGGCAAAGACGTCAGCACTGAGCACGCAACCGATGATGTTTCCAAGATGCGGGACATTGTTGACATAAGGGAGGGCGCTGGTGATGAGCACATTCCTCTCCCCAGCCACAGGCAACCTGGTAGGGAAGAGGAAGAGAACAGTCCAGGGGGGAGAAGAGAGGGTCAGGAGGGACCCAAAGTGCACAGAACACCCAGATGCATCTGTTCTACTGTAACAGGGCCACATCCATCTGAAGTCTTTCCTCACATGAATCCACTGGAGCATAAACTCCCCCAAAAGCCATGAGATCCCTACAGTTGGCGAATACAGGGCCCTGCCCACAGCAAGCAAGCCTCGTGTACTGCTCCTAAGAAGCCTCATTCTGACACTAGCTCTGTCTCTCTTTACTACCCTAAGTACTCCTTTTCCATTAGCTCATTCCCAGGCTCCAAACGCTGGGGTATTGACAACTCTCCCCAGGATCTGTCCAACCACCATCATTTGCTGACTTCCTAGACGCCAATGCCACCCAAAAACACTTTCCCAGCACTGACCTCTTCCCTTCTTCCCAAGTGCTATGTTAACATTACCTCTACTCACTACCTGAAATGCTTACAGCTCGCCAGCCCATACACAAGCCTTCCCAAGTCCTCTCATATCCCTTGACTCTTCCCTCCCTAACCCGTATCGGTCACTTCCTCACAGCCTGACTCAAACCAGCAGGAAGCAGCCATTGCCTTCATAGCCACCCTCTCCTCCCCACTTTCCCAGGATCATTCCTAGTCATGCAACTCAATCTGCTGTCGGAAGTCACTCAGTCTGCTCTTCTCTTTTCACGCTTCATCACCAGTGAAAGCTCAGCTGCACACATCCTGTATTCACCCCCCTCCCCGGCACTGACACCTCACCAGGTTTCCTTTCATCTTTCTAACCATTCTTTTCTCTTTTTTTTCAGTTTTAATATTTTTTCTTTATTGAAGTATAGTTGATTTACAATGTTGCGTTACTTCCAACCATTCTTAATCTACAATTGCTGACTACCATCACTTACCGTGTCCTTCAACCCTGGGCATCCTGCGAGCACACCGAGTCCCATAATCTCTTCTGCTAATAGAGACTCCAATGATTCCCTCATGTTAACCTTACCCTTCTTCCCAGCTGCATGCTATATATCCGGTTAGATGCTCCATCTACTTCCTGGAACATTTTACAGCTCATTTCCTTGAGAAAGATCTCACTGTTTTCTCCTGGATTCATTGACTTTTCTCCCCATGACTGAGTACCATAGTTTTCTCTGAAATCCAGCTTAGAAATCAGCTCCTTCAGGAAAGCCTTTCTTTGCTGACGACCGGCCTTCCACCCAGTCATCCTTGTATCCCGAGTCCATAAGCATCTTGTACCACACATTCTGTGGTGCTCCTTTTGTGTCACCCTGTAACGTCTCTCTCATCCTGAGTGTGCTTACTACGGTGGCAGATATGCACCACCGCAGAGTACGCCCAGGGTTCTGCCCTCAAGAGGGTTACATTCTATCAGGTAACTTCTAACTGGATCAGTGCGATGAGAGGTACAAAGTGCCCAAGGAGCTCGAAGGAAGGCAAGCATCTCCAGCCTAAGACTAAGACTTCACAGAGGCAGAACCACTTGAGTTGGGCCTCGAGAATGGGTGGGAATTTGCCTGATCAAGACACTGGGGATGCTCCGTATAATTTCTTACAACTGCATGTGAATCTACAGTTATCTCAAAATAAAAAGTTTAATTTTTAAAAAAGTAAAAAAAAAAAAAAGACACTGGGGATGTCCTTCAGTCAGAAGGAAAAGCACAGAAGATAGCCTGGTTTGGCTCTAGGGTCTTTAGCCAATTGTCTCCTCCTCTAAGTACACATTTAAACATGTTAGCCTGTATAAACACCTAAGAAAATCTATCTCCTATTCTTTATTACCTCTAAAACAATCCTCAATAGGTACTCAAAGAAATACGCAAAATGAGTGAATGAACAAAGGACGAACTTTCATTAATTCATTCAAATTTTATCATTATCTACCAAATGCTTGGCCCTATGCTAGAAAATGTGTACCATAAAAGAAGAGAGAGGCCCTGCCTTCAATAAGCTTACAGATTAGCGAGGAGACAGACATGTAAAGAGACAATTACAGGGCTTCCCTGGTGGCACAGTGGTTAAGAATCCACCTGCCAATGCAGGAGACACAGGTTTGAGCCCTGGTCCGGGAAGATCCCACATGCCGTGGAGCAACTAAGCCCGTACACCACAACTACTGATCCTGGGCTCTAGAGCCCATGCGCCGCAACTACTGACCCCGTGTGCCTAGAGTCCATGCTCCGCAACAAGAGAAGCCACCACAGTGAGAAGCCCGCGCACCGCAACGAAGAGCAGCCCCTGCTCGCCGCAACTAGAAGAAAGCCTGCGTGCAGCAACGAAGACCCAACGCAGCCAAAAATTAAAAAAAAAAAAAGTTTATAAAGAGATAATTACAACATAATATGACAATGGAAGCTCCCAGAAGATGAAGCACTTAAGACTCTCACAAGCTCTATAGAGAAAGAAATTATAGAACCGGTCTCTTGAACAACTGTACAGCAGGTAGGTAAGATGCAGGCATTCCAGGGAGAAGGAAGAGCATGGGCAAAGACACCAAGGTGTGAGAGTATATGATCTCAGCCTGCCTTCCTCTTAAAACTCATCTTGACCCAACTGCCCCTTGACTGACCAGCCTCCAGCCACTAGCCTTTTAGAAATTCCTTATAAAGAACCAAACACGGTGCTTGCTCTGAGACACCCTTCCCCCAGACTTACCCTTGCCTAACTCTACTCATCTTGCAAGTCTTAGTTCCTTTTTTTTTGGCCATGCTGCGCGGCTTTCGGGATCTTAGTTCCCCAACCAGGGACTGAACCTGGGACCTCAGCAGTGAAAGCGTGGAGTCCTAACCACTGAACCACCAGGGAATTCCTGCAAGTCTTAGGTCAAATGCCATTTTTCTAAGTTAATCTCCTGTGATATTTTCTCATAGCATCCTGTTCTTTTCCTTCATAGTACTTACCAAAATTTATAATTATACCTTTGTGTGACAGGTTTTTTTTAACTTTTAATTTTATATTGGAGTACAGTTGATTAACTACGTTGTGTTAGTTTCATGAGTGACAGTTTTTTTTAAATACCTGTCTATACCACTAGACTCAAAGTGGTATGAGAGCACAGTCTTGTCTGTTTCATTCCCCTCTGTAGACCCAGTTCCCAGCACACAGGGCCTGACAAGGAGTGGACACTTAAATCTTTATTGAACAACATGTTCAGAACTACAGACATTTCATTTCGATGGAAAAATCTACATATGTGTGTGAATATTATCTTAGCTTTCAGGAGAGTAACAGAATATGATGCTAAGCATGCAGGCAGGGGCCAGAATATGAAAGGTCTTGTGAACTACACAAAGAAACCATCTGTAGAATTCTGAAAAGGAAGGTGAGATGATAACATAGGCAGTTTTAAGCAGCCATTCTGGTGGCAGCGTGAAGCATGGGATGGCACGGAAGGAGAAGGTAAGAAATGGTGAGGCCCAATCTCAGGTAGCAGCAGTGAGGATAGGGAGAAGGGATGGATACAAGGACTCTTTAGGAGTTAGAATCAATGACCTGGTAATGGAACAAATGATAACAAGCAGAGATGAGAGAAGGGTATAGATAGATGACACCAAGATTTCTGGCCTGGATTTTTAGGTGGAAGGTGGGAGTCATTCACTAAGACAAGTGAATGAAGGAGAAAGAGAAGCTGGCAGGGAAGGTAATAGGTTTGGTTTTGTACACGTTGAGTTTGCAATGCCAGTGGAGGTGGAGGAAATCTAGGAGATAGTCTGACAACTATGTCTGGAGCTCAGAATAGAGATGTGAACTGGAAAGAACAGATTTAGGTGCAATCAGTAGACAGAAAGTAGCTGAAAACATGGGTGCAGATGGGACTGATGGACAGTATATCCAAAGTATTAGCCAAGAGGTTGAGAGGACAGAAAATTAAAGGTCAGCAAAGAGAATTCGACAGGCAGGTATTGGCTCTATCGACAATTTCCACGTAAGAAACCAAGCCCCATTCATGTGTGCCTACTCACACTGGATTCTGCTGTGGCTGAACAGGGGGCAAGCTTTCCAGGCCCTTCTCCCAAGCAGCTACCGCCATGGCAATCTCCTCCTCAGATAGGGTAGCCAGCTCCTCCTCCTATGAAGAGTGGACAGTATCCCTCACCAGGTGAGGGGGGGGCCGTAGAGTAAAGAACTTTTCTCCTTGCTCTCCATGAACTGAAAAAGTTAGTAGTCATGCTCAAAGTCCCTCTCCAAGCCACCCACCACCTCACGCACTGAGGCTCTGTGGGGACCCCTCTGCTCTGTTCCAAACCTCAGGCTCATTGCTGACAGCCCTCCCCTCAAGGGAGCTGGGCTGGGGCTGCTTTTGGAGGTAGGGCCGGAGGGCCAGGACACCCTGCTGCTTCAGCACAGTCTCTGCAGCTCGCTGACATGGCTCCTGAGAACTCAGTGTCTGGAACCAGCTGTGCAGGGCACCCAGCTCCTCTGTGGCATGGAAGAAAAGAAGCAATCAGTAAGACCTAGAATGGGTAGGCGGGAAGGGACCCCCTCCCCTTCTTCACAAAGTTTCTCCAGCTGCCTTTCCCAGTTCCCTCAGCCATCTTTCTGCTATAGCTGCCCTGTCAAGCTACACCTCAAAATGGGTCCTCAGTATTCTACTGCCCACTCTGTAACCCCTACACCAAGCTCCTGGGGTTGGGGCTGGTGGAGAAGTGATATGCACAGTTCTCACCAGGGAGGTATGCCGGGTCTTGGAGTAATGGATACAGTGCTCCCCACAAAACAATGTCAGCTAGAGATTCCGTCTCCTTTGTTGAGGAAAGAAAGGAAGAAGTACACAGGTGAGACACTCAGTTTCTTCCCAATTGACATAATAGTATCGTACATTTCCTAAGCACTTACTATGTGTCGAGCACTGTGTTAAGCATTTTAAATTACCTCTCTTAATCTTCACAATAACCCACTGAGGTGGACAATAATACATTACCCTCACTTCAAAGGTGAAAAAAATGAAGTTTAAAGAGTTTTTGTGAGTTTTAAAGTTTACACTGCTAGTAAGTGGCAGTTTGGAAGGTCTGAACTCTGAATACAGTCTTCTTTCTGAATTCGTATATCATACAGCTTTCCCCAGTACGCATCTCAAGGCCCAACTCACCCCAGCCAGGAACGGACAGCTCCGACGACTCAAGCTGTGGTCAATATGAGTCAGGGCTCTCCGGACCAGGCTAAAAACATCTTCTCCCTTCTTCCCTTGGACCACTAAATAGTACAGGGCAGCGGACAAAGCTGGCTAAAATGCAGGAGACACGGGTCAGGGCAGCCATGCAGAGCAAGAGCCTGCCTGCCATTCCCCACATCTCAGCCCTACCTGCAGCTCTGTCGCTTCCCATTCCAGCCACTGGTTGGTGAGGTCATCTTGCTCCCAGCCAGATAAAAGAAAGAAGTATCTACCCAGGGAGAGAGCAACAGAGGCAGAATTAAAGGGGCCCATTTGTCTAGCCCATTTCTCACTCCCCAGTGAAACAGTGGTTGTAAACAAGGCTACATAGAGGACAATAATTCCTGATTCTATTCAGCCACCTCCCTGCATCAAGGACCAGTACTGACCGACAGATTGCACTGGTGGAGAAGAGGTAGTTGCCACTATCCAGTTGCAAGACAGGAACCTTAGGCCGGGTCAGGAACGGGACCACACACTCTGACCCGGGAGAGGAAGACAGGCGAAAAACAGAGAAAAGAAAAGAAATGCTTTGTCAACTTAGAAGGACAACTTCACGGGGGTGGGGTGGGGGCAGGGGGGATGGGCAGTCTCACGGAGAGGGTCCAGGATAGGACCACTGAAAGGGGGTGGGTCCAGAATGAACTGGAGAGACCAGCAGGTGTTCAGCTGAGACGCCCAGCTGGAAACAACAGATGGGGACTGCAGTGAGGAGGTGGTGGTACTGGGGTAGTGCTGCAGCCAAGAAGTGAAACAACTGAAAGTAATTAGGATATCTGAGAATGATCTGAGCTACAGTGGGAGAACAAAATTAAGAGAACTGGGAGGATTGACAAGAGAACCGCTTAAGAGTCACGCAAACAGATGGCTGGGAATGAGAAGAGGTAAACGGAAGAGAGTATGTGTGTCTCTGTGTTCTTAGGAGAGGAAAGTAGGGTTTCCTAAGGACGACAAAGGAGAACCTGGTGGTTATCATGTGAGTGACGTGGGGGGCGGGGGGTTGCCTGATAGGCGTGGGAGAAGATTGGAAAAGGGAAAGAGGTTCACTGGAGTGAGGCGAGGTCCTGGAAGAAAGAAAAGGGTACACTGAGCGTAATTAAGGGAAGTGACGGATGAAAGGTACGACTCGGAAGGAAGAGGGTATGGGGTGTCCAAGGATAATGCGGGAGAAGGTTGACGGGAGTGCGTGGGGGGGGGCGGGGTTGACGAAGACAACTGTAGGGTGGTCGTCGGCGTGTTTTCAGTCCCGCCCGGCTCATCCACCGCCCACCAGCACCAGCAGACTACCTTCCGGGCCTACAGTGCTGATGAGCAGCTCCGCTCTGCACTGGGCCCTCCCGGCCGCGGCCAGCACGGGCAGGCTCCCCGGGGCGCCCTCGCTCACGAACAACCTCATTTCGCCGTGGATCCCACGCTGATGCAACCGGAACCGGTCTCCCGCCAGTGGGATGAGCGACCGCCGCGAGGCACGCCGGGAAATGGAGTTCCGAATGCGGCCTTTCCCCCGGCCAGACTCCCGGAAAGTAGACTATTTCTCCCATCATGCAACACTAGGAAACAGGAAAACAGTGTCATAGAGATGGAGAGGCAGTAGATGCTGTGCCAGAGCAGCACTTTTTTGGTGGGTGGGCCGAGGAGACCTTTACGTGTGGGGCTCGACGCACTTCAATCTTGTAACGCAGCCCAAGGGCGGTGACGGAAACAGAGGCTCTCAGTCATCTTGCTGAAGTAGCGATGTTATGACAGCGGCTACTCGCAATGGCTGACTCTCGATTCGAGTTCATAAGAATCAGAGTTTTAGAGTTGAGAGTTATGATAGACTTACGTTAGTGACACAATGAAAATTAGGGTACGTATCCTATTAACAAAAAAGAATGTGACTATTAAATATTGATTTAATACCATTCTGAAGCGCATATGCAGCCAGGCAACCTCATTAAAGGGAAGGGAGCATGTAAAGGAAAAAGGTAAGTTGAGGCGGAGTAAGAAGGCTAAGAGTTTGTCAATACGTATACGTTATTCAAGGAAGCACGTATCAGTAATTGAGAAAGGGACCCTTCTTAATCATCTTTGTATACCTTTAAGATTAATTAATACCTAATCGTACTTATGAGCTTGGCACTGCTTTTTATACATATATATAAATATATATATATTTCTCAAAAAGAACTAACAAAAAAACAAAAATAAAAAAATTTTTAATTCTCAAAAAACTCTATGGTGGTTGTGGTGGGCCTTTTGAACCTAAGCCATAAGAAGCCTTATAGGGACTTCCCTGGTGGCGCAGTGGTTAACAATCCGCCTGCCAATGCAGGGGTCACGGGTTCGAGCCCTGGTCCAGGAAGATCCCACATGCTGCAGAGCAACTAAGCCCGTGCGCCACAACTACTAAGCCTGCGCTCTAGAGCCCGCAAGCTACAACTACTGAGCCCGTGTGCCACAACTACTGAAGCCCACTCGCCTAGAGCCCGTGCTCCGCAACAAGACAAGCCACCACAATGAGAAGCCCATGCACCGCAACGAAGAGTAGCCCCCGCTCGAGTAGGCCCCGCTCGCCACAGCTAGAGAAAGCCCTCACACAGCAACGAAGACCCAACGCAGCCAAAAATAAATAAATCAATTTATAAAGAAAAAAAAAGCCTTGCAGCTTCTGCCCAGGCTTCTTGTAACACTCTGATAGCCCTGAGCTGCCATGTGAGAAGTCTTACTACCCTGAGATTACCATGTAGGAGAGGTGTCGTGTTGACATTCTGGCTGACAGCACCAGCTGATCCCAGCATTCCAGTCATCTTCACCAAGGTGTCAGATATGTGAGTGAAGCTCTCCAGACCAACCCATCTATCTGCCTGCTGAATACCACCAAGTGACCCTAGTCGATACCACATGGGACAGAAGAATCACCCAGCTGAGCCCTACCCAAGTCTCTGCCCCATAAAATTGTGGGTTATAAGAGAATGGTTGTTATTTTTTAAATTACAAACAAACTGTGAGGTAGCTTCTCTCATTCTCATTTTTCAGATGAGGAAACTGAGGTACAGAGAGGTTACTTTGTGCTATACAATGCATTGAAGATACGATTATTCACAAAATAGATACAGGCTTCTGCCTTAGCGGAGCTCACAGACTTCCTGGGAAGTCAGAAAGTCAAATAACCTTTAAAGTGTCATGAAAGTTATAATGTGGGAGTGTAAAGTCTGCTGTAGGGTCTCCTAGTTAGGGCCCCTACCTGACTCTAAGGGGTTAAGAGAGGCCTTCTTGTGCAAATGACCTTTCAACGGAGATCTAGCTGATGAGTAAGAGTTAGCCTGGTGGAGGTTGGTAGGAGAGGGGA
This sequence comes from Balaenoptera musculus, assembly GCF_009873245.2. Classification (NCBI taxonomy): domain Eukaryota; kingdom Metazoa; phylum Chordata; class Mammalia; order Artiodactyla; family Balaenopteridae; genus Balaenoptera; species Balaenoptera musculus. Next base: position 45,820,985 of record NC_045794.1, on the reverse strand, counting down.
GAGGAAGTGTTTCAGGCAGAGGAAACAATTTATGCAAAGGACCAGAGACCTCAATGCTCTTTAGGAATGTGAGGAATTAGTGTGTGGCTGGAGTATGGAGTTTGTGGTGGGGAGTGTGAAAACACTAGGCTAAAAGGAGAAAGTCTCTGTAAACCACACTGTAAAATTTGGACTTCACTCTGAGGAAAATGGGAAGCCTTTGAATGGTTAAGTCAGGGGAGTGGCAGGCCATTTTTATGTTTTAGAAGCATCACTCTGGCTGCTGTGCCAGGAATGGACTGGAGAGGAGTAGAACTATATGCAAGGAGACTAGTTCAAAGGTCATATTATCTGGGCTAAAAAGGGCGGTAGTTGTAGGGATTAAAGGAAGTAGACAGGTTGGAAAGATTTAGTAATCAATTAAATGTGAGTGGTGAGGAAACAAGAGAAATTAAGGTTGGCTGCCAGGTTTCTGGCATGGGCAATTGGGTACATCCTCTATGTGCTCCAACAGATGATAGTATTTCCCCTACCATAGTGATTATCACACTGTATTTTAATTGTTATGAGAGGGCATCTTTTTTTTTTTTTTTTTTGGCCGCGCCAAAAAATGCGAAATCTTAGCTCCCCAACCAGGGATGGAACCCATGCCCCCTGCAGTGGAAGAGCTGAGTCCTAACCACTGGATGGCCAGGGCCAGGGAAGTCCCCAAGAGAGGGCATCTTAATTGACAATGCCTAGCACACGGTTCTTGCCCTGGCACGTATGGTAGTAAGCATTCAATAAATATTTGTAAATTTAAATTTAACTTGGGAGTTCCCTGGTGGCCTAGGTTTTAGGATTCCGGGCTTTCACTGCCATGGCCCGGGTTCAGTCCCTGGTTGGGGAATTGAGATCCCTCAAGCAGCATGGTGCAGCCAAAAAAGAAAATAAATAAATAGGGGCTTCCCTGGTGGCACAGTGGTTAAGAATCTATCTGCCAATGCAGGGGACACAGGTCTGAGCCCTGGTCCAGGAAGATCTCACATGCTGCGGAACAACTAAGCCCGTGTGCCACAACTACTGAGTCTGCGCTCTAGAGCCTGCGAGCCAGAACTACTGAGCCTGCGTGCCTAGAGCCCGTGCTCCGCACAAAGAGAAGCCACTGCAATGAGAAGCCTGTGCACTGCAACGAAGACCCAATGCAGCCAAAAATAAATAAATAAGTATATTTAACTTAATAGTTGTACTAGAAGAGAAACAGATTTGGAGGGGAAGCTGACAAGTTCAGTTCAGAACATACTATGTTTGTGTTACCTGTGAAAAACCCAAGTGGATTTTTTAAGTGGACAATGGATTAGACTGGAGCTCCAGAGAAAGATCTGGACCAGAGATATGGTGCCAGCAACGTATGGAGGTCATTTGAGCTGGGGAGAGAATAAGATCACCTATGGTGTATAGAATGCAAAGGGTACAGGATCTTAGACAGACTTCTGGGGTTTAAGAAGCAAGCAAAGTCCTTCCTTATGCAACAGAGAAGGAACTGCTGAAATGGTCAACTGTGTTGGCTGTTGCTGAGATGTCAAGCAACATAAGGACTGCAGAGTTAGGGGTGACCCTATGAGGAGTGAGCTTGCAAAGGTGAGGGAGTGAGGGGAGAGGAAATGGAGACCCCCATGTGTAGGCAACTTTCTCAAGAAGTTTGACTGTAAGAAGGAAGACAGAGATAGGGTGGCAACTGGAGAGTACAGTAAAGGGAAGTTTGTCTAAAGATGGGAGATACTTGGATATGTTTAAAAGCTAATGGTAAGGAGCCAATAAAGAGGAAAAGGATAAAGTGCAGGAGAGATGGCAGAGAAGGCAGAAGAGGATGAGATTTGAGCACTTAACAACCACCAGACGAATGGATAAATGAATAAAGTTGGTCACTATTTTGGAAGTGGGAAGGGAGAGTTGAGAGGTAAGGTTCTCCACAAGTTGAAAACCGAGCAAACTAAGGAAGACATCACTGAGACAGAATCCCAATACTGGCAGCCCAGGACTCAAATCACGTGTCAGGGGAGGAGAGCTGGCTCTCTGATGTCATCAAGGGGGTGGGGCACTCCCTACCCCACGTCTCCAAAGCCAGACAGAAATCCTCACATCTTGCAGTGGAGAAACTGAGAGAAGGGGAAAAGAGGCGTGGTCAGATAAGGAGGAAGCACAGGTGTGGGGTTTAAAGCTCTGGCAACTGACAGCGGAGGTCAGTTCCCACCTTCCACCAGGGAGAAGCTAACATTAGTCCCCCATTCACCCCCATAAGCTGTCAAAGCATCCTGTACTACTTGTCCATAGTCCCTGATTCAATTGTAATTAATAAATTTATTATGTCATCAGTTAAGATCTGTCTTTAAGCTTCAAGAGGGCAAGGGCTATGTCTATCTCCTTCCCCTCTCTTATCTCCAGTAGCTGACACTGTTCTTTTCACACAGGAGGTGCTCAGCCAATCCTTGTTAAGAGCATGAATGAATGAACCCACACACTAAAGTATGGTCCCACCCAAGAGGCTTATGTACAGAGGATCATATCAAGGCTGCTCAGCTCCCCAAAACACATCCTAAATTGAGAGGATGGTATTTTCACCTCTTCCTCAAACTCTGAACCCCTCTGTGTTTCTCCCAGCCACTTTCTCTTTCTCTCCAGTTTGGTCTTAGTATTTCTCTCTCTGGCTCTCTGTTTCTCTGTCTTTATATTTTTCTGAATCTGCCCAGGAAGCACGCAGTTTTAGGTCTGAGGTGATTGGCAATAGAAACATTGGTGCTTGTGTAAATTTAATAAAGGGTCACACATTTTTGTATCTTTGTCATTCATTAACTCCTGTCTCTTTGCCTGTGTTCTGTCTCAGACCTGATTCTTTCTCCTCATCTTCTTGTGTCCAGCTCAAGAGTCCCACCACCACCCAGGACCAGCTCCTCTTGTCCCTGGATCTTCTGATTGGCCCCAGAAGGTACTTAGAGGAAAATCACCCAGCTAGACCCCCTCCTCTGATTTCCTGCCTTGCTGGTCTCGAAGCCCTGCTGACCACATCCTCTCTCACCTTACTTACATACTTCCTCATTAGTCACATAAGCCAGGACTTCTCAGCCCCCAAAACCTGTTACTGACCCCCCACTCAGGCTCTCTGCCTTACCCCCTACTCTTACCCCAGGCTTTCTAGTCTTCCCTTCTACCCCACACTGCTCTTAGAACCATGTCTCTCTGCCTGCAAGCAGCCACTCCTGTCCTTTTCTGGATCTCCCTCACCCCTTTTTCCCATAGGTGACAGTACCGATGACAATGCTATCAAGCTGGTGGTGGCCAAGTACCCAGGGAAACCTAGGGCTGGGGCCCCGGAGCCCTTCTCAGGGATCCCAGCTCCGTGCCCTGTATGCCTTCACTTACACTGGGGCAGATGGCCGGCAGGTGTCTCTGGCTGAAGGGGACAGGTTCCTACTGCTTCAAAAGACCAACTCAGACTGGTGGTTGGTAAGGTGCCTGGGAGCACCCCCCACCTCTCGGCCCATCTTCATCCCAGCTGCCTACATGACAGAGGAATTCAGCCCTTCCCAGAGCCCAACAACCATCACCCCCAGCCAATCCCTCCGGACTCCTGGTGAGTAAGTCCTCCCCCATCACCTTCCTACCTCCCTGGCTTCTGGGAATTATTGGAAAGATCCCCTTCCCCGAAGGTGTTGCTAATCCTCTACTCCTCCCCTCATCCCCACCATGGTGTCCCTATCGCCTCTCCTTCCTAGTCTCAAGCCTTCTAGATCTCATGTAATTTTCTACCTGCTCTTGTCTTCCCTGTGAGCCCCCAAGATCAGGGACCCAGCCAAGACCCATGGGGGGACCCTGCCCCCAACTCTTCCTATTTTTCTGTTTCCAGGGCCAAAGTTATTTCCTGGCTCCCTGGAGGAGACGCACCTGAGTCAGGAAACCCCAGGCAGAGCCCAGGCTACATCTGAGCAGCCTCCTCCTCTTCCCCCTAAAATGTGTAGAAGTATCAGTGTTACCAACTTGAGGCCCAGCCTCCTGAAGAACTTCCAGGAAGGACCAAGTAGAAGATCCCTTTCCCAGGAAGACTTGCTGACAGAGGCCGATGTGAACATGGTGAGTCATAGTGCTTCTTCTGAGCAGTCAGTCAACAGACATTTACTGCTGGGCTTAGTTCTAGGCACATTAGCAAACAGGACAGACAGAATCTCTGCCCTCAAGGGATTCCCATGGGGGTGATGAACACATAAATAAGATAGCCCTTGGTACTAATAAGCGCTACAAAGAAGCTAAATGTTGTGGAGGATGAATGAAGTGGTCTAGGAATGCATCTCTGAGGAAATGACATTTAGTTGAATCTGAATAAGGAGAGACAGCCCTGAAACAAATGAAGAGATGAGAAGGAATTCTAGCTGAGGGACAGCAAGTAGCAAAGATCCTGAGGGTACGTGGAACCTGGAAAATGATAGAGGGACTGAAAGGCCAGCTTAACTTTGCTTTTCTCTCTCAACCTCTTGACTCCCGGCCCAGGGCAGGGTTTTTTGCTGTGTCCTGTCTTGCTAGCTCAGGTCACCAGCGAGTTTCCTCTAAAGATGGAACTCCCTTGATCTTCCTGAAGATTCAGCCCCTCCCCTCTCTCTTACTTACTAGTGGGTGAAAAATGGCCCCTCCTCTCTCACACTCCGCTAGCAGGAGTCACTCCGCTGACCCCTCTCTGTCTCCTTTTACTCTGGAGGATGTGAGGGTGGGACGCTCCTCTCACCCCCTCCCTCCACGCACACGGAAAGCCTGTTCCCCTTTCCTGAGGTCCTCTGGTGGGGGTGGGGTGGGGGAGGAGGGAAGTTGGCAACAGGAAGTGAGGAGAAAAGCAAAGACTGTGAGGGAGGGAGTCAAAAAAAAAAAAAAAAAAACCAGAAAAAAACCAGCTGCAGGAGACTAGGGTTTCTTCCTCAGTACCTGGGTCACCCCAGCCAGGAGGTGGTGGTGAGAAAATGGTGGGGCAGAGAGGAGGAGATGGTTAGGAGAGAGAAGATCGGGGAGGGCCACAGGTAGAATAACTACCTCTTTCTTCCCCCTTTCCTTGCAGGCAAGACCCCAGACCTTCATGTCAGAGCCCCCTGTGTACTGCAACCTGGTGGACCTTCGCCGCTGTCCCCGGTCCCCACCCACAAGCCCTGCACGTCCCCCGCTGCAGAGGCTGGACGCCTGGGAGCAGCACTTGGACCCCAACTCTGGACGCTGCTTCTACATAAATTCGCTGACTGGCTGCAAATCCTGGAAGCCTCCACGCCACACTCGCACCCGAGAGATGGTGAGACCTTCCCTCCTGCTTGTCCCTTGTCCCTCCAATCTCCTCCTTTCCCCTACTGATCCCCAAAGTAGTATGTTTTCTCACTGGAACTCTCAGAAGATCAGACAAATCAAAAAATTGTTAAGAAGGGTGTTGAGAGCCGATTGAGGTGGCATCTGGATGTAGTTTTGCCTTTCCCTCCCCCCAGAACCCTGGCTCCATGGAGGGGCCACAGACCATGAATAGGGACAACGGTGTCCTGCAACCTCAGGCAAAGGACTCAGAATCTGGCACAGGGACGCCAGGACCTTTCGACTCCCAGGTGAGATCCCTCCCTCCTCCTGATCACATGCAGGAAAAGCCATCATTTTAGACTTTCTCTTTTATGCAAGACATTCTTCTTCAGTACCCCACCACACCCCCTGACTCACACCCCCACATCCGCACCCCTCTTCCCCCTACAGCCAGGGACTCCAAAGTTAAAGTTTCCTCCACCTGTTTCTCCAATCCCCTCCCCCAGGGTTCACCCTCCCTCTGCAGATGCGCCTCCCAGCTTGACCCCTCAGACCAGCCTTCAGCTCTGCAGTCCCCTCGGCCCCTGCCGCAGGTCCTGGACGACCCCCATGTAAGTCTCCCGTTTCCTTGTGAACGCCAAGCTCCTCCCCGCCCAGCCCCCAGTTCTTGCTCCTTCAGAAAGGTCTTCCTCTTTCTGAGCGTTGTCTGGGTATCCTGTCTTACCGAGCACCGCCCGCTCAACTTTAAAGGACCTCACTCCTGGGAGATCCCCTGGGGAAAGCCATGGTGACTGTGGGGGGCTCTGGGTGACTTATTGATATCTTTCCTTCCTCTTGCCAGGAGGTGGAAAGGTCGGGCATGCTCAATATGACCAAGATCGCCCAGGGCGGCCGCAAGCTCCGGTGAGAACTGGGAACACAGCAGGGGCGGGGACTGTCGGATTCCGCGGGGAGCGCCAAGTGTTGGGCCCTCCCCACGCGAATGTAAATGACCTCTGCACTATTATCACTGCCCCCCGCCGCCCCTGCAGGAAGAACTGGGGCCCATCTTGGGTGGTACTAGCGGGTAACAGCCTGGTGTTCTACCGAGAGCCACCGCCGACCGCCCCCTGCAGCGTCTGGGTGAGTGTGAGGGAGGGGAGCAGCGGGGGGCAGGAGGGGTTCCGGCACAACTTCTACCGGCCTCAGGCCTACCAGGGGGAGGGGGGGAGGGGGGGGAGGGGGGGAGGGGAGGGGGAGGGGAGGGGGAGGGGGAGGGGAGGGCATGTCGAGAGGAAGGAGCGCAGCCTCCGGTGTCCTCGCAGTCCAGCGGGTGAGAGGGAGGCCGTGAGGGGAACAGCGCTGTGGCCTCAGTTTCTCCCCGAATTGCCAGGGACCAGCGGGTAGCCGACCCGAAAGCAGCGTGGACCTGCGCGGGGCCGCCCTGGCCCACGGCCGCCAGCTGTCCAGCCGCCGCAACGTCCTACACGTGAGCGCTCTCCCGCTCGTCCCCGAAGCCCCACCCGACCCGAGGGTGCGCCCCCCGTTTCCCTCACGGGTCTCCCGCTAGGCCTCCCTGCTCTTTATGCTCCTTCCCGCTGACCCAAGCCCTTTCCCCGCGGGCCCCTCAGATCCGCACGGTCCCTGGCCACGAGTTCCTGCTGCAGTCAGACCACGAGGCCGAGCTACGCGCCTGGCACCGCGCACTGCGGGCCGTCATCGAGCGCCTGGTGAGACGGGTGGGAGGTGGCGGGACAGTGACCCGGGAGAGGCTCGGGCGGGCAGAAGGAGTGGAGAAGGAACTGTAGGATGTGGGGTGGTGAGGGACAAGGTGGCATGTAGAGCCCTGGGGTGGGCCTGGGATGTGTGGCACCCCAGCAGCCGGCAAGGGGGGTGCAGATTTCTCTCCGAGCTCTCTTCCAACCTCTGATTCGGCCCATCTTGTTGTGCCGATCTAGGATCGAGAGAACCCCCTGGAGCTGCGTCTGTCCGGTTCGGGACCTGCGGAGCTGGGGGAACTGAGCGCGGGGGAGGACGAAGAAGAGGAGTCCGAGCCGGTGTCCAAGCCACTGCTGCGGATCAGCGGCCGCTGGAGCTCCAGTTAAGGGGCAGGCCTGTTGGGCGGGGTCTGGGGGCTTTTCCCCGCTCCTCGGAGCCACAGCCGCGGCTGCTGTCATGTTCAGATTGCACTTGCTTCCGCAGTTCGGTGTCCGGAAGGAGCTGAGCAGAACCGGGTACGAAACAAACTAAAGCGGCTTATCGCAAAGAGACCGCCCTTGCAAACCCTGCAGGAGCGGGGTCTGCTCCGAGGTGAGATGGGCTGGGCCACCTAAGGCCCTTCTCCTTCGTGCCTGCTTTAGTGTTTTTGCAAGCACTTTTATTTACATTCCGGATCTCGGCATCAGCCCATTTCATGGATGAGAAAACTTCAGCGAGGCTCAGAGTAGAGCTTCCCAAACTGGATCAGCGGTCTTCTGAGACCACTGCTTTTCCCCCCTGCAGCTTATTGTTGGGGGGAGGGGGTGTACTTCCTTGCCCAGACCTGGAACAGGCAGGCAGGAGAGCCAGCCCAACTTTGGGGTGAAGACTCGTGCTAGAAAGAGCTTTTATGGGTGACACTGTCACTGGCTCCCCACCTCACTCTGTGCCTCCCCAGACCAGGTGTTCGGCTGCCAGTTGGAATCACTGTGCCAGCGGGAAGGGGACACTGTGCCCAGCTTTGTGCGGCTCTGCGTTGCTGCTGTGGATAAGAGAGGTCACTTCCCAGAGACCCCAGAATCTCCCCTTCTAACAGGCCAAGGCCCAGAACTCCCCACCTCCCCCATCCTAGTCTTCCTTCTGCCCTTTTTCACTCTACCCTCAGATCCCTCACCAGCACATACTTTAGAGCAAGAATCCTTATCTGCTCCCTGCCTTATCTCCTAGGTCTAAATGTGGATGGCATTTACCGGGTGAGCGGAAACTTGGCAGTGGTCCAGAAACTTCGCTTCTTGGTGGACAGAGGTGAGGTGGCTGTGGGCAGGTGTGGTACTAGGAACTTCATGTATCAGAATCACAGGTGGTTCTGAGTGAGGGAGCTGGAAGAAAAGGGACGTCTTCTGTCTGGAGCTACATGTCTTAGCACTTGATCTCTTCTTATACATGTTGCAGAGCGGGCAATCACCTCCGATGGGAGGTACGTGTTCCCAGAACAGCCAGGACAAGGTACTTACATGAAGGGCCCCTCAGACCCTTAACAGTCACCCACATCATCCCTGCTCCCCGTGTCCTGCTTCTGGGGGGTTGTCCCCATCCTGATCTGTGCCGTCTTGCCCCACTGTGGACCCCCTAGGCATTCCTGTGGTCTGCCTTAACTGAATGTTTTCCCAAACTCCTGATCTCTCAGTTTCTTGGTCCCTCTGGCCATTTCTGAGCCCTGAGCCCCTCTGTACCTCCTTCTCCTTCCAGAAGGCCGATTAGATTTGGACAGTGCTGAGTGGGATGACATTCATGTGATCACTGGAGCCCTGAAGCTTTTTCTCAGGGAGCTACCCCAGCCTCTGGTGCCTCCACTGCTGCTGCCCCATTTTCGTGCTGCCCTTGGTAAAGGATGGGAGCTTTGGGCAATACCCTTGATATGGGGTGGAGGGGAAGTGGGGGGGAGCATGAGTGATAAAGAATAGAGTAGAGGTTCCCTTATACTCTTCTGTCCCATCCTGAGCACAGAGATGGAAAATAACTTTCAACTAATGTGCCAACTCCAGTTGTTTTTTTGGTGAGTGTTTAGAGGGCTGAGTTTAAAAGAATTCTAAGGTTGCAGTTGGGCTCAGCGAAAAAGAAAGCTGTGATAGATTAATGATGTCTTCACCGAGCATGGGAAAGAGTAGTGAGTTTACCCACCCTGCCCTAGCACCTTCCCTAACCTCACTCCCATGCCCTTCCCATCACTCTCTCTCTAGCACTCTCTGAATCAGAACAGCGCCTCTCTCAAATACAAGAATTAATAAGCTCAATGCCGAAGCCCAACCATGACACTCTACAGTACCTCCTGGAGCATTTATGCAGGTCAGGAAGACTGAACATCTTTGTTCATGTTGGGAGAGGGTGGGATGGGGCCTGCAGCTGGGACTCTGTGTTCAGATGGGGTGAAGGTAGGGAAACACCTAAGTTTAGTGGGTGATGGAGGAAATAAGCAACCTCTGTGCGGAGCACATATTACCAGAGTCAAGGCCTTTTTGCTCAGTCAGCATCAAATGGGGAACTGGGGACCAAGACAAGCCCAGGGATGTTGCGAGAGAAATAAGGAAAATCTCACCCTCTCCCTTCCCTCTGCTTCTTTGTCTTTCACTGGGACAGTAGGGATGACTTGTTTGGTGGAGTTGGGCCTGGGCAGTGACCTCTGAGAGAGCGTAGCCATTTGAATTAAAGCCTCCCAAATTGTGAGCAGAGAGGACTCTAGGGGCAGTCTCTGAAGTTGGGAAGAGGTGGGTGTATCCTAGGTTGTATCTTCAAGTTGTATCCTGAAGACTTCTCCATTGGTCTCATCTCCGTCCCCCTGGAGGCTCTCTCCTTGATTTTCCTCAGCCACCGCATGGAGGGATCCCAAAGTGAACTCTTCCTCAAACCTCTGAAGGGTTAGATTTATTTGCAGTGGCACGACTGCTGCCCTATGGCCCTGTCTCTCGGCCTTTGCCCACAGGGTGATAGCACACTCAGACGAGAACCGCATGACCTCCCACAACCTGGGAATTGTGTTTGGACCAACCCTATTTCGACCGGAGCAGGAGACATCTGACCCCGCGGCCCATGCCCTCTACCCTGGGCAGCTCGTCCAGCTGATGCTCACCGACTTCACCAGCCTCTTCCGCTGACTGGGGCAAGGAAGAAGAGAAAATGTGTTTCCGGTGATCTCTTTTGGATAGCCTTTGGTGGGGGTTGTTCTGCTTTGAGGATATCCCTTTAAATCCTGTGTCTCCCAGATGACTGTCTCCATCTTTGTGAGTCTGACCTGAGGGGCTGGGAAAGGGTGAGGAAGCTTCTCTAAAGAGGGAGGTGGATGGATTAACCCCTGCTTCTCTAGTTCCCTGTTATCACCCCTCCCCCAAGATAATAACATATAAAGCAGGGCTCTTTCTGATGCAGTTCCTTTATTATCAGGAAACAGTGTCATTATCAAATTCCTCCCGAAATATAGTTAGACTGTGTACAGCCCCAGCCCATACCTCCCATCCCTGGGGTATTCCAGGGGGCTATGGCTCCTCCTCCTGACTTCTTGTGGGGATGGAAACCCCTTAGGAAATGTGGATCTGTGATTCCGCACTCCTTAAGCACTAGAGTTGAGGAACTGTGTCTCCCCAGGCAGGGATCCCAAAAAGACACTCATGTTGCCCACAGCCATGTTGGGGGTCCCAGAAGGAGGTGGGGTATGTTCAGAGCTGTCCCTCTGATCATGGGAGGGGGGAGGACTCAGCCCCTGGGGCTCATCCAGAATAGCCACAAAGTCCAGCTGAGTGTTGTCGAGATCAAGAGAGTCCAGAGGGTTACACACCTGCCCTTCAGGAGGAGGGTACAAGGCTGGGCCCCCTCCCAGCCTGCCCACCTCAGGATGGCCACAGCTAGGGTTGGTGCCCCCTGCCTTGAGGGGCCCATAGCAAGTGGGTAGTGGAGGCAGAAGTCGGGGTGGTGCTGCTGCCCTATGGGAAGCTTTGTTTGCCCCTACTGCAAAATTTTCATGGCATGGTGAAGGGGTAGGATAGGAGCCTGACTTGTGATTGGGCAAGTTAGGTGCAAAGCCAGGTCCATATGTGGCCACTTGTGCCTTGGCAGGGCTCAGGCTAACCTGGGAACCCCCCAGAAACTTGGGACTCTGGTAGAGAGGGTCCTGGACTGGGGGATCTCCCCTGCCCCCTCCCTCCCACAGCAGCTCCTGTTGAGACTGGACATAATTACACACAAGCTGTGCCTTGAGCTGTCCTGTAGAATGAGTAGGGGACTCAAAATCCAGGCTGGGCCTGGGTTCTGAAGGAAGATAATCAGGAGGTGGCTGGGTATAGTTGCCTGACTGGGGATACTGGGGAGGGGGAGGCTGGGAGTAGTGGGAGAATAGAGGCTGTGAGCGTGGAGGCCCCTCACTGGGGTGGGCATTGAGGCAGGGTGCCAGTCCTGTGGAGTCAGAACCCACTGGACACCCCTGTTCCGGCTTCACCTGCACTTGTCCATAATGTTCAAGACGAGGACACTGGCCATAGGCTCCAGCTGGAGGCTTGGGGCCTGGGTACAGCCCAGAGTGGGAAGGGAACTCACCCCATGTTTCTGGGGTGGGTTCAGGATAGGAGACCTGCTGGGGACAGGGGTTGGGGCCGTAGTTGGTAGGTGGACCAGGCCCAAGAGGCAGGGAGCCTGGACCTCTAGCTCCATAAGGTTCAGCTGCTGCCCCCTCAGGTCCCGCATATCCCAGAGTATCAGCAGGCGGGAAGTCCATATAGGGGTTCAGACCACTGCCCATCACGGAGGTCCCAACCTCTGGCTCCTCCCGTAGCCCTCTGGTATCCATGGCGACATTCTCAGTGATGCTGGGGGGCTGTGGTGAGTAGACAGAGGTTGGGAGTTGGGGATCAAAGTTCCGTCCTCCTCCTGCCACTGTGGGGGGTGTGTGGACACAACCCAAGCTCTTGAACCGCTGGACTCTGGCTGGGGCAGGGCGGTCAGCAGACCGGGCTGGGTCACTGGCCCTCCGGGTGACCCCTACATTGGGGTTGTATCCTGGATACTCGGCTCGGCTTCTCCAGGGAGGTGCAGGAAGACCCCCCATCCGATCCAGGCTGGGTGCTGCAGTGGGTGGGGTACCACCTCCCCTGGCTGAAGCATATCTTGCCCGGAGCAGGTAGTGCTGGGCAGGCGTGAGGCCAGGCAGAGAGCATGCCCCGTTCTCTGGTGGTGAACCAGGGGGGAAAGGGGAAGCCAGGGAGGAGCGGCGGCTGACAGTATAGGCTGAGCTGACGCTGCTGGAGCTGCTGCTGCGGCGGTCAAGAGATACTGGGGGGCCCAGACGGCGAGACCCAGGAGTGCCTGCAAGTGATAGGTAGAAAAGGCAGGGTGGCCAGGGAGCCCTCTGAATCTCACCCTGCCTCCCCCAAGGGACAGCCTTGTCCTGGAATCCCAAGGAAGGCTCCTTAACTCTAACCACTCAGTTTTGTCTCCTCCTTCACCCATGCCCTTTCTGCTTCTGAGTCACCAGGGATTCAGGGTCGCTGTGAACAGTCCTACAGGTTGTACACTGCACAATCCTAGGGGACAGCATTTGCATCGTAGACTTTGTATATCGCAACAATTTTCTGATAGATGGAAGGAAAGCGTCCTGAGGAAGGAGGACGTTTTTCTAATTGTACAAAGGAGCTGTATAGCAGCCCTGAAGGGTGAAGTCCTCCTTCCAACCCCAGAGAAGGTCCAGATCCCAGCCTAGCAACCACCCCCAATACCCATCTCTCACCGGTGTGGGTCAAGCTGGGCAGTTTGAGGCCCCGGGGCCCTATCGGTCGGAATTGGTGTAGCTGGTCCAGCCTAAGGTTCTCAAGGCGGCGAAGAGTAGACAGACCAGTGCCAGCAATGCAAGGCCCCTCGTCCAAGCTGGACAGGTCCTCGGTGCTGCCCCCTGCATTTCCAGTCATTTCCACACCACTGTCTGTATTGGCTGCGCTGCCTGCTGGGGAGTGGTCACTGCTGCAGGATGACTGGGCCCCAGGGCTTGGCTGTGGCTTCTGTGGGGAAGATGAGAGCTAAGGGTGGCACCCATCCCCCTTCCCCACAGTTCCCTGAACTTGGTGAGTGGCTAAAGCCTGTGTCCCAGTGACTGCTTAAGGGTATAGAGAGGGCTGAGCAAGTGAAAGACAAGGGCAAACTGGAGAAAAGGTGATGAGAAGAGCCTAGACTACCTTGACTCAAATTTGGGCTCCATGACCTTGAACAATTTCTCTATGCCTGAGTTTCCTTATCTGAAAATGGGGAGAGTAAGTTCCTTTCTCATGAAGTTGTTGTGAGGAGTATGTGAAATTATACAGGCACAAGGCCTAAAATAATATACTAATTCCTATATATGAGTTTGTTGAACCCATTAAATAATTAATTACACGAAAATCCCTAGGTTTGAGGTAGCCCAAGGAGCAAAACTTGGATAAGAGACTGGGGGACCGGCCACAGAAGAGAGATTTGCACGGGAGGCGATGGACCAGTTGGGAGGGGACTAGAAAGATGTCGGCAGGGCAGGCGGGGGTGTGGAGGCAGGGGGTTGCCTCACCATGGCACCCTCTGGCACAGTCAGTCTGCTCTCCTCCCTGATGGGGCCTCCGTCCCGCTCCCTCTTGGGCTCCACTGTGGAAAGAGCCGGTGCCCGGGGCAGGGGGCCATCTCCTCGGTGCCGCTTGGTCACGTGGGCGTCAGGACCATGCACTGTCTTGACATGTTTCCGGAGCGAGCTGGGATCTGTGTAACGTTTGGTGCAGCCAGGGAGCTTACACACATAGGGCTTCTGTTGAATGGAGAGTGAAGACAGCAGGCAAAAGGATCAAAGCGGGAGAATGCAAAAGAAATGGGAAAAAGTGGTGGTAAGTGAGGATGAGGGGGGTCAGGGAGGAATGCATAGCACCCAAGGAAATAAGGAGAGTAGGGCCCTTGGAGTAAAGGATGAAAGGATCAAGGGGAAGATTAGGAAAACTGACAGCCCAGGCCTGGGAAAGATGAGGGGGTGAACCCAGGTCTGTGAGGCCTCATAAATTCAGGGGTTGAAGGGACCAGGGGTCTCTTTTAGTTAGAATGGGTCTATTTTAGTTTAGCCCTTTGGCTGGTTAGAGGTAGGGGGAGGGGTGGTAAGTGGAAATTCTTGGTTTCAGAAAGACCTTCTTCAGGTGAATTCTATGGGTCGGGGGTAGGGGGAACTCACCTCTGTGGAGTGGGTGCTGGGCTAAGGGATTTCTTATGGGGGAACCTCCCCAGTAGGTGGCTTCTTTAAGTGGGGAGGGTCTCTTGAGTGGGGCATTCACCTCATTGGAGTGGGTCCGATTCTGGTGCTTGGCTCGGTCACTGGCATTGCTGAAGGCTTTACTGCAGCCCTCGTGTTCACACATGTATGGCTTCTCACCCGTGTGTGACCGCAGGTGTGTCTTCAGATTTTCCAGGCGTGAGTATGACTTCCGGCACCCCTCAAACTAGGGGACATGGGGGTCAAAGGATTGCTCTCAGACAGAAGGACATGGAGGTTAGTGGAACCCTGAATCTCAAAAGGGACATACATCAGAGAATATAACTCAAGATGGGAGAGCACTGGGGCTTCAGAATTCCCAAAATTCAGGGACAAGGGCAGGCAAGAGCTGGGGGAACAGAAGCAGCTGGAGGCACTCGGCCTGCAGGGACATGGAGCTGAGGCAGCGAGCAGCCCCTGGTCAAACCAGGGCACGTCTCCTGCACGAGGAGCCCAGACTGTCTTAGGAGGGGTCATCCGGGGAGTGTGTGTCCTCAGTGCAGGGCTTCCCCATTAGGCAGAGTTGCAGGCCCGGTGCCTACGGCCCACTGTACTTCTAGGGGCCCACAAAAATGTTTTAATTTCTTTTAAAAACAAGGGGAAAAATTAGCTTTTAGGTCCAAGAAAGTGTTCTAATATATGATATCAATATGTTCATCTTCATACCAACCTAGTCATAAAATACAATTTTTGAATATTTGTTTATGGAGGAAGGGACCTATGAAGGCAAAAGTCAGATTGAGCCCTGCCTTGGTGGGGAGCCCCGATTTAGAAAGGAACCCTGAGCTTGCGGAGGGGGTGCCTCACCGTGCACTTATGTGGCTTCTCGCCTGTGTGTCTGCGCATGTGCACCACCAGCATGTACTGGGCTTTGAAGGGCCTCAGCTCCCTGGAGCAGCCCCCCCAATGGCACACAAACTCCTTCCGCTCTCCGTGGATGTGCTCGCTGTTGATGTGCTGAGGGAGAAGATGCAGAGGTTCTCTGAGGTTCCCTATGCCCCTGAGATCCACAACAGACCTTCCCTGGACCTCCCCACCCCACCATATCCCTCCATGGCTTCCCATCATGGGGGAAGAAGAGGCAGGAGGAACATCACAGCCCACAGCTCTGTTCTTCCGTTTCTAAAACAAAGTTACACCTCCTGAATTTCTGCCTACCCACTGGGCACCCAACCTCTGACCTCCTGCCCTTAGCCTGATTCCACCATGTCCCACCCAGAATGTCCTACAGGCTCCAGCCAGCATTCCTGTTACCCCCTGCGGCTCACATGCACCAGCTGCTCCTGGGAGTCGAACTCCTGACTGCAGCCGTCCCAGCGGCAGTCAGTCTCATACACAGAATCGTGCTCAGGCTTCTCCTCTCTCTCTAGGTCTTCCCGCCCATCCAGCATCCCCAGCAGGGGATCCTAGGGTAGGAGAGAAAATCCTAGTGTCACCTGGGTGACAGCTTTTGTTTCACTCAGGTTGCAGAGGTAAAGCTCCCCGCTCCCCCTTACCTGTGTGCCCGTGGAGTTGGGGCTGCACATATCACCTTCCAAGGGCTCCTCCGGGCACTTGCTAAGCAGCGCATCCAGCTCAGACTTCAGCTTCCCCAAGGGCAGAGGTGAGGATGGTGAAGGGAGAAGTGAGCAGGAGGAAGAGAGAGCCCAGCCAGGTCTTCCTGCCCTGACTGCCCCCACCCAAGCAGCGGGAACCCCTGGGTTGGGAAGAGACTTCCTCCTTAGACTGCACTGGTGAATGGGATGGGCGAAAGGTGGAATCTCATTTGGAAGAGACTGATTCAACCCCAAGAAGTGAACCCCGGCAGCCATACCCCTTAATTTTTCTGGCACTGAAAACTTTTACGTCCTCTGTTCTTCATTCACCTTTCCCCTAAAAAGTCTACCACCCACCCACCCTGAACTGAGGGAAATCAGGTGACAATATGAGGACTCTCACCTGGCAAGTTGAGAGGGGTCCCCGGGACTGAGGATGTGGCATCATCCCACCCTGGGTGGGGTCATGGGGACCACAGGGCTGGACCCCGAAGGAAGGCGAGGTCCCTTTTTGGTGATTCATCTGGGGTGAGAATCCCAGAGATGGGCTGAGGAGGAGGAGGAGGAGAGGCAGTTACTTAGGACTATCATCTCAGAAAGCCTCAGGAGTTCTTGAGCTCTTTGGAGGGTTTCTGGAAGACGGTATGGGAAGTGGTTGAGGCAGTCCCGGGGAAGTACTGAGGAGGGCTTCCACGCCTTTGAAGTGATAAGGATTCAAATAGGGTCAGGTGGTTTGGAGGGCTTGAGGCTTTTAATGGGGTTTGGTAGGGCCTTTAGGGGCCTCTTAGCCCGAGGCTGTCTGCACCTCATGGTGCCGATGGAGAGGTGACCATAGGAGCCCCCCGGAGATGCACAGCGTGAGTTGATGAAGGCCACGAGGGAGCTGGGTGAGGTGCGGATAACTGTCTGCAGGTCCAGGCTGGCGTCTGACAGAGGTGAGATGGAGAGAGCCCGCTTCTTGGTCAATTTGACTGCACTCCGGGGAGGAGGAAACAGTGGGGCTGGGGCAGGAAACAGGGGAGATAGATACGGTAAAGGAGCATGTCCCCCATGCATGCAGCCCATGGGTCCTGACTCTCAGCCAAAAGAAATGACACCAGACTCTGCCCTGTTGACCCCATCTGTGACCTCCTGATCATGCTCTGATTCCTTGATCCCATCTCCAAGCATTTCCTCTTCCAAAGTAGATGCCCTGCCCTCCAACTTTCTCCCTCAGGACAAGTCCCAAAGAGGCAGAAAGGAAAGAGATGTTGCCCGAAGCCTCACCCTCCGTGCAGCTGCTGGTCTCTCTGGCTGGCCCGTAACTGTGGGGGCCGGACATGAGGGTGGCCTGGTGGCAGAAGGGCAGGCCAGGCAGTCCTAGAAAAGAGGTACAGCTGGAATGGGGGTTGGGAATGGAGGACACATAAGGTCTCACCTTGAAACCCCAGGTGAGGCCTGATCCCATATTCCAAGCCCCAGTGACATGGGGCCTCAGATCTTTTTGTATATGGGAAACTGGCATGGGGCCGGAGATAGATGAGGGATCCCTGGGACTGGGTGAGAGATCTACCAGTCCTCAAGGTCCGGGGATTGGTGTACGCACTGACCTTCTGTCCCCATGCTGGGGGCCGCCTGACTGGGGAGGGGCCGGAGACAGCAGGGCTCGCCATAGCTACTGACTGGCGGTGGGGTCATCGAGTTGAACATGGTGTCTCAGAGGAGAGTGTGGGGACACTGCAGGAGGGGAAGGGAGATCTGCAAGTTATAAAGGCAGGAGAGAAATATGGAAGGTCAGATAACTAACTCAGGTGCCGAACCCTGGGCAGAGCACCTCCAAGACATCTGCCATGGGAAATCAAGTTGAAATGAGCTTCCCCCAGCCAAGGGAGGGTAAGGAGAGAAGTCCCATAGAGGTAGAGACAATCTTGGGGATCTTTGTGGGAACCGGGTGGGAGCTTTGCCTGGGTGGGGTGTGTGTGTGTGTGTGTGTGTGTGTGTGTGTGTGTGTGTGTGTGTGTGTGTGTGTGTGTGTGTGTGCGTGTGTGTAGGGGGAGTGTTGTGGACTAATTGTGCCTGTGAGCTTCAGGTGATTTTATACCATGGGCCCTCTGTTTCATCTTGTTCTGACCATGGGCCAGCTTTGAGGGGTGGGATGGGGGAACTCAGGAGGAGGAGTAACTGACCTCAGGCACTGGGCTGGCTGCTCAGCCTGAGCCCCTCTCCCTTTCTTCATTTGTTGCTCGCTGCCTAGTGACAGCCCGTCTACAACCTCTCCAGTGTCCAGCAGAGGGAGCCCTCGCCACAGCCCAGAGAGGCTGACGGGACCAGGAGGGAGCCCAGATGATCTGTCCTTTCCTCTCTAAGGCAGAAAACTGTGTGGAAGGGGATAAAGTTTCTGAGGAGAGCCTCCAGGGTCTGTTGGGTACAAAGGATGGAAGCTGGTGTTATTCAGGGGTGGTTTGAATCTGGGCGTCCGCCTAACTCTTTTGGTCTGTTTTGGGGGAACAGGAAAGGGGCTGTGAGGGAAAACTTTGGGAGAAGACACAGACACAGACACAGACAGACACACACACACACAAACACACACAAGTCATCCATTAGAGAGGAGTAGTGAGGGAGAAGAGGGTGCCGCTGTCCGCTCTTCTCCTCAAACTCCAGTTTTTACTCCACCCCGGGTTTTCCGGTCTCCCGGGACTGAGGGTGGGGTGGGGCGGGGTAGGGTGGAGAGCGACAGGGAGCGGGCCGGCCGGCGCGGTGGGTGATCCCAGGATGCTGGGATTTAGGGTGAGGGCGGGGTAAGATGGGGAGCGGAACCCGGACCCCATGACCCAGCCTGAGCCCCGCAGCCTGGGCTTTACTCTTCCTAACTCCTCCTTTACCAGCGGAGATCCGGATCCTGCAACCAAGACCTCCCAACTCGACCTTGGCACTACTTTGGGGGGGGGGCACAGCTGCCTGGCAGCTGGATGGGGGGACACTTCTCCCGCCTCTTTCCTCTATGACTCACCCAGGGGAATGAGGCGGGGGCTATCTAACGACCCCCCAAAACTAAAGAGACTGCCCCAAACATGCCTACTCAGTCATCTTCCTGCCCCAGTGCCCAGCCATAGGGGAGGCCGAGATGGAAATTGGGCGACATCCCTCCTCACCCACGCGTGCCACAGCCCACCCACGTCTCCCCTTCACATTAGTGAAAGGAAGATTTCGCCAACTTTTCCAGCTTCACAAAATTAAGTTTTTCTGGGGTGTGGATGAGAGCGCAGGATGGGGCAGGGAGCTCCACGGTTCCCTTGCTGGAGCCCTGAATCATCCTCTGTGTCTCCTAATTTTCCGGAGTCCCCCCTCGCACCCCCGCTCCCCAACTCCCAGGAGTCGGCCCCGCCTCCCTTCTCCCGGTCCCGCCTTCCCCGCCCCCGTGCCTCCTCGGCCCACCCAAGTCGCCGCCGCAGGCTCTGGCTGCAGACGGCTCCGCTTCCCCCGCCCGCCCCGGGAGCCCAGTCGAGCGAGCCGCAGCGGAGTGGAGGGAGGGTGGACTGAGAGGCGGGACACATTCTTCCCTCCTCCCCTCAGTGCATCCAGAGAGCTGGCATTGGCGCCCGGGGCGGGGGGGGGGCACTGTTGGAGAGTGGGAGTCCCCTTGGTGGGGTGAGAAAGAAGAATCCAGAAACTACAGGGAGAGAAAGTGACTAGGGTAAATAAAATAAGGTGTGTCTGGGGAGGGGGAGGGGCCAGGACACCTTAGGTTCCTGGGTATCTCAGCTGGCTTCCCAAGGGTTAACCCCTCCAGACCCCCGGGAACCCCCTAGTGACGTCAAGGGCGGGGTCTGTGCCGCCTGGCAGGGGATGCCTGGGAGATAATGGGGTGGGTGTCTCTGGACCCCGCCCCCCAAGGAAAACCCACCCTTATTCCGGCCCTTACAACTCCCCCCCGGGAAACTGCGCTGCGTTCTCCCTCTACTGGACCGTAAAGACCTATCGTATGAAGACCCCAGTTCTCCAGCGCCCTAAAACCTTCAGTCCCCAGTGTCTATGGGATCCCCTTTCCCTAATCCTGTCCCCAAAGCTAGCTGCCCAGGACGGATTGTTTCGGGGTCATGGGGCCTGAAAGAGGCTTCAGAGCGGGGAGCAAGGGCAGGCAGGGTGGTCTGAGCCAGAGGAGGGGCCTCGGTCCCCAGCTCCCGTTTGGGAGGGGGGCCAACGGGGATGCACAGGCAGGCAGTGGCCAGTGGTCCCGCCCCATCCCAGTAGGGGTCTCCCTGTGGCTGGCCCCAGCTGCCCTGGTGGTCCTGAGGTCAGAGGGTCAAGACAAGGTCTCCTCAGCTCCTCCTTAGCACCCTGCCCACAGCCATTGGGACCCAGGAGTCCAAATTCCTTGGGGAGTCTTCCTAGGGCCTAAACTAGAGACTGACTCCACCAGCCCCCTTCCTACTCCAGAAGACAATTCTTTTTCCCCAAAATACATGCACCAGCAAGCACATCTGTCACAAGACAGGTCAGAGTTTTAAGCCCAGCCGCCCCCCAGTGGTTTTGTCACCTCACACACCCTATCTAGGAGTCTCTCCGTAGCTGTTCCCTCCTTTCAGAAACACTGATGTCTTCCTGCCCTGCGCTCACAATCACACCTGGAGTTCCCTCTCTACCACGCAGACCTCCAGCTAGCCGTCCTTCCAACCTCTTCATCCCAACCTCATTAAAGTGAGATGTTCCTAACATGTGGGAGAGGCGGAGACAAAGAGATCCACGGTTGCCTGAGACAGAGACACACAGACTGTCAGAAGGAAAAAAAAAAAATACAGAGAAAGGGAGATACATTTGAAAAAATTCTCCAAACTTTCTAATATCTTGTCCCAGGCTCTCCCACTCTTATTTTGCCTCTATGCCCTAGGTCTCCCGCCTTGGCTGGGCAGAGTCCCTCGCAAGTAGAGCATCCCCTCAGGTCCCTTCCCCCACCGCTCCCAGGTGGTCCCCCTCCTGCCCCCCTTCTCACCTCCGTCTGGGCGCAGGGCTCGGGATGCGCGGTCCAGGGCTGGAGTCTGGGCTGGGGGGTGTGCGGTGGGGAGGGGGGGGGCGGACAGGGCTACAGCAGCGCAGCCTCAGGGCCACCCCCACCCCCCAACCTGGCCCCCAGCCCTCCCGCCGGCCCAGCCCGCCGGGCCGCGAGCCGGGACCACCCGCGAGAAGCGCAAACTTTTTTTTCCCTTTTGCAAAAACTTTTTCTCGCTCTAGCCGCTGGCGCGCCGCCGCTCTTCCCGCTCGCCCCTCACCTCCCTCCTATTTCCCTCCCTCTTGCCGTTCTGGAGGATGAGGCGGGGTAGCTGGAAGCAAGAGAGGGGGTGCCGGGCTTATTGCACCCCCAGGACCCCCAGGATCCTCCCCCTCCCTTGAGGCACCCTATACTGCCTAACACCCCCCCCCCCGCGCTGAACACGCTGCTGGTAGTGGGCAGTAAATCCCGGCGTGGATCCCTGGATCGGCTGCCTACGAAGAGGCCCTGAATCAGAGCCAGAAAAAACAAATTGAGATATATATTGGGGGGCGGAGGGGTGACGAAAAAACTCACCCGAGAAAAATAATATTGGAAGTAGGGTCGTCGACTTTAGTTGGTGCTAACTGAGCATTCCATAACTATCCTGTAGTTTTTCTGCCGGCCTCACCCTTTGGATAGAACATGAAGGGGTTGGGACAGATTTGGGGTGGAAACAGGATTGGGACAGAGTTGGGTTGGGAGCCCTGGGCGGAAGGTGAGGGGTCCATGGAGTATAAAAGGGAGGAGCAGTGGCTGAGGCTCTGGGTGCAGGGCAGGGCCTGTGTTCACAAAGTTGCTAAGGAACCCTGAGACTGAAGCACTGTTCCCGGAGAACTCCTACTTTCCTTCATCTCGGAGTTTTGGAGACTGGGGCCACCTCTGCACCTCTACGCGTCCCTCTCTCTTTCTGCTCTTCAAGGCTGTCTGCTCCCTCTGCTGGTCTTTCTGGCACATGACACCTTCTTCGAGTCTGATTGGAGGCAGAGGAGACTGGGGGAGGTGAAGGAGTAGGAGGCTTAGGTCCCCCCACCAAAGCCCAGCTGGGAGCCCATGCAGGGGTTGCATAACCCCAAAGAAACAGAGGGGCACACCTGCAGAGACTGCTACTGCAGAGTGGTAGTGTCTGGTAGGGGAGTGCCCTGTCCATTTGGACTTGTGTTGCCATGGTTACCGGATGCGGGGGGGGGGGGGGGGGTAAGGGGCAGCTATTTTAATCTCTCTGAACTTTCTTTATGAGAAAGGGGAGAAGGCATGGTGGGGGAAAGGAGCCCCTTCTTTTTCTGTCACCCCTCAGATAGACCTCCCACATCCTAGCTCTGCTTCCAAGAACCACGCCTCCTTGGGTCTGGAGAGTCAGTCAGTTAACTGTTCAGTCTGAGGGTCAAGGGGAAAGGTGAAGCTAGGAAGAGGTCTGAGGTCTGACAAATATATGTATTAACTGTGGGAGGACAGATAAGTAGCCCTATTTTAGCTTCCCTCCCCCACATGACTTTGACCCAGACAGTTATACCTAGAGGGTCAGGCAAGATCAATGATAACTGGAGAAGAGACCTTACACATGCCCCTTCCAGGGAGCTCTTTTTTTTTTTTTTTTTTTTTAATTTATTTTTGGCTGTGTTGGGTCTTTGTTGCTGCTCTCGGGCTTTCTCTAGTTGCAGCGAGCAGGGGCTACTCTTCGTTGCAGTGCGCGGGCTTCTCATTGCGGTGGCTTCTCTTGTTGCAGAGCACAGGCTCTAAAGGCACGGGCTTCAGTAGTTGTAGCACACGGGCTCAGTAGTTGTGGCACACGGGCTTAGTTGCTCTGCGGCATGTGGGATCTTCCCGGACCCCACGGGATCAAACCCATGTCCCCTGCATTGGCAGGCAGATTCTTAACCACTGCGCCACCAGGGACGTCCCAGGGGAGCTCTTTTAGAGCACATTGCTTTCTCCTCCCCATCCAGGACTCTAGATCAGCAATTCTCAAACAATTTGGCTTCAGTGTCCCTTTACATTCTGAAAAATGACTGAGCTTTTGTTTACGTGATTTATATCAATTTACCATATTAGAAATTAAAACTGAAAAAAGTTTGTAACACAAGAATACACAAGCACACATCCCATTAACAAAGATGTCAGGAAGGTGATGTAATCACATGTCCTACAGCCTCTGGAAAACTCCACTGTAGGCTGTTGAGATATTGAAAATTAAAAAGGCAAATAACATCTTAGTTTTATTATGAAAATTGTTTTGACTACATGAAAGGGTCTCAGGGACCTCCTGGAGGTTCCCAGGCCACACTCTGAGAACCATTGCTCTGGACCATCATCCCAGCCCTTCTTCATGACTCACACTTGTTGATTTTTTTTCCCTCATTTTTATTAGGAAAGTATAAACATTTGCCTCCCTGATGGGTCCTGCCTCCCCCAAGAAAAACCAGAGAACTTTTCAGGCTCAGCACTCCTCTCTCTGGACTCCCATTTCTGGGGCTCTCCCAAACACCTCCCATCAGCCCCTTTCCCAGCTCCCTCTTGAGCCTCCCTTCAAGCACTTCCACAGCCCTTACACTTGGCCAGCCTGTTTCCCCCATCCCAAGCTCAATGGGCCCTTGGTCTGCTTCTTCCTTCCCTCACTTGAGGACTTTCTCTCCTCTGGAGAGACTAAGTGATTTTTCTCTGCCTTCTCCTTCCCACCCTCCCTCCCTCACCTCTGCCATCTTCTCAGATGGCTTAGGGTAGGAAATCATACTTTCTGGGTAGACTCCTTTAGAGGACACACTTTTCCCATCTCCCCACACATCAACCAGCCTGGAATGTGCCAGAGTCTGGACAAGAAAGTGCCCATTTGGGTCCCAGAGGGGTCAACCCAGTCATATTGCCAGGTGACCCACTGGATGAAGGTATGGATCAGGAATCTGACGCCTCCAGACACAGATGCCCTTTGCCTAGGAACCCCTAGCTTGATCTCTTCACTCCAAACCCCCAGGTACTCTTGCTAGCTGCAGCCACAGGCCTCTACCACCATATCTGGCACATCTGTCTTGACCACGTTGCCATCACGGTCAAGGTAGAGGAGAGAGAGAGGCCTTCGGGCAGTAGGGACACAGCAGGAAGTACCCAAGGGCCAAGGGTTGTTGGCCTTGAGGAGGCTGAAGACGGCAGAATGGAAGGAGGCAGCAATGCCTGGGCTGCCAGCCAGGTGCGGGGGACACTGCCCACTGCAGTAATTCAGCTGGTACCCCTCGGGCTGCAAGATCCAGTCCCGCCATCCCAGTTCCTGGAAGTCTACATAATGGTCTCGCCTACAACATAAGGGGGTCTCAGGCTCACAGCTGGGGGTCCTCCTCCTGGCCCGGCCTGCTCCAGGCTCTTTGGGCCGGGTCTTCAGCTCCAGGAAGGGCCGCTGCTCTCCCTCTGTGTCCAGGAGCTGCTGAGTTTGGGGGGCAGCTGTGCTGTTGCCTTCTAGGGGTCTGCAGTCCAGTTGGAGTTTCAAGACACCAGACTCCTCATGCCTCAAGCCACTAGAGGGCAGAGTCAGGGCGTGCCAGCCTGGGGTTGTCAGTTGGTGCTCAGCCAGGAGGACGTGGGACCCTCGGCGTCTCCTCCTAGGGCCCCATCGGAAAATCCTCAAGGAAAGAGTGCTGGGAAGGGTGGGGAGCACGTGCAGCCAGAGGCGAGCGTGGTACAGGTGGTGGGAGCGAGGAGTGGACAGGTAGAAGGTGAGCGTGGAGCTGCAGGTGGAGGTGGAGGAGTCTGCCGGGAAGATGGAGAAGGGATTGAGGAATGCGAGCGGAGATGATGCTGTCCCCTGAGACTCCCGCAAGCCCTGCCAGCCGTTCTCCCTAACTCCCACCTTTAGAAGAAGCAGGGACTCCGAGGCCAGTCCTGCTCCAACTCCTCCTCTTCCTCCTGTACTGCGCTCCCTCTGCTTCTGCTCTCGCTGTCATTCTCCCCTCCCTCCTCCCTTTCCCCCGCCCGCTCTCTGCCTGTCTCTCCCTCACCCACCTGTGATGGCAGCAAAGCTGATGACCTGCTCCCCATTCGCTGGAACCACACTTCCCCGCTGCAGTCTCCGGAGGGCTCTGGTCAGCGCTGCCTGGGGTGGAGGATGAGTTATTATGGGACGACGGGTCAGGTGTAGCCCCTCGAGGATCTGCTGCTTGGCTAGCTCAAGGACCAGAGCTCGTTCTGCTTGGGGTGCCAGTGTGGGGCCCCCACAGGAGGGACACACAGACCCTGCCCTCTGTGCCCACACCAGTGCCCACAGCAGCACCAGCTGGAGCTGGACATCAGAGAGCCCCATGTTCCTGGTGAATGGCCCTGGGTCAGGTCGGGAGCCTCGGATGGCAGTTGCTCCTTCTGTTGAGTCTGGTTGCGTGGAGGCCAATGAGGGCACGGCGGCAGCAGACAGCAGTGCCACACCTACCCTTGGCCAAGGGTAGAGCCACCTGTCTTCTGTTGCCTGGGACTCAGGAAGGCAGACAGTGGATGGTCCGATGGGTAGCTGTGTTCAGTGTAGTCTGCCACTTTGACCCTCACAGCTTATGTCTGGCTACTGACTGGGGCCTCTCTAGAGCCAGCAGCCTAGGGCTCCCTCACCTAGTGGTCAGCAGGCAGACCTACCCTCTGAGCCCCAGGATTGGCCAACTGTGCTGCCCATCAGGTCCCTGCAGGGGGTGGAGGTTCCCCCCTGGAGCTCAGGTTTCACCATCTGGCCCTGGTCACGGAGCTTGAGGCAGGGGTAGGGGGGTGGGGGGGCTATGTGGACACGCATGATGCAAGAAGGAGGATGATTTCACATGCTCAGTCCCCAAGGTCTGGGGCTCGGGGGAGGGAACTCCATATGAGCAAGGTGTGAAGGGCAGTTTCCCCCATACCTACAGTCTGTCTAGCTTGCCCATCCACCACTGCTGCAGCAGTTTCCATGAGGCAGCTGGGAATCCCAGTGGTTATTTCTCCGGGCTGGAAGGTGAACTCTGGTCTTTTTATTTCTAGCAATGGGGCTGGGACAGTGGTGAGAGGCTGGGGGTGGGAGGAACGGAGTCCTCTTGCCCAGGCCAAGGTGGCAGTGCCACGGGGCACAGAAGTCACCCCCTGACCTTGCCTGTGCTGACCGCCCAGAGTCCAGTTGGACTGGAGCACAGTGTGGACGAGGGCTGGAGCATTGGTGGGGAGTAGCACGTTACTGTGATGTCTGGGGAAACCTAGAGAGGTGGGGGTAGTGGTGATGCAATCTTACAGCAGGGCAGAGTCCATCAAGGATGGCAGAGGGGCATGGGAGTTGGAAGGGCCTGTCCCCAGCTGCTGGTTCTCTTTCAGGGCACTGTAAGAACTGCCTAGATTTGGGATATCCTAGAAGTGGTGCCAGCCTCTGTTCATGGTGGTGGGAAATGGAAGGTTTATGGACTTTTTTTTAAAAAATTAATTTATTTAATTTATTTATTTTTGGCTGCATTGGGTCTTCGTTGCTGCGCGCGGGCTTTCTCTAGTTGCGGCGAGCGGGGGCTACTCTTCGTTGCAGTTCAGGGGCTTCTCATTGCGGTGGCTTCTCTTGTTGCCAAGCACAGGCTCTAGGCACACGGGTTTGGTAGTTGTGGCGCACGGGCTTAGTTGCTGGGCGGCATGTGGCATCTTCCCAGACCAGGGCTCGAACCCGTGTGCCCTGCACTGGCAGGTGGATTCTCAACCACCGTGCCACCAGGAAGCCCAGGTTTATGGACTTTTAAGAACAAAACATGGCCAGTACAGCAACCTTAGTCCCAACCCCAGCCCTCCTTACCACACTGCTCACTGGCTTTAAATGGCCTAACCAAGGCCTCATGCCAGCCTTTCTCCTTATGCTCAAGTTTCTTCAAGAAGCTGGGAGGAAGTGAGTGTGATTTGGAAATGTGCCCCTATTCCAATTTATTAGTCTCCCCGCTATTCAGCCAGTGGGGGCTGTCAAGAGAGACTAGTAGATATGGCACAGGGGAAGAGAGGTGGCGCCTTGGGGGCTGGGGCTCAGTACCACCAGTGTCCACCATGTGGCAGTGCTGAGCCACTGGACAGCAGCAGGCTTGGCGCTGACCAGCTTCCCAGGGAAGGGGCTGCTCTGGGGAGTGAAGAGATTCAGAGCGCTTCCCAACCTCTCACTCTGGGGACCCTGCCTCTACACCAGAAGACAGAGAAGCTGGTCCCTCAGCTCTCTCCCCTCGCCACTGCTGGAGAGCAGAAGCTGTCGTCAGGACCACATCACTGCTAACTTCGGTTTGGTTTTGGATCTCATCGCTGCTGACATGTGGCAATGGAGCGTGGTGATGGGTGCCAGGCTCTTCCTAGAAACTTAGGGCACCTGTGGTGGGGAGGGGGACAATGAGACTTTTAGATGCTCCTCTCCACCTTAGGTCTTGAGTCATATTCAAGCCCATCTGTCCAGGGCTCTCCCCAGCTCCCAGCTCCCTCTCTATCGGTCAGGCTGGTGAGTGACAGCCCTCTACCCCCTGGGGTCTGGACCACAGAACTGCAAAGCAAAGGTTTCTGCCCATGGTGCTGTCTCAGAGGGCTTACCTGTGGGTGAGCCTGAGTCAAGTGAAGCAACAGGAAGTGGCTGCAGGAGTCATTGACCCCATCTCTCCCCTCCCGTCTGTGTCAGATGCCCCCAATTTCCAGCTCTTCCTACCCTCTTGCTGCTGTGCCTGGCCTGCCCCTACCTTCCTACTGACACTTACGTCAGAACCCAGCTATAAATATGCTCTTAGCATCTTAGTCACTTTTCTCAAGAAGTGCTCCCAGGTTATAAATACCCCAGCCATCTGCCTCCCAAGCCCGCCCTACCACCAACCTGGTTGGGGGCTGGGGGTAGCGACAGGCTTGAGGGTGGGTAAGGAAGTAGAAGGAGCCTGAGTGATTATCTTGCCCGAAAAAGAAAAGCCTGACCAAGTCTAGAGTTAGGGGCCAGGGAGCTCTGGAAGAAAAGGTTTGGAAGAAGACAATTCCACTCTTTCTCCTTTTTGTCAAAGACAGAGCCAAAAAGGAAAAAGAATAATACTGATCCCTTCTAAATTTAGTTTATTTTAAAATTTGCTATTTTGTTCATCTTGGATTTTTTTGCATTGCTTTTTAAAAATATTGCATTAAGGTCCTATTTATCTTGACTGATGAATTTTTTGGCATCCCCTTAAAATTCTGTCCCCAAGGCAAGAGCCTCACTTCTCCTCACCTTAGTCTTGGCCCTGGGGACTGAAGCTATAGTTGGAGGGAGGGAGGTTAGATCTGGGGGACGGGTGGATTGGGGGTGGGAGACAGCGGTGGAAGGGGGAGGCAGAGCCACCAGAAGACTTCCTTAGATTCTCTGCTTAGATGAAGATTTCCTCAAGTCAAAGTTGGGATAACTTCCATGAGTTTGCTCCTGAAGCCCCACAGCTCAGATTTGCAGTCCCCCAGGAGGTCTCTTTCAGAGTTTCTCCTTTTAGGGTTCCATTTCCAAGGACCTCAGACCTAGATAGGCGGGGGTTATATGCTGAGCAAACACTGACATCACGTTTCCCAAAGGACACATGGGTTTTGCGCAAACTCGGCCTTGGGCTGCAGACAATATTGACCCCACGGTTCAGGGCTGTCCAACCAAAGGGAGGAGATGGTGGGGGAAGAGGGCAAAGGTCTAGAGAGGACCCAGTCTCAGAGCAAATGCCTCCCTCTCCTCACCCCAGGCCTTCCTTTTCTTCTCCTTGTCCCACTCAAGTGGCCCTTGGCCAGTTCCAGCTTCCAGACAGGACTCCGAGCTGGAGCCCTGGGGGTGAGTGAAGGGAAGGCAGCCAGCTCGGAGCCATGCCTCTGCCTCCCACCATGTGTGTGCCCACAGGTTGTCACCTACTTGCTGACTGAGCAGTGATCTGTCTCATTTCTTGGAGCAAGGACAGAGGGAGGAGAGGAGCAGGTAAAACCCAGGTCTTTATTAGCCATAAGACAAGCAAAGATGGTTCTGGGAGGGAGGAGGGGGCCTAAGAACGAAGAGGAAGCAGACTGGTGAAGGAAGAGTCATGATGTGTGGGATGGACATAATAGTTCAGCCCTAAGGAGACTGGGAGGAGAGAAAAGTGGACAGGGCAGGCAGGCTCTGTGTCATCTGGGGTGTCAGTCAGGGTCCTGGCATGACATAAAAGACCCACTCACCTGTCTGTGTTTGCATCACTAAGAAGACTTAATGAAGGACTTCTTTACGGAGGTATGGGCAGGGTTAAGGGAACCAAGGAGGGATATTGAAGCACCCAGGGACCGGCAAGAATGGAAAGCCATTACAAGCCCATAGCATGGAAGCGGTGATATCAGAACTTAGGCACAGCTGGAGCCATGGAGGGGGTGGGGAGCTAGACAGGAGTTGTAGGGACATGGATGCAGCCACAGTCACACAGAACCATGGAACCTAGGCAGAAGGAGGAGGAATAAGAAACACCCTGACCTCTGTCTTCTCCTATCCTTTGATCTCCTGCCTCTGTCTCCTCTTGGTCAAACTCAGCAGGAAGCCAGAGGCCAAAGGAACTCAGGTGAGTCAGACCCCAAGGGTACGGAGCAGCACGGAGAAGGACGAAGAGTGGATGAGAGTGTGCCAAGAGAGCCTTTAGCAGCCCATTGGGCAAGTAAGAGGAAAAGGGCTCAAGACATGGAGAGGATCGAATGTTTGGTGAATCTAAGGAAGGGACTCTCTGGAGATCCAGAAAAGCAGGGGAAGGGGCTGGGTCAACTCATCCTGCAGTGGGGGACATTGAGTAGAAAGGGCAGGGAGGCATAGTGGATTGTGGGCTGGATGAAAGTTGGGCTATGGGTATCTGTCTGGGAACCAGATGGCACTGCTCATGGTTGGAGGTGGATGAGAGTCCCTAGGGTGGCGGGTGAGCACGTGAGCTCGCTGGAGGGACTATGCTCTAGGAGAGGGGCCGGTCGTTATGAAGATGGTACAGTGACTCTCCTTAGATGACAGTGATTCTCCTTTGATGAAGATCTCCTCACGTCAAAGTTGGGATAATTCTCATAAGTTGCTCAGGAAGAGGGAGTCCATCTTCTGGACAGAGGCAGTAACGGGGCCACCCCCTCCTCTCAAGGAAGAGCGCCTCCGTCAGGGCATGTTTGCCTACCCCACCTCGGGCTGCCTGTACCACACAGACTAACTGCACCCACACGCCTCTACCACCATGTCAGGTATGTCAGTCTTGACAATGTTGCTGTTCCTATCATAGTAGAGCAGAGACAGGGGGCGCCGGGCAGTGGGCACGCAGCATGACCCCCCTCCGGCAGTGCCCGCAGCGGTGTTGGCCTTGAGAAGATTGAGCACCGCGGTATGAAAGGAGGCGGCAATGCCAGGCATGCCTGCCACGTGCAGGGGGCACTGCCCTGTGCAGAAGTTCATTGCGTAGCCCTCAGGCTGGATGATCCAGTCGTGCCAGCCAATCTCACGGAAGTCCACAAAGAACTCTTGTCGACAGCACATCCTGGACCCACCCTGGCAGTCGATGCCTCGCCGGCGAACGCGGTGCTTGCCCCCAACTCTTACACGGGCTGTCACAAAAGGCCTATGGGCAGCCCCACCCAGGATGACTGGGCTCCAGGCTACCTGGCCTTCAGGGACCAGCTCCAGGATCAGGTGCCCCTGGCTGCAGGCAGCCTGAGCTTCAGGCCCCAGGAGGAGCTGGTGCCAACCACTGTCATCCACCTCCAGCAGGTGCTGAGTGGCGAAGGTGAGGTTGGTGGCATGTGGGCTGAGCACGAGGACCCTCACCTTCAAAGTCCACGTGGTATTGGGAGGGAGCTGCACAAAGAACATGAGGCTGGCCTGCTGGACCTCCAGGCCGCCAACAGTTCTATCAGAGGAGAAGTGGAAATCAAGACGAGTCTGGTCGATGTTGGAGAGGCCTGTGGACACAAGAAGCCCCAGTCAGTGGCTTTCGGAGTCAATTCTACCAACTACATATCTATTCTCAGCATGCTTGAATTCCCTTTGTTCTTTCTCGACCACACTGTTGGCATTGTTAACTACCCCTTCCTTCTTAAAAATCTTTTCTCTCTTGGTTTCCATGACACAACTCTCATGATTCTTCCTTGATTTTCTTTGCTGGCTTTTCTTTCTCTCACCATCTCTCCAATGCAAGAGTTCTCCAGGGTCTGTCCTTGACCTTCATTTCCTTTTTTTTTTTTTTTTTTTTTTGCCATGCAGCATGTAGGATCTTAGTTCCCCGACCAGGGATAGAACCTGCGACCCCTGCAGTGGAAGTGAGGAGTCTTAACCACTGGACCGCCAGGGAAGTCCCATTTCCTCTTACTCTACACTGAGAGGAGCTCTGACCCACACTCACAGTCAGCCAACACAAATTTTGTGCTGGTGATTCACAAATCTGTATGTCCAGTCCAGACCATTTTGCACCTTGGGAATCACCAAGCTTCAGGCCTAAACTTCTAACTGCTTAATTTTGCCACATCCTGCCAGCATATTAAAATCAATTTATCCCACGTGAAAATCATTATTTCCTCCCTATGTACCTCTCTTTCCGTTCTTAGAACTGGTGGCATCATTACCTTCCTTATCACCTTTAGAAACTCCCCACATCCAGTTCCTCACCACAGTGGTTCTAACGGCTATGCATTTCTTCCTGTACCTGTTACTGTTGCCCAGTTTCCCCTCTTCATCCTTCACCTGACCTATTGAAACACATTAATTGGGTTTCTGTTCCCTCCACTCCTGCTCTTGTCAGGATCACTAACACCTTCCACGTTGCCAAATCCAATGGTTTCATCTCTTTATGTTCATCTTACCTGACCTCTAAGCAGTGTTTGACACAGTTAACCATCCCTTCCTTCTTGAAATAATTTCCTCTCTTGGCTTTCATGACTCTGGCCACTCCATCTTGGTCTCTTTGGCTGACAGCTCCTCTTCCTCTGCCTGACCTCTAAATGTTGGAGATCCTAAGCTCCCTCCTCTTCTCTATCTATACTCTCTCCCAGAAAGAACCCATCAATTCCCCTGGCTTTCAATTCCATCTATATGCTGACGACTCCCAGATATCTATATCCATGGCCCTGACCTCTCCCTGTGCCTAGGCTTGTATATCCAGCTGCTGATCTGATATTCCACTTGGACAACCAATGCTATCTTAGACTTTTCATGTTCAAAGAAGAACTCTAGATTTATCCCCCGCAACCCATATCTGTTCCTTCTTCAATCTTCCCCTTCCCCGTAAATGCACTGCTTAAACCAAAGTCTTGCTTGCCCTCATTCCCTTCTTTGAAATTATCTGCAGACCTGTCAACTCTATCTCTAGTTCATAATAATTTCACTTAACCCCACCTCCTCTACCATACATTAGTTCAACCCACAATCATCTTTTTCTTGAACTATGGCAATAGCTTGCCAAGTGGTCCACTCTTGTCCCCAAAACCATTCTTCACATATCAGCCGGAGTGACCTCTTTTTTTTTTTTTGCCGTGCCTTGTGGCCTGTGGGATCTTAGTTCCCCAACCAGGGATCAAACCCGTGCCCGCTGCAGTGGAAGCACAGAGTCTTAACCACTGGACCGCCAGGGAAGTCCCAGAGTGATCTTTTTATAACATAAATCTGATCAGCTTAATCCTCTCAGCTTAAAACCCTTCAAAGGCTTCCCATTGCTATTTGAATAAAAGCTAAACCCTTTGACATAGGAAACACGTATGATTAGGCATTCTGCCATTTAATGACTATATTCTACCTATACTGGCTTTTCTCTGTTCCTTGAACTCACCAAACATGGACCCACCTCATGGCCTTTGCACTTGCTGTTTCCCCTGCCTGGAATATCTTTCCAAGCTCTTTGAATGACTGGCTCCTTTTTGGCATTCAGCGCAAATTCACCTCTTCAGAGAGGCTTCCCTGACTAACCTAGCTAAAGCAGCTTTCAACTCTACCCTCATCTCTTTAATACATTATCCTGCTTAATTGTCTTTATAGCCACTGTCACTCTCTGTAATCATCTTGGTTTTTTGTTCATTTGCTTCTCCTCCCCTCCTCTTCTCCCCCTCCCTGCTCCCAGCTAGAATGTAAACTCCATGAAGGTAGAGATTGTGCCTGTATGGTTTACCACTGTATCCCTAGTACCTAGTACATAATAGGCATTCAGTTAACATTTGGTGAGTGAATGGTCTTTCATTCTTTAATTCTTATTTTACACTGACACAATAATTATTTTCCAAAAAGGCTAGATCATAAAATTCATGGTTTCAAAAACTTTATTGATGAATAAAACCAAACTCTTTTAGGAGGCAATTAAATGCCATTATGCTTTGGCCTTAGCAACCCTTATTTATTTATATTTATTTATTTATTTTAAGTAAAGGATGCTTTATTGTGAGAATGCCACTGATACTCTCATGGGCATAAAAGAGCAGAAAATAAGGTTCATCTAGACTTAGTGTGAATTGTAAGGTCTGGAATAAGGTTGCCCTTGACAGCTCTCAGAGCCAACAAGATCTCTCTCATCTCACTCTCCCTATGTAAGTCTACTCCATTCTTCTCTTTCTGTGGATCTACCTCTTTTGCTTCCCTGTCACCTTCCTCAGGTCCCAAAATGGTGGCCCTAGCTCCTGCATCTACAGAACCTTTAACTTAGCTCTTCCTAGCTAAGTGAGCTGATCTTTCAGTGTTCCAATTCCAAAATCCTAAAAGAAGAGTCTGATTGACCCAGCTAATCTTTTCTTGCTAGGTCACCAGCACCCAACATTTAGAACCTCATAAGTCACCCCAGTTATGGTAGGCAGACACAGGACCAGCAGGGGCTGTGATAGACCATTACATTGTTGACCCCCAGGGAACAACACCTCCCAATGTTCATGGTTTTGTGCAATCCCTTCCCATATTAATTCTGGGCTTGGCATGTGACTTGATTTGGCCAATGAGACGTAAGCAAGCACGATGCAAGCAGAAACTTAGTAAGTACTTACACTTTGAGGTAGGAAAACGTTAATGCTTTAAAGAAACTTGGGCTAGACTACTGAATGATGAGAAGCCATCTGGAGACTTCGGAGAGACCATCTTAGATGTTCTAGCCCCATCTGAGTTCCTAGCTGAACGCAGTTGCTTGAATGAACTCAGTTATACCACATGGAGTGAGAGAACTGTCCAGAATAAGTCCAGTCAAATTACAAAATCACAGAAACTATTGAATTTTTTTGTTTTAAGACTCAGTGTTTGAGCTGATTTGCCGTATTAATGGATAACTAAAACAGAAATTAGGATCAGAAGTGGGGTACTCCATAGCAAAGACCTAAAATATGTAGCATTGGCTTTGGGACTGGGTGGCAGCCAGAGGATGGAAGGACAGCAGGGAGACTGTTAGTGAAGTCTGGAAGGACAGTGAGGAAATTGCTACTGGAAGCTGGACAAAGGAGAACCTGTGTTATGTATTGGCTATCGTCTCTGGTAACTGGAAGCTAGAAATGGTATCTAACAGAATTGTGAATTTAGCTAAAGATATTTCCAGGCAGAATGCTGAAAATGCCATTTGGCTTATTTTAGCTGCCTATGATAAGGCATTTCAGGAGTGAGATGAACTAAAAAACGAACTGTTCAATTTTCAAGCAGAATTTAGAGAAAACATTTCCAATAGGACTTGCTAGATGGAACAATAAAATATTTTTTTTCATCCCTCAACTCTCTGTCTGGCAAAAAGGTTATCAAACTAATAAATGGTCTCAGGGCAAAAACCAAATCCAGGGCACTGCCAGTAAAACATAGCTTCAGAGCGAAGATCAAAATAATAAAGGGGGGGCTTCCCTGGTGGCGCAGTGGTTGGGAATCCGCCTGCCAATGCAGGGGACACGGGTTCGTGCCCCGGTCCGGGAGGATCCCACGTGCCGCGGAGCAACTAAGCCTGTGAGCCACAACTACTGAGCCTGCGCGTCTGGAGCCTGTGCTCCGCAGCGGGAGAGGCCGCGACAGTGAGAGGCCCACGCACCACGATGAAGAGTGGCCCCCACTCGCCGCAACTGGAGAAAGCCCTTGCACAGAAACGAAGACCCAACACAGCCAAAAATAAATAAATAAATAATAATAATAAAGGGGGAACTGTAAGACCCTTTGTTAAGATCTAACATCTTTGTTAAGATCTGAAATTTAAGATGTTCTGTAGACCCTCTCAACTAGACAGAGGGCTTCTAAGAATCTTAAGAGTGTTATCTCACTTGTAAGAGGGTATCCTGACTTGTAACCTAAAGAGGAGTGTCTGTCTTGATAGAGTGGAGTGCCTTTTGTCTGAGTGAGAAGACTGTAATTTATTATTTAGAAGGCTCACAGAGTGTTAAAGAGAATTTTAATAGTGAAAGCAGCACCAGTTTGGACTAAAAGGGACAGAGATGATTCAAAATGAAAAGAAGTCTCCAGGCTCCCAACTTCTTTGGGCAGCATGCAGGCCGAAAAAACTACTTAGCTGCAAACACAGGTCATTTCCTATTTAAAAGGAAAGACATCTCAGAGGGTGGCACTAAGAGCTGAGAGAATGGATATAGAAGTCTAGGGGAGCAATGGTAGGCTCTCCTTAAGAGGAGAGGAAAATCCTACCAGTGGGCAGAACCAGGCCCTAACCAAAGGAATTCTGGATTTGGGGTAGACTGAGATATGTGGCTGGCCGGGTGTCAGAATTTTCATGGACCAGTGACTGCTCTGCGTCTCCCTCCCCCATTCGCCATTTGGAACAGAAGTATCTATTTATTCCATCCCTGAATCAGCATTGTATGTTAGGTATGTGGGAGGCAGATAACTTGAATTTTTAGGTCGTAGGCAGTGTTGTGTTGGTAAATATTTAACAACTGGATTCCAGAGGGGGGAAAAAAGGCCCTGATTTGTAGTGTTTGCCAATTTCTGCGGTATAAATTCTCCCATCCTGGCCAATTTCAAACTATCGATGTGATGCCACTGGATGCACAGCTGGGAGATGTTCACCATCAGCTCTCATGAGCCAGTATGAGCCAGTTTCAGGACACCATTGAAGGCTCCTACCCGAGTTTCCCCAGGGCCCCAAGCTCTCTCTCTTCATATCTCCAGCAAGAACAATTCTCAGATCTTTCTTTCACACGATGGTGGAGATGATAGCTTAAATTGGAATTGAAAACTTCAAACTAAAACATTTAAATGTAAAAGGTAGAATCCAGGCATCAGTCATTCTCACCTCCAAGTTCATTTCAGGTCACACCCCCTGCAGCCTAAATGCTGTATTCATTCATTGATTAGCAAATATGTGGAAAGTATATAGACTTTGAAGTCAACGAGAACTGTGTTTGAATTCTGCCCCTTGTAAGCTGTATGACCTTGGCCATGTAAATTATCTTCGAGTCTCAGTTTCTGCATTCTTAAGATGGGAATGATAAAGTCTACTTTATGGAGTGATTGTAAGGATGAACTGAGAGGAGGCAGGTACACTAAATACCTGGTAACCGTCATTACTGTCACAATGTGCCAGGAAACTGGGCTAAGTATCAGGGATAGACAGGTGAAAAAAAAAACCAACCAGGATTTTGGTGTTCATGGCCATTTGTCCACCTTGTGCTCATCCACTCCAGACTACTTTTTAACTCTAAAT
The DNA here is from genome assembly GCF_009873245.2 of Balaenoptera musculus. Lineage (NCBI taxonomy): Eukaryota > Metazoa > Chordata > Mammalia > Artiodactyla > Balaenopteridae > Balaenoptera > Balaenoptera musculus. The sequence goes on along the minus strand of NC_045794.1, from coordinate 45,784,646 downwards.
GCAGTCCGTTTCTTTAGACTTTTACTCATGTTTTTCCATTTAGGATGTTGTTTACCATTTTCTACCCACTGAAGTCAAACTTACTCTACAATGCCAGCCAATTTGCAAACTTCTTCTGAAAGACTTCCCTGACTTACCAGGTCCCAGTGAATTACTTCTGGCCCATTAAGCACTTGTGCCCTCATCTAGCATTTATTTCACTCTGCCTTATATTCTAAGTAATTTATTCCCAGCAGCAACAACTAAACCCCTCATGGGCAGGAGCTGAGTCTTCTACTTTCAGTTCCCTCCCACCTTATCCTTTCTAAGTACATTACCTGTATTAGCTCACTTAATTCTCTCAACTATCCTCTCATTATCTCTGTTTTGCAAATGAGAAAACTGACTATTAACAACCCAGGACACATAGAAATAAGTGGCTGAGCAGGGATTTGAGCCCAGTGTATCTGGCTCCAGAGTTTGTGTTCTTAATCATGAGCAGAAACCCCCTTTTGAACTAGAATAGGGTCTCATCCATCACTGGGGACTCTAGACATGGTCGAGCTGACCTACAGAATGGTTTGGCTGTTTATTGAGCATCTACTATATTTGCAAGAGGCAGAGTGGTAGAGTGGTCAAGGTCATGGATTCCAGACCCAGGCTGTCTGGCTCTACCATCTACTGGTCATGTGACCTTGAGCTAGTTACTCAACCTCTTTGTGCCTCAGTTTCATCACCTCTAAAATGGGGTGACAATAGTATTTGCCTCACTGGCTTGTTGTGAGGCTCTCAAGGAGTTAGTATATTTAAAAGGCTTAGAACACAGTAAACACTGTATAAGTGTTATCTATTTCTACTATACACTAGCCTCTGATGATAATGCGAGGAATAAATGACAGTTCCTGACCTCAACGGGTTGCATTCTATGGGAAGACAGACTTCATAGAAAACCTGGAAACAGGCAATTCCATAAGGAAGGTCCAGGTTCAGGGTGAGCGTGTGGGGGCCACCAGAGAGGGAGCCCCTCACCTTCAGGTCAGGGTGGGTTTTTTCAGGATGGGAGTGCTGGATCTTGAAGGGAGTAGATGCTGACCAAGGGAAAGGGGCCAGGATTGGGAAGGGCCTTCTAAACCTAAGAGAGAAGAACTTGCAAGAAGCTTAGAGGCCAGAGAGATCACTTGTTTGTGTCTGGTTCTCAGATCCTGTCTCTGAATTCTCTCTTTTTTTTTTTGGCCGCGCCTTGCAGCTTGTGGGATCTTAGTTCCCCGACCAGGGATTGAACCCGGGCCCATGGCAGTGAAAGTGTGGAGTCCTAATGACTGGCCCACCAGGGAATTCCCCTGTCTCTGAATTCTTGATCTTCTTTCCAGCTGCCCACTAAATTCTCTAACCCCTCTCCCCTCTATGGAAGGAACTCTCTCGTCTTTATCCTCTATCCTTTAAATACCTTTCTGAGTCCTGTTTTGGCCTTTTTCTGACGTGGGGACCCGAGGTAATCAAGGCAAGGGGACAGGAGTAGGGTGGAGAGGTATTGTAATCCCAGTGTTTTACTTTTCTTCCTTTTACCCAAATGATGTATCTGGGGGAGTGGGGTACAGAGAGGCTGGATCCCAGGGCCAGAGGGAGGACAGACTCTCCAGCTCCCAGACCCTGGTCCAAGCCCAGGAAATGTCTGGGCTCACATCATAGCCTGTGGAAATTTGTGGGCCTGCAGAGAGAGGAGCCATGGGAGATAGGGGCAGGCAGTCTCAAAAGAAATGAAACGTACCCGCTTCCCAGGTGCCCATTGGTCAAGTCTAAACTACAAAGAGAGAGCCTGGTGGCGGAGGGGTGGGGGGAGCCTGGGATTGGGAGATTACATGCTGTGGAAGGCAAGAGTTGGGATGGTTTTGGGGAGAAAGTCAGGCGTCAGATTGGGGAGGAAGTTTTTCCTTTCCTTAAGAGATCGGGTTTGGGGGAAGATCTACAGACCAAGAACCCACCTGTCTCAGCAAAGCTGATGATCTCATACTCCTGTCCCCTGTCTGCTTCTGGAAGAGCCCCCTGTGGGGACCCATGGAGGCGCTGCAGCGCAGTCCTCAGAGCAGCTCGGGACACAGGCCGGCTCAGTGTTGGGCGCTGGCTGAGGTGCAGCTTGTCCAAGATGCTTCTCTTGGCCAGGTTAAGAAGCAGCTCCCGCTGGCTCTCCAGGTCCAAGGCGGGCCCCCCACATGCCAGACACTGACTGTCAGCTCTGGGAGTGGCCACTGCGTCTGGAGCCAGGAACAGGAAGGCCAGGAGCAATGAGGAGGTCATTGCTGGGGAAGGCCTTCCTTGAGCAACACAGTTGAGATAGAGCCGCAAACCCTGGGGTTCAGGGTCTCCACAGCTGTGGTCTCAGCTCCCTCCCAGCCGCCAGGGGCCCTGGAAGGAGAGTGTGTCCAGCTGGCATTACTCCTGGTTGCAGGGGATAGAGCAGTCAAACATCCAACTTGAGAGATGAAGCCAGTTACAGGTAGAACTTGGCAGAAGCCATATAGTCAGTGAAACTACAGAGTGGGGGATGTGAGGGGAGGTTGGTTTGTTTGGGGAAAGAAATGTCCCTGGGCCAACTTTGGGAGATAGTGGGTTACCCATGTGAGCTGCCAGGTCTGGGAACAAAGGTTAGAGATGAAATTCCTCTTCAGATCAACAGCCTTGCTCGGAAGCCTGGCAGTGGGGGGCGGAGGTAGGGTGCGGAGATCAGAGGTTTTAAGATAGAATGTTAAAGAATGACTTTCAAACAAGAGGGGGTCATTGGCAGGACACTTTAGGGCATTGTCATGCAGGTTGTTGTTTTTTGTTTTTTGTTTTTAATTTATTTTTGGCTGTGTTGGGTCTTCATTACTTGATTATGGGATGCTACCCCTAGGGGTGTTATACGATATACAGTATACCTACCATTTTACCTTTCTTTTCTTTTTCTTTTCTTTTCGCTGCGCTGTGCGTCTTGCGGGATCTTCCCCTCGGCTGGTGGGATCTTAGTTCCTCGACCAGGCATTGAAACTGGGCCCTCGGCAGTGGAAGTGCAGAGTCGTAACCACCGGACCACCAGGGAATTCTCCATTTTTCCTTTCTAAAAGTTGAAATTTTCTGAATTCTGAAACATGTCTGGCCCTATGGATTTTTAATATGTAATTATAGATCTGTATTGATTATCTGAGAGTTTTGAGATTTAAATAATTTTGTAAAGCACTTTACAGTGGCTGGCACAGAGTAAGTGGCTTAATAAAAGTTTATTATTATTCTTGCTACATAGGTTTGTTTGTGGGCCAGAGTACCCTCACCTCTAGATGTGCTGAAGAAATTCTGCCAATATTTGCCCTTCTGGACTCTCCTTTCTTAGAGGCCATGTCCCCAATCACCATCTGTAGTGCAGTCACTTAAGTCATCTCTGCTGCTTACCACTATATTCCAGCATTGCACATAGGACCTACAATATAATATAGGTGTTTAAAACATATTTATTGAGTGAATAAATTCTAGAATACAGGCTTACAGGCTGGTTATAAGAAGTTACACTCAAGTCACCTAGATTGAATTTTTGTGTGTCACAGTTTCTTAGCCCCTTCAACAGGGGCTGATCTTTTTTCTTTTTTCTTTTTTTTTGCCGAGTGGCATGTGGGATCTTAGTTCCCCAACGAGGGATCGAACCAGAGCCCCCTGCATTGGAAGCACAGAGTCTTAACCACTGGACCGCCAGGGAAGCCCCTCTTCTTTTTTAAGCACTGTGATAGAAGTAGATTTATTATTCAGTTTCTAGTATAAATTTATTTATTTATAACATAAGGGTTTTATTGAGATATAATTCACAGAGCATAAAATTCACCCTTTAGAGTATATAATTCAGCGGTTTTTACTACATTCACAGAGTTGTGCAACCACCACCACTAAGAATATTTTCATCATCCCCAAAAGAAACCCTGTACCTATTAGTAGTCACTCTCTAATAGTTTCCCAGTCTACAGGGACTGATCTTATATCTAACATTTTAATATTCCTAATTTCATTCATGGATATAACTTTATCTTGAGGTTGGGGGAGGTAGTTATACTGCTATTTGTTTCATGTCTTAACTACAGTATGTAGTTCCCAGACCCCCTCACATCTGAAGACTTCAGTTGCTCCCCTTCTCGCTGGCAAATAGTTGGGGAAAAAGAGGTTAGCAAAAGCGGGGGAAACAGAGGAGGGCTTCTCTTAGGGCTGGATGCCTCATGTTTCTGCCTTAGCTGTTCTTCAGTTACTGCATTTGTCCCTAAAAGACCCAACTGTTTCACTCTGCATTACGACACACAGGTCCTTTGAAACCTGCCCTTTCCAGTTACATTTCTAATAGTGCAGTGATTAAGAGCAGGCTTCGAAGATAAACTGTCTCAGTTCAAAATCTGGGATTTTGGTGCCTCAGGGCTCCTTATCTTACAAAATGAGCATAACAGTAATACCTGTTGTTTTGAGGATTAAATGGAAATAATAGCTGTAGAATGCTACATATTCTATATACATACATACATAACACAAATATTAGCCATTATTTCCTCCTGGCTGTCATTATCTCCTGCCTCCAACTTGAAAACCTGGAACTTGCTGATTCTTTTTTTTTTTTTTTTTTTTTTAAAGGTTTGCATTTTTTTTTAAATTTATTTATTTATGGCTGTGTTGGGTCTTCGTTTCTGTGCGAGGGCTTTCTCTAGTTGCGGCAAGCGGGGGCCACTCTTCATCGCAGTGCGCGGGCCTCTCACTATCGTGGCCTCTCTTGTTGCGGAGCACAGGCTCCAGACGCGCAGGCTCAGTAATTGTGGCTCACGGGCCCAGTTGCTCCGCGGCATGTGGGATCTTCCCAGACCAGGGCTCGAACCCGTGTCCCCTGCATTGGCAGGCAGACTCTCAACCACTGCGCCACCAGGCAAGCCCCTGGAACTTGCTGATTCTTGAAGGAAAGGAGAAGTTCTTACCTCTATGACCTTTCTGGAATCTCCATTCTTGCCTTTCTGATGAACTCCTACTTATATTCTTCAAGGTTAACTGAAATTTCACCTTTAGCTTCTCTGTAGCTTACTTAATCTCTTACATCTAGGAACTAATTGCTCCTTCTTGTGTTTCCATAGCACATTGAACACCTCTCTATTATAGCACTTACATTATACTATAATTTTTTTGTTTCCTACTGCAGTTCCTGTCACATAGTAAATATTTAATGGTTGAATTCTATCAATGTAAGACTACAATGCTTCTTTGAGGGAGTTGGTCAAGAAACGATGCAAATACATGTAATTAGTAGCTAGATTGATTCTGCCTAGAATGGTCAGTGTGGGGAGGTTGCAAATTTTTCTTTTTTTTTTTTAACATCTTTATTGGAGTATAATTGCTTTACAATGGTGTGTGAGTTTCTGCTTTGTAACAAAGTGAATCAGCTATACATATACATATATCCCCATATCTCCTCCCTCTTGCGACTCCCTCCCACCCTCCCTATCCCACCCCTCTAGGTGGTCACAAAGCACAGAGCTGATGTCCTTGTGCTATGCGGCTGCTTCCCACTTGCTATCGGTTTTACATTTGGTAGTGTATATATGTCCATGCCACTCTCTCACTTGGTCAGGGAGGTTGCAAATTTAAGATGACTTTTTAAAAGAGAACTGTAGGTTAGAGGGTGGTGGCGGGAAGAAGTGATTTTAAATGGGATGTACTTAAACCTACTTTACTTAAATTTTTACATCTGGAAAAAATGGACATTTACCTACCACATGATCTTTATCCATTTATACCACAAATATTTACTGCATATATACTGTTTCGGGAGCAGGAGTCACTGTCCTAAGTGAAAGGCTACTTTGAAAGTGCTCTGTAAACTTAAACTACAGTTATTAGTATTATGTTTAAATCAAGGGTGAATCTGACAGACTTGATGGGCTTCAGGTGAACTGAGGGTCGCAGTGGATCTGCACTGGCGGCTGAAGACACAGGTAACGCGAAGGCGACAGAGCGAACGCGTGTGTCGGACAGCACAGCGTGTGCGTGCGGGCTGGGGAGGTGGGTGAGTAGGCAAGGGGCGTCTGTAGGCGTGGAGACATGCACACAGGAAGCAGGGACGCTCCGGGCGCAAGACGCGGTGACGATTACGCCGGACGTGGTGACGTAGCGCGCAGGCCGCAGCGGGGGGCGGACTCTGGGCCTTTCTTCCCCTTCTGATTTTCCCCCTCCCCCCTTTTCTCCCGTTCCGGGTTTGGTTCCTCCCTTTTCTCCCCCTCTCCCCCCTCCTTCCCAAGCCCCTTTCCCCTCCCCCGCCCCAGTCCCCCCTACTCCCCCGCCCTGGGCCCCGGGGAAACCCCGGCCGAGAAGAGTCCGCCCCCAGAAGCGCGCCGCCGCCGGCCGTCGGGGCCGAGCCGCAGCCGAGCGGCCGTGAGCCCGGGCGGCGGGCGGAAACGCGGGCGCCCTCCCCGCTACGGCCCGCGTGAGGTGAGGCCACCTCCCGGCCAAGGGGGCGGGCAGCGCGGGCGGCCCGTGGGGAGGGGGCGTGGCGGCCGCGCGGGCTGCCGGGCGGGCGGAGGCCCCCGGTCTGGGTCCCCGCGCTGGTACTTCCCGGACCCGCGGGCGGTGGGTCAGGGCCCGAGCCTCCCGTGAAGGACGGCCCCGAGGCCAGAGACGCCCCAAGTGTGGTCGGGGAGCGCAGGCGAGAAGCGAGGGGCGCGGGGCTGAGGGTGTGGGGCTGGCGCCACCTGTGGCCTGTGCGGTGGGACCTAAAAACTGTTGCGCCCTTGTGGTGCTCGGGGGTGACTAGCTCCATGTGTTTCTTGGGTCTCCGTTTTCCTTTGAGCCTTGGAAAAATGGGAGGGAAAGGTGTTGGAGTGTTTCAGATTATGCTGGTGTCCGAGTTCATTGGACAGAGATTTGAGTTGGAACGTACAGGGAGATGGTTCTGGAGCTTAAAAGTTGGGCCTACGCTAAGCTCGTAACTAACTCTTGAGGCTCTGAAAACTCTTCTCGATTTCGGTTACCTGTAGAACCCAAAATTTCAACGTTTGTGACCATTAGCCTAGTAAGTCCACAGAATATTTATTCACTCAAAGTGAATTGTTCTTGGATAATGATGAGAAATGATCGAATAACAGTCCCAGAGGTTCATTAAATCAAAGGGAGGTGTTGGAAAATTTAAATTCAGCTCTCAGTTGGATGAATGTCCTTTTATATATATATTTTCAAAGAGACTTAACCAAAATTGAGACGCCTGAGCCTTGTCTATGTTGGTAGGCAGCATGGAGACTGGGGAGGAGGGAGGTGACAGGTTCCACTTCAAGAATGTCACACATTCCTTGCCTTTTTATTGTATTTTTGGATAGTCAAATTGGCACTTGAATCAGTTGTTTATGGCTCCTCTTTCTTCCTAATGTTTTTTTTTTTTCACCTCTCGTTTTATTTCTCCTGTTTTTTCCCCCCTTTTTGGAGTCTGGGACATCAAGACTGAAACGGCTTAAATAGTGGTGGAAGGTGGTAGTAGTTAGTCCATTCAGTTCACTTTTAGTTGTATTTTTCCTCCCTGTTGCAGTTCTCCACAGGGTTGAGAGAACAGAGAATCTTTCTTGAAGGTCGGATGAACTGTCAGCGAAAGTTGTATTTCAGAGTTTAAGTTCCAGTTTCGCGTCCACTCTAGGATCTACACTGTAGATCTTCAATTTAAAACAAAAATTAAAAAACTTGCACATATAAGAATAGGGTGCCTGATTTTTTTTAATTGAAAGAAGTCTGAAGAGGAGTTGGTTACCTTCCTCTATCAGAATAAAAATCAGAGACTTTACAGTCGTCTTTAAAGTCCAAGATATGTAGCAACCTCCCCCTCCCCCCCCCTCCCGCCCCAAACATATTCACTGGTCTCCGCTCTGTTCCTTGAGCACATCAGGCACACTTCTGCCTCAGCAGTTGGCACTTGGGTCTTCATGGATCACCTTTTCCGTGTAAACCTGCATAGCCTTGTGCCCTCACCTTCAGGGCTTTACTCAAATAGAGGGCTTCACTCTAACAGTGACATTTCTTCAGCTATCTATATTGCAAAGCCATTCCTCCACATATATTTACATAACTTCCTATCCCATTTTGCTTTATTTTCCTCCTTACCCCTTATCAACCTATAACATACTATACATATTTAGTCTCCCGCATTAGAGTGTAAGTTTCATGAGGTTTAGATGGTCTTGTTTTGTTAGTTGCTGTATCCTCAGCCCTTAGTATAGCCCTTGATATGCAGTAGGTGCTCAACAAATTTATAGATTGAATAGGTAAAGAAGAGGTTTTTTTTTTTAAAGATTTATTTGTTTTATTTTTATTTTTGGCTGTGTCGGGTCTTAGTTGCGGCACAGGGGGGGATCTTCGTTGAGGCATGCGGGCTCTTGGTTGTGGTGTGTGGGCTTCTCTCTAGTTGTGGCGTGCGGGCTCCAGGGTGCGTGGGCTCTGTAGTTGTGGTGCACAGCTTCCAGAGCGCGTGGCCTCTAGTTGAGGCGTGCGAACTCGGTAGCTGTGGCACACAGGGTTAGTTGCCCCGTGGCATGTGGGATCTTAGTTCCCTGACCAGGGTTCAAACCCGCGTCCCCTGTGTTGTAAGGCAGATTCTTTACCACTGAACCACCAGGGAAGTCCCCAAGAAGAGGAGTTTTATTCTTGAACTCTCTCATTGTCATAAATGAGAGACATGTATTTCCACTAGGATTTTGTAAGGTATTTACTGGAAGAACTTGAGTTTTTTTTGTGTGAGTTCTTGCCACGTTTCTGTTTTGACAGAAGTCTTGTGCTTTCAGGTCATTGAGTGAAAGCACTTTGAAGGCAGAGAGGATGGAGTGTGGTGTTGGTGGTCTCCGAGGAAGATTATCTCAGATTTCATGTGGCTAGAATTTTTACTGTTTCAGGCTCTTGCCTTGAGGTTTGTTCACATCTCTGATGAGACGAACATCACCATCCTTACCTCTTTGGCCTCAGAGAACTGAGTAGGCTGGTTCCACTTTGAATTTTTCAGTACACTGAAGATGTTAATATTTATGGTCTGGGCTGTATGGGTTAGATTTTTTTCCCCCATTCATGTGGAGACAGTTGAGCTTGAAAACTTGGAAGAATAGCTTTCTTTAACAATGGTGGAGTGTTCGGTTTTGGGGAACATCTGATCCTTTTTTCTACAAATCCATTTGTGGGGTCATTTTTAGCAACTAAATTATATTAAGTTTGAGGGTAAAAAGAGCAGGCCCCCTGAGTTGTGTGGTTTATCCCTCATTTATTTTTTCCTTTCTCATTTCTTGATTGGTGTATTTGTTACCTTCATTGATCTTCTGGCTAGAGTGGCCTGGATGAGATTTCTCTTTGGGTCAGTCCTGGCAACTGTTTTCCAGCTTAGGAAGGCAAAGCGGGCGAGGTAGTGCTTTTAACACTTTGTAGGAATGCTGGTTGCAAAGCTAGGTTTTTGCTTAAACTTTTGCCAGGACATTGAAAGCTTCCAGGCCCATGAGAGAACGGTTTGAGTGGGAAGTGGGAGTGGGAGAATTGGGGAACTTGTATCTGTTGGACTGGATCTGGTTCAGTTATTATTATTGTAAAGAGGTATATTCTCATTTTGTGGATAATTCCTGACATAATTTTGGCACATTAATAAAGGCTTCTACCTCATTTCTCTTGTCTCTCTTAAAATCCTTTCACAAAGTTTCTAAGAAGTCTTTCTCAGGACCCAGAGACATTCAAACATCTCTATGCCGTGTTCTCACCTCTTAGAGATAAATACTGTACTGAGTACTGACAATGTTTCAGTATAGGTAATGGTTTCTGAATGATGCATTGCTTATTCCTGTACCAGATCTCTTCATGAACTCAAGGAAAGCTTTCAGGAAAAAGCAGATTTTGAGGAAGGGATAAAAAGTGTTGCATTTTGGTTACATGGTCCCAGGAAGTACAGAGGAGAGAATTTTGTGAAATTCTGTGTGTGTGTGTATTTGTCTGTGTGTGTGTGTTTTGTTTTGTTTTTTTCCCCCTATGCCTACTTGTAAGATGGGATAAAGGACTCTGAGTGTCCCTCTGTGGAATGTGCTGCCAACTTATAAGTAGGAAAAATAACTGGACTCATGGCTTGAATATGTGTGCATGAATACAGTTGGTGGGTCTAATTTTAGAGATACTCTTCATACACAGTGACTTTAGTATTTTCCTTCAGCTGTATCCTTTTCACTGTCTGTAGAAAACATGCCACTTAATTGTCTTTTAGTGGTTACCTTTTGTTCTTACCATGATTGTCACTTTAGCAGTGTAGCACTTGTTCCATCTCTCCAATAAAGTTACTCTGTCCATTCCTTCTTAAGTTTTTTTTTTTTTTTTTTTTTTTTTTGTTGGCTGCGCTGGGTCTTTGTTGCTGCACGCAGGCTTTCTCTCGTTGTGGTGAGCGGGGGCTACTCTTCGTTGTGGTGCGCGGGCTTCTCATTGCAGTGGCTTCTCTTGTTGCGGAGCACGGGCTCTAGGCGCGCGGGCTTCAGTAGTTGTGGCGCACAGGCTCAGTAGTTGTGGCTCGCGGGCTCTAGAGCACAGGCTCAGTAGTTGTGGCGCACGGGCTTAGTTGCTCCATGGTATGTGGGATCTTCCTGGACCAGGGGATGAACCTGTGTCCCCTGCATTGGCAGGTAGATTCTTAACCACTGTGCCACCAGGGAAGTCCCCCTTCTTAAGTTTGAATTTATTTCTGAAAACAGATATAGATAGGAAAGATTTCTTAACCTTGATCTGTTTTAACTCCTCTTTGAGTTCCCTTAGATTTCCTTAGTGTGTATCTATTTTCTCTAACACTTAAAAAAAATTGGTGTTGAAAGCCCTAAGTATAATAACCTGCAGTGGTTTCATCATTTTTACTTAGGTGGTATGAAAGGAAAGATTCTGGGATGTTTCCTAAATCCAGGTGTTCTTTTTGCTTTTCTTCTTTTTTTTTTTAATATTTATTTATTTCTTTGGCTGCACTGGGTCTCAGTTGCGGCATGTGGGAACTTTGTTGCGGCATGCGGAATCCCTTAGTTGTGGCATGTGGGCTCTTAGTTGCGGCATGTGGACTCTTAATTGTGGCATGCATGTGGGAGCTAGTTTCCTGACTAAGGATAGAACCCAGCCCCTTTGCGTTGGGGGCGTGGAGTCTTTACCACTGGACCACCAGGGAAGTCCCCTCTTTTTGCTTTTCTGCAAGATCTCTTATGAGTTGTTCAGTCCAGTTGTTTGAACCTATACTGGGAAAGCTGTTTCAGTTTTCTAGTTTTGACAGTAAGTTTCCCAGAGTACTTAACTGTGCTTTTAAAAAAAGAACTGATCAGATTGGGAACCCCAGCCTTGAGATGAGAGAGAGAATAAGGAAAAAAGGTAAAAAAGCCTCAGGCAGTCATGTCTCCCAATAGTCAAAACACTTTTGGTATTTTTAAAGGACTCATTTTATTCTATTCCTCCTTAGTTTGTACACCACAAGAAAACAAAAAATCTTTTCGGTCCCTTTAACTGCTTGCTTGCTTTTCTAAATTGTCAAAGACTTTGATTTTTCCTGGGAGGTACTTTTCAGGCCTTTCCCAGTATTTTCTTGGGGAAAAAAAATGAAGCTAGTGGTTAAATGCTTTTGTAAGGTCTCTTCCCTGACTTAGCCCAATGCTCTAAAGGCGTTAATAATGTGTTTTGCAGCTTGTTTTTGCTTTTCATTGAAGACCTCAAAATTTTTTGCAGGCAAGTAAAAACTATAGGTTTGCACCTACACAGTTACTCAGGTCCCAAAAGATCTCAGCTTAAGTCCTTATCCTGTAGACCTAGAAGTGTAAAGATAAGTGAGGTAATCAGCAGGGTTTAAAATAACTCAGTTTCTTTCTCTTTTTTTTAAAATTAATTTTTATTGAAGTATAGTTGATTTACAGTGTTGTGTTAGTTTCTGCTGTACCGTAGAGTGAATCAGTTATACATATATCCACTCTTGTTTAGATTCTTTTCCCATATAGGTCATTACAGAGTATTAGGTAGAGTTCCCTGTGCTATATAGTAGGTTCTTATGAGTTACCTATTTTATATATAATAGTGTGTGTATGTCAATCCCAGCCTCCCAATTTATCCCTTCCCCCTCTTTCCCACTTGGTAACCATAAGTTTGTTTTCTACATCTGTGACTCTATTTCTGTTTTGTAAATAAGTTCATTGGACCCTTTTTTTTAGATTCCACATATAAACATATGATATTTGTCTTTCTGTGTCTGACTTACTTCACTCAATATGACAATCTCTGGGTCCATCCATGTTGCTGCAGATGGCATTATTTTGTTCTTTTTTATGGCTGAGTAATATTCCATTGTATATATGTACCACATCTTCTTTATCCATTCCTCTGATGATGGACATTTAGATTGCTTCCATGTCTTGGCTATTGTTAATAGTGCTGCAGTGAACATTGGGGTGCATGTATCTTTTTGACTTATGGTTTTCTCCAGGTATATGCCCAGGAGTGGGATTGCTGGGTTTATTTTAGTTTTTTAAGGAACCTCCATACTGTTCTCCGTAGTGGCTGTACCAATTTACATTCGCACCAACAGCGTAGGAGGGTTCCCTTTTTTCTGCACCGTCTCCATCATTTTTTGTTTGTAGATTTTTTGATGATAGCCACTCTGACCGGTATGAGGTGATACTTCATTGTAGTTTTGATTTGCATTTCTCTAATAATTAGATGATGTTGAGCATCTTTTCATGTTCTTTTTAGCCATCTGTATGTCTTCTTTGGAGAAATGTCTGTTTAGATCTTCTGCCCATTTTAAAAAAAATTAATTTATTTATTATTTATTTTTGGCTGTGTTGGGTCTTTGTTGCTGCGCGTGGGCTTTCTTTAGTTGCGGCGGGCGAGGGCTACTCTTAGTTGCGGTGTGTGGGCTTCTCATTGCAGTGCCTTCTCTTGTTGCAGAGCATGGGCTCTAGGCGAGCGGTCTCAGTAGTTGTGGCTCGCGGGCTCTAGAGCACAGGCTCAGTAGTTGTGGCGCATGGGCTTAGTTGCTCCGTGGCATGTGGGAATCTTCCCGGACCAGGGCTCGAACCCGTGTCCCCTGCATTGGCAGGCGGATTCTTAACCTCTGTGCCACCAGGGAAGTCCCTCTTCTGCCTGTTTTTTGATTGAGTTGTTTGTTTTTTCGATATTGAGCTGCATGGCTGTTTACATATTTTGGAGATTAATCCCTTGTTGGTTTCCTCATTTGCAAATATTTTCTCCCATTCTGAGGGTTTTCTGTTTTGTTTACAGTTTCCTGTGCTATGCAAAACCTTCTAAGTTTAATAAAATAGTTTATTTCTAATTGATATTTATTGGTTGTGAGTCTGTAGTGGGAAAAGAAAGAGAAAAAGCTGGTTTGCGGACTAGTCAAGTGCTATCTTGATCTTTTGGAGGTAATTTTGCTCCCACTATTAGTCTTCCATACAATTCTTGTCTAGTGTACAGAGTAGAGATAGACTTTTAACATTATTAGCTAGTTTCCTTTGCCACTTGATTCATTATCTTCCATGTATGGATGTTTTTGGTATATTTCATGTTGATAACAACATTTGTGCCTCAGTGTTTATTATTAATAATGATCAAAACCATATTTCATATCTGCAAAGCACTTTTCTCTTTCTTAAAAGCTGATCGGACCTTAAAGTGGTCAACATTCATATTAAAAGACTAGATTTTCCAGGTATGCAGTTCATATTTTTGTGGGGGCTGTGTTTTTGTTGGATGTGCCAGTTGTAAGAATTTGTGCGTGGTTTTGGCACATGAGCAGCATTATGGGGAATACTTCCTTGGAGAAGGGTGGTTCAGACTTGTGTAAGCTTTATAACAGAACTAGGAGGAAAGTAATCAAGGCAGTGACAATCCAAACTTAATAAGGGATACATTTGAAATACATTTTTTCTCCCTATACTCACAAATTATATTTTCTCCTTTTTGATTCTGTGGGAGAAGGGAAGAAGAAGATCTAGGACTAGTAACCAGCTGATAACTTCTAGGAAACAATGTGCTATGGATGGGTAACAGGTGAATATACACACCTACGAGAAGTGGTCACTTAGTGTTTCTAATACTATTGGTGGAGCAGCTCCCAGCATCCATCAAAATCAGTGGGAAGAACATGGTGGGCCTTGTTAATCTAACGGACTCCTTTTCATCCTTATCTTAATTCAGGTTTTCTGGCGTGTTTGTCATATTGACCCTTCTCTTTCTTGAAATGTTTCAGTGATACTACTTTCTTTTCCACTTGCATTCCTGGCTCTTTTTCTCCTGCTCATCCCTTAAATATTTGTTTTCCGTAAGGTTACTGTCGTATTCTCCCCTTTACTTCTGATTCTTTTTTTTTTTTTTTTTAAAGAAATTCACGTTCTTTTATTTATTTATTTATTTATTTATTACTGTGTTGAGTCTTCGTTTCTGTGCGAGGGCTTTCTCTAGTTGCGGCAAGTGGGGACCACTCTTCATCGCGGTGCGCAGGCCTCTCACCATCGCGGCCTCTCTTGTTGCGGAGCACAGGCTCCAGATGCGCAGGCTCAGTAATTGTGGCTCACGGGCCCAGTTGCTCCGTGGCATGTGGGATCTTCCCAGACCAGGGCTCGAACCCGTGTCCTCTGCATTGGCAGGCAGATTCTCAACCACTGCGCCACCAGGGAAGTCCTACTTCTGATTCTTAAACCTTAAAGGCATAAGCATCTCTTGGAGAATTTAAGAATGTGGCTTACAAAAAAAAAAGCCTTCATGATCTCGCCTCTGCAGCTGCTCCTGACTTACCTTGTACACACTTTCCTGTCTTACTATTGCTTCACTAAATTTCTCTGTTTTATTTTCTCCATAGCACTTAACACTATCTCAAGTTATCTTGTTTGTTTTCTTGCCTGTAGTCTGGCCATGCCTAGAACCCAAAACCTATGGGACAGGAACCTTGTTTATTTTATATCTGTTATATTCCTAATGCCTAGAATAGTCCCTCAATACACATTTATGGAATGAATGAATGAAATGTGTGTTCCTGGGCTTATCCCCAGAGATTTTTGACTTAGTAGGCTTGGGATGGAGCCCAGGAGTTTGTATTTTAACAAACATTCCAGGTGTTTGTGATGTCTCTGGTCAGTTGTCTTGGATGACATTTAGAAGAACAGTGTTCTATTTGTCAGTCTCATCCACCCTGATGGCTTCACTTGGCATCTGTTATAAGCTGGCAATTTGTGAGTCTCTGTCTCCAGTTCTGATCTCTTACCTGAGCTCTAGGCTCATTTATTCAGTGGTCTCTTGAACATCTCCATTTGACTGTTACACAGCACCTCAGACTCAACATGCCCACAGCAGAAATAATTTTTCCATGGAAATCTGTTCTTTCTGAGTTCTTTTTTCTTTGAATCATACTACTAGTTTGCATAGCCAGAAACCTGGATGTCATACTTGAATCCTTCTTACTCTTTAATATCCAGTAATCATAAGTTAAGTAGCCTCTTATCTCTGCAGTTCTCTTGAATCTTTTTCTTTTTTTTTAAATTATTTATTTATTTATTTTTTATTTTTGCTGCGTGGGTCTTCATTGCTGTGCGTGGGCTTTCTCTGGTGCGGCGAGCAGGGCCTACTTCTTCGTTGTGGTGCGTGGGCTTCTCACTGTGGTGTCTCTCTTGTGGACATGGGTTCTAGGTACGCGGGCTTCAGTTGTGGCACGTGAACTCAGTAGTTGTGGCTCGCGGGGCTCTAGAGCGCAGGTCAGTTTGTGGTGTCACCGGCTTTGTTGCTCTGCGGCATGTGGGATCTTCTCGGACCAGGGCTCGAACCTGTTCCCCTGCATTGCAGGCAGATTCTTACCACTGTGCCACCATGGGAAGCCCATATATAGTTTTTAAAATCTGGCTGCTTTATCTCACCTGCCTTACATTTTGCTGTTTTCCCTTTGCTTTCAGGGTTAGGCTTCAAGCTACAGATGAATTACTTGTTCTTCACCTTCCCTGTTTCACACCTTGCTGCCCGGGGTATACCATTGTTTCAGGCTGGACGCCTCTCCACTGGAAAACCACAGAAACCTTCCTTCGTTAGGTGTAATGTTCTGGAACCTTCAGGGCATCCCAAAACTCTCATTTTGTCTGCCTCTCTTGGACCAGTTTCCACAAAGCTGGGTTTCCTCTTTGTCTTTACCATGTTACCTCTGTACATTCCATTCTAAGTTTTCTGCTCACACTGAAGTAAATTTGCTTAGGATCGTGATCTCTCCAGTGCCAGAAGAGCTCTAGAGCATGTGATTTTTGTCTTATTCCTCTACTAGCTGTAAGGAAAAGAGGAAGGAAAGAAAAATAATTAGATAATTTGAGGCATATGTTCTAGAGGTCTGTGTCTAGATTGTGATTTGTGTCAGTTTTTTTTTTTTTGGGGCGCATCACGCGGGATCTTAGTTCCCCGACAAGGGATTGAACCCGTGCACCTGCAGTGGAAGCACAGAGCCCCTAACAATGGACACCAGGGAATTCCCTTTGCCAGTTGTTTTGCCCCTCCTAGATACACTTAACCCAAGAGAGATCATCGTTAGAGTCTTGATTTGGGGCAAAGAGAGCATATACAAAGCCAACAACTGAAATCCGTGAACTAAGTTTTTGCCCTATACTAAGGCCAACAAACTGAAATCCTGAACTAAGTTGCCTTGTACTACCAAAGTTTTACCTTTATCATGGTATCTTCAGCCTAAATTAGTTATCCCCCTTTCCAGTTCTCCTTCTTATTTTCCCCTTCAGAGTTATTTGGTTTAAAGTTTATTCTTGTGTTTTACTCTCTGTCCTAGCAGTATTTTTTTAATTTAAAAAAAATTTTTATTGCTGCATTGGGTCTTCCTTTCTGCACGCGGGCTTTCTCTAGTTGGCGGTGAGCGGGGGCTACCTCTATGTGTGGTGTGCTGGCTTCTCTTTTGCGAGCATGGGCTCTAGGCGCGTGGGCTTCAGTAGTTGTGGCACTCGGGCCTCAGTAGTTGTAGCTCACGGGCTTTAGAGCGAGGCTCAGTAGTTGTGGCACATGGCTTAGTTGCCTTAGCAGTATTTTTGACAGAAAAGAGAGGGAAGACGAACGAGGGTTTGCGGCTTGGAGTATTTTCCCTATATGATAGTGCAGAAATATTTTTCTTTCTTTTTAATTGAATGAGTGTGATGGCTGAAAAATTAAGTGTGATTGACTGATAAGATAGGACTACTGAAAGGAATCAAACCTGTTTAGTTTCTGTGTAGGCTTTGTGAGGGAGTAAAATCAGAGCCAGTGCTTGAGACTTGAATTTTTAAACCCTGTTTGAAGTTCTCTGAGCTGTGCTGAGTTTACCCTCATGAACTCTGCTGAATCAGTGTCCTTATATGTAAATGGAGTATTTGTTGTCTGTTTCCTTTTAGGGTTACAGGAAAATTGACTTTTGGAGATATCTCAAGGTTAAATACAGTAATACTCCTGATACATTTACTCATTAAAATGTAAACACTTGAGATTGAAGCTGCGCTTAATGAATTCTTAGGCGAGCTTCAGGTATTTTACTTCACCTGTAGTTATAGGTAGATAAATAACAGAAGAGAGGACAAAAGGTAATCTACAGATATTAATGAGCACACTTTTCCATGTAGCTGGGATGTATTTACATTTGTTTGGTGGCCACAGTCAGCAAGCATAGCCTACCTCACAGAAGAAGGACGGTCTATATTAAACATGATCAAATTACTAGTCTCTAAATAATGTTCTCTAGTGCTGTTAGGTAACAGAAACAGCATTGAAGTTATAATTGGCAGAGAATAAAATGGTGCTTTATTTTTCTCTTTTTTTTCCTTTTTCTCTTTGGAATTAACATTGCTTTCATAAATGTTTTTCTGCCTATTAGTTTCTTATAGGTTGGGAAATAGCAGTTGTCTTTTCAGTTTAGCAGTCTGACTGGATTCAGCTATAGGATCTGTTCAGATCCATAATGTGTTTTAGGCCATGAGTCTCTTCTGTTCTCTCTGTTCTGTCCTGTCCTTTATTGTTGACTTGTGCTTTGCTCATTTCCCGCAGTAGGGGACACAAATTTAGCCATACGCACACACGCACACACGCAGTCTGCCACCTGAGGCCCTCTGAAAAGATGATAGATTTTCAATTAAGAATTACAGGCATTCACTTGCCACTGTTTCATCTTACCAACCCAGCTTTTGCTTTGGTGCACTATGAGCCTGTCATATAGTACCAGCTTAGAAATCAGAGAAACTCAGTTTATTATTAGTCTTTGTTAAAATAAACATCACCTATATGTTTTCTTTCCAGGACAGTTCTTTGTTAGAAGGTCTTCTCTTAGTTTCTCTTTTCTTTCTCTCCATTTTTTACAATAGAAAGTGATCTTCAAGGCAGGTAATACCTCAGGAAAATTTATGGAAAGAGCAACTTACTCATTTACTCAAACATTTAATAGGTGCCCGTTTCTTGGTTAGATATTGTGTTATATGCTAAAGATACCAAGGTAGATGCGACATTGTCCCTATTGTCAAGGAGCTCGTGTTTTATTTTTATAGATTACAAAAGAGTAAATAAATTACAAGGTTATGAGTGTTACAAGGTGGTAATAAAATGTAATATGAAAGCAGGAGGAAGAATGCTTAATTCTAAATAACAGTTTCAGATTCAACTTTTCAGAGAAGGTGAAGTTTGAATTGAGTCTCAGTGGATTCATTAATTCAACTAGCATATGAATAGTTACGAAGTATTAGGTGCTGGGGGTGTAAAAAAACAAGACATAATCCTTACCTTCAAAGAACTTAGAGAAGTCAGTCAGGATACTGCAGGCTGATGAACTCTGAGCTAGAGGAATGCACAAAGTGCTTTGGAAGTACAATGGAGATCTGGAAAGACTTTCTGTCAGGGGGTTATGAATCTTGAAGGGCCAACAAGAGTTAACCAGGTAGACAGGTATAAGGAAGAGAGCTACCTGTAGGGGAGGAACTACCTACATAAACGGTGGAGGTGTAGAGCAGAGCAGCATGATGCCTTTGACAAACTTCAAGGACAGGATATGCCTACACATGGGATGTTTGTGGGAATTATTTATAGAAAAGGCTAGAAAGGTAGGTAGGGGCTTTTTTTTTTAATATATTGAATTTTTAAAAATTAATTAATTTATGGCTGTTTTGGGTCTATGTTGCTATGCATGGGCTTTCTCTAGTTGTGGCGAGCAGGGGCTACTCTTCGTTGTGGTGGCTTCTCTTGTTGCGGAACACGGGCTGTAGGCGCACGGGCTTTAGTAGTTGTGACGCGCAGGCTCAGTAGTTGCGGTGCACAGACTCTAGGGCGCACGTGCTCAGTAGTTGTGGCTTGTGGGCTCTAGAGCTCAGGCTCAGTAGTTGGGGCGCACAGGCTTAGTTGCTCCGCGGCATGTGGGATCTTCCCGGACCAGGGATCAAACCCGTGTCCCCTGCACTGGAAGCACAGAGTCTTAATCACTGGACCGCCAGAGAAGTCCCAAGGAAGAGTTTTTTAAGATGAGAGACTTGAGCTTATTTATATGTTCGGGGAATTAGCAAAAGACATTAGAGAGTGGTGATAATGGAGTGAAATTCTTTCCTTTATTAAGATAGAGGAAAAGGTCAAGAAGGGGTGGGGACAAATGTTTGGTAACTGAACAAAGGAATTTGAGGGAGCTCCTACCTTAAAGCCCTGATATTCCTTGTGATCTAGGAGACTTATCCTTTTGGGTTAGGGGGCTAGTGTGTTCCAATAAAGAGCATTGGCAAAATAGGGTCCTTGAGAAGAGACAGAAATTTGAATAGCTGTTGAGAAAATGGGGAGGGACAGTTGCCAAGTGGTATTGTTTGGCTAGGCAGACAGAGGTAGGGTGGGGTGGTATAGGGTGGGAATGCATTTCAAAGCAGATAGACTAGCCTGGGCAAAGACTCAGGAGTATTAAAACTATGGTATGTATGGAGAGGTAGCATTATTTTGAGTGGCTGGAGAGAATGTATATAGAGCCTAATTTTGCGGTAGGCTTTAAGAGGTATATTAAGGACTTTGGAATGTTTTGAGGCAAAAAGGAACCTCTGAAGATTTTCATCAGAGAAATGGAATGATTGTTTTATAAAGGTAACTCTGGTAGCACTTTGGAAAATACAGGGGATTTAGAGTGGAGGGAGAGACACTTGTTAGGGGGCTGTTGTAGTAGTGCAGAAGATGTTGAAATCAGGATAGAGATGGGTATGATGGGTAAGAAACAACCCCCAAATCTTAATAGCTTGAAACAATGGTTTATTTCTCACTCACACTACGTGTTCATCAAGGATAGGTTAGAGATTTTAGTTATTCAGGGATAAAGGCTGATAGGCCAACAGAGCAATCATCGTGGACATAGCCAATTGCTCTGCTGGAGGCAAAAAAGAACTCTGGACGTCTTGTCCCATTAACTAAATTCTCTGCCTATCAGTGATGGGAGTGGAGAAGAGAGGACAGGAGCTGAGAAGATCAAGTGGATCCAGGAGATGGTGCCAGAGTTTGGAAATTGGCTAAATATGAGAGGTGAGGGAAGTAATTGTGAATAGGTGACTCTCAGTTTCTGTTTTGGGTGACTGGGTGGTGTTACTAACAGAGATAAGAAAGGGGGCAGGTTTTAGGAGCACTTAAAGTAAATATTAACCGACCTAAAGGGAGAAATAGACAGCAATACAATAATAGGAGACCTTAATTCCCCACTTTCATCAATGGATAAATCATGCAGACAGAAAATCAGTAAGGAAACATTGGCCTTAAATGACAAGTTAGACCAGATAGACTTAACACACATGTATAGAACATTCCATCCAAAAGTAACAGAATACACATTCTTCTCAAGTGCACATGGAATATTCTCCAAGATAGAGTATATGTCAGGCATGAAACAAGTCTTAATAAATTTAAGAAGATCGAATCATGTCAAGAATCTTTTCTGACCACAGTGGTGTGAAACTAGAAATCAATGATAAGAGGAAAACTGGAAAATTCATAAACATGTAGAGCTTAAACATATGCTACTGAATAATCAACAGGTCAAAGAAGAAATAAAAAGAGAAAATAAAAAATACCCAGAGACGAATGAAAATGGAAATACAATATACTAAATACAAAACCTATGGGATACAGCGAAAGTAATTCTAAAAGGGAAGTTCATAGTGACAAATGCCTACGTTAAGAAATGAGAAAGATTTCAAATAACCTAACTTTACACCTCCAGGAACTAGAAAAAGAAGAACAAGCTAAACCTAATGTAAGTAGAAGGAAGAAAATAAATATCAGAGTATAAATAAATAAAACAGAGAAACAATAGAAAAGAACAGTGAAACTAGGAGCTAGTTTTTATTTTTTTTAAAAAAGATAAAATAGACAAACCTGTAGCTAGACTCACCAAGGAAAAAAGAGGACTCAAATAAAATCAGAAATGAAAGAGGAGATGTTAACACCTGGTACCTCAAGAGACTACTGTGAACAATTATATGCCAACAACTTGGACAGCCTAGAAGAAATGGATAAATTCCTAGAAACATACAACCTACCAGGACTAAGTCATGAAGAAATAGAAAATCTGAGGAATCCCATTAGAAGCATACCTCATTTTACTGAGCTTGGCTTTATTGCGCTTCACAGATGCTGTGATTTTTACAAATTGAAGGTTTGTGGCAACCCTGCATTGATCAAGTCTATCAGCCCTATTTTTCTAACAGCATTTGCTTACTTTGTGTCTCCGTGTCACGTTTTGGTAATTCTTGTAATTTTTCAAATTTCTTCATTACTTTTTGTTACAGTGATCTGTGATCAGTGATCTTCCATGTTACTATTATGTTGTTTTGGCATTTTTTAGCAATAAAATATTTTAAAATTAAGGTATGTACATTGTTTTTTTTTAGACATAATGCTATTTCACACTTAATAGACTACAATATAGTCTAAACATAACTTTCATATGCACTGGGAAGCCAAAAAATTTGTGACTTGCTTTGTTTCGATATTTGCTTTATTACAGTGGTCTGGAACTGATCCTGCAATATCTCCAAGGTATGCCTGTACTAGTAAAGAGATTGAATCAGTAATCAAAAACCTTCCAACAGACAAAAGTCCAGGGCCAGGTGGCTTCACTGGTGAATTCTACCAAACATTTAAAGAAGAACTAATACCAATCCTTCTCAAACTCCAGATTCATTTTATGAGGCTAGCATAACCTTGATACAAAAACCAGACAAGGACACACTACAAATAAAGAAAATTACAGGCCAGTATCCCTGATGAATATACATGCAAAAATCCTCAACAAAATATTAGCAAACTGAATTCAACAATACATTAAACGGATCATACACCATAATCAAGTGGGATTTATTTCAGGGATGCAAGGGTGGTTCAACATCTGCAGGTCAATCAGTGTGATACACCCCATTAACAAAATGAGGGATAAAAATCATATGGTCATCTCAATGGTGCAGAAAAAGCATTACAAACAAACTCAACAAAAGTGGGTATAGAAAGAATGTACCTCAACACCATAAAAGCCATATGTTACAAGCCCTCATCTAACATTAAACTCAACTGAAGCTGAAAGCTTTTCCTTGCCACTTTTATTCAACATAATTTTGGTAGTCCTAGTCACTGCAGTTGGGCAAAAAAAGAAATGAGGCATTCAGATCAGAAAGGAAGAAGGTTTGCAGATGACATGACATGATATTATATATAGAAGATCCTAAACACTACACCAAAAACTGTTAGAACTAATGAATGAATTCAGTAAAGTTGCAGGATATAAAATCAATATACAGAAATCAGTTGTGTTTTTATACATTAATCACTATCAAAAAGAGAAATTTAAAAAATAATTCCACTTGCGATTGTAGCATAAAGAATAAAATACCTAGGAATAAGTTTAACCAAGGAGGTGAAAGACATGTACACTGAAAACTATAAGACATCAGTGAAAGGAATTGAAGAAGACACAAGTAAGTGGAAAGATACTCTCTGCTCATGGATTGGAAGAATTAATACTGTTAAAATGTCCATACCACCCAAAGCAATCTACAGATTCAATGCAATCACTATCAAAATTCCAGTCGCATTTTTCACAGGGAACAAACAATCCTAAAATTTGTGTGGAACCACAAAAGACACCAAATAGCCAAAGAAATCTTGAGAAAGAAGAACAAAACTGAAGGTATGATACTTCCTGATTTCAAACTATATTACAAAGCCATAGTCATCAGAACAGTATGGTATTGGCATAGAAACAGATACATAGATTAATGGAACAGAATAGAGAGCCCAGAAATAAACCCATGCACACATGGTCAATTAATTTATGACAGGGGAGCCAAGAACAAACAATAGGCAAAGGACAATCTCTTCAATGAATGGTGTTGGGAAAACTGCACTACTATATTACACCAGACACAAAAAATGGCTCAAAATGGATTAAAAGCTTGAACATAAGACCTAAAACCATAAAACTTGTAGAAAGAAACATAGGGAGTAAGCTCCTTGACATCAGTCTTGGGGATTCTTTGGATTTGACACCAAAAGCAAAGACAGCGAAAGCACAAATGAATAAGTGGGACTATATCAAACTAAAAATCTCTGCACAGCAAGGGAAACCATCAACAAAATGAAAAAGCCTACTATATGGGAGAAAATGTTTACTAATCATATATTCGAAAGAGGTGCAAACTATTATATATAAAAAAAGCTACAAGGATATATGATACAACACGGAATATAGCCAATATTTTATAATAACTAAATGGAGTATAACCTTGAAAAATTATGAATCACTATATTGTACATCTGTAACTTACATAATATTGTACATAAACTGTACTTCCAAAAAATCATATATTTGAAAAAGGGTTGATACCTGAAATGTATAAAGAACTCATGCAACTCAATAGGAAAAAAACTAATCTGATTAAAAAATGGATAGAGGAACTGAATAGACATTTTTCCAAAAAAGATATACAGATGGCTGACAGGTACATGGAAATGTGCTCATCATCACTAATCATCAGGACAATGCAAATCAAAACCTCAATGAGATGTTAGCTTACACCTGTTAGAATGGCTGTTATCAAAAAGATAAGCGATAGTGTTGGTGACAATGTGGAGAAAAGGGAACCCTAGTGCACTGTTGGTGAGAATGTAAATTGGGATAGCCACTATGGAAAGCAGTATGGAGGTTCCTCAAGAAATTAAAAAATAGAACTACCATGTGACCCAGCAGTCCTACTTCTGGATATATATTTGAAGAAAATGAAATCATTATCTTGAAGAGATACCTGCACCCTGATGTCATTGCAGCATTGTTCCCAGTAGCTAAGACATGGAAACAACCTAGGTGTCCAGCAACGAATTAATGGATAAAGAAAATATGGCTGTATACAGACACACACACACACACACACACACACACACACATACACACACACACACACACATACAGGAAAAAGAAGGAACTCCTGCTATTTGTGACAGTATAGATAGATTAGATAGATGCACCTTGAGGGCATTATGCTAAGTGAAATAAGTCAGAGAAGAACAAATACTGTATGAGCTCACTTAATGTGGAATCTCACAGCTACAGAGAACAGATTGGTGGTGGCCAAAGGCAGGGAGTGGGGGATGGCTGAAATGGGTGAAGGTGGACAAAAGGGTACAAATTTCCAGTTACATATATATGTTTATACACACACACATATATATAAATAAGTCTTGGGGATGAAATGTACAGCATGGAGACTATAGTAAATACTGTATTGTATATTTGAAAGTTGCTAGCAGAGAAGATCTTAGACATTCTTATTACAAGGAAAAAATTGTGAATATGTCTGGTGATGGATGTTAATTAGACTTGTGATTATTTCACAGTATATACATGTATTGAATCATGTTGTATACCTGTAGCTAATATATGTCAATTATATCACTAAAAAAGGGGGATGCAGGTTTCGGCTTAGAGGAGTGTTGGTAAAGTTCACTTTTGGAAAATGTATAGCAGCTAGTTGTCTAAATGAATCTGGAGCTCTACAGAGAAGCCAGGGGTATTTAGGTTTTTGGAGTACTCTGTACATGAAGGGTGTTCAGTCCATGATAGGAAATGGGATCATGCAGGGCAAACTTACAGAGTGATAAGAGAGCTGACATGAAGCCCCAGGAAATTCCAGAATGTAAGAGGCACTTCTGGCCTGAGGGCATTGGATTTTAATGTAAAGATTGACATTTTTGGGACCAAGGCAGCCTGTGTCTGTTCGTGACAGGTGACCCTCTATTATTTTGAGGAAGGAGCAAATGTAAGCTGTGAAAAGCTACTGCTTTGACAGGTACTTTAGAGTATGTTAGCTCTGTCATTTGTGCAAATGGTGGATTTATTTTTATTGGTCCTTAGATGGAATGCATTTTAATTCTTTTATTTGAATTTGGATATATTTGGCAATTCACAAAATTTTAATAAAGTTATTATAGCTTATAAGCTAGTTGCCAAGTCAGAGAAAGGCTAAAAATTGGTCCAGTCTCCCCATGTACTTACAGGGCAGTTAAGTGAACAAAGAATGTGATATCACAGAAGTATAATAATAGGACATATTAGATCATTTAATCCTCAGAAGATAGTCCCTATGGAGTAGTACTGTATTATCCCTATTTACAGTTGAGGTTTAGGGAGTGACTTAATCTGTTCAGACTGCTATAACAAAATACTGGGTGGCTCATCAACAAAAATTTATTTCTCACAGTTCTGGAAGCTGAATAGTCCAAGATCAACTATGGTCAGATTCTGCTGAGGGCCCTTGTCCTGGTTAATAGCCAGCATCTTACTGTGTCCTCACATGGTGAAAGGAGCTAGGAATCTCTCTGGAACCTTTTTTATGAGGCAGTAAGCTCATGACTTAACCACCCCAAAGGCCTCACCTCTTAATATCATGTTTGGGGGTTAGGATTCAACATATAAATTTTGAGAGGACACATTCAGACCATTGCAGAGAGATTAGGTTAGGTTATTTGTCCATCATCATGCAGCCAGAACATAACCCAGTTCCATGCTGAAGTCTGCACTTGTAATCATCACCTGGAATTGCTTTTAGGACACAGCAAAATTTATACTGGATAGCCAAGAGCTTGGGTTAATGTTGCTGCTTGTTATTTTTCACCCCCATGTTTTTATGTAGAAGAATTCCAAACCTATAGAAAAGTTGAAAGAGTGATACAATGAGCATCAATATGACTTTTACCTAATATTTATTGAATATTTTGTCACATTTATGCTCTTACACTCTTTCTTTACCCCTTCCCTCCCTCTCTCTCGTTCTCTCTCTCTCACTTTCCACCTCTCTCTCTCACTTTCCCCCTCTCTCCCTCACTTTCCACCTCTCTCCCTTCCCTCCCTATACATATATACATTATTTTTTATTGTGTATTAGGAATTTGTATTAGGAAATTACACACATCAGGAATCTTCACCCAGAATTTGTTAAGTATATATCACCTAAGAACAAGGTATTTTCCTATATTAGTATAATACTGTTATCAAACTCATTATCACATTTAAATATTTTACAGTGATATATAATTATTTATAGTCTATAATCAAATTTCCTCCATCATCTCAATAATTGAGATATTGCTTTATAGCTGTCCTTCCAATCCTGGATTTATTCAAGTATCATGAATTACATTTAATTTTCATATTGTTTTAGCCTTTTAATTCAGAGCAGTTCTTTCTATTTTTGTTTTTCGTGTCATTGATATTTTTGAAGAGTTCAGGCCAGTTGTGTTGAAGAATATTTCACAATTTGGATTTGTCATGATTAGGTTCAGATTAAATATTTTTGGCAAGAATACTATTTAGGTATTGTGTGCTTATTGTGATATAAGTTTGGTCACTTAGATAAGTTGATATAGGCTACATTTCTTTGTAAAGGTGCCTTTTTCCCTTTGTAATTAAGAAACAATCTGTGGGAATGATACTGTTAAGATGGAATGACTCTTCTTTTCCTCTGCGTTTTGCCCAGTGGTGGTAACATTCGTTGATGATCCTTGTCTGAATTAGTTATTACATTGGTGGTTGCAAAATGTTGAGTCTGTCATTCCTTCTACATTTACTAGTTGGCGTTATTCTACAAAGAAGAACTTTATTTCTCCCCTTTTTTGTTTTTGAGGATCACTATAGATTTGGTATTTTAAAAAATTCAATATGTTACAATCCTTTATCAATATAAAAAATATGTCATATATGTGTAAAGACTTTTTCACATTGGATATACATCAGAAGCTGTTTGTGGTATAGCATCACACATTATTCAATTCTCTAGTGTCAAAATTTTAGCCTTTTTTGCGGGGGGGTTGGCTGTAATGTGCAATGATGTGTTTTCTTTTTCTTGATGCTTGACATGACTAACAATTGTAAAAATAATACTGAGGAGCACTGCTTGGCATTGTTTATAGTTGGGTTTTTGGATACTGATCATATATCATGAACCTGGTTTGTTAATGCTTAATTTCAGAGCTTTGGAGTTTGTGTGTATGTGTATTTTTGTTCTTTTCCATTTTTTTTTTCAATAAGGAAAAGCACTTAAAAAAATACTGACAATACTTAGTATTATACATGCAACAATTGTCGTCACTTTGGTCAGTGGGAGCCCCTTCAAACTAACTCCTATGTCTTTTTGACTTGTCCCAGTCAAGTTTTGAGGACTTCCTTACATCCTGGCACAACAAGGTATTTTGGGCTCGCTTTGTACTTTACAAACCTGGAATCAGTCACTTCTGCAAGGAACCCTGATACCTTTAGTGGGGAATGGTTCCTTTAAAGGGGAACTGCTTCTCATTCTTAATTATCTATTCCTTGCTATCTTTATGGGATCAGTTATTTCCAGGACAAAAAATAAGAGTGGATTCCAGATCTAAGACCCTTCTATGTCTTCTCAGAATTATTTGATAATAAAGTGTCTAAATTGAATTACTTCTCAGAATGAAGTGAGTTATATATAGGCAGTGCTGATGACTTGCCATAGGAGATGGGATGTTGTGCAGAAAATTGGCATTGTATTGTTTTTTCTTCTCCTAACTTAGTGGTGACATGTGAAGGTGAAAATAAGTATTCGTATCCTTCTTACTCTTATGTAATCCAGGCTTTTTCTTTCTGTGGTATAGTCACTTGAGTTGTTTCCCTCTTTGTTATTTTCAGCTCTCTGAATTAAAATCTCCTTAGATAGGGAAAGTTCTAATCCAGGTCTTTTATACTTTGTGCTTTGAACCTGCATCTTGTATTCATCTGCACATATGTTTTACACATTGATCTGTGAACGCAGTCTAGGAAACTGACATGAAATTAGGGTGTTTATTGTATTGAACATTTATGCTGGAGTATGGTTTTATGGCTCCTTATGAGGCCTGATGTTTTAGAAAATCCAAACTAGATTTAGCCTTAGAATTGGGATCTGGTACACCCTGGTCACTTACGGTCCAACAGCTTGAGAATGTCCTGCTCTGGGACTCTACGTGAAATGAGACATGTCAGTCCTTTCTACAAAAACTTTTTTCCCCCTTGTTTTTTTTTTTTTTTTTTTATTGAAGTATTGATTTACAATGTTGTGCTGATTTGTGCTGTATAGCAAAGTGTACAAAAACATTTTGCATTGAAGGTGAAACTCCTTAAACCTATCTATGTGTTCCTTTGAAGTAGAAACATAAATAAGCTGTAGGGAAAGTGATTTGCTATTAACGTGTTTTTGTTGTTGTTGTTGGCTGCACCGCACGGCATGCAGGATCTTAGTTCCCCGACCAGGGATCAAACCCATGCCCCCTGCGTTGGAAGCACGGAGTCTTAACCACTGGACTGCCAGGGGAGTCCCATGTTTTGTTGAAATATTTAAAACTCTATCCCTGTGTAAGAAATATAGAATATATTTTCAGAGGGGTGATGTTGGTCACTTACAGAAGTTATAGGTAATATTTTAATTAACACAATTACTAACCTATCAGTTGATTACATGGCTTATATATTTGTTCTTTTATGTGGATGACTGCTCTAAGACTACTTTAAAAATTAGCTTCCTGGCAACATAGAGGTGCAGATATTAAAATGAATTGCATGCCTTCCAACTATTTCTATTACTTGACTAAATTTAGAACCATGTAGAGCTCCTGCAGAATTGAAATCTCTGGGGATTTGAATAGTCAGGACAGACAATATTTGGCTTTTTGGAGTAAGGAAGAAGAAAAGTAGCTTCAAATTAATTTTTGCACTGTCACTCAGACTGCTTAATTAAGACACAGAGTCCAGTGAAAAGTCAAAACTGTTCTGAGAATTTTATTTGACTGTTGCTGAAAACTTGTTAGAGCTTAGACTGGGTGGTGAAAGGGATAATTTTTTTCCCCTCCTAGGTGAATTGCTGGAGGCTATCTACTCTGCTTTCTCCAGTGTCTCTTCAAATTATGCTTGATAAGTACAGTTATTATACTTCGCCTGGATGGATGAGGCAATACATCTGAGTTAGAGATCAGGTGAGCATTACAGTTGGGTACTTGTGGGTAAATTTCATGACACCAGAATTGTTTTGCATATGTGTAGATTCAGACTAGTGTAGGATATTTTGAGGAGAAACTTAGTTATTCAGTGCACACTTAACTACATGAAATAAGAAAAATCTGTTGACGGAGTTGGGTAGGACCTCAACATAAGAAATAACAGATAAATGGAATGGTACTTTGAGTAACTAATTTAAATATAAGTTAAAATAGACACAGACTTTACACAGAGTGAATATGAAATGTTTACTACCCGACTTGCCAATTCGAAGTGTAAGACTTTGCTGCTGCTATAGTAAGAAATTTTGAGGACACTGGAAAAAATGCCCCCCAAATTATTATAAACCAAGAAAATTCCATAAGAGTGGAATGTAAGTTTTTTTTTTCTGACCCTGGATTTATATAAATGGTGAAATGTAAAAAAAACTGAAAGACAAATCTACGTGTTGCTCTCATTGAATTAAGCCCATGGGTTTTTCCTCTTTCCTTCCCCTTAGGGCTTCCGTAGAGAGCTGTAGAACACAATTTCCTGTGTTGCTTGGGGAAGTGAGCTGCCCTCAAAGGACTTACTGTTTAGTAAGACAAAATGTTATGAAGGAGGTAGTGAGATGGTTTTTATTTTCTTTTTTGTCTATCTCTATTTATAAATAACATGGATTTCTTTTTTGATTAGAGGGAAAAAATCAATTATTTTAAAACATATTTGGGGCTTCCCTGGTGACCCAGTGGTTAAGAATTCGCCTGCCAATGCAGGGGACATGGGTTCGATCCCTGGTGCAGGAAGATCCCACATGCCACGGAGCAACTAAGCCTGTGCGCCACAACTACTTAGCCTGAGCTCTAGAGCCTGCGAGCCACAACTACTGAGCCTATGTGCCACAACTACTGAAGCCCATGTGCCTAGTGCCTGTGAACAAGAGAAGCCACCGCAATGAGAAGCCCATGCACCACAACGAAGAGTAGCCCCTGCTCGCCACAATTAGAGAAAGCCCGCGCGCCTCAATTAGAGAAAGCCCGCGCGCAGCAACGAAGACCCAGTGCAGTAAAAAATAAATAAATTTATTTATTAAAAAAAAATTTTTTTTTAAAGGATAAAGGGGCTATAAATCAACTCTTAAAACTTGTAAGTACTCCAGTAGACTTGTTCTCCAGTGCTACTGGTTGCCAGTTAGGTAGTGAGTTCTTTTTTTCCTGGGCTTTGTGACTATTTCTTTGGGTAAGCTCTCTTTTTACATTACAGCTGAAGCTTTTATTAAATAACTTCAGTGTATTTAATCAATCACTTAGATAATAAAATTTCTATTTAAACCTAGTAATGTATAATTTTGTTTCTGCGAAAGAGTATAAATACTCAAGTTCCCATTTGAACTCTGGGAGGAAAAGCTTGTGCTTATTAGCTTGCCCTAACTTGCTGAAGACTTAGCATTTTGATGTTATAAAAGGAACCCCTGTTAAATTTGAATAAGATAATATTATATGCTTTTACTATGGTTAAAACTTAAATTTTAGCACAAAGTAGCCCTTGGGGTGACAAGGAAGAATATTGCATTTTTCCGTAGGTCCCAGGGTTTTTCAGAGACACCTTGAGTGTCAGATTAGGTACTTGGGACCATTAGAAGGCTTAGCACCATTCTAGGGTTGTGGGATCAAAAATTTTTTGTGTGCATTAAAAGACCTTGCTGGCTAGTGGTGGAGATAAAACTTGAACAAAACAACAGTAGATATAATGGATTAGATTCTGTATTATAGATGGAATGCTGTAGAATTTAGTTACATTTAATTGTGCAGCACAAACAGATGTAAAAGAAAAGAAGAGAGGAGTCAATATAGAAAGGCAGGGATGAGGTAGGAATTGAACTGGGCTCCCGTTTCCTGATTATCTTGAAGGAAATCTGATGTATTATTTCACCCCTAAATATTTCAGTATATACCCTAAATAATAAGGACTTTAAAGAAACAAATATCAATACCATTTATTTTTAAATTTTTATTTATTTATTTATTTATTTTGGCTGTGTTGGGTCTTCGTTGCTCCGCGCGGGCTTTCTGGAGTTATGGTGAGCGGGGACTACTCTTCATTGCGGTGAGCGGGCTTCTCATTGCGGTGGCTTCTCTTGTTGCGGAGCACAGGCTCTAGGTGCGTGGGCTTCAGTAGTTGCAGCGTGTGGGCTTCAGTAGTTGCAGCGCGTGGGCTCAGTAGTTGTGACTCGCGGGCTCTAGAGCGCAGGCTAAGAAGTTGTGGCGCACAGGCTTAGTTGCTCCGCAGCATGTGGGATCTTCCCAGACCAGGGCTCAAACCTGTATCCCCTGCATTGGCAGGTGGATTCTTAACCACTGTGCCACCAGGGAGGTCCCTCAATACCATTTACAGTTCTAAAACAATTAACAATAATTCCTTAATATTAAATATCTGGTGTTCATATTTCCCTGATTGTATCATATTTCTTAAACAGCCTGTTTGTTTAAAATAGGATCCAAATAAAATCTGTACCTTGTAGTTGGTCGACATATCTTTAAAAATCATTTAATCTGAAAAATTTCCCCTCTCCTTTTTTTCTTCCCCCGGTGTATTTGTTGAAGAATCTGGGTTATCTGTCCAGTAGTTTCCCACAAGTGGATTTGGTGATTGACATCATAGTGGTGTCATTTAACATATTTCTCTGTACTTTGTATTTCCTTCAAATGGGCAGTTATATCTAGAGACTTGATCAGATTCAGATTCAGTGTTTTTGGCTTGAATACTTTATAGTGTAGTTCCATTAGGAGGAAGTGTGTGATGTCTGTTAGTCTAATTTTCATGATGTCAGCAGTCATTGATGATCATTGTCTACATCCTTTATTGAATTTCATTAGTGATTACAGAATGGTGATATTGAAGTTGTATTATTTTAAAATTTATTTTAGGTGGAATACTTTTATAAAGAGATACTTCCCTCATCACTTAGTTGGTTACTTTCAGGTATATCTTGTACAGGAAAGGTGAGACAAATGCTTTGAGTCTTTATTTTAATTAACAGTCATTGCCATTTTCAAAATAATGAATTTGTTCACTAACATCCTGCAAAGGTGACTGATTAGTTTTTTTAAAAATTGTCATTATGAACTCACCAATTTAAATATATTTATGGGTTTCAGTCAATTTCTTTTTTTATTCTTATTGATATCTCACTGATTAACTGATAATGGCAAATGGGAACCTCTTCAAGTTGGCTCCAATGTCCTTTTTTTAAAAAAGTAAATAATTAATTAATATATTTATTTATTGGCCATGCTGCGTGGCTTGTGGGATCTTAGTTCCCCAACCAGGGATTGAACCCGGGCCCTTGGCAGTGAGAGCATGGAGTCCTAACCATTGGACCACCAGGGAATTCCCTGCAGTGTCCTCTTGGTATGATCCTCCTAGTCTTTGATTGTTTCTTTGTTTTCTGGCCTGACCTGATACTCTGAGATCCTCTTTTACATTTCCATTCCTGGGCATCTAACAGCCATTGCCCCTTTATTGGGAAATGATGTTTAGAGGCCACAGTCTGGGTGCAAGAGGTACTCATTGCTTAGTGGGTTGTTCATTGTTTCTTGCTGTTTTTAGTGAACAAGGTTAGGAAAATGGTATCTTTTTTTTGAAAGAAAGTGTATCACAAGTTCATATCAACATGTCTAATTCAAAGTCAGGACTGTAGATTTTTAAGTTCCGTATCTTCAATCTTACAGATTTGCATTTTTCAAATTGCGAAAGTAATATGTAATCATTGTAAGAAATTTAAATAATTCAAAAGTATACAAGGTAAAAGGTGAAGATACTGACCCTACCCTAGAATCACTAGTTAACCACTTAACACAGTTAATTTAAAGGCTTCATAGTGGGTATCTTTCTTTTTTTTTTTTTTTGGCTGCGTTGGGTCTTTTGTTGCGGCACGTGGGATCTTCTTCGTTGCAGTATGCGGGATCTTTCTTTGCAACGTGTGGGCTCTTCATTGTGGCACACAAACTTCTCTCTAGTTGCGGCGCCCGGGCTCTGTAGTTGTGGCACGTGGGCTCCAGAGCATGTGGGCTCTGTAGTTTGTGGCACGTGGGCTCTCTAGTTGAGGTGTGCAGGCTTAGTAGTTGTGGCACACAGGCTTAGTTGCCCCACAGCATGTGGAATCTCAGTTCCCCAACCAGGGATTAAACCCGCGTCCCCTGCATTAGAAGGCGGATTCTTAACCAGTGGACCACTGGGGAAATCCTTTTTTTTTTTTAGTTGTCATATAGTTGATTTACAGTATTTTATTAGTTTCATGTGTACAGCATAGTGATTCAGTATTTTTACAGATTATACTCAATTAAAAGTTATTACAACATAATGGCTATAATTCCCTGTGTTATACAATATATCCTTGTTGCTTATCTATTTTATATATAGTAGTTTGTATCTCTTAATTCCATACCCTTAATTTGCTCCTCTCCCCTTTGGTAAACACTAGTTTGTTTTCTATATCTGTGAGTCTGTTTCTGTTTTGCATTACATTTATTTGTATTATTTTTAATTTTTATTTATTTTTATTTTTTATTTTTAATTGGAGTATAGTTGATTTACAATATTGTGTTAGTTTCTGGTGTACAGCAAAGTGATTCAGGTATATATGAATATATATTATTTTTCATACTCTTTTCCATTATGGTTTATTATAGGATATTAAATATAGTTACCTATGCTATACAATAGGACCTCATTGTTTATCCATTCTATATATAATAGTTTGCATCTCCTAGTCCCAAACTTCCAATCCAACCCTCCCCCACCCCCCCATTTGTATTAATTTTTAGAGTCCACATATAAGTGTTATCATACAGTATTTGTCTTTCTCTCTTTGACTTATTTCACTAACATAATATTCTCTAGGTCCATCCATGTTGCTGCAGATAGCAGGATTTCATTCTTTTTTATGGCTGAGTAATATTCCATTGTGTGTATGGTGATATGATCCAGCAGTCCCACTCCTAGGAATATACCCTGCCAAAACTATAATTCAGAAAGATACATGCACTCCTATGTTCATAGCAACACTATTCACAATAGCCAAAACATGGAAACAACCTAAATGTCCATTGACAGGTGAATGGATAAAGAAGATGTGGTACATGTATATAATGAAATACTACACAACCATAAAAAAGAACAAAATAATGCCATTTGCAGTTACATGGATGCAGCTAGAGATTATCATCCTAAGTGAAGTAAGTCAGAAAGGGAAAGACAAATACCATATGATATCACTTATATGTGGAATCTAAAATATGGCACAAATGAACCTATCTACAAAACAGAAATAGACTCATAGACATAGAGAACAGACTTGTGGTTGCCAAGGGCCAGGGGGAGGGATGGATTGGGAGTTTGGGATTAGCAGATGCAAACTGTTATATATAGGATGGATAAACAGCAAGGTCCTACTGTATAGCACAGGGAACTATATTTAATATCTTGCAATAAACCATAATGGAAAAGAATATGAAAAAGAATGTATTGTAAAAAATAATTATAATAATAAAGGTAAATAATAAAAAACCAGAATGTATTGTATGTATATAACTGAATCACTTGGCTGTACAGCAGAAATTAACAAAACAATGTAAATCAACTATACTTGAATAAAATAAATTAAAAAAAAAATTTAAAAATTGGGGGGCTTCCCTGGTGGCACAGTGGTTGAGAATCTGCCTGCCAATGCAGGGGACACGGGTTCGAGCCCTGGTCTGGGAAGATCCCATGTGCCGCGGAGCAGCTGGGCCTGTGAGCCACAATTACTGAGCCTGTGCGTCTGGAGCCTGTGCTCCACAACAAGAGAGGCCGCGACAGTGAGAGGCCCGCGCACCGCGATGAAGAGTGGCCCCCGCTTGCCACAACTAGAGAAAGCCCTCGCACAGAAACGAAGACCCAACACAGTCATAAATAAATAAATAAACAAATACTTTAAAAAAAAAAAATGGGAGATGGAGCAGAGAGCACTTGCCTCCTTAAAAAAAAAAAAAAAATGGGGGATTGACGTTTTTTGAGGCTAGAAAAAGAAAGATAAGAAGTTATTCTTTATGTGAAATGAAGATTCTTACATATTTTTAGATTCACTTTTTGGATTGGTATCACATTTACATGGTACAAAATTCTAAGTATAGAAAAAAGTAGAGAAGTTTTCTTGTTCCTACAATGAAAACCAGTCAGTTCCTCTTTCCAGGGGCAACTAGTATTACCAGTTTTTGTGCATCCTGTGTGCTTATAAGCATAAAATATACACATACATGTAAATATGTATGTATCTTCTTTTCTTCCTTTTTACAAAAATGGTTCTGTGTCTTACTCTTTTCTTACTTACACATACATCAAATTATATGTGTTGTTGTAAGTTGAATTTCCTTATTCTTGTTTATGTCTGTACAGTATTATATGGGCTATGTATGTATTGTTTATCATTCTTCTATTAAAGGGCATTTTGATTTTTTCTCAGTTACAAATAGTGCAGCATGAATAACCTTGTACATATGTCATTTTGCATATTTGTAATATCAGTAAGATAATTTTCTAAAGGTGTATACTTTGGAATTTTTATAGACATTATAAAAATGCCTTCCAAAGATATATGAAGTTTACATTTCCACCAGCAGTTGTTTCAAGATTTGAGAGAGAGGTTTTAGTCGTGGTGGATATATACAAAATAACAACTTTGAAATGTTTTCGTACATGTATATTTGGCAGCATGTGCCCTCAGCTTAGCCTTGTTCATTCAACAGTTAACTGAGTGCCTATGAACCAGTGTAGTCTTTTGTGCTCCACTGTAAGCAACTGTAGCAGATTAACTTTACCTAAGCTCTCAGGGAAGGCTTTCTGGGGGAGCAGAGCCTTGAAGGACAAATGGGGCAGGGGAAATTCTAGATTAGTAGTTCTCAAATTTTGGGTGTCTGACCTTTTAACTCTTCAAAAAGTTATTACAGACTCTAAAGAACTTTTATTTATGTGGGGTTATATTTGCCAGTATTTACTGTGTTAGAAATTAAAACTAAGAAAATATTTAAATATTTATTAAAAATAATAAACTCCTTACATATTAGTATATATAACACACTAATTTTTTATACAAGTTTTAAAGGTTACACTCCATTTACAGTTACTACAAAATATTGGCTGTATTCTCTGTATTGTACAGTATGTCCTTGTAGCCTATCTTACACCCAATAGTTTCTACCTCCTGCTCTCCCACCCCTATATTGCTTGCTCTTGCCCACCCCCATCCCCCCGACTGGTAACCACTGGTTTGTTCTCTATATCTGTGAGTCTGCTGCTTTTTTATGTGCACTAGTTTGTTGTATTTTTTAGATTCCACATATAAGTGATTTAATATAGTATTTGCCTTTCTTTCTTTGACTTATTTCACTTAGCATAATGCCCTCCAAGTCCATCCACTTTGCTGCAAATGGCAAAATTTTGTTCTTTTTTATGTCTGAGTAGTATTCCATTTTGTGTGTGTGTGTGTGTGTGTGTGTGTGTGTGTGTATGTACATTCACACAGACACCCTTTATCCATTCATCATTTGATGGACACTTAGGTTGCTCCCATATCTTGGCAGTTGTAAATAATGCTGCTATGAACATTGAGGTGCATGTATCTTTTCGAATTAGTGTTTCTGTTTTTTCCGGATGTGTACCCAGGAGTGGAATAGCTGAGTCATATGGTAGTTCTTTTTTTAGTTTTTTGAGGAACCTCCATACTGTTTTTCCACAGTGGCTACACCAGTTTACATTCCCAGCAACAATGTACAAGGGTTCCCTTTTCTCCACGTCCTTGCCAACATTTGTTATTTGTGTTCTTTTTGATGATAGCCATTTTGACAGGTGTGAGGTGATATCTCATTGTGGTTTTGATTTTCATTTCTCTGATGACTAGCGCTGTTGAGCATCTTTTCATGTGCCTGTTGGCCATTTGCATTTCCTCTTTGGAAAATTGCCCATTCAGTTCTTCTGCCCAATTTTTTATAATGTACTTTTTACTGAAAAAACTAATTTTTTAATAGTTCTGTTATTTCTTATTTATTTATGGCTGTGTCAGTCTTAGTTGTGGTACGTGGGATCTTTGTTGAGGCATGTGGGATCTTTCATTGCAGCACGTGGGCTTCTCTCTAGTTGTGGCGTGCGACTCTTCTCTTCTAGTTGTGGTGCACAGGCTCCAGGGCACATGGGCTCTGTAGTTGTGGCGCGTGGGTTCCAGAGCACGTGGGCGCTAATAGTTTGTGGCACACAGGCTCTCTAGTTGAGGCTTGTGAGCTCAGTAGTTGTGGCGCACAGGCTTAGTTGCCCTGTGGCATGTGGGATCCTAGTTTCCCAACCAGGGATTGAACCCACATCCCCTGCATTGGAAGGTGGACTCTTTTTTTTTTTTAATTTATTTATTTTTTATTTTTGGCTGTGTAGGTCTTCGTTTCTGTGCGAGGGCTTTCTCTAGTTGCGGCAAGTGGGGGCCACTCTTCATCGCGGTGCGTGGGCTTCTCACTATCGCGGTCTCTCTTGTTGCGGAGCACAGGCTCCAGACGCGCAGGCTCAGTAGTTGTGGCTCACGGGCCCAGTTGCTCCGCGGCATGTGGGATCTTCCCAGACCAGGGCTCGAACCCGTGTCCCCTGCATTGGCAGGCAGATTCTCAACCACTGCACCACCAGGGAAGCCCGGAAGGTGGACTCTTTACCACTGGACCACCAGGGAAGTCCTGAAAAAACTAATTTGTAAAAAAATTTATTGAAGTATAGTTGATACAATGTTGTGTTAATTTCTGCTGTACAGCAAAGTGACTCAGTTATATACGCACACACATATATACTTTTTCATATTCTTTTCTATTATGGTTTATTACAGGATATTGAATATAGTTCCCTGTACTGTACACTAGGACCCTGTTGTTTATCCATTCTATATATAATAGTTTGCATCTGTTAATCCCAGACTCCCAGTCCATCTCTCCCCCACCCCCCGACCTTGGCAACAACAAGTCTGTTCTCTATGAGTCTATTTCTGTTTTGTAGATAAGTTCATTGTGTCATATTTTAGATTCCACATACCATTGATATCTTATGGTATTTGTACTTCACTTAGTACGATAATCTCTAGGTCCATCTACGTTGCTGCAAAGGGCATTTTTTCATTCTTTTTTTATGGCTGAGTAGTATTCCATTTGTGTGTGTGTGTGTGTGTGTGTGTGTGTGTGTGTGTGTGTATATGCCACATCTTCTTTATCCATTCATCTGTCAGTGGACATTTAAGTTGTTTCCATGTCTTGACTATTGTAAATGATGCTGCTATGAATATTTTTGGATTATAGTTTTTTCCAGATATATGCCCAGGAATGGAATTGCTAGATCATAATGCAACTCTGTTTTTAGTTTTATGAGGAACCTCCATACTGTTTCCTGTAGTGGCTGTACCAATTTACATTCCCACCAACAGGATAGAAGGATTTCCTTTTCTCCACACCCTCTCCAGCATTTTTTTTAATTTTAATTTTAATTATTTATTTATTCATTCATTCATTCATTCATTCCTTTAGTTATTTATTTATTTATGGCTGCGCTGGGTCTTTGTTGCCACGCGTGCAGGCTTTCTCTAGTTGCAGTGAGCGGGGGCTACTCTTTGTTGCAGTGTGTGGGCTTCTCATTGTGGTGGTTTCTTTTGTTGTGGAGCATGGGCTCTAGGCATGTGGGCTTCAGTAGTTGTGGTGTGTGGGCTTGGTAGTTGCGACGTGCGGCAGCGTTTGTTACTTGTAGACTTTTTAAAATTATTTATTTATTTTATTTTTAGCTGCGTCGGGTCTTAGTTGCAGTACACGAGATCTTCGTTGTGGCATGCGGAACCCTCCACTGGAGTGCGTGGCCTCCTCATTTCAGTGTGTGGGCTTCTCTCTAGTTGTGGCCCGTGTGCTCAGTAGTTGTGGCACACGGGCTTAGTTGCCCCGCAGCATGTGGGATCTTAGTTACCTGACCAGGGATCAAAATTGCATCCCCTGTATTGGGAGGCAGATTCTTAACCACTGGACCACCAGGGAAGTCCCGTTATTTGTAGACTTTTTTTTTTTTAAGTCTTTTAATTAATTAATTAATTAATTAATTTTTATTTTTGGCTGCATTGGGTCTTCATTCCTGCACGTGGGTTTTCCCTGGTTGTGGCGAGCCGGGGCTATTCTTCATTGCGGTATGCACACTTCTCATTGCAGTGGCTTGTCTTGTTGCGGAGCACAAGCTCTAGGCCCGCGGGCTTCAGTAGTTGTGGCACGCGGGCTCAGTAGCTGTGGCTTGCGGGCTCTAGAGCTCAGGCTCAGTAGTTGTGGTGCACAGGCTTAGTTGCTCCGCGGCATGTGGGATCTTCCTGGACCAGGGATCGAACCCGTGTCCCCTGCATTGGCAGGGTGATTCTTAATCACTGAACCACCAGGGAAGTCCCTGTAGACTGTTTAATGATGGCCATTCTGACTGGTGTGAGGTGGTACCTCATTGTCGTGAAAAAACTAATTTTTAAAACAGAAAAGATTTAGTGAGAAGAAGGAGGGACATTGTTTTATATTTTTACAAGTCTCTGATGTCTAGCTTATTGGAAGATAGCTGTATTCTTGTATCTCCATCTGCATTCAGTCTGTTGCAGTATGTCATTTTGGTTGAAATATATGAAGAAAATCCAGCCTTGGAGATATGTAGCTGAAAAAGACAGAAGTATTTTAATATCTTCTTTAGGTAATTGTGGGTATTCTTTGATATTATACCCAAACTCAACAAGTGGTAGTTTCTTAAAGGTTAGTTGCAATGTAGGTTAGTTGTA
The DNA here is from genome assembly GCF_009873245.2 of Balaenoptera musculus. Taxonomy (NCBI): domain Eukaryota; kingdom Metazoa; phylum Chordata; class Mammalia; order Artiodactyla; family Balaenopteridae; genus Balaenoptera; species Balaenoptera musculus. Next base: position 45,744,303 of record NC_045794.1, on the reverse strand, counting down.
TGGTTTCATTAATATGAAACCATATTAATGAACTTTTGTACTTGGTGACATTAAAATTCGTTTGTTTAGTACGTTGAATGGGTCTTTTACCCATGTATGATTTTGAAACATCATGATTTAATTAATTGGAAAATATTGGTTCATTTGTTTATTCAGATCTTCCAAGTGTTTGATACAGTTAATTATACAGTTTTTAAAAATCACATTCATTAATACCACTACTGTTTCATCAGGAAAGTCTTAAAGTATTGAGAAGCCATCAAGCTCATAGGGAATGCATGTTTTCAAAATTCTGACTTTAGCTAAAGTTTGAATTTTATCATTTGCAACAAATACTTTCATTTGTTTTCTTTGAAGTCATAGGCTCACTTTGTTCATTTTTGTGAAAATATTGTACATACCCAAGTCTGAATAACCATAGTTTGCCTGTCAGTTGTTTACTTAAGAAATAATAGTAACACAACATTGTAAACAACCATACTACAATAAAAATTAATTTAAAAAGGAAATAATAGTATTCCATGAAAAAAGCAGCTAGTTCAGCTTGTAGCTCAGTTGCTTTTCCTTGAGACAATTATTGTATGATTATTGTAAATCGGGAGAAGTGCTTTATACTTACTTCCCATTTTGACACTGAGAATATTAAAAAGACGTACTCAAAGTTGGAAATTTAATAATATTATTAAATTTTACTGGTTTATCAAGGATATTCACAAGTAAAATTTATCTTTTCCTTTTTAAACTCCAAACGTGGAGTGGTGGAGAAGATGATATTACTAGTACAGTTTGATGCCCCAGCCTTGATTTATGCTAAGGCACTAGCAGTTATACCTATATTGCTTTTATCACCGTTGTGAAAAAGGCAAATAACATCTTTTTTTTTTTTTTTTGTTTTTTTTTTTTGTTTTTTTTTTTTTTTTTTTCAAATAACATCTTGTTATTATGAAAATACTTTCACCTCATAGACCTCCTGAGACCACATTTTGAGAACTGTTGTTTTAGATAGAGGATGCATTACGTAGTTGAGCCTTGAACAACATGGAGGTTTTTCAGTAGTAAATACTACAGTGTTATATGATCTGTGGTTGGTCGAATCTGTGGAATCCCAGATACAGGGGGAACTGTGGATACTGAGGGCTGATTATAAGTTATACTCGGATTTTCAACTGTGGGGAGGGTTGGCGTTCTTAACCTCCTCATTGTTCAAGGGTCAACTCTATACCCAGAGATACTGAGATGAGGTGCTTTCTAGGTCAACTATAAGTAATTCGTTATGGAACTCAGGATATATATATATAGAGAGAGAGAGAGAGAAAGGTAGTCAGGGACTAGATTATAAACGAACTTAAGTACCCTGATAGGGAGTGCAGAATTTATAGGCACTGGGGAGTCTTTGAAGGATTTTAAGGAGGAGGAGGGGTGTGTATGTATGGTATGGGTGTGGGAGAGTGATGCCATCACATTTGTATTTTTCAAAGATCACCCTTTTCACAGTGTGTTTTGTGGTAAGTCCAGTGGAAAATGATGAGGTTCTAAACTAAGGCACTGACTTGGACATGGAGCCACAGAGGGCCAGGCTGTACAAACCGGTGCAGGGGTTAGAGCATGTCCTTCCTAAAGTAGAGGTAAGCCTAGCAACATCTGTTTGGCTGGATGGGCAGGAGCACAATTAGCTGCTTCCATCACCATATCAGTTATAAGCTGTCCCCTCAAATACTCTTGTATAGACAGTTTTCTCTGGAAACACTGAATATGCTCTAGAATCTCTTTTGCAAAAATGACTTCAAAGATAATCACTGGGGACTTCCCTGGTGGCGCAGTGGTTAAGAATCTGCCTGCCAGTGCAGGGGACGCGGGTTTGAGCCCTGGTCCGGGTAGATCCCACATGCCACGGAGCAGCTAAGCCCGTGTGCCACAACTACTGAGCCTGTGCTCTGGAGCCCGTGAGCCACAACTACTGAAGCCCACGTGCCTAGAGCCCATGCTCCACAACAAGAGAAGCCACCTCAGTGAGAAGCCCGTGCACCGCAGAGTAGCCCGTGCTCACCGCAACTAGAGAAAGCCCGTGCACAGCAATAAAGACCCAACGCAGCCAAAAATAATAATAATAATAATAATAATAATAATAATAATAATAAATTTTAAAAAAAGATAATCACTGTTCTAGCTTCTATTACCATACATTAGTTTTATCTGTTTTTGAATTTCATATTAATAGAATATAGTGATATGCTTTGTGTCTTTTTTTGCTCAGCATTGTCTTTGAGACAATGAGGGGAAATGAGCTCAACTTCTTTTTTTTTTTTTTTAATATTTATTTATTTATTTGGCTGCCCCGGGTCTTACTAGCGGCACACGGGATCTTCGTTGCCACTTGCGGGACCGTCTTTGCGGCATGTGGGATCTTTTAGTTGCGGCATGTGGGACCTAGTTCCCTGACCAGGGATCAAACCTGGGTCCCCTGCATTGGGAGCGTGGAGTCTTAGCCATTGGACCACCAGGGAAGTCCCAGCTCCACTTCTTTTTTTTTTTTTTTTTTTTTTAAACTTTTTTTTTATCATGAACAAGGAACACATATTTGTTGTTTGTGTATCTTTAGCCTTTTATTTTTTATTTATTTTTATTTTTTTATTTTCATTTTTTTTAATGCTATTCTTGTCTGCTTACATTCTTTTTATTTATGTATGTATGTATGGCTGTGTTGGGTCTTCGTTTCTGTGCGAGGGCTTTCTCTAGTTGTGGCAAGCGTGGGCCACTCTTCATCGCGGTGCGCGGGCCTCTCGTTGCCGAGCACAGGCTCCAGACGCGCAGGCTCAGTAATTGTGGCTCACGGGCCGAGTTGCTCCGCGGCATGTGGGATCTTCCCAGACCAGGGCTCGAACCCGCGTCCCTTGCATTGGCAGGCAGATTCTCAACCACTGCGCCACCAGGGAAGCCCCCAGCTCCACTTCTTGATGGGAATTGCTGCAAATAATCTGTGGCCATGTTTAATCTACAACACTGGGCGTTACGCTTCCTTGTTCCTTTCTTCTTTCTCTCTCCCTGTTTCTCTCTTTCTCCCTCCTTCCCTCCCCTCCCTCCTTTCCTTCCTTTTATTTATTTATTTTTATTTTTTATTTCTCAATTGTATATATTTGGTTTTTTCTGCAGAGGAAGAGGACAATAAAGTATTATGAACTGTTATTTGTATAAGTTTGTAAATTTTTTTAAGAAAGGACTTCAGAAAACAAGGCAGAGAATACGTAGAACAATGACTGCTTCCAAATAATTCAAATAGAATCAAGCTTTGATTATAGGCTCGGTCAAATCAGTGCTAAACAGCTTCTGTAAGAAAAGTATTCAATGGAGTTATCTACTTTGCTTTTCACTAACTTGTCAAATAAACTGTTTTTAATCTTTATTTTTAACTATAAAAGTAAGACACAGTGCACAAACTCAAATAATCCCCAGGTGTATAATGTAAAAAGGAGACGTCCACTGCACCATAACTACCAAAATTCCCATCCCCTAAGATAATTGCTGCTAAAAATTTAGAGAATCTCTCCTGACATTTTTTGAGCACATTTAGAAATCAAAAGCCTTTTCAGGTTCAAATGATGGCTTTGAATTTTCGTTAGGTATGAACAGTGTGGGAATTCACATTATTGCAGCAAATATCAGGTGTGAATTTACTGGGAATTGTTTTGAGATGTTACTTGGGGATCATAATAGCCAAAAAACGTTGGAAAATGAAAAAGGGTTTTTTTGAGGGAGTATGATTAGAAGAAAAATCATGGAATGATGCTGAAAGATCTAAAGGACCATGGAAATTAAAAGGTAGAACACTTTACAGAACAAAATTTGAGATATGGAAAGATCAAAATATTTAAGACTTTGTAACAAAATCCAAACTGTTCCCATGATTTCATCCTTTGACGTCATGTCTATTTCTCAGGCTTTTCTCAAGCTCTAAAGCACTGGCTAAGTGAATACTTACAGTAGAGGTCACACATGGATGGCTTGGACTTTGTGTCTTGCCGTGTTTGCAGATTTTTTATTTACGCTGTAGTTGCCAACTAACATAACCCTTATGTCTGTGGACTGAACGTAATTCATGTACAAGTGGATTATATATACATACACTTATGGTTCCTAAATACAAAAGTGTATGAATTTCTTTCCTTGAAAATCAGAAAACTGGCAATGCCTTGCCAAATTCCCACGTGGCAACAATCCAGACAGGACCCAGCAGGAGTTCTCCCCGTCGCCCTAATCCTCGCCAGTCTGGTCTTAGACCGATCCCTGCCTGACCCTACAGACCCCTGCCTCAACCTCCTTGTGTGTCACTCCCTCAACATGTTTAAGGACATGTTATGCTGCAACTCCTACAGCATAGCATGAAACCTGTTTAGTTTTAATCTGGACTAGGGATCAGGAAACCTGGGTTTCGTTTCTGTCTTATTCACTTTGGAGAGGTAAGGGTGGTTAAGCTGTCCCATGTCCCTTATCAAATGGGAAAAATACTGTTTTAGGTCAGAGTAATTTGAGGAGATGTAGATTCTATGGAAAATGAAAATATTGTTTGTAATTTAGTTTGAACATTGAAACTTGTGTGTTTTTTGGACCTTAATTTGACCTGTTTTGCATGCCTGCTATTCATCTGATAGTAGATGATTGTCATCTGTTAATAATCTGATCGTTGCCCTACTCCCATGTTGTTACGCAGAACAGCAGGAACCACCCTGGTTATGCTGGCACTTCCAGCATGGACTTGACCACACTAACCAGTTCATGAAACTCCGTGCTCTGGAAATGGCCACGGTCAGTGAATCTGTACAATTTGGCTTCCAACCTGTTGGCCACTTCTTGTTGTTCCTTCCAAGGAAGGAAAGGATCGTCAGTGTAGCCAAACTGCACAATGTGAGGGCAGTTGGCTTTGATCTCCCACTGCCAGGGGTGGCTGAAGTATCCGCTTGCCCGTTCATTGTCATCCCCCAGGTCAGACGTGTACGCAGACACTAACACAATAGCACACACCCGGTGGGTCTCTGCGTACCTCATGGCTGCAGTGGCCCCGGAACTGTGGCCTATGATGATGATCTCCTCGTCACAGTGCAGCTCCGTCTGCATGAAGGGCAGCCAGATGCTCTCTCGAGCTGTGATTGGGTCAGGCATGTTTTTAGCCAAACACTGGAAACCAGGTATCTGCTCCAGCCCCCTCTTCACCCAGCCATACCAGCCGTGGGTGGCCACATCCCAGCCCCCGTTCCCGGGGATGATCACACCGCCTTGCAGGGCGCCGCCATGAGTGCAGCCAACCTCCCTTCCTTCCTTTTAAATTAAGGGGATAGTTTGTGGATTTTTGAAAATTGCCTTTCCTTGTCTTTCTTCTTGAAATTCATGTTAGAACACAGCTTACTTGGTTAAAGGATGTCTTCTGTGATTTCTTGGTGTGGCCAAGGACCAGATGTTTTCAGGTCTTGACTTTGCGACTGCTTTTCAAATTACGTTAATTGTACCAAACATCTGTTAATGCTGGAGAGATTAGTTTCTTCTCCAGGTGATTTTGGTCTTTTTTTTTAAATCCTTTTTTTTTTTTTTTTGTAATTGCTGAGACTTAACGTTCTGGTCTTTTTATGGGCTCTCTTCCCGGCCCTTCAATGCCTTGTTAGTCATCCACAGTTACTAAAGTGGGCCTGAAATGACAACTTTTTTCCCAGGGTGCTCAGTGAAGTCAGGAAGGGAAAGCCTCCCTGTCAGGAGAAGGTGTCTGGATTGCAGTTGTCTTGAGTAGACAGTATTTTTATATGTGAAGTAAATAAGAATCTTGGGCAAGGTGCAGGTCTTAGTGACCTGTCAGCCCATCAGGATGAATCAGCTCAAGTCCTAGATGAGGTGACAACGTCAGCACAGTGAGCCCCTTGCCCTGAGTTTATTGGGCCTCTCTTAAGGTAGCTGTCATAGCCCTTATTTTAGAGAAAAGTCAGAGTCATTCTTCAAGATTCAGCTGACTTTAAACATTATTTATTTTGGAGGGGGAAGGTCACTTTCAGTATAGGTGCACCATTGGAAGTGGCATGTGGCTGTTTTTCACATTATAGCCATTTTGATGTGCCGAAGTGTTACAGTTGTTAGCATCTTAAAACTTGTCTCCAGGTGACTAGAGGCTATTCTGCATCTCTAAGTAAGTTTAATTAATTGTCTTGGGTGCCAGACAAGTAGATTTGTTAACTGTAGTTTCTGATTTATCTATTGCTCAAACCAGTGATAATTTGATAGGAATAGGAACTCAGAGGTGACATTTTATTGCAAAAGGTGGATGTTGGTTGCTAAATGCAGTTGATTAGAAGGCTAGGACAAAGTATTTGTTTTTCTGGTGACAGGGTCATTATTAAGGCTTTATAGAATGTGCCACTAGTCAGATGACTGAACTAAATCTTCCTACTCCTGTGAGGTTATCTTTAAGGCGTTGGGAGTGCCTCACAAAACTCTTACTAACTATGGTACTCTCACAGGTGTTTGCAGCTTCGTCAGATTAGCCTGGTGGTTCTGGTACGTGAGGCACTCCTCAGTGCAATACTAGTAGCCAGAGTTTTGGTAATTGCTGCTGCCTGAGAACATTGGATCTGAAACCCACAGACCTAGAGAACAGTGTTGCCAGATAAGATTCCCATCTTAATTTTCTGAGGGCAAATTTTACCTTCAGAGAAAGGAAGGGAGCTTTCTGAGAATACAAGGCAGATTGTTAGAATGTGGAAGAGAACATAGGGTTTTGAAGCCTGGCCATTTTATTGGCTGTAGAAATACGTTTTTTGGGTTTTTTTTTTTGGTTTGTTTGTTTTTTTGGCTGCGTTGGGTCTTCGTTGCTGCGCGCAGGCTTTCTCTAGTTGCGGAGAGCGGGGGCTGCTTTTCGTTGTGGTGCGCAGGCTTCTCATTGTGTTGGCTTTTCTTGTTGCGGAACATGGCCTCTAGGCACGCGGGCTTCAGTAGTTGCAGCACACGGGCTCAGTAGTTGTGACTTGCGGGCTCTAGGATGCAGGCTCAGTAGTTGTGGTGCACGGGCTTAGTTGCTCCGCGGCATGTGGGATCTTCCTGGGCCAGGGATCGAACCCTTGTCCCCTACGTTGGCAGGTGGATTCTTAACCACTGCACCACCAGGGAAGTCCCTAGAAATAAGTTTTTAAAAACCTAACACCTTAGAGGTAGTACTTGGCTTTGTAAATGAAGCAAACAATTAGAAAACTGTTACAGTGCTTATTATGTGTCAGACACTATTTGGCATTGGAGGCACATATGAACAAGACACATAAGATTTCTGCCCTCAAAGAGCTTACATTCTTGTTTGAGAAGATAGACAATTTTCAAATACATCAATAAGATAATTACAGAGTATAGTGCTATGAAGAAGATTGATATGATGATGTGATTTGAGAGTAAGGGAGAAGGGGATACTTCAAATTGGGTGGCCAGACCTCTTCATAGTGACATATGAACTATTAATTGAAGGGAGGCAGAACCAGCATTTCCTGATGAAAGACAACTGTTTTGGGCAGGAGGAAAAACAAATACAAAGGACTTGTGGGAAGTATGTGGTTTGGTATGTTCAAGAGTAGGCAGGGGCCAGATTTTATAAGGCTCTGTAGACCTTGCTTGGGATGATGGGAAGCCACTGGTGGAAGGAAGCTGGTTGAGCAAGGAAGCTAAGTGATCGGAATTACGTGTTAAAAAGAACACTCATAACATAACATTGTAAATCAACTATACTTCAATTAAATAAAAAAAAATCACTCTTGATTCTCTGGGGAGAACAGATAGCAGAGTGCCCAGAGCAGAAGTAGAATGATTAGTTAAGAGGCTATTGCATTTTATTAAAAAACTGCAATTATATGGAGGTAAAAGAGGATGGACGGCAGAAGGGAATTCAACTTCTTTCAGAAAGTATTTCACTTTTAATTTTGATAAGATTACAGATAGGGCAAGAAAACCATTATAGCAATAAGTACTAGTGTGTGCTTTGAATTATGTTGTTCTTGATTCTCTGACTCAGAGCTGGAGAGTGACTTTTTGGTGTGGCAAGGCTCTCAGCCTGAACCTACTCTGCTCACTTAAAAATCCCACACATCTGGGCATGACTTGAGGGCCTGTAGGGAAAGGCAACCCAGCCAGTAATTTCTTTGCATGAGGGAGAACAAGGCATTTCCTGGGGAAAAAATTCACCATGCAGCCATGTTTCAGGACCAAGATTGGCAGTGAAAAGGGGAAGGGCAATGTCGTTTGGTCATGCCTCCCAATCCTAACCAAACTACCATAACGTCTCTAATGCCAAAACCCTGAGAGGAAGGGGCCATAAAAAAACTAGAAGAGCTTTTTCATAGAAATCTGTGTAAGATATTGGGAAGGTGGACTTTTGATGTGATATCCACAGGATAGAGTTATAAGACAAAATTATAAGTTAGGGATACTCCTCACTGTGTAGAACGCAGTGGGGCTTAGGTTTTTTGGGCTTCCAAGAACACAGGCTGGCTTGCGCATATTAAGGGTTCCGGTGGTGGCACTCAGCACTCTGGGTTGTTGAAGTGGATTAAGCAGCAGCCAGCCCTCAGAGTCCCGTAAGAGCAATAATAATAAATATTGCAGTTGGAGTGAGGAGATATTAAATTATGTGTTTGTGATACTTATTTCTACTCATAGAAGAAAATTCTGTCTCTGACCTCTGCTTTTGCTTTGCACCTACCAAGAGATATTCTAGATCTGCTAGCTCAGTTTCTAGATTTGTCTTGTGTGGAAGGATAATGGGTAAAAAACAGCTGAAGAATTTCAAGGAGTAAGACTGGATGATTTGTTTGTATTAGAAAGGGGACCGGGAACTGCTTATAAGTAGAGGGGATCAACAGAGGGGAAAGAGCCAAATGAATAATGTTTTATTGTAAATTGAGAGTAGGGATGGATATAGAGGGTTCAGCACAAGGTGTAGGATTATAAGAAATATTGTGAGCAAAAGGAATTGGGAAAGAAGATATTAAGAAGCTGATTTGAAATAGATCTTTTTATTTTCTTTGAGAGTCTCAATATATTAAGATTGAAATTGCTTTTAACTTACCTTTTTTTTTTTTTTTTTTTTTTGGAGGTTAGACTTGTTACTTATATGTGACGCCATTCCAGCACTGGACTCATGGAGGCTGAACATTTATTCAGGTAATAATAGATAACATTTATGGAATACTTCTTATGTGCCAGGCAACAAACTAAGTGCTTTACCCTTGATCTCATTTAATCCTCACACAATCTCATAAGGTTGGGAGTGTTACTGCACCCATTTAATAGATGAAGAGATTGAGACTCACAGTATATCAAGATTGAATTAATCTGAATTAAAAAATGGAAAAAGGCTACTGTAATAGTCAAAGTGAGAGATGATGGTAGCTTGGGTTAGGTGATGTCATTTCTTACCTGGCATAAATATCGTGAATGTAAAATGGTTTTGATTTTCTGTACTTCACCCTCATTTCCATAACTTTTCCTCATTGCTGAATACATCATGCTTTTAGTTTGTCTTTTTTTTTTTTTTGGCTGCGTTGGGTCTTCGTTGTTGTGCATGGGCTTTCTCTAGTTGCGGTGAGCAGGGGCTACTCTTCGTTGTGGTGTGCGGGCTTCTCATTGCGGTGGCTTCTCGTTGCGGAGCACGGGCTCTAGGTGTGTGGGCTTCAGTAGTTGCAGCACACGGGCTCAGTAGTTGTGGCAGGCGGGCCCTAGAGCGTGCAGGCTTCAGTAGTTGTGGCACGTGGGCTCAGTAGTTATGGCGCGCAGGCTCTAGAGCACAGGCTCAGTAGTTGTGGCACATGGGCTTAGCCTGCTCCACAGCATGTGGGATCCTCACGGACCAGGGATCGAACCCTTGTCCCCTGCATTGGCAGGAGGATTCTTAACCACTGTACCACCAGGAAAGTCCTTTTAGTTTGTCTTTAAAACAGTGGAAATATCTTTTGGTAAAGAAAAATTCAGCTGAGGGTTTTTTTTTTTTTTTTTTTTTGGCTGTGTTAGGTCTTTGTTGCTGTGCGCGGGCTTTCTCTAGTTGTGGCGAGTGAGGGCTACTCTTCATTGCGGTGTGCGGGCTTCTCATTGCAGTGGCTTCTCTTGTTGCAGAGCACGGGCTCTAGGCGCACGGGCTTCAGTAGTTGTGGCATGTGGGCTCAGTAGTTGCGGCTCGCGGGCTGTAGAGTGCAGGCTCAGTAGTTGTGGTGCATGGGCTTAGTTGCTCTGCAGCGTGTGGGATCTTCCTGGACCAGGGCTCGGACCCGTGTCCCCTGCATTGGCAGGCAGATTCTTAACCACTGCGCCAGGAGGGAAGCCCCAGCTTAGGGTTTTTAACCTTAAAGCTTTTTGAACTTTTTAGAAAGTAGATAAAAAGTTTTGCAATAGTTTATATTTTTTGAGTAAATATCTACAAAATGTAGATATCTATAATTGAGGAATTCTTAAGAGGTGATTAATATAGATAATAGAGTTTTTTTTGTTGATTTCATCACGCTTGAGATACTATTCACAAGTATTTTCAAGTTTAAGGAACCTTATTAGGGTTTCTTGTAGGAGTTTTTTTGGTGTATCTAAATGCTTGTTTACAGATTACACTAATTGTAGTACTTGCCAGAACTGGCAGGGTGTCTAGCACTACCGACTGAAGATCAGTCAAAAATGAAGATTGAGCATCTCTGAAATTATAATGTAGGTTAATGGAAGTTTCTTTTTTTTTTTAAATTTTATTTATGTATTTGGCTGCATCGGGCCTTAGTTGCAGCGCGCAGGCTCTTCGTTGCAGCGCGCGGGCTTCTCTCTATCTGTGGTGTGCGGGCTTCAGAGCGTGTGGGCTCAGTAGTTGTGGTGCGTAGCCTTAGTTGCCCTGTGGCATATGGGATCTTAGTTCCCCGACCAGGGATCGAACCCTTGTCCCCTGCATTGGAAGGCGGATTCTTAACTACTGGACCTCAGGGAAGTCCCCCGGAAGTATTTTTTTTTAATTTTTAAAAATTTATCTATTATTTTTGACTGCATTGGGTCTTCGTTGCTGCATGTGTGCTTTTCTTTAGTTGCAGCGAGCAGGGGCTATTCTTCGTTGCGGTGTATGGGCTTCTCAATGCGGTGGCTTCTCTTGTTGCGGAGCACAGGCTCTAGGCACGCAGGCTTCAGTAGTTGTGGCAAGTGGGCTCAGTAGTTGTGGCCCGTGGGCTCTAGAGCGCAGGCTCAATAGTTGTGGTGCACAGGCTTAGTCATTCCGCGGCATGTGGGATCTTCCCGGACCAGGGATCGAACCCGTGTCCCTTGCATTGGCAGGCAGATTCTTAACCACTGCGCCACCAGAGAAGTCGTGGAAGTATTTTTAAGTTCACAAAAATTCAAATTTATATGCTACTTTGAGTGGTTCTCCATGTTTAATGTTGCCAGGAGTTGCCTGTACACTCAGCAAGGTAAAGTAAAACCGCTTTATTACTACCTTATCAATTATTGAGTTGCCAGCATGCGTACATTGCCCTATCATATTTTCAAAAAAGAGCTTAATTGAGGCTTTTAATAATTGACATACAGTAAACTGTACATATTAAAACGTACAATTTGTTAAGTTTTGACATGTGTTCACTGTAAAACTGTCACGCCAATCAAGACATAATGAAGGTCTCACGAGCCCCTCGCCCCCTTCCCCCTCCCGGCCCCAACACCTCGGACCCCGGGACCGCGCCCCTCCCTGCCCCCAGGCTCCCACTCCCTGAGGAATTTCTACACCGGGGTGTCCCAGCCCGGCCGCGAGGAGTCCCCCTTCATCTCTGTCGGCTATGTGGATGACACGCAGTTCGTGCGGTTCGACAGCGACGCCCCGAATCCGAGGATGGAGCCGCGGATGCCATGGGTGGAGCAGGAGGGGCCGGAGTATTGGGATCGGAACTCGCGGATCTACAAGCACCACGCACAGACTTTCCGAGTGAACCTGAACACCCTGCGCGGCTACTACAACCAGAGCGAGGCCGAACCTCTTCAGCCCACCGTTCTCATGGCATCATTGTTGGCCTGGTTCTCTTGGTGGTCACTGGAGCTGTGGTGGCTGGAGCTGTGATCTGGAGGAAGAAGCACTCAGGCAGCGGCAGTGCCCAGGGCTGTGATGTTATCTTTCACCAGTCCTAAAGCGCTGTTTCCTGGATTATTCTTTCCATCTTTTCCAAAGAACCAAAAACTGGAAAGGAACAAGGATTAAACCCTGGAAGTCCCAGTGCTACGTGATCTGATCAGACCACACACCTGAGCAGACTGCAGAGTTTTGGCACTGCGTCTAGACAGCACAGAGACCAGGGAGTCCTAAACTTTAATTTGCATAAGAATCATCGGGACATCTTGGTAAGATTCAGAAGGTCTGTAGTAGGGCATGGGATTCTGTATTATAACAAGGTTGGTGCTGATTCTGCTTTCAGATCACATTTAGTAGCAAGAACGTAGACCAGGATTCCCACGTGGCTGTGCACCAGCCTCACCTGTAGGGCTTGTTGAATAAGCAAATCTTGGGCTCCGTGCCCAGCATTCTGAGATGGTGGGTCTGGGAAGAAGCCTGAGTATTTTGCAGCAATCCTTACAAGCAATCTTGGGATTCAGCCGGATTGGGAACGACTGAGGTCAGTGATCAGAGAGCGCTCAGGTTGGGGAGGAGCCTTAAATCCACACTTAAACCTTGTTTTTTCCTGGGAAGAAAAGAGCAAGACGTATGCTGGAGACACATGTTGGTTTTTCTACCCTGGGGTATGTAGCCAGGTGGAAGACTGACGAAGTGTTATCAGCTCAAGATAATGAAAATCTGTGAATCCTTGCTCTCTGAAACTATTCCCTGGATGGATTTCTCACTCATTCCTTGGTATAAACAATGGAATACAAAAAAAAAAAGACATAATGAACATATTTATCACCTCCACAAGTTTTCTTATCCCCATTTGTTATCCTTCTCCCAACCTCTGTGGTCTCCTGGCAACCACTGATCAATTTTCTGTCACTATAGAGTAGTTTGCATTGTCTAGAATTTTATATAAAGGGAATCATAAAGTGTATACTCTCATATTTACTTATTTTTGGTTTGGCTTTTTTTATCAAGCTAATTATTTTGAGATTCATCTATGTTGTTGCATGTATCAATAGTTATTCCTTTTTATTGCTGAGTAGTGATCTTTTGTACAGCTGTAACACAATTTGTTCATGCATTCACTTACTGATGGACATTTGGGTTTATTCCGGTTTTTGGCAGTTACAGATAAAGTTATGCTATGAATATTTGTGTACAAATCTTTGTATGGACATATACTTGATTTTTCCCTCCAAGTTAATTTCTTTCTTTATTTTTTTCTTTTTTTTTGACGTGAATTCACGTAGCATACAATTAACAATTTTAAAGTGTACAGTTCATTGGTATTTAGTATATTTACAGTGTTCTGCAATCACAAGCACTTTCTAGATCCAGAACTTTTTCATTATTCCATAAACCACCCCATGCCCATTAACTAATCATTCCCCATTCTCTCTTCCCCCCATCCCTTGGTAACTTCTAATCTGCTTTCTGTCTCTATGGATTTGTCTAGTCTGGATATAGAATATAAAAGAAATCAGACAATATGTGAACTTTTGTGATTGGCTTCTTTCATTTAGCATAATGTTTTCATGGTTCATCCAAGTTTTAGCATGTATCAGTACTTTGTCCTTTTTTTTTGGGTGCGCCATGGGGCTTGCAGGATCTCAGTCCCCCCACCAGGAATTGAACCTGGGCCATGACAGTGAAAACCTGGAATCCTAACCACTAGGCCACCAGGCAACTCCCAGTACTTTGTTCTTTTTTATGGCTGAATAATATTCTGTTGTGTGGTGGATATATCACATTTTGTTTATCCATTCATCAGTTAGTGGACTTTTAGGTTGTTTCCACTTTGGGGTACTGTGAATAATGCTGCTATGAACAATTATGTACAAGTTTTTGTGTGGAAATATGTTTTCATTTCTCTTGACTATAAACCTAGAAGTCTAATGGCTGGATCATATGGTAACTGTATGTTTAACTTTCTGAGGAACTGTCAAACTGCTTTCAAAGTGGTTGCATGATTTTACATTCCCACCGACAATGTTTGAGAGTACCAATTTGTCTATCATCATCAAACGTCTTATTGTCTGTCTTTCTGAGTCCAGCCATCCTAGTGGGTGTGAAGTAGTATCTCATTATGGTTTTGATTTGCATTTTCCTGGTGACTAGTGATGTTGAGCATCTTTTCACGTACAAATTGGCCATTTGTATATCTTTTTTGGAAAAATGTATATTTATTTAAATCCTTTGCCTTTTAAAAAATTGGATAACTTGTCTTTTTATTATTGAGTTGTAAGAGTTCTGGGTACAAGTTCCTTATCAGATGTATGCTTTGCAAATATTTCTTCCATAGGTTGTTTTTTCACTTTCTTGATGGTATTGTTTACAGACAAAAGTTTTAAATTTGATTAAGTCCACTGAATCTATTTTTTTCTTTAAGAGTTTTATGGTTTTAGCTCTTACATTTAGGTCTGTGATCCATTTTGAGTTAATTTTTGTGTATGGTGTGAGGTATGGTTCCAACTTTTTCTTTTATGTATCGATATCCACTTGTCTCATTACTGCATGTTGAAAAGACTGTCTTTGGCCTATTTGATTGTCTTGGCACCCTTGTCAAAAATCAGTCGACCATAAATGTAAGGATTTATTTCTGGACTTTCAATGCTATTCCACTACAATACTGTTTTGATTACTGTAGCTTTGTGTAGTTAGATGAACTTGGGAAATGTGAGTCCTCCAATTTTGTTGTTCTTTTTTAAGATTATGTTGTTTATTCTAGGCCCCTTGCATTTCCATGTGAATTTTAGGATCAGTTTGTCATTTTATGCAAAAAAAAAGCCAGCCGGGATTTTGATAGGGATTGCTTTGAATCTGTAGATCAGTTTTGGGAGTGTTACCATCTTAGCAGTAAGTCTTCCAATTGATGCACATAGGATGGATTTACTCTTATTTAGATATTATTTCATTTCTATCAATAATAGTTCGTGATTTTCAATATACAAGTTACATTTTTTTAACTCTACCCCATTACACTTCTTCTGTTAAATTTATAACTAAGTATTATTTTTGTTACTATTGTAAATTTTTCCCCCCTTAACTTCACTTTTGAGTTGTTCATTGCTTGTATATAGAAATACAATCAATTTTTGTATATTGACCTTGTATCTTGCAACCTTGTTGAACTTGTTTATTAGTTTTTAGTGGATTCCTTAGGATTGTCTAGATACAGGATCTTGTCATCTGCAAATAGAGATCGTTTTTACTTCTTTTCCAGTCTGGATGCCTTTTCTTTCTTCTTAGTGCCTCATTGCCTTAGCTAGAACCTCCAGTGCAAAAGTTTATGTCTTTGTCTTGTTACTGAGCTTAGGATAAACGCATTCAGTCTTTAAGTAGGATGTTATTTATGGGGTTTTGCAGATTCCTTTTATGAAATTGAGTTATTTCCTTAGTGGTCCTGGGGATTACAATTGACATCTTAATTTATAACAATGTAGTTTAATTTAATACCAACTCAGTTACAGTCGTGTGCAAAACTTTGTGTCTGTATAGCTCTGTTCCCTCTTCTCTCTTTTGTTCTATTACATACAAATTACATCTTTGTACATTGCGTGCCCATCAACACAGGTTTATAATCATAGCTTTATTTAGTTGTCTTTTAAATCAGATAGACAAAGAGTTACAAACAAAACATTTATTTATACTATCTTTTACATTTACCTATATAGTTACTTTTACCAGTACTTTTAATTTTTTTGTTTGGATTTGAGATACTGCCTTAGAGTCCTTTTATTTCAGCCTGAGTGACTGTCTTTAGTATTTCTTGTAAACTGGATCTGCTAGTGATGAGTTCTTTCATTTTTATCTAGGAATGTCTTAATTTCTCCTTTGTTTTTGAAGGATAGCTTTGCTGGAGATAGAATTCTTGGTTGATAGTCTTTTTCTTTCAGCACTTTGAATAAATCTTCCATTGCCTTCTGACCTCCATGGTTTGTTTTTTTTTTTTTTTTTTTTAAATCGTATTTTTTATTTATTTTACTTTTTTTTTTTTATTTTTTTTTGGCTGTGTTGGGTCTTCGGTTCATGCGAGGGCTTTCTCTAGTTGAGGCAAGTGGGGGCCACTCTTCATCGCGGTGCGGGGACCGCTCTTCATCGCGGTGCGCGGGCCTCTCACCATCGCGGCCCCTCCCGTTGCGGGGCACAGGCTCCAGACGCGCAGGCTCAGCAGCTGTGGCTCACGGGCCCAGCCGCTCCGCGGCACGTGGGATCCTCCCAGACCAGGCCCCGAACCCGTGTCCCCTGCATTAGCAGGCAGACTCCCAACCACTGCGCCACCAGGGAAGCCCCCTCCATGGTTTTTGATGAGCTTCCTGGATTTGCAGATTTAGTGTTTGAGAAAAATTTGGCCATTATTTCATTAAATATCCTTTCTTTCCCTTTCTCTCCTGTCATGGGACTCCCAATATGAATTGTTAGGCTTTGTTCTGAGGCTTTGTTCATTTTTCTTTATTCTTTTTTCTTTCTGTTCCTCAGACAGATCTAGCCTAATTGACCTAGCTTCAAGTTTGTTGATTATTCCTTCTTCCTGCTCAGGTCTTGTGTTGAACTCTTTACTGATGTTTTTCATTTCCATTATTGTAGTTTCCAACTCCAAAATTTCCATTTGTGGTTCCTTTTTGTAATTTCTGTCTTTCTATTAATATTCTATTTTTGGTGAGATATTTTTCTCATACTTTTTCTTTAGTACTTTAGTCATAGTTATCTTAAATTTTTTGATTTTTTTTTCTCCCTCCCTCTTTCCTTTTTTGATCTTATTTAAAATGGCTGATCTTATTTTAAAAGTCTATCTAAATCCAATGTTTGGGCTCCCTAAGTGACTTTCTGTTGACTGCCATTTTTCCTTGTGGGCCATACATTCTGTTTCAAGGAAATGTTGTTATATTGCTTCTTGTATAGTATAAGATTTTACAATACTGTACTTCTGTTTCTTCCCTCCTGGGCATACATTTACTTGTATATATAAATTGTACAATATATTTTAAATTATTCTTGCTTTGAATAGTTGAGTATTTTAAAAAGATATTTAAATAACGAAGAAAGAGTTTTATCTATTTACCCACATTGTTACCACTTATGCTCTTAACTCCTTTATGTAGATCCAGATTTTCATCTGTTATCATATTCATTCATCTTGAAGGACTAGTACAGGTCTGCTGGTGATGAATTCTTTCAGCTTTTGTGTGTCTGAAAAGTTTTATTTTAAATAAAAAAGTTTTATTTTATTTACTTTATTTTGCCTTCATTTTTGAAAGATATTTTCTGTGAGTATAGAATTTTTGGATGACAGGTTTTTTTTTCTTTCAGTCCTTTAAGATACCACTCCATTGTCTTCTGACTTGAATAGTTTCCAGCGAGAATTCTGTTGTTATCTTCATCTTTGTTCCTCTATAGATAATAAGTCCTTTTTCTCTGGCTACTTTTTTTTTTATTAATTTATTTTATTTGTTTATTTTTGGCTGCATTGCATCTTTGTTGCTGCACACGGATTTTCTCTAGTTGTGGCGAGCGGGGGCTACTCTTTGTTGCAGTGTGCCGGCTTCTCATTGCGGTGGCTTCTCTTGTTGCAGAGCACAGGCTCTAGGCGCTCGGGCTTCAGTAGTTATGGCATGCGGGCTCAGTAGTTGTGGCTTGTGGGCTCTAGAGCACAGGCTCAGTAGTTGTGGTGCACGGGCTTAGTTGCTCCACGGCACGTGGGATCTTCCCGGACCAGGACTCGAGGTAGTGTTCCCTGCATTGGCAGGCAGACTCTTAACCACTGCACCACCAGGGAAGCCCCTTCTCTGGCTACTTTTAAGATTTACTCTGTATTACTCGTTTTAGGTAGTTTGGTAATAAGGTGTTTTGTTCTTTGAGCTTCTTGGATCTCTGTATTTATAGTTTTATTCCAATTTGGAAACTTTTAAGTTATTGTTTCTGTAATATTTTTTTCCTCTCTCTTCTTTGGAGATACCACTGACACATATATTAGGTAATTTGAAATTATTCCACAGTTCACTGGTAATTTGTTCATTTTATTTAGTTTTTTCCCCTGATGTATTCTGTTGCAATTTCTAATCTGCTGTTAGTCTTACATAGTGCAGTTTTATCTCTAACATATCAGAGATTTTTTTTACTTCTTCTAACATGCCTACTTTTTCCTTTCGATTTTTGCAGATATGGAATACAGTTATAATAACTTTCTAAATATCTTTCTTTACTATTTCTATAATCTGTATTGTTTCTCAGTCATTTATCTTAACTTTTCATTATGAAATAAGTATAATTTATAAGAAGTTGTACATGTTCCATGTGTTTTTCACCCATTTTCTCCCAGTGGTAACGCTTGTATAATTATAGGACAATATCAAAACTAGGAAATTGATATTGGTACAGTCTTCAGAGTTTATTCATATCTGACCAGTTTTACATCTACTCCTGTGTGTGTGTGTGTGTGTGTGTGTGTGTGTGTGTGTGTAGTTCTATGGAATTTCATCATGTGTGAATTTGTATATCTACAGCCACCATCAAAGTACAGAACAGTTCTATTCAAACAAGAATTTTTCCTGTTGCCCTTTTTTTTTTTCTTTTGGCTGCACCACGCAGCATCTGGGATCTTAGTTCCCCGACCAAGGATCAAACCCGTGCCCCCTGCATTGGGAGCATGGAGTCTTAACCACTGGACCACCAGCGAAGTCCTTGTTGCCCTTTTATAACCACTCCTATCCTACCTACCTCCACCCCACTCATAAACCTGTAACCCTGGCAACCACTAATCTGTTCTCCATCTCTATAATATTGTCATTTCAAAATGTTATTTAAATGGAATCATACAGTATATAACCCTTTAAGGTTGACTTTTTTTGGCCCCCACTCAGCATAATTCCCTTGAGGTCCATATAAGTTGTATATGTGTGTGTGTGTATCAATAGTTTGTACCCTTTTATTGCTGAGTAGTGTTCCATGGTATGGCTATCCCAAGTCTGTTTAAGCATTCACCTGTTGAAGGACTTCTGTATTGGTTCCAGTTTTGGGCTATTATGAATAAAGCTACTGTGAACATTCACATACAGGTTTTTGTGTAAACATAAGTTTTTATTTTTCTGGAATAAAGGTCCAAGAGTACAGTTGCTGGGTGGCATGGTAATTGCATATTTCATTTTATAAGAAACTGCCAGACTTTCTTCTAGAGTGGCTTTGCCATGTTACATTCCTACCAGCTATGTATGAGTGATTTAGTTTCTTTGCATCCTTGCCAACATTTGGTATTGACAGTTTTTTTGTTTTGTTTCGTTTTTTTTCGCCATGCTGCACAGCTTGTGGGATTTTAGTTCCCTGATCAGTGAATGAACCCAGGCCCTTGGCAGTGAGAGCACGGAATCCTAACCACTGGACCACCAGGGAATTCCAAACAGTATTTTTTATTTTAGCCATTATGATAGGTATGCAGTGATATCTCATTTTGGTTTTAATTTGTATTTCTCTAATGGCTAATGATTTTGAATATGTCTGTTCATGTCTTTTGCCCATTTTCTATTTGGATTGTTTGTTTCTTTACTGTTGAGTTTTGAGAATTCTTTATATATTCTGTATACAAGTCTTTTGTTGGATATGTGGTTTGCAGATATTTCTCCAATCTGTGGCTTACTCTTCTATGAGCTCTAGACTCCTTTGCTCTCTCAGACTTTCACTCCTGTGTTCTCCACTTAGGGAGCATGTTGGAGCATGCCTAGGTTCCCCTTAGACTCCCTTTTTTGACATTTCTTGGAAACTCTCCCTAGGCATTAAACTTGGGTAATCATAGAGCTTACCTTATTTGTTTCCCATCTCTGAGGAATCATTGTCCTTCATTGCCTGTTGTCCAGTGTCTTAAACACCAGTGTTTCACACATTTGTCTGGTTTTTTATTGTTTCTTCCAGGAAGATAAACATCATCCCTGTTATTCCAAGTTAGTCAGAAGTGAGATCCCCACCCCAACCCCCAGAGTTTTCAATAACATTAGGAACATCCACTGTTATTAACTACTGTCCCAAAATTCCTTCCTTTCTTAAGTTGTTTTTAAAAAACGGCCAGTTGGGGGGTGAGGTGGGAATGGAGGCTAAATATAACTCAGACAAAAAGATACTTCTGATGTTGTTCACTGTCTCTTGAAGCCCAGCTACTTTTGGAAGTTTGCAAATCAATCAGATAGATACAGGCTTAAAGCTAGAAATAGGTCAGCTACCATAGCACACAATGATGGTGGGAAAAGATTTTTGTGACAGCTTGTGTGTGATAATATATCCTTTCTTGTTCAGGATTCTCTTTGAATGTAATGCTAGATTCTGGGTGTTTTCAAATGCATTTTCTCTATTCTTATCCTTATAGTCCTTTCCTTAAAAGAATAACCATATTTTTAAAATTACATTTTCCTTTATTTAAAGGGTAGAGTTAACCAGTTAAAGCAGCCTTTTCCAGCCTAGGTACATCTAGCTAGGTAATTCTCCTTTGACCTTCATTATTAGTTTTGGAGCTTATCTCAGAGTTAATGGTGATTTAATATATATACAAGTATTTCTTAAAGATTTCTCTCTGCATTTCAAAGCTGTGCTTATCTATGTAAAAATTCAGAGAGATAAGTATTGCCACAGGATCACATGGCTAGTAGCTATCAAACACTTGAAGAAAATATTTCTTTGGAGTTATTTTGTGGAATTAGGACACATTTCAGTAATTAGGTAACTGAGCTCTGGGAATCTGCTAGAGCCACCTTTAGAATAGAGCTGCCTCTGCTTATGCTAGTCTCATCAGGAAAGTTTTATTTCTATTCCCAGTCTATTGTTTCTGCTGATGAACAAGGGCATAGCTTGGTATATTATTAGTCAGCTGTTTTTCCGCAGTGTGTATCATGATGCCTCGCACAGAATGGTTACTCACAGAGTATTTGTTGCATGAATGAATGAATGCCTCTTCCTTGAGTCACTGCTTCAGTCAGTTCCCTTCATATATTTCATCCAGGATCTTTCTTTTCTTTCCATCTCTATCCTTTTGGTCATTTTTTTGTTTGCATTTCCTCCAGAGGGTGAACAAAGAAGGCAAAGAAGATGAGCCTGAAATCATTTCATTCTTTATGAGTAACTCGGATAAGAAAAAAGTATTGTATGAGAAGAAATTGAAACTCCTGGCTAAAATGAGAGTTTTGAGTTAATACTGGATTTCGTTTATCTTCTGTCTTTCCCTGGCATTACTAATGATGGATTGGTGTTTTGCTTTTCTTCAAAGCCCTGAACAGCTTTCTCTTTAATTATAGCTAGTGATATGCTCCTTTAGTTTTCATTTTATTTCTAATGTTTCTTACTTTTCCTCTGTATGGAGTTCTCTTCCTCTTCTTTATTCCTTAAATATTGGTGTGTCCTGAGGCCTATGCTCACCTCTCTAGTCTTTTCTGTGGTTAATCTGACACTGTTCTCACCATGCACTCTCCTTTTAAAATCCAAGGTTTCGACTTCTGCCACAGTTTGGTGGTCTAGATATCCAGTTCCATCAGTGTAACTGCCTATTGGGCACTTTGATTACGTCAGCTTGTGGGCACATCACATTTACCATGTTTTAAACAGAACTTTATTATCTTTTTTTTCCCCAAACTGGTTTCTCCTTCAGTATTCGTATCTCAGTGGTGGAAATGTCTACCCCAATTGTTCTCAAACTTTTTGGTATCATAATCTCTTTGTACTCTTAAAAATTACTGAGGCCTCCAAAAGAGGTTTTGTTTTATGTAGGTTATAACTATCAATATTAATGTATTAGAAATTAAAACTGAGAAATTTAAAAAACATTAATTCATTTAAAAATGATAATAAATCCATTACATGTTAACGTAAAAGTGAATTAAAAAAATTTTTTTCCCCATAACAACAGCAACAAAATTTATGAGAAATGTGTCATTGTTTTTAATTTTTGCAAATAATTTAGTGTTGGGGTTAATAGAATACAGATGAATTCTCGTATCTGCCTTTCATTCAGTTAGTTGTGATATTACATGTCATGTAGCTTCTGGAAAATGCTCTTGTGTATCTTTGAGGGCATGAGAGTGAAAAGGGTGAATAAGGTCTTAACCAAAACCATTATTATAAAAATGGTTTTGACCTTGCATATCCCATGAAAAAGTCTTGGAGCTTCCCAGGGGTCCCAGGCCACACTTTGATAACTCCTTTTCTCTCTGGTTGCCTGGGTGTTCTCTTAGGCTTCTCTTCTCCCAACCATCACACATACCTCCTGTGTCACCAAGTCTTAATGATTCTACCTCCTTAATGCCTCTTGGGTCAGAGTCCCCTCATTCTACAGCCAGAATGCTTATCTCATCTTTTCCCTACTTGGTATCTCTGCCTCTATTTTATCTTCTTTCTAACCCATCCACATTGTAGCAAAAGTAATCTTTCTAAAATAGAAATATGATCATATAACTACTTTCTGAAAGTCCTTTACAAGTTTCCCATTGCTTTAGTTAGTACACAAGATGTTTTATGATCCTGTTTCCACTAACCTCTAGCTTCTTCTCCAAACACTTTTCTGTGAGTACCTTATACTATAGCTTTCTTTACGCAATACTTGCAGTCCTGAGAAAGCATCATGGTGACCCATACATCTGTGTTAATGATATTATTGGGTTCACACTATGTTCCTGGCACTGTTCTAAGTACTTTACATATATTATCTCATTTAATCTTTACACAGTCTTCCAAAAGAAGTACTTTTACCATTTTATTTTGTAGATGAGGAAACTGGGATTTAAAGAGTGAAGTAACTTTCCTCAGATCATCCAGTTGTTAAATATGGAATCTAAGTCTGTTTCTCCACTTCTCTATTTGGCTAAATACTGTTTGTCCTTGAGGATTATTAGGCTTAAGCATCCCCTCCTTCTGGAAGCCTTTCCTCCAGTGTGATTTAGATGACTGTTCCTTCTGTTTCCATTTAACCTTGTGAGCAGCTCTAGCTAGCATTTAACATATTAGAATTTACTTATTTGTCACCTGCATGATTGATTTTCCTGGTAGGTACAGGAAGGGAACTTCATTCCTCTGGCACAGGAAAATTAGTCTGCATCCCAGAATATTTATTTCTAAAAGGAAAATGCATGTTGAGGGCCTTAAAACCTAATGTCACTCTGGACCTACTTATTCTGTTCATTCTATGTAAGCAAAGCCCTCAGTTTCAGAGAAACTATAAAACAAATAATAATATTTCTATATTAATTCTTCCAAATTTAAAAAATAGTATCCCTGATCTTGTATTGGTTTAGAGGAGACTAAATAACAACAACAAAATAATAGCTAACATTTATTTAAAATATTTTCCATGTATCTAAGCATTTTACCGGTATATTAACTCACTTTAATATTTACAACCCCATGAGATAGTTATTATTAAACTTTGTTTTACAGATAAGGGAAACTGAGGCACCAAGAGGTTAAGCAGCTTATCCAAGATCACACAGCTTGTAAGTGGCAGGTGGGGAAATCAAATCTCTAAAAACTATACTGTGCAGAATACTGAATCTTTTTACCCAGGATCCCATATTTATAGTCTTTGTTAGGATAAAGGTATGTGAGGATTAGAGGTAAAATTATATGGCACAACTCTAGTGTCGTGATCTTACAGAAAAAGATGATTTACTATAGATTTTTTAAAATGTGTTTTCTTTTAAAACACCATCTTTTTAGTACGAATGAAAGGATCTTTCAATGTTATCATTATTACAAAATTAATATCATAGTTCTGAGCTTCCTGCCCAATTAATTCCTACTTTCCCGGTGAATAATAGCAACAAAAAGTTTCATATTTTAGTTGAGCCTTAGGAAGCTGATAATTATTCTCCTAGCAAGTTACATTGGTTAATTCCAGAATCCTGTTTTCTTTATTTGTTAGATACATCTGCCCTCCCCCCATTCCTTAAGCATTGCTGTGGATGTTTAATTTTGAGAATGCTAATTAGCTTTAGTAATTACACACCTTGAGGCATGTCTAGACATTTATAGCTTTGTATTTTTGGTCTAGAATAGGATGTGTTGGAACTTTTTGGCCTTTGTGTCTTTGTTTTTTTTTTAAAGAAAGCTTTGAATTTAGTTTAGGGAGGAGTTATGTTAATCTAAGTTCAGTCATGGAATTTAGGGCTATTGCGAGTTTATTTAGCCAGTATCCAGGAATATCATACTTGTCTTTTGCTAATAGTATTCTGAAGTCACCAAAAGTAGTTTTTCTTTAAGATGATGCTTTATGTTGTAGATGGAATCAGACCAATGTGGAGGATATAATTTTATTAAAATAAGGACCCAGCCTAGTTTGGGGATTTGTGTGAATCAGAAAGCACAGCCACAACAGGTCCCCCATGTCGACACACTTTTAATTCTCAGTTATGCAGGATATGCTGCTGAGGTATCTTTTTACCAGCCATCATTCTGTCTATCTGAAAGTGTTATGTATAATGTTGTCAAAGTTGTTTCAGTCTGTTTCAGAATAGAAGATTACATACTTCTGCTACAATGTTCTAACCCTTAGTTTGAAAATGAGCATTCATCAGAGAGATAAATGGATTGATTTAAGAAAATTTAAAAACCATAATAATGTTTTTGAGAACTTGATGGGGTGTAGGATATGGTTTGTAGACTTGCTTTGAAGCTCTTAAGAGTTGATAGGATCGACCTATGCCAGATTCAGTGGGGTTGTGGATAAAAGCATGAGAGACATGCAGAAAGGTGCCTTTTCCCTAACCTGCTCTTTTGGATATCTTTCTATTATATCCCATCATATTTGGAGCCTAAAACAAGAGCTTCAGTATAATTTAGTTAATTGAATTATCCTCTCTGGTAGGATTATGTGTGAAATTACCGAGTATTATTAGTATCTCTGTGCAGGCAGGTAAGGAATCAAAGTTGAAGAGAGCAAAAATGTCCTTACATTAAAGACATACTCTGATGTTTCAGTTAATTTCATTTTTAAAGAAACTGTTCTGAAATTAGAGGGAGCAGCTAAGTGAAGTAGCCATATATAAATAATTCACTTTCTGGTTATACCAGGCTTGCTTACATATGATATTGATATTGGGGTATCAGATAACCACTCCATACTTGCTTTTTGTAGTTAATGGTTTATTAACAATGGTTTATTCGTTGTGCCAGGAACTATCTGAGAGTAAGGGATATAGCAATGAAAAGAAAAGGAAAAATCCCTGCCCTTACAGATCTTACATTTTTTTTCCGGTTTTATCGAGATACAATTGACATATAGCTCTGTATAAATTTAAGGTGTACTGCACAATGACTTGACACATATATTGAAAAATGATTACCACAATAAGTTTCGTTAACATTCATCTCCCTGTGTAGTTAGAAAAATGGAGCTTACATTTTAGTGGGAGAAATGGTTATAAGAAAAATAATCAGTGCCATCAGACTTCCATGGAATTAATGCAGAATTCCTTAAGATGAGACTTACAGATGGCTGTGTTTTGGTTGTAGTTTCTCTGGAATTGGCTCTACTTCTTTGTCCTTTTAGTACCTACATTGCCCATACTAGGGAGAAGAGTGATAGAAGAGCATATAATAAATAATAGTTTCAGTTTGTCACAGACTTGCTGTGCATCAGGCACCCTGAAAAATAACTTTGAAAATTATTTAATTGCATTAAAATCCTGTGAAGGAGATTTTAACTTGCTTATTTTACAGGTCAGTAAAGTGAGGCTTACAGAGGTGATAACTACTCTGAGATCACATAGCTGGTGTGTGATAT
This sequence comes from Balaenoptera musculus, assembly GCF_009873245.2. Lineage (NCBI taxonomy): Eukaryota > Metazoa > Chordata > Mammalia > Artiodactyla > Balaenopteridae > Balaenoptera > Balaenoptera musculus. Next base: position 45,718,429 of record NC_045794.1, on the reverse strand, counting down.
ATCTAGGCATACCTGCTCCTAACAGTTTTAAATCCCAGGGCAAAAGCATGAATGGAAGCACATATTCCATGTGTCTAGATATTTAAGTTATAAATCAGGATTTTAAAAACAACTGTTAGAAAAAAATTCTTTCCTTCTGCTTAGATATACTTTCATAATGACCTAGAAGGCCACAATTCCTGGACTCACCAAAATTCTGAGATAGAATGGGATAGTACAGGGATACCCTCTAGGTCTAGTCTCCATCTACACCCCTCTCTCTCATTATCTGTCCCTTGCCCACCATTCAGACCATGGAATGTGAACAACAATGAGTATTGCCTGTCGAGAACAGAGTTTGAGAAGAGATCCACTGAAGGCCCTGGAAGTGAGCTTGGGACTGCTTGGGCGGGGCATTCTAGAATCCAGAGAATATAGTTGGGAGTGACAGAGTCGGGGGCTTCAGGTAGGTATGGCCCCTTGGTCCCATGAACATCTTGCCCTGAGGGGATAGACAGGTCAGAAGAGGGTCAGAGTGGATCTGTCTAAAGTGCAAGACCCAGAATAGGCTTTCTTTACCACAGCCAAGGGTGGTACTAGCACCAGGACTCAAACCCAGGCACATTTGACCATACTGTCCTTTGTCAACAGTAAGAAAGTGTGGATTTACAGAGAAAGGACGTGATGGCTTACTGTCTGGTGAGTGGAGCAGGGATGGAAAACAGCTAGTCTGACTATGTTATGTCATGCTTGGAGAAGTGCTTCAGATGGATCATGTTTTCAATGAGCCAGTCTGTTTCTCCTTTGAAAATACTATTTAGTGTTTACTCTTAGTTAGACTCTAGGGAATTGAAGAATTGAAAAAAAGGGACTTCCCTGGCCCTCCAGTGGTTAGGACTCCACGCTTCCACTGTAGGGGGCATGGGTTCGATCCCTGGTCAGGGAACTAGGATCCCACATGCTGCATGGCCAAAAAAAAAAAAAACAGAAAAGAATTGAAAACAAACAAACAAACAAACTTCATGTGTTCCAAGTGCATTCTGGTCTTTCTGTAGTTTAAGTTGAATGGCACAGTTATGAAGAGCCATATACAATTTTTCTTCTAAAGATGGGTGAGGCAGAAGCATATTGGTCTGTTTATGTTTTGGGCTGGAATTTACACTGAACAAGAATTTCTTCAGTACTGTTTGTTTTGCTTAGTTAGAATGAAGCATTTATAAAAGGACTAGATTATGGTTTCTGTTGTATTTTATATCATACGTTAAAGGTAGATCAGGCATCATTATATAGTCTTAAAATTTTCAGTTGTCTGAAATTGATCTCAGAATTAGGAAGAGAGTGATGTATATTTTGGTGGCTGTGAGGAAATGAAGGTTGGATGTAGAATGTTATATTTTCATTACACAGATTGTTGAGTTTGTGGAACACGTCTGGGTTCTGATCATTCTTATAGTCCTCAGGACACCAGTTTTAAGGATGACTGTCCAGCCACACTATTCATCAGACCCCATACTTGAAGCATTCTTGAGTAGGTTGAAACCTGCACAATCCACATGAACCCATGACCTTGGACTATCCTCATCTAATTATAAACTTGTTGTTTCGTTTTTTTTTTTTTGGCCGCGGGATCTTAGTTCCCCTACCACTGATGGAACCCCGGGCCTCAGCAGTGAAAGTGCTGTGTCCTAACCACTGGACCCCCAGGGAAGTCCCAAATTCATCGATTTTATCAGACTTGGAGTTTAATTTAAATATGGAAAGAACATAATCATGGCTTCTGTTCAGTTTTCAAGGTACCCTTTTTGTTAACAGGTGAGAATCTTATGTGTGCATGTGTTGCATGATCAGCTCTGTTAGGGGTGGAAAACTGAATAGTAAAATCTTGAGTGCTATGTACCCTCAATACTAGAGGCATAATTAGTAAGTCTAAATTGATGTTAAACCTAGAATATAGTGGTGTGAAAAATAGAATTTTAACCCCCCTTCTAATTTTTTTCTAAAAAAACATGTCTTCCCTATGTCATTTGGATTTGCTTTTTTTATGATACCTACTGTTGCCAAATAGTACTATTGTTTATTACCTTTTTTTGTTACCAAATTTGCCAAGTTCCTGAAAAATACTTGTTTTTTGAAAAAACAAATTGGAATTCTGGATCTGTTTTGAGTGACAGTTTCAGCAGCATCCTGTATTGCAGAGGGCTTGGGAATTTGTTGACATAAATCTATTTTCTCTTAACTCCCAACTCCTCCATCTAGGCTCTATAGTTTATTTTTAAGTCTTGCTGCTGTGCTCTGTATTGCGGGAGCTCTTTTCCTGAATTATTTATCATTGTTTGGAGCTGAATGGAGCAGTATGTTTTTTCACCACTGCTCATTAGAACCCATGTGTCTGTCTTCAACTTGGTTGACAGATTTGGTTCATGTTAAATCCCACTGGTTCATCCTCGCAAGGCTGCAAGGCATTGTGGGAACAGGCCACAATCTGTGATACATTGTAAGATCATTCAGGCTTTTAGATTATTGTTATTTTGTTTTGGCAGCAGTGGGAAAGATAGAAGCTATGCAATGTTCTTTCCTTAGTCTCTGCTCAAAGGTAGAGATTGTTATGATGATTTTTGTGATGAAGCTTATTTTATTTTTTTATAGTTGTATTTTCAGGAAAGATGAGGGAGGAATCCCTACAAAAAGCATAGCATTAAATCAAGATTCAAATTTAGTTATAAATGTGACCCAGATACTTAGGGGCACTTTGAAATTCTCTGGTCTTGGGGTATGGGTTGTGGGGAATTTGTTTGTTTTGTCTGGGAATATTTCTTCTCATTGCCTATTCTTTCACCATCTTACAGATTGTAGGCTTGGAAGAAGGATGGCAAATCTAAGAGTGAGGCAATTATTTTGAATATTTCTTCCCTTTTCTATTTTCCAGTACATCAGAACTGATGTTTCTCTTTTGTCTCCATCCAGTGTTTTTTCCTGCATCTTTTTTTTTCTCTGATGTATGAGCACACTACTATATGTATATTCTTTACTTTTAAAAATGTTTTCCCCTTTCATATCATTGTAGGCAGAAGTAGGTGGCTGTCACTCACTTGGGCAGAAGAGTAATCTTGTTTGTCCCCACTGCCCTGTTGTCCATCTCTGAGTTTGCTTGTACCTTTTTAAAAAAAGTAATGGTATAGATTTGGTTCCCATTCTTGGAGTAATGATGAAATGCTTTTATATTTTGAACCAGAACAAGCATTTTGGCCTTCTGTTGCTGCTTTTGGTCAGTGCTACTGGCTGAGAAACTGGTATCTCACTGCTCAGTGATTCCAGTATTTATCATTATCATTTCACTGCCCTGTGGTAGTGGTTCTCAGTTGCATAAATCCCACATATCTCAGCAGGACCTAAGGACAGCCCCACTCACTGACTGTTTTCCTGACATTTCACTAAACTCCTTTCTTTGGACTGTGTCAGCCAAGTTGAACTAAACTAAATTTACTGTCTTTCCCCTTGTGCTTTTGCTCTCCTCCAAGTTATCCTGACTCTCTTCTTTAGCAATACATTTCCATGATTTCTTGAAAAATCCAGTGCAAAACTATGTTCTTTAGGAAACTTTCCATGGTTCAAACTACCCAACTCTTATTAATTTGTGTGTACTCCTAGTTTTTGTAGTTATTGGGGCTTCTGTTTTCAAGTTACTGATGATGTAAAGTATAGTCCCTGAACTCTAGGAGGTCTAATCTTAGGGGGGATTCAAAGATGAATGGACTTATTTTTCTAATTATTTTGAATTCTTTTGGTTTTAAATTTCACATATATATTTTTAAATTCCAGATTTCAATTGTAAGAGCAAGAGCAAGTGTCTTGTTTTCCATAGAAGAAATCTGATGAACTGTTCCTACTGCTCTCGGCATGTAGTAGACAGCCACCTGCCTTAACATGAGGCAGTCTCATTGGATAATAGGTATCAATATAGGGAAAGAGGGATCCTAAGTATTGGATATTTTCTCTTTTGTATCTTTTATAATGGTAAGAATACTAAGACTTTACAGTCTTACTTGGAATTATATTTTAGAGACTAAATGACACAGATTACAGACTGAATGTCCAAAAGACATGCTTGGTTTCTGAAATAGCCATCCAAGTTTTGTCTGCATAACGAAGTTAAAGCCTACTTATTACTGGCATGCTAGAAGGGTGGCTTACCTGAGCAAAAAGTCTATCCCTGACAGTCCTATGGTATAGCTGTACATTCTTAATAGATTTGAGTTTGTATTAGTTTACTGTGAAAGTCTTTTAGGTGACATTCAAACCCAGAATTGCATATCATCTGCAGGGCTGTTAACCTCATTTCCAACCCCCCCATGACACTTTGCATGAGAGTTGAGTTTACCTTAGAAATCTTATTTCAGATCTAGGGTCCCTGACCTTCTAAGAAGTGGAGCTATGTTTCATTTTCCTGACACTTCTTAGATCATTTGATGGTGTTAAGGTGCTAGGGTGGGGGTAGGGGGTAGGAGAGTAAGATCTGGTAGCTTGAAAGTTCCTGGGTGAAGACTAGGAGGAAAGCTACTTGAGGATACTTATTTGCTTAACCCTTCTATGTGAAATAAATCTCCTGACCACTTATCCTGCCTTCTTAGCCCCACCCCAGCCACATCAGCTGAATTCTCAGTCCCAATGCTGCTAACTGTGTGCAGAGTGAGGGAATGGTCTCCAAGCCTGCCCTTACTTCTGGCACCAATTTCAGAGTTTGGGGGTCCCCAGGACCACTTTTGGGTTCAATAATTTGCTAGAAGGACTCGCAGAACTCACTAAAAGGTGTTCCACTCAAAGTTACGTTATTTCAGCAGAAGGATGAAGATTAAAATAAGCCAATAAAAGAGACTCATGATGCAGAGTCCAGGAGGGTTCCAAATACTGAGCTTCTAGTTGTCCTCTCCCAGTGGAGTCATGGACAGCATTAACTCTTCCTGGCAATGATGCGTGACAGTACACATAGACTACTGCCGATCCAAGAAGCTCACCCAAGCCTCAGTGTCCAGAGTTTTAACTGGGACTCCATCATCCCATAGATGTGGTTGATGGCCTGTGTAGTCAACCTCAGTCTCCAGCTTCTCCTCAGATGGAGCTAATACTATGTGACAAAGTATTGTACAAAGTCCCCACCATAAATCACATTGTTAGGCTATCTGGCACAGCTCAAGGCCCCCCAATAAACAAAGACTCTTATCAAGCAGGACATTCCAGCAACTTAGGATTACTTCTAGAGTTCTAAAGGCAAAAACCAGAGCTCTTTTGGGGCAAGGTTAAATTCTTTACAACATACTGTGCCTTAGGCCCAACCAAGAAAAAGGGGAAGGGAACTAGTTTAAATTTTTAATTTTTTTTTTGGCTGCATGGCATGTGGAATCTTAGTTCCCCGACCAGGGATCAAGCCATGCCCCTTGCAATGGAAGCACGGAGTCCTAACCACTGGACCGCCATGGAAGTCCCTAGTTTAAATTTTTTGAACCACGTAAATTTATTTTCTGGTCAAAAAGTTAGATATATATAAATTGAATTTTTTTAAAAAGTAGGTGCAAGTTGATAGAGCTCCCAGGCACCTGAGAGAAGCAAATTCAGATCATCTCTGGTGGAACGTACCTCAACCCTAGCTTCAGAGAATTCCCAGAGATAGATTACCAACAAATATGAGCTAATAATAATAATATCACAAGTAAACAAGTCACTGTGAGCAAATGTCAGCAGAAACAATTGATCCAGACCCACAGAAACGTCAGATATTGGGATTATTTGCTATAGAATGTAAAATAAGTATTTTTAATGAAATAGGAGTGTGTGAATAAAAACCATGATTAACAAAGAAGAGGAAAAAAACAACACTGGTTCGTTTGTAAAATAAGCCATTAAATATTTTAGAAGTAAAAAAACATAATTCAAAGTTAAAAACTCAGTGTAAAAGAACTTGTACTTCTGGTCATGGTGGAATAACAAGAAGTTGATTTATGCCCCTGCCTTAAACAAATAAATAACTGTACAAAATGTATTTTAGAAACTGCTTTCAGATATTGGACAAAGGGTAGCAGAGAACAGTGATACCTGAAAGAAGGGAAAAACAAACAAGTTGAGCCCTATCATGGCCCCACATTCCACCTAAAGAAAGTTTCCAGGCTACAGCAGCTAGGATGGGAAGGGATACCCAAACGGAGCTGGCAGTCTCCCTGAATTGAGGAGACAGAGGTAAAAGTTCGGGGAAGCCAAGGCAGCTAGAATTTGTGGGCAGAGGGCTTCATAGGAAAGAGAGCAACAGAGATTTGCAGAGGTTTCCCCTAAACCTTCATGGTGCAGTACAGTAGCTACTAAACACATGTGTATATTTAAATAAAAATTCAGTTCCTCAGGTGCATTAACCACATTTCAAATGCTCAGTAGCCACAATTTCATCACCACAGAAAGTTCTATTGGATTTTTACTGCCTTAGACTCTTCAGCTGAGTGTCAGTTCATGATTAATGAGGAAACTAACCCAAGGCCAGAAAAAGATCATTAGAAAGCATTAGTCAGAACTGGAATACAGGGCCATGAATATTTTGTTTCCACTAGCCAGCACAGAAGCCGCTCTGACATCTGGGATGTTGAGTGGAGTCCTTAGAAGGGTATTGCCTTAGTAATGGTGCCAAATTAGCCACAGTTTAAAGGATTTTCCTAACAAAGTAGAAAAGCAAGCCTCAGAAGGATCAAATTGTTTTCAAGTCACTGATTAGTAGAACAAAGTTCAAAGTTAAAGAAATTTAAAGAAAAACTCTAGCAGCTAACAATGCAAAATTTACAATGTTTGGCATCCAATCACAAATTGTCAGGTCATACAAAGAAGCAGAGGGTATAGTAAATATTGAGGAAAAAAAACCAGTCAATAGAAATAGTAGATGACAGACTTAGACAAGGATACTGTAGCCGCTTTAACTATTCCATAGGTTCAAAAAGCTAGAGGAAAGATTGTGCATGTTAAGTAGAGACATGGAAGATACAAAAATAACTCAAATAAAACTCCTGAAGATGAAAATTGCAATGGCAGAAATGAAAAATGTAGTGGACAGGATTAATAGCAGATAGGCATTGCAGAAGAAAAAAATTAGTGAACTTGAAGACATAGCAATAGAAGCATCCAAAATGAAACATAAGAAAAAGATTGACAGTATAAATATACAGGGATAAGAGAATAATGAATAAGTGAGTGGTGGGACAACATCAGAGAGCCTAAGAATACATATAATTGGAGTCTCAGGAATGTGGGAGTGGGCACAGAAAAAATATTTGAAAAATTATGGCTGTATGTTTTCTAAATTTATTGAAAACTATAAACTCACAGATCAAAAAAGCTCATTTAAGGTTTTCTCTTCACTGATGTTAAGCAATTTGATTATGATATGCTTTGGTATAGCTCTCTTCATGATTTTTTTGTTTTGGGTTCTTTGAGCTGCTTGGTTCTATTAGAACCCAAAACAGAAGAATCACAAAGAGAGCTGTATCAAGGCACACCTTAATCAAATTGCTCAAAACTAGTGAAGAGAGAGTCTTGAAAGCAGACAGGAACAAAACCAAAAACAAACCCCTCCCAAAACACTATATACAGAGGTGTTATGGGCTGAATTATATCCCCCCAAATTTGTACGTTGAAGCTCTAACCCCAGCACCTCAGAATGTGACTGTATTTGGAGAAAGGACCTTTAAAGAAAGAAAGGGCCCTAATCCAGTCTGACTGGTGTCCTTATAAGAAGAGGAAATTTGGGCACTCAGAGGGACACCAGGGGCATGGAGGCACAGAGGAAAGACCGTCTGAGGACACAGTGAGAAGGTGGCCATCTGCAAGCCAAAGAGAGAGGCCTTAGGAGAAACCAAACCTGCTGACATCTTGATTTTGGAGTTCTAGCTTCCAGAACTGTGGGAAAACAGATTTCTGTTGTTTAAGCCACCTAGTCTGTGGTGTTTTGTTATGGCAGCTCTAGCAGACTAATAAGGTAAGAAATACGGCAAAGTTTTCATCAGAACCTTTGCACACTATAAGATATTGGAGTGATAACAAATTTCTAAATGAAAAAAACCTGTAAACCTTTGGAGTGATAAATTCCTAAATGAAAAAAACCTGTAAACCTTAAATTGTATATGCAATGAAAATACCTTTCAAAATTGAAGAAGAATATGTGCAGAATGGGCAAATCTCCAGAGTCAGAAGGTACATTCATGGTTGATTAGGGCCAAGTATTGGGAGAAAATGGGAAGTTATTAATGATGCATATAGGGGTTTCTTTTTGGGGTGGTGAAATGTTCTGAAATTGATTTTGGCGATGGAAGCACAACTTTAAATATACTAAAAGCCATTGAATTGTGCACTTTAAATGGGTGAATTGTATGCTATATGAATTACACAAAATACAAATAATGAAGATGAAATAAAGCCTTTTAAAAATATGCAAGAGCTGATAGAAGTAATCACCATCAAACTACCACTATAAGAAATGTTAAAGGCAGAAGAAAAATATGCCAGTTGGAAATTTAGATCTATGTGAGAGAATGAAGAGGATCAGAAATCTATGTAGAAAATATTAGAGTTCTCGTATTTGAAAAAGGCCACTTAAAAGATAATTGGCTATTTAAAACAAATAATAAAACTGTGTTGTGGGATTTATGACATGTAGAAATAAAACGTATGACAGCAATTGCCCAAAAGATTGGGAGAAGTGAAATAGAAGTATACTGTTCTAAAAGTAAAATATAAAAACTCCCGCAAAAAAAAAAAAAAAAAAAGTATACTGTTCTAAGGTCCTTATAACATGCAAAGTGGTATATTACTTGATGGTACACTGTGATAAGTTGAAGATGTATACCCTAAATCCTAAAAAAACACTTGTAAAAAGAAAGCAAAGAGGTATAGTTAATAAGCCAGTAAAGGAGATAAAACTGAATCATAAAAATGCTTAATTAATATAAAAGATGTCCAGAGGGGAAGATGAACAGACTGGACAAATAGAATACAAAAAGCAAGATGGTTGATTTTAATCCAACAATATCAATAATCACATTAAATGCAAATGACCTAAACACTATAATTAATAGGTGGAAAATATTAGATTTCATTTAAAAGCAAGACCTGGTTGGGTGCTATCTACAAGAAACCCACTTTAAATATATTTAAAGACACAGACTAAAAGTACAGGGATGGGAGAAGATATATTATGCATACAGTAATCAGAAGAAAGCAGGAGTTACTATATTAATATTAGACAAAGTAGGTTTCAGAACAAGGATATTACCATGGATATAGAGGGGTATTTCATGATGGAAGGAGGATCAGTTCTTCAAGAGGACTAACAATTGCAAATATTTATGCATTCAATAACAACTTCAAAATACATAAAGCAAAAGTAATAAAACTGAAAGGAAAAATAGAGAATCCACTGGTATAATTGGGTATTTCAACACCACTCTCTCTCAATAATTGATAGAACAGTTAGACAAAAAATCAGTAAATAACTTGACCTAGTTGACACTTATAGAACACTCCACCCAACAACATCATGATACATATTCTTTTCTAGTGTTCACATAATGTTTACTAAGGTAGACCATATTCTGGGCCATAAAAGTAGTTTCAATAAATTTATGATTTAAATTATACAAAATACATTCTTTATCATAAAGGGAGTAAATTAGACATCAGTAATAGAAAAATATCTGGCAAATTCCCAGATGTTTGGAAATTAGACACTGAATTAGATAGAGTTCAAAGAAGAACCAGAGAAATTAGAAAAAATTTTTTAAAGAATGAAAATGAGAACATGACATAGCAAAATTTGTGGGATGCAGTACTTAGAAGGAAATTTATAGCATTAAATGCTTATATTAGAAAGTAAAAAGATCTAAAATCACTGACTGAAGCTTCCACTTTAAGAAATTAGAAAAGCAAACTTAACTCCAATTAAGCAGAGGAAAGGAAATTGTAAAGATCATAGCAAAAAATAGGAAACAGGGACTTCCCTGGTGGCACAGTGGTTGAGGATCTGCCTGCCAATGCAGGGGTCACAGGTTCGATCCCTGGTCAGGGAAGATCCCACGTGCCGCCGAGCGACTAAGCCCGTGAGCCACAGCTACTGAAGCCCATGTGCTGCAACTACTGAAGCCCACACGCTCTAGGGCCCATGCTGCAACTACTGAAGCCTGCGTGCCTAGAGCCCGTGCTCTGTAGCAAGAGAAGCGCACCGCAATGAAGAGTAGCCCCTGCTCACTGCAACTAGAGAAAGCCCGTGTGCAGCAACGAAGACCCAATGCAGCCAAAAAAAAATCAGAAAACAAATAGAGAATATCAGTGAATTCAAAAGCTGTTTTTAAAAACAATTAACAAAACTGATAAACTTTTAGCCAGACTTAGAAAAGGAAGAGAGAGCACGTTACCAGTATCACAAATGAGAGATGGGATATTACTGATGTTTCTACAGCCGTTATAAAGATAATAATGAAAACCACAAATCATTCTATGCCAGTAAATTTGACAATTTAGATTAAATGGACAAGTTCCTTAAAAGACACAAGTTGCTAAAGCTCAATCAAAGAGAAACAGATAACCTAATATCTATTAGAGAAATTGAAGTATAGTTTAAAACTTTTCCACAGAGGAAGCTCCAGGAGGAGAGGGCTTCACTGCTGAGGTCTACCAACAATTTAAGGGAGAATTTATGTACCATTTCTACATAAACTTTTGAAAAACTCAGATGAGGAGGGAATACTTCCCAGCTCATATTTTGAGCCGAACTTTACCCTGATACCAAAACCAAAGACGTAAGAAAACCACAGACCAACATCTGTTATGAACATAGATGCAAAATTTTAGTAAATTGAAGCCAACAGTTTATAAAAATGACAATATAGTATGACCAAGTAGGGTTTATCCCAGCAATTAAAGGTTGGTTTTGCATTCAAAATTCAAACAATGTCATTCACTGTATTAATAGACCAAAAAAGAAAATAACATATGCTTATCTGAAAAGAGATAGGAAAAGCATTTGAGAAAATTCAACTTCCATTTGTGTTAAAAATTCAACAGATTAGAAGGGAACTTCCTCAATATGATGGACGGCATCTTTTTAAAAAAAATTTTTTTTAATTTACTTATGTGGCTGCGCTGGGTCTTACTTAACGGCACTCAGGATCTTTGTCACGGCGGTGTGCAGGCTTCTCTCTAGTTGTGGTGCACGGGCTCCAGAGTGTGCAGGCTCAGTTGCCTCATGGCACGTGGGATCTTCATTCCCTGACCAGGGATTGAACCCGCGTCCCCTGCGTTGGAAGGCAGATTCTTAACCACAGGACCACCAGGGAAGGCATCTTTGAAGAACCTGCAGTTAATACTATACTTAATGATGAAATACTGAATTCTTTGCTCCTAAGAACAAGAACAAGGTGTGAATGTTTGCTTTCACCAGTTCTTTCAACATAGTACTGGTGATTCTCGCCAGTGCAATAAAACTGTTTTCCCACTGCAGAGGACATCATCATGTATATAGGAAATCATAAGGAATTAAATTAAATTTAGGATGGTTGTAGGATACAGAGTCAGTGTATGAAAATTGTATCTTTATATACTTGGTAGAGCAATCTGAATTGAAGTGGATGAAACATACCATTTACAAATAACATAAAAATATGAAATTCTTAGGGCTCAATTTAACAAGACACATGCGATAGCTGTATACTGAAAAATACAAAACATTGCTTATGAATCAGACTCAATATTGTTAAGATTTCAGTTCTTCCCAGATCTATAGATTCAACACAATCCCAGTCAATTGATAGGCTGACTCTAAAACTTACCTGGAAGCACAAAGGGTCTAAAATAGACAAAAGAAATTTGAAAATTAAGATCCAAATTGGAGGACTTTTACTACCTGATCTCAAGACTTATTATAAAAGTTTAGTAATTAAGATAGTGTGGTATTGGCGTGAAAGTAAACATATAGATAAATGGAAGAATATAGAAGTCCAGAAATAGATCCACAGTTTTATGGTCAGTTGAGTTTTGATAGTTCCCAAAGCATTTCAGTGGGGAAAGGGTATCTTTTTAGTAAGTAGTCCTTAAATAATTAGATAACCATTGTAAGGGAGGAAAAATCTTTTTTCCATCTACTCTTCTAGGTTCTTAGTTGGTTCTCTTTAACAAAAGACATATTAACAAGAGAAAAATACGTTCATTAACATGTGTATCTCATATATATGTGGGAGAAGCTCTTGAATGAGTAACTCAAAGGTTCAGTTAGAACTTAGGTTTATATAGCTTAACAAAGGAACAATAAATTTTTTAGAGATGTGACAAGACAAAGGAAAAGGACCTTGAGTCTCTGGGGGTGGCAAATTGTGGGAAAGCACACGCTAGTTAGTGAAGATTGTTTTGAAGAGTCCTCTGGTGCCATCTTCAGACTGGTAATGGTTGTCTCATGTGATTAACTTTTGTCTTTCCTGGTAGAGAGGGGAGGAGGACACCTTTGTAAATTTAACTCCTGCTTTTAGGCAAATACAGGGAGGGCAGAGAGCTTTTCTTGCATCTGTTTTTCAATTGCCTTCTCCTCAAAATAATCCTTAGAAGTGGCACTTTGGGGGGTGGCAAATTCTGCTACCTTTCACCGCATTAAAAAACAAAACAAAACATACAAAAAACTCTAACCTTAATTGACACCATCAAAAAATTAACTCAAAATGGATTATAGACTTATATGTAAGGGCTAAAACTATTAAATTCTAGAAGAAAACATCTGAGAAAATCATTGTTTTCATAGATTAGGCAAAGATTTCGTAAGATGAACACAAACTATTAAAAATTAGGTAAGTTTTATTTCATCAAAATAATATTTCTCTTTTAAAGACAATGGTAAAGAAAATGAAAGGGCAAGTCACAGACTGACAGAAAATATAAGTTTAAGAAAGTACTGGGACTTCCCTGGTGGTCCAGTGGTAAAAATCCACCTTCCAATGCAGGGGATGCGGGTTTGAGCCCTGATCCGGGAAGATCTCACATGCTGTGGGGCAACTAAGCCTGCATGCCAGAACTACTGAGCCCGTGCGCCTCAACTAGAGAGCCTGCATGCCGAAAACTACACAGCCCACACGCCCTGGAGCCCATGCATCACAACTAGAGAGAGAAAAACCCGCACGCCGCAACTCCCACATGCCGCAACAAAGATCCTGCGTGCTGCGACTAAGGCCCAACGCAGCCAAAAAAAAAAAAAAAAGGAAAGTACTTGTCTACGGCCATACCACCCTGAACGCATCGATCTCATCTATAAGAAAGTACTTGTATGTAGAATATATGAAGAACTCTCATAACTCAACAATAAGACAACCCAATTAAAAAACAGGCAAGAGATGTGAACACTTTGCCGTAGAAGTTATGGGGTTGGCAAATAAGCCCAAGAAAAGATGTTCAACATGAGGGCTTCCCTGGTGGCGCAATGGTTTAAGAATCCGCCTGCCAATGCAGGGGACATGGGTTTGAGCCCTGGTCCGGGAAGATCCCACATGCAGCGGAGCAGCTAAGCCCACGAGCCACGACTACTGAAGCCTGTGGTGCCACAACTACTGAAGCCCACATGCCACAACTACTGAAGCCCGTATGCCTAGAGCCTGTGCTCCACAACAAAGAGAAGCCACCGCAATGAGAAGCCTGCACACCACAGGAAAGAGTAGCCACCACTTTCTGCAACTAGAGAAAGCCCGTGTGCAGCAACGAAGACCCATCGCAGCCAAAAATAAATAAATTAATTTATTTTTAAAAAAGCAAAGGAGAGTGTGTCAAAACGAAGATACAAAAATAAATAAACTAGAGAATGGTCTAATGAACCACCATGATTTCAGTACCCAGTCAACACACTTTTTTTGTTGTTGTTATTATTGTAGTTGGACTAGGGACTTCCCTGGTGGTCCAGTGGTTAAGAATCCCTCTTGGAATATAGGGGACGCTGCTTTGATCCCTGGTCAGGGAACTTAGATCCCACATGCCGTGGGGCAACTAAGCCCGTGCACCGCAACTACTGAGCCCACGTGCTCTGGAGCCCAAGCCCACAACTAGAGAGAAGTGTGCGTGCTGGAGTGGCGGATCCCGCATGCCACAACAAAAGATCCCGCATGCCGCAACAAAAGATCCCACGTACTGCAGCTAAGACCCGACGCAGCCAAAAATTTTAAAAAGAACAAAAAAATTCTTATACAGGTTTTGTATGAATGTAAGTTTTCTTTAAGTTAAATAGCTAGGAGTAGGATTGCTGAGTCATATGGTAGGTTTATTTTAACTGTATAAGAAACTACCAAACTGTTATCCAGAGTGGCTATACCAGTGTATGAGAGTTCCAGATGCCCCGTATCTTCACCAGGAGTATCAGTATTTTATATTGAAAACCTTTACCCATTTTAAAGTTGGGTTATTTTCTTATCATTGAGTTTTGAGAGTTCTTTATTCTGAATACAAATCATTTGTTGGATACATAATTTGCATATGTTTTCTTCCATCTGGTAGCTTGTCTTTTTATTTTAGCAGTGTCTTTTGCAGAACAAAAGTTTTTAATTTTGATAAAGTCCGACTTGTCAATTTTTTTCTTTTTTGGATTGTGCTTTTGGTATCTTATTTAAGAACCCTTTGCCTAATCTCAGGTCACAAAGATTTACTGTCCTGTGTGTTCTTCTAAACATTTAAAGTTTTGCATTTTGCATTTTGATCAACAATCCATTTTGAGTTCATTTTTGTGTGTAAGTATACAGTTTAGGTCAGTATTCATTTATTTTTGCATATGGATGTCCAGTGGCTTCTATACCATTTGTTGAAAAGACTGTCCTTTCTCCATTAAACTGCCTTTGCATCTTTGTTAAAAACCAGTTGGTAAGTTTGTATGGATCTGTTTCTGGACTTTCTTTTTCTGTTCATCGTGTGTTCTTCCCTTCACCAATTCTATACTATCTTGATTACTGTAACTTTATAGTAAGTCTTAAGATTGGTAATATAATTCCTACAACTTTGTTCTTCAAAATTGTCTTGGCTATTTTGCTTCTTTGCCTTTCCATATACATGTTAGAATTAGTTTGTCGGTATCTACAAAGAATCTTGCTGGGATTTTGAGTAGACCTGTACTAAATCCATAGATCAATTTGGGAAGAATTGACATCTTTGCTGTGTTGAATCTTCCAGTCTGTGAAAATGGTGTGTCTCCCTATTTATTTAGGTCTTCGTTTCTTTCTTCAGTGTTTTGTAGTTTTCAGTATACAAACCCTGGCCATGTTTGGTTAATTATATACCTAAGTATTTAATTTTGGGTGACAGCAATCATAAATGATATTGTTTTTTAAGTTTTGGTGTTCAGTCATTCATTGCTAGTATATGGAAATTTCATTGATTTGGCAGTGTTGACTTTATGTCCTGTGATCTTTCTAAACACATTTACTAGTTCTAGTTGGGTTTTTTTTTCTTTTTGGTAGATTCTTTGGTATACAATTATGTTGTCTGTGAAACAGTTTTTATTTCTTCCTTGCCAATCTGTGTGCCTTTTATTTCTTTTTCTTGGCTTATTGTACTAGCTGGGACTTTTGGTATGATTTTGAATAGTAGTGGTGGTAGTGGACAACCTTGCCTTTTTTCTGATCTTAGGGAGAAGGCATCAGTCTGTAGGTTTGTTATGGATGCCCTTTATCAGACTGAGGAAATTTCCTTCTATTCCTAGTTTGTTGAGAGTTTTTATTATCAATGGGTATTGAATTTTGTCAAATGCTTTTCTGCATTGGTTGAAATGATCATGTTTTTTCTTCTTTAGACTCAATATAAAGTGGATTACGTTGACTGCTTTTCAAAAATTGAACCAGCAGGACTTCCCTGGTGGTCCAGCGGTTAAGACTCCATGCTCCCAATGCAGGGGGGGCGGGTTTGATCCCTGGTCAAGGAACTAGATCCCGCATGCTGCAACTAAAAGATCCCTCATGCCGCAACTAAAAAAAAAAAAAAAAAAAAAAAAGGATCCCGCACGCCACAGCAAAGATCCCGAGTGTCACAACTAAGACCCAGCGCAGCCAAATAAAAAACAAAAACAAAAAACTGAGCCAGCTTTGCATTCTCAGAATAAACTCCACTTGGTTGTCATGCATTGTCCTTTTTATGTATCACGGAATTTCATTTGCTCATATTTTATGGAGATATTTAGCATCTTTGTGAGGATATTGGTCTATAGCTTTCTTGTAATTTTTATTTTTTAAGGTTAAAAAAATTCTTTTAATTGAAGTATAGTTGATTTACAATGTTGTGTTTATTTCTGCTGTACAGCAAAGTGATTCAGGTATATATATATACACATATATATATACACACACACACATACACATTCTTTTTTTAATATTCTTTTCCATTATGGTTTATCATAGGATATTGAAAATGGTTCTCTGTGCTATACAGTAGGACCTTGTTGTTTATCCATTCTATATGTAATAGCTTACATCTACTAACCCCAACCTCCCACTTCATCCGTCCCCCAACCCTCTCCTACATGGCAACCACAAGTCTGTTCTCTATGTCTCTACATCATTTTCTTGTAATATTTTTGCCTGATTTGGATATCAGGGTAACATTGGCCTCATAAAGTGAGATGGGAGGTGTTTCCTTCTCTTCTGTTTTCTGAAGAGATTATATAGAATTGGTACTGTTTCTTCTGCAAGTGTGTTAAAATTTACCAGAGAAAATATCTGGACCTGTAGATTTCTTTAATAGTTATGGGGTTATTCAAGTTATCTAATTCATCTTGGGTGACTTTTGATAATTTGTAGTTTCCAAGGAAGTGGTCTATTTCAACTAAGCAATTGAATTTATTGTGTTTAGAGTTGTGTGTATACTCTCATATTATCTTTTTAATGCCTGCAGGATCTGTAGTGATATCTTTTCTTTTTTTTCATTCCTGCTATTATTATGTGTGTTTTCTTCCTTTTCTTTTTTGTCAGTGTTGCTAGAGATTTGTCAATTTTACTGATCTTTTCAAAGAACCAGCTTTTGGTTTCATTGATTTTTTCCCCCCCCTGTTTTCAGTGTCGTTGATTTGTGCTTTTTATTATTAACTTCATTCTGATTACTTTGAGTTTATTTTGCTTTTTTTTTTTCGTTTCTTAAGGTAGAAAGTTAGATTATTGATATGAGACCTTTCTACTTGTATTAGTGAGCTCAGGCTGCCATAACAAAATACCACAGAATGGGTGGCTTAAACAACAAAAAATTATTTCTCACCGTTCTGGAGGCTGTAAAGTCCAAGATCAATATACCAGCAAGGTAGGTTTTATTCTGGGGCCTCTAGTCGTGGTTTGTGGGCAGCTGCCCTCTAGCTGTGTGCTCCCATGACCTCTTCTTGTGCATGCCAGCAGAGAAAGAGCAAACTCTCTAGTGTCTCTTCTATAAGGGCACTGATCCTTTTGGATCAGGGTTCCTGTCTGTATGATCTTGTTTAACCCTAATTCCTTCCTTAGGGGCCTCATTCCATATATAGCCACACTGGGTTAAGGTTTCAGCATTTGAATTTTGGAGGGACACAAATATTCGGCACATTACACTACTTTTCTAATAATTAGTGCTACATATATATTTCCCTCTAAGTACTTCTTAAGTTTGCATCCCACACATTTTGATATGTTTTATTTACATTTTTGTTCAGAATATTTTCCAATTTCTCTAGAGAATACCTCTTTGACCCATGGATTATTTAAAGTGTGTTGTTTAATTTCCAAGTGTTTGTAGATGAACCTGTCATATATTTGTTAATTGATTTCTAATTTCCATTATGGTCAGAGGAGATACTTTGGATTATATCAGTTTTTTAAAATTTTTTCAAGTTGTTTTATGATTCAGCATATATGGTCTATCATGGTGAATGTTCCATGAGCACTTGAAAAGAATGTGCATTATGTTTTTAGTTGGAGTCTTCCATAAATGTCCACTAGATCCTGTTGTTTGACAATGTTGTTCAGTTCTTCTATATCCTTGCTAATTTTTGGCCTAATGGTTTTATCTATTCCTAAAAGAGGGGTGTTGAAATATACAATTGTAATTGTGCATGTCTATTTTTCATTTCAGTTCTTAGTTTTTGTTTTGTGTATTATGAAGTTCTGTTATTAGGTGCATAGACATTTAGAATTGCTGTCGTCTTGGTGAATTGTCCCTTTTTATCATTATGTAATGCTCTTCTTTATCCCTGGTAATTTCTTTGCTCAGAAGTTTACTTTGTCTAATATTAATTTAGTCCTTCCAGCTTTTATTTGGCTAGTGTTTGTATAGTGTATCTTTTTCAATCTTTTAAAATTTAAATTAATAGACTATTATTTAGAACAGTTTTAGGTTTACAGAAAAATTGAGCAGAAGGTACACAGAGTTCCCATATGCCACCCTTCACCAATACACACACAGTTTCCCCTGTTACTTAACATTTTACATTACTGTGGTACATGTGTTGCAATTGATGAACCAATATTGATGCATTATTATTAACTAAAGTCTGTAGTTTAAGTTAGGTTTCACTCTTTGTATTGTACAGTTCTCTGGGTTTTGCCAAATGTATGTCATGTATCCACTATTAAAGTATCATACAGAATAGTTTATTCTGTTTGCTTTTAATTCACCTATATCATTATATTTGAAGTGACTTTCTAAGTTATTTGGACAATCTCTCTCTTTTAGTTAGCATTTTTAGACTATTTACATTTAATGTAATTATTGATATTTTAGATTTAGATCTACATCTAACTTGTTTTTTCTTTGCTGTTTCTATTTTTAAACTCTGGTGATTCCCTCTTCCTGCCTTTTGAGTCATTTGAACATTTTGTAGTATTTCATTTTAATCATTTAAATTTATCTTTAAGGTTTTGACTATCTTTTTGTATAATTGGTTGCTCTAGGGGTCTCTCTCTCTTTCTTTTTCTCTTTTTCTTTCAGCATATACAAACAAACACAAATATACATATGTATATGTGTATGTGCATATACACGCACCTAACTTTTATTAACAGTCTACTTAGAGTTACTATTTTGCCATTTCAGGTGGAATGTCAAAACCTTTGCACCATATAGGTTCCTTTCCTTTTCTCCCCTTAATATTATAGTTGTCCTGTCCATTACATTTATCTACATACATTGAAAACTTCATGAGATAATCTTACAATTTTTGCTTTCAAACATCAAAACATATTTTAAAGAACTCAATAGGAGAAGAATGTTATATGTAACCAGATATTTAGCATTTTTGTTTTTCTTCCCTCATTCCTGGTATTCCAGGTTTTGTTGTATTGTTGCCCACCTTCTTGAACAACTTTCTTTGGTCATTCTTTTAGAATAGGTCTGCTGACAATGAATTCTCTTAGTTTTTCTTCATCTGAGGATGTCTTTATGTCATCTTTATTCCTAAAGGTTATTTTCTCTGCACATAGAATTCTGTGTTTATGGATCTTTCCTTTAAGCACTTTAAACATGTTATTCTACTTCCTTCTAGTCTTCATAGTTTTCTGATGAGCAATATGAAGTGATTCAAATCACTGTTCCCTTAATAAGTCCAGCATCATTTTTGACTTGTTACTTTTAAGATTTGTTCTTTGTCTTTAGTTTTTACCTGTTAGATTGTAATGAATCCAGGAGTGGATTTTGTTGTGTTTATCCTGTTTGGGGATTTCTGAGCTTCTTAACTGTAGGTTTATGTCTTTTGTCAAGTTTGTGAAGCTTTCAGCCATTTCTTTTTTTTTTTAAATATAATTTTTTCTTAATCACCTTTTATTTATTTTAATTAATTAATTAATTTTATTTTTGGCTGTGCTGGGTCTTCGTTTCTGTGCAAGGGCTTTCTCCAGTTGCGGCGAGCGGGGGCCACTCTTCATCACGGTGCGCGGGCCTCTCACTGTTGCGGCCTCTCCTGTTGCGGGGCACAGGCTTCAGACGCACAGGCTCAGTAGTTGTGGCTCACGGGCCTAGCCGCTCCGCGGCATGTGGGATCTTCCCAGACCGGGGCACGAACCCGTGTCTCCTGCATTGGCAGGCGGATTCTTAACCACTGCGCCACCAGGGAAGCCCCTCAGCCATTATTTCTTAACATATTTCACCACACTCTTTCTCCCCTCCTTCTGGGATACTGATGGCCCAAATATTAGACTTTCTGATATTTTTTACAGGCCCTTGATAATCTGTTCTCCCCCTCCCCATCTTTTTTCTTTTTATTGTTCAGATTTGATATTGATTCATATTTGATGTTTCTGTTGAAATTTGATTTGTCTTCAATTTGAACTTGATCAGTCTTCAAATTCACTAACTCTTCTCTCATTTCTGTTCTGCTATTGGACCCATCAAGTGAGTGTTATGTTTTTGTTGCTATATTTTTTAGTTCTAAAATTTCCATTTGGTTCCTTTTTATAGCCTCTATTTCTTTCCTGAGACATTCTGTCTTTCTATTAGTTTCAGGAGTGTTTTCCCTACATTTTGGGAGCATATTTTATAATAGCTTTTTTAATAGCTGTCAGATAATTTCTACATATGTGTCACCTCCATGTTGTATCTGTTCATCTCTCTTCCTATGCAGATTGAGATTATCTTGGTACTTTGGATGCTAAGTAATTTTGGATTATATCTTGAAATTTTTGAATATTATTAGGGTCTGGGTCTTGTTAAATGCCATGGTGAATGTTGACTTTTATTTTAGCAGACACTTGACGTGGTTGGGTTCAGCTTGCGAATTCTGTCCAGCCTTCAGTGGATGGTGATTCCAAAGTTATTTCAGTTTTCTTAGTTTTTACAGTGCTATTTAGATCTGCTTTGCATGTGCACTACCCCTTAACTCATATGGGACTTGGCTGGTGGCTATTCTCATAGTTCAAAGTGACCTACTATTAGGAGATACATGGTGAATTGTTTTAGGTGTGAGAGGTCATTATGAGAACATCTCAAATAGTTCTGAAAAAAATGTATACATACATGCCTGCATGTGTGTACTAAATCTGTATGTGAATCTGGGTGACTGTTGTACTATTTTTGCAAATTATCTGTATGTTAAAAATTTCTCAAACAAAAATTTGGAGGCAAAAAATACATATATAGGTCAGAAACATGCCATTCCTCTGCTTAAAAACTCCCAGTAGCCTCTCATCTCACTAAGTAAAAGCCAGATTCCTTTTAGTGGTCGTTTGGCCCTTCAGGATCAGCTTTCTCACCCCCTATTGGTTTTTCGTCTCATTCAGAGTAAAAGCCAGAATTCCTTTTTTTTTTTCCTTCTTCTATATGACCCTTAGTTTATTTATCTTATATTCCTAGAACTTATTGTAGTGTTTGGCCAATAGTAAGAATACAAGCACACAACAAACGTGTTTGAATGAATGACTGGTTGTGTCTTTGTGACAGGTTTTATTATTTTCCTCAGGATGTCTGAACCCCACCTGTATGTTATTTTGTGTTATTGCAGGCCTTGTACCACCTGTAATGTCTATTACCTGCTGTAGCAATAGAGATCATTACTACCTCTCCTTAGGCTCTTAAAAATTAGGACCTGAAAGTCATTTCTAAGTCCCGGAGCCATGCATACTTTCAAGAACTATTACTCTCCTTTCCTGGTGTCCTTTGTACCACTTTCTTCATTTTAATCTGTTTATCCTCATTCCCATCCATATGCTCTATTCTCATTCTTTTTCATCAGTTCTATCAGTAAGGTACCTTCATGGTTTCCTCATTATCCCGTTTTATAACTAAAGTGTTCTCCCCATCATTCTGGGGGCAGATATGGGAGGAGGAACAGATAGCTACTGGTATCCTGTGTTCAAAATGAAAAATGATTTTATTAAATATAGCTTTCTGGAAAGAAAATTCTCTGTAACTAGATTTGCCCTTAGTTTCTAAAGTTCAGCCCAGTACCTTTTAGGCAAAGACCATTTCTCTGGCCTCAATTATGTTGCAGGAGAGAA
Source organism: Balaenoptera musculus (assembly GCF_009873245.2). Taxonomy (NCBI): domain Eukaryota; kingdom Metazoa; phylum Chordata; class Mammalia; order Artiodactyla; family Balaenopteridae; genus Balaenoptera; species Balaenoptera musculus. The sequence continues at coordinate 45,696,479 of NC_045794.1, read as the reverse complement.
AAAGGCAAAGTAAATTTAAACATGAACTTTTAATTCAATACACATCCACAGCTCGTTATTCTTCTCTAATAAGACTCTATTTTGGCATCTCAACATATGTAGCAGAAAAGAGCTGGTGCTGTGTCTTTAAAAACTATCCTCCAAGCAGTGTGGAGGCAGGCTTGTCACTGAAGTGCTTGAATGAGAGCGAGAAGAGGAGGTGGAAGCGGGTGCTCTTGTAGCGTGTGTGTGTTCCTGCACACGCGCGCTCACACATGTGAGTGTGTGACTGTTGGCAGAGCTCTAGGTGGCATCCTTCTGAACAGCTGGGCCATGGTCTGCTTCAGAGCTGCTTGTCAGAGCAATTAGCTTGCTAGAGACGCAGCAGCAAGGATCAGTAGCGTTTCATTCAAGGGTGATGGGGGCGGGAGGGGACTGTGGGCGGGGGAAGAGGCACAGGTTTCCCAGAAGGAATTTCTTCCGGCAAAATTCCTGCAGAACAGATTCTTACAATGAAGTCTCCATTAATAATGTGAGCTCGCTGTTGGTTTAAGTGCAGATCCATCTGGGGTGAGTTTTGGATAATTTTCTCTCTTTATATAAAAGTCCTTGAACTCCACAGACTGGGTAGGGAAGAAGCTAGAAAGATAGATATCTTTTGTATCTTGGCCAGTTTAACTGTATAATACACATTTGGGAAATTAGATAATTTTCAAGTGTTAAGTATGTGAGGATTTTGTAGGCATTTTTGTTTTTTATCTTTAAAATATTTTTAAAATTAGGTGTGCTAGAACTTTTACTCTAGTCTTTTTCTACCTCTTCTATGGCTATTTCAAGTGATGCTTCATTCAGATTTAGGTTATAAGAATAGTGGTGATTTCTATTCTTTTTGGTGATGCTGTTGACACACATTGCAGGAAGCAGGGAATTCCCTATAAATATCCTTCACTGTGTCATTCCACAGCTATCCACACCCAGTTGGTGAATATGTTTCTCTGTCCTATGTCTTTACATAACTGTCCCCTAGTCTTTAAATGTGTTGAGAAGAAACATGTCACCTTTGCTGTGTCTAGGAAGCTTTTTTGATTATGAACATCTTAGGAGGAATTTATTCAGCCTTTTTACTGAAACATGCCTTTTGACGTTGAGGTTGTCATAAGAATTTCCTGTGGGTTTACTGCTTCTTATTTTGGATTACTTGTTTGTTTCTTATAATTGGTTTGTTTTTGTTTGCTGGCCTTGGTTTCTAAAGAGTGCAGAGATGGGATTCCCTCTGCCTCCAGTGACGTAGTGATTTTGTTTGCAGTCTTTTTCTTCTGAGAGGGAGGGGACAGAGAGAAGGAAGAAGAAAAATCCATCCGAAGTGGTGCGTTCTCCCATCTATGCCTAACTGGGTACCGTTGAACAGAGCTGAAGCCAAAGTGGGATGTTGTTGATGATAGGGATGCTCTTTTGTTTGTTTGCTTTTTGAATAGGCTGAGGCCAAAGTCAGGATTGCTGAAGCAGAGTGCCTGAATTAACCCTGTATGTCCTGCTGCTAATGAATTTTACTTAATTGCTTTTTGTAAATATGGAATGAAAAAGAGCTCGTAAGCAGGTTTCTGGAACCTAGCAAACATGAGTAATTCTAGGTTGGGTTTTGGAATTTGGAATTTTTCTACCTTATTTGCACTGGTCCTGAGCAGGCAGTTTGTACGCTGTTTCTCAGACCTCAAAAATAGGTAGCTATATAAAATTCCTTGCCACTGTAGTTAGAGTGAAACCCTCATTTTTGAATGTATGAAGCTAAAGTAAAGCTTAGGAAGAAATTGTTATACTCTTAGGTGTGGACCTAACTTACCTTTTTTGGAGTAAGAGTTTGGGCTTCCAGTTCCTTTTTATGCAACTCCACATTAATAATCTGATCTCTGGAGGACTACCTGCAGAGGCCAGTGTGAAAAATTCAGTAGACTAGAGCCTAGGAATATTTTAGGTTTGCCTGTGGATGTGTTTGGATAACATATGTTGAAAAGTGCCTTTAAGAACTTGCTGGTTTACTTTCTGTCCTGATACTCTTTTCTGTTCTGTGCTCTCATTTATTCTAAGTTCTCTGTGTTAAGTGAAAAGAGTAATGTCTGTTTTTTAGCTTACATTATGCAGTCCTATTGTTATGGTAGTTCAATTAATATTTATTACAGCCATAAATATTTCAAACTAACAAAATTCTAGTTTTATTTGGGGAGAAGGAGGGGGAAGAAAAAGAAAGACAATCTTAGGGTAAACCAAGAGCATTCTGGAAGAATAACCTATTTAGAAGGTTGCCAGAAACCAGGGCTATAAGGGTTAATAGAAATTCTACTGCATCCTTGCATCTCAATATTGCTGCAGATATGTGGATAATTTCTTGCTAGCTTTTCAGGAAACCCCTGTCGTGGACAATCCTCGTTAATTGTTGCTGGGAGACTGCTCTGACGTCACTGGGAGCAGTTCCCCATCTGCAACGAGGACAGGAATAGCCTTTGAGGGGGAAGAAAACTGCTGTGAAGTTAAAAGATGACGGTTTTGTTAACTTGGTATTCCTTCCATTTGGGAGTGGGTGGGATAGACCTAAAGTCTCTTAAATGTTTCAGTCATTAGCAATGGAAAAATTATTAAGAGGTCTTTTTGTTTCAGCTGAAAGTACCTTTTTTAATCTTCATTTTCTAACCATCAAGGTTTTAGAAAAGGTCAAGGAAAGAAAAGCTGTTGAAAGATGTTGGAGAAGTAAGATTTGTTTCTTTTTATCCTTCCTTTTTTTCACTTTTTTTTTTTTTAAAGGAAAAAGAAAAGATCAAGGACTGCTTTTGCAAAAAATGTTTAGCATCACCTTGTTTGGGATAATTAAAAATGTGATATATGTTGGAAGAACTTTCTGGCAAAATTGATAGGGACTATTTCTGTGCCTAAAAGTTACCATAAGTACTTCTCTCCAAAGTGCTCCTCTCCTAGCCCACCTACACTCACTGATTTATAGCCTGTTTAGGAGCTTCTTTTTTGGAAAAGCACATATAGTAGCTAATAAATGCTTGGACTCTGGATTTTGGCTGCCTGAGTTCAAATCCTAGCTATGCCAATTGCTGGTTCTGTGACCTTGGACAAATTACTTAACCTCTCCATTTCTTCATATGTAAAATGTGTGAAATGAAGATAATAATAGTATCCACCTCCTAGGATTGTTTTGAGGATTAAAAGAGTTAATACATGTAAAGCCTTTAAGATAGTTCCTGGTCATCTTAAAGTCTTACTTAGCATTAGCTATTATTAATATTTAGAAATTAAACAGGAATATACCATTTGTATCTTCAGATCACCTGTAATTTTTGAGGAAGCCAGAAGAGATTTTCAAGCCATGTAGGATGTTGCATGTTTAAAATGAATATAAGTATAATCTAAATATTTAAGCTTAAAATTGACACTCTTGATCCTCTTAGGAAGTATCTTTTCTAATTTGATGCTCATAGGCCACATTGCAAACACCTTCCCTCAGATTAACAGCTCTGTTTTTCTTTCTTTGGCCATCATTGATCTTTTGACTTCTGTAGATGATGACTGGTTTTTTTGTTGTTTGTTTGTTTGTTTTTGTTTTTTACTTTCTTCCATTGGTTCTGATCTACTTTAAAATCTTAGGACACTTGCCTTTGGTGTCTACCTCTGAAACTTTTTGTCCTCTGCTTTTCTCTGTGTACGTTGATGTGGTGGTGTTCTTTCTCCATATATTTATGAGAGTGTAAGGTTTATATGAAGTCCTATGTATCAAGACTCCTTAAATCAACTAGCTTAAAAAATCTAGGCTCTTTAATTTTTGTCAGTTTGATTACTATGTGTCTTGACATGTCTCTCCTTGGGTTAATCCTGTATGGGACTCTCTGCACTTCCTGGACTTAGGTGACTGTTTCCTTTCCCATGTTAAAAAAATCTAGGATCTTAAATGGACCAAATATCAAATCACAAATGTTAAAATATCCAATATGTCCATGCCCTTTTACCTTCTTTTTTAATTTCATATTAAAGACTTAGAGTGTTACTCTTTTGTGGTTTTTGAGGCTTCGCCTTTTGGATTGCTGTCTAAGCTACAAAGGTACGCTGACAAGAGCTAGTAATGTGTGTAACATTTATAGTGAAGAAAATACCTTTCTGTGTAAAGTTTTATTCTTTCCTCCCTATTAATTTTCTTAAGCCAGTGAGTTTTAAGGAGTACTGGTTACATATCTTTTCCAGTGGAATATATGGGGAAAGAGAGTTAATATTATTAAAAAGGAGAGCATAAATTGAAGAAAAATAAAAAGAAGGACTACCCAGGTGAATGTCCTTAAAGTCTAGGCAGGCACTGCCAAGGGATGTGCTAAGTGGACATTATGTGTTGCTGGGGGAACGTTGAGAAACACTATGATTAGATAATGCGACTGACCTTGCTTCTGGAGTAAACTAAGGGGGAAATCTTTTATCTCCGAAACTCTTGAACATATTTATCCTAGGGAGTTGATGAGAAATGTGAATAAAGATTTAGGTACAAAGATACTCATTACAGCATTATTTTATTATAAAAATTAACAGCTTCCTGAATATCCAGTAAGAGGGAAATGGTTAAATAAATTGTGGTACATATATGTAGTAGAATATTAGATAGTTATTAAAATGACTTTGGTAGAAGTAATTAACGGGGAAAATGGTCACAGTTCTAGTAATAGAAAAAAGCATGGTATAAAAATGTTCTGTATAATGTAAATTACATAAAAATTATTAGGTATGGAAACATCCAAATGGATACAATTTCCATTCGAATATGGAAGCAAAGTTTAGAAAAACATATCTCAGAACATTGGTGTTATTAATAGCAGTTATCTCTGAGTTACAGAGTATGGGTAATTTTTCTTTTCTACTTCTACTTGTGTGTGTTTTCTATAAGTATAAAGAAGCCTATAGTACTTCTCTAATCATAAAAGCCTTTCTGTTAGTATCTGAAAGTAAAATTTCAGAATGTGTTAAAGTGAAAACAAATGTGATGACATATAAATTCCTAAGCATAGTGTTTGGATCACAGTAAATGCTTAATAAATGATAGCTTCTGCGTACTGAGGAAGATCGCCTCCTATGATCAGAGCCCTTTCATATTGGGAGGCAACATCACTGAGATAGTATACTATTCATGCAGCTTTTTGTCTTTCCGAGGTCGATAAATATGTTGTTCTTCTGTATGTACTGGCCCAGGATATTAAAAAAATAAAAAGTTGTAGGACCAGAGTGAAATGTTTTGTGTTGTCTTATGAAGGTATAAAGGAAACTGTTGTAGAGAGGGCCTAGTAGTGATTTTCTGCAGTGACTTAAAAAATTTTTTTAGCTTTGATATAATTTATTTTTTATTTTTAAAATTTATTTATTTATTTTTGGCTGCATTGGGTCTTCATTGCTGCACATGGGCTTTCTCTAGTTGTGGCGAGCAGGGGCTACTCTTCGTTGTGGTGCGCAGGCTTCTCATTGTGGTGGCTTCTCTTGTTGCAGAGCACAGGCTCTAGGCATAGGGGCTTCAGTAATTGTGGCTCACGGGCTCTAGAGTGGAGACTCAGTTGTTGTGGCGCGTGGGCTTAGTTGCTCCGTGGCATGTGGGATCTTCCCGGACCACGGATCGAACCCCTGTCATCTGTATTGGCAGGCAGATTCTTAACCACTGTGCCACCAGGGAAGTCCCTAGCTTTGATATAATTTATGACTCCCACTGTAAGTTGCTTTTATCCCCCTTTCTGGGTTGCCTCCTTAAGAATTCTTGGGAAATTTGAAACAGTATAACAGAAAAGATTTTCTTTGTTCTAGGAATTTCTGTTCCTTCTCAAGTTAGTCTAACCATATGGGCCCCTTGGAACTCAGTGCTGATAAAAAAGAAATGTAGATTTCCCTCTACTTTGGACTTGCTTGGGAACTGAGATGTGCATGTAAGAAACTATCAATACTTTCAACATGCGAAAAACATACTGGAAATACACGTCAGTGGCTATTTTTACTGAGCAGTAGTGTCAGATATTCTTTTTTTTAACTTTTTATTTTATATTGGAGTATAGCCGATTTACAATGTTGTGATAGTTTCAGGTGCACAGCAAAGGGACTCAGCCATACATATACATGTATCCATTCTCCCCCAAACTCCCCTCCCATCCAGTCTGCCACATAACATTGAGCAGAGTTCCCTGTGCTATACAGTAGGTCCTCGTTGGTTATCCATTTTAAATATAGCAGTGTGTACATGTCGATCCCAAACTCCCTAACTATCCCTTCCTCCCAGCCTTCCCCCCGTGTCAAATGTTTTTAATATTTGACAGTTTATTCTTCATAATCACTATAGTTCTTAATATGTGACTTGTACAGTAAATACATGTTTAGTAAGTAGTCATAGACAAAAATGACTATAGTCTCTTAACACCATGGCTTTTGTGCCTGAGACCATTTTCTCTTCCAGAATGCAAAATAATGTGAATGTACTTAATACTATAGAAATTTACACTTAAAAATTATTGAAATGATAATTTTTATGTTATATGTATTTTACCACTGTTAAAACAAAAAACACAACAGTGTGAGCCAGATGAAAATGTGCAGTTTCCAAGCTAATTATGACCCTGACACCTCAGATTCTGTCTACTTCTCAGCATTCACTTACTACCGTATACCAGGAGATGGGGACCAAAGTTGCTTGTTACAGCCAGAGATATTATATCAATTATTGGCAAAAAGCATGCAAGGAAAGGGGAATACCTTGTAATACATCAGGTGGATTTTAGAATGTTAATGAGCACCACTGAGGAGAAGGATGGACTTTTTGGTCTAGTCTCCTCATCTAGTTTATAATTATCTTGAATCCTCTTTGCTTCAAGGAGATCTGTAGCTGAGGGAGAAGGAATTGGGAATTGAATGTGAAGAGCAAAGGTATTACAGTAGCTCTTCCCTGTCCATGGGGGATATGTTCCAAGACCCCCAGTGGATGCCTGAAACCTGGATAGTACCAAGCCCTGTATATACTATACTTTTTCCTATGCATACATACCTATGACAAAGTTTAATTTATAAATTAGGCACAATAAGAGATTAACAACAACAATAATAAAATAGAACAATTATAACAATATATTAATGAAAGTTTTGTGAATATGGTCTCTCTCAGAATATCTTATTGTACGAATTTAATACCTTTTCCATCTTAACTAAGCACTAACCATGCACTGTGGCCATAACTTTTACAGTTTGAGGTGTGACCGCAAAATTAGCACAGATTTATTTTTTCTTTTTCACAATTTCACAGAAGATTCATTCTTAGCAACCTCAGCATATGATTTTTTTTCTTTCCTTATTAAGTTGAGAACTTTCACCTTTTCACCTAAAGGAAGCACTTTATGGCTTCTCTTTGGCGTATCCAAATTGCCAGCATCACTACTTGTGCTTTGGGGCCATTATTAAGTAAAATAAGGCTTACTTGAACACTAGCACTTTTGATACCATGACAGTCGATCTGATAACTGAGAAGGCTACTAAGTAACTGACAGGTGGGATACGGAGGGACAAAGGAATGATGCCGGTCTTGGGCGGGACTGAGTGGGATGGCACAAGATTTCGTCATGCTATTCAGAACAGCGCTTATGAATTATTTCTGGAATTTTTCATTCAGTATTTTTGGACTTCAGTTGACTGTGGGTAACTGAAACCAAGGAAAGCAAAGCTGCAGAATTGGGGGTGGGGGGGACACTACCGTATTTCCTCATTTGGACATAGCAGTTTTTTCTCTAAGCACAGTGGAGCGTGATGGGGGAGGGGAGTGTAGAAAAGAGGACTGATATCATAGCATTACAGGAACTGTATGAGCTGACTTTGATTTGAGAATATGGAAAATAAGAGCCTGAAATCTGTGAGTTTTTTTTTTGTTTTTTTTAAATTTTTTTTATTAATAGCTACTTTTATTTATTTATTTAATTTATTTGTTTATTTTTGGCCGTGTTGGGTCTTCGTTTCGTGCGAGGGCTTTCTCTAGTTGCGGCAAGCGGGGGCCACTCTTCATCGCGGTGCGCGGGCCTTTCACTATCGCGACCCCTCCCGTTGCGGGGGGGGGGAGGCTCCAGACGCGCAGGCTCAGTAGTTGTGGCTCACGGGCCCAGTTGCCCCGCGGCATGTGGGATCTTCCCAGACCAGGGCTCGAACCCGTGTCCCCTGCATTAGCAGGCAGATTCTCAACCACTGCGCCACCAGGGAAGCCCGAAATCTGTGAGTTTTGATGATGATTTTAACATTTCAAAGAAAGTTATGGGAAACTTACAAAGGTTAGCAGTCTTAAAACGTTTAGCTTTTTCCATATACTATAGCATGGGAAGCTTCAATATTGGGATTTCAGCTGGGCAGCACTTCACTTATACTAATCCCACAATTTATCCTAGTGATGGTTTTTCACAGTACAAGGATTCCTGAATTTCTCCTTTGAAATTAAACAAGGGAAGATTTCTGGAGTTTGGAGGATCCTTTGTTATTTGCATAGATTCATTGTCATTGCTATTCACTCTTTCCCCCTACTATTCATTTTTAGTATATCAGAATGGCAGCATTGCTTACTTGTCTGTAGAGACTATTCTTTGATAATATTTGCAGCAGTTTCTGTGGAAAGTGTTTTATTAAAAAAAAAAAAAAAAGAGGAGGAGGCAAGGGGAATATCATCTTGTAGCTCTTAGTGATAGAGCCTGTTGCCATGGAGTCCTGGATCAGATTGGCTGACCTGGGGGCCAATGAGCAGTTAGAACATAAACACATCATCATTTAACCTTGCAGAATTCATTTAGTCAGTGATATATGACATTAATACCATAACTGTATATAAAACTGTAAATAAAATGTTTCAAGAATGGTATAAGGTGGTTTTCTCTTATTTTTCAAAATTTGCTGCTTAATGTAAACAATGTAATAATACATAGCTTCTTACTTTGATTTGATTGGGAAAAGATATGGTGGGAAATACCTATCACCTGTCTGTGAATTGAGTTGCTGCTGCAGTCAATTGGGCTTATGCCAAGTCTAAGTCAAACCCTGGCCTCTAGACCAGAGGAGATTTGTCTTGATATCTGAAGCTGCCTTGCTTATTTTGGTAGCTTTAGAGCTGAGTCAGAAATTGGCAGCTTTTTTCTTACTTGTTTTTCCTTTTCTCTTCCACTCTGATATGGTAGTCCCTGTAAATGTTATATTTGCACACTATTTGGTCTGGAGTTAGAGACTTAGCTGGGAGTAGCTTCTGTATTCTCCATCTTCACTTCTCTAGCTTGTTCATATTTATTGACATACGTCTGGGAGATTTCACTTAACTCAGCGTTAGTTCCTTGTCATAGCAGATCATGGCATGTATCTTCTCCTGTACCTTATTGCTTTAGAGACTGAGAATGATTCATTCATACAAAGAAAATACCCCTTCTAGATCTTGTAAATGAAAGAAGTCAAGAGTATTGTATTTTTCTTCTTACATTTTATGTCAGGGATACTTGAGAAGTTATGGTGGGTCTTGTTCTCCTCTCCTCCAGTGTTTCCATGCTTGGCTATTTATAGATTTGAAGGATTGAAAGAGACTTCAAGAGATCCATGAGTTTGTTCCCCTCTTTTGAACTATTCAAGTCTCTATGAGTGAGATGCGAACTTCTCATTATACCATCGCTTTCTGTCTCAGAGGAATAAAACCAAACTTCAGATTTATCTGTTAAGCAAAGAGGAGCAAAAAGTCTGTTTGATATCTGGCTAACTTTTTGTGAGGGAGACCTTAGAAAAGTAGGATAGGAAGTGTTTGGGGTTTTGTAATTTTAGTTATTTTGACCAGAAAAAGGCTCCCTGAGATGGCATCTGAGTAAAGACCTGAAAAGACTGAGTAAGCAAGCCATGCTGTTATCTGGGGGAAGACCATTCCAGGCAGAAGGAAGGAGCAGTTAAAGCAATCACTATAAAGTGGGTTTAGGGCACAAGGAGGAGCCAATGTGATTGAAACTGCATATATTGGAGAAATAGTAAGAGATGGGATCAGAGGGCAAATTAGTGGTCAGATTATTTAAGGTCTTGCAGGTCATTTTAAGAACTCAGGTTTTGCTCTGAGTGAGATGGGGATCCATTGGAGAGTTTTGAGCAAAGCTATAACATGATCTGAAACTGTTTTTACACAATTACTCTGGTTGCTATGTTTAGAAAATACTGTAGGGGAGCAAGATTGGAATCAGGAGACCAGTTAGAAGGCTATCAGCCAAGAGAGATGGTGGCTTGGACCAGGGTGGTAGCAGTGGAAATGTAGAAAGTCATCAGATTTTGGTTATATTTTGAAGTTAGAGTCAACAGGATTTGCTCCTTGATCATTTTGGTCTTCAGTTTACTCTTCTATAAAGAGAATGGTGATATCTACTTGTAAAATGTCTAGCCCTGTACACACAATAGAGTGATCAATGATAAACTTTCTAGAAGTGAGGCCTCTTTAGGATCTGAGCCATCAAATGTTGTGTGTTCTTTAAACATCATGAGTAACACGTCTGAAGGAACCAGCCACTCTTCATTGATCCATCTCTTGCCTTAGGTGTATGCTTACAGCTATATCGAACATCGGAGCTCTTCCTTTTGAAAGAAGCATTTACCTAAATCGACTTTTTAAAAACAATTCTTAAAATACCAAAGTATCAAGCAAAGTAGGAAACCAAGTACAGTAAGTGGTAAATAGGCAGTAAAAGACTGCAAGTAAGAAAAAAGATAAGAATTCTAATTCTCATTAAAATAGGCAAGGATCTCACCTATGCAGAATAATGTGGGTTCAATACTGATTGGGAAATGGGTGTATAAAAGGTGCCAATTCCAAATGGAAATATGTTTGTTCATAAGAGAAAAACAGTACCACTGAACAGCCAGGAAGAGGGGTCTCTCAAGTATCTTTCTTTACCTTCTTACTGTAGAATAGGATTAGGAGGAACTAACATTTACTTGAGCATACTGTGTGTAGGCACATTACATTTGCTATGTGATTTTCCAATGACTCTATGAGATACGTATCATGTCTAATCTTACAGATAAGGAGGCTGAGGCTTAGTTACATGGTTAATAAGTTGTAGAAACATTAGTCTTATAGCCAAATTATGTCAAACTACAAAGTCCATAAACGTATCCACTATAACATGCTTACTGCCCTTTATACTCTAGAGATTGAATGTTCTTTATTTTGATGGGTGCTGCCCCTAACTCACCCTTTAATGATGCTCAGCCTTTTCCTTGCAGCAGAGGTAGTATTGGAGCACGAGGGTGATGCTTTTATATCCTCTGTAAAAGTACCAAATTTCCCTTATTTTACCTCTTCCCTCCCAAGTACGTATAAGCTCCAGGTTGTTGCTACAGGATTCCTTGCTTATAGGAATTGACTAACTGTGTACTGTTATTTTCATCATTATTATTATTATTTTGAGTGTGTGTGTGCTGTGAATATATATTACAGCAAAACTTAAATAGTATCTTAAACAAGACAGAAGTGTATTTTTCTGTCACATTCAGGAAATCCAGAGGGAGCCAGTCCAGTCCAGGGTTGGTCTAGTCAAGGACTCAGGTTTCTTCTGTTGCCCCACTGTCTATGGTTTTCAATCCTACTATCACCTCACAGTCTCAGATGGCTGCTGAAGTGCCAGCCTTTTACTTCTACATTCAAGCCAGCAAGAATTAGGGATGAGTAAAGAAGGGCCATTCACTTCCATTAAGGATACTTCATAGAAGTTGTATTTACTACTTGTATTAGTTTCTTAGGGCCGCTGTAACAAAATACCATAAACTGGATGGCGTAAACAACAGAAATTTATTTTCTCACAGTTCTGGAGGCTAGAAGTCTCAAGATCAAGATGTCAGCAGATTTGGATTTTCCTGAAGTCTCTCTTCTGGATTTTCAAATGGCCTCCTTTTTACTGTGTCCTCACATGGTCTTTTCTCTGTGCCTACACATCTCTGGTGTCTCTTTGTGTGTCTCAATTTCCTCTTATAAGAATACCAGCCAGATTAGGCCTTGTTTTAATTTAATCACCTCTTTAAAGGCCCTATCTCCAAATACAGTCAGGTTCTGAGGTATTGGGCGGGGGTGGGGGGTCGGGGTTGTGTGGTGTTAGGGCTTCAACATATGAATTTTGAGGGGACACAATCCAACCTATAACAATACTTCTTTCTCCTTACATCCCATGGACTAGAACCTAGTCACACACTCATTTTTAGCTATAATGGAGGTTGGGATATGTGTAGCATTTTTATAGGCAGCCATGTGCCCAACTAAAAATCAGTAGTTGGGGACTTCCCTAGTGGTCCAGTGGTAAAGAATCCGCCTTACAATGCAAGGGACGCAGATTCGATCCCTGGTCAGGAAACTAAGATCCTACATGCCGCGGGGCAACTAAGCCCACGCGCCACAACTACTGAGCTTGCGTGTCTCAACTAGAGAGCCTGCATGCCGCAAACTACACAGCCCACGTGCTCTGGAGCCCGCACACCACAACTAGAGAAGAGAAAACCCACACGCTGCAACTAGACAGAAGCAAGCCCACGTGCCGCAAGGAAAGATCCCCCATGCTTCAATGAAGATCCAGCGTGCCGCAACTAAGACCCAGTGCAGCCAAGAATAAATAAAATAAATTTTAAAAAAATTTTGTTTTTAAATCAGTAGTTGTATTGAGGAAGAGGTGATTGGCTATTGGGGAATAAATAGCAGGCTCTCCTTCGCAGCAGAGGCTTAAGGAGTAATGATTCTTAAAGTTTTCCAGTTCCTTCATGTGAAATTAGATTGTTCTTATCTTATTTCTCTGGCCAAACTCAATTCAATTTTATTTTATTTTATTTTATTTTATTTATTTATTTTTAAAATTTATTCATTTATTTAATTTTTGGCTGCATTGGGTCTCCGCTGCTGCACGTGAGTTTTCTCTAGTTGCTGAGAGCAGAGGCTACTCTTTGTTGTGGTGTGCGGGCTTCTCATTGTGGTGGCTTCTCTTGTTGCGGAGCACGGGTTCTAGGTGCACGGGCTTCAGTAGTTGTGGCACATGGGCTCAGTAGTTGTGGCTCGCGGGCTCTAGAGCACAGGCTCAGTAGTTGTGGTGCATGGCCTTAGTTGCTCTGCGGCATGTGGGATCTTTCCGGACCAGGGCTCAAACCTGTGTCCCCTGCATTGGCAGGCGGATTCTTAACCACTGTGCCACCAGGGAAGCCCCTCACATTCAATTTTAGATTTTGAAAGAGTCTTTTAATACTAAACTGTTGGCTTAGGTGTCCTCTCCACCTAATAGGTGGTAACATTGATCTCTAAATTCATCACAGTAGGGCAATACAGACTTAGTTGCATGGTGTTTAAGTTAAGCAATAGAAGGCATCTTGAAATGCCATGAACAGTAGATAAATTGTGATTTTTTTTTTTCTTTCCCAAAATGTCTTGTCTGGGTTTAGTTAGGAGCAGTTTTGCCAGGGTGTGGGAAAGGACAGTATGAACTTTCAAGGTCTTTTCCATCCCTAAGATTCTGTGATAGTTTCTACATAGTGGCATTACTATGATAAAGCTAAATAAAATAGAAGCAGCAGAGGTTCTTCATTGTTTGAGCACTGCTGCTTTTTGTCTGAAGAGGAGGAAATATGATTTGTTCTGTTTCGCTCAAGGAAGTAAAATGGGCATTTTGGGCCAAGAATGTAGAGAAGCCGTTAGAAACTGAAATGAAGCCCAACTAACACTTCAGTCCATCGATCAAAGCACCTGTAGTTTCTCATTTCAGGGCAAGTACAACCATCACAGATATTGAACAAAGAGAGTACATGTCCAGAACATTTTAATCTTGTTTCTCTGTTTACTTTGCCTAAGGAATTGCTCTGGACATCAGCCAACTCCTGTGGCCTCCCTTACACACCAGTGAATCCTTTTGCATTTATAGAGCAGAATGATTTTCTCATGCTTCCCTGATTTAGAAAATTGGCATAATTGTTATTATTGTTGTTGTTATTTTTATTGGCCTAGTACTAGTGAAACCTATGACATTTGACTTCTGAAATCCTTAAAGGACTTGGTGACTGTCACATAACTAGCTTTACGTGTTCCATAAGTACTTTATACTCTACTCCCTCACATTCTGCTTTCTCTCTCTGAAGAGAAGGGAGTGTTGGACCCATATCCCTCATAACTCAGTAGGGCCTTCTTTCTTGTCCTTCTCCCAAGGGCGGTTGAACCAGTTTTCCTTTTCAGGTATGCAGTTATCATACTGTTTTTGTTTTTCATCCTTTGGGCACTGTAGTGAAAAGAACATGGGATTTTGGAATCAAGAAGACCTGGGTTTGAATTCTGGCTTCTTATACAGACTGTATGGCCCTGAACAATGTATTTCATTTATAAATAAAATGGTGATATTTTATACCTTGAGAAGATCAAATAAGATATTTTCTATAAACCATAAAAAATTTTAAGTCATGAGAGGTGACCCAGATTGAGGGGAAAGATGGGAGAGTTTACAAGCCCCCAAATATGTCCCCCACTGACACTCTCTGAAGAGAGGCCTTGCATCTAGGCACTCCTCCCATACCTTACTTCACATCCCAGAACACTCCTGAATGTCTACCTTGGGATACCTAGAACTTTGGCTTTGGGATCAGACACAGGCTGGAATCTTGCCTTTGCCCCTCGTATCTTGGGAAAGTTATTTAATTCCTCTGAGCTTTGGTTTCTTCATCTTAGAAATGCCCTAGCAAAGAGTTTTGTTATGATTAAAGTAATGTATAGAAACAATAATCAAAGTCATAGAAAGAATGTAGACTTTGGCATCAGCACTAGAGTTTGGGTCTGATTCTGTCATTTAGTATGACAGTAGTTAAGGAATTTGCCCAAGGTCACCAGACCTTGGGCAAATTCCTTAACTACTCTTGGCTGTATGAGTGGAAGTGCATAAAGCACCAAGTTCATAATTGCACTCAATAAACATTAATGGTTTTTCCTTTTCTCCTAACTCCAATGTCAAAGAGTGTATAAATAGGCTAGCCATCATGAGCATCTAGACAGTTTTGTTTTGTTTTTAACCTACCATTTTAACCCTATGAATGTTTTGTCCCCAGTGTTTTGACTACTAAGGGCATGTTTTTCGCTTTGTGTGTTTAAATAACATACCATAAAATGCATAAATCTTAAGCATTCAGTTAGTAAGTTTTGACAGTTATATACACCCATGTAACCACTACCTCTAACAAGATGGAATATTTCCATCACTCCTAAAGAATCCCTTATGTCTCTTTCCAATCAGTATTTTACCCCCAAACCTTTCTGATTTAAACCACTGTAGGATAGTTTTGCCTGTTCTTGAATTTCATATAAATGGACTTATATAGTATGTATTTTTGGGGAAGGAGATCCACTTTCTTCTACTTACTATATAGTTTTGAGATCCATCCATGTTTTTGAGTATGTCAGTATACACCCAGCAATGTCCCCTCATGTCTCACGGGTGATGATTGAATCACTTGCTTCTTCTCAAACGAGTCACAAAAAAAGAATTACCATGATTGATCCACCTTCTAGGGTCCAGGGATAGGGTCACCTTCCCTGATATGTGTCCTCAGAGGAAAGCAAACACCAAAAGTTCATTTTTTAAATTGTTGAATAGTATTCTATTATATGAATATACCATAATTTGTTTATACATTCTCCTGAACCCCTAGATTTTAAATATTTTTTCAGTATGAGTATCAACTGGGAGTAATTTATTCTTGATATATAAATGAGAAAAGGACTGGAAAATTTACAGGGATTTTGCCACAGGGGTATGTCAGAATTTTTAGCCTATAGCTATTTTGTTCTTTCTTGAATTCTCTCTACTTGGCCATGGATTAAAAGGGAGAAAATGAAACTGCCCTTCTTTCTCTGAGTGTCCCCTATATAATATATTCTTTTTGGCACAATGCCTAGAAGGTTTTTTATAGAGTTGATGGAAGGATATATAATCTCACTGTGCTCTGGAAGGTACTTACCTCAGCAGTCAAAAAATTTATGGGGAATATGCAGTATTCTTCCTGAAGAATTTGCCAAATCTTGGCTCCCAATCATCTTCCCCTGTATCATCCTATTTCCTCACTCCCTATCCTTGCCCTCAACTTCTGACAGTCCTCTCTGTGCAGCTTGAGCCACTGAGTGTCCTCAGGAGACACCCTGCCTTAAAATTGTGCTATTTGCCTGGGTGAAATGTACAATGTACACTGATCGGTTGCAGAGAAGCACACACCTAGGCTCTCCTGGGAGCTTAATGTCTTGCTTTGTTCTAGTTAAGTGATATATGTAATAGTTCCTTTCTCCATTGAGTAAGCTATCCACAGTGGAAATTACTTCTCTGCCTTTTAACCCTTGTCTACTGGCTTTATTCTTCCTCTTTAAAGCTTTTTCTTTGTTTCTTTTTTTTCCTGCTAATAAATTATCTTGTCCCTTGGCTGCAACTTTTGCTTTTGTTTTGGCCCAGAAAAAATTATTTCCAGAAATCCTTATGCCCCAAGAGAAAGGAGAGCCTTCTGCATAGGATTATGGAAATGACTGTAGTTAAAGGTTATTTTGGAGAACAAAAGAGACCCTCAGCTCAAGAAATACAGTTTTGAGCTTGGTGTATCTTCTGATGGATCTTAACTCTAGAGTTAAAACTCTGACTCCTCATTACTATCTTATTCTCTCTGATCCACCCTTCTCCATGTGTTGGCAGGTTGTTGCAGTCCAGGCATCATCTGCATAAAAGACAAACCTTCAGCAGAAGATAGCCATTTTTCTAGTGGCTTTTTTTTTCTTTTTTAATACAGTGGGAAGCCTTTCTTTAAAGCCACCCACCTAGCAAAATCCTCTCATGTCTCACTGGTGATGGTTGAGTCACTTGTCCCTTCCTAACCCAGACACAAAAAGGAAACAGAATTACCACGATTAGTCTAGCTAATTAAGATCCACCTTCTAGGGACTTCCCTGTGGTCCAGTGGTTAAGAATCCACCTTCCAATGCAGGGAACACAGGTTCGATCCCTGGTTGGGGAACTAAGATCCCACATGCCATAGGGCAACTAAGCCCGCCTGCCGCAACTACGCCCGCCTGCCGCAACTACTGAGCCCGTGTGCTCTGGAGCCTGCACGCCACAACTAGAGAGCCTGCATGCCACAACTACTGAGCCCGTGCACTTTGGAGCTGGCACGCCACAACTGGAGAGCCCGCTCACTGCAATTACTGAGCCCGCGTGCTCTAGAGCCTGAGTGCCACAACTAGAGAGAAGCCTGCGTGCCACAACGAAGAGCCCGCCAGTGCAACAAAAGATTCCGTGTGCCGCAACGAAGATCCCACATGCCGCAACTAAGACCCAACACAGCCAAATAAAATTAAAAAAAGAAGAAAGATCCACCTCCTAGGGCTTGGGGATAGGATTACCTTCCCTGATCATATGTCCTCAGAGGAAGGCAAACACCAAAAGGAAATCTGGGCTAGACTGAGTGTGGGAGAAAGGGGAGATTTGGATAGGTAGCCAGTATAGTGTCTACCGTACCCTTTCTCTGCTGCTTCCTTTTTCCTCAGAGTACAAGTTACTTTGGGGACTTCCCTGGTGGTGCAGTGGTTAAGAATCTGTCTGCCAATGCAGGGGACACGGGTTCGATCCCTAGTCTGGGAAGAGCTCCTACATGGTGCAGAGCAACTAAGCCCGTGTGCCACAACTACTGAGCCTGCGCTCTAGAGGCCACGAGCCACAGCTACTGAGCCCGCGTGCCACAACTACTGAAGCCCGCGCGTCTAGAGCCTGTGCTCCGCAATGAGAGAAGCCACCACAATGAGAAGCACATACACTACAACGAAGAGCAGCCCCCACTCGCCACAACTAGAGAAAGCCCGTGCGGAGCAATGAAGACCCAACGCAGCCAAAAAATTAATTAATTAATTAATTAAGTTTTAAAAAAGGAATTGCTTTGTTTTACACACCTCTCTAAGAGGCCAGTAGTCTCAGTGGAAATGACTGTCAAAATTGTTAAAAGTGGTTGCATTAATCACTGTTTTATGGACGTCTTAAAGAATCTGAAGTTCAAGTTTTCCTGTTTCCCAGTGAACAAAGAAAACCATGTGGCTCCCTACAACTTAAGTTGGAATGCGTGACCATATTCCACAGGTGGCTATTATGAAAGACCGTTTTTTGGTTTAGTTGGGTTTTTTCATTAGTGCTTTGACTGAGTAACAGTGCTTGGACACCGTGAAGTTAGTCGAGGTGTCCAGATGATTGAGCCTTTTCTGCCTTATATGTAAAGAGGAGCTGCAAAGTTATCATTCTGATTGACAAATATACCTATTTGGTAATTGAGGCCCATCCTGGAAAAAGAAACAACCAGCTGCTTTATATTTGTCCCTATCACCACCTTTTTTTTTTCCAGTTTTATTGAGATATAATTGATATATAGCTCTGTATAAGTTTAAGGTGTACTGCTTAATGACTTAACATACATGTACTATGAAATGATTACCACAATAAGTTTAGTTAACATCCGTTTCCTCATAGAAGGTTTCCTTCTGGGGTGATGAAAATGTACTGGGACTAGATAGAGGTGATGGTTACACAACACTGTGAATGTACTAAATGCACTGAATTGTTCACTTTAAAATGGTTAACTTTATGTTGTATGAATTTTTAAAATTCAATTAAAGAAAATTTCAGGCCAAAAAAAAATTTTATTTTCTTATGAGAACTTTTAGGATGTACTCTCTTAGCAACTTTTAAATATACCATACAATTAACTATAGTCATCAGGTTGTACATTACCTCTCCAGTACTTACTTATAACCGGAAGTTTGTACCTTTTGACCACCTTTATCCAATTCCCCCATTCCCCACCTCTCACCTTTTCTTTCTGACAGAGTAATCTGTTTAAGGTTATTTAAGCCTGAAAAAGAAAAATATTGAAGATCTATCATGTGGTAAAAGAAGTAAACTTAATTTTGTTTGACTCCAGGCAGATTTAGGAGCAAGAGTGAAACAGTTCATAGCTTTTTATAGGGAGAAACTATATAACAGTTAAGACTGTTTATGAAATAGTGAGTTGATCCTGTCCCAGGAGTTTTCTAGGAGAAAGAAAGTTCCTCTCAGGAACTTACACAAAGGGACTCTTCTTTGGGGAGGATGG
This sequence comes from Balaenoptera musculus, assembly GCF_009873245.2. Lineage (NCBI taxonomy): Eukaryota > Metazoa > Chordata > Mammalia > Artiodactyla > Balaenopteridae > Balaenoptera > Balaenoptera musculus. The sequence continues at coordinate 45,677,333 of NC_045794.1, read as the reverse complement.
GGAAGATTGCATGAGGCTGTATCTAAGAACCCTTCCAATTCTGATCTTTATTGATGTTTCCCAGCTAGGAGATATAGAGAAGGCATGTGCTGAGTTTTACTGTATTTCAAACTGAAGAGAATGGAGCCTTGATTTACCCATGGGGGAAAAAACAAATATATGTGTATATGCAGTTCCCACGTACAGCCAACGATCCGTAAGCTCTGTAGGGACTTCCCTGGTGGCGCAGTGGTTAAGAATCCGCCTGCCAGTGCAGGGGACACGGGTTCAACCCCTGGTCCGGGAAGATCCCACATGCTGCAGAGCAACTAAGCCCATGCGCCACAACTACGAGCCTGTGCTTTAGGGCCCGCAAGCCACAACTGCTGAGCCCGCGTGCTGCAACTGAGCCCATGTGCCACAACTACTGAAGCCCGCACACTCTAGGACCTGCGTACTGCAACTGCTGAGCCCGCATGCTGCAACCACTGAAGCCCACATGCCTAGAGCCCGTGCTCCACAACAAGAGAAGCCACTGCAATGAGAAGCCCATGCACCGCAACGAAGAGTAGCCCCTGCTTGCCGCAACTAGAGAAAGCCCATGTGCAGCAATGAAGACCCGACGCAGCCAAAAATAAATTTAAAAATAATAATATTAAAATAAAAATAAAAAACATAAGCTCTGTAGGTTATAACTTTTTTTATAGAAGCCTCCAGGTCCTGAATCAATTAATTAAAAAATAAAATATCAGCCATTTTCTATTGTAACCAGTTTCTTCCAGTATTTCTCATCTTTATTTTATTATTTGTTTGTTTGTTTACTTATTTATTTTTGGCTGCGTTGGGTCTTCATTGCTGTGTGCGGGCTTTCTCTAGTTGCGGTGAGCGGGGGCTACTCTTCGTTGCGGTGCACGGGCTCTAGGTGCACGTGCTTCAGTAGTTGCAGCATGCGGACTCAGCAGTTGCGGTACGCGGGTCCTAGAGCGCAGGCTCAGTAGTTGTGGCGCATGGGCATAGCTGCTCCACGGCATGTGGGATCTTCCTGGACCCCACGGTTCGAACCCGTGTCCCTTGTATTGGCAGGTGGATTCTTAACCACTGCACCACCAGGGAAGTCCCTATTTCTGATCTTTAAATTCAGCTGTATGTGACTTCCCTGGTGGCGCAGTGGTTAAGAATCCACCCGCCAATGCAGGGGACACGGGTTCAATCCCTGGCCCAGGAAGATCCCACATGTTGTGGAGCAACTAAGCCCATGTGCCACAACTACTGAGCCTGTGCTCTAGAGCCCGTGTGCCACAACTACTGAGCCTGCATGCCACAACTACTGAAGCCCGCATGCCCTAGGGCCCGCCTGCTGCAACTACTGAGGCCATGTGCCGCAACTGCTGAAGCCCGCGTGCTCTAGGGCCCTCATGCCACAACTACTGAGCCTGCGTGCTGCAGCTACTGAAGCCTGTGCGTCTAGAGCCCGTGCTCCGCAACAAGAGAAGCCACCGCAATGAGAAGCCCGTGCACTGCAATGAAGAGTAGCCCCCGCTCGCTGCAACTAGAGAAACCCTGTGCGCAGCAACGAAGACCCAACACAGCCAATCAATCAATCAATCAATCAATCAATAAAAAGAATTTAAATTCAGCTGTATGACTATGATTGTATGAATGACTCTCTGGCCTTTTAAACTAAGTCTTCAGGCAGCTGCTCAGTAGCCACCAAAAGGTGGACAAAGCAATAATCTTTGCAGACTAACTTATGCCAGGATGAGGTTACCCATGCTTCTTAAGAGCCTTCTGGGTCTTATCCGTGAAACTGATTAGAAGGAGGAAAAATTGTCTAGCATGACAATTTTCTTGAAGCATTGCTGTTTGTTTAGCTTGGTTTCTAGAGTCACATGGAATAAACAGGATATCTGGGAAGGTTTCCAGTCTTATCTTTTTAAAGAAAGGAAAGAAATATTTAGGATTCAAGTACAGTCAGTAATCCATGAAGGAGAAACCTCTATTATAAACCATTGCTGGAGCTAAACATTTTTGACTTTAACAGTTGTTGAGGACATGAATCTCTGTATAGAGCATCAGTTTCTGTTACTGAGTGGGTGCTTGGATTACTGTGTTGACCTCACTACAGGATTTCCCAGGTAGCGATAGCAAGTGATAAAGAGCTACCACCCCTGCACTACAAATCTCTGCATCTTTGGGAGGCAGTAAAGTGACTGAACCCAAATAGTGAATAGCAAAGCAAAGATTCTCTTCCTCCAGGGACAGACCCAGTCTTTCTGAAGGACAGATGACTACAAAACTCTCTTCTTGCCTTTTCAGCTTGCTTAAGATAAAGGAAAGAATTTAAGATTCTATAAACATTGTCTGATTTTGCTGCTTTTTGATGGAGGAGATACTTGAAGTTGGTAACAGTGTTGTGGTTTGTGGCAGCTGTGGAAGTTCTCCTTGGGAAAGGAGAGTGATCCTCTCTGGTACTGAATAGAGCTTTATATCTTCTTTCTGGAGAGAGTCTAGTGAGTTAACTCTGTGGAGTGCTCAAGCTGAAGATGTAAGCACATTTCTGTAGGGAACAAGGGAGGGCAAATAAAGTGCCAAGGAGACTTATACTACATTGCTTTAGAACTGAATTCTGGTGAATCTCAAAATAATTATGCTGAGTAAAAGAATCCATATACAGTATGATGTAAAATTCTAGAAAATGGAGACTGATCTGTAGCGACAGTGGTTGGCTGGGGGTGGTGGCAAAGGGGAGGAAGGGCTTTTAAAGGAGCAGGAGGAAACTTTTGGAGGTCATGAATGTGCTCACGATCTTGATTGTGATGATGTTTCACAGGTGTATGTGTGTTTCTTAATTCATCAAATTGTACTTTTTTTTTTTTTGGCCATGCCGCGTGGCTTGCAGGATCTTAGTTCCCTGACCAGGGGTTGAACCTGGGCCCTTGGCAGTGAAAGCGCCAAGGGAGTCCTAACCACTGGACTGCCGGGGAATTCCTAGTGCATTTTAAATATATGCAGTTTCTGTCAATTTTACCTCAGTAAAGCTTTTTTTTTTTTTTTAAAGAAATGAAATTAATCTAGGGGCAACATTTATCATAGGACCCTATACTGGGTTACAGGAAGGCTATTTCAGGCTTCTGTGTGAAATACAAGTCTTGCAGGTGTGTTAAGTTTAGATATACAGCTCCTGTTTAATGCAAAGTTTAGATACACAGCTCCTGTTTAATGCATTTCATGTTTCTTTAGGAGTCCATAGAGGCTGCTGTATTCTATTGAAGAAGATGTCTAACAGTAACACTACTCAAGAGACCCTGGAAATAATGAAAGAATCGGAAAAAAAACTGGTGGAAGAATCTGTAAACAAAAACAAGTTTATATCTAAGACTCCAAGCAAGGAAGAAATTGAGAAAGAGAGTGAAGATACCAGTTTGCGTCAGGAGACACAGGTAAGAATTAGAAGTGCATCATATGCGCACTCTTTATAGCAAAATAGAAACATCATTAGAAGTGGCATTGGAAATCTATAGGAAGCCAGTCACTTACACAAACGTTTGGTTCTCCCTAAAAACCCAACTTCAGCTCTCAAGAAATGTCTCCTTCCCTTTTTGTCAGAGTCCACAACGAAGTCTAAAGAAAGCAGAATGAAATCCCTAATCTATTAAGACCTGAATAACACTGGTTCTTGCTACATTTTGATATTTTTTAATGATCAGAAAATAAACTGTATACAAACACATATTTAACAAGTCATAATATGGCTTATACAATAAACCATATTTTTAATTAAAATTTTTTTTTTATTTTTGGCTGTGTTGGGTCTTCATTGCTGCGCATGGGCTTCCTCTAGTTGCAGCGAGCAGAGGCTACTCTTCGTTGCGGTGTGCGGACTTCTCATTGCAGTGGCTTCTCTTGTTGCGGAGCACGGGCTCTAGGTGCGCAGGCTTCAGTAGTTGTGGCACATGGGCTTAGTTGCTCCCACAGCCTGTGGGATCTTCTCGGACCAGGGCTCAAATCCTTGTTCTCTGCGTTGGCAGGCGGATTCTTAACTGCTGCGCCACCAGGGAAGTCCCTACAATAAACTCTTAAAACTAGAGCTGCCTGGCTTTACACACAGTGTTAAATTCATATCCTGGTTGTGTTAAAGCAGTCAGCATTTTCTGGTCAGAAATAGTCTCTGAACTTGCCACTTGGTAAATGTGAGTGAGAGGAATTTTATTCTTTGGTTGCCTATTGTTTTCCATCCGAATTCATACTATAGTGCAGATATGATGGCAGTAGATGGCCAGCTGAGCTTTTTCCAGGGCTCCTGTTTGGTACCCAGCCAGACTCTGGGCCTCCTCTAGCTAACCTGTTCCAGTTCTCTTCCCTGTGGTCACTACTAGTTTCCTCTGGGCCTCCTCTAGCTTACCTGTTCCAGTTCTCTTCCCTGTGGTCACTACTAGTTTCCTCTGTTACCCAAGCCCAAATTATATAAATCCTTTCCTTCTTGCCCAGGGGTGAGACTGGTCTTTATTATATGCTTAGGAGATAGACTGTTAATTGTAGTAAGTTAGTTTAGCAATAACATTTTGGAGGGTCTAGAAACTTGAAGCATGATTTCTCTTAACAACCCAATTCACCTAGGCCTTGTCTTAGGTAAAGATTAAGATAGCAACAACAAAGGGATGAATTAAAATCAGATAACTCTCTGAAGTATTTTGTTCTCTAGCTGCCTGCTTTTCTACTATTTTTCCTCTTACAGTTTGCCAGATCTCTGTCATGGCTGCTTTTCTTTCCATTATCTTTTGCATGTGAGTTGTCATTCCCAGCCCATCCTTCCAGGGTTTATGGAGACAGTCCGCCCCTGTTCCAGCTATACTTCTAGCTTCCACTGATCCCAAAAATGAATTTTAAATCCTCAGGACAAATAAGTGTTGAATGTTTAATTATGTGCTGTCATGTTACATGGAAGATAATAATTAAATGAACTTTTTGGTCCAAGTTACTCTATTCTCAGGAGACAATTTTAAGTGGTGTTCTGAACTCCTGTTGTGTGTTCTTCTTGAATAGGCAGAAAAGAAAGGGTGACTATAGGTTTTATATGCCTTATGGATACTCACTTGGTTTAAGAATGTCTTCACCTGGATATACAGATAGATTGTGTGGGAGGCTGGGTGGGGAACCTGCCTCCCCTCAGACTCCTTTTGTTGCTGCTAGAGCAGGTGGAGTTGCTGCTGCCATCTACTGGAGCTCCTGCTCCTTTTACAGAGTCTTGGCCACCCTTCAGAAGCCCTCTCCCCTCTACCAGTGTTCCCTTTCAATAGCACTAAAAATTCTGCTCTTTCTCTTACCTTCCCCCCGACTCACACCTGGTAAGTCTCCACAAGAATCTTACTGACGCTGTCAAGAGAGTGCCTGTTACGAATTGGAGCTGGAAAGTTTGAGGAAAGGGGACTTTCATTACTTGTACTGTGTGAGTGAGACATATTCTTGGAATCAGCAATTGGAACTCAGAACATCTTTGGCATGGAAACAGTGCTATAAAGGACAGGTTCTGAGATTCAGTTTAGAATGGGCAAGTCCTGACTTAACACATACTGAACTTAGGTGGGTCCTTTAAATAACCTAGCCAGGCTTTCTGCCTTTATACTTGTAATCCCCTCTGATTCAGCTACCATACTGCTTTAGAAAGATGGCTGTGAAATAAAGATCTGATTGTGTTAATTCTCTCCAGAGTTTCTGTGTGTCTCCTTGCCCTAGGCTAAGTCCCAGATTTGTCAGCATGGCATATTGTGACCTAGTCCCTTGCCTGCCATCATCCACCTCTGGAATCCTATGCTCCAGCATTAACTGATTCGCTGGCCCATGAAAAGTTTGGAGAAAGCATGCTTTTACACATGTTTTCTCTGCCTAGAATGCCCTCCTTGGTATTCTTTCCCTGGCCTCCTCTAGGTCAGTTTAGGCTCATCATTGTATCTCGAAGGCCCAGCACAGTTCCTTGCAGGCACTCAATATTTGTGAACATATGAATTTGTGAATTCCTAGGTTTGAGTTAGACACTTGTGCTCCTGTAGCACTCCATGAGTACCTCTGTAATGCACTTAATGTCCTGTATTGTAATTGTCTATTTGTCTTCTCCAACAGGATTATGAGTTCCTTTTTGACAAGGTTTGTGTCTTTTATCTCTGTATCCTCCAGTAGTTAGCATGGTGCCTGATACATATTAGGCTTTTCAGTATATGTTTGACTAATGAAAATTATGCATTCTGAGAAATAAGCAGATTCATACATTGTTTGTAGGGTTATAAATTGGTATAACTTCTTTGAAGGGCAATTTAGCAATACTTTATAAGATTTTTGAATGGACTATACCATATTTGTAGGTATACTCAATGATACGGTCATTGAAGCATTGTTTATACTAACAAAGATCAGAAACATCCTAAATGATACAGTTTAAGGGACTGGTAAAATAAGTTATGGTATGGCCACACAATGGAATACTATGTAGCCATTAAGAAAAACAGTATCTCTTCTATGGAGGTATCCTTGAAAAAAAGTTTAAAAGTAAGGTTTAGGGCAGTGTGTACAATATTGGTCTATTTGGTTTAAAAAAAAGTGTGTGTACACGTGTACAATAATCTTATAGATGCATAAAAGATCTCTTGTAAAAGATTACAAGAAATTCAGTACTAGTTGATCCTTTAGGAGGGATCCAGGTAGCTGGGGGACAGATGTGAAAAGAGACTTACTATTCTGCATACCTTCATTATAACTCTTGAATGTTTGTGTCGTGTGTATGTTATAACTTATTTGAAAAAAATAGTGGCAAATACTGCTTCATATTCCTGGACTATGGTTCTTCCCTTATTATAACAGATCTTGCCACTGATCAGATTCACCATCATTTCTCACTTTTTCCATCCACCTTTCTGGTTCTCCATTTTGCATTGTAGCAGTATTGTTTGGTAACTAGTGAAGAGGACAAAGGAAAGAAATCCTCACCTACCCAGGACCATGCTGGTACTCTGCCTCCATCTGTTTCCCCTCCTCCAGCCACCAGCCTCAGTTTTTTCCACACCCCAGTGGCAGTGAGTTCCATTCCAAACATCTTAGAAGCCCTAAGTGTCACACATAGCTCTAAGTGTCACCCAACCTCTTCCCGAAAGTCCTCATTTTGACTTCTCAGCTATTCGAAACCTTATCCATTAATTAGTCATTCTTTCCCTCATCCCACCTCAGGCCCTCATTCTTCACCTTCCTCAGCTTCTATCCTGCTCTTTACTGGCTCGCCTTACCTCCCTTTGCTCTGGAGGTCTTATCCACATCTTCCATGCTCCCTTCTTTTTATCCTGTCCCATATTATATCCATGAGCCAGACAGGCTCTAAGAGCCTCCACCAGGAGCTTAGAACTGGGAGAATTCTCATATTCAGGGAGGTAGGCAATTGGCAAGAAGGGCCTTCATTCCATTTCTGCAGCCATAGGGACAGGTCTTTTGAGTATCTCAAGTTAGAACTCTCAGTGTGTTGTCCTATAAAGGTGTTATTTTAAGTGATGGTTAGGAGCCATATTTCACACCCACTATGGACTAAATAGGCTCCTGTTAGCAAGCTTGGGAAAAAAACACTCTATTGTGCTATGGTAGTGACATTTCCAGAAGCATCCTAATCAGGAGAGGATTCCCTGGTTTATCCAAAAGTAATTTTTATCAATCTGTGAAATAGGCCAACCAGTCAATATCTTTCTATTCTTTATCTTCATGGTGAGTGGTGATTTGTCTGTAGGTGGCCTGTGGTCCCTTCCACGTCACAGTTGCTAGAGTTGTAGCATAGGGGACAACCACAACAACTGGGTCTCATCATAGTCTGGCTATTATAACGGTTTTAAAGTTAGTGCTTTTTCTCTGTAAACTTGTATTGCTTTTAGCTTAAGTGTTTATTTCCCCCACCTTTAATATTTTCTAATCCCCTTCTAACAGAGGCGGACATCCAACCACGGTCATGCCAGGAAAAGAGCCAAGGTGAGAGCCCTTCCTCTATAGCTTCTTTTCTAGTGTTATTAGTAGTACATTGCACAAATGGACTTATCACTAATAACTAGTTTATTTGGATTATATATAGGCAAAGTTTGCCTGTCCCTTGTACCCTGATTATGAACATGCGTACACACACTCATGCACAAACATGCACGCACATATACATATGTCCTATTGGAATGTCTGGCTTTATTTTTCTCCATTATCTTTAGTTCAGTCACAGTCTGTTTCTGATACCTGAAAGGATACCCAGCCAGAGCCTCCCACAAACAAAGCCTGAGCACACTGGTACTGGTTCTGCTGTAATGCCAGTTTCTCTGCTCATCTCTGGCTCTCTTATTTTGCCCCCCAGCGGTTTTGGGGTTTTTCGCCATGTGAATCTTCTTTAAGATAAATCCTCTACCATTAGTAAAATGATTCAACATTTTTGGACATCCTAAAAATATAGGCTTTGTTTTGTTTTGTTTTGTTTTGTTTTGATTCACTTTTTAGGTTGGGGCAGAGAGGAGGATTTTGTTTTTAATCATTGTATGATAAAATTAGCACATCACAGATTATTTTAAGCAGTGTTATTAGGTAGGACTATAGGTGTTAGTGTGTGATAGCTTTTTAATTTTAATTAGGGAACAGTAAAATATTAAACTTTTCTTGCATTGGGAAGAATTGTCAACCGAAGTAATAATTAAGGGTGTCCACCCCTTTCCCCTTGAAAAATAATGGCAGAATTTGGGAGTGTCCCAGCCAGTATGTGGCTTGGGTTTGAACAAGACTATGATGTATGATAAGTTGGCTCTGTGGCTTGCCTTACATGGCCTAATCCACAGTGATGGGCTTGACAGTAGTTTAAAATAGAGGGTGTTCGGGATTTCCATGACGGTCCAGTGGTTAAGACTCCACGCTTCCAACGCAGGGGGTGCAGGTTCGATTCCTGGTCAGAGAACTAGGATCCCGCATGCTGCGGGGCATGGCCAAAAAGAAAAAAAAACAGAGGGTGTTCTCTGCTACTTCACTTCCCCCCAAACCTTAGAAATAAGTAAGACAGTTATTATCGTTATTATTTCCATTTTACAGAGGAGGAAGCTTGGGCTTATAGAGTTTGAGTGAGTTTGACAGAGGACATTTATTAGTAAGCGGCAAAACTAGGCTTGAAGTCAGTTCTTCAGACTTGCAAATTCTTTTTACTATACTGTGCTACCTGGAACACACATACCATGTTTTGTGCTTTTGTATTTACTGTAAACTTTGATTTTATTGTAAGAACTCTCAATAAGTGTTTATAGGTAGATTTCTAATGAGTCACTATAATTTTTGACTTTGGAGATACCTAGGAGAGCAGTGATTTATAAAGTGGATTTCAGAGCTTTTTGGGATTTTCCAGCCAGCATAAGTAAACCAAGTGGATTAGTTATCACATTGAATCCCAAATGTTAGAAAGTTTTCTTTCTTTCTACTTTTTTCTTAGACACTTCTTTCCATACCCTTGCCACCTCAGGTTTAGAGTCACTTAGCATTTATCGTCTACTTTATACTAGGCACTATTTATGATACATAGGTTTACATGCTTTATATAATCTAATTCTCACACCAACCCATTAAGCATTTTTATCCCGCTTTTACTGAGGACCAAAAAGAGACCCAGAGAGGTCAGGTAATTTGCTCAGTATCTCATAGCTCAAACCAGGAGTTGAAGCTAGGACTTCTGGCTCTAAATCCAGTCTTTCTACTAAGCTCTGCTGCTGTGTATTCTCAGTAAACTTCTGAGTGTGATATTCGAGCACTGAGCTAGAGAGAGAGGAGAGCTAAGCAAAGTGGTTTTCCTATCATCTGTCCGAAGTAGTTGTTTTGTTGTTATATATCTACTGTTGTGAGCAAGAGAATTATCTTTCAAGTGAATCAGGAATGAATGAGTAGGACCTGTTTGAAGGAAAAAAAAAACACAAAACCCTATTTATGGAAGAAGCAACTAACAGAGCCAAAGAGAATGCCCTTTATTCAGCCAAAAGCTTTCCCAGTGTCCACCAAGGGAATATGTATGTGTATTTATTTTTTTCAGTCTAATTCCAAGCTGAAGTTGGTGCGCAGCCTTGCAGTGTGTGAGGAGTCCTCTGCCCCGTTTGCTGACGGGCCACTAGAAACCCAGGTAGGTCCTTTATAAGAGTAAGCGTAGCTTTTGAGTTTGGCAGTTGTTTGCTAAACTGGTGTAGCAACCACGGCATCAACATTAGGCTTGGAAATCAGGGTAGAGGAGCTTCGAAACAGGCTGTTGCAGTAAAATAGGGCATGGGTGAGAGCATGAAGTATAGGTCTTCACACCTGGACCACCCAGGATGATGCAGACCCACACCTTTCTGTCTGGTGGTTAGAACCATTTCCATTCCAATTCTTATGGCAGGAACAGCAAGCATAACTTGAGCTTTCCATACAGTAGGCTGTGATTGTTGACAGAAAAGGCTTAGCCTCTACTCTTTTGGTAGAACAAAAGCTAAAACAATTTAATTAACAAAATATTCTCTTTTGTAAGAGAATGCTGCCACCCTAAGATATGCCTTCTTTGAGATTTCAAAGGAGCTGCAGGAGAGTTGTTTTCCGCTTTGATTATATTTCTCTTTCCCCTTGTCCAAGGATATAATTCAGTTGCACATCAGCTGCCCCTCTGACAAGGAGGAAGAAAAATCCACAAAGGATGTCTCTGAAAAGGAAGACAAGGACAAAAACAAAGAAAAGGTCCCAAGGAAGATGCTGTCTAGAGGTGAAGACTTTCCCCCTTTCTCATCTGTCCTGGGGCCTGGCTCTGCAGTGCCATTTCCTTCCATCTTCCCACTGGCCTTATCCACCCAACAGTTCCTAGTGCCCTGCTGACTTCATTGTTGTTTGGGGAGGTGCCTAACTAAGTTACTTTCTTTGCTGCTTTATCCAGCCCTGCCTTAAGGGCTGACAGAGAGCTATTCCATTAACATTGGGCTACCCATAGGGGAGGACATGGTAGTCAATTCTGATTTTATTTTTGCTCTGGAATAAATAGTGATGGATCATCACTGGTAGCAGATTCTCTAGATAATAATTATATTTTGGTTTGGGGATGCTTGGAGTGATTTTTTTTTTAATAATGTAAATTTGCATGTAATTATTAAGCCCTCTTTGGATTTAAATTCTTGGGCTGGTAGCCAAAAGACATGGTCCATAAAAATGATAATTAAGGGAATTCCCTGGCGGTCCAGTGGTTAGGGCTCGACGCTTTCACTTCTGGGGACCCAGGTTTGATCCCTGGTCGGGGAACTAGGATCCCACAAGCCGTGCAGTACGGCCCCAAATAAATTTTTTTTAATGATAATTAAGAGGAAAAAGGCAATCTTAGGATTAAAATTTTATAAATAAATATAAATAATCATATAAATAATCAACATTTGAACATATCTGCTGAGATTCTGGAAAATTCAGCCCTGTCTGTCCTTACCTAGAATTTATTTTCCTTAACTAGAATAAAACCTTTGTTTTGGTCCAGACATTCAATAAATACTTATTGATGGCAAGGTGGCTTTTCAATGTAATACGAATGTAACACTGTGACCCAGATTCCACCTTATATCACTGTCATGGGGAATTTTGAGGGGCTGGCAAATCAAGGTCATTCTGATTTTTAAGCTAAAAATCCTGAAGTCTTATTCTCCTTTCCTGTTCTCATGTCTCCTGATCAGGCTGTGGGCTTCTGCTTGGGGTTAGATATCATGCAAGGCAGTTTCATTTATTTTTAATTTATTTCACTGTGGTGTTCTAGACTCCAGCCAAGAATATACGGACTCCACTGGAATAGACCTACATGAATTTCTTGTAAATACACTGAAAAAGAACCCAAGGTAATAACATGATTTGATGGAAGGGGGAAAGGGGCCAGGACCAGCAGAATACCCAAGAGGCCAAATAGCTTCTCAGAATTTTTCCATTATTAGAATCTAGAATGCCTAGCCCCCCACACACCATTTCTCTCCAGAGTAGTTTTATATTCTGTTGGAGATTCAGAATACCCTCATATTGAGGTTCCTGCTTCCAGAAGAGTTGAGAAAAATTCTTTGAAAGAAGAATGCAGACAAAGAAATATGAAGGCTTGAGAATACAATTAAAAAGCACAGAAGAAAAAATAATTGATTTGTACCAAAGCTAAATCATACTTGTTTAAAAATTCTATAAATAACCAGATGGAGTGTAGAATAATGATTAGATTTATAAGTATAAAGTATGTGTTTATAGGAATATGACTGGCAACAGAATTAGATTTCTGATAAGGAAAATAAAGTACATTATTAGAAGGCTTGATTGTTTTACTTTTTTAAAGTAACATAAGACAGGGCAGTGAGGCTCAGCAGCCTTTGCATTTTTGATCCACTCTCGGGGTTTGGATCTATCCCTCCCTTCAGCTTGTATAGTGAGCAGGCTGTGTTTTCAATCCTTGCTTTCAATGTCTATGGGAGGGCTGCCTTTTGTTTTGTTTTGTTTTAATCTTTTTTAAACAGGGACAGAATGATGCTGCTAAAATTAGAACAGGAGATTCTGGACTTTATTAATGACAACAAGTAAGTTACTTGAATGAAATACACATTAGAGGTGGGAGGGGTACTGGAAAGAAATTCAGGTAAAATTTTAGGATATCCCTCTTTCATCATTCCCTCGAAGTCTGAATTTGGAAGTAATAACTCACTGGGAACCAAAAGGAGTTGGGGAGAAGTAATCAGAATGGTTCAAAAAGTATATGTGTGGAAACTAAATGAAGTTTTTAAGTTATTGCTTAGACTTGAGTTGAAAAAAATTTAGCAGCTAGCCCTTATCCCATATTTCACCATTCTTAAGTTTTTCTCTTTTTTCTTTGTAGAATATCATCTAGGTGGGTGAGACCTAGGGCTTATTGCATAAGGAGTAGTCTTAATGAGGATAGTGGGTCAGAGGGATCTACAAAATACTGTAGATAAAGCTGAGAGAACCTTTTTGGTTACCATCAAGTAAATATCTTCGTTATCTCTTCCTCCTAAGAAATTCCCCACTTTCAACACTTGTAAGAAAAATTACAATTGGCTATTATTGCTGTTACTTGTCCTTATTTCACTTTTTCCCCCTGGGTTTCCCTGCAGCAACCAGTTCAAGAAGTTCCCTCAGATGACCTCATATCACCGGATGCTATTACATCGGGTAGCTGCCTATTTTGGGATGGACCACAATGTTGATCAAACTGGAAAAGCTGTCATCATCAACAAAACCAGTAACACAAGAATGTAAGGGAGGAAACCACAGATTGGGAAGACTTTCCTGGGAAAGCCTCTGGGGTGGAAGAGGAAGGTGTAGGATCAAGATTTCTCTTTCTGGAGAGGGGACAGTGGAGGGAGGATGGGTTATATTATCAATTTCTACTCTTTGTGAGGCCTTGGAAATAGATGCTAGAGGCACTAGTGTTTTGTGAAGACTGGATCCTGGCCTCTCTTCGCCTTTAGTGATAGGACAGGTATAATTTTGGAAGAAGATAAGTTATAGATGTATAAAGAACAGTCCCAGAGGATTTCTTTAAAACTTTCATGTGACTTTTTGGATCCCTGACTTCAGAAATCCCCTGGGTGGGAGTTGTAGAATTTAAGAGAACTGTACGAGGAGGTCTGCTTCCTGACAAGAGTCTTTCTTTCCTTCCTTCCACATTTCTCTCCCAATCCCAGCCCTGAACAGAGATTCTCAGAACATATAAAGGATGAGAAGAATACAGAATTTCAGCAGAGATTCATTCTCAAGAGAGATGATGCCAGTATGGACCGAGATGATAACCAGGTGAAGAATGGAAAGGGTTGGGTCTATACAGAGAGATTGCAGTAAGAGAAACTGGGAGGGGAGAAGAATTTTTGTGGGATGGAGAAAACGCAAAATATCTTAGTATGGAAAAAAGTGTTGAGCTATACTGAGTTGGCTTTGGCTTAATGTTGAGGACTAACTGCACTTTGTTGAGCTAAATGCCACCCTCTTAGCCCCAGAGAGACATGGTGCTGAGGTTTGCTGGGTTTTCTCATTTGGCCTGGAACTCCCTGGTTCTGCCACTGACTTCTAACTCCACTTCATTTTGGGACAAAGCAAGGTCCCTCCCTGCTTCAGCCTTGATTCAGCTGATGGCTCCATTCTTTTTTTCTTTAATAGTTCTGGATTTCTTTGGGAACCACCAAAAGCTACTTTATCCCACTTCCACTCTTCCTATCTCAGGGCTAGCCTTGAACTTGCACAATTGTTATCTAATTTACCCACTTGTAAAGGTGTTTCTGATCCCTTTCTGCAAACTCCTTATTCTTTTCCCAACTTCTTCCACCAAGGTGAGTGAGTTAATTTGGCTTTTGATGCTGGGAACCTCAGGCAGGTTTTTGATCCACTCCTGTGGGAATAAGAAGTGGAAAGTCTGCCCCATCCCTTCATTTATGGGCCTGGCTTTTGCCCTGGTTTCTAGCCCATCCTTCAGATAGTGATGTTTGGGGGTTAGTTTTCCTGGCTTCATGGGGTTAAGATCCAGCCTGCTTCTGCTTAGCCTCCAAAGGAGGTTAGGTAGAGAACCAGGATTAAGGTTTAAAGAATATGGTTGGGTAAAGCCAATAATTAGTCTCGCTAATTAATGATAACTATAATAATATCTTACCTCTAGAGTCAAAATTAGTTTTCTTTGGATATTATATGGTCTTGAGACCAGGACTTTTCCTGCTTGCTACTTGAGTATTTGAGGGAGTCCTTTTGAGAAAAGTGCCATTATCTATCGTGGACAAACATGCTGGGTCAGATTGAAAACAATGAAACATACAAAAAGACAAGTAAAATTTAAAAAACAAGAAAGAGCCTTTCCATCCTGATGCCCTTCTCTCCATTTTCCCAAAACCCCTTTTCTGTGGATCAGGAATTATTCAGGCCTAGAGGCATATTGGGGTGGAATGGAATCTCTCCCTATTGTGAACTTTTAATCTCTCAGCTTCAGGCTTGATCCATAATAGGGTAGGCTCTATGCACTGTCTGTCGGTAATATTAATAATAAACACAATAACTGCTATTTTATTGAGTGTTTTCCCTGAACTAGCCTCTGTTCTAAACACATTATATGCATTATCTCTTTTAATCCTCCACACAACCCAATCCAGATGGGCGTTATTAGCCCCACTTTAAATATAAGAAAACTGAACTAGGAGATGTTAAGTTACTTGCCTTAAGTGACATTACTCAGAGGTAGCAGAGCTGAGATTCTGCCTGACCTCAAAGCCCAATGCTCTTTCTATTCTGCCATTGGTTTACCAGTGCTAGGGGCTAAGGACAATATAGCACCTTGAGGTCCTATGTCTTCTTGGAATGGGATTTGTAAAAGGACATTTAGCAGAATTTAGGTTATTTAGGCTAGTGAGAACTACATCTAGTCAAAAGTTGATACTCCTGAAGTTATGCTTACCTCTGGAGAGTGGTGAAGATCAGGAAGATCAGCCTAGAGGAGCAGTCTCCTTGGTTGCTTCATCTGAAACTTTCAAAGCCTCTGGATTGAAGGTCAGAATCTTTTATAACCTGATGACATGCATTTGATGACTTATCTCCCTCAGAGCACCTTGCCTTAAAGAGCAGTATGGAAAAGGACACTCTATAACATCCTACCCAGGACAGTGCTCACAACTCACAGGCTAAGACAGGAAAAGACAGCGGTGGAGAGTTGGGTCGTAGGCTAGCCAGAGGTGGTGGTCTGGCCAGCCATCCCCTCTAGTCACCTCGCTATATTTTTCAGAGAATGTAAGGTTCTCTGTCCTCCATTTACTTCTTATCCCTTTCTATCGTTCTACCTCTCCCCTTTCTCAACCGTATCTCATTTGGTCCTTTCTCTGTCCATCCTTCTTTCTGTTCTATTCTCCTTTTCTTTCTCTTTTCTTCTTTGTGTTGCTCTGTTCTCTTTCTTCTCTATTTCTGTAAGCTCTCTCTCTTTCCCTCCCTCCAGTAGCAGTTAAGATGAGGAAAAATGCTTAAGCTCTGAGTTTAGCTTCGCCCTTGGGATTTCACTTCCAAGGCCCTCTTTGCTGAGCTGTGTGTGACTTGGGTCTACAGGCCATGGCGTTAGTGACTAAAAAAGGGATAATGTCAGGTGCTAGTTCTGTAAAAAGTCTTCTAAATTTAGCTCTGCTAAATACCTCTTTCTTCTCCCTCTCTAGCTTCCTCCTATCCCTTGCTTTCCCTCCAAAGCAATGTTGTTTATTCCCTGGGCTATTCTCTTCATCCTTACTGATTGGAGAGTACCTGATTACACAAGGAAGCAACCCAATCCTTATAAAAAGTTATTGTTCTTGATACTCTGGTTGGTTGGGGGGGTGGGGAGATGGAGAGGCCCCAACCATCCAGAAAACCTGATCTCCCAAACTGCATGGTCAGATGTACCCAGTGAAACCTGTCCAACACTGGAAATTTTATTTCTTTTTTTTTTTTTTCCATTTTTTTGATGGCAACTATAAACTCTCCCGGTTTCTCTTCCTTGCTGGTGTGCAGTGAGCTTGCAGTACGAGGAGAACTTAACTAGCTTAATTCTGCTCATCGATCTAGATCAGAGTTCCATTGCAGGATGGAAGGAGGAGCAAGTCAATAGAAGAGAGAGAGGAGGAATATCAAAGGGTCCGAGAGAGAATATTTGCCCGAGAGGTAAGTGTAGCTTCTGAGAGTTGTCAGCCCCTAGCTTTTAGCTCTTAATCTTTGGAACTGTGAATGGAATGAAACCTCCATAAATGCTTTGTTGTTTTTTTCTGATTTTGTTTTTAACCAACATCAGCCAGTCCCATATTTGATCTCTAAAATTAAATGTGGATTATTAGGAAGCTGCAGATTTTTATTCTTATTATTTTTAATGCATATGGCATAAAAAGAGAACAAATGGAGTGGCTGAATTTGGTAGATATGATTAGACTGACAATAGAAATGGTTTTGGCAGGGCTTATGGAAGGGCCCTGAATCTTGCCCGTCAAACCCTCCTGCTTACCCTCTTTCACTTCCACCGTCCATTTTAGGCATCTTGGCTTCTAAGTGGAAGACTTAGTGTCCACACAGACTATACATTCATCTTGTTTGGCCAGGCTCATTTTTAGGCTATGTTGGTGATTATAAGAGCACAGATGTGGCATCCATTCTCTGAGCTCCACATTCCACATGCACAGAGGGTACCACTCACTATTCCCTACAGTCTCGACCTGAATAGGAAGTCTCTTCCTTTCTATATTTCTTACCTTGTTTCTTAGAGTAGGACTGCTCCGTGGGCCAAAAGGCAACATGGATTATTATAGGCAACTTTATTCTTAAGAATTGTGGGCCATATCAGATATACTTGGTACCACTGTATCTGGTGGCCTTTGCCTACCAGACTGAACAGAAGTATAGGAGAAACTCAGGAAGGTCAAGAGAGAAACAAATCTCCGGAAAATGTATGATCCAGATAGCAGCACCATGTTAGAGTCGAAGTAGCAAACAGAGGAAGAAGAGCCAGCCTCCCTTTGTCATCAAAAGATGGCCAGTTTTAATCAATATACTTAGATGGACACTACTCTCCTCCCATTCCCCCACTCTCCCCTCCCTCATCAAGACAAAAATATATATATCTTCTCATCATCACCTAGTTCAGAAAAATATTGTCTCTAACTTCTAGAGAACTGAACTCCTCTATGAACTTGTTCCATTGTCTCAGGAGACCCAAGTGTTCCAAGGAGCCTCACTGTGGACAGATACACAACAAACCTTCTGGCCCAAAGTCCAAGGAGAAGGAATCTTCTTATGTTATGTAGTCTTCCATTCTGAGTCAGAAAAATCCATCCTCCAAATTATCCAACTATAGCCCAAAGACAGTTTTCTAACTTTATCTGCAAATCAGTTGAGTGGAATGAGAGAAGGGAGGTCATTTGTACATGACTACGGCTGGTGATGACCCTAAACTGTGGACAGGGCAGGATGGTGGATGTTAATAGCGAACATTTATATAGTGCTTATTATCTTTCAGACCCTGTTCTTAGCACTTTGTGCACATTAATTTATTTAATCCTCACACTAGGCCTGTGAGATAGGTTACATTATTTTCCTCATTTTATAAATGAGGGACTGAGGCATGGAGAGGTTAAGTAACCTAAGATCACACCACTAGTTAGTGAAAGAGCTGGTATTTGAATTCAGGCAGTCTGGCTCCAGAGTCCACGCTCTTAACCCCTAAAGTAAACCACCTCTTAATAGCTTGCTCTGCTCTGGGCTCTTTAGATTAAGAAGTTCCAGTGACATCATAGCATAGCTATCTGTGATGTGCTCCTCTGCTTCACTGACACATGGAAAATGACTGTCCCACCGTGCCAGCCATTAGCAAAGCCATTCTGAAAGCACAAGCAACTTTTAATAGGATATTAGCGCTTATTATGAACAACACTGGAATATATCTATCTACAACCATAACAAAGTCAAAGTTAGCTCTTCTCTCCTTTTTTCTCTGATATCTAGTCTCTCAAGCCTCTACTAATATATGTATTCTTTGTTAAATCCTTATGGATTTATCACTTTCATTTCAGCACTTCCTAACCCTTGCTGTGGTAGAAGCATCAGGAATCTCAAAAGGTCTAGACAAGGAAAAATGGCCAAAGCCCACTATATGCCAAAGATTCTCATGTGGAGAGGAAAGAACCTGGCCAGTCAAAGGGAACTGCTTAAGGGTGGAGTTGTAGGTTGCGGCAGAGGGGAGGAAGAGGCAGTCCAAAAAAAAGGGGAGTGGCAAGAAGGGTGTTTGGATGGAAATGCTGCTGCTGCAGCCTTCTCTGGAGCCTGAGCTGTGTACTGGGAAAGCTGCCCCCATAGGCTCTGCTCTGCATGGAGCCCCCTGTGCTCAGCAGCTGAATACTCTTGTTACCTTTTTCTAAGGCTCTGGAGTCCACCATAATGCTCACTTCACTCAGCAGCTCAATGGCTTTGTCAGGAAATGATCCCCAAAAGGAATGTTTGAGGCTTTTAATTTTCTCATTTTTTCTAGGCTCTGAAAAGTACCTGCTTCCCCAATTTCTTACTCTCCTTGGGTCTCAGGTCAGAATGTCTTTCATTTTGGCCAGTGTAGAGGACAGAAGTGGGATAGTCAGTGAGGATGATTTCCAAAAAAACTAAATTTCTTTCTCTTGTGTCCCGTTTCCCTTCCTTTGAATACACTCTTTAGGACCAAGCACACCAATTATTATGCTCAGCTTACCTCTAGAGAGAATGAATTTAGAGCTAAAAAAGAAATAATAGTTAGGTTAATACTTTCCTTTCTCCTTTCCATACTCCTACCTTTATTGACCTCTCTTTTTAAACACTCTGTGGGAAGGCTAAAAATGCCGAATGCTCTTTCCCATTAAAGGTGAGAAGTCAGACTGGGTGTGTGGGTGTGGGTCATCCTGTCGCTGTTCCCTCTCTTCCTGTTGGGGTTGAGCTTGGTTTGAGGACCTTGGGTATTCATAGCATCATGGACACACTTTTTGGTTATGCCATGCTGTTTTCTTATAAGTTATTTTCCGTTTTCTCCCCTTCACCTAGACTGGCCAGAACGGATATCTAAATGACATCAGGTTAGTACCACTTAGCATGTTCCCTGCTTCTCATTGAGCTTTGTCAGTGAGGTTAATATAATCCTGTAATGATGCTTTTCTTTGATGTTAACCAACAGACTCTCCAAAGAAGCCTTTTCTTCTAGCTCTCACAAGAGAAGGCAAATTTTTAGGTACCTCTGTTTGGTCTATATCTCTCCTTGTTTATTTGTTTTGTTTTGTTTTTTAAATTTTATTTTGTTTTGCTGTAATCTTTTCAGCGGAGTGAGTTTGCTCCATGCATGGCTGCTTGTGGAATAAGTCAATTTGTGGTTTTTGCAACATTGGATATTTTTCCCCATTAGAAAAAAAATGGCTATTGCTCAATGACTTTATTTTTATTGTTGCTGATTTCATTGTAAGTCCTGGATAGGTGGTGAAGGGGACCAAATAAGTATGTCTAGGATAGGTACTGCTCTATCCCAGAAGTTTGCTGGAATTGGGCATTTCTGGAGGATTTCAACATATATTTATATTGAGGTAAAAGAACGTGTGTCTTCTGGCTACCTTTTCCGAATCTATGGAAAGATGTGAAGCGTTTATCCCTGACCCAGCATAGGGAATGTTTTGTATCCTTAAGAAGGAATAATACACACACCCATATAAAAAAACATACAAATACCTCTGTCTATATAGTTTTCTCTTTGGGACAATGTAATGTGTAAGATGATCTCAGAAAGAACTTGTCTGCCTTAGAATGGACTTAGAGCATGTCTTTTATATGATTGTCCATGGTTTATTCTTAATGTTGGTGAAGCCTGCTGTACTAACCTCTCCAGTGCCTAATATTCTCCATTTTCCACAAAGCAGTCATGAGAATCACCCTTTCCTCTCAGTCTCTCAGTCCCACCCCAGACAATTACACAAGGCAGTGGTGAGAGAAGCATTTTAGGACCGCATCCTGGCACTAACTCATTTTAAGTATATTCTTTCCATGTTACCAATAGAAAAACTATAGAGTACAGAAAACCTGAGTATTTAATACTAGGATTCAGGTCTCACCCTTTTCAAAGGGTTTATCTCTTTTTCAATCCTAAGCTTGGTAGGAGCTGACTAACACATATTAGTTAGAGCGCTCATTCCCAGTACTTTAGTAGTCCCTTCCCTGTCATCCTTTCTAAAGCTAATTAAACCATGTGGAAATTGGGATAGCAAGATTTCCCCTTCTTGGGATGGAGGATTTATCTTCCTTTCCACATCTTTGAACTCTTTTTCCTGGAGCAGCCCACCCTGAGGTCCATCAGAAAGCCCAGGCAGAAGGGCTCTGCATTGTTGGTGGTGGCCGAGATAGATAGTAGAGTCCCCCTTAAAAAAAAAATCATGTTCCATAAACATCCCAGAATACCTATAGTAAACAGAAGTTTTAAATTAACTCCTGCATGTGACAATGCACAGTGCTTTATGGTTGCCAAAGTATACTGTATCTGATTGAATTCTCTCAATATCCTGATTTGGTAAGCTGGTTTACATGTAAGAAAACAAAAGCAGAGAGATTAAGTAGCTAACCCAAGTTTACATAGCTATTAATGGCAAAACTGAGACTGACTCTTTGTCCAGTGTTCTTTTCACCACACTACACCAGCTCCCTACAAACATCACCCCTAATTAATTCACTGCTGAGAATGATGGCCTTATTAGTGCCATGGAGCATCAAACTACATCAAACTGTGCAGACAGTAGCTTGAAGGATCTAGTGAGCAGGTGCAGTCCTCTCCTATCCAGACCTCCTTTTAAGTGGCTGCTTTCCATACTGAGTTTTGATTAAAGATCTAGATCATCTAAACTGCAGCTCCATGGACTCTTAAGGGGGTAACTTCTTCCTCTATTTGGGTACTAGTCCAGAACTCAAATGATTAGAAGCAGATCTTCTCTAACCGCTTTAAACCTTTCTTCCCAGGTGTGTGAAACAAACACTCATAACACCAGATTCCATCATCCACATTGGCAGTAACTATGGCAACTTCCCTATTCTTTGGAAGATTCTACTCCACTGATAAATAAGCCACACCGAGGCTTACTGATATTTATTGTCACCTCTTCCACAGGCCTCTCTACCCCAGACCCAGTAAACGGGACTTTTCACCAGCACTAAATTCACTTGTAAAAACAAAGTCAGCTCCTGATTTCATAGGACTATGAAGTGTGAATGTCCTCTGTCCTTCACCTCCATAACACAACCCAATCCATTGCTCAGAATTAAATCTGGTAAACTTTCCCTAATTGCCTTATTTTTAGTGAAGTACAAAACTATGACTAGAGATTAGGTTTAGTTGTAGAACAAGAGAAAGAGAACTGATCTCTCTTCCTAGCCCAGACTCAGATTCTCTAATTCTCAGGGGTGTAGTGTACTAACTCAGGTAAGTCACAGGATCATCAGACAATCCACATTTGAGCACTTGGCCATCACTGTCTTGGGGGAATTGGATCAGTACTTTGGCTCAAGTTTCCCAGAGTGTTTGGTTTAAAGTTGACTCATTCACTGTCTATCCCTGGTAGAAGAAGAAAGTAAATGGCAGAATTGTCCTAATAGAAGTATAGTGTTTGATTTAGGTATAAAAGACCATTAGGGCTTGTCTTGCAAAATTCAAGTTCTAATGCCTAATGAGCAGCCTCATTCATTGCTACTGCTGTATCCCCATATCACAAAAACCCACACATCTTTATTGAGTCCGCTCAGTAAACTTGAGCTATTGGCTGTCACTTCAGGTTGGTTCTATAACTTGAGAGTCCCTGATGTATACTTATTTCTTGTTTCCCATTCTACTTTTGACATCCCCAAGAGAAAGGGGTAAAGTCTTGGGGAAACGTGAATATTTTCCAGTCCTTTATTCTAACTATACAGAGAGAAGCAATGAGATTATATATACATCTAGTTGGGATTCAGAGAATTAACATGTCCCTAACCAGCTATGACAGTGTGTTCTTAGCCCACTGTGATTGGCTAAAAACTAAAATAGTGACCCTACCGTATATTTTGCCCATTTTCCCTACAGTACCTTTGGAATAGATATTCTAATAAAGAAAGGTATTTTCTTTAACATTAGTCCCTTAAGAAAAATACCTTTCTTTATTAGAATAACTCTGAGCCTAATGTCTTGGAAGCTACCAGGGTTGGGATAGGGTTTTCTATTTGCTTTGGGTGGGATGGTGGTGGAAAGGAGGGAACCCAAGCTACTATGATTGTTGCTCAGTTGCCCCCCAGTATACATACCAAAATCTTTATAATTGTCATTTGGTTTTCTTAGGTCATTAGTTGTTGGAGGGTGGGGGATCTGAAAGGAAAATTCCTGGTTCTTGGTTCCTTATTGATTAAGAAGCAGTAAGAGTTCAACAAGACTCAGGGTTTTCAGGCTAGCCTCATACATCTTGAGGAGTACAGCTGTTTAGAATCACAAACAGTGATTATAGCATCAGGATAACCCTGATGTTTCCAGAGTAAAGTAAGAGAGGATGAAGCACTTTTCTCAATAGCCTTGTGCCTTGCCTAGGGCAATAGGGTTATTAATATGGAGGCAACTAGGCACAGTCAGCCCCCTGCTCTTTGCCATCCTGAGTCCTAAGGGCATGTTTGCTTGATCTTGCTGAGGATGTCAGCCTTTAGAGACCCTGGAACCAATTGTTCTCAGATACTAACACAAAACTTCCACAAAGCAGGTTGGGTTGATTCCAGACTCTCAGACTGAGTTTTCTCTTTATCAGACTGAGTGCCCCTTTAGTCCACTATACTCTTCTTCCCAATCCTGAAAAAGTGGCCATAAGCAGCACCTCTGCTGGCTCAGATATGTGTTATATGGAAGACCTGTTGTAGGATTTATCCATGTCATTGGCTACTCCTGCCTTCCAGCAATAGTAACTTCTAGGAGTCCTTTTGTTTTAAGAACTCTCAGAAGGAACTGGTACCCCTCTGCTCCCCACTATTTACTGCATGTGTGGGATCCCTGAAGGGCCAGGGGAAGAGACCACAGCCAATCTCAGCATCATGTACGTGGTTTCCCATCCACCTCTGGTCTGATGTATTGAATTAGTTGCCAGTGCACTGTCTTCCAGATTTGCCTCTGTGCTCTTTGTTACTGTACTGGACCTTGTTGTGTCTGCTCCCATCAAGTCTTGGTTGGCCAGCCAACTAACAAGAAGTCAGTGTCCATCCTCCCCCAACCCTCACCCCTCCTTTGTCACTGAGAGGATAGAAATGAACTCTCTCCTAGCCCTTCTGCTGAAGTGGTAGGTGGGGGGTGCTCTGACCACTGCGGTCTCTGCATGCAGGGGGAACCGTGAGGGGCTGAGCCGCACCTCAAGCAGCCGCCAGAGCAGCACAGACAGCGAACTCAAATCCCTGGAGCCACGGCCTTGGAGCAGCACGGACTCTGATGGCTCTGTCCGGAGCATGCGGCCCCCTGTCACCAAAGCCAGCAGCTTCAGTGGTATCTCTATCCTCACCCGAGGTGACAGCATCGGGAGCAGTAAAGGTGGCAGTGCAGGAAGGATCTCCAGGCCAGGTAACACAGCTTCTCTCCTTCCATCATTTCTTGCTTATCTTCTGCAAAACATCACTGATATTTCCTTTTAACAAAGCACTAACACAGCCAGATGAGGGGAAATTTGATTTCTTGGATCCATTGTCCTTTTGAGTCCCTTCTCTGATTTTCTGTAATAGACAAGACCTACTCGTTGCTCAGTGAACTGGACTCCACACACCCTATTCACTGGAGAAGAATATATCTGACTAGTAATAATCCTAAAAAGTATTTATTCATATCTCTCTGTAAGTGAATCAAGTGGGTGTAAAGCGGCATAAACACAGCATTGAAAATCAGCTAAACCCCATTATAAAAATAAATTACACCTAATAGAAAAAAAACTGATTGGGATTAAGTTATTTTATCTGATTTCTGACCGAGGTGGGACATCCCTATCAACCCAGGTTCAGGTTATGTACTAAAATAAGGATGATGGCTGCTTTCATTCTGTGGCCCCTGAGATTATAAAGAGGGTTTGTAGAGCAGAGGGAACCCTAGAGTTTGTAATATTGTAATTAATTGGTAGCAGCCAATAGGCTAGAACTTTAAGAGACACTGCTGCAGTTGCTTCTCTGGAGCCCAGTCACTGAGAAGGAGCATATGTTCCACATGCCAGCCTGGTAACCACCCTTCAGCTCTCCTGAGCTACTGTGTAACCTTCTCCATATATTTCTGCTGTACTCTTAGCAGAGGAGTATTTAGTTCTTTTTACCCAGTGAGCCTCTATTTCACCATCCTTCTGCCTCTGAAGAATTGCTTGACTTTCATCCTAGAAGTTCTGTAGGTCTTGTCCTCAAAAGACATCAGTAGTGGTAAAGATTTTGCCTCTGTTAGGTTTCTATTGCCCTTCTCTGTTACCTCCTTTCTAACCCCACTGCCTCTGCCTTTATCCATGCCGGTTTCCCTGCTTTATCCTCAGCCCCCTTTTTTTTTTCGGGGTTTGGGGCAGGACACACTGTGCGGCTTGCAGGGATCTTAGTTCCCCGACCAGGGATTGAACCTGGGCCCTTGGCAGTGAAAGCGTGGAGTCCTAACCACGGGACCGCCAGGGAATTCCCTATCCTCAGCCCTTTTTAGAGCCAGTTTACCAATCTAAAACATAGATCTAACCATGTCAGTCCTCTCTTAAAAATATTCATGTTTCTGCATTCCCTGCATAATAAAATCCAAATTACTTAGTATAGCATAACTTCCTGACTCCAGTTTGCCATCTCAGTCTCATTTCCAGATGTCCATCCTCCTCTGACCCTCCAACCATTTCTTTTTATTTATTTATATATTTATTTATTATTTTTGGCTGCATATCGGGTCTTAGCTGCAGCATACGGGATCTTTCGTTGCAGCATGCGGGCTTCTCTCTAGTTCTGGTGTACGGGCTCCAGAGCACATGGGCTCTGTAGTTGTGGCACACGGCCTCTCTAGTTGTGGTGCACGGGCTCAGTAGTTGCGGCACATGGGTTTAGTTGCCCTGCAGCATGTGGGATCTTAGTTCCCCAACCAGGGATCGAACCTGCGTCCCCTGCATTGGAAGGCGGATTCTTAACCACTGGACCACCAGGGGAGTTCCCAACCATTTCTTGAATATGGCATTAGCTTTGTCTCCTCTTGGTCTGACAGGCCTTCTATTCATCCTTCAAACCCATCACTCCTGCCACGTCCTCTTTAAATTCTTCCCTCTAATCCTTCCAAGAGTTATGCTTCCTTATCTTTACTTTCATACAACTTTATTCGTATCACTGATGCATCCCTTATCAGATTTAATCGTTGTGTGGATGTCCGTCTCCTGTCGGAAGATCCTGTGCTGCTCAAGGGCAAGGACCGTGTTCCCTTTACCTTTGTGTCCTCAGTTCATCGTACAGTGCCTGCACATAGTAGATATTCAGTAAAAGTATTTTGTGTAAATGCATACATGACTTGGAGAGCCTGGAAATGAGGAAAATAGTTGGATGAACGTGTGTGGGGCTGTGTGCACAGGCATGTGCTTGAAGGTTGCCTTCAGCAACTTTTATGAGTTGAGAAGAAATCAAAGAGAAGACAAGTTTCTTAAGGGACTAGGAATCTATATCTTCCCAGGAAGCAAACATTCATGTTTTCAGCTGTCTAATCATGATGGACAGATTCTAGGCACTCCAGGGAAGGTACCTCAGCAGCTTCACATTTTGTTTATTTCCAAAACCAAACGTTGACAGTCAAGGTGGTTACTGTCCCCGGGGAGCAGAAACCTGCTAAGAGGAGGACTCCTGTCAGCAGGACTGTTGAAATGCATCTGTGCTCATGCATGGATCTCCCCAAGACAGTAGGGGAGTGGACAGAAGAGGGAAGACAAGGAAAACAGCAAGGAAAGAGGAAAGCCCTCTCCCCTCCCCCAGGGGAGGGTATGTTCATGGCTTGTGCTTACAACTCTTGCTGGGTCTCCTCTTTGCCTTAGGTATGGCGCTAGGTGCCCCAGAAGTGTGCAACCAGGTCACCTCATCCCAGTCTGTCCGGGGCCTTCTCCCTTGTACTGCCCAGCAGCAGCAGCCGCAGCAGCAACTTCCTGCTCTCCCACCCACGCCTCAGCAACAGCCACCCTTGAATAATCACATGATCTCACAGGTGAGTCACCACTCGGTGCCAGAGCCCCCTCCGCTCTGATTCAAGCAAGCTCTGGAGGTACAGTCATGTCTCTTGTGCTGTGGGTGGCAGGAAAGATCTGTTTTTGGAGACATGCCACTGCCTCCCCCACCTCTTGTATGTGAGTTGTGGGGAGAGAAGAGGAAGGGCAGGGGTTTGGCCAAAGTGTTCTTAGTAGCATCACCCTGGGAGTTGTTTTGCTTTATATTTCCTTCTCTTCCTCCTGAGAACTGTCAGTAGGACCTTCTACCCTATTCCACATTTCTACTATACTCCGTCTCCCTCTATCCTGTGTAATTAGCAAGGCGATTTTGCTCCCTATATCCATACATGGAGCTTGAAAACATCACAGCTCCTACCATAGTCTAGCTGAGTGTATTCATATGGCTGTTGACCCATAAACAAATATTTATATGTTGGGGTTTGGGGGAAAGGAAATAACACTCATTAAAACCCCTGCCATAAAGCACAAAACCCCCCAATGTTGTCTTCGTTTCCTGAGAGAGAAAGAGCTCTCTCTTTCTCCTTCTGTTGCTGGACTGTTAGATGTTGGTACCAACTGGGGTTTAAGTTTTGCTTCTGTGGAGACCATGCAAGTCATCAGCATAAGAATCAGATCCTATTCTATGCTGGAACTTCCTCGGTGTTTTAGGTTTAAAGTCTCCTTAATACTCTGAGGAGAGATATGCTGAGATCTTCACTTACTCTTTTCTTCCATGAATAGAGCTCTTCATGAATAGAGCCTATACTTTATCCTGAAGTATTCTCTGGTAGTCAGGAAGCCAATATGTCTGTATTCTTTTCTGCTGCAGTTTAAGTTCTCATTTCACCTCCCAGGCTCCCTCATCTCCCTGCTCAGTTAGTCCAGCTTGGCCTCAGAAATATCTCTTCCATAGGTACAAGAAGCAAGTCCTAAGCCCTGATACCCCAGGGACTGGAAACTAGAGTGGAAACACCCCAGAATGGCCCATTACTACCCCATTCATACATTGGGAAATGAAGCTAAAATAAAGAACAGTGAAGATCTAGGAAACTCTGCCTTGTGGCTTAACGTAACACACATGCCAATCATTCCAAGTCCTTCATCTCAGTCCCTAAATCAGTTTCTCTGTAGTCCTGACTTTCTTTCTTATTCTACCACCATCTGTCTACCACCTCATTAAGTCTCATTCACATTAGCTTACCTCGCTCCATACTGAAGCATAGCATGTGTGTGTGCTTTTCCCTGTCTGTGTCTTAATTCAGACCTGTGAGTATACTCTGAACTTCTCCCTCCAGCCATCCCCTACTGTTCCTGTGTGTGTGTCTCACTTTTCTAAGGTCCCAGTATTTTTTTGAGTTTTCTGAAATGTGTGTATTTTAATACAGTTCTGTTCCCTTTTCTCCCTCTTAGTCTTCCATCTGTCTCCTCTTTCCATCCATATCTAGAAACAGACAGCAAGAGTGGGAGGAGGATAAAGAGATAAGTAAAGAGACTAACCAGTGGGGACTGAAAAGCTTTTAGATAGAATGTTCAGGTAACCGGCCCTAAATCCCAAGCTTTTCCTCAGATTCTGTCCCTGCTTCTGAATCATGAGGGTCAGTGGGTCAGTTCTTGGTATTGATTGATCGTCCACAGGCAGTACAGTGCTAGGTTAGGTCCTATAGATTGGGGACAGGGGAACATTATTTGGTACAGAGATCTCAGAAATTTATTCTTGCAATTAATTGTGATCACAAATGCCAAACTAAAAAATCTTATGCTTGGTTAAGTTTTGGTGTCTCTGAAGCACTTATGGTAGCTGCTAATATTATACCAGCACCACCCCATTATGTATAACTCCTTTTCTCTTTATCTCTTTCGTCCTCTTCCTGCTGCCTTTTTCTTTCTTCCTTCCTTTCTCTTTTTCCCTGTCTCTCAGCACTGGTAGCTCTCCAAACTCAAGTTGCTGAGCCCCAGAATACTTACTGTTTAGTTTCTCAGATGGTACGTAACAGTGAAGGGGTGAAGGAAGTGACCACACACACACATATACCACTGTGCTTACTCTAAAGGTTTTCCTTTTGAAGAAAAACCTTTAACTCTGTAGCAAAAAGCATTTGCTCCAGGCCTGAGGACAGTGCTGGCTAAACTATGCTCTTTCTCTTCTTGGAGGGCCTCTGCTGTCAGAGTAGGCCTCCATATCACATATCAGTAGAACGTTTGAAACCAAGGGGTGGGACTGAGGATTAAAGGACCAATGGCTACCTTTTGCCCAATTAACTTAGAGTAGACCTTTTGAGAAGGAGTCCTCTGAGCCTCTCCATGGAGTCCAGTCAGGATCCAAGAGCCAATGATCTAGCCCAGAAGTCACCAGTAGGTGGCAGTCACATCCCTCAGGGCCAGTCTTTGGCTTCCCCGTGGTTTTTTGAAGTTCCCTAACTGGTGTTTGAGACTCTCTAAGAAGAGAACTGTAGCTGAGGGTAGTGGTAGAATAACTTAAAAATAGCACTGAGATGCCTGCCTTTACCACTACCCTTCCTCAGTTGGGAGAGGCCTAACAGAGGAGCATCCTTTCTTCTCTCTTCACTTTTTACTCAGAACTCACAAATGTGAGGAAAAACAGGCAGAGTTGTTTTACCACTTCATTGTCCCTAAGGCCTCCCCTTGTCCCCCAGAGAATGTAAGGCCTGAAGTATGGCAGTGGATTAGGATAATAGAAAATGGGTCTAAAAGTTACCAGCACAAGTAGCTCAAGCTGAGCAGCTTGGCCAGCAGTTATATTTGGAATGCCACTGGCTTACAGAAAATAGGTGTGCCAGGAGAGCCGAGAGCTTATTTTCAAGGCTGTGGCATTATCTCTCCCACGTCACACAGTGGATTCTCAGTAACTTTTTCCTAGCCAAGATGACTTACATTTTATTTAATGCAGATATCAGGAGTATTCTCCATCTTGGATGTCTTCTAATTCCTGGACTCCCTGCCTCTGGAACTGTTAGTCCCCTCTGTGAAAGGCTGTCCCAGGAGATACGTGGCAGGAGAGTACTGATACCTTGGTCCCCCACAACTCTTAATATTCTACTTTGGAAAGAGGAAGGAGAGTTACACAAACAAAAAGATGTTTATGTAATTTTGTTTCACTTCTTCCTTTACCTCCTCCCTACGGCTAGAGTAGAGTGGAAAGAACATATGTCAGGCAGAACTAGGTTCCCATCCCTGCTCTGCTGCATTAGCTGTGTGATCCTGGGTGTATGATTTAATTTCTCTGAGCCTTACTATCTTAACTGCAGATACAAGTTATCTTATCTCCCTATAGGATTATTGTGAGGTTGTAATGAGATAACGTATGTAAATGAGACAATGTATATCAGTGTTATTTCCCCTTCTCTTCATAGCTTCTCCAGAGGCTCCAGAGACTGGAGAACCGATGAGGTGATTGAAATAGCTAGAGGGGAAGACGAGAGAGAAAAAAATAACTCCCCATTAGCTGGTTTAGAACACACCATGTTCCTAATAAGCAAGTCCTCCTGCTTGAGGCTAGTGAAGGGACTGAAGGAACAAAGCTAAAACTAGGCTATTTATATTTTATTCCTAAATCCCTCCCTGTTTGCTTATGGGAGCATTTTTCATACTGCCCTCACAGCCTGGAGGAGCATAGAACAATCACTGGAGCAGGAGGAAGTAGCGGAACCAGGCGTGAACTGGCTTATTTTTCCTTCTCTGCCCTCGGGAGGCTGATGATCCTTGTGAATGAGCACTTCCTTCAGGAGAGCTGTGGTGTGAAATCAGGAGCATGCCTGGGAGAGCCGAGCCAGACCTTGGATGACCCTTCCTACAGAAGCAGGAATCCCTTCTCACGTGGGCATTCAAGGAGGGTTATGCACCCCAGGAATCCTGTGCTCAGGAAAAATGCTTGGGGCAAAAGCTGTGTTTGGGATCAGGCGGCAGACCCTAGCTCTGAGATTGCTCACAACAGCTGCAGAGTTCTGAGTGCCTAATGGGGCAGAGTGTGCAGTGCGTCTGTACTGATGGGAGAGATTGCTTATTTGTCAGAGATGTGAAAACCATGAGCTGTCCTGGGCTTGGTCTCCAGCCTGCTCAGAAGCCTTACTTTTCATGTGAACTTTCTTTTATGATTAACCTTGTTGTTCCTTCCCTTTCCCTCCCCATCTCTGCCCCACCCCCAACCCCGCCTATGCCTCTCCCTGTACCTCCCTTTTCTCTTCCCTTTCCACATGTCTCTCTGCTGGTCCACAGCCAGTCCCAGCTCTGCAGCCCTCTCCGCAGCCTGTTCAGTTCTCTCCAGGCTCCTGTCCCCAAGTCCTTCTGCCAGTCTCTCCGCCCCAGCAGTACAACATGGTATAAACTCCATTCCCCCTTTTTGTCTTGTCCGTGTGTGGCCTGTGTCTGGGCATGTCTGGGTCAGTCTGACAACCGTGCAAAACAGTTGTGCTGTTTAAAGGACCGTTGTTAGAAGGTATTTCTTCTTGAGGGGCCAGCACAGGCTGAACTATACTTCATTCTAGTGACCTCATAACAGTACTTTAGGCATCAGAAGATGCCTAAATGTAAGGCAGAGAAGAACATTGAATTCCCCTGAGTTTCAGGACAGTGAACAAAATCAGATGTTGGTCTAACCTGGGCTCCTCATCCTCTCTACCGTGTGCATCCTTCATCTCATCTGCTCCCAGGACATGTCTGAGGAACCCAGTTTATTCTGTACAGAATGATTCTTTATAATTTCTTTTAAAAATAAAAACACAGGAACTTCCCTGGTGGCGCAGTGGTTAAGAATCCGCCTGCCAATGCAGGGGACACAGGTTTGAGCCCTGGTCCGGGAAGATCCCACATGCCGCGGAGCAGTTAAGCCCCTGCACCACAACTACTGAGCCTGTGCTCTAGAGCCTGCGAGCCACAACTACTGAAGCCCTCGTGCCTAGAGCCCGTGCTCTGCAATAAGAGAAGCCACTGCAATGAGAAGCCTGTGCACCACAACGAAGAGTAGCCCCCGCTCACCACAACTAGAGAAAGCCCGCGCGCAGCAATGAAGACCCAATGCAGCCATAAATAAATAAATAAATAAATTTATTTTAAAAATAAAAACAGGGCTTCCCTGGTGGCGCAGTGGTTGAGAGTCTGCCTGCCGGTGCAGAGGACACGGGTTCGAGCCCTGGTCTGGGAAGATCCCACATGCCACGGAGCAACTGGACCTGTGAGCCACAACTACTGAGCCTGCACGTGTAGAGCCTGTGCTCTGCAACAAGAGAAGCCACGACAATGAGAAGCCACAACAGTGAGAAGCCCGCGCACCGCGATGAAGAGTGGCCCCCACTCGCCACAACTGGAGAAAGCCTGCGCACAGAAATGAAGACCCAACACAGCCAAAAATAAATAAAATAAATTTTTAAAAATTAAAAATAAAAACAGTTGCAGATTTCTCTGGTATGACTGGTAAAAACTTAAAATGTTCCCCTATTTTACCATATTATTTTACATTAAAAATATCCTCTTCTGTTGAATAGCACATGCTGTTTAAATTGTTCGTACCCTGACTACAAATCCTTTGAAGATCTGATTTGTCTCATAGTTGATAACTTCTATCATGGTTATAGGAGCCCTGATTTTTTTTTAACTTTGTGTTAATCACACCTGTCTGCTTTTTTACTAGAAACCCCTCTTTCCTCCCACCTCTTATCTCCATTCTGAAAAGTTCTAGAATATGAACCTCAAAATAGTAACTGCAGTCCAGTCCTCCTGTCATCTATTCCTGCCCACTAAGGTAGCAAAATAGCTAAGATCAGATCCCTGAAAAGTGAGTGAAACCACAGGAAAGCATTATCTTTTGTTTCTACTAGTTTCATTTGCAAAAGAACTTCTGCTCTGCATGTGTATGTATATGTGTATTTTGATTACTGTCCATGGAGCAAAAAAGATGAGGAAGTTAACAGACTAACCTATCACCATACAAGCGAGGGATGGAACACCCTCACTCTTTCTGCTTAGAGAAGAGGGCTGAGAGAGAAGGCAATTACAAACTAGCCAGTCAGTCTCGCCCTTCAGCTCAGCCACTCACCCTGGCCTCCTTTCAGAGGTGAGAATTGGAAGTGGTTTCTGAAGGGCAGGAGAACTCTAGGCAAGTGTCAGAGAACAGGGGTGGAAATGATTGCAAGAGGGAGTAAGGAGATAAGCAGCAGGAGTTGGGAGCCCACCAGTCTTTCCACCGCATAGGCAGAGCTGGGGAGCCACGTGAACCCACCCATAATCCACACAAGGTGTTATCTGGGTCCTTTATTATAAAAACGAGATTTATGACAATGTAGGGGCCCTTTGTATGGTTGGAGGCATGAGGAAGACAGGAAATGGAAAGATTCTGTAGGGTTTTTTCCCCACTAGTTTGTCCTGTTTTTTCTATATATAGAAGTTGTGTCATTGCTCCCATCTCCCCAGGACTAATTCTAATAAAGATCATAATCAGAGTGACCATTGTTACCCCATATGTGGTAGGGAGACTGGCTCTGGAGTTGGGCTTCAAACAGCTGTTCAATTCATAGCAATTTAAAACACCCTATGAGGGCTTCCCTGGTGGCGCAGTGGTTAAGAATCCACCTGCCAATGCAGGGGACATGGGTTCGAGCCCTGGTCCGGGAAGATCCCACATGCCGCGGAGCAACCAAGCCCATGCGCCACAACTACTGAGCCTGTGCTCTAGAGCCTGAGAGCCACAACTACTGAGCTGCGTGCCACAACTACTGAAGCCCACGCACCTAGAGCCCATGCTCCACAATAAGAGAAGCCACCGCAATGAGAAGCCCGCGCACCGCAACAAAGAGTAGCCCCCCTTGCCACAACTAGAGAAAGCCCGCGCGCAGCAACGAAGATGCAACACAGCCAAAAATAAATAAATTTTTTTAAAAAAACACTTATGAAGTAAATAAATAAATAAAACAAAACACCGTATGACAGAGGCTTAGGGCTAAAAAGCGCCTCCTAGGGCACACATGCGGGAGTGTCCCAAATTAGTGTAAGTAAGGAAGGCTGTAGAGAGGGCTACTATTTCTGTCTGTCTGTCTGTGTTGAAACCAAAGACCTAGGGTTTGATATGACCTCAGTCCTTGGGTCTCCCTCACTCTCTCAACAGACAGATGATCTCAGCAACCCCTTTGGACAAATGAGCCTTAGCCGCCAAGGTTCTACCGAAGCAGCTGACCCATCCTCAGCTCTGTTCCAGCCCCCACTTATCTCCCAGCACCCTCAGCAGACTAGCTTCATCATGGCTTCTGCAGGACAGCCCCTCCCTACTTCCAGCTATTCCACCTCTAACCATGCACCACCTACTCAGCAAGTCCTGCCACCCCAGGGCTACATGCAGCCCCCTCAGCAGGTGAGTGGCTTGGGTTCCCAGTTTAAATCACTAATTCAGGGACTTCCCTGCTGGTCCAGTGGTTAAGACTCCGTGCTCCCAATGCAGGGGGCCCGGGTTCGATCCTTGGTCGGGGAATTAGGCCCAGTGGTTAAGACTCCGTGCTCCCAATGCAGGGGGCCCGGGTTCGATCCTTGGTCGGGGAACTAGGCCCCACATGCTGCACCTACAGCCCGCATGCTGCAACTAAAAGATCCCACATGCCACAACTAAGACCCAGCGCCGCCAAATAAATAAATAAATATTTTTAAAAAAAATAAATCACTAATTCAGTTTGTCCAGTATTATAATCCTTCTTTCTTCCTCTCATTTAGACAAATCAGAGGGGATAACTGTCCCCTACCCACCTCCATTTCCCCACCTTGACTTGAGAATCTTCTTTCTAGTCAGAAGGCCATCTTTCAAATAACACAAGTTCTTCCTGTTCTGTTTCAAACTTGTATACTAATGCTGCAATTGCAGGCCCAAAATAGCTCCGTTTACAGATTTCTGGGAATTAACCATGATGTATTTAATAGTTTGGGGATGTTGGGGCTGAATTTGAGGGACTTTCTGATACATCTGTTTCCTCTTACCATAGATCCAGGTTTCTTACTATCCCCCTGGACAGTATCCTAACTCCAACCAGCAATATCGACCTCTCTCTCACCCGGTGGCCTACAGCCCCCAACGTGGTCAACAGCTGCCTCAGCCATCCCAGCAACCTGGTAAGAGGAACCGCTGATGTAAGAAGGTAGTGAGTAAGGGAAGGGTGGAGACTGGGAAAGAGAATTACCTTCGCTGTTTAAAAAGCAGGGGGGACTTCCCTGGTGGCGCAGTGGTTAAGAATCCACCTGCCAATGCAGGGGACACGGGTTCGAGCCCTGATCCGGGAAGATCCCACGTGCCACGGAGCAACTAAGCCCATGTGCTACAACTACTGAGCCTGCACTCTAGAGCCCGTGAGCCACAACTACTGAGCCCACGTGCCACAACTACTGAAGCCTGTGCGCCTAGAGCCCGTGCTCCGCAACAAAAGAAGCCACTGCAGTGAGAAGTCTGCACACTGCAACAAAGAGTAGCCTCCGCTCGCTGCAATTAGAGAAAGCCCGTGTGCAGCAACAAAGACCCAATGCAGCCATAAATAGATAGATAGATAGATAGATTTATTTTTAAAAATAAAGTAAAAAGCAGGGGGTGCAGGGGCGGGGGGGCGGCAGGAATGATTAGGGTCCTATGGAGGAACCCGTGATCTCCAGGAAAAGAAAAAGTAAAATAGAAAGAAAATTACTGAGAGAGTGTGACCTCCTAAACATTGTTGATACTATGCTAATGTCTTCTCTGCTTTGCCCATCCCTAGGTTTACAGCCCATGATGCCTAACCAGCAGCAGGCGGCTTACCAAGGCATGATTGGGGTCCAGCAGCCACAGAACCAGGGCCTGCTCAGCAGCCAGAGGAGCAGCATGGGGGGCCAGATGCAAGGCCTGGTGGTTCAGTACACTCCACTGCCTTCTTACCAAGTGGGTGCATTCTGTACTAGGAAAGATCACCCAGTCCTTGGGATGAGGAAAAGGAGCACAGTTTCCCACATCCTCCAGTCTGACAACTCGAACACTAAAACATTGTTCACTTTACCCCTAGAATTTTTAGGTTTTCTTCCTCTGAGAGAAGGCCCAGAGAGTCTGAGAACAGTCTTTATTTAAACTGTTTGGTTTTTATATAGCCATGCAAACAAGTATATACCCAGAAAAGTAGGATCTAGAGGAAATTAGGCTCCTTCCTGTACATCACATGCCCATGGGTGAGGTTTGGAGAGGAAGGGAATGGAGGTAGCTCTAAGCATTTCCTTTATGCAGGTAAGGAGAATAGGAGTCTCTAAAGGTAGGGAAGGAGGTTAGAGTGTCCTGGTCTAGTGATGACTAGAGGCTGTTCTTTGGATGAACTCTTTGGGAGTAAGAGTGGTCATTCTCTTCTTGTCTCCACCCAGGTCCCAGTGGGTAATGACTCGCAAAATGTGGTCCAGCCGCCTTTCCAGCAACCCATGCTGGTCACTGCGAGCCAATCTGTGCAAGGGGGCCTCCCAGCAGGGGGCGTACCAGTGTATTACAGCATGATCCCTCCAGCTCAGCAGAACGGTACAAGGTGAGGACTCCCAGAGAGTTGGGGTGCATCTCCCACAGACCTTTAGCAACTGTTGCACCATGGTTTTGTTTCCACTGGGAAAGAAAGGCAGGGGTAAAAATCCCAGTGGTACGCTAAAGCAGGTAGAACATGAGGGAGTTCATTCTCCTTTTCTCCTTGTCAATTCGATATCTGCATAAGAATTCATCAGCAGGAAAAATTCATGCTTCGGAGACAGAGGCTTTATAATTTCCCCCATTTTTTGTTTTTCTAATCAGTGGGATTCAGAACTATGAGACAGAGACTGCTTATTATTTTAAAAAAGCAATTTGGAGTATACATATGTAAGTTTTTCTGTGTACCTCTATATCCATGGATGAATCTGAGATAGCCTATTTCTGTATGTCTATTTATATATATCTTAGTATAGCTCATAGCTAATAGAATTTTAGAGGTAGAAGTTACCTTAGAAGTGTCTAAGTATTTAGACATTTCTAAGTGTCTAATAGTCCACTCCCCTTGTTTTATTTTTCTCTCTTCTTTTATAAATGAGGAAGTTCCAACTAGGGATGTTAAGAAACTTACCCAAAGTCACACAACTAGTTAGTAGAAGCAGAGCTGGGACTAGAACTCAAGTCTGGGCCTCAAGTATTTCTGTGTCTCTCTCAGTGTCCACATTTCTTTCTTTTTATGTGTATATTTCCATGTTGTCTTGAGTTTTGTGAGATTTTTCCCCATTTGTCTTTAGTTGACTATATGTGTTTGCCATTGAGAAAATATGCTAAATCTCCTTAGTTATTTTTTGCCCATCTCTCTCTAGCACTTTAGCCCTGTGTGTCTGTCTCTGGCATTCTCTTCGTGTTTCTGCTGTGTTTCTCAGTGTGTGTGTGTGTGTGTGTGTTTGTGTTTGTGTGCGTGCACACGTGTATGTGTTTGGTGTTTCTACACTGTTGGGAAGAGCATGTGTTACTGACATTCCATCCGTAGCACTGATTAGCAGCTTCCTAATTGAAAGATGATCAAGTACAAATATATATAATTAACTTTGAACTGATGAGTGATTTTAGAAATTGCATGGCAAATTGGTCTGGGAATGGCTTGGAGCTGCCTTGACTTCCCACAGGGGAGGCCCAGGAAGCAACAGCTGTCTGCCAGGAGTTGCGTTCCTCCCTCTACCGCTTTACCACTCTTCTCTTCTCCATCTCCCCAGCCCTTCTGTGGGGTTTCTGCAACCTCCTGGCTCTGAGCAGTACCAGATGCCTCAGTCTCCCTCTCCCTGCAGTCCACCACAGATGCCACAGCAGTACTCAGGTAAGAGGATAAAGAATTGAGGGGTCTTGGGCACTGGTGAGAGCAAACACTGCTGAAGGACTTGTGCTTTAGAGCTGGGAAGGACAGAGAGAGTTCAGGGATTGGCTCTGTCCCCAACTGTGACCCCATCATGAGGGAAGACCAAAGTCCTGGCTGGCTGGTGTTTTCCAGAGGTGCTGAAATTGACCCCTCAAGAGGTGAGGTTGGTTGCCTGATCCCTATCCCTGGGGGGTCACATGTCGATTGAGTTCCTTGTTTTCTCTCCCTCTCCCTCTCCCTCTTTGCTGAATCCAGCACTACACTCACCACTCACATGCCTTTGAGACACAAAGTGCTTACTTCTGTCTGTTGCACTCATTCTTCCTGTAAACAGCTTTTCTTTTCTCTTGGGAGTGTGAGGGAGGCTGATAAAATGCTTTTAAAATAGTATCTTAGATTTGTTTAGTTTTTCCTATGTGCTCGCATACATTGTGTCATTTTCATTCTCACCACAACCTGGTGAAGAGGAAATTTAAGACTCAAAGAGAATAAATGACTTGCCTAAAATCACAGTCCTAGAGCTTGAACTTGGGTCTTTTCACTTTCTATAACCCATGCTACATCCTCAGCAACACATTTTCAACAGGTTTCTGTACTCTATTCCTTTCTCTCCAGTAGGAAATAAATGGATATCATGTTAAATAGCTAAAGGCCTTCTTTGGAGGGGCCAGTTATCCAAGGTGAATAGACTTATGCCTTGCAGCCTCTCACTATCTGTCTTTGCCAAGAACTCCCCCAATACACCAAGTACAACTGCTCTTGTTTGTTTCCCTTTCACCCAACCGTGACATATCATTACGCTGCAGTTAAGTAGACTTCACGGGTTCTGGAGGGGAGGAGGTCTTAAGGTAGCCTCCAGCCATCCCCATTCAGCTCTATTGTGGGAATGTCAGGGTTCCCTCTTCTGGTGAGAAGGAGGTATTTTGCCAATTTTTCTTATTTTAGAAATGGAATATTTTTCACATAAGATTTTCTGTACTCTATGTTAGGTGCTCTGGAGTAAATTCCAGAATTAAGCTTGCTCACAAGACATGATCAGTTCTTACCTTCAATGTAATGACTTCTTCCTTTATCCAGACCAACCATGGATCTCTTACAGGCTGAGGTTTTAAAATTCACCAACCCTTACTACCCTTTATTACATTATTGGTCTCTCTAGCTGTTTCTCCTAGTGTCCGCCAGGGGCACTTGACCTCGAAATTCCCAACGGGGTATGGAAATTATAGAAACCAGCTCCAAGAACTGCTGTAGCCTGAGGTGGTGCTTGGCACCTCAGGGCGTTTTCTCTCCTGTTTGTTAAAATAAGTGTGTGCGTGTGCATATGGGTATGCTTGTATGTGAATTTTTGTATATATCCTTAGTGGTATATCAGTATATCTGTTGGGTCTCTGCAGTTATGTCTCTTCATCTGCAAATACAAGATGAATTAGAAACAAATCAAGTGAAAATAATTTTTCAGTACCTACTCTGGACCTAGTGCTGGGTTAATTAAGTAAACTGAAACAGCTATTGTTCTGAAAGTTGGCAGCACTAGAGATCTGGACTGGGATTGGAAGGAGATAATCTAGGCTCTTCCCAAATTAATAGAAATAGACAAAACCCTCTTCATCATCTAATTTCCTTGCTGCTTTAGAATTTTCTGTTATATTTCCTTTCCTTCTGGCTACCCTGATTGACCCTAGGCTTCTGACTGACCCCTTGTACTTTTCCTAGATAATGGGACCCTCTCTTCCACCCACATCATCTAAGAGACCTATTCACCATAGCATCGATCTTAAAAGTCTTCAATCCCTGGCCATGGAAATCTAAGAGGAAGTGGAAGAAAAGAAAAAGTGCTTCTTACACCTTCCTTTCCAGTTTGCCCTTTACTGAAAAGATAGAAGGCTGGCATTCCCCACAAGGGCTGCTATGTCACCTTCAGAGGACAGTCACCCGCCCTTCTCCCATGTAGCAACATGGTCACTTTTCCAAAAATAAAGGCAGGGATTAGGATTGGCTGTTCCTAGAGCAATTGTTCCAGTTTATTAATACATTTTTGTAGTTGCCCAGTTTACCCCCAGGCCTGGACGTTAATTCCTCCACTGTGATATTAGGTATAACCATAACCTCAGGAAATACTTTTCTTCCCACTAAAATAGTGACTTGCAGGTCCCTTGAGGTTTCTGCAGGGATGCTTGTCTGGGGAAGAGGCACACAGACATGAAATGGCAGTGAAACCTATGCACAGACTCTCAACTCACAGTGACACAGCAGCACGGCCAGAGTGAGGTACATACAGAAATAGCTTCTCACCTACTTACGGGCTCATTTTGTAGCTGAGGGCTTTCCAAAGCTGAGACTAACTCTTTTCAATCCCCACTCCCTGAAGATAACCCTCTCCCCCACCAAAAAAATGGAAAACTACGAAGATACTATAGGATTCTATCCTGTAATTTGGGAAAGATGCCTGTGGGATTTTATTTCTCTGGACATTCCTTTCCATAGATTTGATTCCAGATGGTAAGGAAGAAGGCTTATCAGTTTTCTACCTCAGCGATTTAAAAAAAAAAAAAAAAACTAAACAAAAGCAATTCTGCCAGACATAAATGTCATCTGTTTATATTTATGCGGTTTGCTCTGCCCAATCGACCTTTCTGCCCAGGTTTAATGATGCCACTTAAAAAGCCATTCACACGTTCCCTCTCCTTTCAGAGCTTTCAAGCTGAAATTGATTTCCTTATTCAACTCCCTTTTGCCCCTTCCCACTCCAACCCAGGCTCCTTCCCCCAACCTGATTAGGTGGAAGCGCTGTCACTGGGCAGTGCTGTGGGGGGTTTTCGTTTTGGGGGATTTGGGGGGTTTTTTGCCACGTGCTTTAAGAAGTAGCCACAGTTCAGCTGCTAATGGATGCCACCAGCTTCTGGCTTGAGGAAGAGAAGCATAAAAATCATCTCATCAGCAGAGTAGTGCTCTCTGTCCTCAGCTGAGTGAAGGAACAACACTCCAGGCCAGCGGGGGAGGACTCAGTGAGGGGAGGAGCTCAGGCATGAGGCTGCAACTGAGAACCCTGCCTTTGTTTTTGTTCGGATCAGAGAAAATAATATGAGGACTTTGTTCTCTTTCCCCCTCCACTTTAGCCCCCTAATAGCTCCTTACGGCTACATGTTGGTATTAGAAAGAGCTTCTACTGCCTTGCTTATGCCCACACCCTACATACTCACACATCCTCTACCTTTTCCTGGCCCAGGGCATCAGGCTCAGGTTATAAGCTGCCTTCCAGAAAAGCTATAGATTTGATTATTTTTACGTTGGCCCCCTCAGGTAGCAGTGAGGTGTCTGAATAAGGTCAGTTGCAGTTTTTTGGGTAAAGAACATCGGAGCAGGTGGAGCTCTTAGGGTGGGGAAATACAATGCCCAGAGCAACTGTAGTAAAGGGGGAGTTGTTAAATGCATGACACTTCACAACTGTACAATTTTCCTGTGGCCCTTTTACAAGCCATGCTGATGAATACCCTGTCCCCTTTGGCAGGGGAAGGGGAGAGGTGAGCCTGTCGAGCCTGTCGCTCTGAGTATTTGTGCTCTCTGATTGTATGAGCCCTAGAGGATGGGGGGGGGCACAAACTGGGGAATAGGGTGCAACAGATGCTGTGTCTCCTGAGCTGTTCTCTCAGACCTCCCACGGTTTCTTTTCCTTTCCTTTGACCGATGCTACCTGAGAAAAGCAATCACGCTCACTTCCCAGCATGACTGGTGCCCAGGGCAGAGGCTGCAACATTTCCCATCACAGGAAGCAGTGCGATGGCGGCAGCAGTGGCAGCCCCAGAGCACTGAGCCATGAAGACAGCAGCACTGCAGCAGGTTTTCGAGCTAGCGACCCTCAGTCCCATTTCTCTACCACCAGACACACGCATGAACTCAGCCTGTCCATCCACAGAAATACAGTCTGGGGGGTCAAGAGCAAAGCCTCATGCTGGACAGTCCCCCGTGGGGAAGCAGAGCTCCTGCTCATCTCTCCCAGCAGGAACTGTCCCTCAAACTGCTTCTCCCTGACCCCTTACCTTGCTTTTCACCATGAGGAAGATTCAGGACTTAATGTTCCTCCTCATTGAGCCCTTTCCTTCCCCCAGACTGTGAGAGGGTAAGACTATATCCATGGTTGCCTGGGCTAAAACCTCAGGGCTGCATCCAGTCAGTCACCTTGAACCTGTCAGTAAAACCTTCAGAGAGTCTCACCCTCCCACTCCATTCCTGCTGTCACTGCTCTAATTCATAATCACTTTGTTCTGTTTCAGTAGCCTCCTAACTAGTCTTCTGGTCACTAGTCTCTCCCTCCCTTCAGCCATCTTACATTCGGCCACTTGGGTTAGCTCTCTGAAACACAAGTCCTGTTCCCAACACCTACGGGATACAACCCTTACCAGAATGTGCTTCAAACTCTGACACCAGCTATTTGTTTAATGTCCGACTCCCTAATGGACTGTTCATTCCATGGGGGTAGAGGCCAGTCTTTTTGTTTGTTTGTTTGTTTGTTTGTTTGTTTGTATACCCAGTGCCCAGCATAGGAACTGGCACATAGACAAATGTTCAATAAACGTTTGTTGACTAAATGAATAAATGTATCTCATCTCCTACTACTTCCCCTACATAGCCCCTGTGCCTTAGCACCTTGAACTATTTGTCATTTCCCGAGTATGACATACATCTCTATGCCATTCCCTCTACTTGAAATGTTCCCAATTCACCCAACCCTTGCCCAAGAATTATATCCTGGATCTGGTTTAGTGAAGCTATGCACATTTATCTTCTCCAGAACAACCAGAGATCGCTGACTTATCTGCAGCCATTACCAGAAAAGCCGGCACGTGCCTGCAGCCCTGGCCCAAGCCCCAGACTGGGACCTGTACCATGCCCAGACAGTTGAGCAGTCTGACCCGGGCATTTGGTAATACCCAACTTTGACAGAAATGAAGTAGTTTTCTGCCAAGCATACCAAAGTACCCCTCACCAGGTGAAGGCCAGGAGGGCATTGGCATCTTCCACTCAAACTTCCACCGGTTCGAAGTTTCCACTGGTCTGAGAGAGAGTCAGAGACCAAATCAGCAACTATCTCAGATTCCTGGCAGGACACAGTTTAAGTGACCCTGAAGCCAGTAGGTGGATTTGCTTACTGGCTTTTCCACCTAGGGTTAGCTGACAGGCCTAAAATGTAGTTTGAATTCACAACCAACTGCTTTTTTCCTGCCACCCAGGAGTGTCACCTTCTGGACCAGGTGTGGTGGTCATGCAGCTGAATGTCCCTAATGGACCCCAGCCCCCCCAGAACCCATCCATGGTCCAGTGGAGTCACTGTAAATATTACAGCATGGACCAGCGGGGGCAGAAACCTGGAGACCTGTACAGTCCTGACAGTAGCCCCCAGGTGAGTCCCTGCAACCCAGCTTTGTCTTAGCAGGGAGGTAACCAGATTCTTCTCAGGAAGTAATCTTTGCCATTGACTGAGCAACCTCTGTTACTTGTCTTTCCCTGGGCACTTTTCGAGAAGAAACACAAGAAATAGAAGAGAGCATCTTCTTTCAAGGAACCTAAGATTTAAGGTGGCAGATGGGACACATGCTTGAAAATGCTAAGGGAATACTTAAAACAGTATGTCAAAAAGTGGATATTAAAATAATACAAACTGGGCTTCCCTGGTGGCGCAGTGGTTAAGAATCCGCCTGCTAATGCAGGGG
Organism: Balaenoptera musculus; assembly: GCF_009873245.2. Taxonomy (NCBI): domain Eukaryota; kingdom Metazoa; phylum Chordata; class Mammalia; order Artiodactyla; family Balaenopteridae; genus Balaenoptera; species Balaenoptera musculus. The sequence goes on along the minus strand of NC_045794.1, from coordinate 45,634,076 downwards.
ACACGGATTCGAGCCCTGGTCCGGGAAGATCCCACAGGCTGCGGAGCAACTAAGCCTGTGCGCCACAACTACTGAGCCTGCGCTCTAGAGCCCGTGAGCCACAACTACGGAGCACACGTACCACAACTACTGAAGCCCATGCGCCTAGAGCCCGTGCTCCGCAACAAGAGACGCCACCGCAATGAGAAGCCTGCGCACCACAACGAAGAGTAGCCCCCGCTCGCCGCAACTAGAGAAAGCCCGCGCACAGCAGTGAAGACCCAACGCAGCCAAAAATAAAATAAATTTTAAAATAATATTAATAATAATACAAACTAATTAGAGACTAAGGGGCTAGTTTGAAGGAGCAGTCTGACTTTGACAGAGTTCAGCAAGAGAAGTTTCCTGAGAGGGGTGACTTTTAAGCCAAGCCATAGGAATATCCAGAGGGTAATGTTTAGTGTGTGTATGATGTATACTCCTCTCTCTCCCACAGGCCAACACACAAATGAGCAGCAGCCCCGTCACATCTCCTACTCAGTCTCCAGCACCCTCTCCTGTCACCAGCCTCAGCAACGTCTGCACAGGACTCAGTCCCCTTCCTGTCCTCACACAGTTCCCCCGTCCTGGGGGTCCAGCACAGGGTAAGGGGTTAGATAAGGGCTGGTTGCTGTCAAATTCACTGTTCGCATCCCATTCCCAAGTGGGGAGATCGAGAGGGCAGCAACAGGCAGGGAACCAGTGTGGCTGGTCATCCAACTCTGGCCCTGTTTAGGCCAAAGACACCTGCCCCTCTTTAGTGCTGCCCATAGTTAATTTACTCTAGATCTCCGTTAGATATTTAGTATTTACTTCCAAGTCCCTGGTGATTATGAGCCAGGGAAAAGAGGTTCACTGAACTTTCTAATGAACAACAAAAAGTTTAATCCATCAGTACTGAGTCTGAGGGCTGGGAATATGGGGTGGTGTCAGAAACGGTATGTGTCAGAAACATTATGGTTTTAGAAGAGGGAATACTGGATTTGAGTTAAAAGACTTGGGTTCAAATTCTAGTTCTACAACTAACTAGCTTTGTGATGTTGAACATGTTACTTAAACTTAAAACGGGACCTCAGTTTCCTAATATTATAAAATGAGGTTAATCACACGTAAGATGTAAATAATCTTATCTGCTTTCTGCCGTGGCTATCAAAAGCAGTATAAAATTAAGATGAAAATATGGTTTAAAACGTCAAAGTGCTCTGAAATACAGTATTTATCACCAATAATAGGTAACACATGGTACTTAATATGTATCAAGCATTGCTCTAAGTGCTTTACTTATAAGTACTTTACTTTATAGGTGCTGTAAGTGTCTTATAGTCATTTAACCTCAGCAGTGCTAATGAGAGGAAAACATACCCAACATCCCATTTTCAGTAACAGAGCTAGGATTTGAACCTAGGCAGTCTGGCTGTAAGTCTGTGTTCTTGTCCACTGCATTGTATTGCCTCTCATGTGAGTCAGAAACTTGAGCCCTGGGTTTAAGGTGAGAAGAAGAAACTATATGAGAAACAAAAGACAGTCATAAGGGTCTGTAGGTTTCCTCCAGGGCCTTTTGTCTTCAATGGACAGAGCCCTTCTTCAAAGGTGAAGGAACCTAATAACCCCTTTTGTCTGAGATACAGCCGAGAGCCAAGGGGTTTAGGAAGAGAGACAACTCTTAAATCAGTGACATGGGCACTCCTATCGTAGAAAAAGTAGGAATAGTATGCATTGTTGCTGTCCATCTCCAAAGCCCCATGAAGTCTCATAAAAGTCATACCATGTAGTTCAAACTCCCAGAAAACCATCTGCTCTTCCTCCCTAGGTGATGGTCACTACTCCCTCTTGGGCCAGCCATTACAGTACAATCTGTCCATCTGCCCTCCCTTGCTCCATGGCCAGTCAACTTACACGGTGCACCAGGTAAGGGTGTCTCCCATCAGCCTTAGGGCCATCAGAGTCCCCTTCTCATCCAGGCCCCTGCTTCTGAGCCATCCACCTCAACTAGCTGGGTGGACAAGAGAGACAACACAGAGAGAATGGACGAAGTGGGAAGAGACTTTACCCCATTCCTGTACTCATTCCTGTCACCCCTTCCCCAGTGCCAAGAGGGAGAGGCTCTTTGTCTCTCAGTGACCACTCTCTGGCCAATCTGACTGCCTGGTGGGATGGGGTCCTCAGGGTTGGGTACTGCTCCTTAATCTCTCAGAAGGACTGGGATGTAAGGCAGTCATTGTTTACCTGGAATGAGAGTTATCTTTCGAATGTTGAAGGGACAGAGTGGATTGAAGCATGGAAACCGGAGCAAGAGACAAGCACTCAAATCTGCCTCCACTGACCTGGGGACAACAGACGTTGGTGAGTGACAGGATGCTGAATCCCCAAAAGAAGGTGCTTACCCCTCCAGCCTTGCATTACCAGCCCAGGATGGTGAGAAAAGCCAGCTTAGGGTGGGGAGTCAAAAGAGGACCTTTTCGTACTCAAGAGCAAAGAGAAGCTGGAGAAGTGAGGTGTCTCAGTCCTCCTTACCAAGCCATTCCAAGTCCTAGGGAAGACGAGGGTGAAAATTGGGAATAACACAATGATGGGGCTTGTTGAGCCTGCTATTAACAGACAATCTTGTGGAAGTGGTCCTGACCCTGATCTAGGATGTCTACCTTTGGTAGTCCTAGACCCAGTTTAGGAGAGGCTTGATAAGAGAATATGGGGGAGTAACTCTCCTCCTGCAGGCCTACCATACTAGGCATAACAAGATCTCTTGGGGTTTCGCCTACTGAAGCAGTTTGCTAAACAAGGAAAGGAAGGGAAACTGACTTCCCTAGATGATAAGAAAGAGGAATCTACCTGGGCCAGCCTCTGGGAAGGGAATGGAACATATTTCAGATTGAGCTATTAACTTTGTGAAAGAACATAACCAAAAGCCACACTTCCTTCACAGTAATTGCACCCTGTGAGAGAACTGAGGTATAGGTTTCCAGATCTTAAATCTGGGATTCTGATTCCCAGTCTCCTCTTGCCTACATCTCTAGGCTAGGAGAAGAGAAAGTTTGCTTTGTGTCTCCTAGTTGCCCTGATCAGAGTCTGGATGGTAGGGAGTTGGGTTGATTTGGGGAGGGAGGAAAGAGCTAAGTGAGAAAGGCTGGGCTTTTGAGGACATTGTATACAGACTTGGTCAGCTGGATACTCCTCTGCTGGGCTGCTGGCCAGTCCTTCCTACTCTATACCTCTTACAACCATGTCCTGTCTCCTCCCCTTCCAGTCCTGGGACGGGTGCTGGAGGTGACAGATCTCCCTGAGGGCATCACCCGTACCGAGGCGGACAAACTCTTCACTCAGCTTGCCATGTCCGGCGCCAAGATCCAGTGGCTCAAGGATGCTCAGGGGCTGCCTGGTGGGGGTGGGGGGGACAACGGTGGGACTGCTGAGAATGGCCGCCACGCGGACCTCGCTGCCTTGTACACCATCGTGGCTGTGTTCCCCAGCCCTCTGGCTGCCCAAAATGCCTCCCTTCGCCTCAACAACTCTGTGAGTCGCTTCAAACTTCGAGTGGCCAAAAAGAACTATGACCTGAGGATCCTGGAGCGAGCCAGCTCCCAATAAATGGAGGAGAAGAAGGGACCAGCATGGCAGGGGTGGGGCAGGGTAGAGGGGGTCAAGGGGTCCTGTCAGACCACAGACAGAGGCAGAAGGTAAGGTAAGGTCCACAGACAGACACTAAACTGGAGCCTAAGAGAGTAGGGATGAAGATGGAAACAGAGACAGACACTCACACTGGCACTGGACTCTTTCTCACTCCCCTGCCAAGGGTCCCTCTTTTTCCCTGGTTGGCCCCATGTCTGCTTCCCTCTCTTTCCCATCCTCTTCTATGATTTTTTATCTCTTCTCTCACCATGAAATTAATTCTTTCATATTTTTTGGTCAGGTAGAATTGGGAGGGTCCCACACTCCCATGTTCTCCTATTTCCTTACCATCCCAAGCTCCCTTTTCTTTTTTGGTCTTTATGAATATATTTATATGGACAGAATTAAGAAAAAATGAAATTGATTTCCCCTTTCTCCCACCCCATCTTATCTCCCCAAACCCCACAGAGTTAAAACTTGGGCCTCCCTCCACCCCCCAGAATACTTGTATATTGTTTGTTTGAGGTTTGTGCTGCAGTAACAGACACAGTATTTAATTGCACATACAGATGTTTGCTGGGTATATTCACTGTAAATTTTATTTAATCTGATTTTTTGTTTGTTGGGGGGTTCTTCGGGGGGGGGTTGATTTTGTTTTTAAATATAAAAAAAAATCTGTCACTGGACATCAGTCCGTTTTCTGTTGCCACCTGGTGTGGGTGGGCTCGGAGGGATGTGATGCGGGCTGGGATGGCTTTCTCTGGCATATGCACACATATCTTCCCAACACTATTCCCTGCATCCTGTCCTACTCCTTACAAATACTTCTGATAGATGGCTGGGTCTGTAATGGGACTCTGCCACTAACTGTGGTTTATCAAGCACATCACTCTCAACTCTGGACCTCTGAGTTCTTACCAGTAAAATAAGAGACTTGGACTGACTAGGCGACCTCCGAGGTTCCTTCCACCCTGTTAATTCTGTGATACTCATTTAGGGCCCTGGTAGCTAAGCCAGAGGAGTGTGAGTGACGTCCAAAACTGGGTCGAGATGCTTGCTTCATACCTGTCCATCTCATATTCTGAAAACTCTTCAGGGATGGAGGACTTGGGCCTTTCTTTAATCCCAAAGCCAGAGGATTGGGTTCTACCTGGCAGGAACAGAACTGCATGTTTCTTACAATAAAAGCTACATCAATTGAACTTGCTGTGCCAAGATGTCATGCTATCCAGGTGTGCTTAGCAGTCCCTGTTCTGTGCAGCTGAAGAAAGGTGAAGAGCAGAAGTCACTTGCCTGTAAGATAATAGAGCTTTCCTCTATCTTCCCAAAGCTAGCCCTGTTGTTTTGCAGCCTGTCAGACAAGGGCCATTAAAGAGCCTGTTGACCCAGAACCATCCAGCAGCCCCTTTTCAATGTCACCCACCCCTTAAAGAAGGAAAAAAGAACAGTAGGCAGAAATGACATAGCACATTGCCCTGGAAATCCCTTGTGTCTGGGTAGCAGTATCTCTCTAGCCAGCCTCCTCTGAAGCTTGTCTGGCCCAACCTCCAACATAATCCTTTACTTCTTAGAGATACAAGGGATAAAGCAGCACGACGTTACCACCTCCAAATTGCTCTGAGATGGGAGTATCTCCTTTTTCAGCCATGCCACAGCTCAGACTAGGAAAAGGCTGCATCCCTGTGAGATAAGAATGCCAGATATCTCATTGACCCATCAGATCATATGCACCAGAGGAAAGAGATGGAATCAGGGAATCAGAATGATAAAGGAAGCTTGAGGCTTGGCCATCCTACCTCCAAGAGTCTGCAGTTCCCATGGGAAAGGGGACATTACTTACAGATGATAAAAACTCCATGTGTGACAGCTATTGCCTTCTGTCCAATATTAACAAAACAATCTCTATGTGATCATTAGACCCTCACTCCCCCAGAACCCCTCAGATGGAAGTCCCAGCCTGGCTTTTTTTAATAGCTCTTAGAATTCCTTTCACCCTGTGGACAAGATTTTAGAGGAATAGGGGAAAGATATCTCTGGGGGCAGCTGGAGGGAACAAAGCAGTACTACATGTTCTTCACTCCCTTACAGGATAGCAGCAAAGTACCCTTCTAACTACCCATGGATAAGAAAGCAATCTAGTTTGGCTGATAGGAGAGCTCTGAAAATTCAGATGTTCCTTTCTTCACCAGTTTCCAAGCCCTTTCCTTCCTAAAGATTGGAGGCTAGATTGATGCTTGAGGGTAAAAAAAACCATGGCCACAAGAAGGTGGTGGCTGAGAAGTCGAAGGCTAGTTCCTAAGGTAGATCCAGGGAGGGTAGAATTGGGGAGATGTTTGGACCTTGGGAAAAGGGGACGGAGAAGCCTGTTTATAATTCATCTTTACCTTTAGTCATTTAAAATCACCCACATGAAGGAATTCCCTGGCGGTCCTGTGGTTAGGATTCCGCGCTTTCACTGCCGAGGGCCCAGGTGTGATCCCTGGATGGGGAACTAAGATCCCACAAGCCACACACACAGAGTGTGACCAAAAAAAAAAAAAAAATCGCCCATATGAGTATGCGGCATGTACCTTCCTGAATTTAGCCAGTCCTGACCTGCACACCATAGATGAAAAACCAGGCAACAGCAGCTCTGGGGGGGTGGGAGGAGTTAGGGTCCAGCCCTCCCCGTGTCCAATTTCTCTGTGTCAGCTGTTGTCGCTCAGCTGTCCACTTTCCTCCAGCCCTGTCATTTCAGCTCTGACACCAAGGCGAGAGGCTAGGAGGTCTACAAACACCGTCTGGGTAGCTGGTGTGAGTACAGAGAGTACTGGGGGGGCTTAGCCCCCAAGGAAGAGGACCAGCCCTCCCCCAGCACCACCGTCAAGATCCCAGGGGCTCCCTCTTTCCTCCACAGGCTGTGGACTGACTTAGGGAATTCCAAACGTAAGTTGCCTCTTCATCCTCTTTCCATTTCCAGGACTGCTCACCCAAGCTTCCCCAATCCGTAGTCTATTCAGCTTCTTCATTTCTCTGCTTGTCTGTGAGTAGTTTGGGTTTTAGGAGTGAAATTATTATTATTCTACTCCAGGACAAGAGCTAGGATTAGAGGGTGGGGTGGGGGTGGGATCAGGGGAATGGAGTAGTAAGGGAAGGAAAGGCTCATATTACTCTGAAAACTTAAAATAGCTGAGGCCTGAGGCAGGCTGGGAACTAGGCACTGGGCCCCCAGGGCTCAAGAGAGAGGTAGAGGAGAACAAATGTCCCCAGCCCATCCCTCCACGCATGCTTGTGGACACACACATTAAACCTCTTGAAAGGGGATCTGGGAAGGTGTGTGTCACATTTCTATTGCCCACAGATTCCCAAGAGAAACAAAGTACCTGTAGGAAAATCCCTAACCCACACAGCCTTGTGCACTGTCTTGGGGCTGTAAACTCTGGGGTTGCCCCTCAGGGTAGAAGGATGGTTATTGGTTTGAGGAACTGGTTGGGAAGGTCTTTAGTCTGTTGGGCTTTTCTCTGGACTTGCATGGAATCTTTCTGCTCATAAGCCCTATGGAAGGATCTCTGTTTAACCAAATTTCTCCCAAAGCCTCCCCTTCAAGGACCACCCCACTGCAAGGGACAGGAATATGGGAGGGAAGAATGGCAGTCAGGGATTAGGTTTCACAGTGGGGTCCAACCTCTTGCAGGATGACAGAAAAGGAGGTGCTGGAGTCCTCCTGCTTCCCAGCAGAGACTCGGCAAAGTGGGGTGAGTCTGGGCTTCTGACCACTGGGTGGGGGGAGCTGGGAAACCACTGCAGCCCTTGAAGAAAAGTGCTTGAATTGATCTCACTTGTATATGACTCGTTTATTGTTAAAATGCTAGCTAGCACCCGCAGCCCCCGATACCCCCTAATCCTGGGGTGTGCCCCTTGCCCCAGGCTAGAAAAATGTATAGTTAGCTTCAGCCTTACCTACTCTAGAAAGCAAGACAGTTCTTTTAACATTGGATTTCCTTCACTCCCTCCCTCAGCTACAGCGGCTGAAGCAATTATTCAGGAAGGAGTCTACAGGGACAAAGGAGATGGAGCTTCCCCCAGAGCCCCAGGCCAATGGGGAGGCAGTGGGAGCTGGGGGTGGGCCCATCTACTACATCTATGAGGAAGAGGAGGAAGAAGAGGAGGAGGAGCCACCCCCAGAACCTCCTAAGCTTGTTAATGATAAGCCCCACAAATTCAAAGATCATTTCTTCAAGAAGCCCAAGTTCTGTGATGTCTGTGCCCGGATGATTGTGCGTGAGTCATGAAGGGAAGTGGAAAGTGTGATGTTGAAGGCAGGGGGTGGGGGAAAGTGTTTAGGAAAGGAGTATTTGTATATCAGACAGGCTGTGGTAAGATTTGGCTTTAAGAAAATACTATTACAGACTGAGAGTGTTGGGTCCCAGACAGAGAAAGGACCTAAGAGCTAGAGTAGCAGCAATGGTACAAAGGGGAAGGGAAATCAGGAACCTCACCCAGATGTTCTCCCCATCTCCCAAGTCAACAACAAATTTGGGCTTCGCTGTAAGAACTGCAAAACTAACATCCACGAACACTGTCAGTCCTATGTGGAGATGCAGAGATGCTTCGGCAAGATCGTGAGTAGGCTCTGGGGAGCAAGAAAGTAGAAGGGAGGGGACGTGTTGCCAGCTACCTCCTTGCCAGTCCCTCCTCAAATCATCCCACCCATTTCCCTGCTTTTTTTTCCTCAACCCATCTCTTACTCCAAGAAGGCGTGAATACTCATGGGAGAGATGGGTTCTGGACGCTACCTTGTTATCTCTAATGCTTTCTCCCATCCAATCCTACAGCCCCCTGGTTTCCGTCGGGCCTATAGCTCCCCTCTCTACAGCAACCAGCAGTACGCTTGTGTCAAAGATCTCTGTAAGTGCCCCATACGGGACCTGAGGGAATGGGCAAGCCTAGAGATGGTTTCAGCACCATCTCCAGATTGGGAAGCCAAATTCTGAAACAGACTCTATTTCCTATGGTTTTCGCTCAATCTAATATTTTAGCCATCTTGGATGCAGAGTCAATATTCCCCTGTTTCATAGCAGAGGGAGATAAGATTTAGCACGGGCTTTGTACAGTAAGAAAGAGACAGAACCAAGACTGAAACCTTCATCTGCCTGACTTCAAACTCTGCTCTTCATATGCAAAACCATTTCTAAGCATGAAGCAGACTGTCCTCATCCTTGTTAGAGCATAGTGCCAGACTCAGGGCCAGACCAAGAGCTGTGGGCATCCTGGGCAGATTCATAATTTGGCAACCCTTAAAAGTGTATTTGTTGACAATTTGCTCAACATTTATTTGGAGGAGAGGCTGAACTCTGTGAGGAGCATGGATGGAGAAAGAAGAACCCACTGGTGGTAGTACCCCAGCTTGCACATGCCACTCAGCGGAACAAAAGCCAGCAGTTAAAGGACCACTCTCCTTAAAAGGAAAATAGTGATTCTGAGCATTCCCCAACTCCCAAGCAACTCATTAGCAGAGTTGTCTTTCCAACATCATATAATGCTCTGCCTGGAAGGAGTGCTGGTAAATATTTTTCTCCATCACATTTCCAGTGATGTCTTTAGAGCTCTTTATAAATTGATGACCCTAGGTATACCCAGCTGACACTTTCCTAATTCTAAACACACACGCACCTACTCAGTCCCATCTCTCCCTTACTTAGGAGGTCTCTCTTTCCTCCAAGCCTTTTTCTGCCTCCCCAGTAATGTCTCCTTTCTTCTCCCATTCCAACTAGCTGCTGCCAATCGCAATGACCCTGTGTTTGAAACCCTTCGTACTGGGGTGATCATGGCAAACAAGGAACGGAAGAAGGGACAGGCAGATAAAAAAAATGTGAGCACCCAATTTTCCTACTGAGGCCTTCCAGAGACCCCATGGAGCAGGTCCTGTCTCCTCTCTGGAAAGCTGACAGAAGTAGGGATCCTCTTCCCCTAAAATTGCACATAACCCAACAGACAAATTTTTGCATGCAATTTTAAAAGGCCTCAGTTTAACAATTCCTGCCATAGCATGTGTTTACTCCAGGAGCTCCCTTCTGAAATTGTCAGATAAACCACCATAACTAACTAAAGGCTAGGCCCCAGGGCCCTGGCATTGCCAGGCAACAGAGGAAAAGCTATGCTTTTGGATTTGGAGAGGAGAGCTTGTCATGCCAACTAATCAGAGAATTCTAGAGCCCCCCCAAGGGTCCATGAAGATAATCTGGTCTGACCCATTTATCCTATAGATGAGGAAACTGAGGCACAAAGCTTGTGGCCAAGAGCACCTTCATTTCCTTTTGTAATAGGTTACTAGATTGGTAATACAATAGACGTATTTAGTTCAGCAAGGAATTTGTTAGCATATCCTTATATCTTTCTGGACAACAAGGATGGACTAATGTGGATAATGGTTACAGTTAGATGGATTCCTAAAATTAGTTGAATGACAGCACCCAAAGGATTCTGGTCCTATAGGGAGTTTCCAACTAGAGGGAGATTTCTGATGCTTTATGACATGATTTAGTCCTTAGTCCTCACCTATGGACATTTTTCTCTCTGATACAAATGAAGATATAAATGATATATCCCATTAAGTTTGTGGGAAACCTAGGAGGGAAAACTCATACCCTGAATAATGTATTCAAAAATCTTACAGACTAGAAGAAAGACCAAGAACTAATCATTCAAAATTGTGTAAGGAAAAATACCTAACTGTTCTTGGATCAAAAAAAGAAAACCAACTGCACAAAAACAGAACTAGAGATCTGGCCTCAAAGTAGTTGATATGGAAGTTGGGTGCAAATTAGGGATTTCTTGGAGTGAACTATGACTTATAAGGCACTATCAATGTGATCTGACTGCTTCCAGAAAGGCCCACTCGGGTTCTGTTCTTTGAAGGGAATTCTAAAAATTGTGCTAAAAATTGTAATTTTTCTCTTACACACTGTAGTATTTTTAAGGGCAGACATTATAGTAAAGGACATGGATTTTGCAAGGTAGTGAGCTTCCTGTCAACTACATTCAAGCACAATGTGGGTGGTCACCTGCCATGTTATTTCAGAGGAAGTCCCTGCATTAGGCAGGTGGTTGACTAGAGACTTCTTCCAAGGCTCCTTCCAACACTGAGATCCTATTCTCTAGTTCTCTGGTCTGACTTGAGAGCCAGGGCAAGCATGGGTTTCCAAGACAGCATCTTCCTAACTCTAGTGCCCTCTCCAGTCTCTAGCAGCCATGATGGAAGAGGAGCCAGAGTCTGCCAGACCACAGGAAGGCAAACCCCAGAATGGTGAGTAACACCCACCTCCATCCATAGAGATGGAGGAGGGTCAGGGCTCAGCTGTGGCACAGGAGATGGAGGGCCAAAGAGCATGCCAGGTTTGGAGGTAAGAGGCCCTGGAACAGTAAGGTAAGGGATTGAGGGCTACACTCCAGAAGCCAGAGACAATTTGTCGGTGTTTCCCATTCCAGGAAACCCTGATGGGGATAAGAAAGCTGAAAAGAAGACACCTGATGACAAAGTGAGAATATTTTCTCCCTACAGGGACCCCAGTCCTCTCCCCAACCCAGGTCTGACACCACTCACGCCACTCACGGCCTCAGCAGAAGCTCACACTTATTTCATGGGTTCCAATCATTAACCTGTCTTCTCTACCACTTCACACATACACACAGCCAACACATTCCTCTTAGTTCAGGGACATGAAAGAGGTGGAATGTAGTGTGTCTAGAAAATACCCCTGCCTTGGCCTCCTGCCCCTCAGTCTGGGACAGAGGTGCCCTGAGACTCATCACCCCCTTTCACCCCCAGCACAAGCAGCCTGGCTTCCAGCAGTCTCATTACTTTGTGGCTCTCTATCGATTCAAAGCCCTGGAGAAGGACGATCTGGATTTCCCGTGAGAGGCCTTAGGATTGGGGTGGCGGTGTACTGGGAGTGGAGAGGGGAGAGCCCAGCTCCCTATGGGAAAGGAAAAGGGGGGACTCAGGCATGGAGCCTATTTGGGGCTGGACCTGGGCACAGCCAAGGGACTGAATGTGTAAGGCCCCTAAATCTCAGAGGCCCCTTCCTTCCTCTCCCAGGCCTGGAGAGAAGATCACAGTCATTGATGACTCCAATGAGGAGTGGTGGCGGGTAAGAGAAATGTCTGAGACTCGGGTGGGACATGGGTTGAGTTTAGAACCAGAGATTGTGAGATTAATTCCCCCTACCATCTCCTTTAGGGGAAAATAGGGGAGAAGGTCGGATTTTTCCCTCCAAACTTCATCATTCGGGTCCGGTCTGGAGAGCGTGTGCACCGCGTAACGAGATCCTTCGTGGGGAACCGCGAGATAGGGCAGATCACTCTCAAGAAGGACCAGGTAGCTCTGGTGCCCCAACTCAACCCCAGGCCCAGAGGCTTCTCTGCAAACTACACTCCTTGCAGATCTTAACCCATTAATGGGACTAGATTGGGCCTCCATAACTCTGGACTCCCCTGCTCAGCTCTTCTACTGTTTTCTCTTGACTCCTCTCCTCCCTCGTCCCTTAATCCTTTAGATTGTGGTGCAGAAAGGAGATGAAGCCGGTGGCTACGTCAAGGTCTACACCGGCCGCAAGGTGGGGCTGTTTCCCACCGACTTCCTGGAGGAGATTTAGGCGTGAAGACGCCTGCTGGCGGGAGATAACCAAACCCCATTCTGGGCAGGCCCAGTGGAGGTTGGGGAGAAAAGGGGCGAAAGCAACTATACTGCTGGGTGGGGGAGATGGGAAGGCCCGCCGGAACGTGACGGTGCTTCCGGGAAGGGACTGGTTCCCGTCCCCCTCCCCCGCCGAGGGCGTCGGATACTTGGTGCCGGGAGCAGCCTCACTCGCAACCCCTCAGGTCCAGCCTTTGAGATCTGGAAAAAGAACGCGTCTCCACTAGGGAGACGGGAGTGAGGATTGAGGCGAACCATCGAATGTTGCGAATTTATTAAAGTTTTGACAAAAGTTAGAAAAGTTTGCTGTTTAACTGGGGGCCGAGGGGAGAGGGAGGAGAGTGCCTAGGAAGGGGTGGCGAATCTTCCCCAGCTCTCCCCTCACTACCATCGGGTAACCCGAGACCCACCTGGGCCGAGGCTGGTGCGAGGTGGGGAGACAGATGCGTCCGCCAGGGAAGGCCTCTGTTGTCAGTGAAGAAAGGGGAGCTGGACTGGGGTCACGACCCCCGCGCCCCTGCTGCTGGGAGCAGGATCGGGTAGCAGGGTAGGCCCCACTAGCTCTTAGTGATTTCGCCGTGGGCGAAACCCACGTTTCCGAACCTGGCTCAGTTCCGAGCTAGGCCGCCAGGGGGCGATGCAAGATCTCGGTTGAAGTGCGAGGGACGGGGGTGGGGGGGGCGGGGGGGAGAGGAGAGAACCGGAGACACCAAGCCCGAGACCCTGGTCCTGGAAGGGGGTGGGGTGCGTGCCGTCTCCATGGCAACACTTCCTCAAGTCCTCCGGGAACTGAGCAAGCGAGACTGGGTGGGGGGGCCTAACCCCTCCCGCGCGGCCCCCGCCCCAGCCCTTTGCGACAGGTACCAAGTGAGAGGGCGCGGGGCAGACAACTAAGCAGCTCAAGCGGAGACCCCCACTGCGGTGTTCCGTATGCAAATGTATCATTTGCATATGCAAATATGCAAATGTACCAGCCCAGGTCGCGGTGGCAGGTGGCGGGGAGCGGGAAGGTGTAGGAAAGGGAGCTGAAGGAGACGAGGAGTTTAGGGACCTGGGAGCGGACCAGTGAGCGGCAGCCTGGGGTGGCCGCTGGAATGGGGCTGGCTGAGGGTCTTGAGCGAGATGGCGGATGGGGGAGGGTCAGCCTGGCCAGTCAAGAGATCCTCTTCTCTTCTGCCGGTTGTCAGCCAGGCCTGAGGTTGGCACCGCCTAGCAAGGTTGGCAGCGGGAGCCCGGGCACCATCTGCTGCTGGCGGGGGAAGGGCAAAGTCTCAGCTGGGCTGGGGAAGAGGAGGGCCCGGGACGGGAGCGCCCCCCTTCCTTCCAGAAGGCTGAGGTGTGTTGGGGGTAGGGAAGCACACGAGAAGACTCGCCTCAGAACCTGGTTCGGTTTTCTGTTCCTTTTGCCCTTGACTGTCCCGGACGCCTTGGGGCGGCGGCGGGGTCATAAAGGGAAGCTCAGGCAGCCCCCTCGAATCACGCTTGGGCTGGAATAGCAGATCGCAGGCCCCCCTCCACCACCGCACACAAATCAAACCTTTGCCCCATCCCTCCTCAGGATCCACCTACCACCAAAGCGGGGGGCAGGGACGGATAGGGCTTGGGTCGCAACTCTTCATCAAGCGATCAAAGGGACTCACAACCAGAGCCCCCCAAGATCCTCGAGAGCGCGCCACACACATAATGCTGAAGCAAAACCAATTTACTGGCTCATTGGGCGGCAGTGCTGGTGTAGGGGTACCGAGAAGCAGAGAGAGCTGCTGTTCTCTCCCCGTACACTCGGGGGGCACCCTCCTCCCCCGCCTCCCGGAGCCGGCAGCTGTCCCTAATTAGAGCGGCGGTTTAATTGGATTTATCAGCAGTTAATAGGAAATTAAGCAAAGGGCCCGAGAGAGGGAGGGCGGGAGGAGCGGGGAGGCTGACTGCCGAGTTCGAAGGACGGGTGCTGGGGTGTCAGGGGTGGGGATGCAAGGCCCAGTTATAGCAATTGAGCCTCTTGGTCACACCCTCCCCCCACTACTTGCCCCGCCCGTGGACCCTGGGGAAGAGAGCAGGTCTCAGGAGAGGGAGGCAGGAGGGACAGCGACCCTGTGTGAGCCCCCAACGCCCCCCACCCCTGCCAGCAGCCACCTGGGTGATGGATGATGCTGCTTCACACTGCAAAGGTCATAAGTCTGGGCCAAGGAGCTGACTGAATTGAAAACAGACTGAAGGAGGGGCCGGGTTACTAGGGTCCAGAACACAACCCACGTCCTACCCCTCCCCAGTGCCCACCCGGCTCTTAGCAAAGAAAGTGCCCCTTGAAGTCCGAAGATTGAGCAGCACCAGGGATGAGCCTGCCTCCTGGCTGTGTTGGGGATGTGCTGGGAGTCTCCCTATGCAGTTGCTAATATCCCTTTATGGCTTTCCCACCTCTCCCCCAGCTACCCGGGTTGAGGCTGGCAGGGTCGGCTGTGGCCAGAGAGGCCTAAGGTCTACACCACTGGCCCCGGGGGCCAAGAAAGGAAGTTTGTAGGCAGTCAAGCAGGGGCACAGGGTCCACAGCCCCAGGAATCTCCTATCATCAGAACCTCATATGGCTAGACTAACAAGGCCTGCTTCAAGGATCCCAGTGACCTCTCTGCCACACTTCACCACCGCAGGGCACAGGCAGCAGCTCTGGCATGTGTGGGTGTGAAACTCTGAGTGTGTGGGGGGAAGGGGGAAGGGGGTTTCTCTGTGCCCCTGCTGATTATGGGTGTCTGTGTCCCTGCTCTGTAGTGTGTGTGTATGTGTGTGTCTGTGCCCTGAATGTGTGTCTATCAGAGTCCCAGGTGTTGTGTGTGTGTATATGTGTGGACCCCTGGTATGTATGCCCCTGGTGTGTGCCTGTGCCGCTGAGTATGTGTCTTGTCCCCGATCTGCCCCACCCCTAACCTCTTAAGATTTTTGGCTGTCTCAGCCCCTGGGTGTCAGATGTACATATGTGCTTTGACGGGTCTACGTGTCTGTGCATTCTTCACTCCTGCGTGTGCCCCGCGTGTGGGCATTTACGTGCGCTTCTACCTGCAGGACCGTGTATGTGTGAGAACCAGGAAAAGCTTCTGGTGAGTGTGTGTTGTTCGGGCGTCTCTGCCTGCAGGTGTGTGTGCCTCAGTGACAGTGCGTGGGCGTGTGCCTGGGTGTGAGCCGCGCGGCGGCGTATATTCGAATGACAGTGTGACGCACGCACACTCGTATATGTGTGTGTGTGTGTGTGCGCGCGCGCGCGTGTGCGCTCGCCAGGGTGAGTCTCCCGCCCCCGCCCCTTCCTCTCCCCATTTCTATTCCTCTCTCCTCTCCGGGCGGGCTTGGCTCCGCCGTCCGCATCATCTCCATCCATTATTGAAGAAAGAGCCGCGTCCGCTCCAATCACATCAACACCCCCCGCCCCCCTCAGTTCCGCTCGCCCCGCGGCCCCTCCGGGTGCTGGGGAGTGGGGGAGCCGCAGCGCGGCGGGTGCGCCGGGCAGTAGCGGACTCATGACCCTATGCCCCAAGCTGGGCCAGGCACCGGGACGCCGGGGTCCCGGGCGGAGAGCGCTTTGCATAAACAGATGGCGCAGGCGTCTTTGTCTCGCTGGTTCGCTCGCTGCGCGGCTCCCGGCTCCGCGGCTGTCTGGCTGATGCAATCATGATCATCTCAGAGCCTCGGGACCCGGCGTCCTTAATAGCGGCAGAGGGGGTCAGGGGCCCCGGGGCTCCCGAGCAGATGCTGGGCACTGTGTCTTCCCACCCTGGCGCCCCCTCCACGCCCCACTGCTGCAGAGGGAAGACGGAGCCCGCGCCAAGGTGACGGGCGTGTGGAGGTGACCGGGAAGGGGACCCTGGGCAGTGCCCCGAGGTGTCCCCAGGCTGTCCCGTTGGACTGCTGCAGACCCCCAGGGGCAGCAAGGCAGAGAATAGGAATAGAACCGGGGAATGGGAGGGGGGAGAAAGACAGTGACAGAGAGAGAGGCATTTGTAAAGAGGCACAGCGAGGTAGAGCAATGTAGAGGGAAGGAGAGACGAACGGAGGGAGACACAGAGAAACAGATGCAGGGGGACACAGCCAGGTAAAGAGAGCTGCAGAGGGAGAGACAGAATGAGAAGGAACAGAGAGACAGTGATAGGGTCTGAAGCAGACGCAGAAAAAATGGGCAGCCAGAGACTGGGGCAGGTAGGGTCAGAGGGCAGAGAGCAGTCTCGGGGCGGAGGCGGAGCCCCGGGCATCTGGGGCAGCCCAGCCTGTCGAGAGAAACTGGCCTGAACCTGGGGTGCCCACAGCTGGCGAAGTGGGAGCTTCCGCGTCCCCTCTCCTTCCCTTCACTCGGCCCCACCTCACAACAGAAGAGTGGAAGTTGAGGGACCCACTGCCTTGGCGGTGGGAGTGGCAGGAACGGCTGGCCTGCTGGCCGGACCGACACTCCTGGCACTAATTTACCTGCTCAAAAGCCGCGGGGCACAGGGCCAGCGCGGCCCGATAGGGGGCGCCTGGGGCATCGTCCCCTAAGAGCTTGAGAGCAGCTCCGCCTCCAGGGGGCGCCCGCACCCACGGCCCCGCTGCCAACTTGTTCCGTGGAGTCCAGCTGCTTTTGACGTTCGGCTCCACCAGAGCGCGGATTAGTGTCCTGTACGGGTTAGGGTTCAGAGTCAGATCCCAGCGGGAAACCAGCCCGCCCCTGGCCACGCCTACTCCGCAGCTAATGACCTCTGTCGGCTCGGTCAGCGTGGCCTGAGTCCTTCTGGTGGGAAAATGCGGGGAGGTGGGAAGAAATGGGATGTGGAACCCAAGGAGTTCTGTGTCTCAGCTTGGCCCCAGAGACCACGATCCAGAGATGGGCAGGACCTTAGAAATAGGGTCACCAACAAGGGGTGAGAGACAAGTACCAGCAGCAGGTGAAGGGGCAAGGAGCCCCAGAGAGGCAAGAGCGAAAGCAGTAATGTAATAAGGAACTCCGGCGGAGGCCCAAGGCAGGAGGATCAACGGCGGCTCCAAGGAAAGAAGCGGGTCAGAGGGTCCGGAATGCGCTAGGCCCGGGTCACTGGAACTC
Source organism: Balaenoptera musculus (assembly GCF_009873245.2). Classification (NCBI taxonomy): domain Eukaryota; kingdom Metazoa; phylum Chordata; class Mammalia; order Artiodactyla; family Balaenopteridae; genus Balaenoptera; species Balaenoptera musculus. The sequence continues at coordinate 45,616,728 of NC_045794.1, read as the reverse complement.
ACAAGAAAGGGCACCGGAAGGAAGGAGAGGGCCCAAGAAGCAAAGGGGCGCGGTACAGGGGCCAGACATCCCAATCGGCATCCTGGCGCCCCAGCTGTGCCACAAGAGCCAGATGTGCAGCCCAGCTGTGCGGCCCTCGACCTCGAGCTCCAGGAGTGATTTTTAGTCCCAGAGGCTGGAGGGCTAAGGGGCACAGGTGACAGGACACCTCAGCCTCTGACCCAGCCCTGGAGGTGCGGGTGCTCAGGGAGGGCCGGGCTCTGCGCTGCTCCAGGCTCTGACATCCCGTCAGTCGCCCTCCCCCGTCCCCCCACACACGTAAGCACTGAGTCTCTGTCTCTTTGTTCTCGCCGTGTCTCTGACACTTTATCTCATTATCCGCCGGAGGGAGGCGGAGAGCTCGGGACCCCGCAGCCTAATTACAGCCGCGCTTGTCAGCGCAGGAGGCTGGGGACATATCAGCTCGGGGCGAAAGCAGGAGGGCCCCCAGAAAGGGACTTCTCCCTCTTGGTGCTCTGAGGGGCACAGCGGTGGGTGCACAGCTCGCCCCTGCCTGGGCACCACGGGGCTCTGGAGGGGAGAAGTGAGAGAGCTCTGTAGGATGGGCTGCCAGGGCAGCAGTGGGGGAGGCACGGAGGATGGAGGTTAGTGTGGAGGGGGGAGAGGTGGTTAGGTCTCAGCTCCTGGGTCCCTAGGACCCCAGTTCCCCAAAGACGGTGGCAGTGAGCTTTCCCACCCTGACAACATAGCATACACGCGAGTTCATACACCCCAGTTGGTCGCGTAAAGGGAGGCAATCGCTCTACGACGCTTCTGTCTCTGTCTTTTTCTCTTTTCTCCTTCAACATCTTTTCTATCTTTCCTCGACTGTTTCCTTTACTCCGTTCTCTTTCTCTCCATCACAGCCAGAGACAGAACGTGGCCTCCTTGGATGGCTACACCAGGTAGGCAGGGGAAGGAAGTCTCTCAAGCCCCCAAACTTAACCAACTGACTTATTCTATTCTGAGCCAGGTGTAAGATAATGCCTGGCTTCCCTGGCCTCCAAACACTGTTCCAGGCTAACCACAACACAACTTGGAGAAACCAACTTGAAGAAACCACCCAGGACTAGAGTGGCTGGGGCAGCTTTAGTGCTGTTGGTCTACCTGTCCTCCTCCTCTTCCCACTATACTGTGGAGGGAGACAGAACCAGGGCCCCCAAGACCTGCCAGCTCCTGGGTGGCTCTAGGGGTGTCAGGGAAGCATTACAGATGCCCTCATTCTTTCCTGGCCCCTCCTGGTCCCACCTGTGAACACTCCCACCTGCACTTTGCTGGAGGTCGGTCTGCCTGTCCCATGGTGAGTCCCTCCTCCCACTTCTGGATCCCCCTCAATCAGTCTCTGAGTCAGAGTCTGAGAGGCCTCTCCCTTGGACCAGCGCAAAGCCCAAAGCATGATGATATCCCATGGGCGAGGGTCTGACCCCTTGGAGTGGAGAGTGGATGAGGAGAAATGCCCCTGTTCCCCAACAATTCTCTTCCCAGCCGAGCCTGGAACTGCTGTAGGGAGAGAGATTGGGGGCGGGGTGAGTCTGATGAAGCGGCCGGGCTGGGCCAGGCTGGGCTGGGCTGGGCTGACCCCTCCCCAGAGAGGGGCGGGACCCCAGGAGGAGGAAGGGATCAGGGACGCTGGAGAGGACCAGACACTGGAGAGGCGATATGGCAGGAACCAGCCTCGGAGCCCGCTTCTACCGGCAGATCAAGAGACATCCCGGGGTGAGTTTGGTCCCAGGAGCCATGATTCTACCTTCTAACTCTCTAGCTGCCCTGGCAACCCCCAAATCTCCCAGTACCCTGCCTCTTGCCTAGTTCCCCCAAAGCTCCTAATATTTCTTCAGGGTGCCCTCAATCCATCCCTGCAATATGCCCTCCGTGTCCCTTGAATCCACCTCAGACAGACTCGCAATAGGTTGAGGAAGACTAAGGCAAAAATGTGGTGTGGGAGGCTGCCGGTCCTCCCTCGCGGAAGGGAGGGGGCGCCAGACCCGGGGTGGAGGAGCGGGCGGGCCGAGCAGAAAAGCTTGTAAAGGGCGATTGGGAGGGGGCTGCCCCTGAAAGTTCCCTCTGTCTTCCCGCAGCTCATCCCGATGATCGGCTTCATTGGCCTGGGCATGGGCAGCGCTATGCTCTACTTGCTGCGACTCGCCCTGCGCAGCCCCGACGTCTGGTAAAGGCCGGGCTTGGGACGCAGGAAGGGGTCCTGGGTGGGGCAAGATGAGACAGGGACGCGCAGGCCTCCCAGGAATGGTAGGAATGAGTGGTCCTCGCGGGAATCCCCAGGCAGGTGGCATCTCGGGGATGGAGCCCGCTCCTGACCTGCGAGGCTCCCCGCCTTCGCTCGGGCCCACCAGACAGCTCACTCCTCAGTGGCTGGCGACTCGGCCCGCTTTGGGCTGCGGAACTAGCACCGCTCCCGGCCGCGTTGCCATGGTTACGCCTCTCTGCTGGCCGCCGGTGGCCTTCTGGTACCTCTATCTCGCCGCCCAAGCGCTGGGGGTGTAGCCGGGTGAGCTGCTGCGGGTGCCTTTGGGGCCGGGGCGGCGCGGAGACCGCAAGCCCCGCCAGAGGCGGCGGCAGCGTAGGGTCCTCCAGCACGCAGAAGCACCCACGGCGTTGTCTGAATTCGAGGCACGTCACTACAACCCCAGCGCCTCGGGATTTCTGCCTGATTCCCACCGCTCTGCTCTATGGGGCTAACTTGGGGTGGCAAGGAGCAGGCAGGAGTCCCTGGGCCGGGTTGTCACGTCTATCACCTGGCCCCAGGCTGACAATGCTGACAGCCTTCTTGTCTCACTTGTCAGCACCCGCTAACGTGCCCCTTCCCCTCTCAGTCTCTGGGAAATGCCCCCCACCTCCGCGGAAGAGGGGGCGTGCTGGGGCGGGGGCGCAGACCCTGCTGGTCCCCTGAAGCTCCAGAGTCCTAGCTCCCAGAGAGGAAACCCTAACCCTCCCCCTCCCCCTCCCTCGCCCTCCCTCTCCACAGCTGGGACCGAAAGAACAACCCGGAGCCCTGGAACCGCCTGAGCCCCAATGACCAATACAAGGTAACTCCCAGTGGCTTCAGGGTTGCGCCTCGATCCGCTCATCTCTTGATCCCAGCTGGCACCTCCCACCCCAGCAAAGGGAGGCCTGGGGCACTCGGTGCAATCCCCCTTTTTCTCCTGTAGTTCCTTGCAGTTTCCACTGACTATAAGAAACTGAAGAAAGACCGGCCAGACTTCTAAGCCTGGTTGCAGAGCACGTCGATGTAAACCACCACCAGCCAGCCTACTCATTTCTTCCACTCTCCACCGTCAACCCCAGGGCACCACTCTAGCCACCCTGTCCAGCTCCTGCTTACACAGGCCAGTTCCCATGAGGAGGCAGGCAGCTCCACCCCCACCCTCTTCCTTTGCTCCCAGCAGCGGAAGCACCTCTGACCCTCAGCTTCAGTCCCACGAGGGGGAGGGGGAGGGGGAGTTAGGTGGGCAGGCAGTAGCCTGGGCAACCCAAAAGGCCATGCCAGTCCCCCTGCCCCGCGGGCCTCACAGGGCGTGGTGCACACTACGTGTGGAGCGTGGCCTACGTGAGAGCCAAGACCAAGCAGAGGCCTGAGTGCCAAGTGACGTGGCGGGCCCCACGTTAGCCCAGGCTCTGGGCACCAGCCCAGGGGCGGTGCTTTGGCTCGACTGGGCTCGGCCAGGCTCGTCACTGACAGCCCAGCCAGCTTGGGATGAGGCACCTACACCCAAGGAGGTGAAGCTTGCTCCTCCCAGTGCCCAAGCCCCCTGCTTCCCGTGCCAATGGGCACCCCCTCCCACCTCACACCTGGGCCTCCCCCTGCCTTCCCCACCCCTCCCCTGCTCCTCTCCGTCCCCTGGGATCAAACAGAAGCAGCCGTGGGCAAAATACAATTTCATTTAACAAATTGAATTTGCTGCGCCTGCTAATCACGTCTGGTGTCGGCTCTGATCAGAGGGAGAGGAGACTGCAGCCCCAGGGGTCCTTGTGGTAGTGGTGGGAGGGAAGGGAGGCATGCTGAGGGAGACAAATCACCACCTGGCCCGGGGACCCCTCCCACAGTAACAGAAGCTCAGGGTAGGTCAGCATTTTATTAGATAAAAATGAAAGAAGGGTGCCTACCCACTCCTTCCTCTGGCTCACAAGGGGAACTCCCCCCTCCCCAAGAGAGGGCAGGGAGTCTATAACACTGAGATAATGAGAGAGGTTAGAGCAGAAAGCCCCAAGCCTCTTCCTTCTAAGTCTTGTTACAAGAAGAAACCTCCTCAGCTACAAATCCTGGGAAGGGGAACTATACCCGCCTTTTCCCCTAAGTGGGCGGCCTTCCCCTCCTCCAGCAAAAAATTGGAAGATAGGCAGTTACCCCCCCCCCCTAATTTGTCCAGGTGGGGGAAGAGGAATAAACGTCAGTCTGTGCGCTTCATTTCTTAGGTGCCTTCAGTGCTCATCAAAACCAGGCATGGGGAAGGCCTTGGCAAACTGCTCCACCCGTTGCCTGAGGTCAGCCAGCCGATGACTTGTTTCTGGGTCTTTGAGCAGGAAGGATTTGAAATCCTGGAGTCTGGCTAGAGATGGGGGAGAAAAAAAAAGTGGTCAGAGCTCTGGGGAAGGCCATCCGATCAGTTGAAGGAGGGGGGAGACAGTGAATGTAAACTGGGTGGGGGCAGGGGAGGTCTTGCCCACTCACCAGTCTTGCTCTTCACCTCCAAGCCGATGTTGACGCCTTCATCTATAAAGCCCACAACTTTCCGGAAGTCATCCTCACGGAACTGTCGAGAAGTCAAGGCTGGGGCCCCTGGGAGAGAGGCAGGAGAGGATTAGCATGGCCAAAGCCCACCTGGCAGCCACCCTTCCCTCCTGGAACCCAGGTCTCACCCAGCCGCAGGCCCCCAGGTGTGATGGCACTTCGATCTCCAGGACAGGTGTTCTTGTTGGCTGTGATGGATACGAGTTCCAACACCCGTTCAGCTCGAGCTCCATCCAGGCCCTTGGGCCGCAGGTCTACCAGCACTAGGTGGTTGTCAGTGCCACCTGAGGGGGGACAGTAAGCAGGAAGTACTGAGTCCTGGGCCTCTGCCTGAGGGTACAGAGGCTTTCACCTACCCCCTGGCTCACCAGACACCAGCGAGTAGCCTCGCTCTAGCAGGGCATCAGCCATGGCCCGAGCGTTCTTCAGAACCTGCAGGGAGTACTCCCGGAACATGGGGGTGCAGGCCTGGAGATGAGACAGCAGCACTGCCACCTTAAGCCCTGCCCCTTCTGCCCCTCCACCCCCAGCATAGTGTGACCCCATCCCAACCCCCTCCCATCCTGTCACCTCCCTTCCATCAGCTCCAACTTCAGTTGGCAAGGTGCAGGGTCTGAACCTGTAGGCCATGCCCCACCCACCCCACAAGAGTAGGCTCCCCAACCTGCTTTAGGGCTACAGCCACCGCAGCAATGGCATGGTTGTGGGGGCCCCCCTGCAGGGACGGGAACACAGCAAAGTTGATTCGGTCCTCAAACGTGTAAGGGATCTCCCGGCCCGTCTTGGGGTCCACAGCCCGCACCCCCTTCCGGTAGAAGATGAGTCCTGACCTGTGCAGGAGGTAGGCGGTCAGAAGCTAAGCCGAAAAGAAAGGGCAAGGGGGTGGGGAGAACAGAGGAAGCTGGCTGGCCCAGCCCCGCAGGCTCTCAGAGTCCAGCACAGTTGTGCTCAGTGTGCTAGACTCCAGGGGCTGAGGGGAGCAGCCCTCACCTCCACCCCCAAACCCCCTGTCGGGGAACTGCCTCCACGGGCAAGAGAAGGAGAACTGTCATAGACAGGGCTTCTGGTGGGAATGAATTCCTCAGATCCAGCCCAACGACGCCCCGGGAGTGAAGGCAGTGAGAGGCAAGGCCTGACCTGGCCCCTCGAAGGGTCTTGTGAGCGGTGGTGGTGACAACATCCGCATGCTTGAAAGGTGAGGGGATCACCTTGGCAGCCACCAGGCCACTGATGTGGGCCATGTCCGCCAGCAGGTGTGCCTTGACCTCATCACACACCTGGGCAGGTACAGAGACAGGCCTCAGCCTGGGGAGGGCCCAGACAGGCCTGCCCAAGGCTGCCCCTCCTCCAAAATCTCCCCACCAGCCCTTAGGGAGGGGCGGGTACTCCAGCCCTCCACTCACATCTCTCATGCGGGCGTAGTCGATGAGGCGAGCATAGGCACTGGTACCAGCTATGATGAGTCGAGGTCGGAAGAGCCGAGCAGTGAGTGCCAGCTGGTCATAGTCAATGAGGCCGGTTTTAGGCTGGACAGACAGACAAAAAGCTAAAGCCCTAAGAAGAAAGCAGGGCAGCTCCTCACAGCTCCCTCCCCACACCCTGGAGCACTCACATTCAGCTTATAGGGCATAGACTCGAAGAAGATGGATGTAGCTGAGACCCGCTTGACATCAGACATGTAGCCGTGAGTGAGACTGGGAGGGGAGGAGAGGAAGTAGGCAGGTTCAGAGTGGAATAACTCTCAGACTTAGCCACTCCCTTCCTGCCCAACCCCAAAGGCCGGGGTCTCTGGAACACTGCTCCTAGCAGGCACCACCCTCATGGCTCTGGGCACCGCTTTCTGGGGTCTTATCTTCCTCATTCACTGGAACTTGCAGGACTGGGAGAGCCCTGTTTCATCCGCATGGAACACAGTAGGTGTTCAACAAATTACTCTTCTCCCACGCCCATACTGCCCACAAGCCCATCACCCACCCCATCTATACTCACTGGCCCCCATCGGGCAGGTCCAGCCCCATGATTCGGTCATGAGGCTGCAGAAGGGCTGTGTAGGCAGCCAGGTTGGCTGGGGACCCCGAGTAGGGCTGGACATTGACTCCCCACTGAGCAGGATCCAGGTCAAAGGCCTCCAAGGCCCGGCGCTGACACAGCAGCTCGATTTCATCCACTACCTCTGCTCCTCCATAGTACCTGCAATGGGAGGGGAGTAGATCAGGGCACAGAGAAAGGGTTCCACCATCCCCCTGGACCAGCAGCAAAGGACTGGGAAGGCCACTTCTCTATACACACTGGGAGGGTACAGGCAGGTGTCCCCCACTGGGATCACCATCCCTGAGGCTGTCCTCCAGCCTTCTGGTGCCTAGCCCTCACCTCTTGCCAGGATAACCCTCCGAGTACTTGTTGTTCAGACAGGACCCCAAGGCCTCCAGCGCAGCTCGGCTGCAGAAGTTCTGGGGTGGGGGAGGGGGCAATGTCAGAAGGTATTGAGCCCCCTTCCCTGGATCCCACAGCCCCATCCTGCCAGAGGCCCAGGCTGCAGGGAGGAGCCGGGTTCTACAGAAAGCTCTGTTCATTCAGGATTCCGTGCCAGGCCTGGGGCAGGGCCAGAGCAGCATCCTCAGAAACCCAGCTGCTGTGATAGGTGTCTCCAGCAAGGCCACCTGTCCAGTTGAACCTGTGCTTCCAAGCTTCTCTTTCCTCTTGGGATGGAAGAGGGACCAGACTAAACTATAGGAGCCCCGGGAGGCTCTGGAAGCTTTCTAATGCCCCATCCCATAAGCCAGACTGGCCCTGCCTTTGCTTCAGAGGTCAGTAAGAAGAGAGGAAGATGAGGTCCAGCAGGAAGGCCCTGAGTCTGAAAGGGAGAGCTGGAGAAATAGCAGGAAGATGACCTGTTACTTGCAGCACCCACGGTGGCCTAAGCCCTGGCCCCTCTCCCAGGCCCCACCTCTGAAGCAATGAGCTCCAGGCCACGACACTGCCTGTCCTTCTCTCTCCGTAGCAGCTCCCACATCTCAGGGTCACTGTCCGATAGACTCTCCTGGCCTGACCAGCCCTTGGTTGCTTCTCCAGTCTGGGTCTGGGCTGCCTCGCTGTGCTGGCACCGTATGGCCATCCTGACCAGCTGACCACATCTCCGCAGAGGCTGGGGGAGGAAAAGACAGGGTCAAAGAAAAAGTGCCCAGACAAAAACAGTCAACAACCCTCAGCCATGCTTATCAGGCCCTCAGGCTCCATATCCAGCAGCCAGTTGTCTCATCGGTCTGTTCCAGTTCTCACCACTTCCACCTCCACCTTCAAAAGCCAGTTCTAGAGCCAAGGTTGAGATCAATGTCCAGGGGGTGGTTCTGATTCGGTCCATTCACCTCACCTCAGACTCTCCCTCCACCTCTGTCCTTGAACCACTCTGCAAAGCCTCGGGCAAAGTCTGTCCTCTAGAAGCCTATGTCTCTGGAACTCAGGGACAGTCCCCACCCACAGAAACGCATGGTCTTCCTGCAGAGCCTTCACAAAGTGATACCCCAGTCAGGGTGGGAGGCAACCAAACTGGCAAGAGTTAGGGCAACGAGCTGTACAGGTGGTTTCCAGAGCAACGGAAGTGGCAGGGTAGACCTTCAGCAGCCCCTGGGGAAGAGGTGTGTGTACGGGGTTGGGGGTGGACTGCTGGCAGGGAAGCCAAAACCCACATCTTGTCTTTTGTGCTCCCACTCTTTCCACCTCCTTCCAGCCCACAGAGCTGTGGGACCCCTGATACAAGCAAGGGTGACCAGCTGCATCATTTGCATGGCTCAGAGCTCGCAGGAAAGACTTAGCTCGCCGGTCCAGGCCAGGAACCCCGCTCGCTGGCCAGCACAGGGTCCACAGTTCTCTTCCCTAATGCCACGTCAAATGGGCGGTCACAAGGCCTTGGGGCATCTGGTTACCGGAATGGAGAGGGACCCCAATCACCCCGCGTGCACCGGGGGTCTCAGGGACCCCCTAGTTGCCCATTCTCTCTCCCCTCCCGCTCTCCCCTCCGGAGGACCCAGACACGTGCGTTTAAAAGCCAAGAGAACCCCAAGTTTGTGAATAGTTAACTAGGATAGGAGGGGAGCTTACTTCCTACTAGTCACCCAGCCTCCGGAGCCCCATTCTTACCCGAGTCGCCCAGAGCAAAGAGAAGGGCAACATCGCAACCGGAGATGAAGGTCGCAGGAGTTCCAGGCACCAACTCCGTCCGGGAAAAACGAGGGGTTGGAAGAAGACTGATCGGAGAGCGCATGCGCGAAAAGAGCTGCCGGGAAGCCACAGAATTAGGGCGGGGTCTATGCATGCGTAAGGTGGACGCTTTATGGTCTTTTGGGAATTGTAGTTTTTTTCCCCTCTTTTTCACTTTCATTTCCCGTCTGTAGCCCCAGGGTCAGAAGCTTTTGCCTGAAAGAAAAGAGATCCAGTGCCGCCCCATCTCCTCGTTGTCCTGAAGCTCTTCAAGGTTTTCTTTCTTTTTCTTTTTTTTTCCTGTCTGTTGTCCAGACAGCAACAATTTATTGGGTGTCTACTGAGTGAACCTAGCATTATTAGGCTCTCTGGGAAATACAAAGAGTCCTATACAAGCTGAAGAACCCTGTTGCACTGGAAAGCACCCTGGTTTGGAAGAGTGAGAGACCCAAGTTCAAGTTCCAGCTCTGGGACTAACTAGCAAATTAACCTATTTGAGCCGCATTTTCCTCACTTATAAATCAATAATAAAACAACATGTAGGAATTAAATGAGGCTGTATGTAAACATGCTCTTGGATGGATCATCCCCCCCCTCATCCTCACAAACCTGCCTCCTCCGTGGCCATCTCCTCTTTCCCTGGGACATCCGGGAGCTGACTGAGGTGCTCCCTCCTTTCCTTGCACTTGCTGAATTTTGTTACCAATTCATTCTTGCTGCTCCAGCAATCACGGAGCTCTCTTTGTATCCTAGGGCTATAGATCCTTGGAGCTGGAAGGGATCTTCCTTGTAGCCTGACTTCATCAGGACTCATCCTTTAGGGGAGGGACTCATCGATCCCTCCAGGAGCAGGTTCCCAAACCTGGACATCAGAATTGGCTGGGAAATGTGATATAAACATATGAGTGGGGAGCCTTTCCTCAGAGGTTCTAATTCAATGGATCTTAAAGAGTGGGCATTTGCCCACTCACGCTGAAACACAACAAAACCTCTCCTTAGTGATTCTAATAAGCAGTGAATTTGAGAACCACTGCCTTACAACATTACAATTCATTCATTCATTCAGCAGACACATTGAGCCCCTTCACCATGCTAGGCATGCCATAGCTGTGGAAATATCAGAATAGATCACTGACTGCCGGTCCATAAAGAGGTGAACAACAAATGCAATTACAGGCAGAGGCACCTTACTCTGCTCCCAGATGTCCAGATGTCCTAAGAGCAAGGGGAGGAGGAGAGGATGGCGATGGAGGAGATAGGTTTGTGAGTCAAAGAGGGGGAGGACAATCCATCACAAAGCCTATTCACTTGCAAAGTCTCATTTAATCTCCAGAACAGGCTATTTTATTATTGCTTTACAAGTGAGGAAACTGAGGCCCAGATGGGCTAACTTGCTAATTCCAGCCATTCCCACTTGGTTCTCATATCAGGCCTCAGAAGTCCCCCATTAGTTAGCTCTAACCTCCTTCCCTCCCACTCTAGCCTCAGGTGCTTTCAGGTTTTTCCAGTAATAAGCTTGGTGTTGGGAGTCTGCTGGGTTCCTCTCCTTCTTATAATCTCTGACCCAGAGCCACTTCCCACCTTCCTCTTCCTTTCAGTTGATCCTGTTATCCATCCATCCATCACCTATTTATTTTCCCCATACTGACTTTTCACTCCCAGGTGTGTCTGGGTGAGACTCACCTCCGACTCAGTTTCCCGCTGGAGCCAGTGGGCAATCCTCTGGAGAACACTGCTCTCTTCCGGTTTTACCTTGACCCAGGACTCAAGGCGAAGGAAGGCTGAAGACGAGGTGTCGTTCCGTGCCTCAGCTAGTCTGTACCTCCTCCCTCGCCCCAATCAGGGGTCCCGAGGGGAGGCGGCGGGGGGCGGGGAGCTGAGCTTGAGAACTGCTAATGAAGCCGCAGCCAATTAACGCCCGGGCCAGGGCTGGGGGCGGATAAAATTAGCAGCTGTGTCGACAGGAGTGAGCTGGAGGCGGGGGGTGGGGAGGGTGGGCAGCTGGCTGAAGGGGCCCTTGTTTGCGTTTGCAGACGGCAAGCAGCAGCGACGCTGCTGGGTTCTCCAAACTCGCGCTCGTCCCTTCCCCCACCCCCTCGTCTCAGGCCTCCCTGCCTCTCTCCCTCCCTCCCCCAACCGTCTGCAAACTCAGCGCCCACGGAATTAGGAAGGAAAAGGAAGATCGATGACTCCAGATGCCGAAAACACCGTTTCCCCTCCCCCCGCCCCACCTGCCGCCTCCCGCCAGCCCCGCGGAGCTTAGCAGGTTGTCAGCGCTCTGCCTACGCTGTCCCTACATCTCCATCCCATTCAAGGCCTTATACCTCCTCCCCCAAAGTAGCCCGCTGGTGGTCCGCTGTCAGGTCTAATCCCCATCCTATTTTCGGCAGCTTCACTTCGCCCACCTCTGGGAGGAAAATTCCCACCTCAGGCAGGGCTCCAACCCCAAGGGTCGTCCTCATCTGTATCTGATCTGGTCTTGGATGACCTCCAAGGTGCTAGCTCCGTCAATATTTGCCTCAGTTTCCCCACGAGCCGCCGAGGAAGGAGGCCCTGGCCAGGTCTCTGCCAGACATAAACCCACACCACCACCACCACCCCCTTCCCTACAAAGGTCTCACACAGACGCGTATTGGATTTCACTTTATTTTGTTCCCTTTCCCGTCTGTTTTTGTGTAGGAAAAAAAAAAAAATCACCGAGAGGAAGCAGCCGGAAAGCTGGAGCAGGATGGCAAGGACCGGAGGGAGGCGGGCGGAGGGCAGGGGCCGGGTCGATCGCCTATGCCCAGGAGTTCCGCTTCCGCTACCTTAATTATTGGGGTTTCGGGGAAAGGGGGACAGGCATACGGCAAGCAGAAGGGGATGGGAATAGGCCACGGTTTATAGGCCTTTATGGTATTTACGTGGGTACAGGGTGGAGGACAAGTGCCTGGGGATAAGTCAGGGTGGAATGAGGGTGCCAGGCCAGGCGTTATTAAAGCTGCGGGCAAAGGGAGTATCCAGCCCAGCGCCAGGGGCGTAAAGAGGACCCAGTGTGGACGCAGGAGACGCTGGGACCGCCTCCAAGCCCCGCCTATTCTGGGGCTGCGCTCTTGCTCCTCCACTCTGGGCTGTAGCCAAGGGGGCTACCCCCAGCCTCGTGGGCACTCCCAATAAGGAAAAGGGGACCCACGCCGACTGATGGTCCCCCGGAGGGCTGTTCCTCTCCGCCCCAGAGTGGAAAGGGTGGACGCGGCCACAGGAGCTGCGGGGTACGGGGAGAGGTCCCACTTAGGGAGTCCGGGATTTCGCGGGAAGCTCACGGCCCGGGCGGGGGCGGGGCGCACTATCCAAAGTAGGGGTGCTCGCTCTGGAAGTTATAGTCTGGGCACACCTTCTGCACCAGTTTGTAGTCAAAGCTGAGGAAGGAGACGAAAATGCAGATGACTTTGAAGGGCTTGGCACAGAGCCAGGCGGCCTGGCTCTGCGTATGCTCGGTGAAGCACACCTGCGATGGGTCGTACAGGCACGGGCGGTGCTTGCGAGCGCGGTTCGTCTTCTCATACTCCACGTGGCAGTTGAAAGCGCGTGACTCTTTGGTCCCGGGCACTCCCAGCGCGCCCCCAAGCGGACCCGCCAGGGCGCCCCCGAGGGTGCCCCCTAGCCCCGACCCCGCGGCCGCTAGCCCCAGCGGGGGCCGCAGCCCAGGGAGCACCCCCTCCAGGGCCAGCGTAGACTGTAGAGGGTGGGGGGCGGGCCCCGGCAGCCAGACGCCCCCAAACTCGACACGCTTGGAGGGCGGCACGATACTGACGCTGAGGTTGCCCAGGCTGGACGAGTTGTGGCGGAAGTACACGCTGAAGGTACCGTTCACATGGTCAACTATCTTACCCGTCACCAGCAGCGAGAACTTGAGAGTGTGCACCCGGAAGTAGAAGTCCCCCCAGCCGAAGACCTTTTTGGCGCGGGCCGCTTTGATAGACGGCTTTCTCTTGGTGCGCTGCGCGGGGGCCCCCGCCGCCCCAGCCCGGGCCAGTGCCCGGGTGTGGTTAGCCGGCCAGGCCCAGCTCCAGGCACGGGTGGTGCCCAGGCCGTCGGAGGACCTCGGCGGTGCCGGGAGCCGATGGCCAGGGGCTCCTCCTCCGGCCGTGGCCGGGCGCAGCTCCAGGTACTGCGGCCTTCCGGACTCTGGTATCTGGGCACTGACGGCCTGTGGACGAAGAAAGAGGAAAAGAGAGACGCTGGGATTGTCTGGGGCCACCCGCCAGGGCCACGCCGGTCCCTCTCCACAGCCGCTAGGAAACCAAATGGAATCGGGCCTCCCGGAGCAGTTGCTCAGGGAGTGCGCATTTGAGTGGGCCTGCAGCCCTTTCAAGCTGTGTGGTCTCGCCTCAATTTCTACATCTGTGAAATGACACTGAGAATCCTTGTGTTCTCGGAACTCTGATGAGGGCTGAGAAAGCCAAAAAGGCCAAAGCCAACGTGGGTTTGAATAGGGAGTGGAGCTGTGGACTCGGGCTTGGCTGGGAGTAATGGGCCAGGGAGAAGCTGGACTCCAGCAAAGGGAGGCCATGACCACTGTCAATGTCCAGCATCAAGAAAGAGTGAGACCTCCCAACACTTTTGCCAAGACCAGAGCCCTCACCCGGGCCTCAGCCTCTACTGCCTTGTGTGGAGAAACAAGGGAAACCAATAGAGCTGCGGAGAGCAGTGAAGAGTCTGGACGCTGTGGGTTGAGGCTTGGGAGCTACGTGGGCACCCCTCTCTGCCTCCAGCACTCCTGCTGTGGGGGAGGCCGCCTGGTGGTCTCCCTGGGCTGGGAGGGTGCTGGAAGACCACCCCCTGCCTGCCCCCACTCGTCTCCGTGTGTCTCAGGTGGCCACCGATCTGGGAGACAGCACGGGGGAGTACAAGATGGATCCATAGGCGAGAGCTGCCCGGGCAGGCCCGGGCCATCAATTATCTGGGGCGGAGCGGGGGTGTGTGTGTGGGTGTGTGGGGTGGTGGCCGGGAGTGAAGGAGACGCGAGCGAGCGGGAGGAAGAAATATGGAGATGCTGCTCCAGCGAGGAGAGGGAGAGGAGCCGTGCGTGTCAGAGTGTGTCAGACTGTGCTAGCTTTGGCCATTCAGTGTGGCCCTTACTGCGTGTGGGTTTGGCTTGGGGGGCAGGGAGTACTGCGTGTGTCAGTCTGGGGTGGTTGTATTTCTGTTGGCCTGAGAGGGTTGTACGTATGTGTCTGCCTGCCTGGAGTGATGATTCTGTGTGTGTGTGTGTGTGTGTGTGTATCTGTATGCCCTTGTGTATCAGTCTGAGGAGGCTGTGTCATGTGTGTCTGCCTGCTTGTGGCGGCTGAACGTCTGTTGTATCAGTCTGTGATGGCTATGTATAGGTGTCCAGGTTGCATATGTGCTTGGGTTGGCTGTGTCTGTCTGTCTGTGTGTGTTGATCTGAGTGAGGCTGTGTTTCAGTTTGTGGTAGTTGCATCTGTGTGGCTGGTGTAGTTGTATGCCTGGACTGGCTGTATATCTAAGGGTGGCTGTGTGTGATTCACTGAGGGTGTCACTTTCCCTGTGTGAGCTCCTATCATCCCCTGTCCATGTGTCAAGCTCTTTCTCAAGGGTGTGTGTCAGTGTATCCACAATGATATAACAACTGTGGTCTCATTATGTTCCCCTGGGGGGTGCATATGTGTGAGTTGTATATGAATGGTCTGGGGAGGGAGGGGGGTCCCACACTGGCCTGCAGGATGAGTTTTGGGTAGGTAAAGAGGCCAGGCAGCATGGGTGTCCCCCTCTGTTTGCATACACCATGTGTCCACAGGGGACAGGAATGGCAGAGTCAAGCTGCTGGGCTAGAATCTCCACCGCCTGGTCCCCATTCCCACAGCTCTGCGATCCTGGGTTATTAATGCCGCCGCCACCCGCTCGTCATACATATTTATCGCCCCCCTCATTCCTCCTCCCGTCCATCTCTCCTCCCAGCTCAGGTGAGGGGGGCGGGAGCGTCAAGAGTGATTGACTCAGACTGACAAGCTCGAGCTGGCAACGAACACCAGGAGGGTGGGCCTGAGAGGGGCTGAGGGGAAGGGGTCCAGGGCCACGGGGGAGGGGGAAAGGGCCTTCCAGGAGGAGGGAGCAAGGCCCCAGGAGGTGGGCTTAGAGAGAGCAGGGCCTGAGCCCCGGAGGAGGGAGCGTGTGAAGCTTCCAGGGGAAGTCGAAGAATGGTTGGGGGCTAGTCATTTGAACTCTGACACCTAATCTCCTCACCCCTCTGGGCCCAATCACTAGCTCTTTCCGGGGCATCCATCGGTCCCCAAGCCTGCCATTATGACCCCGAATGCCTCTGAGCTATCCCCTCCCAGCACACCCCAGCAGCACCAGACATCCTGCACCCAGTGCAGGACCTGTCAACTGCTTCAGTCCAGCGACTCCTCCCAGGCAGGGGCTGGGAGAGGCAAGTAGGTTTGGCTGGGCTGTGAGGGGTGCCAGGTGTCCCCCCACTGTGATCCCAGACAAATTGCTGCCTGCACTTCTCTGATCCTGGCAAATCCCTGGGCTTTGGGCGCCCGCGCCCCCCACCCGCTGCTGCAGACAGCCAAGATAAAAGGGAAGAGTTGCGGGGCTGGGGCGGTGGGCGGCCGAAGCCACCCTGTGTGGAGAGCTCAGTCAGGGAGGGGCGAGAGTCTTCGAGGAAACGAGCCGAGAAATGGGAACATGGAATCAAATCAAATCAAATCCTCCCTCTGGCTTCCTTGCCCGCACGCTCGCTCTCCCTCTCTTGCTCTCCCTCTCCCTCTCACTGTTTTTCCATCTCTCTCTCTCTCCCTCTCTCAGTCTCTTTTTGTCTCTGTCTCTTCCTCACTCTGTCTCTAATTTTCTCCTTCTGTGATTCTGTTTTTCTCTCTGTTTCTGTCTGTTTAACTGTGGTTCTTTCCCTCTATCCTTCAGATTGTCTGTCTCCAACCGTGGGTGGGGATGGGAGGGAGGGGAAAGCAAGGTGATAAGGGAGTCCCTCTTTGCCTAGAATCCATGGTGCTCTCCCTCCCCCTCTACGAATGAGAGTGGGAGCAGGGTGTTGTCTGAGGAAGGGTCCCCCTCACTTCAGAGCTGGTTTAATTAAGATAATTGGGCGCAGTGACATTTGCGGAGGGGAGAAGCTAGTCCGGTTGTCGGCTTAGGGGGGGCAGGAGGGAGTGGGAGGGTGAGGATGGGGGTGTGCTTCACCAGACGCCTCCGGGCCCTGGCGGGGCGGGAGCCGAGCCAGGAGTGCTTTGCCCCCAAGGCAGCAAGCCCACGCATTGGAGAGGAGTTGAGGCTGCCTTTTGCTGCTGAACAAACTCCACTGGGGTGGGGGGGCTCTTTTGGGACGGGACCGCTGGGAATGCGGGAGGATCAGGCTGTCGGCCCCCCAGCCGCATTGCAGGGCACACCTCCTCCAGGCCTCCAGGCCTCCAGACCTGTCGGTGGCTTCTCTCCTGCTGTGTGGGTCAGGCGGGGTGGCTCAGGATTCTGACTGGGGGAGGGGATGGCACCCTGTGGTTGGGGAGGAGGAGTGCTCCAGGCCTGGGTTGGGGAAGGAGAGGGAATAGCGTACTGAACCCTTGCACCTAGAAAGAGGTGCGGGCACCGCAGTCAGGGCGGGTGAAATAGCCAGGGTCTGGCTGGGAACCAGGGATAGAGATGGGGGTGAGGACAGAAGTGGGGTGGACTGGACAGGCTGGGGTGAAGACTGGGACAGAGATGGAGGGGGACTGGGCAGGCACAGGTATATCGTGCAGAGATAAGGATGGAACAAGGACAGGCATTGGAACAGGGATGAAGAGGAGATCAGAAGCGGTGGACAGGCATTGGGCAGAGACTAGGATGCAGATGGGATAGGGGCCAGGAGAATGAAGGTGGGGGAACAGAACAAGGTGGGAACTAAAATGGGGATGGAGGAAGACAGGGATGGTGGATGAGGGATGGGCATTGGGGAAGAATGAGAGTGGGATAGGGACTGGGAGATGGGGATGGGGACCAGATGGGGGTGGGAAGAGAAATGGGGGATGGGAAATGGTTATTGGGCAGAAACAGGGATACTGAGGGATGCAGAGACCCAGGGGATGGGGTTGGGGATGGGGAATGTGAATGGGGACTAGAATGGGAAATGGGGGACAAGGAAGGAGATAAGAGACAGGGACAGGGAGACAGGAGCTGAGGACAGGTATGGGAGACAAGTCAGAGGAAAAGGCAGAAGACCGGCAGGATCAGGCTATGGGAGGGGGCCAGGCAGGTGGAGGCGAAGATACCTCCTTCCAGACCCTACTATAGCTATAGCGTGAGGGGGCGGGGATCGCCGGTGGGGCGGGCTCTGCCCTTGGGCAGGGCGCCCCCTCCCCCTCAGCCCCGCCTGCCCGCCTGCTCGTGGCCTGCAGCGCAAGGCTCACCGTTATCTGAATTTTGATTTTATTTTATTTTATTTTATTTCCCGGCTTCCCAGAGCCGGCGCAGTCCCCCCGGGAACAGCCGCCCCCCGCCCCCCGCCCTGCGTCTCACTTTATTATTGCAATAAATGTGCCTATAAAGGCGCGGGCTCCGGGGCGCGGTGTGGGGGGGAGTGGGAGCCGCGGAGCTGGGATGTAATTTCCCGAAGCCGGAGCCGGAGGGGGAGTGGGCGGGGTGGAGGTGGAGGAGGGGTAGGCGAGGGAGAGGGGGAGACTCGCCAATTTCCAGAGCTCAAGGCAGCGCTCCCTGCTCCCCATCCCCGCCCCGCAGCTCGTCCCCACCCCAAGCCCCGCGACTCCCCACTGCGCCCAGCCACCCTTGAGCCCTGGGACCCCACCCCCATGACCGACCCTGCCCTCTCTCTGTTACCCTGTCCCCTGTCCTGGCCCCCGCCCATGTGGAGTTCCAGGGCTCGGTCCAAAGTTCCGCATCTCCTCGACGATGACTTCATCTCTGACCCCCCGGATGCCCCCTCCACTTACCTGGTCTCTCTGAACGTTTATCTCGCCCCTTCCCAAAGACCCTGTCTCTGACCCCAGTGACCCTTCTTTACCTTGTTTCTGTCCCCCAAGTACCTCACCTCTTCCCCAGCCACCCTGTCCTGGACCTCCAGCTCCTCCCCCACCCCAAACCTAAGACCATTTAAATTCTTCTTTCCGCGGGTGCCCCTCCCATACTCGCAGGCCCTGGCCCAAGGGAGCTATCACAGCGCCCACCTCGCCTGTGTCCCTGGCCCAGCTGCGGCCCCTGATTACCCCCAAATCCCTGCGGACAGCTCTGGGCCCTGGCCCAGGCTGCACGTGCCTAAGTGGCCCAGCCAGAGATTAGCTGGGGGGCTAGAGGGGAATAGGGAGGCAGGAGGGGGTGGCTAGATGCAGGGCTGGGGCCAGCCGGTGCTGAGAGACTCAATTCAGCCTAATCCTTCCCTGAGGCATGATAGAGCTGGAAGGTCCCACAGGGCCCCGCCCCTGCCCTCCCCCAGCTAATTAGTAATTAGTGATTAGTGATTAGTGACTATTGATCGCCTGCTGCTTCTCCCAGTAGGCGGCTGCTTTGGCAAGGGGTGGGGAAGACCAGAGACAGAGAGAGGACTCAAAGACAGTGTTAGAAAGATCCTGAAGGAGGCCTGGGCCAGAGCCCCAGGGGCAGTGGAAGCCAGGAGTCGCAGGCCCTGAAAGGAGACCGGGAGCCTGGAGCAAGGAGGAAGGAGGGAGAGAGCTCCTGAAGGAGGGGCAAGTGAGCGCGTCATGGGAGAAGGCAGGGTTGTTAATGTTGGACAATTAGGGTTTCCCTGTAAACTGTGCCCCACCAGCCTCTTACCCAGTGTCAACCCAGTGCCAGCTCTGGTGCTGAGATAGCCCTGAGCGCGCACACACACACACACACACACAAGCCACACTCAGATACGTAAACACATCCTGAGGCTCACACTCAAACGCACTCAAAATGACAAGAAAGCAGATACACACTCACAAGCCTCGGAGACTCACATACAGACAACACATGCACCCCAACACACATATATCCACCAGAGACACACCTCGGGGTAAACACATGAGCACACCCCATACTCACGAGTGCACACAAGCGCACACAGATAGGTACTCAGACACACTCTTTCCTACACACACTCCCTCATGCAGTTATACATATTCACACACCCACGGTCTGTATGTACACGTAAACACAGCTTCTCACATGCACACAAGCTGGACTAAATGGTAGATACACTCTCCCCCACGGACTCCAACACGGAGGCCCACAGCGGCAGCTCTAGCACACTCAGATACATCCCCATCGCTCACATCCTCGCGCTTACTCTCCCTCAAGTCTTCACCAGATGTTTCATTCCCCTTCAGGGGGCAAAGGAAATTAAACCAGATAGGTCCACAGGGGAGTTTATTTGATGGGGAGAGGGGAGAGGAGAGTGGGGAGGAACTAGAAAGGAGGGGCAGGGGAGTACCATCCATCCCCACCACCTCTCCTCCGGGGCCTTCACACCTGGGTGGGTTGTGGGACACAGACCCCCTCCCACAGGGCTCTATGGGCAGAGCTAGGCAGCAGGTCCAAAAGAAGCTCCTGCCAGTGGAAGCAGTTTTTGTGGAGGGGGCTCCTCTGCCCACCTTCCAGCTCCTCAAGGTCACCAGGCGGGTTTGGGAGAATCAGGGAGCTCCATCGCCAGCTTCACTAGGGCAGCCCCTGCCCTGCTGGAGCTGCTGAGTGCGACCTGGCTGAGCAGGTGGGGGTCCAGGTGTGTGGGGAGAACTACACCCCTTCCAGATTCTGCAGGGTCTGGGAGTTGGGGTGCAGGGAGTAGGGGTTTAGGGAGCCACCTGTCTGCCCCAAACTGGGTAGGTCACACTTAGGGTAGGAAACAGTAAAGTCAGAGACAGGGGAGCTGATGGAAGAAGATAGGGGTCCTGGGCCTAGGCCCCCATCATGGGACTCACGGCAGGGCACAGATGGCTGCACTGTGAAGCAGGCACACTTGCACTCACCCCTTCAGAGCCAACACCACACGCCACACCAGCAGACACGCACCCTGGACCCCAGCACTAGACACCCAAGCCTGGCTGCCCCAGACACAGGCACGCACACAGGTGCACACGCTGACCCCCGCACTCTACACCAGCACACACGAGCGCGCCGTGTACACAAATCGAAGCCTGCAAGTCGGGAGGGAGGCAGATCAAGTCGGGGCCCCTTTAGCCTCTGTCTTCGCCCTGGAGCCTCAGGGAAGGAGGCAGCCTAGGGAGATGGGGGCGAGGACAGGGCAGGAGGAGAGACTCTTTCCAGACAGCCCTCTCCCCCTACCCGCCGGGCGTGAGAGAGGGGTGTGTCTGTGAGGTTGTGCAGGGGAGATGGTGTCTCCGCGGGAAATGTGATGGGAGACTGTAGCCAAGTTCGGCGGTATCTGTGTGAGTCCGTGTGTGCGCGCGTGTGTTCGAGCTGTGTATCCTCGGAACACAGTGCCCACCTGGCATTGTGACAAGGGCAGAGAAGAGAAATGAGAAGGCGGGGGTGGATGGGCGGAAGGACAGACAGCGAGGAAGGCGAGCGAGGTTGGCGCGGAAAGACGGCAAGGCTGACACCCTGCTGGCTTGTCTGTCTGTCTCGCACTCCCGCTCCGTCTGGCGCACTCGCGGGTCGGGCTTCGTCCCCTCCCCCGCCGCGCCTGGAGCGAGATCCGAGTCGGGCCTCCACCCTGGCACCAGCCTCCCGGACCCTCAGCCAACTTGCGCTGGGAGAGCGCCTATCCTGAATCGGGAATCTGTCTGTCCGCGTCCCCCACGCCGCGCAAAGTTCGGAAGCTCCGAGCGGGAGGCGGGGCGGGCGCACAGAGCCCCTCGCACTCTGGGACCTTTGCATCCCGGACCCCAGAGCTCACGCTACCGCAGGGCAGCCCTTACCTTCCTCAAGAGCCACGGGCCAAAGAGCAAGAGAAGCCATTCCGGGAGCAGCCGCATCTTCCCGGGAGGCCGGGCGGGGCGGGCGGGGCGGGTCCCGGGCAAGCGGGAGCCGGGCCTGAGGTCGAGGGCGCGGGGTGGCTGCCGAAGCGGCGGGAGCGGGCGGCGCGGCCCGCGGACTGAGCGGCGAGAGGAGCGGAGAGCGGCGCTGGGGGCGGGGCGCGGGCGGGGGAGAAAGTTGGGTCTGACTCGGGCGGGCTGGGGGGCGGGGCTCCGCGGAGCTCCAATCCCGACCGCGCCCCGCGCGCCCCCTCCCGCCCAGCTGGGGGCACCGAAGGTGACTTTCACCCCGACACGCCCCAGACACGCCCCCGACCCAGGTGCGAAGTGGAGAGGGCTGAGGGATTCGGGCACCCTGTACCCGAGAGGCCGGGTCTGTGCACCGCTGAGGAATAGGGCCGGGAGTGGGGCTCGAGGCTCCGGGACCTTGTTCCCGAAGCAGGGCACGGTGGAGCAGGGGCCTGGGGAGGCTCAGCGGCCCAGCAAGACCAGGGTCCCTCGGAGCTCCGGGCCCCTTCGATGCTCCGGGCCCTGGAGGGTCCCAGGGCAGAAGCAGGGCAGGGGCCGAGGTGAGGGCGGGCTGGGCCCCGGGCGCCTGCCGCCGCGCGGCGCTGACGGGGATGGATGGGCGCCCCGCGGCTCATTCGGCCCGGAGATGAGAATCATTGATCACGGACGGAAACCCCATCACTTCTGTCAATAGGGCTGACAAACGGCGCCCGCCGCCCCCCCACCGCCCCCGCCTTCAAGGCACCTCTGCGGTCTCAGGACCTCTCCGCTAGATCCGCCGTTCACCTTTGCCCCTCGCCCCCCACCGCCGACCCCTCCACACGTCCCAGAGCATCCCCGCGTGTGGGGTTGGGCAGGAACCGCGCCGCCTGTCCGGCCTCTTGGTGCAGTCTCCATCCCTTTTCTCCCAGTGTCCCATCTTTCACCATCAGCTCCTCTAGATCCTTCTCCCCTTCCTCCTCTGTCTCTGTCCTTGTCTCTGTCTCCAGCCTGGCCCTGTCTCTGGCCCTGTCCTCTTGGCTGTTTCTTCATCCCTCCCTCCTCCCACTAGTCTCTCTCTCTCTCCTGCCCAAGGAGTCTTCAGCTGTCAGCTGTTGCTATGTACTGAGGCTGTGGCTGAGGTTGTGGTATGACCGACACTTTGACAGCGAGAGATAGGGACAAGCAAAGACATAGAGAGACAGAGAGACAGACACATACCCGGAGACACCAGCACATGCCCCCAGGCATGCACGCAGGTGCTTCACAGGGGGCAGGCCACACTGCAGAGGTGAACATACAGGCAGAGAGAAACACATTCACACAGAGAGCAGCGCACACACACAGACAGGTGCACACCTAGAGGCACTGATCCACACAGATGGACACACTTGGTTTACACACACACAGGAGCACACAGAGACAGAGAGACAAATGGACACTCTCACCAAGAGACAAGCATACCCAGCCAGGTACTCACAGCCGACCCCACCTTCCTTGCCTTGGCAGAGAGGCAAACATCCACATGTGGAGATGGACACCCACTCAGGTGTACGCCGGCACTGGCAGTCCGAAAGACAAGCCCAGGCACACACAAAGACAGATATAGGGATGTGACAGACACAAAACAAGGATTAGGAATGCTGAGAAGATGAGGCGGACACAGAGACACCCAGAGAGACAGACAGAAGCCAGGAGGTAGGAACCTGGGTGCAGGTGGGGCAGAGAGGGAGGCGGGAAGGGGTAGAAGGCCCAAGGCCAAGAGGCTCCATCCAGAATCCTGAGCCTGTGTGCCAAGCACAGGGGCTGCTGAAATGGTAGTGGGCAGTTGGGGAAGTAGGCACACTCAGGCCCAGGGCACCCAGGACAGAAGCCCATCACTAGAGTCCTGGTTTTCTGGAGTCCTACCCACCCCATCTCTCCTCCTTTTGCTAGTCTCAGGTCACTGCTTTCTGTCTCCAGCTACACACACACACACACACACACACACACACACACCCCACTCCCTGTCTCCATCTCTGTGTCTCTGTCTCTCATTCCGTCTGTATCAGCCTCTGCCTCTGGTTCTGCCCCTGTCTCTTCTCCATCTCTGTCTTAGGTCTCTGTGCCATCCTTGGCAGGTGGGGAGTTTTTGAGGACTGCCTCCTGGTAGACCCTCTCCTGGCCACCCTGGTGGGCAGAGGGAGGATGCTGACTGGAGGGGTGTGTGTTCCAAGCCGCAGCTGGGGGCCCCTCTCGCTCTGCCCAGGATCTTGAGGCGACAGGCAGAGAATCAGTGGCTCCCCGGGGGCGCCAGATGCGCGGCTGGCAGAAGGAGGGAGTGAGGGGGTGGGGCTGGTGGTGGTGGGTAGTAGGCAGGCGCTGGGGGAGGGAGAAGAGCCGGCTGGAGGAGGGAAGAGGGGGGTGTGGCAGAATAGCCCAAGGGAAGGAAGTGAGAGGCTGGGCTGGGGTCCGCCTGGAGGTGCATAATTAGTGTCCTGGGGAGGGGCCTGTGCTGGGCTTGAGGATGAGCTGCGCTGCAGGAGTGCGTACGCCACCTGGTGGACAGATGAGGACACAAGCCTCCCTCTAAGCGATCAACAAGGACGCCCCCTTTCCCCAGCCGGATCGCTCTGCCCTGGGGCCCTAGGGAGCCCGGGAGGCAGTGGAGGATCGCAGAACTGGCTTGGAAGCTGAGGCTGGAGATGGCATCTCAGGCCTAAGAGGGAAGGGGAGGGCTCTTGTTTCTAGATGTGCTTGGACCCATAGCTTCCTCAAGAAAGGAGGAATAGACTGAGAAGGTTAAACCAGGGAGGGAGGGGGAATGAAAGGCAGTGCTCCCCCCTTGGGCTTGGCAAGGGTCCTTCAGACGTTTAAAGCTGCCATCACTGAGCATATTTGCTACTGTGGGGAGAGCGGGGCTCTAACCCTTTCTCAATCTTGGACCATGTAAAGCGGTGTGACCTTCTGCAAGAGGTTCCCTTCTCTGGGCAGGGGCTGAAGTAGACCTGGCACCCCCTTTGGTTGTAGCAGTCCTTTCCTGTCAACCCCTGGGATGTGAGATGTGTCTGTTGGTGAACCGTGGGGCCTGGAAAACTAGTCTTCCCAGCTTTAACTCCAGGGGCCCTCCTTCTCCTGAATCCAGGGTTCTGACTCTTGGCATCTGATTAATTACTCTCCATGAAGTGTGAGATGTCAGTGCTTCAAGAGCAAACTTGGAGAGAGCTGTATGGGACCACCCTGAAGGATTAGAAAGCCGTTCACAACCCCAGTGTGTTCATTTCTTATTGGGGGATTTCTCACTGTGGGAGATAATTTTGGGTAGGGGTGGCAGTGTTGTCCCAAAGAAGTGACAGTACAGAGAAACAGATCTTGGAGTTAGTGTCCTAGAGCCAGAGAGAACACATGATCCAGAGAGGTGAAGTCACTGGTTCAAGTTCACACAGCCAGGAGAAGCAGGTCGTTCTGGTCAAGTCCAGTGCCACCCACTTCCCTGCCACAGCCCAGTGAAGGGGGATGGAGCTCCAGAAGGGCACTGAAGACCCGATGCTCAAGCCTCCCTCCAGCACAGAGCATGGCTCCCTCTGGTGGCTGGAGCATGCAAGCACAGGCCAGCTCCCAGAGTCTCCCACTCAGGTAGACACAAACGGCTTTTTTTTTTACAATTTTATTTATAACAATATCTGTGTTATTTAGTTGTAAAGGAATTCAGCAAAAATTATTAAAACGTTCATATCCCCAAAACGGGGCTGCCCGCTTGCCCTTCCTTGGTGTGCCCCACTTCCTCCTCATCCCCAGGGGAGGGGAGCCTGGGGGAGTGTTTACCAAAGAAAGTCTCCAGCCCTGGGAGCCACAGTGGGGGCACTGGAGAGGGGGAGGGCCTGTCTGGGAGGGATACTGAGTGTGGCCATCTCAGAGGTGCCCCTAGAGTAGGGGCTGGGGCATGGGATGGCCTCCCCCAAGAAGAACTAAAAAACTCCATCCTTTCCTTCCTACCTCAGCCAGAGCCAAATCTTCCAGACAAGGGCAGCAAAGGACTCACCCACCCCAGAATCCCAGAATCAGCCCTCAGGGAGCTGGGAGGGGTGGGGGGGGGTGAGAGGGGAGAGCCTTGACGAAGAGTCTTGTACAGGGAGGGGGAGGCAGCACCACCAGCTCTCCCAGTGGGGCTGCGTTTTTGGTGGGAAGGTGGGAGGCAGGGCCCCCTTATACCTGTAAGTTGTAGGGGCCCCCTTCCTGCGCCCCCTCCCGGAAGGCAGCATTGGGCGGGGTGCTGAGGAGCAGGCAGGAAGGAGAACGGAAAGAGATAATACTGTGCTCGCTTGCTCGCTTGCTCACTCACATATAAAAAGTAATTCCTTCATTTTTACATTTATACATCCCAGCAGGGCTGGGGAGGGGTTGGCTGGGCAGGGTGGGGGCTCCTTGAAGGACTTCTCTGGCAGGGGGCAGGAGGCTCTCTGCAGAAGTCCGATGGTGCAGGACCCTATGCCAAGGGGTCCCCTATCTCGTCCTCAGGGCCCCGGCCCAGGAGTTCTCGCTTCTCATCCGTGCTGGCCAGGGAGTGGCGGCTGCCATGACCACCCATATAGAGTGTGGCGTACACGGGGTTGGTGAAGTTGGTGGGCTGCAAGGTGACAGAGGGGTCAGGTGGGGCTCAGGGGCTGGGCTCTGTGGCCCGGGTACCCCATCCCCACCTCCATTCCATCATCCAGCCCAATACCTTTGGTCACCCCACCCACAGCCCTTTGTCCCTGTCCTGGAAGCCTCTTCCCCTGTCCTCCCAGCCCACCTTGTCAGGGTCCAGGGCGAAGTCGGCATCCAGTAGGCCCCCTACATCATCAGGCTCCCCGCCTTCGTACATCTTATAGGTGGGGTTCCCAATCTCCACGTTCATGGCCCCATTGGTCATCCGCTGATGCTGGAAGCCCTTAGCCCTGCGAGGAGGAAGGAGGTTGGGGGCAGGGATTCCAGGGGGATATGGCTAGGGTGGTAAAATCAGGGCCACAATTTTCCAGACTCCCCATAACTCACCCTCGGACTCGCCGCTTGTACCAGAACACCACTCCCGCTACCAGAAGCAGCAGCAGCAGCAAGAGCAGAGGGATTAGGATGGAGGCCATATCTAGAGGGGAGGAGGCGGGAAGCTCAGTCTGAAAGGCTTAGGAGGCACAAAGCCCTCTGTCCCAGGTCCCGGCAGCCCTGCCTCCCCAACCGCTGCCACCTACGTCCAGGCTGCTGTTGGCCGACCACTTGCTCCTCACACCGGGGTCCTGCCATGTGGGGTGGGCACCTGCAGACGGGAGGGGCAGAGCTGAGGAGGCATGACGTCCACAACCGTGGCTGCCGGGGAAACTGGGAGGGACCACAGGATTCTGCTGGTCCGGCTCAGACATGGGGGAGGGAGGGATAATCTAGGCCTCAGTGAGGCGCAGCCCCAACTCACTGGCACTCAGGCATCATTTTGCTGTTCATGGTGCAGGAACCGCCATTGCTGCAGTGGCCAACGCAGGTCAGACAGCTGGGGGCCACTCGGCCATCGGAGCAGCTGCAGGAAGGAGTGAGAGGCTGGGCAGGGCTGATGGAGGGTGCATGAGATGCTGGGGAAGGGGCGGGGCGGGGCTGGGAGGAGTGGGGGGCGGGTGGGACAGGGCAGGGTCTGGCCGGGCAGACTGCAGGGCGGGGCGCCACTCACTTGCAGGTGACATCCCCGCTCTGCTTGTTGACCACGCAGGCCCCGTCGAGACAGCGGCTACACTTGTTCACCTCACACCTGGGCCCCTCGAAGTAGGCGGTGCAGCGGCACTGCCGGGAGCCGTCAGCAGCCATCTGGCACGTGCCGAAGTTCTCACAGTAGCCAGAGCACTGCCCTGTGGTTTGGGGGGGTGCGAGAGGAGGTGCCTCGAATGCCACCCTCAGGAGGGTCCCCCAGGGGTTGTGGGGGGCAGCTGCCCACCTGAGGGGACCCCCAGGCCTTTTGGGTGACTCCCGCCTCCTCCTGAGCCCCTGGCTGCCCCCACGTCACAGGCTCCAGGGTACAAAGATGTCCCGGAGCATCCTGACAGGGCACTGCTTTTGCTTGAAAAATCCTGATGCCAGAGGGCTCACTACCTGGGGGGGGGAGTGTGCTGACCCCTCCGCGGGGGAGCACTGGCAACTTGGGCCTGGCTGGGCCGCAAACGGCCTCTCTCCAGAGAACTCGCACCTGTGACATCACCCTACGCTCTCAGACCCCCAGCTCCATCGTCCCCTGCCCCAGGGCCCGGGGACGGCTCACTCACGGTACTGGCAGCGGTCGCCCAGGAAGCCAGGCAGGCATCGGCACTGGGGCTGGTTGCCCTGGTTGACGGTGCAGGTGCTGTTGTTGGCACAGTACCCCGCACACACCTGCTGGGTGCATTTGGGGCCCGTGAAGCCTGTGGGGCACCGGCACGTGGGCATGCCTGGCGGGAGAGGATGTGTGAGCGGGGCTGTGGCCCACTGAGCCGCCCTGCCCTGCTGCAGGGGAACAGGGCTGGGAGGGCCTGGGCGGAGGGCAGACGGCAGAGGAAAGCGACACGGGGTTGGGGGCAGGGGTGAAGTAAGGCAGGGCAGGGGCTGGGGATTTGTCTGAGCGGAGGCGGCTTGCTGGAGGGGCTGGGGCCCAGGGGCCGGGAGGAGTCCCAGCAGGAGAACTGAAGGCCGTACCGGAGGGGGAGGCAGCACAGGTGCCCCCGTTGCGACAGTGCTCCCAGCACTGGTCCAGCTCACACTTGTCGCCCGTGTAGCGGGGCTGGCAGCGGCACTTGGGCTGTCTCCGTGCATTGAGGAAGCAGCTGCCACCATTGAAGCACTGCAGGTTACAGGTTCCGGGCCGAGGAGCTGCAGGAAGGATCATGGGGGGAGGGGCAGAGCCAGGGGGTGGGGAGGGGAATTCAGGGGCTGCAGGGAGGAGGGCTCTGGAGCATGGGATGGGGGACCGGGGAGGGGCGTGAGCATACCGTCCGGCGGGGGCGTTGGTGAGGGCACAGCCACACAGGTGCCATTGTCTAGTCGCTTCCCGTTGGGACAGGTGCAGACAGGCCCACTGGGGCTCAGCAGGCAGAGCCACTCGCACTTCTTGCGGTCACAGGGGTTGGTCACTGCAGGTGAGGGCAAGGGGGGGAGGTTGCTGAGCCCTGTGGACCCAGAACCTCCCCTGCCCACCAGGACCTGAGGCTGCAGCTTGGAGACTCAGCACCCCCTGGCCTTCCCTGCCCCAGCCTGGGCTCTCTGTCTCCGCTCACCTTCAGGCTGCTTGTGCTGGTGGTACAGGACCACATCTGAGGCGTGGCTCAGGCCCCCAGTCAGGTTGATCAACGGACTATGTCCAAACTTATGGATCTTGAAGACACGATTATTGATGTAGGTGACGCCATAGATGTAATCCTCAAAGACATCGATGCTGAAGGGGTGACTTAGGCCTGCAGAGGGGTCAGAGGGGACTCAGGCCCTGGTCACACTCTCCAGGACACTGGGCCCCAAGGCTCCCAGGTACCTCAAACTCAAACATCCCAAAGCAAACTCTCCTCAACCTATTCCTCCTGCTGTGGCCACTACTGGCAAAAGGTCCCATCAGCCCTAGATGTCTGGGGTCAGGATCAACTTCTGCTCCCTCTTCTCACATTGGCTAAGTTCCTATTATTACCCATATCGCCTCCACGCAGCAGCTCAATACTCATTGGTAGAATGAATGAATGGAAAAGTGGTCCAGAGGGTCAGGCCTCAGGCCTGCAGGACTGGTGCAGGGGGTGTCTGGTTGGGAGGGGCCTGAAAGGCACTGCAAGACTGTTGAGGGCCAGGCTGAGGAGGATGGTAGGTGCTAGGTGAGGCCTTGGGCTCAGAGGGGAGGACAAGGGCCCAAGGCTGCTGGTGGACTCTAACCTCGTTTGCTGTCAGCAGCCACGATGGGGTCAGTGCCGTTGAGCCGGATGCTGCCGATGACTGAGAGCTTGGCATCCGCCCAGTACAGACGTTCATTGTGGTAATCCACGGCCAGGCCTGGGGGAGCAGAGAGCACTGTGAGGGCCCAGCCTCCCTGCCCCAGGCTGAGGGAGCAAGCAGGACTGTCTCCATGTTTGGGACAGTTCCACTCTGTTCCCATGATCACTCCCAATCACCTCTTCTGGGAAAAGCCTCCACAACCCATCTGTCCCACCCCAGTCCAAGCCTCTTCCCCTCCCTAACTTTTGTGTGGCCCCAGGCTCAGCGAGCCTACCCCTCCCACATCCCCTGCCCACTTCTGCACGGACCTGTGGGCCATTGGATGTTGTCCTGTACCAGTGTCTCCCGAAGGGTCCCATCCATGGCTGCTGTTTCAATCTTGGGGTGGTTCCCCCAGTCTGACCAGTACATGGTGCTGGGGAGGGAGAAGGAGTGAGTGTGGCTAGGACCTGGGCTCCCACAGGAGGCCACTCAAGGTGGGCACAGGGCACAGAGACTGCTGGGTACACAGAGAGGAGGGCGCTCTTGTCCACCTCCTCCAGAGAGAACTGGGGGGAGTCAACTTCCTGACCAGGTTAAAGATCTTTTACTCTAAAACCACACTGTGCTGCTCCAGAGTCGTCTAAGTAGGCAGAGCTGCCCCCTGGAGCAGAGGAGAAGCCCAGAACCTGGCTGCCCATGACAGCTAGCCAAGTGGAGGTCAGGCCCCATCTGAGCAGGCCAGCAGGACCCCAGGCAGCATCAGGGAGGGCCAGGGCTGGGCGCAGCCTGGAAGACCCAGGGGCCTGCGGAGGACTCTGACCTCAGGCTGGTCTGGGAGAGGAAGGACAAGCCAGGGGATGCTGGGCACCCACCTCCAACCCAGGGGCTTCCTAGCCCCAGCCCAGATGCCTCCCCCCAGGACCCCTGCCCACCCCCTCAGCGGGTCCACCACAATGGCGTGGGGCTCGTCAATCATGCCGGAGATGAGCGTCTTGCGGTTCTCGCCCTTCATCTGTGCCACCTCAATCACATCTCGGCCCGAGTCGGTCCAATACACGTTCCCGGCAACCCAGTCGATGGCGATGCCCCTTGGCATCTTGAGCCCTGAAATCTGGATGAGGGGGTTACAGTTTCAGAGGCTTCCACCTTTTGTCTTCCTGCCCATTGTCCAGCCCCCCGACACCCCGCCAGCCTGTCCCTGCTAGATATCATGACCCTGATTTATTGAGGAACAGAGTAAGGCCCAAAGAGACGAAATAGGTTAGTAAGATGGAATAGGTTAGTTAGTGGGCTGGCTGTGACGATCAGGAACTGAACGTGGCTCTGATGCTGCCGGCCAGGTGCCCCCTGTGCCCTGTAGCCTCGGGCTGCCGTGCGGCAGAAACACCTACTGATGATGGTGCTGCTCTGTCTACCTGCTGTCCGTGCCTCATGGCATAATCCGAAGTCTGCCCTGCATACCAGTCTCACCCTTTGCCCCTTCCGCTGTCCTCTGCAAACTCTGCTCTCAACAGTCTGCTTTTCGGAGTCTTCCCACCCAGCCCGTGCCTCCATGTAGGTCCCACCCCAGGCTGGGTGCTCACATTGAGGTGGGTGACACCCCGGTCAATCTGTCGCCGGTGGCGATTGGAAGTGGTGGGAGGCGCAGCAGGTGGCAGGCTGCGGTAGGAGATGGTGCCCGTGTGCCAATTGGTCCAGTAGACACGGCCAGCCTTGACATGGACATCCATGGCATCGATGCGGACACTCTCGTCACCCTGGAAGGCCTGCTCATAAGCCGAATGGGGGTGACTGGGGAACAGGCTTCGGATCTCATTGTCATCAGCGATATACAGGACCTGATACTCAGAGCCTGGAGGGACAAGAGACCAGATGTTGGCGGGGGTGAAAGGTGGGGCTGGGGGCTGTTGGGCCTGGTGCTGGAAGGAGCCACCGCGATGTGCTCCCCACCCAGCCCAGAGCCTTTCACACTAACAATGTCTCTCCTCCTAATCAAACCATCTGACCCAGCCAGAAGCCTCTGTCATCCTGCCCCAGAGCCAGGCTTGAGGACTCCAGCCTCAGCCCTTGGAACTCCCCTCCCCTCTCCTCCCCTCCCCTCCCCTCCTCTCCTCTCCTGAGGTGATCTAGTGTGACCTGCTGTCCCTCCTCCTCCAGCCTCAGCCCTTGGAACTCCCCTCCCCTCTCCTCCCCTCCCCTCCCCTCCTCTCCTCTCCTGAGGTGATCTAGTGTGACCTGCTGTCCCTCCTCCTCCAGCCTCAGGGACTTCTGCCTCCTCATGGCCTCTGCTAGCATCACCACGGTCCCTGCTCCACACTGATATCTGCTTGCAGGTGCACACGTATGTGGGGGTGTATGAGCATGGCCATGGAGGGGGGCAGGTGTGCATGGGCATCTGAGTGCACTTGGGCACGTGTGGCGGGGTTGTGTGTGCACAGTGTGTGTGTATGCCTGGGTGTGCATACATGGATGTGGGGTGTGTTTGTATACAGGCATGAGGAAGGTGCAGGTGTGCGTCGAAGCATATGTGGGAGTAGAACTTACATGTTCTCACCAAAAAAAAAAAAAAAAAAAGTAAATACGTGAACTGATAGATGTGTTAACTCGATGGGGGGAATCCTTTCACAAGGCGTATGTACATCAAATCATCACCTTGCACACATTAAATATCTTACAATTTTGTCAATTATACCTCAATAAACCTGAAAAAAGCATAATGGGAATATGCAGGTAGGGTACACTTGGCTCTGTAAGTATGGTGATGCGCGCCTGCGTGCTCTCCCCCCAAACTTCCTCAGCCCCAGTACCTCTGGCCCCTGCAGGGCTGCCAGAACTGAGTGCAGAAAGCTGTACTGCGGGTCTGGAATTCCAAGCTTGGGCAAGGGTGCTTGGAGGAAAACACAGCGTTCCAGGTCCCCTTTCTTATCCTGGCGTTGTAAGCCCCGCCCCCTCTCTCCGTCCTCCTACCTTCCGCCTTGCAGGTGTTGTGCGTCTTCATGAAGTTGCGCGCGCAGCTGCACAGGTGGCCGCCCTTGGTGTTGTTGCAGAGCTGTGAGCAGGTGCCGAAGCGCAGGCATTCGTTGATGTCTGGGGGTTACACAGGAGGGTCATGGAAAGTCTTGCGGCTGGGGCTTCTGCCCGACCCGCTGGGCCCCACCTTCCTACCCTGGCATCCAGGCTGGCCTGGCACCGTGTGGAAGCCAGAGCGGCAGGCACAGTACGCGGCTTTCTCGGTGCGCACGCAGCGTGCCTCATCCCCGCAGATGCTGGCGTTGGCGGCGCAGCTGGTCAGCTTGGGGTCTGCGAAGACAGAAAGTCTAGGCCTGGGCTTCGGCTCTCCACCCCTCCCGGCCAAACCCCGCCCCAGCACGCCGGGTCTCACCGATGCTGCAGCCCTCCTCGTCAGAGCCATCCCCGCAGTCATCGAACATGTTGCAGCGCAACGAGGAGGAGAGGCAGTGCTGGTTCCGGCATAGAAACTCCTTCTTGTCTTTGCAGTGGGGGGTCTGGGCCGTGGGCGGCTCTGGGGGAGAGCGGGGCTTGAGGTCCAGGGTATTTACCACCCTGCCCCCTCTTCCCACTGGAACCCCCAGTCAGTCACGGGCAGAGGGGGTCCCAAGCCTGGCTGTCAAGCTTCAGGGGAATCTGGTTAAACATCCTGATTCTCAGTCTCCACCTCAATACCTTCCTCAGGGGCTTCTTTCCCTCCAAGACAGGGCCCCCAGGCTCCCGGCAGTGGATCCTCCCCTCTTCTGGATCCTCCCCTCTCCTGGTGAATCGGCTCACCGGACGATGAGCCCACTTGGCCCAGCCCCACTGCCTGTGCAGCACCCCCACTCTAGGAGCCCCAGGCTCCCCCTTACTGGCCCCCTGCTCACCACAGTCCTCCTCATCAGTCCCATCCCCGCAGTTGTCCGTGCCGTCGCACTGGCGCCCGATCCACAGGCAGACGCGGTCGTTCTTGCAACGGAAGGGCCGGTTTGGAGGGCACACGAACCTGGCTGCAGCAGGGAGAGGAGACAAGTCAGAATCAGCCTCGGGGGCGGGCCGAGAGCCACCAGGGTGCGTCAGAACCCCGCCCCTGCCCCGACAGAAGCTCCGCCCACGCCGGGGAGCCCCGCCCCTTCCGAAAGCCCCGCCCCGCCCCTGGAGCCTCACCGCACTCCTCTGGGTTCTCGTCTGAGTTGTCCCCGCAGTCGTCCTCGCCGTCGCACTTCCATGCTAGCGGCTTGCACAGGGTGTTGTTGCACTGGAACTCGTCCAGGGGGCAGGTCCGCACTGGGCGTCAGGGGGAGCAAAGAGTAAAGAATGAGCCCTGAGCCCCA
Source organism: Balaenoptera musculus (assembly GCF_009873245.2). Lineage (NCBI taxonomy): Eukaryota > Metazoa > Chordata > Mammalia > Artiodactyla > Balaenopteridae > Balaenoptera > Balaenoptera musculus. The sequence goes on along the minus strand of NC_045794.1, from coordinate 45,583,579 downwards.
GGCTGCTGGCGGCCGGGTCTTGCCCAGACCCCTCCCTCCAGGGGCAGAGACCTAGAGGGAACACGGGGAAAGTGGTGGTACCACCAGATCGAACCCGAGTTTCCTAATTTTCTACCAGCTGGGTAAGCTGGGCAGAACTGCCTCCTCTGGTATTTAGGGGAGAAGAGGCATTTTTGGGAAAGTGTCCAGAGGGGTCCAGAGAGCCCTCTTTCTCTGGTGGTGTGGCAGGGCTCCGGGGCCTACTGTAGTTCAATGGCAGGTACACTCAGCTGGGAGTCAGGAGACCTAGGGTCCAATCCCTGTCCTCAGCCCACCAGCGCAGAGCTAGGATATCTGCCCTCACTGCTCCAAGCGCCAACCTTCTCTCACCCGGCCTGCCCACTGCCGCCTCTGGGCTGTTGAGCCCAGGCCAGTGGCAGGTGCTGCCTCACTGCCCCAGGAAAGGAAAGTGAGCAGGGACTTTACTTCTCAGGGCAGCTGACTGCTGTGTTGGAACTTGTGGGATGGGGCCTGGGTGGACACAGCCCACAGGTTTCTGCTGGATTTCAACCCAACTGACTCTTGGATTAAGTGCTATTGCGGGGTGGGGGTAGGGTGGGAGGGCTGGGGAGCCGAGCTGGAGAGGCTCACCGCCAGTGCCACAGGCTTCCTCGTCACTGCCGTCCATGCAGTCAGCATCTGCATCACAGCGCCAGCGCAGGGGGATGCAGTGGCCACTCTTGCACTGGAACTGGTCCATGTCACAGCGGGGGGTGCAGTCTTTCTGTGGGCGCAGGAGCAGCATCCTGGTCAGACCTGGGCACCCCTGCAGGCCTGCCCTGACTCTTCTAAGGCCATCCCTCCCTCCTTCTGGTCTCCCTGCCCACCTCGTCTGAGCCATCTGCACAGTCATGATCCCCATCACATTTCCAGCGCCCAGCGATGCAGCGGCCATTGGCACAGGAGAACTCACTCTCAGAGCAGGGCCGAGGGGCTGGGAAAGACAGGGGAGAGACAGGCCCCAGGAGGGTGGGCATAGGGACTCAGCCCTCGAGAGCATCTCCAGCCCTTGCAGAGCAATATCACCCATCCCTGTGTCCCTGAAGGCCACAGTTGACTGGCATAATGACCAAGATGCTCAACTAATCCCAGGCAAGCCAACTGGCTGCCCTCATGGGACTGGTCGGGCCCAGAGGGCACTCACACTTGCCCCTCTGGGGCAGACACATGAGAGAGGGCACGGGTCCCTGGCCCTGCCCTCAGGACAGACTGTGTGTGGGGAGGGGAAGGGAGGGACAAGACCACTAAGACAAGCACCAGGGTTTAGGGAGAGGTCAGTAAAGGATGATGGGCTGGCACAGCACGGGGACAGGTGGGCTCTGGGGCAGCAGCAGGGGATGTGGTAGGAGCACGGGCACATCAGAGACACCTACCTCTGCAACCCCAAGAGGACAGTGTGAAAATGGAGAGAAACATGAGATGAGGTGAAATGGCACAAACTCAAATACACAACATGGAGCGGGGTGGGGGGGGGGTGAGGCGGGAGGGAGCTCCTGACCCCCAGCCCTGGGAAGCAGCCACCTGCTCTAGTGCAGCCTGGTGGCAGTAGGGGCAGGGGTACTGCGCGGGGAGGTCTCCTGGGGGAGGACACCTGCTGGGCCGGGTGGGACGGGGTAGGGGACATACTGCAGCTCTCCTCGTCGGAGTTGTCGCCACAGTCATTGTCGTAATCGCACTGCCAGCGGCCCGGCACACAGCGGTTGTTCTTGCAGCGGAACTGGTAGGGCTCACAGGTACGCTCGTCTAGAAGAGGCAAGATTGAGGGGCAGTCAGGGACAGAGTGGGGGGCAGACGTCAGGGTCCCGGAAGGTGTGGTCAGGATGGCCAGGAGCGGGAGAGTGGGCATTCCAGCCTGACAAAGGTCAGCAGTGGGAGTCCAGGCCGTGTTCTGAGATGTGGAGTCTATGGGAACTTCTGGGGCAGGAGGGACAAGAGTGGAGGGAGCTGCTTTGGGGAGGGGATCGACAGATCCCATAGGGTGGGCAGGTGTGTGCTGATGAGGTGCTGGCGGGAGTGGGGACGGGAATTAGACAGGAGGTGGTGGGCACAGGCCGTACGGGGACCCAGGCGGCAGGCAGCCCCAGCCCACCCCGTCAGGTGCCTTCCCCTGGAGCAGGGCTGGGGAAGCTCACCACACTCTTCTTTGGGCTCATCCGAGCCGTCCCCGCAGTCGTCCTCTCCATCACACTTCCAGCGCGCCGGGATACAGCGGCCCGAGTCCTTGCAGCGGAATTCATCCACTCCACAGGTCATCTGGGCTGCAAGGGGGTGGCCCAGTGATGAGGGGGAGGCTCCTTTCAGGAATGCACGGTGAGGGTGCGGTCTGGGTGGGAGCGGCCGTCGAGGGGGGTCACACGTGGGGGTGGTGGGAGCAGCAGGCACTGTGGAGGGAGGGTGGGCTCCAGGAGACTCACTGCAGTTGGCGGGCTCGTCACTGCCGTCCACACAGTCGTTGTCCCGGTCACAGACCCAGACTCGGGGGATGCAGCGCTTGGTGATGGAGCACTGGAACTGGTTGGGGGCACAGGTCACCTCGGCTGCGGGGTTGGGGAGAGAATGAGGACCTGCCCATTCCGCCTCCCCACTACAGTTCAAGATCCCCATCTTCTCCCTCTTCCAAGCCCTGGCCTTGTCCTGGCCCTGCCAGCAATTTCTTGGGAGGAAGGAAAATTATCTTCAATTTTGGTGATTTTGTCTTCTGGATCTGCACATCTCTACGATGTGCATGATGATTTTACGAGCAAACCAAGTCACACCCCATATAATTTATGTTGCTCATCTAGTAACATTACTTGAGAGCAGCACGACCCCTAGAAGAAGCGGGGGCTAGATTTCAATGTGAATCGTGTTTCCGTGCCCGTTTTCCACCACCCCCCTCCCTGCCACCGCCCGGGGCACTCACGGCAGTCCCTCTCATCCTCCCCGTCTCCGCAGTTGTCCTGCCCATTGCAGCGGAAGATGCCGGGAATACAGCGGTTGGTGTTGGTGCACTTGAACTGACTGGGCAAGCAGACGTGGATGTCTGTGGGGGTGGGAGGAGGGGAGGGTCACTAACGGTGGATGCAGGACTCGGGAAGGGCGGGGTTCCCACTCCCTCAGGGGGGAGAGCGCAGGCCCAGGGCTGGAGCAGCAGGAGTCCAGCCTGGAGAGGTGGCCGCTGTGGGCTGAGCCTCCTTGCCCTGGGAGCGCAGTTACCAAACCCCCAAATCCCGGGGGGGACAAGGCGGGGCGGGAGGGCAGCCCTTTACCGCAGTTGGCCTCGTCACTGTTGTCCTGGCAGTCGTTGTCCCCGTCACAGATGAAGGCAGGGTTCGTGCAGATGCCTGTCGAGCACTGGAACTGTCCTGGGCGGCACTTGAACTCGGCTGCCGGGAGGGGAGGCTCAGCGTCAGCAGGGCCGGGGGGGTGGGCCACTCGGGGCCTCGGGAGTCGGGCGGCCCTGACGCAGGACCCTCTTGCCACCCCGCCCGGGCACTCACGACAGTCCGGGGGCTCGTCCGAGTGGTCCCCGCAGTCGTCCTCCGTGTCACACTTCCACCAGAAGGGGATGCACTTGTCGTTCTTGCACACAAACTGGAGGGCAGGTGGGGGCGAGAGGGGTTGGTGGGGGTCTGGGGAACTCAGGAGGTTTTCTTTCGAGGGGCCGGGATGTCTCAAAGAAGCAGGGGGGTCAGGTATCTCGGGGGGAGGTTGAGCTGGATGGGAGGTTGGGGTGTGGTGAGCGCAGGAAGGCCAGGCGAGGGGGCATCTGTGTGGAGGTCGGCGGGGGGGTCAGGGTTAGGGGGTGGGGTGTTTGTGTGAGGTGACGGGTGTAAAAGTATTGCTGTGGGGAGACAAGAGGTAGGCAAGAAATGCGGGGGTGTTAGCGTGGGGAAACCAGATGTGTGAGGACAGTAGGGCGGGTGCTGGGGTCCCAGGAGGAGTGCGGGTAGTGGTGTAGGGGATCGGGGAACGAGGCATGGGGAGCGGGGTCCGGGGAACAGCCTCACCTGGCTGGCCGTGCAGTTGGACACACAGTTGCGCCCGTCGCCGCCCAGGTAGAAGTTGGTGGGACAGGCACACTTGTGGCCGCCCCCGGGGGACAGCAGGCACAGGTTGCTGCAGCCGCCATTGTTGACCTTGCAAGGGTGGTTGGGCACTGCCGGAGGAAACGTGGTTAGAGGGTGGCGGACTGGCCCAGTTTACGGACCACTGCTCCCTGGGCCGCCGGCCTCTGGCAGGGCGAGGGCAGTGCTCACTGGTAACACGTTTTCTGGTCTTTCAAAGGCTGCCTGGCCCATCTATCCTGGGCAGAGGTGGGATGGGTCCAGACCCTGCTCTTTCAGGAGGGAGCTGAAGCCAGAGATAGGAGAGGACTCTCCTGAGGTCCCAGGATCAGGCTGGACCCGAACCCCGCACGCTGCCTTCCCCGTGCTCTCCCCCTCAGCTCTGGCCTGCCTGCCTTTGGGGTCTGGCCTTGGTGGTCTCCACCCAGACCTGCTCCACTGGACGGCCTAAGGGCCTCGCTGCTACAAGACTAGGGCTGGACCCCAGCTGGGCTGTAGCTCCTGAGAGCCAGAGCACAGCCTGTCTATAGGCCTCCGAATCTCCTGGTGTCTGCAGGCACTGCTTGGTCAGTGCTGGGGAAGGGGTGGGCTGGAACCCCTGCTGAGACGGTGGGGCCCCATCCCACCTCAGGGGCCCCTCGTGCCTGGCTCATCGGGGGTCGGCTCTCGGTCCTCGGCTGCTTACCGTCGGGCTGGCGCAGGGCATGGAAGACGTGCAGGTCCATGGGTCGGTGCAGTGTGCTGATGAGGAGCGTCTTGTTGGTGCCCGTGGTCTTGTGGGCTCTGTTGATGGACTTTGTCTCCCAGTCGGTCCAGTAGACGTAGTCCTCGAACAGGGTCAGAGCGAAGATGTGTGGTATGTCCTGGCTCAGCACTGAGGGCGGCAGGGGGCCGGGGGACAGGCCGGGCGGCCGGTCAGCACCGAGTAGTACTGGGCGCCTTCCCTACTGGGCCCTTAACCCCACAGCAATGCTGTGAGGTGGGCACTAGCCCCGCTCCAGCCCCTGGCCGCACAGCTGGTAAGTGGCAGAGCTGAAACGCAACTCCTGGCCTGTCTGACAGCAGGTTCCTGCCCAAATACACTCTACGGTTCCCTGTGAGGGAGTGGGGGCGTCCTGGGTACGCCAGCCCCAGTCCTGCTCCCACCTTCCTCGGGGCCTGTCATCTGAAACTGTGCATGGCAAGGTGCCTCTCTCTCTCCTTCCCGAGGGAGCTGGTGGTGGCCTCAGGCCTGGGCGGATCCAGGGGGCATACCCTGGGGTGCTCTGAACCCCCAGACCCCTGGTGGGTGGTGTCCTCAGACCATGCCCTCTGGCTTTTAAGCCTACTCTTGCCCCAAAGGCCTGATCCCCTGTAGCTTCAGAACCCCCATCCCCACTAGGTCTGCTGTGCCTGGGCAGCCTCACTGGCACACTGACCGACGTGACGATTGGAGCCATCCAGGCTGGCAAACTCAATGTAGTCCTCACGGGCGTCGGCCCAGTAGATGCGCTCGGTGACGTAGTCCAGTGTCAGGCCGTTGGGCCACGTGATCTTGGTGTCCACGATGACACTGCGGCCAGACCCATCCATGCCGATCCGGCCGATCAGTGAGTGGTCCCCCCAGTCTGTCCAGTACAGGTACCTGTCAGGTGGGTGAGCAGTGAGCCCTGAGAGATCCAGCAACTGGACCCACCAGGCGCCTGCAGAGAGGCTGGGCCTGGACGCCCGAGTGTACCAGCTGCGTTCAGAGGCTCCCCCAACCCTCCTCGCCCACGTACCCATTCTGCACGTCCACCACCAGAGCCCTGGGCTCACGGAGGCCAGAGCTGACCAACACCGTGCGATAGGCCCCGTTGAGCTTGGACACTTCGATGGTGTCCCGGCCTTTGTCACACCAGTATAGGTTGCCGCCGACCCAATCCACAGCCAGCCCGTCGGGGTTGCTGAGGCCCGTCCTGTGCAGCACCTGCGGGCAGGGGCAGGGAGGAAGGGCCCTGGGTGAGTTGGGGCAGGACTCTCAGCCGCTCTAGGAGCACAGTGGATGGAAAAGGCCCAGCCCCGGGCATGGTGTCAGCCCAGGCTCGAGGAAAGGGGTCTCTGGATGAGAGAGACCACAACCCAAACCCCACAGTGCCCAGGAGCACAGGTTTAAGGGCGGTCAGACAGACGGGGAACTTACTGCTAATTAGGGAAAGAGAGACAGGAATCTCCTAGACCTCACTCGCTGGGCTTAGGGGAGAGAGGAGTAAGGACAAGCAGAGTCTTGCGGTGACTCAGTGTGGAGTGGGGAAAAGGAATACTTCAGTGGGGTGGGTGAGAAGAAGGGGAGATGGCCTTGAAACAGAGAGGGCCCTCTGGGCAGGGACACGGGCTGACTCTCTGCCCCCGGCCTCACCTGTACATTGCTCCCGTTAAGGTGCATCCTTCGGATCATGCTGCCCTGGGTTGTCACGTCTGTCCAGTAAATCATCTGCTCTCGGTAGTCAAAGTCCAAGGCGACAGCGTTGTTTAGGCCCTTGGTTTGGGGGGTGAGCAACCGAAGAGTCAGGACGTGGATGGCGGGAGAAGTCAGTGGGGGGATGGCCATGGGCCTGGGTGCGGAGAACGAGGGACTGTACTGGGTGAGGGACGTAGCTGTGAGTCTGGGGAGGCAGTGGGGTGAGGAGGGCGGGTCTGGCACCTGCTTAAGCAGCGTGTAGTTGGAGCCATCCAGGTTGAGCTTGCGCAGGTAGTACCGGTTGGCGAAGATCAGAAACGGCTCCTCGTCTGGAGGCAGAGGAGGCCGGCTCAGCTGCTGGCTGGGGCACATTCTAGCACCCCCGGTCCCCAGCCTGCCTTCAGCCCTGCTGCTCCAGCCCGCCTGCCACAGCCCCTGGCTGCCTGCCAGGGCCAACGGCACACCCTCTAAGCCCCCGTCTCACCAGTCACAGCTTTGCAGCTATGGGGGTCGCCGCCGCGGGGGGCGTAGCCCTCCACGCACAGACACTTGTAGCTGCCGTGGGTGTTGATGCAGCGCTGGCTGCAGGGGAAGGTGGTGCTGCACTCGTCCACATCAGCGCACGTCCGGCCGTCATCCTTCAGGCGGAAGCCAGGGCGGCAGCGGCACTGCGGGCACAGGGAGCCTGGGGTGGGCACGGGCAGGGGTCTGGGCCGCCCCAGGAACTGTAGGCCTCTCACCTCGAGACCGAGGGTCAGAAGCCCCCTCCACCCTGGGTGGCTGGCTGTGACGGGGAAGCCCAGCCTCACCAAGGGAAGCAGGCAGCACACAGGCACTGAGCTGGCCCACGCCAGCCGTCGGGCTCTCACCCCCACCCAAACCACTGGCGTGAGTCCCCAGTGACCACCACGACTCTGCGTCCCGAGGTCGAGGCTCAGGCCTCCTCTTACGTGACCCGCGAGCCTCATCTGACAGAGCCCATCACCTCTTCCTCCAGCACTTTCTTCGCTTGGCTGCTCTCCCGCCCCCAAGGCTGCCCCTGCTCAGGCTCCTCTGCTGCTCCCCCCTCACCTCACTGCCCTCAGCGTGGCTGAGCACAGGGCTCAGGCCTCGGACCTCCCTCTTCCTCATCTACACTCGCCCCCTTCGGGATCTTATCCAGACTCATGACTTAAATGCCGTCTCTATGGTGATAGCTCCCAGACTCTCTCTCCTTTCTGGCCTCTCCCTTGAACTGCAGACCTGCGCATCTGGTGCCTGCTTGACATCTGCATGCCCCTCCTTCTCTCGTGCCCCTGAACTCATCTGCCGGCAAAGCCTGCTGGCCCTACCTTCCAAACAGATGCAGAACCAACTAAGCAGAGATTTCTGTTCTGCTCAATGCTGGGTCCCCAGTGCCTAGAACACTGCCTGGCAGAACAGGAGCTGAGTTAGCCCTTGTTGGATGGATGAATGAATGAATGAATGAATGAGGGATGGAGAAAGGAGCCCCAGCCAGGCTTGGAAGCGTGGAGGCTCCCACCCGGGGCACAGCACACCTTGAAGCCGATCTTGAGGTCCTCGCAGTCCTGGCTGCAGCCGCTGAGCTTGCGGCTGAGACACTCGTTGACGTGGCAGCCGCGCTCGTCCGAGCCATCGCCGCAGTCGTCCTGACCGTTGCAAAGCAGCGCCTCGGCCACGCAGCGCCCGCTGCTGCACAGGAACTGCGAGGAGGCGTTGCACTTGTGCTCTGGGGGGACGGAGGTGGCGGGTCAGCCGGGTCCTGGGCGGTCTGGGCGATGGGGCCAGGGGCCGAGAGTGGGGAGGGAGCCACGCGTGGGGCCCACCTGGGCTGGTGCAGTGCGGGTTCTTGGGGGCCTCGTCGCTCTGGTCGTGGCAGTCATTTTCACCATCGCACTCCCACTGGCGGGAGCTCAGGCAGCGCCCGTTGGCACAGCGGAACTCGTTGGGGCCGCAGGTCGGGTACTCTGCGGTGGGAGGGGGCAGGTGAGGCTGGTGGCCTGTGCATGGAGGGCGGGGCCTCCTCCCACCGCGGCCCCGGGCTCACCACACTCGGGGGACTCGTCAGAGCCGTCGGCGCAGTCCCGGTCGTGGTCACACATGAAGTGCTTGGGGATGCACTGGCGGTTCTGACACATGAACTCGCGGTCCTCACAGGTGCTGTTGTACACTGCGGACAAAGGCGGACACGGCCCCTCAGCCCCCGCCCGACCGGCTGCTGACTGTCACCCCCCGACCTTCCTGTGGTCTGAGTGGTAGAATGGGCAGAGCGCTGGATGGGGCGTCTGGACACCTGGGCTGTAGACAGGGCTCTGCCACTGACCGCCTGAGTGACCCCTGCGGAAACACATCCTCCCCTCGACCTCGGTCTCCCCTTCTGCAAAGTGAGACCGTGGCCCCACCACTCACAGCAGCCGGCTGTGACGCTCTCGTCAGCGCCGTCAGCACAGTCCTTGTCACCGTCACAGAGCCAGCGCTCGGGGACGCACACGTGGGTGCCCGGGCAGGAGAAGGAGTTGGGGCCGCATGTCTTGCCTTCTGTGGAGGGAACAGGGAGCCACTGAGAGACGCAGGAGCGGGAGGAGCAGGGCCAGGCAGCTGGGGTGACGTCCCCACTGCTGTGCTGTCCCCGGGTGGGGTGTGTGGGGGGCTCTGCCCTTCCCGGGGCCACCTCCCCAGCCAGACCCCAGGCCCCTCTCACCACAGTGAGCGGCCTCGTCCGAGCCGTCCCCGCAGTCATCGCTGCCGTCACACAGCCACTGCTTGGAGATGCAGCGATGGTTCTGGCACTCAAACTGGGCCTCTGAGCAGAACTTGTCTGGGGCAGTCAGAAGCCACAGTTAGATGGGGGAGGGATGGCGGGTCACCCAGCTGGGCAGGTAGATGCCAGAGGACGGATGGGAGAGACACCCACGGCACCCTCTGTGTGGGGCTCAGCAGGGGCTGGAGAGACGGTCCCCGTCTCAGAGCCTGAGGGTCTGGGTTGGGGGCATGGGGTGAAGCCCGGGGTGCCCTTCTCAAAGGAGGGCATTTCCTGCGAGGGAACCAAGAGGCGGGGCCTGGACAGGGTCTCAGCGGCTAAGGCGAAGCCCCAACCCCACAGGTCCTCTGGGTGCCTAGCTCAGGCGAGCGGGTGCTTGCGGTCACTCACTGCAGTGGGTCTCATCCTCGCCGTGTTCACAGTCGTCCTCCTTGTCACACGTCCAACTCATGGGGATGCAGCGCCCACTGGGGCAGGCGAAGTAGTTCAGGGGGCATCTGGGGCGCTTCACACCTGGGGGCGAGGGAGGCATGAAGGCACAGCCACCTCGGGGGTCCGCTGCCCACCACACACCTGCCCACTGGCCCGACCTGGGCAGTCGCGCTCATCGCTATAGTCCCCGCAGTCGTTCGCGCCATCGCACACCCAGCTGGGCGCGTAGCAGAGGGAGGTCCGCTCACAGGGCTGGAAGCGCACACCCTTCACCCCCAGGCGGAAGTAGCTGCTGCAGTCGGTGGCGCCTGGCGAAGGCGAGGATGAGGGGTGACACCAGGTTCCCTCCAAACACCCTCCCTTAGAGCTGTTGGCCCATACGGCGCCTTCAAGCGTTTTAGAAAATTGAACCGTGTTGTTCAGGGGGGAGGGGGGTGGTGGTGCTTTGCCCACACTTTCCAATCCCTGCCCCCTCCCTGAGTCTCAGGGAGCCCAGGCCCGGGGCAGACTGGGAGGGGACTGAGGCTGCCACGTGGGCCAGAGGGAAGGCAGAGAGGAGCCCGGGCAGGAGGGCAGGGCACCCGAGGAGGCACCCAGGAAAGAGGCATCACTCACTGCAGTTCATCTCGTCCGAGGCATCCTCACAGTCCACAAACTGGTTGCAGCGACTGGAGTTCCCAATGCAGGTGCCGTCCCGGCAGCGGAATTCGCCCACACCGCAGGCCGTCTCTAGAACAGCACCCACCCGGTGCCATCAGGCGGGGTCCTCCCTGGGGGGGGGCCAGGCAGGCCCCGGCCAGAGCTCCCGGCCCAAAGTGCCTGTCCAGCCCCATCATATAGTGCCCTGAACCAGACTCCTTGGGGCCTGGGGACCAAAGATCAGCAAGGGAGAGGGTGGGGCAGGGTTGGGGGCGGTCCGAGGCCCGGCACCGGTCCCACTCACTGTTGCAGGGAATCTCATCAGAACCGTCCCCACAGTCGTCTGCTCCGTTGCACCACAGCATGTTGGACACACAGCGCCCATTGTTGCACTGGCGGAAAGTCTTCTTGCAGCGGCGTGTGTCTGCGGAGCGGGGAGCAGGCCACAGTCAGCAGCAGCTACAGGAGAGGGGCTGCCTCTGATGAGACGTCCTGCGTTTGCTCGCTTGACAAACTTGAGGCTTTGCTACGGGCCCGGCATGGGGCTAGACTCCTCGGGTCGGGGTTGCGGGGGGCGGCTTTTGCTCCTCTCACTCCCATGCCGCACCCTGCTGCGGGCTGAGGCTGGTGACTCAGGAGGTGGGGGCCTGGGGGCGCGGGCGGGGGCTCTGGGGCTGGAGGAGGCTCCTTACTGCAGTAGGACGGCTTCTCATCCGACTTGTCCTTGCAGTGGGAGACGCCGTCGCACGTCAGGCTGAAGTTGATGCACTCGCCGTTGGCACACTCGAACTCATCTTGAGCTCGGCACGAGGAATTCACGGCTGGGGAGGAAGGTGGAGTAGCTTCCTGAGGCAGGGCCTTGGGGCTCTGAGTGCCCATATGCCTCTCCCCCCAGGAACTGAGGCCATCCTGTCGCACCTTGATGAAAGGCTTTGCGGGGCTGGGCTGTTGGAGAGTCTGGGAGGAGACGGTCCCCGTCTACGCCTAGGGCCTCCCGTCAGTGCCCTCCTCCCTCCTCCCCCTCTCACCCTGGCAGCTGAGGTCGTCCTGGAGGATGCGGCCCCCTCGGCAGGAGCAGTTGACATGGCCTTGGTGAGTGAGCAGACACAGGTCCTGGCAGCCCCCGTTGTTGATGCGACAAGGGGAGAGTTCGCCTGAGGCAGGGATGGAGGACAGTGGGCTAAGCGCGTTCTCTGCTGTGCACACGCAGAACGCCCCCCCACCCCCAACAGCTTCGACGAGCTTCCTGGCACCGCCTGTGACACGGTGGCTCACGGCTGGGGCGGGGGCTGCCGTGGGAAGGCCGGGTGGGAGCGTTTGGGTGAGCCTGAGGTTGAGGATGTGTGTGCTCTTAGGTGGGGTGACTGGGGCTCTGAGCCGTACTCTGGGGAGAGTCAAGCCTAAGGTCGTGTGTGTTGTGGTGGGCGCCCCGAGGCACGTGTGAGGAGTGTGTGAGAGGCCGGCACAGCTGCACATCTGTGTGGGGGACCCTTGGTCGTCAAGCCAGTGTGGGACCGTGTCTGTGCACGTGCACACAGAGGGTGGAGTAGGCAGCGCCTGGGATGGGTGTGAGATCAGGTTCTGGCGGGTAGGTGTGGTTCTGAGTGGGAGGAATGGCTAGAGCGTGTGCTGGGGGTGTCCAAAGATGTGAATCAGACCAGTTGTGTGTGTGTGTGTGTGTGTGTGTGTGTACATGCTGGCACAGTGGGCAGGAGAGCAAGGCTGGTGGCAGCGGCCCCACTCACAGCTGTTGGTATCATTGGCCACGGCGATGATGCCCATGGGCTGCTGGGGGATGTCCACGCGCAGCAGCTTCATGTCACTGCCCACGTACTTGTTGGCCCGCTGCACGGCCCGCCGCACCCAGTCGGTCCAGAAGATGTGCTCCCCATACACAGCCAACCCGAAGGGGTGGACGGGCTCTGACTTCAGGATCACCTGCGGAGACAGCATCAGCCCGTCAAAGGTATCTCTCTCGCCCCTACCTCCACCCCCTGCAGCTGGCTCCAGGGACCAGGGGCCCGGCTCCTTAGACACAGTCACGGAAGGGGCAGGATCTGCAGAGACCTGTGATCACCTTCCTCATTTAACTGCTGAAGAAACCAAGCCTGGAAGGCTGAGGATGGCTAAGTGGCAAGGTCAGGGCCTGACTGGGACTCCTCACTGTCCTCCTGGCTCTTCCCACCGTGCCAGGTGGCCTCCCTTTCTCCTGCTTTCTCCTGCTTTCAGCCTGGGCAGTCTCCTCCCTGGCTGACCGCAGTACCCCAATGTCAGCCCCCTCGTGCCGCCCGTCCCGCCTGCCCCGGAGACTCACATAACGATGGGAGCCGTCATACTCGCACCGCTCGATCTTGTCTAGGGTGGCGTCGGAGAAGTAGAGCTTCTCGGCCCGGTGGTCGATGGCCAGGCCATTGGGGGTGCGGATGTCCTTCTCGATGAGAGTCAGGACATTGGCTCCTGACAGGGCTGCCCGCATGATGCTGGGGTGCTGCTCGTTCCAATTGGTCCAGAACATCAGGCTGGGGGAAGAGAGGGCCACGGAGATCAGGACTCAAAGCCAGGGAGTCCGCCGTGGAGGGACCAGGCCCGGGCGTGCAGACAGCCAGACCCAGGGGTCGGCCAGGGTGTCAACTAGACACCTGAGGTTGCACCACAGGCAACCTCAGAGCCACCAAGGCCAACACAGCCCCGGTGCCTGGGAAGGGCTGCCACACAGACAGCCTGCATGTGTGTGTGGGGTGTGTGTGTGTGTGTGTATGTGCTCGTGCACAAGTGTTTCTCAGTGTCTGTGAAATGGCCACCTGCATTTACTGAGACAGCGTAGCCAAGTGAGTCAGCCTCTGGGGTTCCAATCCTGGCTCCAGCACTGACCAGCTAGGAACCTTAGCAAGTTACTTAACCCCTGTGTGCCTCAGCTTCCCACTCTATGAAATAGGAATAATACTACTACCTGCCCCATAGAGTGGTTTGAGGATTAAACGACAGCTGTGTGTTCTATGTGAGGATTTTCGATTATTTTCCCCTTCATTTCTCTCTTCTCCTGGCATCCAGGAAACCGCTGAGTGTCTAGTGTGTCCTAGGTCCTGGGGATGCATGGATTCTACCATCAAGTTCCCAAGAATCACCTTCTCCATAATTTAAGGCCTTTGCATATTTGGGATCTGAGCCCCAGCTTTGCCCCTTACTAGCTCTGACCTAAACATCCCTCTTGGCCCCTCTGAGCCTCAGCTTCCTTTCAGTGAAGGAGGTGGTGGGAACGGCCAGCCATGCCGTGCTTCTCGGGTGGGGGTGGTGGTGAGGCCCCAGAGATGGGTGTGGAAGACCTCCGGGCTGGTCAAGCACTACATGGGTGTGACAGTGTGGTCCTCAGACCACCTGCATTGGATGGCGATTCCTGGGTCTTTGTCCTGGAGATTCACATGCAGTCAGGGCAGGGTGAGGCCAGGGAACCAGACTTCCCAGCGCTCCCCAGGTCACCCTCATGCACCCTGGACTTTGAGAAGCATTGAGCTACACCAAAGCCGGATCCGCTTTTCAGTTCCCTCACAGGACCTGCCCTCTGCCTCCCAACCCCCGGGCCCCTGTGTCCCTTGTCCTTCTGCTGTTCTGGCTACAGAGCTGTCTTGCAGAGCTGCTGGACTTATCTCCTCAAACCTCTCCAGGTCTCACTCTTTTGAACACTCCCCCTCCCCCGTCTCTCCATCCTGCCACTGTGCTCAGGTAGGAAGAGGATGCTTCCCTCCCATTAGGGAGATGCTGGCTGCTCCTGAGCCCATGAGGATAAGGCTCTGGCTTTCAAGGCCTCATCAGGGGGAGGGGCGGGGTTCTGGTGGTTCTTGGAATCAGGATGGGCGCAGATGGAGGCATCTCCCTCTGGCCTCCACAAGAGAAAATGGGTGTCCCAAGGCGGCTGCTAGAGTCATCTTCCTTCCCATCAGGGACACCCACACCCTCAGGTACAGCACGCTCCGTGCTGGGAAGCGGCTTTCCTGCTATCACGATAAACCGCTACACGTGGCAGAACGATCCGTGCTGTCACTGTGGATTCCAAGTTCGGTCAAACCACTCCCCGGGAAAGGGCCGTGGGGAAGGGTGGGGAGGAGAGGCTTTCCTGAGGGGCAGGCAGTCAGCACCCAGGGTTGCGGTGACTTTCTAACCGGGCTGGGGGAGGCCGCTGCCCCCTCCACACTGGCTCCCTCCCGTTCCTCCAAAGCGCTCGCTCCTTCTGGCCAAGGGAGGGCCTCTATCAGACAGTTCAGCTCTTTCTCCTGTGCCCTGCCCGGCTTCAGTTCACTCTGTCGTCTTGCAGACCTGGCTCATGCATTGCCCCCTTGAGAACACGTTCCCTGACTTCCAGCCTGGGTCAGGTCCTCGTCACCCACTCATGGAGCTCCCTGCAGCCTCACGAGGGCAAGAGTCAAATATGCCGACAAAGGGCTGACACAACCCTGCTCCCCATCGGATCCTCAGCACATTGCTCGTTCTCAAAAACCATTTGCTGAGTGAAGGACTGAATCCCCGGAGCTCAGAGCAAAGGAAATTAGTGGGCTCTGAATCAAACGTGAGAGGCAGGCCGGGGGGCCCAGAGCATGGCCCCTCCATGGAGGCTCCAGGCTCACGAGGGACGGGCCCGGGGGGGCCAGCCCCAGGCAGGTGAAGTCGCCGAGGGTCACGGCGGGGCAGACGGGATCTCCGTCATGAGCCGTGTACGTGCAGGACAGGACTGAGGCAGGAAGGACCCTCGAGCTGGTTGGCGGTGCCAGGCAGGCCGGCTTTGGGCCGGGCGTGAGTTACATCAGGGTAAGGAATCTAGGTTTGGTGCACTCACTGTTTCTAAGTAGCTGCTTTTGGGTTTTGTTTGTTCCTTAGTTTCCTAGTAAAGCTTTGAGAAAACATTCCAAGCGCTGCTAAACCCAGGCGAAAAAAGTTTTGCTAGAATGTGGGCCAGCAGTCCTAAGGTGAGGCTGGGGGCTCACTAGAGGCCCACGTGATGGGGCCGGGGGCTGCCCCTGCAGGAGAGCAGAGTGGGTGGAGGCTGGGGGTGTGTACCATGCCGGGGGGTTTCCTCCCAAATTCTCCCTTTGCAACCTTAGCCCAGCCTCCTGGGCTTCCTCAAGCCTGTCCCCCACCAACCCCCCGGCACCCCCCCGCACCCCCAGCCCCAGAACCTCAACTGGGCTGGGCGTGGTTGAGGCCCCTTGCAGTCTTTCCCTGCCTGGAGCCCTCCCTCCTCCGGCTCTTGCTCAAAGCTCTCATCCGGGCTGCCCTTCCCTGGCCTTTGCAATTCCAGGCCCTGTGCCAACCCACCGCCCCCCTGCTGCCTCTCGGTCATCGCATCCAGCCCTGTGCCGTCAGCAGTTTCCCACCAGTGATTTCTCTCCCCAGCTAGGTGGCTTGAATGGGCCCAGCTCAAGGCTTCCACACAACAGGTGTTCAGTGAACAATCTTTGCTTGAAGCTTGGAGACCCAGAAAGACAGAGGACCTACTGTGTGCCTTGAACATGGCTCTCTGATGAATGAATCAATTAATCACCAAGCCAGAGGGTCCTCCACAGCCCTCTCATCCTCCCCTTGATGAGGCACCTGAAATGTTATTGTCCTCATATTACAGATGAGGAAACCAAAGCTCAGAGAGGTCATGCAGCTGTTCTAAGGTCACACAGCAAGGAAGTGGCTGAGCTCAGGTTAGAGCCAGCCTCCCCTGCTCCTGCATCCCCTTTCCTGGTCTGCCTGGGGGCAGTTCCTGCCACCCTGTGGCCCACTGTCCCCATGCCCTGGGCCCGCAGCTCACTTCTGGCACTCATCCAGCACAAAGGCCCTTGGGTGGTCGTCTCCAGACATGGTGATGACCGTCTCACGCTCGAAGGCCCCCGGGCGGGTCTGGTCCACCGTGTGGCGGGTGATGGTGGATGTCGTGTAGCTTGTCCAGTAGAGAGTATCCCAGCCACGGTGATAGGCCAGGCCTTCCACGGAGCCCACATCTGTGGGGAGACAGGAGCAGCGATGGGTCAGGACACAGCCAGAGAGCAGAGCAAAGGGGCAGCCTGGGCATCCCCACGCTAAGGGGATGGCCTGGGGCACCCTCTCCCTTGGTACAGGTGGGGCTGGACGGGAAGTGTGGGAGCTGGGGAGCGTGTGTGGGTGTGGCCCTCGGTGTCCCCAGCCCTTTCTTCAACCCCCTATTTCCCACCCAAATGATCCATGGTCCATCCCCCTAACCCTTCTTTCTGTGTCTTCCCATGGCTGGATAGATTTGGCTTTATGCTGTGGTCACACTTCCTGGAGCTAGAGTTCTACCAAGTTGGGCGCAAACTGGATTTCAGTAAATCAGTTCCCACGTGGGCTGTACTGGGGAGCTTCCTACTTAAAAAGACCCTGAACTGGATTGTCTGGTAGACATCTTAGGCTCAGGTTAAGAACTAAGTGCGTGATGAAAGAGACGTAGCAGAACTTAGGTTAAGAGAAAAAAGACTCAGGGGTTTCAGTGACTTCAAGCTGTCTGGCGATGTGGTTGCCAGAAGGCCGCATTAATAGAAGTATTGTAGCCCGAACAATGGCCCGGAGAGAGGGGACACTTCTGCCAGCCTCTCCTGATCAAGCGACGATTACAGAGTATCGAGTTTAGCTTTGGACACTACATTTTTAGACAGATGTGGGGACTGGATTCTATGAGGCAGAAAAGGGCCAAGGAGGTTGAAAGACAGGTCTGTTTTTATCACCACTGTATACCCGGCTCCTAGTTCCGCGCCTGGCAGGTCTTTACGGACAGGAGTGATGAATGCGTGAACAAATGAATGAGTCAAAGGACCTAGGAGCATCCAGCCCGGAGAAGAGAAAACTAGTGCAATAAAATAGCAGTTTTCAAAGAGCTGAAAGGCTGTCCTAGGATGACAGCTCTAACCCCCCCACCTTTCATGGAGCTCACACAATGTGCCCTGCACCGAGCTAAGCTCTCCCACCTGTCGTCTCAGGTCATCCTGTCTCTGTGCACTGGCGAGCAATCTGAGGCTGAGAGAGCACAGAAAACTTGCCCAAGTGACTAAAATCCTGTTTCTGGGGTTGAACCCACCCCACCTCTGTAGCCTGTTCTGTGAGCAGTGGACACACAGAGGAGAGCTTCAGCTTATTCTGTGTAGCCTGGGGGCAGAACTATGACCAGAGGGGGCCAACTCTGACTCCAACTGAGGAGAGACTTTCAAGTAACTACAATGGGTGCAGTGTGATTCACTGGCCGTATGTCAGGGACACCGAGGCAGGTGGGATTCCGATCCGGGGCAGGGGTGGGCTGGCTGGTGTCTGCGGCTTCTCTACCCTGAGTCTGTGCTGACCCTCTCTGCACTCCCCCTCCACTTCCTGGGAAGAACGGAAGTCTGGGCTCACTCTCCACAATGGTGGTCCTGCCCGAGCCATCGTCATTGATCTGCTGGATGTTCCCAAAGTGGATGTCGCTGAAGAAGATGCGGTTGGGGGTGCCCGGGGAGGTGCCTGCTCGGTAGTCGAAGGCCAGAGCGATGACATTCTTCATGTGCTCAGGGTCCTCGAAGGGCTGCACCGGCGCGTTGAGGTTGCGCTCATCCGACAGGTGGATGCTCTTGAGGATGGTGCGCTCCGAGTAGAGCAGGTAGCCCGCGTACTCGCGGCACGACGCCCCATCTTCAGCCAGCATCCCGTGGGCGCAGGCGCAGGCCCGCTGCCCGCCCCCCCGGTACAGGCACAGCTGCTGGCACCCGCCGTTGGCCACCGCACACACATTGGTGCCTGGGGGTGGGGGGAAACGGGGAAGGCAGAGGTTACAGAGGGCAGGGCCACCTTGGTGCCTCTGTCATCTCAGCAGAGGTGGAAACTCTGGTTGGCGCCCGGCTCTGCCTCAGTATCCCCAGTTCAGACAACCCTCCAGGCCCCTGAGCTCAACTCCTCAGCCTCGTGGGACCCTAGAGGGTGCCCTGTGGGTCTAACTCCTCTCCCGGCCCTTCTCACTCTGGGCTCCCAGGTGGGGCCCTCCGGCCTCTCCTGCCCAGCCCGGAGCCCCAGCCTCACCTTTCTGTCGGTCCCGGTTGAAGACTTTGATGTCTTTGAGCTGGACGCCGATGCCCGTTCGCAGGGGCACGGAGTCTGTGGCATTGTCCTTGCTTCCGCGCTTGATGGAGCCGTTGGCGTGAGTCCTGGGGGAAGGGAAGGGCCACGAGCAGGACGTCATCCGGGGCCGGGGGGAGGGAACGGACGGCCCAGGGGAAGGCCAGGACAGTGGCCCACCTGTCACTCCAGTAGATGAACTCCTCAAACACGGACACCGAGAACATGTCCATGTTGTTGCTGGATAGAACCACCTCGCGGTCCTCGCCCGTCTCCAGGTCGATCCTCTCGATCTTGTCGGTCCGGGCGTCGCACCAGTATAGCTTCCCATCCTGCGGGCCGGAGGCACCCACTTCACTGCCAGTCCCCAGGGCCCACTCACTCCTGCCTCTCTCGTCTTTCCCCTCCTTCCTCCACATCCTCCCGCTCCCTGACCTGCTGATCTGCCGACCTCTCGGCATTCTTCCAGTGCCCGCTTCTGAGGGACCCCCTCCGCCATTTCTGGTGTGGTGGGATCCTACTCTGGGTGGGGTGCTGGGCCAGAGGACCCCATGACTCCTTGGGTCCGTATCTACCCACCAATGGGCTCATCACACAAGACTCAATGGGGAGCAGGGCACAGGGTAAGGGGAGCTGCCCCTCAGAGTACGGGGTCCATCCCATCGGCCCCAGGGCCAAGCCTGCATCCAAACCTGATAGTCCACTGAAATGCCGTTGGGCCAGCTGATGCTGACGTTAACCAGCACCACTCGCTCAGTGCCGTCCAGGCGAGACCGCTCGATACGCGGATACTGGCCCCACTCAGTCCAGAACAGGTACCTGGGGTGGAGGCGGAAGAGGGGGGTCAGTCCCCAGAACATGGAGGAGAGGGGGCCTGTGGCCAGAGTGACCGGGCCAGACCAGAGCCAGGAGTGGTCAGCCTGTCCAGCGCCTCACCCCTTCTCCGGGTGGACAGTGATCGCCCGGGGCTTGTCCAGACCCTGCGAGATGACCACGTAGCGGAAAGAGCCATTGAGCCGGGCGACCTCGATGACGTCAAAGCCCTGGTCTGTCCAGTAGATGTTGCCTGAGGAGGGAATAAGGGGGGGCTCAGGGGTCGGGTGGGGATGCAGGTACCTGGTCCCCTCCAGCCCCCTGATACCCCTGTTTCTCCCCATCTGTTCCTGCCCACCCCTTCTTCTCAGACCCTTCCTTCCGAGACCCCACTTCCCCAGTCCTCTGCCTCACCTGCAGCCCCTCAGCCCTTCTGCGTCTCACCTGCGATCCAGTCCACTGCGATGCCCTCCACGCGGCCAATGCCATTGGTCACCACATCCTCACGCCACGTCTGGTCTCGCTTAGCCCGGCTGATGGTACTTAGGCCCATGTCCACCCAGTAAATGGTGTCATTTTCTGGAGGTGGAGGAGCCAACATGGGGACGCTCAACAAGGTAGGGGGAAGGTGGGAGGTCAAAATCACAAGGGGGTAAGGATAGAGGTGACTGAGAGCTGGGGGGACCAGGGACTTGGAAGCTGAGATAGCGGGGCAGGGGCAGCTGTGGTAAGTGTTGCCCCTTCCAGCTGTGGTCAGGTAGCCTCTCCCTGGAGCCCCAGAGCACACCACCCCAAAGGGAAGGTCATGTCCCACCCTCTCCTGCCACCGAATGGCTCACCAGCATGGAAGTCGATGCCGACAGCCAGGGAGGTCCCCGACACTGGGACCAGGGCGTCTGACTTGTCATTGGGATCCAGGGGGATTCCCCGGATTCCCTCATGCACAGAGTACAGGAGAAAGGAGCCCACACCTGCAACACAAGGACACTTTGGGCATGGGCTTTGCTGACACCCCTTAAGCTTGGCTTCTGTCACCCTCAAACCCTTTTGATACCTTCTCCCAGCCATCACACCTCCCCCCTCAACACATACTCTAGCCTGGGGCCTGGGCAGGGAGGTCACCTGGCTGGGAGAGAGCAAGGGAGCATGCAGCTCTGGGGAACCACCTGTGAGACCTTAGTGCCCACTAGAGGGCAGCAGAGACCTGGCTTTCTCTCCACGCTCTGCCCTCCAGTCCCTCTTCACTCCACACAACCCTGCACCCCCAAAGGCGTTAGGGAGAATCTGGGGAGGTTTACACAAGACAATAGGACTGGGTGAGTCCCAACTCTAGGTTTCCACCTTAATTTCCTCTTTGTCCTCATCCATCTGGTCTGTGTCACACCCCTGTCTCTGACACCTCGCTCCTGAGCCAGTCTCCTTCCCAGTTTCCCATTTCTTACCAGGCGCCACTCTCCATGCACCCTAGAATCCTCCCTTGCCTTTATCCCCTCACACAGCCTGTCCTCAAATGAATCCCCTAATGGGTCCTGGTTGCTCAGGCTCCCCGAAAAAAAGGACTCATGGTCGAGTGAGTTTGGGGAGACCCCAAACACTAGAGTTGTCCCGTGAAAAATTCTGTGCAGATGAGCATATTCAAGGCTCTGAGAAATTGTGCAGCAGAAAAACACTTAAACTTCGTTCAACCCAGTGCTTCTTTCTATAACATCTATCACTTCAAAGAGGGAAGTTCCCAGGAGTGCACTTCCGGAAATGCTGTCCTGGGGCAGGCTTGTAAATCAGTCAGCAAGTTCTTGTGAAATGTCTCTGAGTTTCACCCCTTCTCTTCAATCAAGCTGCTAAGCCCCAGCCCAGGCCAACAGCCCCCTGACTGGTCTGACTGCCTTGGTTTCTCCCTCCCCAACTCAGCCGGCTCTCTGCCGCCAGGTTAATCTGCCCCAAACACCACCTTCCAGGTGCTCCTGGCTGAGAACCCGTGGAGCCCCGCCTACACCACAGCCTCACCCATGGCTCCCCACACCCTGCGCCATGCGGGTTGGCACCTCAGGGCCCTGCACACACCCTCCTATTGCTCTGGACCCCTTGCCTTGCACATCATCCCTTCTTCAAACCACACACTCAAATCCTACGTGCCCTATAAAACCCAGCAGCCAACACACCTCTTGCATGAAGTGGCCCTGGCGCCCCCTCCAACGTCTATTTCTCCAAAATCCTACTGAAGTCAGAGGCACTTCATGTTGGCCCCCCCTTCTGGTTAAGGCTGCAGAGCACAGGGACAGGGACTTCTGCCCCCTGGCTTCCTCCACGGCAAGCAGCACAATGGGCGCTGACTAAGCATCTAACCCAGAGAACACTTAATACACGATGAACTCGGTCTTGTCCCCAAGGTGAGAAGAGGAAGGTGGGCGGTAGAGTAGGAAGGGTCGGGTTGGGTTGGGGACCAGGGTCAAGGCGGGGAGCAGAGGCAGGGGCACTGACCCTCGCAGGCCTGCTGGCCACTCCGGAGGCTGTAGCCAGCTGTGCACATGCAGGAGCGGGTGGACTCCGAAGTGGGCAGGCAGAGCTGGGAGCAGTCGCCGTTGTTGACGCTGCAGGGGTTGGTGCCCTCGTGGTCTGGGGTCAGGTGGGAGGCAGAGAGAAAGGGTTAGTGGCTCTCCTCGGGACCGCGGTGTCAGGCTCACACCCCTTTACCCTGGACCTTGTGGGGGTCACCACCCAACCCAGCTCTCAGGTCTTCTGTCCTGCAGGGCCCCTGGACCTTGTGGGAGTCACCACCCAACCCAGCTCTCAGGTCTTCAGTCCTGCAGGGCCCCTGGACTTTGTGGGGGTCACCACCCAACCCAGCTCTCA
The DNA here is from genome assembly GCF_009873245.2 of Balaenoptera musculus. Taxonomy (NCBI): domain Eukaryota; kingdom Metazoa; phylum Chordata; class Mammalia; order Artiodactyla; family Balaenopteridae; genus Balaenoptera; species Balaenoptera musculus. The sequence continues at coordinate 45,561,507 of NC_045794.1, read as the reverse complement.
GGTCTTCAGTCCTGCAGGGCCCCTGGCCCTTGTGAAGGAGGAGCCCCGCTGGGTGGTGAACAGAGCCTAACCCATTTTCATCTCCATTCGCTTGCTTGCCCGGGGGTTCCTGCAGCCCCTCCTAGCCACAGTCCCAACCTCTGTGACCCCCCATCCCACTGCCCCTGCCCCTTGCCCCCCACCTCACCCAGCTGGATGCTCTCATCGTAGACCTTCATGTGCATCACCAGGGTGGTGCTGTTCCGCAGGACCACGGACCCCGAGCCGTCAGCCTTGTTGCACGTGCCCATCTTCTCTGACACCTGATCTGCCCACCACAGCTTGTCCCCTGTGGTGGCAGGAGGGGATGAGACTCTGGGGAAGGCCCCACCCCCAGGCCAGCCCTGTCTCCTGGCCAGTCCGGCCCACCTGCTCTGCTCTGGTCCCTGCTCCCACCCAGTGGCCCTCACCCATGATGGCCAGGGCAGTGGCCTTGCCCAGCTGGTTCCGCATGGCGTCGATGACCTCTAGCCCACTCCCGTCCAGGTTGCAGCGGTTGATGGTATGGTTCTTGGAGCTGATCCAGTAGAGTTTGCTTTCAGGGAAGTCGATAGCCAGGCCTGGAAGAGGGGGGGTGTCACTGCCAGAGAGCACGGCACCAGGGCCGGGATCCAGGAGCCTGCCCCAGCTGGGCCCCTCACGTCTGGGGATAGGTACAGAGTATGTGTGTGGTTTTGGGAGGAGGGTGGTGAGAACAAGTACTAAGCCAGGAGTTTGGGGAGATGGAGGGACAACTGGGGAGAACCCTGAGAGCATCTCCTGGTGGAGGAATTAGGGGAGGAAGGGCTGCAGGGCAGCAGGGTAAGCTCGTACCCACAGGGCCCCTCTGGCCACTGAAGAGCAGGGTGCGGTTGCTGCCGTCCATGTTGGCCATGCTGATGTTGTCACCGTCTGTCCAGTAGAGCTTCCTGGGGGTGCCAGGAGGGGAGAGTCAGGGTCCTCTTCTTCCCCCACCCCACACCCCATGCTCCCCAACCCTGGGCCCTGGACCTACCCACGCAGCGGGTGGACAACCAGGCCGTGCGGCTGCTCCAAGCCCTGCACCACCGCATTCTTGAAGGAGCCGTCCAGCCGGGCCACGTTGATCTGCTTCTTGTTGGTGTCGTAGCTTGTCCAGAACAGGTTTCGGGACACCCAGTCGACAGCCAGCCCATGGGCATTTGGCAAGTCTGGGGACACAGTGGGGAGTTGTGATTGGGTGTTTTCAGGACACAGGTCAGGAAGCTCGAGGGGAGGGGCCAGCCTGGTTTCTGGGGGAACAGGGATCATGAAACCAGGACTGGAGCACAGAGAGGGAAAAGAATTTGGAGAAGGAACATCAGGACCAAGGGGACCAGGGAGTGGGGCTGGGACCAGGGTTGGGAGCGAGGGCGGGGTTGCGGGGGTACCCATGCCCAGTAGGGGTTCCAGGGCCAGGACAGAACCTGCAGAGACAACCGTCTCCACGCCTGTGCCGTTGATGAAGGCCCGCTTGATGGCCTGGGTCCGCACGTCGGACCAGTAAACGCGCTGCTCTCGGGCGTCGTAGTCCAGCACCGTGACGTTGTCGATATCAGGCACCGTGAAGGAGATGATGTAGTTGTAGTAGGGGGCGTCCAGGTCCACGCCCCGGATCTCCATCTGACGTGCGTACAGCAGGAACTTCTTAAACTCTGTGGGCGAGGGGCGGGTCACTGAGGGCGGCCCCCTGCCTCCACGCTTCCCACCCCCCCGGATTCTCCTGGTTCCTTCTGTTTGCTGCTGGCCCTTGGCTATCAGGGAGACCCTGTTGGGCATAACCTTCCTGCCGGAGTGCCACCCTCTTCCTACATCAGTTGTCTCTGGAGCCTCTCCATTCAGGCTCCTCCCAGCTGAGACTGCCTACCTTCACTTAGAACCTGGAGCTTGGGTACCTGACCCTTTCCCCTTCAGCCTTGGTTTACCCCGGCTCTGGAGGGGCGGCCTCCTACCATAGCAGGTGGTGTTGTCCTTGTGGAGCTTCATGAGGTGCGGGCAGGCGCAGGAAACAGTCCGGTTGTAGTTGATGAGGCACAGGTGGGAGCAGGGGCCCCGGCCCCCATTGGCCTCACAGGGGTTGGGAGCTGGGAGGGCAGGGGAAAGCAAGAGCATCCAGTGACCCTACTGGCCCTGCTCACCTGGCCTACACCCTCTCCACTCCCCTTCCTGTCCCAGCATCGCTGCTGCCAGACCCGCCTCTGTCAGCAGGCTGGCTCACCCCGCCGCCCCAGCACAGACCCCTCCTCTCTTGGAAGCTTCTACAGAGGCTGCTGGCTCCTTTCTGGTCCCTTACCCATGGGCTGCCGGGAGGGGTGATACACCTGCAGGTCGAAGGGCTGGGTATTGGTCCTCTGTACCACGGTGACATTGTGGCCGGTCCACTTGTTGGCCTTGGCCAGCGTGTTTGTCCGCCAGTCCGTCCAGTACACCTCGCCACCGTACAGTGTCACTGCAAACGGGTGCGACAGGAACTCGTGTCCCCGAAGCACCTCCATGTGACCGGAGCCGTCGTAACGGGCTGAGTAAATGGCGTCTGACCTGAGAGCGTGGTCGGGGCAGAGTGAGGAGCCGGTGGGGACCTCAGACCTCGGGGCACGTGGCCTGGGGCTCCCACCCTCCATGCCCCAGCCCACGGCACCCTGTGGAGCAGGAACCACGTGGCTCGAGGTCTGGGATCCCAGCTCTGACCCCAATTCCCCTGACCCAGGTCTTTCAGCTTGCTTCTCCCCAGGGCTGCTGTTAGCACACAGGGGTGTGGTGAAGACTAGAAAAAGGCACCCCCTTTGGGGACACCACCTAGAAAAAGTCTCCCCTCTCCCTGGGCAGACAGAGCCCCTAGGAGAGCACACAGATGTGTGAGTGAGGATGGCATTGCACTTCGGCCCTCGGCGGGCACTCCTGTGCTGGGGGCAGCCCTGCCTCTACCCTCTTCCATCTGCACCTCTTCCCCAGCCCAGACTCTCCCCTCACTCAGTCCTCTTCCTGGGCCCTTGGCCGTGTGGCTCTGGCTCCAGCTCCCCCGGGCCTTCTCACCACCCTCATGGCTGCCAGGTCCTGGGACCCTTGGCTCCACCCTGTCCCTAAGGAGGAGGGGAGGATGGAGGCCTCCTGGGTGAGGTGCCGGGTGCTGACCTGGCGTCGATCCAGAGGATGCGCTTCTCCAGGTAGTCCACGGTGAGCCCGTTGGGCCAGCCCCCAGAGCCCGTCTCCCGGTGGATGGTGCGGCGCCCAGCCCCACTCATGGAGGCTGCCTCGATGCGGGGCAGGCTGGCATCCCAGTCCGTCCAAAACAAGATCCTGGGGAGCGGGGAGGGGGTCAGGATGGCCAAGGTCGAGGCCCAGGGAAGGGGCTGTGCTAGGATCCTTGGTGAAGGCCGGAGGGAGCGAATAGCATTGAGGAGGCAGCTATGCCTGGCCCGGCTCGGCTGAACGAGGCTTCAGGGGGGTCACGAGGCCAGAATAGGGCTGGGCGGGGTCCTCACCCATCCCGGGGATCCAGTGCAATCGCCCTTGGGTGCTCAATGTCACCGGCCAGCAGCGTGGTCCGAAGGGTCCCATCCAGCTTGGCCACCTCAATCTGGTCCAGGTTACTCTCCACCCAGTAGATGTTGCCTGCAATCCAGTCTACAGCCAGGCCCTCGGGTGTGGCTAGGCCGTACTGAATTACCACCTCGAAACTGGTCAGGGCTGGAGAAGAGAGGTTGCAGGAGGTTAGAATCACCTGGGGCGGGGTGAATTCACGATATCCTAGGAACCCTGGATGGCCTGCCCTCAACCCTGACACCTCTGCGAACACCTCTGGTGTGCTCCAGATTTGACTGGGGTTCCCAGAGCCCCCAGTCTCCTCACCCAGGCCCCCTGCCTCAGGAGGTCAAGTAGAAGCCTGGCTTCTAGAACACTGGAGAAGGGGAAGTGGCAGCTATCTTCTGCCTGCAACTCTCTGAAGGGCTAACCCCTGGTAGGAGGTCAGAGCAGAGGGTGAGGGCTTTGGGGAACAGACCTAGACCCAATATGAGGCAGACAGAACTTTCTAGAAGTCACTCCACAGACAGTCCTAGAGGTTTTTCGATGGTTTTATATACATATATATATATGTGTGTGTACATATATATGTATATATATGCCATTAATTTAGAAACCATTACATAGTGTGAACATTTTCATAGTCTACTTAGCCATCCTCTTGTTGATGGATATTTGAGATGGTTCCAGGTTTTCTCTATTACAAAAAATACCAACTCCTCTAGTAAAATGTGCTTCTTTTAAGTCTTTGCTCAGACGTCAGCTTCTCAGGGGGCCTTCCTTGACCATCCTATTCAAATGCCACTCCCATTCTCCCTACCCACCTTGCCTCCTTTCTCTTTATCCACTGTGCTACCCGCTCCGTCACAGTCCGTGTTGTATTCATTTGCTGTGTTTGTATCTGATGTTCCCACGGGTGTGTAAGCTCCATGAGGGCAGACATTTTGACCTGTTTGCTCCCTGCTGTCTCCCCTGGGCCCGGTGTGTGTGGCAGGGGCTCAGGAATGTGGGTTTTTTTGTTTTTTGGTTTTGGCCGCGCCGAGGGGCATGCGGGATCTTAGTTCCCCGACCAGGGATCGAACCCGTGCCCCCCTGCAGTGGAAGCACGGAGTCTTAACAACTGGACAGCCAGGGAAGTCCCAGGAATGTGTATTATTAGTGAAGGAAATCTGTGATGGGTCAGGCCGCCTTGGGACAGAAGGCAAGGTTCAGGTACCCCACCCCTAAATGCCTTTTTTCTTGCAAGCCTGCAATTCTGGCCGTTCCAAAGAAAGGCTGATCATTTTGTTAATTATCAGTCTGGCAGCTCTGCTGACAATAATTATGGGGCGTCAGGCACTGAGACCCACAGCAAAATCTAACCCAATTAACAAGAGTGTGGGGGACAGGGGAGCTAAGGGCCTCTGCTCCCGGCAGCCTGCATCTGGCCCCATGGTTCTGAGCGCCCAAGGGCCCGGTCTGGGTGCACTGGGCCCCGCGTCGGTCCTGGGCAGGCGGTGGTCACCTCCGTTGTCCAGCAGCTTCCCGCGGTAGATCTTGTCCTCCACCACGTCGGTCCAGTAGAGGGCGCTCTGGCTGAGGTGGAAGTCCAGGGCGATGGTGTTGCGCAGGCCGGGCACCAGGACGCTGTAGTCCCCTTTGTGAAGGTCGATGCGCCGGATCTCGTGGCGGTTGGAGAAGATGATAAACGGCTTGAAGGGGTCTGGGGAGGGGTGTGATGGGGTCACAAGGGGCCTGTTGCCTCCGAGCCACCCTGTCCAGGGGCAGGGAGGGTCTCCATGGGCCCTGGCACCGGGCCTGGATGGAAACCTCAGCCTCTGGCATTCGGCCACCCAAGTCCAGCTTACTGCAGCTCAGAGGCCTGCCTGGCCTGCCCAGCTGCCCAGCCACCCCGACCCATGTCTCACCCAGGCTGCGGCAGCTCTCGCCGTCCGGCTCCAGCACCCAGCCCTCGTAGCAGGAGCACTTCACACTGAACTTGTTCTGGTCGCACTTCTGGCTGCACTTGAGGTGCTTGGCGCAGTAGCTTTGGATCTGGCAGGTGTGGTTGTCAGGCCCCAGCTCCATGCCCAGAGGGCACGAGCACACAATGCCTTCGCCAGGTGCCACCGAGCAGTTGTGACTGCAGCCACCGTTATTCAGAGAGCACTGGTCTGGGGGGTGGGGAGCAAAGGATCAGGGTCAGGATCTGGAAGGAGGCAGGACCGTGGCCTGGCTGGGCCCCAAGTCCCCAGTAGCCGAGATGGCACCCTGGCACCCTGCCTGTGGCGTCCTTCTTTCCATTCCTCTGTCCCACTGCTTCCCAGGCTCCCTCACAACCAGGGTTGGGACCTTGGCACCCACCATGTAGGACCAACCCTCTCCTTCCCCCGAGGAGCACCCCTCCATCATGGCTGCATCTCTCTCTGGTCTCTATTTCCCTGCCCCTTCTTGAGCCCACCGTGGGGGCCCCAGCCTTTCGCCTCTCTCTGGGAGGGTCCCCTTTCCTCTCTCTCTCCTGATGTAGGTGTGATTTTGCAGGGGTTGTGGTAGGGAATGTGCTGCTCTGGGTCCTCTGACACACGCTGGGACCTGCCAGCCCTGAATGATGACCCATCAGCAGTTCTCAGGGCCAGTCCTTATCTCCCACTCCTCTCCTCCGAGAACCTGACTCTGCTTGGCTCAGAGGAGATAAGGCTGCTCTGCTCTGCTCTGCTCCTCATCCCCAAGTCACACCATGTGGCCCTCCCTGACCCCCATTCTTCTGATCTTGAATGCACACCCTCCTCCCCTGACCTTCTCACTCACTCGGCAGGATGGGAGACTGCCCTGACCACATCAACCCTGGTGCCTTCATCTTGAAAGCCTGCTCTGCACTGCTCTGCAGCACGAGTGTGGCTGAGTGGGCTGTGCCTGCAGGGTGGGGCTGCACTGCACCACAGCACTTCACGAGCGGTGTGACCTTGGGCCAGTTATTTAACCTCTCTGAGCCTCAGTTTTCTCATCTGTAAGATGGGGGTGAGGATCATATCTGCCTCACAGGGCTCCTTTATGGATTAAATGCTATAACAGCGTGACGCTTAGCACAGCCTCTCGGCAAAGTGAGTCCTAAATCGACACGGGTTTTTGTTAATTGCTCTGGGTACTACTTGCCCAGCTGCCAGAGCTGCCCTTTTCCAGTCTGAGACCTCTCCCCACAGAGCTTGTCCTGTTCCACTGCCCTGGCCTGGCCCAGACTCCTTATCCAGCCCCGCTGCCCACTCCTCTGCTGGGGCCTCTCCTAGGCCCAGGCCTCACCGCAGAGCTCTCCCTCATCCGAGCCATCTCCACAGTCATCGTTGCCATCACACAGCTTGTCAGGCGGCAGGCAGACCGAGGTGTTGTTGGCACAGGGGTGTGAGGGTGGCCTGCAGGCCAGGGACTCACAGTTCTCCTCATCCGAGTTATCCTCACAGTCGCTGTCGCCATCACACACCCACGCTTTGCTGATGCACCGAGCTGGGGGATGGGTAGAGCATCAGGGGCCAGGCCTGGGCAGCAGGGCTCTCTGTGCCCTTCTTCCCAGACCCAGTGGGCTTCTCTAACAGGGTCATGACTACAAGGCTTTGGGGTCCACTAGGAACCTTGAGGCTTTTTCTGTCAAATTCACATGGGCAACAAAGAAAGCAGGAATCTGTAGGAGGTGTTGAAGCTCAACACCGGTGAGGGTTTTGGTTCCCAGGGCCCTTAGTGCAGGCCCTGGCCCCTTCATACCTTCCCCCATGCATCAGGCACAAGCTTTTTCTGTGCAGCCTTTTGCCTCACAATGTTCCCACCCCACTCCTCACAGTACGGTGCTGTCTCCCTTGCCACTGCTCTGCTCTCAACAGGGCCTCCTCCTGTCCATGTTGTTTCCCTTCAGTCCTTTTTACCGGAGTCTTTGCAGCCAAACTTGACATTGGGGTCACAGACGTGGGTCACTCCCTCACAGCTCTTCTCGTCACTGGAGTCCATGCAGTCAGTGTCCCCATCGCAGCGCCACCGCAGGGGGATGCACAGACCATCCAGCCGGCACTGGAACTCATCATTGTGGCAGCCGCCAGGAGGCCTTGTGGCTGCAGGGGGACAGGTGGAGGGCATGGGGGGGTTAAGGGCTCCAGGTCAGCTGTTCCCCTCTCTATCTTCTCAACCCCCTCCTGCTATACCCAGCCTGGGGCTATGAGCTGAGGCAGGGATGGAGAGTTCTCTGAGTCCTGCTGACACTCCTCGAAAGCGCTAACTCAGAGTCAGGGCTATTACACCTTCCAGGACTCAGAAATCATCTTGTCTAATCTCCCTATTTTACACACGAGAGCTTGATTGGATAAGCAATTTGCTAAGCCAGAGCTCAAATGCCCCCACCTTAGCCTAGCCTCTGTTTCATTCATTCACTTCACAAACACTTATTGAGCACCTACTGTGTGCCAGGCACTGTTTCAGGTGCCAGCATGAACAAGACAAAGTCCTTACCCTCATGGAGCTGAAGTTCTAGCTGGGAAGAGAAACAGTGAAGACATGACACAAAAACCCAGAATGGAACTGCAGGTAGTGATCAAGGCTATGCAGACAAAGCCAGGTCAAGGCCAGGGAGGATGGGATGCTACTTGAGACAAGACAGTCAGGAAAGGCCCTTAAGCAGGAGATGTTTGAGCAGAGGCCTGAATGACGTGAGCCATGAGATTAACTGGAGTTGCATTCCAGGAAGAGGGAACAGCTAGTGCAAAGTCTCTGAGGTAGGACCATGCAAGGCATATCTGAAAAATGCCCAGGGCATATTTAAGGCTGCACAGTTGGAGTAGAGTGAAGGAGGAGATGAGTGGCAGGAATGCAGGTCAGATAGGTTGGGGGAGTCCTGCAGGCCATGGAGCGGGGCTCAGCATGAATTCAAAGTGTACAGGGAGCCAGTGCAGGCTTGAGGGCAGGGCTGGGGGAGAGATCTGACATGTTCTGTAGCATCACTCTGGCTGCTACGGTGAGATCGGACTCAGGAGTCTGGGGAAGGAGTGGAAGCAGCACCCGAGGCACAGGTGACCGTGCACAAGCCTCACCTTACAACTCCCGCTGCCCCGCATGCCCTGCTCCTCCTACCTGCCCCACCATGAACACGGTCGATGCGCTCATCTCATGCCTGGACTTCAGCAGCAGTCTCCGAGCTGATTTTCCTTCCTCAGGGCCCCTGAACCTCTTTCCAATCTAATGCCCCTCCAGGATTGCCTTCTGAAAGCATTTCCTACACCTTATCACCTTCCAGCTCTGAGACACTTCGAAGGTCCCCAGTGCCTGACCTGCTTTCACCTGCTGTTGTAATCTGCCCCTCCAGGCACTGCCTCATTCCCCGCTGTCCCCTCTAGTCTGAGGGGCCCCACCCAGCCCCACTGGCCCCTGCAGGAGTACTCAGTTTCACCTTCTAAGTCTTACTGCTGGGTTCTCCAGGCCACTCCCACCCTCCATCTAAAGACCCTTCCTCTAGTTACCGGGAGTAAGGGGGGGAAGGATAAAATGGAAGATTGGGATTGACACATACACACTACTATATATAAAATAGATGACTAATAAGGACCTACTATACTATATAGTACCGGGAACTCTAATCAGTACTCTGTAATGGCCTATATGGGAAAAGAATCTAAAAAAGAGTGGATATATGTATATGTATAGCAGATCCACTTTGCTGTACACCTGAAACTAACACAACATTGTAAATCAACTAGACTCCAATAAAAATTAAAAAAAAAAAAGACCCCCCCTCTCTTGTCCGTTTACCCACAGCCTAATCCCTCATCGGGGCCCAGTTCAAATCCCACCTCCTCCGGAATGGTCCCAGACCATTCCAGCTCACAACCATAGTTAACAACTGCTACCAATCATGACATCCCTGCTCCCACGGGCCAGGTCCCCGCACATCTCCTCTCACTTCACAGAGGAGGAAGTCAAGGCTCAGAGGAAGCAACTTGTCCAAGTTTGCCCAGCTTGTGAGGGGCAGAGAGCTCTTCCCACCTCACCACATCACGGGCCTCCAGGGGTCCTCTTCTCAGAATCCCAAGGCACTATTACCTGTCCCACTCACCCGACCCTTCTCAGAGATGGCCCTCGAGGCTCAGTGACTGTTTCCCGGGCCTTGGGTGACCCTCCCCATCCTCCCTCTTAGTCCTGGGCCTGCAGTGGGTACTCAGTGCTTTCAGTACTGTCCCCACTATGCGCACCTTAATTCTACAAGGCAGAGGTTGTAAGCTGGTGGTCCAGGGGCCAGATGAGGCCTACAGAGAGATTTTGGTCTGCCATGTTTTTAAAACTTTTCAAATCAATTGCCAGTTGTATGGGTTGATTTGCTCTCCCTAAAAAGATGCTGAAGTCCTAACTCATAGTACCTATGAACATGACCTTATTTGGAAATAGGTCTTCCTTTCCAGATGATCAACTTAAGATGAGGTCATTAGGGTGGGCCCTAATCCAATATGACTGCGTCCTTATAAAAAGAGGAAACCTGGACACAGAGACAGACACGCACACAGCGAGAACGCCAGGAAAGATGAAGGCAGGGATCTGGGTAAAGCATGTACAAGCCAAGGAACGCCAAAGATTGTCATCAAACGCCAGAAGCTAGGAAAGAAGCCTGGAATAGATTCTCCCCCATAACCCTTAGAAGGAACCAACCCTGCCAACATTTTGGTCTTGGACTTCTAGCCTCCAGAACTGTGAGACAATAAATTTCTGTTGTTTAAGCTACTTAGTTTGTGGTACTTTGTTACAGCAGCTCTAGGAAACTAATATACCAGTGCTTTAAAATGGGTAGATTTCACATATAAATCTGCATTTCTGACTTCTCTTGAAGTCAGGGCAATCTTGGGTCTGCATTCTTCCATGGTAACCATCGGCCAGGGATGAGAAACCAACATCCCTTGAGGAGGTCTGTGCCTTCCAGTAACCCCCGCCTCCACGGGGGATCCCACAGACGCTAGGTCCTGGAGGCCTGGGCACTGGGGACCTCACAGAGCCAACCCTTCTCTCCTTTGGTCCCCACTGTGCTCATTCACCCCTACCCCTCTGAGCATCCCTTTTTCACGCTACCAGCTACCAAAGACGAGCTGTGTGCCTTCCGTGCATGATCTCACTGAAGCCCCACATCAACATGATGATGCCCGTGCTATTATCATCCCCACTTTGCAGATGAAACTCACAGGGGCCCATGGAGATTAAATAACTTGCTCGAGGCCACCCAGATAGTAAGCTGCAGAGATGGAGCTCAAACCCAAGGCCACCCAACTGCAAAGCCTGAGATCTTAACAGCGTGTGACAATGATTTGTCGACAACCTCCCTCTCCCACAGGACTGGAAACTGCTGAAGGATAAGAGCCACGTCTGGGTTATCTCTGGTTCCCAGGTGGTGGCAACACGCAGCGGGGAGGGTGGATGGATGGTGGATGGTCTGGTCCCCAGCCCACCGGTCCCCAGGCGCCCACCCTGGTTGGTGCAGTTGGCGTGTGTCTCATCGCTGTAGTCCCCGCAGTCGTTGTCCCCATCGCAGGTCCAGTGCTCGGGGATGCAGCGCCCGCTGTTGCACTTGAACTGGGTGCTAGAGCAGGAGTGGCTGCAGCCGGCCTCGTCACTGTTGTCCCCACAGTCATTGTCTGGGGGGAGGCAAGAAGGGAAGAGGAGAGCAGGGGGTCAGCAAGTGGCCTTCTCTATGACCCCAGCATGGGGCCCCCACTCCCACCTCCCCATTCCCACCCTCGACCCACCCCAACCCTCCCACTGAGAAAATAAAAAACAGAAAAGACACAGAAACTGCATAGACTGCAGCATGCACCATGGCCCACGCGATGGGGGCAGGGAGAGGCAGGGCGGGCTCCAGGAGGGCCCTTCCCTGAGTCTCGGAAGGCTGGGGCTGGGGACGGGACTCATTCCTTTCCCGTTTCAGCAGGGTGTGGGAACAGGGGTCCGCTTGCTTTGGGGAAAAGGCAGGGATTTCTCTGGCTCTGGAGGGACAAAGGTGGGCGGAGTATAGGTGAGGCCTCTCTGCTGGGGAGGGAAAGTGTTAATCAGGCCCCGCCCTGAGTGTGGGCATCACCGGCCCCAAGCTCTGGGCTCCCGGCTCACGAGGGGCACTGCCTGCAGCTGGAAAGGCCGCGGGGGCCCCTCCTGAAGGCATCTGAGGGTGACTGAGCCAATGTCCTGCTTTCTAGGCCTCGTGGGGAGGCCACCAGACTTCCCTTCACATTTTCAAGACGCCTGAGAAGACGGGTTTGGCCGTCCCCCTTGGGCTGTGTTCCTGCCTCTTTTCCAGCTGCCTCTGCATCTCTGACGCTCTCTTTCCCCCATGTCTTGGTCTTCTTGTCCCCACCTCTCTGTCATCTCTCCTGTGAAAGGCTCCTTCTGCCCTCTCTGCTTTCCCTTTCACTGTTTTCTTTCTCCTTCTATCATCTCCTCTCTCTTTTCTCTCTTTGCTTTTCCTTCACATCCTAGGAGCTCTGGGGAGGGGAGCTGCATGGGGCTCCTGGGAGGAGGCCCAAGGCCAGCTGGGGCTCTAGGGGAGATGGTGCATGTGCTTCTATGCACTGACCGGCAGGCTCAGGACAGGTCTTTTCATCAGAGCCGTCCCCACAATCCTTCTCTGAAACACAGAAACCGCCAAGGCAACCATTGGCACACGAGACACAGCAAAGATGAGGGGCAACATGGGGCTGACCCAATACATCCTCACACACGTTAGCCAGGGCTCGAGCCACTGCTGCAACACGTCACAACACCACACCAGACACGACCAGAGCCCCAAGACGGCACAGACACAACAGTCCCCTGGCCCCCATGGCTGACATCACCTGGTCCAGGGCTGACCGCCAGGTGGGCTCCCGAGTCTGGAGCCAGAGCCTGGAGGGACCCCAGGAGGCGGGGTTTGCAGGGAGAATGGAGTTGGGCATGGGCTCTCCTTGCTCTGCCCCTCTGGCCCTTCTTGCTCATCTCTCCCTGGCCCCTGAGCCTCTGCCAGAGGATGGGCAGCTCAGGCCCTGCCCGGGGAGGAATGGCACTGACAGGCGATGGGCGGGGTATTCCCTGGGTCCATCTTGGTTCCCCCACAGTGTTTCTAGCTTGTCCTTATTTCTCCCAGACAACCCAGGGGGGCTTCTGTGAACTGGAGGAAGGCCCTGGCTTGATTCTAAAACCCCTTCACCTGCCACCCAGGGCCTGGCTGTGGCTTCTAGCTTTCCTAGGAATCAGGGCAGGTGAAGGGAAACAAGTTCTTACCATTGTCACATCTCCAGTTAATGTTGATGCATCTGCCATTGTTGCAGGTAAACTGAGTCAGGGGGAAGCAGGTGGGATAAGCTGTCAGGGAGAAAGAGTAGCTGAGTAGGGTCCTCAAGATTATTTAGCATCATAGCACCAAGCAGGTGGGTGCTGGGTCCTTCCCATAACCAGCAGCCCTCAGCCCAGACAGATGGGGGAGGGAAGGCTAAGTGGAGGTGCCTTGGCCTGGAACTCTGCCCATTCACTCCTATCCCTCTAAGCATCCTTTTTTCAAGCAACTAATTACCAAACGCAGGCCGTGCGCTGAGTGCTCTCCACACATGATCTCACTGAACCCCTACGTCAGTGCTGTGACGTGGGTGCCAGTATTATCCCCACTCTGCAGATGAAACTCACAGGGGCCCACGGAGATCAAGTAACTTGCTCAAGGCCACCCAGGTACTAAGTTGCAGGGTCTCTCCAGCACCCCCACCCCAGGGCACGCTCTCGTGGGCCCTCCCTCCCCGTGCCAGCCTGGCCTTCCTGCTGTCTTGCTCACCACATGAGGCTGACTCATCGGAGCGGTCCCCACAGTCATCGTCCAGATCGCACGTCCAGGAGATGGGGATGCAGCGGCCACTGGCACAGGAGAACTGGTTGGGTGGGCAGGTGCGAGCTGGGGACAGGGATGGGCGTGAGTGCTCATAGCTGAGTCCCCTCTTTAATTTCATTTTCTTTGCTATTATTCTCTGCCTCTCTGGAAGTCTCCCCAAGGACCTCAAAGCTATTCCTCTTAGAGACATCATTCAAAATCACCTATGTGGTCTCACACCGGACGCTTCACCCCATCTCTCGAGGGGTCGCTGGTGTCCTCCAAGGAGAAGATCCACCCGCCTTGCTCGTCATCCCCAACCTAGAGCTGTGCTCTATCCCCTGCAAGCACGGGCCTCCCAGCCAACCCTGTCCTCCCTCCCCTCTGCCCTGGGTGCCCCGTGCTCCTTTCTCTCCCTGAGGCCCCTCTGTCTTCCCAAGCCTGGCTCCCCCGCCTGCCCTGCCCTGGTGACTGAGGGGTGCCGGTGTGATCACGCCCCTCCCACACCTGAACAAGTGGCATTGGACTCGTCTTCGCTGTTCCCGCAGTCATTGTCCCCGTCACAGAGCCAGCGGTTGGGGATGCAACGGTTGTTCTCGCACTTGAACCGGTCCGAGGGGCAGGTGTGCTGATCTGGGGAGGGAGAGGTCAGGGGTCAGCCAGAGGGAGGGGCCCCCAGCTCTCCAGCTGTTGCCCAAGGGCCGGCTGTGCAGCGGGGACTCACGGCAGAGGGCGGGGGCCTCGTCGCTGTTGTCCAGGCAGTCGTTGTCCCCATCGCACTTCCAGCGTTCCTGGATGCAGCGGCTGTTTGAGCAGGCGAACTCGCCTGGCTGGCACTGGGGTGGGGGCACGTAGGACGGGTTTGCTGTGGGCACCACGAGGCGTGAGGGGGAAAGTCAGACCCAGGTCACGGACAGGTGCTGAGCCCCCTGTCCTCTGTTTGCTTGTTTTATGATTTTAAAATAATATACACAGTAATCTTTCCTAGTGCATAGTTCTTCGTGAAGAAATTATCTGGATGGAAACTGCAACTCTTTCTCAGGCCACAAGGGTGATGTTTGCTCTGCTGCTTCCAGTACTGCAATGTGGTCTGAGAATAAAGAAGCTTCCAAGAGAGCCTAGAGCCCCGCATCCTTTTGTCCCCACCGAGCAGACCGCCCCTTGCCCCTCCCTGCCATCTCCATGAACTGCCCCTTGGAAGTCATCTCCAGGATCCCCGGACCCCGCTCTGGTCCCTGGACTTTTTCCTTCAAAAATGCATCAACTCTACCGGCAGGAGTGAAAACTCACACCTCACCACCGCCATCTGCCTTCGGCTATCAGCAGTGAAATCACTTCGTCCTTTGTGTTTGCACAGGGTAAGCTCAGGAAGCCCAGGACGCCCACGTCAGTCCCTGGCCCTGGACCCCACTACTCTGTGCATGCCTTTCTGACCCATCTCTCACCCCCTCTAATCCTGTGGGTCCCAAGGACCACTGGACCTGGAGGCCGTTATGTGTCCGCCTTGCCCCTCACCTCTGCTTCCCGACCATTCTCCCTCTCTCCCCTCTGAAAAATCAGTGTTGACTTTCACATTACTAGACTATAAGAACCCCTACTTCAAAGGACCCAAGGCTACTCCCCAGCATCCTTAAGGGTTTTTAGCTCCTGGTTCAGAGTCACTTTCTCCATAATCACTCCCTCTTTATTCTTGGTGATTTCAACGTCCATATAGGTGACTCTTCCATTACGCTGGCCCCTCAGTTTCTAAGCTCCTCTTCACCAATCCTCTTGCCCTGCACCTGGCCTCAGTCACTCACTCTTAGGTGTACGCTATGGCCCACTGACCCATTTTCACTTCTGGGATTCTATCCTAAGGAAATCATCCAGAATATGCGAAGGCATGAAGCTATAGGAAATAGCAGAGCAGGTGATTAATAAACAGACTCTGGGTCAGGGTTCCTGGGTTCAAACCCCTGCTCTAACTTTGGGCCTCAATTTCTTCATCTATAAATTGGGATAATAAAAATACCTTCCCTACAGGAATATTTTAAGGAGTAAATAAGTTACTGCATGAGGACTGCTTATAACCATGCCTAGTACATAGTCTGTGTTCAATAAATGCTGGCAGTGATTACAACAAAAAACTGGAAACAACCTAAACATCCAACAGTAGAGAAATGGTTCAGTAAATTATGGGATGTTTACCAAATGAAATATATTTTGGCCATTAGAAATTCTGCTGATGTATTCATGACACACTGTCAAGTGACAAATGCAGGAAACAGAACAGCATGTGCAGCATGATTCCATTTAAGCAAAAGTAAATATATAGAGAAACTGGGAGGTTGTTCACTGAAATGGTAACAGTGGAATCTATGGGTGGTGGAATTTGGGGTGATTTGTACTTTCTCTTTTGTATTTTTCTATACTGTTTATTTTTACAATGAGCATGACCCGCTTTTATTAAAAAATAGGGCTATTTAAAATAATGCAATAATAACACAGAAAATTTGTGACATACATGAGCCAAAAGGGGCAGAAAACATTTATATACAGTATATTCCAACCATGTAAAAACCCACCTAAGGAAAAAAGGATGGTGTTCCTTTACCAAAATACTAACAATATAGTGGTGTTTGCTGGTGAGATTGGGCTTTTTTTCTCTCCTCTAATTTCCAGTATTTTGAACTATGGTTGTATAACTTTAATAATGCGGAAATAAATGTAAAAGAAGTTAATGGTTTTCTCTTTCCATAGCTGTCCTGCTCCTCACTTGGTTTCCCCTGATCTTCATGCCTTCCCAAACCTCCCACCCCCCGGTCACCCCTAAACACCCTCCAGCCCCCAGAGCCTTCTTCTCTCACCCCATCCCTCACCTCTTATTACCCCCCAGGGCCCTCTTTGCCCCCTTCATCTCCGACGGGGACACTGTGGCCTCTTCCTGCTGGGGTCTGCTCCCCCACCTCCCACCCCAGCTGGGCCCCTCGTACCCAGACAAGTGACACCGTCTGCGTTCAACACCTGGTCCTCAGCACAGGCACACTGGCGGCTCCCAGGGGTGGCCAGGCACAGGCTGCTGCAGCCGCCATTGTTCACCCGGCATTTGTTGGTACCCACTGTGAAGGAGGGGTCACGGGTGGGAGGAGGAAGGAGGGGGAGGACAGGGGATGGGTTGCAGCAGGGTCAGGAAAGGCCAGAGAGGGGAGATGAGAGGCCGGGGGAAGAGATGCATTAAAAGGAGGAGACAGAAAGAGGAAATATGGAGGGGTTGAGGAAGAGGAGATGCAGGCGTGGGGCGGGGGGAAGATGGGGAACACAGAAGGTCAAATTGGGGTGGGGGCCTCTCTTCTAGAGAGTCTCAAAAGTCAGAGCCTAGGGGCTTCCCTGGTGGCGCAGTGGTTGAGAGTCTGCCTGCCAATGCAGGGGACACGGGTTCGGGCCCTGGTCTGGGAGGATCCCACATGCCACGGAGCAACTGGGCCCGTGAGCCACAATTACTGAGCCTGCGCGTCTGGAGCCTGTGCTCCGCAACAAGAGAGGCCGCGATGGTGAGAGGCCCGCGCACCGCGATGAAGAGTGGTCCCCACTTGCCGCAACTAGAGAAAGCCCTCGTACAGAAACGAAGACTCAACACAGTCATAAATAAATAAATAAATAAATAAAAGAACGTGAATTTCTTTAAAAAAAAAAACAAGTCAGAGCCTAGGATCCCTGGGAGTGCCCTCACCCACCACAGGAGCCTCACCCCCCCATCTAGGTCCCACCCCAGACCCAAGTCCCAGCCCAGGGGTACCTTGCTGCTGCTGGGCATCATACATGCGGATCTCAAAAATGGGGGGCCGCTCGCTGCGCAGAAGGGTCACAATGGGGGGCGCGCCTCCTGTGCCCCGTTCCAAGCGGTAGACACTGCCACTCCGGTACTCGGTCCAGAAGAGGTAGTTGCCGTGGTGACACAGGCCAAAAGCATGGTTCAGCTCAGGACCCTCGTACACAATCTAGGAATGGAGAAGAGGTTACCAAGGAGCTGGGAGACAAGTGGGGGTGCCTCAGGGAGGTCCGGGGGGAGTCAGTGTTTTGTACACTCATATGTCCACGGCCTGGGTGTGGGATTTGTCTTCCCCATCAGCCTAGAAGCCCCCAAGGGTGCACACCGTGAAGTGTCAGACCCGGAACCCAGCAAAGCGCTGATGGGGAGCTTGCCCACACTCCTCTCTTGGGCTGATTCATGTTCATTCATAACCCTCCAACACACGTGCACGTGCGCATGCACGCGCACACACAGAGTAGTGAGCAGACAGCCAGGATCCATACATTCGTTTCTTCATCCTCCACACATTTGCCAGGATCTACTAAGGTAGCACTAAGAAATGGAAAAGACGTGATCCCTTCTCTGGAGCTGCCTATTGTCTCAGGAAAGGCACACAAGGCCATCTGCGGTGGAGAGGGGTCTGGAGACAACACCCCAGAGGAGGTGGCCCGCCCCTGAGTGCTGTGCCAGTTGAGGAGGAGCTGGGTGGAGGCAGAAAAATCTGCATGAGCAGCAGCAAAGAGGGCAGCACGTTGACGTGTGCTGGACTTAAAAGCTGTCTAGTGCTGCTGTTCCAAGTGCTGGGATGCAGGGAGCAGAGGGTGAAAGAAGACCACAGAGACGGTCAGGGGCCACATCATAAAGGGCCTTATATACCATGAAAGAGCTTGGTCCACACGCCTAGACTTGCACGGGGCTCATGAATGAAGCACGTAGCCCCCGGAATGAACGAGCGTGAGTCTACACCGTCTCTAGGCATCTCGCACCTGTACAGAGGCATACAGTGCAGGCACACGCCAGTGTGTGCTGCCTGTATGTGCACAACCAGGCAGAGGTGCACACGATGTGTATGCTCAGGTGTTCACACAGGTGGTCAGGCCCACAGACCATGTGCATGGTCACAGAGATACTCTGATAGAAGCAATCCTCAAACAACGCAAGACATAGCCACACAAGCACACAGAGGGACACACCCACAGGCTCACAGGTAAACACACATGAAGCACACAGGCCCGGATACACACAGACGCCCACACATTCAGACACACAGCCTCACCCACATACAAATGTGGTCCAGCAACGCACACATGAACACCCACACACAGGTGCACGCCTGCCCACCTTCCGGTCTGTGCCATTGAGCAGGATGGTCTCGATGCGATCATAGAAAGCGTCCACCCAGTAGAGGCGCCCAGCTGGGATGTCCAGGCTCAGCCCATTAGGCCAAAGTACTGTCTTGGAGGTGACAAAGATGTCTCGGTGTGAGCCGTCCATCCACGCCCTCTCCAGCCGCCCTCGCCGACTGTCCTTGGGGTCCTCCTCCCAGTCAGTCCAGTACATCCACCTGTGGGCAGCTACTGGTCAGCACCACATAGCCACTCCTGCCATCAACATCCTCCCCTGTGACCCCAATCCAGGCGGGCCATCCCAGAGCTCCTCACAGGGGTCTTCCTGCCCTGCTCACCCTTGGCCCACATATTTCATTCATTCATTCCTTCATTCAACAAATATCTGTTGAATGCCTACTGAGCTGGGCACAGTTCTGGCGCTGGAGGACCCAGCAGAGACCAAGGCAGCCAAAGCCCCTGCTCTCGTAGAGATATGTCCCACCCAGGACACAGACAAGAAACAAGTCAGTCAAGAGGGTCACACACAACTGAGAGTGAGAAAAGTCAGGAGGGACTCAAAGCAGGGGCATGGCATGGAGAGTGACCGGGCAGCCGGTGGGGAGGGCCTCTTTGAGGAAGTGGCATCTGAGCTGAGATGTGAATGCTGAGAAGGAGCCACATATGCAAATACTTGGGAGTCCCAGGCAGAGGAACTCCAAGAGCAAAAGCCCTGAGGGAGGAAGAGCTGGAGTGCTGGTTTAAGGAACAGACAGCAGGCTGTGAGGACAAAACTTCCAAATGCAGGATATGAGGTGCAGATGAGGTCAAACGAGCTGCAGGCAGACCCTGTAAGACTCCGGGGCTGATAAGGGCAAGGGGAGCCAGGGGAGGGCCCGCTGGGAGTGACAGGACCAGATTTCTATGTATGTTTAGAGCATCACTCCCATTGCCCTGTAGATGGGGACACCTTTTCCCCTTTCAGCCCAATTCTCGCCTAAGCATGCCACCTCGGCTGCCCTCCCCTGTCCACTCTCTCTCTTATCCCCCAGTCCTGAGGCCCACGCAGTCCCTGGCTCCTCCCCTCCCAAGGCCGTGGGAGGACTCACCCATTGAGCGGATCCACCACAATGGCCCTGGGGTGTGTCATTTTGCCCTCGATTAAGGTCTTGCGGGTCTGAGCAGCTTTCTCCAGCCTGGCCACGCTGATGGTCTTCTTGGGCCCATCATCCGTCCAATACAAATTGTCCCCCATCCAGTCCACAGCTACGCCCTCCACATTGTGTATGCCTGCAGTGGGCGGGGCGGAGCAAGGAGGGAGAGCCTCAAAGGAGGCTCAGCTCTGCCTGCCTCTGGCTCCTAAGATACCTGCACCTTGGAGCCCTTGGCTAGTGGGGAATGCAGGGAGCCTCCTGTGCCCTAGACAGTGGCTGGAATGGGATGGAATAGGAGGTTGGAGGAAGGAGCCAGGGAGGTCTTTTGTGCTGCCACATCTGTGTTGAGTCAGGGTCTCTCAAAGCTGCACACGGCAGCAAGAAAACCTACGTGGCACACGTGGGCTCACTCGAGAAGGCACGTCGGGGGCCTGAGCTGGGGTGGACAGCTGAAGCAATAGGCATGTGGCTCTGGGCACAAGTGCGATGCCACATCCCAGGCCTAAAAATCCTGAGCTAACAAAATGAGTAAGTTAGGAAGTGATTTTTCACTTACAGGCTTCATCTCAAGCTAAATAGCATCCCTGGTACAGGGAACCCCAATCCTTTCCTGATGAGGAGTTACTTTTGATTTCCCCAAAGTCTTATGATTGCTGACGGCTGAGAGGTTCTCTGAGCCGAGGTGGGGGATGGAGAGCAGGGCAAGGGGTGGTAACCAGCATCAGCCAGACTGATTGGTTAGGAAGCCTTATCCTGGGGGCCCGAGTGCAGGTTTGGGAGTTCCTAACGCCCGGGAGGCATGGTGCAGCACTCGGAGGCTCAGAGCCCCCACGCCGATGGATATTCAGAAGACAGTGCACTGCTGACCTGCTGGGGCAGCTCAGAGGGAAAAACTGGATTCCATTCACAAAACACAATTTTCTCAGGACATGTAAGCATGCAGCTCTTGGCGGCCGTGAGGTCCGGCTGCACAGACCCTGTGTGTGCACACGTGTGCCGGTGTGTCTGCGCCGATTCAGAGCCTCAGGCCTCTCCCCGGCTGTGCGCCGCATGCAGCTCCAGGGCTCAGAGCCAATGGCAGAGAGACCCTGAGTTTTCCCAAGGGCTGGCAAGGACGGCCCACACTGCCTTACCCATCCATCCTCTGGGCTCTTTCCGGCTCAGCCAAGAAGGGGGTCACCCAGGGGTCAATCTGTCTATCCCCTCATCTCCATGCCAACCAGCCCAGCTAGCCAGTCAGCAGGGGACTTTCCACGCTGGAAGGGCACCAGGAGAGAGATGCCCAGGCTCCAAATCACTTCCTGCCTCAGGTGGGCGTGTGCCTTGGGGGTCCCATCCACACACCTCCCGCTTTGGGGCCCTTACCATCCTTCAGGATGGTCTCCCGCTCAGTGCCATCGATCTTCTGGCGGCCAATGAGGTAGCTGGTGGTGTCGGCAAAGTAGATGAAGCCGGTCTCAGCATGGAAGTCCAGGGCCCGGGGGTTCATGAGGTTCTCGATGGGGATCATGTGCTCGTCGGGGACCTTGGCCCCCATATCCATGCCCCGGATGATGCCTGGCCGGCCCTTGCCATACACGAGGAATAGCTCGTGTTCCGGCTCTAAGGCAGGCACAAGGAGGGGCACAAAGTCAGACACACACACACACACACACACACACACACACACACACACACACACACACACACGACCACCACCCAGCCAATGCACCGGCTGTACTGGGTCAAGGGTGTGGGGACAGCAGGGGGTCTGAATCACATGGACAGACACATAAGCATGTAAGGTCCAGGGAACAACGTCCTGGGAGTTTTTCCTATGCACTCTAGGGGTGGGAAATGGGGCAAAAGTAGCATGTTTTCAGTAAGTGCCTTCTGTTGAGTAGTGAAATTAGTGGCCCAAATATGTTGGAATCAGGTCCCTTTTGACCACTTCCTCTGTTCATCCTAGTCTAAGCCACATCACTTCTTGCCTACGCCGCAGAAACAGCGTCCTGCCACTTCCCTGCAGCCCATCCTCCACCCAGCAGCCAGCATGATCATTTTTACAAACGTGAATCAAATCTGTTAAGCCACCCAGAGCTTCTCATTCCAGTTAGAATATAATCCAACACCCTTCCTCATCTCCCCTCACTCACGTGCCGCCCCACTCCCGTCCCCCTGCCGCCTCTCTGCTCTCCAGCACACCAAGCTCACGCTGGCCTCTGAGCCTCGGCACTATAGATTCCCTCTGCCAGAAACGCTCTTCCTTCAGGTACATGATTCATATGATTCACTTCCTCATTTCACAGAGAGCTTGACGTTAATTTCACCTCCGCAGAGAAGCCCTCCCTGACGTTTGTCTAAACTGGAGCCTTCGCTGTCATCATTAACTCTAAGCTGCACTTTATTTTCTTCCTAACACCTACCCTCACCTCAAGTTATTTATGTGTTTGTCTGCCTCCCCTGCCAGACTATAAGCTCCATGAGGCCAGAGACAACATCTATCTTGTTCAGTGCTGAACCCTCACTGCCAGGACAGTGCCAGACACAGCGCGTGCTCACTAGATACTTGTTGAATGAATGAAGGAATGAAGGGATGAATGGGCCAGTTGACAGTGTTCTCCGGAGCCTGAGTCGGGTAGCGGGATAAGCCCTGCTCTCGGATGGGAGCGCAAGTCCCATCCCTGCCCCTCACTAGGGTGAAACTTTGGGTAAGCCCCTCCATCTTTCTGCATCTCAGACAGATGCAGCTGCGCTATGGGAGGCAGGTAAGGACCCCTCCTGTCCCACCCCATCAGGCATACAAGCCCTTCCCTGTCACTCACTCTTGCACGACTTCCCATCACTGCCCAGGCTGAAGCCGGAGCGGCAGCGGCAGGTCCGCGCCTTGTGACTGTTGGCCAGCAGACAGATGTCGGAGCAGCCGCCCGGCTTCCCGTACTGGTCATTCTCGCAGGCGTGGCTCCTCACTGGGGCAGGGTGGAGAGCTGGTCAGGACCCCTCGAAGCCCCTGTGCCAGGCCTTGAGAAGGCTTCCTGCAGTCTGACCACTCTCCCTCCTGCTAAGGTCTTTGTGCCTGTTGTCCCCTCTGGGGATTCGGAAGCCACAGAACTGGCATTCCTCCGCCCTGACACCACCCAGCCTTCAGACTCTTGGGTGGGGACTTCTGTGGTCAGGGGACAGAGTCACACTGTTGCCCACAGCCAGACGCTTCTATCCTAGACCAGCCAGGGAACTGGGGGTGGGGGCGGTGATCTACGTCCCGAGCAGAATAGGGGCAAGGGGCTCCCTGGGGGTGGGATCTGGAGGCTGAGGGGCAGGAAGGGGCGGCAGGGGAAGCAGACGGGGGAGAGGAGGTAGTCTGGGGTGGATGACTAGGAGAAGCAGTCATGCCACAAGAGAATCAGGGGTGTCCCTAGAGGGGCTGTGGAACCCCGCTCACCTCGGGGCTGACGCCGCTGGTGGTAGATGTGGAGGGCACCTCCCTTGTCCACACGGGTGACGACCTGGTAGTCGGTGCTGTTGAAGCGGTTCACGCGGATCACACTTGTCTTCTGCTGGGCGTTGGCATTGTCCGAGTTGGTGGCGTAGAGATAATTCTCAAACACGGTCAGGCCATACAGGTGCTCGATCTGAGATGGGCAGGCAGGAACGGTCAACGTGAGAGGAGAAGAGAATCCTCCCTCTCTGCCCCTGGTGAGCCCCTCAGCTTCTCTTCCAGACTCCATTACTTGCATTCCCAAACTCATTCCAGTTGTCTGACTCCGTGCTTTACTCCTGTCTCCTCTGGACTATCCTGTTCTTGAGATTTGCTTGTCAAATCCCATCCATCCTTCACAGAGCATCTCTTTGAAGGGCTTCTGGAATCTTCTAACCAGAGAGGACAGTCTCTCCTTCCACACTCCATTTCTGGCTGTAATCCACTGTCTGGTGATCTGTGGGTTTACTCTACCCACTCCGCTCAAACCCCTTGGGGGCAGGAACCATATCCCTCTCAGAACCAGGCACATATTCAATGATGGGATGATTTTGCACTGAAGTAGAGTTGGGCCCTACACTCTGTCCACAGAGAACATTCTTAGCCCGCCTCTAGCTCCCAGCTTTTGGGAGAGTTGAGAGAACAGACTGGCCCCAAGCAAGCCTGATAACTGCCTCTGCTACCTGCATAATGTATCTAAGGTAACCAACTGTCCCAGTTTGCCCAAGACTGGCCCAGGGGACTTTCAGGGCTGACACTGGGACAGTCTCAGGCAAATCGGGATGGAGGGTCACCCTAATTATCCCAGAATAGAGATGTCATCTCTGAGCTGGAAGGGCTTCTAGACTAGGTTCAAGTGCTACTTCCCAGCTGTGTAACCTCAAGTAAATCACTTAACCTCTTTGAATCCTGCCTTTTTTCAGCTGCCAAAAGGGAACTGAGACACCTGCCTGCTCATTTTCCAGGGGCTTGTTGTATGAACCCAACTCAAATGAGAAAAGGGAAGTAAACGGTGGTCTCTAAAATGACTGTGGCCATCCGAGTGGAAGCCATATCCTGTCCTTTCCCCCGGATGCTCGTGCCCACCCCCTCCCTACCAGAGGGCTCAGGGCAACCACGCTCCCATTCTGTCCCCCGCCCTCCCAGGAGGCCTAGAGAAGGGTTTCCCGGCCGAGACTTCCTCCTCACCAGGATGCCCTGGATGATGGTCTGCCGGCCCTTGCCCTCGTAGTCCACCACCTCAATGTAGTCCAGGTAGGCATCGGCCCAGTAGACGAGGCGGCTGACCAGGTCCAGCGTGATGCCATGAGGAAACACAATCTTGCTGTCGACCAACTTGGTGCGGTTCTGCCCATCCATATCACAGCGCTCCACTTTGGGGATCTGCCCGTAGTCAGTGAAGAACACCTTCCTGTGAGCAGATGGCATGTTAAATGGGGTCTGGACACTGGGCACCCTCCCTTCTACCACAGCCTCTGCCTCCTCCTTCCAGGGCCAGTGCCCCTGCCTGCCCCGCTCACCCCATGGCAGGGTCCAGCGCGATGCCCTTGGGGTTGTAGAGCTCCAGGTCTAGCAAAGTGACACACGTGTCCCCGTTTCGGTTGCAGACAAAGATCCTATCGTCGATGTCATCCACAAAGTAGAAGTTGCCTGTCAGCCAGTCGATGGCCATCTGTTCCACGTCTGGAGAGTGTGAACGGAAGGGTTATGGGGGAGGTCCTCCCACAGACATGCCCATCCTCTGCTGGTGCAGAACCTACCGTGGGAAGCCCACCTCCTGTGGGGTGCCCTCCTTTACCACCCATGCCACGGCTGTCTCTCCTCCCTGAGCTCTTACGGGAGTTACTGGCAGTGGCACGTTTTGCCTCGTGTTCTTGGCCACCCTTCACCAACAGAGTCTCTCCAAAGAGAAGTCTCTGCGTATCCCCCCACACAGCCCTGCTCCCCATGCCGAGCTCAGGGTGGGCACACAGGGGCACTGGGTAATTGTTGGCTGGTTGGCTGACTGACAGGTTTCCCAACTCTAGCCCCTGCTTGAATGGGACCATCTTCTTGGGGTTCCAAAAGGCAGTGAGGATAGGTCTACTAGCTCATTCCAGAATTTTTAAAATCTGCTTTTACTTGAGATAAGAGCACTCAGGCTAAGAAAACATCACACATCTCTGCTTTTGGCTGGACTTTCATCATCTTTGTATGGTACGTCAAGTTATATCACACTAGCCAGGAGCACTGACTGGAAGCCGTACGTGCTGCATGACTTTTAAAAATGGAAAAGCAGGGCATCCATCAATAAATCCAATCTGAGAGAAGAGAATGTCCAAATATGGGGTCCACAGAGATGGAAAAGGGAAGGTCCATGGTGGCAAAAGGTTGGAACCAGTGGCATGGGGCAAACTTCCTGTACTCACTCCCATTCCCCTGTTTCTTCAATGTCCCTATTTCTCAATTTCTTCCAGTCCTCGGGAGGGTGGGAAGGAGCAGGGAATAAGATATAGGGCTGGAGGAGAGAGTGCAGAGGAGGAGAGCCATCAAAGGACTCTGAAGGTAAACTGAGGCATGGCTCAGAAAGAGGGGGAGCTTCAGAAGGGTGGGAGTGGGGGAAGAGGATGGAGACCAGGTGCCCATACTCAGTCTATGGCAAAAAGGGCCTAAGAGATCAGGGGTGGGGCAAGGGCAGCAGGAAGTCTAGGAGGCAGGAAGTCTGGGGACGGGACCCCTGCTGGCCTCCCGGGGGGCAGTGCAGCTCCTTCTCTCCAGGACCCACTGGCTCCCATCCACCCACTGCCCCCTCCAACTACCGCTATCAGAGGTGATACCTCTTGCAAGCTGGGAAGTTTCCAAGACAATGACTCCCTGGGACCCCTGCCTTGCACTCCACTTCCACCAATTTCCTCAGCAGGTAAAAAGGAATCTTTGGACCACCTGTCTTTGGCTGAAACTTTTTTATTTATTTATTTATTTTTTACTGAAATCCCCACTAGCCACACTCAACCTGGTAAGGATTATTCAATGCCTACACAGCTACAGGTATAATGACTAGGCTTTCTGCTCAGCCCTCCCTAATCCTCCCCCCTCCCTCACAGGGATTCAGGGGCTGTTTCCTAACAGTGGGTAGGGGTGGGGGGCAAAGGGAACAGGAACGCGGCTCCCAAGGAACTTGGCCAGGCCCTGACACTGACTCACAGTCACAGGACTTAGGCTGAGGGAGGAAGGGAAAGAGCCAATCTGAGACTCTCACCAAACTAGTTTCCTCTTCAGGTCCCCCCTGTTGAACCCCACCCCAAGATGACTAGAGAAAGAGGTCACAGGGGTGGGGTGTTACCCCTGTGACTGCTGATGTGTCCCTAAACCCAGCAACTCTCTCCTCTGAGCCCCAGTACTGTCCCCTACTGACAAGGTCAAAGAGAGGGGGCAGAGCAGCCTGGGCGCCTGGGTCCCAGGCCGGGTAGGAAGAGGGCCCAGTGCAGGGGTTAGGCGAGCAAACTACCCCACACTGTGACCACAGAGAAAACAGATGAAAATGAACGCTGCTGGACCGCGTCCAGAGGAAGCCAAGGTCCCAAGCTGGGGCCAGGGGGGCGGGGGTGGGTGGACCCTGCCGCAGTCCCAGGCAGCCAGCAGGGTGGGTGAAAGGCAAACAGGGCTGTGTGCCCTTTGCTTGGTGGGCACGGTGGGGGTCTGGGGGATGCTGGCATGTAGACGAACCTCATCATTCAAAGCTGTTTTCCCAGCACCAGCTGGGGCAGCTGCGTCCTTCTCTCCAACTTCCTGAGGCTTCCCTGAGTCACTGCCCAGCTCCAAGGCTGGCAACACCCTTCCCCTGCTCTCCCATCCACCCTTCCCTCGGCAAGAGGGGAGGAGGAAGAAACCTGAAGGGATCTGATGCTCCCCCCATCCCAGATGCAGTTCCACATCCTCCCCTCCAGCCTCAGGATGGCCGACCTTCGAGCCTCCCTCCTGGCCTGGAAAGGAAGGCAGAGGATCGTCCCGCTCTCAGGTATTTACCCTTGGCTCGTCTCCTCTTCCACCTCCCAAAGGCCAGACAGGGCCCCACTCAGCAGGCCGGTGAGGAGTTGGCAAGAACTGGAGTCCCCAGCCCGGCCTGGGCTCCCCTTTGGTATTTTTGCAGCTGGAGACTATTAGTTGCAAGCAAAAATCCTTTGTTATCCAACCCCTCCACCACATTATCTTCCTCTCTTCTAAAGTCCAGACTCCTCTGCCCACCCCACCACATACACTCACACACATGCACACACTCACACGCACACACACAAGCTTGGCCACTCTTCCCATTCCAAGTGTAGTGAGACGGGCTCAAATTGGGAGAGGGCACCTTCCCTCCCGGGCTCCCCGCAGGCAGTGTCTGGGCCACTGCCCCCTGTCCCGGGGCGTGGAGGGGGCAACTGGAGTCCTGGGCTTCGGCCTGGAGGACCTGACATTCTGTCTCCACACGCCCAGAGGGCAGCTGGCCCCTCGTGGCCCAGCCTTCTCGGGACTGATCCACCTCACAGCACCCTCCACAAGGGCTCTCTGGCCAAAGGCCCCAGATCCTGAAGACAGGAGAATCCTGTAAACCCAAGGGGAGGGATGTTGTGTGGTGATGGGAGGAGTGTGGGGCTGGTCTGGAGGCTGAGGGGTAGGGATCCCAGGGTAGAGAAGGAGGCTAGGAAGCTGGGAGCGTAATGAGACAGAGGATAGACCACATCCTGTCTTCGATATCACAAAGGACTTTCAGTTCCAGGCCCCAGAATAGACCTGGGCTGTGTGTTTGTAACTGCTGAGCCCTCCCTGTGCCCCAACCCTGATGCTCAGCGCTCGGCACTCACCACCACTCCAGCTTTCCTCGACGTTGCCATCCTTCACATCACTCAAGAGGTGTCTCCCTAAACGGTGGCTGCTTTTCCAAAAACAACAGCCCCCAGCCCATTCCTAAGAAGACCCTAACTTCAGCCGCAGGATTCTAGTCACTCTTCCTAAAATAATTCTGGGGAAGGAGGAGAGTCTCTATGCCTTGAGGAAATATCCCCCAACACATCCACACACCTAAAGATTGCAGAATAGGGTACCAGGTCTCTGGACGAGGAAGGAAAATCCCATTTCTACCTTAACCACATCCCCAGTGAACACACTGAGTTCTTGCCCTTATTCCAGGAAACTTCCCTGCCTCTCCCATCACTCTGCTCTGCCCTGGGCCCAGACAGCCTCCAGACACTGACAGCCTGGGTGTGAATCCTAGTTCTGTCACCTTCCAACTGTGGAACTATGGGCAAGCCACTTGATGTCTCTGAGTCTCAGTCTGCTGATCTGGGATGGGATGGTGCATTAACAGCACTTAGCACGGGGCCTGGCACATGATAAACGCTCCACAAATGGGAGCTGTTGTTCATACCATTGCATGATCCTCCCTCACCTCAACCCCATCCTTCCTTACCTTTTCCATCTGTACCTCCAGCCACAGCCCTGTGGCCTCCTGACTGAAGGTAGGCCCTCCAGGTGGGCAGTTTGGGGCTGACACCTACTATTTATTCTTCAAGACAGTTCAGGCCCCCAGAAGGAAAATTTCTGTATTGCAGGCTTCCATAAGCCCCTTTTATCACAGCCTGCTTACCTGATTACAAATATTGTAAGGGCAGGGCAGGTCTTTCACTTTTGTCCCCAGCGCCTGACACACACGTACTGATTCATTCAACAAATATTTGGTGAATGCTGAGTGCTCACTCTGTTGTCCTAGAGCTGGGACTTAATTTTTTCCTTCCCTTCTACTGCCAGGATCCTCCTTTTCTGGCCTGAGGATGCCTAAGACAGTGGGACAAGACGTCTGCCAGGCAACGTTCTTGCTTGTCAGAGCCACTCTGGGATCTCACCCAAGGGCTGGGGGAGATGCTCGGGAACCCGGGGCCTTTGCAGGTAGGGAGGAGACCACGGGGCAGGCCTGGCAGAAGTTTTGCTAAATGGCATGTCCTCACACTCCTGTTTCCTGCTGGGTCCTGATTTCAGCTCTTCTTGTTCCACCAGCAGGTCCGGGGATCAGCCACACTGGGTCAGCTCTGTCCCTGGGCTCCCTTCCTGCCCCGCTTGTACTTCCAGCCCCGCTCCCCTCCCCTGACTGGCCCAGGTCCACACAGGCTCTCAGTCCTGGGTCCCGGGGATGAGATGCTTGGACTCTGCAACTCTGATTCAGAATCAGAACAAGGGTCTTCCCACTATTGAGAAATTCTTGCTGGGCTCTAAAACACATCTCTCTTGCTTAAGTTACTTCCTTTGGCTTGAAAACAGGGAGGGGGTTGTTGGGAGCAGGCTGGGTGGAGAGGCAACTTCAAGGAGACAGCGGGGGAGGAGAGGACTGGGCTGGAGCTGTGCCGGGAGACACAGGGCTGGCCTGGCCAGGAAGAGGAGAGAAGGGCCATTAAATGATTAGGAAACTCGGAATGGGAATGGGAAGCAAAAGCACCAGGATGCGGGGGGCCCAAGGCCAAGAGTAGGCTGGCGAGAGCCCCCCAATATTCTGACACCCAATGGGTGGAAAGGCCAAAGAAGCAGGTGGCCAGTTTTCATCTGTGACACTGGAAATGTTCTGTAGGTTGGGGTGGGGGCTGAGAGGGCCTTGGGTGCCCAGCTCAGTGGGAGCACGGCTCCCCTTCCAGTGGGGAGGCCAGTTCATCAGACTCAGAGGAGATACTCTCTCTTTCTCTGCCCCTTCTCTAGACAAATCACTGCCCTATTTCCTGTTGTGATTTTAAACACACACACACACACACACACACACACACACATACGAGAGGGAGGGAAAAGTGAAGCTGGCCAGCTGGACTTGGGGACCCATTTCGCAACCTTGCAGCCTGCAGCCTAGGAGGCCTTTTCTGGGCCTCCCTTCCAATCTCCTCCTTCCCCATGCAGCATGGTACAGGGAGGAAACCCTAGGACCCCCGAGGACCCCTCCAGAGCATTCCCTCATACACAGCCCCAAACGAAGTGACTTCAGCAAACCTTATGTCCTTCAAGGCCTCTATTTGCAACCTCAGAACCTCCCCTCACCACACACACATCTTCCCAGGGCCCCGCTCCTGCAGTCTGTGCTCGTTCTTTCTACAGTAGAAACATCCTCAAAGTTCAGGGAAGACAAGTCAGAGGAGTGAAGCCTAGATAATGCAGGGCTGGGCTGGGCTGGGGTCAAGCAGACTTGACCTCCAGTCCTGCCCAGGGGCGGCCCTGCAGGGGACGGGACAGGGCCTGAGGTTCCTTGAGAGGGTGGTCAGAGGTGGGGGGTAGGGTGGGCAGGCCAGGCCTGTCAACTCCTCTTGGCCTCGGTTTCCAGAACTTCAGTCTTTTGTCTGTCACTTTCAAAATGCTTGCCATGTTTATGCACAGCTTGCTCTACCATTTACCTACCATTTCTTTACATCAACTCACTTTTCTTATTTTGCTGCATCCTAAACAATCTATGAAATCATAGATTTGATATGCTAGTTGTAGGAGTTTCCTAATGGGTATTACATAAAAACATAACTATAACAATAAAAAATGCAAGTCCATACACGACCTAAAAATCAAGGCATTCCTGCTTTGGGAAAGGCAGTAGTAAACCCTGAGGGGTGGGCCACGGTCTTCCCTGAGGGTCTCCTGGCTCACCCCATCATGTTCTCTAGTCATGGGATCAGAGTCCTCAGAGACCTCCCCGTCCTGCTGGGGCAGCGGCAGAGGGGAGGATGGACTGTGGAATTACATCCCAGGAGGGAGGAGAAGAGATGAGGACTGATTCCTAAGACCCACCCCCCAACCCAGGCCAATGCAAGACACAGGCTGGGGGAGGAAGGGCTGGCAGCCCAGCCTGTTAAGGGATGAAAACACACACACACACACACGCAGGCACGCACGCACACACACGCACACACACCTGTCAGAACGAGTGAGGATGCGGTCAGTGGGTCTCTCCCCACTCTTGAGTAGAAACGGAGGGAAGGAGCTGGGCTCAGACAGGAAAAGGCCGGACCTCGGCCCTAAGCCTATTCCACAGAGCCAGTCACGAAGCCGCACCAACCACTGTGGGACCTGGGAGGGGCCCTCCGAGGGCTCAGGACTGAGCAGGCCTGGCTCACAAACGCCCGAGGACCCATGTGAAACAGGCTCACTTCCTGGCCTCCTTCCTTCTTTCTATTCTATTTCTGTTTCCAGAGTTTTCTCCAGGGCAGGCTCCCCCTTCTTCCCACACCAGCAGGCGGGCTTCTCAGCCTCTGGGCTCTGGGCTCCAGCACCTCACCCTTGTCAGACTCCTCCCCCCTGCATGGGGCTCAGGCCAGGGGTCCGACGGAGGTCACGGTCAGCCAAGAATGGCATGATTGCAGGGAGGGCTCCCCCAGAGGGCAGAGAGAAAGCAGGAGAAAGCAGCAGCCTTTCTTCTTCCTGCCCCTGGGGGAGCTAATTACAGGCCCGGCAACCCACTGCACAGGTGAGTGCCTGGGACCAGCCACGCTGCACACCAGGGCAGGCCATCTGCCTCTCCTGGGAAGGGGGATGAACTGGGGGCAGGGGGAGGGTGCTGGGGAGAGACACTTCCGACATCCTCAGCTCAGGGTCCATAATTAGTTTGTGGGATGAGAGCAAAACAACCATCCTCAGGGTGACAGCCAGACATTGGGATGAGAGCAAAACAACCATCCTCAGGGTGACAGCCAGACATTCAGGCGGCATGGGGCATGGGATGGGGGTAGGGCAGGAGGAAGGGACAGAGGCTGGGGCAAGAGGAACCCATTCATTTGCCCCAGCAGCATTTCTCCCCAGAAACTTCCGGTCTCTTCTGGCCTCCTGGACTCTGCCCCAGAGGGGCCCAACGAATCTAGCAAACTTTGAAGGCAAGGCTCTGTTTGCCAAGGGAGGGGTACCCACCTGAGGTTATTTCCTGCTTCTCCTGGGGAGGAAGGCAGGAGAGGGGCCAGGCCAGAGCAAAAAAGGTTCCCATCAGGGCACCCCCGCCAGCCACCTACCCACAAGCTCATCAGCCCATTGGCTGCCCTGAGGCAGGGCCAGGGAGGGAACTGCTGGAGCTGTTTGCCCAGACAGGACTGTTGGGTGGGACCGTCGACAAGGAACAGGGAGAAGGCAGCGGTCTCATGGGGTCTCACCCTAATACTACCCTACCTACCACGACTGCCCACCCCTCAAGAGCTCAGCCAACCAGGCGTGGCAGCCCCCAGCCCAGCACTCCAAGGAGGACAGGTCTATCACAGGTGAGCCTTGGTCACCAACAGCTATTGGGATGCTGTGGAAGGGCTGCAGCTGAGGTGTGGACCACACAATGAGGCTGCAAGAGGGTGAGGGCTCTTGGAGGAACCCCTGCTTCCTCAAAAACTAAGCCCTTGTGTCCTCCTGGGATTTTGGTCTTCTGTGGGGATCATCACATGGGGACCCAGAGAAGGAACTTCAAGATCTTCTAGACAGGACCCAGGTTTACCATCCTAAACCTTGTGTGCACTGGCCTCTAGTTACTTCTGGCTTTCTCTGCAATTTATCTGATCTCGCCAGACAAGCTCAAACCCATTATGCAGATAAGGAAATCAAAGCAGAGACAGGGAGTTCTGGTTTACTCAAGGTCACAGATCAAGTTACCCTCTCTCCTGGGGGGTGAGATCAACCATAGGCCAGACCTCCCCCCTCAGCCCTGTGGTGCATTTCCTGGAAATGTGATGATGCCAGATGTTTTGTTTGTTTATGTAGCAGCATCTGAGATGAGCAGGACGGCTCCAGGCAGTGGATCTATGCCCTGGCCCCATCCCCAGTGACAGCCCATCTTCCACCTCTGAGACAGCGAAGTATGGCCTGGGAGGGAGCCCCGAAGGGGAACATCCAGGATATCTGAGAACGCTCACATGGCCCCAGCGCTCACGACTCCTCCTCTGGGCTCATTCCTGCCACAAAGCCCCCTAGAAACAGCCTCAGGACCCCTACAGCCATGCTGCAGCAGGGAGTCCGTTCTGGAGATGCCCCCAAGAGAAATGATGGAAGAGGAGGTGGACCCAGCCTGGCCACGGCTCCTTTGCCCTCAGCCACAACTTAGCAAGGCTCCTCCGGCTCCAGGCCTCTTCTTTCCCTTGCTCTGGCTCTCGCTGTGTGGGAAAGCCCCTCTGTGGACTAATCAACACTCCTCTCTCTGAAAAGGGACAGCCCCTGGTCCCCGGAGGTTGACCAGTTATTGCCCCCATCGGGCACTTCTCCTGGGAGGTCCTTCTCTGCCCTGAGCCAGAAATGCAGGAGCCGTCAGAGACTCAGCTCAGAGAGAGGGGAGGAAGCACAGCCATAACTCTGCCCCGGCTCCAAACAAGTGTCATCATGTGCAACCCCCTGCCTCGGCCTCCGTCAGGGGCTTTTGTTTAGGCTCCTGCCCCAGACAGGGGTCATCCCGAACATCCCTCTGACTCTGTCCCAGACAGGCTGTGTCTTGCCCATCTCCCCTGCCCTTCCCTGCCCTCCAAGCTGGAGCAGGTGACTCACGGTGCAGGCTGAGGGAGATGTTGATGGTGTGCTCATCCACGAAGCCCTTCAGGCCCGGCATGCGGGCACACTTGAGCTGTGTCTGGGCAGCACTGTCCCCAACGTGCACCCAGCACACCGTCTCGTTGGCATAGCTGAAGTCCATGGCTGTGGTCTGCCGTGTGCTAGTGGGTGTGATGGTAGAGACCTGGGCCCCACTCAGGTATGTAGCCAGGATGTTCTGTGAGTTGGCAATCAGCAGCACAGGGGGCCGGTCTACCGGCTCTGTAGATGGAGGAGAGAAGGGTCAATGCAGCAAGTGGCCCTGGGACCTCTCCGGCCACTCCCCATCAGGGAACAACACTGAGGGCGCCCAGCTGTATGGCCACGGGTGACCCCACCTACCGTTCTTGGCCTTGCAGGAGCGGTTGTCTGGCTGCAGCAGGTACCCTTCCACACAGCCACACGTGAAGGAACCATCTGTGTTGGTGCACAGCTGGCTGCAGGTGCCATAAACCGAGCACTCGTCAAAGTCTGCCGGGAAAAGGCGAGAGCGTGGTCATTTCCGGCGTGCCAAGGGCAGGGAAGGGAGTGCCCTCAGACACCACCAGGGATGTGTCCATCCCTATGGCTACTTCGGAGGACAGTTTGGCAGAATCTATTACAATAAGAAATGTGGAAACTTTATCACCTAGAGAGTCCAGACTTGGAGTCTACCCTGGAGAAATATCCACACACGTGCATATTATCCATTCGTTCAGAAAGGATTTCTTGAGTACCTACTATGTGCCAGGTACTGTTCTAGGCTAAGGGGAAACATCAGTGAATAAAACAGATTCAAATTGATGCCCTCATAAAACTTAAATTATGATAATAAATGAAATACTGTTACTACGATAATAAGACAAAAAGGTAAATGGCATGTTAGAGGAGCTAGTGCAATGGAAAGCGGCTGGTGCTATGGAAAAATATTAAGCAGAGAAAGGGGACAGAGAATGCAGGCGCTGGGGGTGGGATTTTAGGGCAGTAGGGATGGCCTCACTGAGAAGGTGGCATTTGCACAAAGACCCCAGGGAGGTAAATTTAAAACAGAAAAGTTTGCATTGTGTGTAACAGAAGAAACTGGGAACATCTTACGCGTCAAAAGGGAGATGGCCAAGTAAACTGTGGTAATAGTCATACATCACAGTGGTTTTTAAAAGAATGAGGTAGATCTCTACATATAAACATGGAAAAATCTCTAGAACATACTGGGTGAAAAAATTGAAAAAAAATATGTACAGTATGATATTTATGTAAAAAAAAAAAATCACATGCACATAAACAGTACTTTCAATTAGATTCTCCATGAGTACATGTATACATGGACAGAAAAAGGCCTGGACAGAGAAGTAGCAAACTGGTAACAGAGTTGACCTCCAGAGAGATGGGAAAGGGACCAGAACTGAAGAGGATTTGTCAAAGGGGACTTTGGTTTTATCTATAATGCTTTAATTTTTTTTTTTTTTTAACAAGAAAACTCACATATGACCTATATAATTTTTTTTTTTTTTTTTTTTTTGGCTGTGCTGCGCGGCATGTGGGATCTCAGTTCCCTGACCAGGGATCGAATGCACGCCCCCTGCACTGGAAGCGTGGAGTCTTAACCACTGGACCATCAGGGAAGTCCCTGACTTATAATTTTTAAGATGACTTTTAAGAAGTCTGGTGGAAGCAAGTGGTTAGGGCCCACAGTCATGCCCTGAGGCTCTAAGGCCTGTCACCCCGCCTCCTGTCTTGCACGGCCCACTACCCCTCACCCCCAGCACGCACGGGCGGGCACACTTACCTTTGCAGGTCCTGCCGTCTGCCTGAAGTTGAAAGCTGTTGTTGCAGTAGCAGGTGGGCCCGCTGAGTGTAGGGACACAGTGGTGCTGGCAGCCCAGATGAGAGCACTGTCCTCGCTGTTCTGTGTGGGAGCAGGCGACACGTACTCAGGCCTCCAGACCCGGCAGCTGTACCCAGACTGCAACCTTCCCCCAACCCTTCAGAAACCACTTCTGCTGCCTGCAGTGTCAGAGATGAAGGGGCTTACGAAGCATCGACTCTAAAA
The DNA here is from genome assembly GCF_009873245.2 of Balaenoptera musculus. NCBI lineage: Eukaryota > Metazoa > Chordata > Mammalia > Artiodactyla > Balaenopteridae > Balaenoptera > Balaenoptera musculus. The sequence continues at coordinate 45,525,853 of NC_045794.1, read as the reverse complement.
AATATAGTGCCAGTGAGGAAACTGAGACCAAGGGTGGGTATAAGGCAGGTCCAAGGTCACACAGCCAATTATGATTTAGAACCCACATCTCCCTGCTCTGGCTGCCCTGGACTCCCTCTGTCCGCATGGAGAGGGGTTCTGGTAGTTTGTTGGGGTCAATGGGAAGTGGGGACAGTGATTCTCATCCCCTTCACATACCTCTTGCCTGCACTGCCTGAGGACTGCAATGTTGGCTTTGGGGCTGAGGGTGAAGAGCTGGCATGGAATCGAGTCTTTCTGTGCAGCACCCCAGCTCTTGTCTAGAAGCACCCCTGCAACCCATCCCTTGAGCTCTAGAGGCCTCAGAGAGAAGGCCCAAGGTCCAGGTAGAGGATAGGAGGAGGAGGAGCAAAACTGGCTCCCCTGGGATCCTTCTCTAATCTTCCTCCTGCCACTGACCCACTTCCACAGGGGAGACAGAAGGGAATGAGACAGGAGGGGGAAGAGGTGGGAGAGCAGCTGCCCCCCCAGACCAGCGACCCAATTAATGGCCTTGCATGGGGCCAGGCGGCCTGGCCACAAAGACCCCTTTGTCCAGCTGCCTCACACCCCTGCTCCCCGCCTCCCACCTAGGAGAGAGCACTGCCTGAGATGCTAAGACGTTTAGAGGCACTAAGCCTGCCAGGAGGAGCTGGGATCGGGGGCCAGGCCCCGGTTATTCCCTCTCCTCCCCATCTCTGCCCGAGAGCCCGAATGTGCTGCCCTGTCCAGCCTCCCCCAACACAGGGGGGAAATAGTGTTTGTTCTGGAAAACCTGGAAAAGAGTTTCTCTTCTGGATATGGGGTGGGAGGATGATGAGGTCCAACTTCTGTAATATCAGAGAAGGAAGTTCAAACCCTAGGTTTTTGAGGTTCTTGGTTGTTTTTGATACTGACCAGGTATACAAAAGCAAGCAAACTTGAACACGCGCCATCCGATAAGATGGGACGTGCGTGGTAATTGAAGTCAGCCCCTAGGCCCACACTCTGCATCCCATTCCAGGAGCTTCAGACGAAAACATGCAGAATCAACCAAAGGAAAGGATAAAAATCTTCCACAAACTCCCTTGCTCCACACTCCCTGCCCTCAGTGAACAGGATCCAGATGTGTCTCTTCCCACAGGCAGATGTTTTCTGACACGCGTTACAGGCACAGGACACGGTCCCCACCCCCCCAGGGAAGATTGCCCCACACCCAGGGGCTTGCCTAGGGCCTCACAAAGCCTTCTGCTCCAGGCCCAGACCTTGAGGGCAGTAGGAGAAGTCCCCATTCCCTGACTCACAGGCCTGAGGCCCTGCCTGTCCCCCCTGCCCCCAAAGAATCTCTCCCATTGCTCACGTGAGATCCAGACTCTCCCTGGGTCATGGGGACCTCCAGGGGAAGAACTGCAGAGCTGGTGACCTGAGCTGCCTGCAGGTCAGGGAAGGAAGTCTGACCTATCATCCTATAGTTCCCTCTTCAGCCTGGGTGACTTTCCCATCAAGCAACTTCAGAGAGCCTCAAAGATCTGCACTTCCCAGGGGACGCCCTTGGGGGCCCTGGCAGGGGAGGCAGGGGGACAAAGCTCCAGAACCCCCCCCACCCCAGCTTCAATCACAGCATCTGCTCTTCTCTGTTCATACTCATGTAAGAAACCATTTGAAGAAAAGACCCCGCTATTTACAAAAATAAAAAGTACAAAAACGCTGATCTAGTATAAAGCTCTCATTTCACAGGTGGGAAACTGGGGACTGGAGAGCGACATGTAGTGACATGTCCAAGAACACACAGAGAAGTGCCCGGGGAGCAGGACAAGGCCTCATCCTCCCCAAAGGTGCAAGGACAGTCCTTGGATGGCAGGCCTCCAAACCTGTCAGGTGCCCACCTGAGAACTCACTGCATCCACCTGGGACAGGAGAGGTGGAAGAGCCCTTACCTCGGCAGTGGGGCCCCTCGTCCGACCCATCTGTGCAGTCCTGGACCCCGTTGCAGAGGCGGGACATGAGAATACACAGCTCGGTGCCCAGGCAATTGTGTTCGTTCGGCTGACATCGCTGGGTCTTACTCTGTGGACCTGGGGGCAGATGGAAAGGCCAGCATGACGGCGCTGGCTACAGAGGCTGTCTGCCTAGTTGTTCACTGGGGGAGGGAGTGGGGAACTGGGACTGGGGTTTCAGGCACCTGCACTTTTTAGATCTCAGGAGGCCTAGGGCCTGGATAGACTCTTCAACCTCGAGCTCTCCTCTGCCATTCCCAATAGCAGCTACACACCTGGCAGCCGCCAGGTGGAGGGGAGAACTAGGTTTTAGCAAAGAGTCCACTCCCCAAATGCCCCATGCTGTGGACCCCAATGCCTCACATTCTACACTCAGGAGACAAAGTACACCTCCTTCCCATAGCTTCCCAGGTCACAGAGCCTGGGGCTGAGAGCTGGACCAAGTCTTCTAGAACTGCACTTCTCAATATGCAGCATCATACGTGGCTACTGAGCACTTGAAATGTGACTAGTTCCAACTGTAAGTATAAAATGCACACTGGCAAAAACAAACAAAAAACAATGGGAGTTCCCTGGTGGCCAAGTGGTTAGGGCTCGGTGCTTTCACTACCGTGGCCCTGGATTCAATCCCTGGTCAGGGAACTAACATCCCGCAAGCCACATGGCATGGCCGAAAACAAACAAACAAATGAATGAATAAATAAAATAAAATGCACACTGGCTTTTGAAGACTTAATACCACAGCCACAAAAAAGAATGCAAAAGATCTCATTAATACTTTTAAACAAATAATATACTGAAATGATAATAGTTTGGATACACTGGGTAAAATAAAATTGAAATTAATTTCACCTGATTATTTTTACCTTTTTGAATGTGGCAACTAGAAAATTTCGAAATTGTGTACATGGTTTGCATTATATTTCTATTGGATGCACTGTTATAGACCCCCAGCCCCAGAGCAGCTTGCCTGATGCAAGGCTTTGGAAACGGTCAAAGGCTGTGGCCCACTGATGATGTCTTGGTACTTCCTTTGTTGCCCAAGAAGATAGGCTGGGGGGAGGGCAGGGTAGAGCTCCTGAGGGGATTCTAAGGAGGCCAGGTGACCTAGGGCGCTGGCTGAACCTGTGGGCTGGTAGACAGACCACTGCCCATTGGCTCCCAAGCCTGGACAAGGTGTGAGAGAGTGTCTGTATGTGAGTGCACCTGTCCGCCTGTGCCTGGTAGGAGTCCGCGTGCACAGGTGAGGGAGGTGTGTACCGTGGAGCAGAATGGTGTGGAGTGAGGGTGAATCTGTGAATCTCCACGTGTGCTGGTGCTTCTGGCCTCAGTATGTGCATTTCCATGTCCTTTTGGGAGCGAGTCTGGGTTTGTGTGTGAGTGTCTGGGAGCATCTGTCTGAGTGCAGGTTGTGTCTCTGCATCCCCATTTCAGAGTGTTGACTCTGCGTTGCTGTGAGAGCGTGTCTGTGCCAGCATCTGCCTCTATCTGTGTATGTCGGGGAGGGTGGAGGGGAGTGAGTCAGTGCCCGGGAGGGGCTTAGTGTGGGTGTGACGGGTCCAGGAGTGTGCATGAGTGGGGACAGTGTGGGGATGTGTATAAGGTGGGGTTTACATCAAATTAAAGGGAGGATGGATAAAAAGAGCCAGATCTGGACCTTCCGCATGGCTTTCTTTATCCCTAACGCCAAGCATTGGGGTCAGAAATGTGGGGCATAAAGACGGCATCAGACAAGAAGATGCTCCAGGCTGAGCCACCCCCCCATACAAACACTTGCAGAATATCCCTGGCTCCCACACCTCTAGGGCAGGGTATGGGGGTGAGGCAGAGAGAACTGGTGGCTCCCTTTCTGGCCCTAAAATTACCCCTAATAATTATGGGTGAGGGTGTGGAGATGGGGCTGGGACAGGATAAAGCCGGAGAGAGAACGGAGACAGACCTAGGAATGCAGGGTCCCCTAGACCTCAGCCCAGATTAGCCCAGCAGGGGAGAGACTCTGCCAGCTGCCCAGGACTCTAGGGTCCCGCCAGAAAGTCTTCCACTCCCCCCCACTGGCAGGGTAAAGCCTGGGTGGGGACCTTTCTCCCAGTTTAAACAGCTGCCTCTGATTACACCACTTACGGAGGGCAGGGGGAGAGGGGGAGGGCGGGAAATGTGCAGGGGTGGGGCTTCTGGTACAGAGACTGAGCAAGAGCCAGTGGCCTTTGGCCTGGGAGCCTGAGGACAGGAAGGGGACCCAGCAAGACCTGGGGGCACTCATTAAGGATCAGGAGGTTCAGAGGTGGGAAGAAGAGGGATGAGCCAGAAAGGAGGGGAGCCTGGGCCCTCTCCTTCCAGCAAAGCTGTCAGCCCAGAGAACACAATCTCTGGCTGGCTTGGGAGTATAGCAGCTGAGGGAGCTCATTTCTGAGCACACCAAGCACCATGCCGGGCTCTTTGAAGAGGGGGAGAGGACAGTTTTAGCTGTGTCATGTACAAACAATCATAGAGCAAGGTCCACACCAGGCTAGAGCTCAACTGTCCTCATCCCAAACTGCCTGGGCCAAAAGGAAAAGGCATAAATCGGTGGTGTGGGGGAGGGATCCAGAAAAGGCACTTACAAATCTCGGGAGCCTCATCAGATCCATCGGGGCAGTCCCTCTCACCATCACAGCGCCAGCCCTTTGAGATACAGGTGATCTGGTCTCTGCAGGCAAACTGCTTGGGGCTGCAAGTCTTAGGGACTGGGGGCAAGGGAAGAGAACAGGGGTGTGAATGAGGGATGGAGGCCAACTCTATGGCCTTAAAGCCCTCTAGGGCTCCTCCTCCTCCCCCAGCATCAGTCTCCATCTGGCCCAGACTCTGACCCACAGTCCATGTGTTGGGGCACGTGGCTGGGGTTCACTCCCGGAAAACTGCGTACCTGCGACGGCGGGAGGGGAAGGATGCAGGGAGCACATTTAATTGCCCCCCACTCAGTCCCGAAGACTGCCTGTTCGGTGTGCCCTCCCCCAGTCCTCAGGGTCAAAGCCCTTGCTGTTCTCTGTTACTCTGGTCAGACACCAGCAATCCCACTTTGCTGACTGAGAGTGATGGGGCATTTAGGCCATTGACGTGTTTTCTCTTTATCTTCCTCCCTGTCTCACCAGAGGTCCAGAGCTGGTCTTTTCTAACCTCTCTGCTCCTTCGCCCTCTGGGACACTTTTGGTCCCTGGGACCCATCATCCTGCCCATCTCCAACTCCTAACCACCAGGTCCCCAGATGGGATGTGTGTCTGGGGTGCCCTTGGCACAGTGGTGGCTTGGAGATGGCATCAGCAGAGGAGCACTGCCTCCACCTGCATTCTCTAAAGACACAGCCTCCCTTGCTGGTTAGACTTTCAGCAGATGCCCCCAGAGGTAAGAAGCACCTAAGATTGCTCAGGATGACAGAGCTGGAGAGCTGAGGCAGGGGGATGGCTGGGGTGACCTGTAGGAGCTGGTTTCAGCCCAGCCAACCTGTTAAGGTCCTATATCCGGGACCGCTTTGCCCTAACCTTTCACCCCCACCAGCTTCCCTCTGCTCCTGCCCCATTCTCTTACCTCATTCTCCGAGGATGAATTAAAGATGGTAACACTAACCCTCACTGTTACCTCAGTATGTGCCAGGAAATGTGATACACTAGTTCTTTCCATGTATCATCTCATTTAATCCTCTCCACAATATGACAAAGTAGGTACTACTAATACCACCATTTCCTAGATGAGGAAACCAAGCCTCAAAGAAGGTGGGTTCACACAGCAAGCAAGTGACAAAATCAGGACTCATACCAGTTGAGCTGACTCTAAGCTTTTAACCAACCAGTGCACACCAGTCTCCCCATTCTCACTGAGAGGTTCTCAGGAGTTGTTCCTCCCAATCCCGTCACCATGCCCTCTACGGAAGAAAAGTACCCCCCTCCTTCACCCCCAACCAGTCTCCCAGCCCTTCATCGCCTCTTCCTTGGTCTCTGTCAATCCCATTTCTCTTCGGCTGTCGTGCGCTGGAAACCAGCTCTGTGCCAGGCACTGCACTAGGCACTGGGGTGCCAGGGAGGGGCGAGATGGCCCCTCAGGAGCCACAGCATCCTGGGAAGACAGCAGGGCAGAGTGAGCTCGGGGCTGGGACGGAGCAGAAGGAAAGTATGTCAGGGCTCTGAGCAGGGAGGGATGGAGTCTGAGGGGAGCCACACTGAGAAGACGTCCTCCCTCCCTAACCCCCATCTCTGGCAGAGGGGACTGCACTCAGGCCCCTGGCCAGGATGAGAGCCGAGTTCAGGAAACACATCAAGGATGGCCTGGCTAGGCCCCCGGCCCCGGAGTCCCCCTCCCCTCCCCCCCACCCTGAGCAGGGAATAAAGGCCCCTTGAGGAGGTGGATAATGCTGAGTTCATTGCCCCACTGGGCCAGCTGTGAGGTCTTCCCGGGGAAACAGCCCGCCAGCCTAGTTAGCATGCCGGAGAACGGTCCTCTTCCCCTGGCCAGCCGAGACTGGCTGGTCGGGGGGCGGGTAGAGGGGGCTGGAATGGGACTCAGAGGCAGATGGGCTGTTTGGAGCCCAGAAAGGCCCCCATGCCACCCCTGCCTCCACCTGGACTTTTAGTCCACGCCCCCTCTCCTCCCCAGGGTAGAACTCACAGCCCAGGCCTGAGGTCACCGGTTGGTCACTCCAATCTCCCCTCCATTCCGAGTCCCAGCCACGATCCCCTCCTCCTTTGGCCCTCACTTTGTCCCCCTGCTGTCCCCCACCCCCATTTTTGGCCTGAACTCGACAGAGGAAACAGCAGCTGGCAAACTCCGAAAGCTGGAATGAGAGAGATTCACAAACCAGATGTGCTCTTGCAGAGGGAAGGGAGCGGGGGATGGGGAGTGAAAGGAAGAGGAGCGCTCAGGGCCCCCTGTCCCACAGCAGCATCCCTTTGGGCCGGGGCAGGGGGACTGGAGGTGCACGTCTCCCACAGGTCAGGGCAGCACAAGGGTCTCGAGAGATGTGAAAGAACTTCCTTTCCATCAGGGATGGTGGAGAAAGCCCTAGGAATCTCAAGTGTGAAGGCTGAGGCCTGTCTTTGATTTCCTTCAGGGGGAAGAGGGGAGGAAAGAAACAAATAACCTACTTTGGGGCAGTCTACACAGCCAAGGGAAGCCTCACTTGGAGGCAGAGGGAGCTGCAGTGCGGTGGGGTAGGAAACTTGTAATCTGCTTAGAGCCAGCAGCCAACCCCACTGCCCTCAGCTGCGCCTTCCGCATCTGATGCCAGCACCCAGGAAACCCACCTCTGTGGCCTTAGATGAGGGAACAACGTGGCCTTAAGTTCAGGAGCAACTAGAGGCCTCCCCTGCCTCCCGCCCCTCATGAGACTTGGGGCTTTCTAAGGATATGAGCTAACATTTTTCAACATGGTCACTCTGTGTCAGCCACTGAGCTGAAACACTTTGTACACATTAACTCATTTAGATCCTCAAACCCTGTGACGTGGGTACTGTTGCAATCCCCATCATACAGACGAGGGAACTGAGGTACAGAGCGATTAGTGACTGAACCGGCGGTTCCTCACTGGCCACGATGATGGAGCCACATGAAGAAGGATGAAGAAGGGAAATGGCAGGGTCCTCTGGCGCTGGGAGTGGGGACAGGGATTATAGGAGGTGGCAGTGGCCTTCAGGGCTCCTCAGAGAGGAGGGGAGAGGGTGGAGAAGAGGGAAAGGGACAAGAACGGGACAGAAGAGGGAAGAGAGAAGGGAGAAGAAGGAGGAGAGGACTACGGAGGGAGAGCGAGTGAGGTTGCAGAGAGAACGCCAGGACACAGGGGCCGTCTGTTCTCAGCTTTGCCCGGAGATGAATGTGACCGCCATGCTAACTCTGGCCAACACCCCTGCCCCCCCTCAAACCCAGGCACCCAGCCCAGCCATGGCCCCCAGGGCCACCAAGATGGAGCCAGAACGGGAGGTGTAGGGTTGGGTGTGCATCCAGACACAACACGGACCCCGCTGCCCTGCTTGAGCCTTGGCTGTCGTCCTGTCCCATTCTGGGACCTTGGGGGCAGGGTGGGGAAGGGCGGTGAGAGGGCCTGACCAGAGTAGAGAGGGTGACTGGGAAGTACAGCCCTGAGGGAGTCTTCTCCAGAGGAGGGGGCCCATCCGTTGATCCCCTTGGGGGCAGAGATGGAGAGGAAGAGAGGTGGTGAGATTTCCTAAAGACCCAGGAGACCCGAGACAGGGTAAGCGTGAAAAAGACCCCTGAGACCCTTTTCAAGAGCAGACACAGCAGAGGGAGAGATAGGCTGTGTATCAGGGGATGTTTTCTGAAAGGAGCCACGTGATATATCTAAGGGAACAGAGGAGCCAGGGGGTGGCCAGGGGGTGGGGGGCAGAGCCTGCAGGAAACTAAACTTTCAGACATATGGGGGTGGGACAGCAGGGGCCTCCCAGACCCTAACCAAGAGCTTTTCACTGAATTTTATGTATTTTGGGTGTTACCCGGTGGCTCCTTCCCGCAGCTCAGCGAGGCTCAGACACATTTTTGTCATTCCTGAGTCTGGGCCTCTGCTCTGCGGCCTGGACAGACAGACAGGATGGCTTGGGCTGCTGGGGGAGGGGAAGGGTCTCCCCCTCCATCCTGAGTCAATATTGACTCAGCAGGACATTAGCCTGACCTCCCCACCATCTTTTCCTTTCCCCACAAGTAAAATCAGACCCTTCGACTGTCTCCAGAGGTCAGCATATCTCTCACCAGGCCTTTAGAAGCCCTTCCCACCTACCCCCCAACACACACACAGCTTATGCGCTGCAGAAGTAAAAGCTCTAAGCTCCTGACCCATTCCTCACACCTTTCTCCAGTTCTCAGGTCATGAGGAAGTTCTGCCAGAAGTCTAACCTCCCTCCTCCTTTCTGAATGATCTGCACTCCCTCTCTTACTCAACCCACAAAGGGTATCAAGTTCCCTTCTTCCAGAAACATTCTCTCCAAAATTAGTGGAGGGGGAAGAAGAGAGAGGAACTTGGAGGAAAGTGGAGGGAGAACTTTCACTGCCGAACTGGATATTCCAAGCTTGGCCTGGGAGGGGAAGAATAATTCCAAAATGGCGAGCACGTGGGAAAGCCCAGGAGAGACTTCTGCTCCCAGGTAGTTTTCAAGATACCAAGAGGCCTGGATGGAGGTGGATGGAGACAGACAGAGACAAAGCAAGAGACAGAGACTGAGAGAGACAAGACAGAGAATGCCACAAAGGATGAGAGAAGGATGAGATAAGAGAGATGAGAGGATGAGAGACAGAGGTTGTTTGAGGCCAAGAGAGCACACACCAATGATAGACAGACAGAGGCAAAAACCAGGGAAGGGGTCTCAGCCGAGAGGTTGCCAAGACAATGACACAGTTGTCTTGGGATGAACCCGGAGAATAACATCCCTGAGACTCAGGGTGGGGAAGCATATACCTTGACTTGGACAAAGAGAGTTCCTGCCCTAGCAGTGCCTGACCCAAGGGAGACTCAGAATAGGGGCCGCTGCCTCCCACGGAATTGGGAGGGTGGGAGGAAGGAAGACTGAAGCTCTTCAACAGGGAAGCCAAGGCCTCCAGGAGATTCTCATCTTCCCTGGGGGTGCAAGAGGGATAAATACCTCCCTTCACTGTCCCTCACCTCTTTCCCAGGGAGGTTTTACACTGGGGCCTGGGGCCACCGCACCGGAAGCAATCCGGGAGCCAACTGCTTCCTTCTCCAAACAATGCAGGATCCTGCTAACCAGGCTGACATCTGGGACTGAACACAGGGGCATGGGTCTAGGTTCTTCAAACACCCACACCCAGCACCCGGCTCCACCAGGTCAGGGACAGCTTGCATGGTCCCACTCATCTGCACTCAGATTCCCAGAGGGCAAGAAGCCCCCATCCAGAGCTGGAGGACTTGAATGCTGGAGAGTTCATAGAGGGTTGGGGAGGGAGGGGGTGGTGCCCTGACAGGAAACTACTGAGGCGAATAAGCCTTAGGCTTGGGGTTTTGATATGCAAAGGCTGAGACTACAGCAAGAGGAAAGGAAGTTAGACTTGGTAAGGAAGGGCTTCCCAAAGGTAAGGAAGGAGTTTTGTAAAGTTCCGGGGATTTGGACAGGATCTGGCTCTGGCCAGGGCCCCTGCTGACATCCTTAAGAGGCCCAGTGATGGGGAGTGGTTGGGGGCAAAAAAATATAGAGAAAATGGAGGAAGGGGGAGCAAGATTAGGAGAAAAGGAAGTCTTGAGAAGCAGCCTCAAACATCAAAATATCCCTCCATCCCCAAATCAATGTCCTACACATCCCTGGTTTGACAGATGAGGGTGAGGGGAGATGTCCAAGATCTGAGTCTGACCAGGGGAGAAAGGAGTTTGGAACCATCTCTCAAAGAGCCAGAAGGCAAACAACTCAGCCTCATAACTCACTTAACTGTCCAGTTTGTCTGACAAATGGTAATACACTGGCTCGAGGAGGTACGTGGAGATGGGTAGGAGAGAGGAAGGCAGCCAGCCCTCTCCACTACAAAATGTTCCTAATCTCAGCAGGAACCTCAGTAACTCCTCTTCCCATTCCCCATTCCATCTGTTTCTCCATCCTCCCAGGTAGCAAGTATACTCAATTCTATCTACTAGCAAGAAGTGACATTGCTTCCCAAAGAGAAGGGGACCCTGGGAATTGGGTTCAGGCATAGCAGAGAAGGCAGAAATGGTGGAGAAGGACCCTAGGGCTGCTCCCTGGAGGGAAAGCAGCAAGGTCTGTGATAGCAGCAGAAAGGAAGGTTAGACATTGAGTCAGGTAAGCTGGAGCCAGGACGTGTCCTTCTCCAGAAAATGAAGGAGAAAGTTCCGTGTCTGTGGGCCTGAGACATGAGGGCAGGGGTGGGAATAGAGGAATCCCTAGGCTGTCCTAGACAACATTGGCCCTACAGGTCTGTGCAGTTTCCCTTTCCCACCCCACAGAATGGGGTAGAACTGATGATTCACTATTCCCATTCTTAAGGTGAGAACAGTATGTGTGTTTGGGGAGGGGTCCTCTCTCCAGGACTTTGGATAGAGTTTGGTTTGAGCTGGGGTTACAGCTGTGGACTGGGTGGAAACTTACAAAAGCGTGGGAGACCATTAAGGAAAACACATCCAGTCTCCCTCTTCCACTCACCACCCACCAACTTGGTGTGGCAGACAGAACCGCTCTGGAACCCTGGGGGTGAAGCTCCCTGGGGCCATTCCTGACCAGGCTGGGGACCTTTTCTGCTCTCCACAGAGACCTCCTTTTCCCTCTGCCTAACTCCATCCACCTCCCATCGTGGGGCTCTTGATGGGTCACTCTCTCTTAAAATTTTTTTCTATCCCTCCCAGAAGCCGCTGTACCCAAATCTTTCTGCCTCAGTTTCCCCTCTCACTTCACAGGGCTGAGAACAAGAGGAAACAACATGCATAACTGAAGAAGTCATGGGCAAGGGCTAGTCTGAAGGGTATTCAGGGCACAGCCTCTTTCCTCCTTTTGGGCAGATAATTGATGTGGGGTGGGGGTTAGGCAGACAGAGTCCCCAAGACAGCATAATTGAGAGCTACTGAATATATTGTCTTTCTGGGCACAGCTACTTCCTGACCCCCTAACCTCCCTCTTCCCACTGAAGCAAGTTGTGGGGAGGGGAAGAGAGAGAGAGAGAGAGATAGTCTGGTTTCAGAGAAAAACTTTCCCAATCACAATCTGGCAAAATTTAGAAGATGGAGGAGGGGTGCATGATGGTATCGAGTCCAGATTTTTCCCTGGATGAGAGGACTAAAATGACGGGAAGGGATGAGATCCCACCCCTTCCAAATCAGGGGCCCAGCCCAGCCCAACCCCATGACCCCAGCTCAGAGCTTGAGCAAGACTTGAACCAGTGACTCACAAGTAAGAGGGAAAATAGCTGACATTAAAGAAAGGCAAGAGGGCACCCCATTTCTCCAAAAGGACACAGTTCTAGCCCAAACCTAACTGCAGTATACAAAGTGTGTGCGTATGAGGGGAGGAGGGGAAATGGTGGAGAGAAATAAACACATCTACCAAAGGAGCAGGGAATTAGGGGGTGGGGGCATAGCCATAACCCCATCCAGCCTCCAACTCTCCTTCCAGTACAAACTGTGATCAGACCAGAAGTCAGGGAGAAAGCAGCCTTCCTCCACCCTCCCACCTCAGCATTCCAGGCCATTCTACAGTCCCCTTCCCCAATGATGACATCTAACGTTTTTCATCTCAAAGCTCCCAGGAATTAAGAAGGAAAATTCAAAGTCATATAGCTTCGCCTTCCCCCACCCGCTACAGCCCCCAACACAGCCCTTTCCAGGCTACTGACAGAGGCCCTGAGAGGGGGAAGTGCTCATTTCGGAACCCAGGCTGGCAGCCCGCTGGATCCTGGACCCAGGCCTTCAAGCCCGGTCTCCAAGGGCCCAGATTCCACACCCAAGCAGGGGGCCCTCCCGTGGCCCTCTCTCTCCCCACCACAGCCATCCCCCCTGTCCTGCCTGCCCTCTGCCCAGCGGGGCACCCCTGACCCGGCTCCCCTTCCAGATGCAGAGGCCACTGCAAAAGGACCCCCGCCCCCTTTTGCAGCCAGTAAACAGCAAATCCGGATTCCTTTACAATTCAGATGTGTTGTGGGGGGGTGGAGGATGTAGGGGAGGCGGAGGCCCTCCCCCACCAGAGATAGGAAAAGAAGGCCTCTAGATGCCAGAATCAGAAAAAGGGGGATCCCTCCTCTCCCTTCCCAGGCCTCTGGTCTTTGTTTGGGCTGGGGGGGGTCCCAGAAGCATCATTTGCCTGGGGCCCCTATCCTCCAAATTGGACCCCCATCCCCACCCCCAGTCAGGCCGCTGCTGTGTCAGCTGGGCTGGGATAACAAAAGGCACCCCCTCCCGCGTCTCCCTTTCCCATCCGAACGCAGGAGTGGGGGCTGGGGAGTGGGTGTCCCCAGGGGTCCAAGGGGGCCGCGGAATCTCACTCACCATCGACAGCGGCCGCGACCAGAGCTGAGAGCAGGGGCAGCAGCAGCGGCGGCGGCGGGGTCAGCATGGTGTGGGCTGATGCAAGCAGCGGCCCCCTGCCCTCTGGTCCTGTTACTTTTCGCCGTCGCCGCCCCCCCCCCAATTGGGGGGTCCCCTTTTTCCTCCTTCCTCCCTTCTCCTCCTCTATTCTTATCCTATCCTTCAGCAAAGCTCACCAGGGGTCTGGGTGAAGAGGTAGAGTTCGGAGCCCCGTGGGGAGGGCCTGCAGACGGGGGTGCACCCTCTGCCCCCAAATCCAAACCCTTCACCCCCGGCTTTTCTCTTCGTTCCTCTTTTTCCCCCTCCCGGGCGAAGCTCACAGCCCCATCTCCGAGCCGCCTCCGGCTGCAAAAATGCACAATTGGGAGGAGGCGGGGTGGGGGAGTGGGGGGCGTGGACCGGGTGGGGGAGCCTTCGGAAGGGGCCTGATGGAGCTATGGGGTCTCCCCTCGTTTCCGCCTCCTCAGTGCACGGGCCTGGAGCTCGCACCACTGTTCCCCGGACTGAGGTGCCGCGGGGCGGGCTGAGGGGGGGGGGGGGGAGAGGGAGGGGACCGGGAGAGGAGGGAGGGAGAGAAGGGGCGGGGAAAGAAAAAAGGGGGGGGGGAGAAAGAGCTACGCGGCAATCTTGTGAGTGCGCATGCGCCTATTTGGCGCGCTGCCCTGGGGAGGGGGAGTCAGAGCGGCGACCAGATTTGGATCTCTGGCTACCGGTCCGAGAGCGGGGGGTTCCCGGGGTCCCGCTGGCTGATTTTGGGCCTGGAGCGCCCATTCCCGTGACTGGGCCTTTCTCCCTTGCGCTCGGGAGCTGAAGGGGCGAGGGGGGTTGGGCAGGGGGGTTGAGGAGAGCTGAGCGGCTTTTCTTTGAAACTCGGTGTCTTGCCCTAGAATTTCAGGCCCCGTCTGCGGACCCAAGACCGGGAGGTCTGGACAGAGGCCTGATCTCCTGGGGGAACCCTGACTGTGCCTTCCCATGACTGGGGTGGGGTCGGGGGCTGCCAGTCCGCGGGGAAGATGCGGGGAGAAGCTGAGCTTTGATTTGGAGACTTTGTAAAACCTGGACGGGGATTGGGGCCTGCGGCGGAGGGGGGCGGGGTGGGGGAGGGGCCGAGACAGCCTGCCCCCACCTCGCTCCCGGACTTGGAGTAAACAGGGACACCCGCCGGGACACGCCGGAGCTTGTCCGCCCGCCTAGGGCTTGGGGATGGAGCCCACCTTAGTACCCGCCCCGCCCTGTTTGCCTGGCACCGGGAGAGGCAGGCCCTGGTTTGGAGGGAGGTGAATCACCAGCGGGTGGGGTTAAGGAAGGTCCACCCACCTTCGCCCCAAGAGGTCGGGGCTCATTTACTTTTTTGTTTGGTGTTTTGTTTTTTTATACCTTCTGACTGGCTTCCCACCAAGTCGGGGTTTTAGATTCCGAGCAACAGGGATTTGGAATAAGATGAGGGACTCTGGACCTCTGCTTCCAGGCCTCGAGTTCTAAGGAGGTGTCTGCTGAGTGCCAGACCTTTGTCCAAGCCTGAGTCCGTAAGGGAATGCTGCTTTGAGTCCACAGGGCGCCGAGCGGTTCCCAGAGCCCAGTGAATGTGCTTCTGGCCACTGCCCCCTTCTGGGCGGTGTTTTAAGGCTGTACCTTGGGTGTCTGACTTTCTGGTGTCTGGAAGTCAGAGATCAGGGAGACAGCAGGCGACGCCAGAAATTCACATTAGAGATGAGGGAGGCTTGCACCACTCTTCTCCCTTTTAAAGTTCTAGTCAAGGAAAGGCCCCAGATCCTCACGCCAGCCTGGCCCTGGCAGAAAGTGGAGCAGCATGGAGGACTTGTCTACTAATGGCAGTGAGAGCAAGAGAGGAATCCAGAAGGAGCTAGACCTTTTCACCAAACCAGAGCTTCCTCCTGGCTCGCTTTGCTCAGGGCCAAGGCCACCTGCCTTTAGTCTCCCAGGCCAGAAACCTCAGACTTACTGCCAACTTGTCTTCTGGGCCTTTCTCTCCTATACCAATCTTGCAAACCTGTGCTCAAGATTTGTCATTTTCTTCCTTTGAAATAGAGTTCAGACTTCCTCCGTTTCCACTGCCGGAGTTTCTCTGGGCAGGGGTGGGGTCTTATTCATCCTTTCATCCAGACCTCATGGGCTAACACAGTGGTGGTCACATGGCAGGGACTTACTAAATGTTTTTAATGAACTCCTACTAGGTTCCTTCTTCTCCCAGGACCCCCTCCCCATGTTGTCATCCAGGTGAAGTCAGATTGAGACAGACTTCAGGTGGCTTTGCAAGGAAAAAGCTAGCTGGAGTGACCATACGTAGCCTGAGAGGGTTGTGAGGGGGCAGCCCCATTCCTCTCCCTGATACCTATCTCATGCAGGTAAATCTTCCTGGAACTGCTTTCGCTGTGTCTCTTCCTGGCTGGCAAACCTCTACTGGGTGTCTATAGACAATGGAATCAAATGTGAACTCTTCTCCCAGTCCTGGCCTCCCAATATCTGGCCTCAGCCAGCATATCGACACTTCTCATTTGCTACGTCCCAACCCCTGCTATCTCCTGAATGTGAATGTGTGTTTATTTTTATGAACGTTATATTGTAAAAAATGGTAACACTTAGTGGTTGCAAAATTCAGAGTATAGGAAGGTACAAGATGAAAAGTAAACTTGCCACTACTCTCCATCCTCCCATTCTTCAGTCCCACCCTCAGAATAACCACTACTAAGAGTTCCTTGGGTCTCCTTCCAAGAGGTTTTTTTTTGAAATGATAAACAGGGAATTCCCTGGTGGTCCAGTGGTTAGGACTCCGTGCTTTCACTGCTGAGGGCCCAGGTTCAATCCCTGGTCGGGGAACTAAGACCCCACAAGCCACCTGGTGTGGCCAAAAGAAAAAAAAAAGGTAAACAAATATAAATAAACATCTTTTAAAACCACAAATGAGCTCATACAGTATATACTGTTCTGGAACTTGCTTTTTTTTCAGTTAACTCATCTTGATCCCTTTCCACATTGTACACACACATCTAGCTCACTCTTTGTATTGGCTGCTTGGAATCTCCTTGCTTGGATACTCCACAGTCTACTGGGATTGTTGGGCCCTTGGGTTATTTCCAATGTGTGAAGTGCTGAGGTTGTCTCTATAAGACAAGAGAATGCATATTTCTACCTGAGCCTTTAATTATACTCTTCTCTCAGCTGCTTCCTACCCTCATCAGCAAGGCTCTCCTGTTATTCTCACTCTGCCCATCTCTCCTGTTCCAAACTTGCTCTCAAGATAGCCTCAGTACCGAGAATTTAGCACTTAATTTCGAGGGTTCTTTGTCCACCATCAGACCATATGGTGGTCCCTAAGGGCAGGTAACATGTCTTTTACTTCTTGTATCCACCCAGTGTTAGGACCTCTTGATTGTTCAGTGGGTAAGCTGACAGGTGTGTTAGGACTAGGGGAGTCTGCACTGGTAGAGGAGACAATCATAATTAAGTACCATCGAACGGGATGTGACTGGAAGCATTTTCTCCATATTTCTCCTATAGCACCCATTATATAGTCCCTCTCTCCCTCAGCTTCTTCTCTTTCTCCCCACTTCTATTCAAAGAAGCTTTTTCCATCTTCAAACCCTTGGGTTGGAATTGTAACCAAATAGGGGAAACCAAGGAGGAATTCTCTGCAATCCATGATCGGAATATCAAGAATGGTGACAGTGGGCAAAGAAATTGGTGGAGAGGATATCCCCTTTTTTTGGATCTCCCAGCAGATTATTAAACATCTCCCTTTCCTGTCGACCGTAACAGGCACTGAGATGGGGCATTAAGGGGGCAGCTCTGGGATTGAATGTCAGGCCAGAGACTGATACCACCTAGCGGTCAGCTAAAGAAGTGTAAACAGGAAGAGTGTCTGAAGGGTCTGGTGGAAAGTGGGAAGAGAACCAAGATTTACTGAGTACTTACCATATACCAACTCCATGCAGTGGATTTTACATGCATTAGCTCATTTAAGTCTTATAACCGCCTTGTGGCATAAGTGTTCTTTTCAGTTTGTAGATATGGAAATAGAGTCTCAGAAAAATTAAGGAATCTGCTCCAAAGCACAGTGCAGATTGGAGCCCAGTTTTCTTTCATTTAATAAACATTTATTAGGTACCTCATATGTGCCAGTTACACTGGTAAGCACTAGGGACAAGAGATGGAAACACACAGTCTCAGACTTCAAGAAGTGTACAGGTTAGTGGGGTTGTGCAATTAGATCACTGACAATTACAACAAAGTACCTTAATAACTGTGATAAAGGTACATGGCACAGAGGGAACCAGGGCAGGATACCTATTCCAGATAAGAGGGTCAAAGCAGGGCAGAGTAGATGATACCAGGTTATGTGTTGAAAGAGAGGAAGGAGATGATAAACAATGACAGAAGGAAAGTGTGTTTTAGGCTGGAGGACAGGCAAAGGCATGGAGGCATGAAGAAGTTTAAAACATTTGAGGCAATTATGGTATGGCTGAAGCTTAAGGTACTTATTGGGGAAGATAATGGATGAAGTATCAGGGAGCCTAATCAAAAGGGTGATTTTAGCCACACTAAGGACTTAGAATTTTTTTCTAGAAGTAGTGGGGAGCCAGGTGAGAAATTGATGAAGTCCTTAATGCACAAGCCATAGAGCTGAAGAGGAAGAGGATTCCAGGTAAAGAGGTAGGATCAAGTATATTAATTAGTTTATCATGTTGGCCTAGAGGATAGTGACAGGGAAAGCTGAGTCTAGAAACTGTGGCTCACATTAGAATGTTCTCAACTTCTCAGATTTTGGCGGCACATTAGAATCACCCGGGGAGTTTTAAAATCCCAGTGCTGACAAAAAAAATTCTCAGTGCCAGAGAACTTGTACTACTTGACTTCAAGACTTGTAAGCTACCGTAATCAAGACACTATGGTACTGGCATAAGGATTGACAAACAGATCCGTGGGATAGAATAGAGGGCCAGAAATAGACTCACACTTAAACGTCATTTAATTTTGATGAAGATGTCAAAGCAATCCACTGGGAAAAGGAATATCTTTTCAACAAATTGTGCTGGAACAACTGAATAGCCATATGGGAGAAATAAGTAAATCGTGATCCCTACCTCACACCATGTGCAAAAATTGATTCAAGATTAATGATAGACCTAAGCCATACAAGCTAAATCATAAGGTTTTTAGGTGAAGACATGGAATATCTTCATGACTTGGAAGTAGGCAAAAATTTCTTATGTCATGGAAAGCAATAACCATAAAAGAAAAAAATTGATAAAAGAAACATCAAAATTGAAAACTTTTGTTCATCAAATGACACCATTAAGAAAATGAATAAGTAAGCCAAAAGGTAAGTAAAATATTGATCTCACAAAGAACCGGTATCCAGGATACATAAAAAAGTTCCTATAACACAGTAATAAAAAGACACCCCATTTTAAAAAAATGGACAAAAGATTTGAACAGATACATCACAAAAGAACATGTATTAATGCCCAATAAGCACATGAAAAGTGCTCAATATCTCTAGTCATCAAGAAAATGCAAATTAAAACCACAGTGAGATAATTCTCCATACTCACCAAAATCGTTAAACTTTAAAAAACTGACAATACCAAATGCTAGTGAGAATGTAGAGCAATTGGAACTCTCATACAGTGTTGGGAATGTAAAATGTACTATAAATTTGGAAAAATATGTAGCAGTTTCTTATATAACTAAGCACATATCTACCCCATGACCCAGCAATTATACTCCTAGTTATTTATTCAAGAGAAATGAAAACGTATGGTCACACAAAGATTCCAAGAATGTTCATAGGGCTTCCCTGGTGAAGCAGTGGTTAAGAATCCGCCTGCCAATGCAGGGGACACGGGTTTGAGCCCTGGTCCGGGAAGATCCCACATGCCGCAGAGCAGCTGTGCCCATGCACCACAACTACTGAAGCCCGTGCGCCTAGAGCCTGTGCTCCCCAACAAGAGAAGCCACCACAATGAGAAGCCCGCACACCGCAACGGTAGCCCCCACTCCCCGCAACTAGAGAAAGCCCGCGCACAGCAAAGAAGACCCAATACAGCCAAAAATAAATAAATTAATTAAATAAATTTTTTAAAAAAAGAATGTTCATAGTAGTTTTCTTCATAATAGCCAAAAACTGGCTATGGCCCAGGTAGCTATCATTTTTTAAAAAAAGGATAAACAAACTATGGTATATCTCTACCATGGGATACTACTTAGTAATAAAAATGGACACACTATGTATATACACAACAACACGATAAATCTCAAGACATGGTGAGTAAAAGAAGCCAGACATAAAAGCACATCCTGGTTTTTTGTTTTGTTTTGTTTTGTTTTTAATTGAAGTATAGTTGATTACAATGTGTGCCAATCTCTGCTGTACAGCAAAGTGACTCAGTTATACACATATATACATTCTTTTTTTATATTATTTTCCATTATGGTTTATCACAGGATATGGAATATAGTTCCCTGTGCTATACATTAGGACCTTGTTGTTTATCCATTCTAAATGTAATAGTTTGCATCTACCAACCCCAAACTCCCAGTCCATCCCTCTCCCTCCAAAGCACATCCTGTTTTATTCCATTTATATGAATTCTAGAACAGACAAAACAAAGCTACCGTGGAAAAAATTAGAACAGTGGCTCCCCCAGGGGGTGGGGTGAGGATAATGACCTACATCTTGATAGGGATGTAGATGTCATACAGCAACCAAGTGGTAGGGCAAGGATTTGAACCCAGGTGGCCTGGCCCCAGAGGCCATGGTTTTAACCACGTTACATTGCTTTGCCCTCGTATGCTGCAGCCTTGAGTGTGGATGAGATTACAAGGAAGGGTAGCCTGTGAAGACAGGAGACTGAGAAGGAGCACCCAGACAGGTAGGAGGAAGACTAGGAGAGAGGGACCATGAAAACCAGTGGGGGAATAGCTTATTCAAGAGTGGCTAACAGTGTTGAATACTGCTGAGCAGTCCAGACAGAAAAGGGACAGGCCATCATTCTAGGAGGGCATGTGTGACATGCGTCAGAACAGTTTCATTGGACTGGTGGGGGCAGTAGCCAGCTGGCAGTGTACTGAGGAGGTGAGGAAGGGAAGACAGGGAATGTGAATAACTTTCCCAAGAAGCTTGGCTGCACCAGGGCAGAGGGAAAGGCAAGACAGTAATTAGAGTGATAGTTAGAGGGCTGGAATTTCCTTGCAGAGGCTCAATCCTGATCACAGTTGACTCCATCCAGAGACGCCTGCTTTCGCCCACCCACCAGGGCTGCTAATTGTCCTTCTGTGAGGTGAAGGTCTGTTGGCCACAGTAAGCCCCTGACAGCCGCAGGGACCTTGACATTTGGGACCTTGAGATCAGCTGACCCCACCATTGCTCATATCCTGTCATCCTTGGCAGGCCTCAATGGGCGTTCACCCTTCTCCACTCAGCCTAGTGCTTCCTCTTCCTGACCACCCTTGCACTGCTCCCCAATCCCTTCCTTGCACAAGGCACTGGGTCACCCTTGGCTCAGATTATCCTTGCCCCTCTTTGCTTGGCTGAAACATGGCTCTTCCCTGAGGACACTCTTTTTTTTTTTTTTTTTAAAGAGATATCACTTATTCTCCCAAGTGGACAAGTCAGGTGGTGGTGGGAGCAAGGGCAGTCAGCCTCCTCTGTGCTCTCCATTTCTTATAGTCAATGTGGCTCCACCAAAGTCTCAGTTAGGGATGCATCAAGCAGCAAGGACCAGAAGACCCAATTAAAGGAGACTGAATAAAGAGTTTTAGAACAGATCCAGGGCTGGTTGATTCATCAAGAGTTTTCTACCACTTCACGCTGATACTCTGTCTTCAGTGGTTGATGGTCCTTTCCTCACAGTTGCAACATGGTTGCAGCTATTCCAGACATCACATGTGGACTTGACATTGAAGAAAAACAAAATCTTTTCCAAGATCCTCCCAAAGTCCTATTGGCCAGGACAATGGAAATACCATGATTGGCAAGACCAATGATATTCATCCCCTAAATGCATGGGAAGGGAACACCTGTACAAAATCCAGATTTTGCCAACAAGGGAGAAAGACACACTGCTGAGCAGGCATCATCAGTGTTTGCCCTGATAGTCATACAAATTCCTCTTCCTTTTAAGGGTCAGCTATTTCACCTTCCATTGAGAAGATGTGTGGCATACTGCTTAAGGGCAACAGTGCTTATGCCAGACTAACTGGGTACAAATCCCAGCTTACTTGCCAGCTCTTTGGCCTTGGGCAGATTACTTAAACTTTCCACACTGCAGTTTCCTCATCTGTAAAACGAGTACTATCAGCACCATCCAACAGAACTTACTGTGATGATGGAAATGTCCCATGCCTGTGCTAATAAAGCAGCCATTGGCCATATGTAGCTGTTGAGCATTTGAAATGAGACTAGTGCACCTGAGGAACTGAGTTTTTTAATTAAAAGTAAATAGTCACAGGGACTTCCTTGGTGGCCCAGTGGTTAAGACTCCCTACTCTCAATGCAGGGGGCACGGATTTGATCCCTGACTGGGGAACTAAGATCCTACATGCTGCATGGTGTGGCCAAAAAAAAAAAAAATGGAATAGTCATATATGGCTAGTGACTACCACATTGGGCACATAGTTCTATTTCACAGTATTGTTGTAGGATAAAATGTACAGTACTTATATAAAAAGTAGGAATGAAAGTAACACATGAACCCTCACTAAACGTTATTACTTTTGCTGCCATCTGCTGATGGGTCATTTGCCCACTCTCCTTGAAGAAAGACTGGCATCTGACTCACCGTCTTCCTGGCCACCTCAGGTCTTTAGCAAACCCAGGTGGCTTCAATGTTCATGCAGGTAGTCCAGCGGCACCCTGACCTCTTGGTTCTTGACCTCCTCAACTCCAGTGCTCACCTCCATGTTTCCATAGCCACTCACTCCCATAGCCATGACCTCTGCCACACCCTCCCAGGAGAACTCGACGGAAATCTCACCCCCTTGTCTCCGACCAGCCCTTCAGTTCCTTCTTTCCCTTGCTCCCAGGAAGGCTGGTCTTTAGGTTGGTTGAGACTTCCAGTTCCTTGACTCTGTTCTTTCCTTTCCCACTGGCTCCTCATGTCTTTGCTTCTCTTCCTAACCGGCCTCAATTCCACAATGCTTCACTTCTCCTCCTCCATCACATGGTCTCCTTCTTCATTATTATTAACCTTCTGAACAGTTCTCCTGGCTTCAGACTTACTCTTTAAATCCATCTTCCACGCTGCAGCCAGGGTGGTCTCTCTACTAAATCTCATCATATTACTCACCTGCCCTAAATCCTCTAATGTTCCCCATTGCCAACTACTACCATTTCCAGAAGGTACCTTGCTCCCACAGTATCCTTGCTGTTGCACATGCTAGATCCCCTTCCTGGTTTAACTCTCCTCTTGTTCTTTGCCTCAGTAACTCCTCAATCTTAATTTCCTTTAAGATTCAGTTCCGGCATCACCTCCCTGATTTCTCCTATCCCCTACCTAGTTTAGGTGCCCCTCCCACATGCTCCCACAGCACCCTGTGCTTCACTGGAATCACAGCCCCAATTATGCTGTTGTATCATTGTTGACAAATCTGACTCCCCCTCTCAGCTATAAGAGCCTAAGAACAGACACCCAACAAATTTTTTATTGAATTAACTGGACACAGATCTGGGAGGATTGCTTTTGTTTGCTTGCTATCAGTTTGATTCACATTTTTTAAAAAATAAATTTATTTATTTTTATTTTTGGCTGCATTGGGTTTTTGTTGCTGCCCGCGGGCTTTCTCTAGTTGCAGCAAGTGGGGGCCACTCTTGTTGTGGAGCATGGGCTCCAGGTGCGCGGGCCTCAACAGTTGCGGCACACGGGCCCAGCAGTTGTGGCTCGTGGGCTCCAGAGCGCAGGCTCAGCAGTTGTGGCGCATGGGCCTAGCCGCTCCATGGCATGTGGGATCCTCCCGGACCAGGGCTCGAACCCGTGTCCCCTGCACTGGCAGGCGGACTCCCAACCACTGCACCACCAGGGAAGCCCTGATTCACTTTTTTAAAGGTGGGCGAATTTGAACACGTTTATATGCTGAGGATAAAGATCTGTAATAGGGAATTCCATGGTGGTCCAGTGGTTAGAACTTGGCACTTTCACTGCCATGGTCCGGGTTCAATCCCTGGTCGGGGAACTAAGATCCCGCAAGACTCAAAGCATGGCCAAAAAAAAAAAAAAAAAAAAAAGAGCTGTAATAATTAGCGAATGAGAGGCTGGGGACTTGGAGGATGGAGGGGACAATTAATGGAACAGTGCCTGGGGAGGCAGAAGGAGAAGCCCTGAGCACAGGTGGAGAAGCCCTGAGCACAGTTGGAGAAACATACTTTGGGCAGGGGCAGGGACAGAGACACCCTCTGCTCTGAGCCTGAAGGGATGGTGCAGGTGTTGATGAAATGTCTGTTGGCAGAGAGCAGGAAACTGGAGGAGTTTCCAACTGATAGCCTCCGTTTCCTCTAATCTAAATGGTGAGTTGGTATCAAGGTGGATGGAAATTTAGGGAGAATAGAAAAGGCCTGGGAGACGGAGCTGCCTAGGGGCCCACAGCACCTTCCCACACTTCTTCTGTGAAATTTTCCTTCTATCCCTCAATCCTCCACAAATCCCAGCTGCTGCCCAGTGCTTCAGAATGTGGTGCGCATTCACCTTGTCTGTGAAATATACTAAGCTCCTGCCATCAATCCATCACTAAGTTTAGTCCTCATATAAGAGAGTGTATGTAAAACAGCCCAGCACCAGGTACACAGTAAGCACTCAGTAAATGGTAGTCTTTGTATTCACTAGCGAGGATGAACTTTGTTTTTTTGTAGCTGCATAACAGAGTTTACAGGATGATATGTGTCCCCGCCCTCTGGGAGCTTATGTCCTTGTCAGAGAAGGATGTAACCATAAGATAATTAAAAAGCAATGCAAAGTGATATGTGATGGTTACCAACATCCAAATGGTGCTTTGGTTTTGATCACAACCAGCACTGAAAAGTATCTTTTACATCAAGACCTAGAACTCAGATAAATATATAAAACAGAAACAAGTTTCATTAGACACAGCTTATCCTCACTTTGTGTGATGCATTCTGATACTTTCTATTCTATCATACTTTGTTTTAAAAAAGTGATGGTCAGTGGACTTCCCTGATGGCGCCGTGGTTAAGAATCCGCCTGCCAGTGCAGGGGACACGGGTTCGATCCCTGGTCCAGGAAGATCCCACGTGCCGTGGAGCAACTAAGGCCCATGCGCCACAACTACTGAGCCTGCGCTCAAGAGCCCGCGAGCCACAACTGAGCCTTCATGCTACAACTACTGAAGCCCACGCGCCTAGAACCCGTGCTCCGCAACAAGAGAAGCCACTGCAATGAGAAGCCCGCGCACCACAATGAAGAGTAGCCCCCGCTCACCGCAACTAGAGAAAGCCCCTGCGCAGCAATGAAGACCCGACGCAGCCAAAAATAAATGAATAAATAAATTCATAAAAAAAAATAGTGATGGTCAAGGCTCACTGTTATGGGTTGAACTGTGTCTCTCGAAAATTTGTATATTAATACGTTGAATTCATATATCCCTCAAAAATTCATATTCATATGAGGTACCCCCAGTACCTCAGAATGTGACCTTATTTGGAGATAGGGTCTTTACAAAGGTAATCAAGTTAAAATGAGGTCCTTAGGGTGGGCCCTAATCCAATATGACTGGTATCCTTATAAAAAGGGGAAACTTGGGAATTGCCTGGTGGTTAGGACTCAGTGCTTTCATTGCTGGGGCCCCAGGTTTGATCCCTGGTCGGGGAACTAAGATCCCGCAAGCTGCGTGGTGCAGCAAAAAAAGGGCGGAAACTTGGAGACAGACTTGCATATAGGGAGAATACCATGTTAATAGGAAGACGGCCATCTACAAGCCGAGGAGAGAGGCCTGGAACGGATTCTCTCTCTCAGCCCTCAGACGGGACCAACCCTGCCAACACCTTGACCTTGGACTTCTGGCCTCTGGTACTGTGACACAATGAATTCCTTTTGTGATCTAAGCCACCCCCCCCCACCCCCACCCCCAGCTGTGGTGCTTTGTTATGGCAGCCCTAGCAAATGAATACACTCACCAAACTGATTTTGTGACTCACTATTGGGTTGCAACATGCAGTTCATAGACTACAAAATGCTTTTTTCCTCTGCTTTCCCTCATTCGATCTTTACAGAAAGTGGAGGGATGGTGGGACCCGGAGGAGGGTGAGGCAAGCAAAGCACTCACTCTCAGGGTCATGCAAATGGGGGTGTCATTACCAGTAGTCTAGCCAACCACTTACTTGCACCACCTGAAGGTGAGTGCCTTCTCCAATTTGGCACCCTCGACACCTCACCCTGGCCTAGGCCGTGTCAAGTAGGTATAGCTCTTGTCTCCATTTGAGGGGTTGACACACAGTCACAAAGTTTTTAAGTGGAGTCAGACCCGTGTCAGATATGCCTCTAAATTCCTTTGATGACATTACAGTGTCCCCATCAGGGCAATCAGTTAGAGAAGATGATAATAAATATTGTTTTACTACCAGTACGTGCTCCTCACCTTCCTACCCCCCAAAAAGAGCCAAAGTTCACTCCTCTCCTCCTCTTGCCAAAGTTCTGAAGGACTTGGCCCTCTGGAGACCCTTAGATGGCAAAGCCTGAATTCAGCCACTGTCTGTGGATGTCTGCAGGCAGAGTGGGTGCCCGGGAGCACACACAAAGTGCATGTGTCCTGAGTGCCTTTGTGCGCATGCTGCGATCCTAGCACTGCCTGCCGTTTAAACCCACGGACAGATCCCCTGCCTGCCATCTCCACCCCGGCTCTCCCTCCTTTTCAACTGGCTGCCTTCCAGACACAATAAATACATAAACATACCTCCAATAGCCTCTGCCTTTGTGGTGGTAATATTACCCTCAAATCCGGGGACCCTATGTAGGATGGAGACCCTTCTGTCTTCCTCCTGTCTGGCTAATTCTGGGACATAAAAATAGTGCCTAACATTTACTATGTGCCAGGCATTGTTCTAAGCCTTCACATGTATTAGTGCATTTCACTCTCACAACTTTATAAGTTAAGACCATTATTGGCTCCATTTTACCGATGACAAAACTGAAGCACAAATAGTAAACTGCCCAGAGTTGTGCAGTTAGCAACGTTGGCAGGATCTGAACCCATGCAGCCTGTCTGCAGAGGCCAAGTTCTTAACTGCTACCCTCTGCTGCCTGGCTGGGCGTGCCCCTGCACACACTTACCCATCCACGTGGAGGAGAGGGGGAGGAGCTGGGCTCTGGGAATCAGTTCAGACACCAGGGGGCAGCATAGGCCTGGCTTTGGCCCCTGAGCCCAGCCCTGTTTGGGAAGAAAGGAGGGAAATAGAAGCCTCCTCCCACCTTCCACCATCCCCCCAGAGACCACCCTTTCCCCATACCCCTCTCTCAGGTTTTTGGGCTTGAAGGGCTCTCTGGGTCCCTAGGTCAGCTCCAGCTCCTCCTTCAGCAAAAGCTGCAGAAACCATCCACTAGATAACTAGATGGTGACTCAGAAGCTGAGCAAGCCTTGTGTATGTGAGTGTGTGTCTCCTTGTGACTGCATGTGGCTCTGAGTGCTGACATGTCTGTAAGCCTGCCTGGACGTGTATGTAAGCATGTGTGTGTGTGGGGTGTCCTTCTGGCTGGGGAAGTTGTGTATGTGTGTGTTTATTTCTGGGTGTGTCTTCAGTGTTTACCCCAGAAACAGATAGGAACTTCACCAAAGCTGCACAGCAGATTCACATGCAAACTTGTCCCTTGGGAATCTACAGGCAGCAACTCCAGCTTGTGCTGGCTCCCACCTGGGTTTGAGGAGTAGTACCCTGTGAGGAGGGGGCAGAAATGATTTTCAGTCCGAGGGACCCCTGGAGTCCTACAGAATTGTGAGCTTCAGCCTCCCCTCCCCCACTCCCTCCCATCAGCGGTCACGAGACCTCTAAGGCGTTCCCCACCAAGAAGGAAGGGGGACCTAGGAGTTCCAGCTCCCGGGCCGCTTTCAGGGTCCTCCACTGGAGGGAGCGCAGAGCCCAGAGGGATTTCTTTTTCCAGAGGCCACAGGGGAGCCCAGTCCCTTGCGAGCCCAAACCCCCGGCGCCTGCGAAAGTTTGAGTATGGGAGCGGCAGTTTGGGGCGGCACGTCTGTGGCTTGATATTGGGTGACTTTCTGGAGGAAAGTTGATTGCTTTTGAGAGGAGACAGAGTAAGTGGGGATCAGCCTCCCCTCCAGCCTGGCCCCAGGGCCCCCAAGCCCCAGTCCTGGCTCCCCCCACCCCATGCTCCCCTACCCGGTATCGGAGGCACACACGCTCACCCCACTTTCTTCCTCTTCCTCCTCCAGCCCACTTTCCCTTGTCTGTGTCGTCAGAGCTCCAGGGAGGGACCTGGGTAGTCGGAGAAGCCGGAAACAGCGGGCTGGGGCAGCCACTGCTTACACTGAAGAGGAAGGACGGGAGAGGATTCTGTGTGTGTGTGTGTGTGTGTGTGTGTGTTTTCTTTTTGGTGGTGGAGGTGGAGGGGGGGTGCTAGCAGGGCCAGCCCTGAACCCGCTGGACAGAACTACAGACCCATGGGGCCTGGCAGTGCCCGCTGAGAGAGGGAGAAGACAGCAGAGGGGTTGGCAAGGTGAGGGGATGCCTCCAAGGAGGGGAGGGTGGGGGGCCTCTGACTGTGAGTATGTGGGGCGGTGGGTTGCGGGGAGTGCCTCTCAGGATCCTCCCTGGGCAGAGTGGATGGTCCCCAAGAAATTGTTTCAGCTGGGGTTGGTGGCTGGTGGTACTGAGTTTTGGCAGTTTCGAAGTATCAGAAGAATCTGGGGTGAGTACAGGCCCAGCACTTCCCCTCCCTCCCTCCCCACCGTGGGTCACTTTTTCCATACACCCCGTCCCCCGCACCTCCAGGGACATGTAAAGGCAGGGAAAGGAGGGCAAGGAGGTGCCCCTCTGCCCTCTGGGTTGGGGGGAGGTGGCCGCCCCTCCCTAGAAGGCTGATACCAGGGGGCAGTAGGTCCTTGACAAACCCCTATCCGGGCCCCCCATAAAGGTTCCTGTTCAAGGGTGTGGCTAGGGGGTGAGCGAGCCCTAGATGCAGACCTCATGGTGTCCCAGAGGAGGGGGAATTTCCCCCCTCAAAACTGCTCCACTTTTGGCGCGGCCACGTCACGGAGTTAACCCTACTCTTGCTGAACTGGCTCCGCCTCCCGGCCCCCCGCCCCGCCCCCGCCGCCGCATACACACACTGGGCAACTCAGAGAAGCTCGTTTGACTCTTGGTCCTGTGGTCCCACGGTCAGAGGGCTCGGGAATGTAGGGGTTGAGGTGACGTTTAGGCCACGAAGAGGGCTGATGAAGATCCTGGACGTTGGGTTTCCCTTCCCTGTTGGGAAGGGAACACTGGCCCCGCCCCCTCAGGCCGCGGCTCCTCCCTCCCTGCCGGTGTTGGGGGCTTACAGCAGAAGGTGCCTCTGGCCTGGCCGGCCGACTGACCCAGCCTGGTTATTGGGTGTGGCTGGGGGAAAGTCTGGCCCCCTGCTGCCTGAAGATGGAGTGGGGAAGATCTGAAGCCAGGGCCAGGCCAGGAAGCTGGTCACTCAGCAGGGGCATGTAGAGGAAAGGGGGGCTGCCTATGGCTTAGGGATCGCCTCAGTCCCCAGTAGCGTAGGAAGAGAGGTCAAAGGTCTGAGCACCGTGAGACACAGGAGAGGAAGAGGGAAGAGAGAGATGGAGTCCTCCCCTGAGTTTGAAACAAACCAAAAGGGGCCCCACTCTAAGGTGGGTGTAGAGAAAGGTCTATTAGACGACCCTGAGCAGGATGGGGGGAGGATTCTGCCTTTGGGAGAAAAGAGCTCAAGGGGATAGGGACTGGGGCGAGGGGCAGGAACCTCCAGAAAAGGGGCCCCTCTGTTCTCCGTCCCTCTGGGAGTCCTGGGAGAGGGGAGGGGCTAAAAGTGCAGCAGGAAAACTTGGGGTTACCAGGTTGGGGGAGACCCAGGGAGTTTCCATCCCCATCCTTTCTGTCATCTCTGGGAAGAGGGATATTTTGAGAAACTGGAAACTGAGAGACCCCTGGGAAACCACTGGTTTACCCACCCCACACTGTGGCCCACCCAGAAATGGGGAGGCAGCCCTCTCCCCTACTCTCCCATCTCCTTTCCTCTTGCCCCCTTTTCTTCTTTTCGTTGTAGCCCTCTAGCCTCCTTGCCCCTCTTCTAGGCTTTTCACTGAAGGCTTATTAACCCCACTTTCTTCTCTAATCTCTCACCATCTTCCTGAGTTCTCTCTACTTTTCCTTTCGCTCAGTCTCCTCTTCTTCAATTCTCCTCCCATGCCCCACCCACCCACCCCCACCCCCGCCTTAGGATTATGGGATTTGGATCTTGAAGGCATCCTAACAGCACAACGTGGTGGTTAATCCCCTCTCGGGTTCAAATCGCTTGCTGAGTGGCCTCGGCAAGTTGGAGAACCTCCTTGAGCTCGGTTTCTCTACCTGTGAAAGGGGATAATTCTATATTTTAAAAATTGTTGCAAGATTTTGAGGTAATGAGCTCAGTATAATGCCTCATACATAGTAAGTGCTTAATAAATGCTAGCTATTATTACTCTGCCATCCTCTTCTTCATCATCTAGCCAGGTAGTTTTCAGATTCTCTCATGGAACCCTGGAATTTTGAGGGTTTTCT
Source organism: Balaenoptera musculus (assembly GCF_009873245.2). Taxonomy (NCBI): domain Eukaryota; kingdom Metazoa; phylum Chordata; class Mammalia; order Artiodactyla; family Balaenopteridae; genus Balaenoptera; species Balaenoptera musculus. The sequence continues at coordinate 45,496,104 of NC_045794.1, read as the reverse complement.
CCAGGGTCACCTTTGGGGTCAGGAGGTGGGGAGAGGGAAGTAAGAAGCAGTAGAATTCCAGGCCTACCACACTTGCTTTCAACAGAGAAACTCCAATTTTATATAATTGTGATTCCACAGATTAAAACTAAAATTGTCTACTGCTTTAAAAAGTTTGGAAAGTTCTGCACTTTATCCAAGCCTCATATTCTATAGATGAGAAGATTGAGGTCCACAGAGTGGAGGTTTCTTGCCTACAGAACCAGAGCCAGGCCTAGAGCTACAACCCACATCCTTTGTCTTCTCTCAGAGAGCTTTCCCTACTGCCCCATCGCCCCTGTCTCCCACCCCGCCCTCTGGCTGCAGCTCAGCTCTTCCCACCCCATCACCCCTGTGTCTACCATTGAAGGAATTACCTTGTCTGAGGCATTGGCCAGGGATGTCCCTGGTTTGAGGTGGTCTGGCTGTGAGTGGTGGTGGGGATGGTCTCTGGGAGGGCTGTCTACGGGAGGTCCCTGGCTGCCCCCAAACAAAAGCCAACTTTCTTGGGCACCTCTCAGAGTGCCCAAGTAGCCTTGTGCCTTTTCTCCAGGCACCCTCCAAACCCCAGATCATGTCTCTGTGGGGTCTGGTCTCCAAAATGCCCCCAGAAAAACTGCAGCGGCTGTATGTCGACTTCCCTCAACACCTGCGGCATCTCCTGGGCGACTGGCTGGAGAACCAGCCCTGGTGAGTCCTGGCTGCCCCATGTTGGTCCCCCAGGTCCTCCCCCATCCACCTTCCCTCTCATTAGATTTTCTTCATCCCATTTCAAGACTTGGGACTCGTTATTCCATGTGCGGTGGTCCAGATTTAGCTGGGAGTCTGTGCCACATCCACCAGACTATGCGTGTTGATACGTGGAGTCCCCCACCCCCTTAGGAGGCTGAGCCAAAGAGGAGGGAGGTCAGAGCTGGGGTAAGGGCACTACCCACAACAGCTGGAAAAAGGGGGAACAAGGGACATGGCTGAGGGCTCCAGAGGGCTTGGATGGAGGATAAGAGGAGGAAGGAGCCGCTGAGCTGATTGCTGTGGGGTAGAGGGACAGTAGAGCAGAGGAAGCCCTGACCCGAGGCTGCCTCATCCTTGACCTTCCTGCAGGGAATTCCTTGTCGGCTCAGACGCCTTCTGCTGCAACATGGCCAGCGCCCTACTTTCTGCCACTGTCCAGCGTCTTCAGGCCTCGGCTGGAGAACAGGGGGAGGGGAGCACCATCTTGCAACACATCAGCACCCTGGAGGTGGGGCAGGAGGGGAGGGGACAAGGCTGGGTGGGGCCTGGAATGGAGCTGGGGTGAGCATTGGATGCTGGAAGAAAATTGGTTGGATACTGGAAGAAAATTGGTGTTCCTGTGGCTAGCTGTTAGCTAGCATGCAAATTAGATTTTAAAAGCATGCAAATGCATGAAAACTTCTGGACTCTACAGTTGTGCTGCCTTTCAGTGCATGTGTGAATGGGGGGCTGGGGATTGGAAGGGGAGAAAGACATGGGTAAGAGCCAGGCTAACCCTGTCTATCACCCTTCATTTCTATAGAGCATATATCAGAGGGACCCCCTGAAGCTGGTGGCCACTTTCAGACACATACTTCAAGGGGAAAAAAAAGCCATTATGGAACAGGTATTGTGGTACCGCACCTCCCACCCCAACTCAATTCCCTGGGACTTTAGCCTGAGCCATGAGAAACTAGAAGGAATTTGAACTTCAGGAAAAGTTCAGTGTTCTAGGCCCAGGATGACCAAAGGAGTCAAAGTGAGCCCCAAGTTAAGCTCAGAGAAGCTTGCAATGAGGGACTGAGGATAGTGAGGCCTAGGAAGGAGAGAGCAAGTGATAAGGAGCTGATTCTGCCAGGAGAGAGGTCTTATCTACAGGAAATTCCAAAAGGTCAGGAAGGACTGTCAAAGGAGAGAAGGGAGTCAGACAAGGGAAGTGGTCTGTTTTCTGCAGAGCATGGCAGTCGCACGCCTTTAGGGAGTGGAGGCCGAGTGGAAAGAGCTGGGCAGAGTGTCTCACCTCTTGGCATCTCTCCCTCCTGTGCAGTTCCGCCACCTGCCAATGCCCTTCCACTGGAAGCAAGAGGAACTCAAGTTTAACACAGTCCTGCGGAGGCTGCAGCACCGAGTGGGGGAAAGCTGCCTTCTCCGCAAAGCCCTGCAGCCTGGGGCTGAGGGAGGCCAAGGTGGGAGCCTGGGCCTAGAGCCCTAAGAGGGTTCTGGGGAGTGTGTGGGAGTGACCCCCTCTTGGATCTCAACCTTGACTGTACCTCAAATCTATCTGCACCCCTGATTTCTGCCCCTACCCTCAGTGTCTTTGCACAGCCTGATAGAAACTCCTGCCAATGGGACCGGCCCAAGTGAGGTGAGCAATGGACTGGGATATGGAGATTGAGCTCCAAGGGCAGACTTTGAGGGTCTCAAATCTGTGGAGGGATGGAGATTAGACCTCAGAGAGGTGAGAAAGAGAGCCCTACCCTCCAGAGCTGGGTGAGGAGGAAGCGTGTGGCTCTGGCTCAGGCCCTTTCTGCCCACAGGCCCTCGCCACGTTCCTGCAGGAGACTGTCGGGGAGCTGGAGGCTGCCCAGGCCCTGGTGCTGAAGAGGATCCAGATTTGGAAACGGCAGCAGCAGCTGGCAGGGAATGGCGCACCCTTTGAGGAGAGCCTGGCCCCACTACAGGAGAGGTTGGGGCAGGGCTGACAGGGAAGTGGCGGGGGGGGCTGGGGGTGGACACCTGCTGTCCCTGCTGGAGCACCCACAGGTGCGAGAGGAAAACCAGGCCAAAGGGTCTTGGGGTGGGTCAGGACTCAGAGAAGCCCATTCCAGCAGGGCCACGCACACTGTTGTTCAGGTTGTGTCCTGTACACGTGCACCCGGTGGATGGGGCACAAGCAGGAGTTCTTCCAACCCACAATTCTCTCTTCAAGCCCCGTGCCCAGAGGAATGGGAAGTCTATTTGGTCTATTGGGCAGGGCACCTTTCAAAATGCACAAAAGCATCATATGTGCTGGCAGCTGACCTGGGTACCAGAGCCCTGGGGAAGAGGCAGCTGGGTTTCCACAGAGCTTCCAGGCACTGAGAAGGAACCTTCCTCCCCAGAGCCAAGGCATGTCCCACAACTCCGTTAGCCCAGGTGCCTTGCAGCCACGCCCACTGCTCATCCCACCCCTCCACACACACTCTCCTGCTTTCTTCCTGGGTTTAGGGGTGGGGGGTCTGGGCGGGGAGCAGGCAGCCTAAACCCTGTGCCCCCTGACCACTGTCCTGGCCCCAGGTGTGAGAGCCTGGTGGACATTTACTCCCAGCTGCAGCAGGAGGTGGGGGCGGCTGGTGGGGAGCTTGAGCCCAAGACCCAGGCAGCGCTGATTAGCCGGCTGGATGAAGTCCTGCGAACCCTCATCACCAGGTATGAGACCCCAGCCTGGCCTAGAGCAGACCCCAAGGAAGGAAGAGGGTCAGAGCTGTGGGGAGGGCACCAGGAGGGACCCAGCTGCTAACTTCCCTTGTGTCCTCCTCACTCCTCCCAGCTCTTTCCTGGTGGAAAAGCAGCCCCCCCAGGTTCTGAAGACTCAGACCAAGTTCCAGGCCGGGGTTCGATTCCTGCTGGGCCTGAGGTTCCTGGCGGCCCCAGCCAAGCCTCTGATGGTCAGGGCCGACATGGTAACCGAGAAGCAGGCGAGGGAGCTGAGCATGCCCCAGGGGCCCGGGGCTGGAGCGTAAGCTGGGGCTGGAGAGGGGCTGGAGGGTGGTGGAGGCCAGAGGAGCCTGGGGGACTGGCACCACGAAGAGCAGGGTGATGACAGGGAGGGTGGGCCATGGGATGTGGGGACCCTGTATGATAGTCAAGGCAGAGGAAGGGGAGGGACCCATCAGTGCTGGAATGGGGTGGGAGCATCATGATTTGGCTAATATGGGGACTTCTCCCTTAAGAACTCAAGTGGGGAGATGGAGATTAGGGGCCAGTAGTCCAGGCCATTCGCTGTTGGACTCAAGCTCCTGCCACTCCTGGCCCAGTTGGGATGAGCCACTCTCTGACTTGCCTGGCAGAGAAAGCACCGGGGAAATCATTAACAACACCGTGTCCCTGGAGAACAGCATTCCCGGGAATTGCTGCTCTGCCCTGTTCAAGAACCTGGTGAGGCCTTCGGGGAGCAGTGGGCGGGGGTCCTCAGGCCAGGACATTCTCCTTGGAGAGGGTGTTGGGAGCCCAGGAGAAGCAGTTGCTGCCCTTACCCTCCTCTCCCTTGCCCCACCCGCAGCTTCTGAAGAAAATCAAGCGGTGCGAACGGAAGGGCACAGAGTCTGTCACCGAGGAGAAGTGTGCCGTGCTCTTTTCCACCAGCTTCACGCTCAGCCCCAACAAACTCCCTATCCAGCTCCAGGTGAACTGAGGCCCCAGCCCTGCCCGAGGCGGGGCCCCAGGTGCCCCTCCAGGCCACACACTGGGCCCTGCATCCTCACTCTTCATGACTGCCCCATACCCTGTGTGTTTGGGATTTGTGCATGCTGGGGCCCCGGGTGAGTGGGGAGGAGCAAGGACCGGAGTGCACACCCCAGGGAATGACAGTGTAGGGGCAACTGGCACTTACTTTTCATAGACCAGGGCACTGTTTTAAGTCACACACATGCACACACACACGCGTGGTATTCACAATCACATTATGAGGTATGTATTATTACTAGCCTCATTTTATAGATGAGGACATTGAGACACAGAGAGATTGAGTAATTAGCCCAGGTCACACAGCTACTGAATGTTGGAGCTGGCATTTGAAACCTGGGGACTCTATAGCACTGACTTGTAACCACTTCTCTGCAGTAAGGCCCTAAATGAGCTTCAGAAAGCACTCGATAACACACCATGAGGTTTTAACCATGTTGTGTGAGTCCAGTAGCTTCCCTGCACCCTCAGAGCCAGCCCTCTGTGGAAGCCCCTTGCCCCAGTAAGAAGAACCCCCTTTCCTCACCCCCTTCAGGCCCTGTCTCTGCCCCTGGTGGTCATCGTCCACGGCAACCAAGACAACAATGCCAAAGCCACCATTCTGTGGGACAACGCCTTCTCTGAGATGGTGATGAAAGACCTGGAGTTGGCGGGGGCAGGGGGGGCTCTTACCTGGGGGGTGGGGTGCAGGCTGGTGGGGTGGCAAGCATGTTCAAATGAGAGTGACCTTAACTCCTTCTCGTAGACCTGTTTTCGTACTTCTGACCTCTTTTCGTGCCATTTTTTTTTCATACTTTATTTTTTATTTTATTAATTTATTTATTTATTTTTTGGCTGCGTTGGGTCTTCGTTGCTGCGTGCGGGCTTTTCTCTAGTTGCGGCGAGCAGGGGCTACTCTTCGTTGCAGCGCGTGGACTTCTCATTGCGGTGGTTTCTCTTTGTTGCAGAACATGGGCTGTAGGCGCGTGGGCTTCAGTAGTTGTGGCACGTGGGCTCAGTAGTTGTGGCTCGCAGGCTCTAGAGCGCAGGCTCAGTAGTTGTGGTGCACGGGCTTAGTTGCTCCACAGCATGTGGGATCATCCCGGACCAGGGCTCGAACCCGTGTCCCCTGCATTGGCAGGCGGATTCTTAACCACTGCGCCACCAGGGAAGTCCCCTTTTCATGCCAATCTTAACAGCTATCCTGCAGTAGCACCGTAGACTACTTTGGAAAAGCACCATCTTTGTTGAGCAAGCTCAGGGGGACAAGGCTGGGGAGGGGCAGCCTTGGGGAGGTGGGAAGGATGAAGGCCCTCCTGAGGAGGGATGGGGATGTCAGCCTGAGGCTCCCTCTCCTTCTCTCCTCCCCCCAGGACCGCGTGCCCTTTGTGGTGGCTGAGCGGGTGCCCTGGGAGAAGATGTGTGAAACTCTGAACCTCAAGTTCATGGCTGAGGTGGGGACCAACCGGGGGTTACTCCCAGAGCACTTCCTCTTCCTGGCCCAGAAGATCTTTACCGACAACAGCCTCAGCATGGAGGCCTTCCAGCACCGTTCTGTGTCCTGGTCACAGTTCAACAAGGTCATTCCCCTGCGCTTCGGACTTCCCACCCCCAAGCTCTTCATCCCTGGGGCACTCAGGGCTTCCCCAACCTCTGCCCAGGGATCAACCGCTGGGATCTTCACAATGCCCCACCACGTTCATCAGGAAGGCCTCTGTCATGGCCCAGGCAGGAGAACCCCTCAGGTCTCTGGCATCCCCCAGTTTTGGTCTGGGGGCCCTCTATCCTCCCTCTTTGCCAGTGATCTACGTGACTCACCCAGATTGTGTGTAAACACAGCTTTGATTCAAAATGACTTTGACCCATTGGGAAAATAGGTCTTATTGCAAAAACAGGGACGAAATCCCACAGGGACAAATGCAATAATACCAGCTACCATGTGTTGACAGCTTACTATATGCCAGGCACTGTGCTTCAGCAGTTTATATATGTTCTCTCGTTTAATCATCCCAACATCCCTTTGAGGTAGGTACTATTACCCCCATTTTACAGAGGATGAACCTGCTCAGAGGGGTTAAGTAGTTTGTCCAAGACCTCCCAGCAAGTGAGTGGCATGTCTGGGATGGAACACCATATTTCTGACTCTTGCTCTTAGCTACTACATTTTACTGCCTCCAAAATAAGGTGGCTCAGGACTGGATGTTACAAGAACAGGGGAAAAAGGAGGTCTGGGTGTCTTGGTTGAGGACCAGCTGGGTAAATGCAGTCATGCACTGATCTTTTTAAAAAAAGGAAGAAAGAAAAGCCCACACAACCAGAGGATGTGTTAGCAAAAGGGAGCAGGACACTCACACCCTGCAAGCTGCCTTCTCTGGACACCACTTCCTCCAGGCCTCATTCGGGAGGGTGTGGAGCACAGTGGTTAAGAGGGGGCCCAGCCCAGACTTCCTGGGCTGAATCCCAGCTCTGCTTCTCACCAGGTGTGTGAGAAGCAAGTTATTTGACCTTTCTAGGCTTCCATTTCTTCATCTGTAAGATGGGATACTCACAGGACCTACCTCCCTAGGCCTGTAAAGATCAGATACATTAATTTATGAAAAGAGCTTGGAATAGTGCCTGGCACATGGTAAACTTGAGTGTTGGCCATTGCCATGGATGGGGTCTCAGGTCCAATGTGGGTCCCTCAGTCCTGTGACTCTGTCGTGTAGGTACTCACAGCCCAATGCCTGCCCTAACTAGGCTCCTGTGCTCACACCAACTCCCCTCTCCCCACAGGAGATCCTGCTGGGTCGTGGCTTCACCTTTTGGCAGTGGTTTGATGGCGTCCTGGACCTCACCAAACGCTGTCTCCGGAGCTACTGGTCAGATCGGTGAGTCCCTGCCCCAGGTGGCCTGAGCAGCTGTACCTCCAGCTCCCACTCCACACCCTGTGACCCCACCCACATCCTCTCCCTCATCCTGGCCAGGTTGATCATCGGCTTCATCAGCAAACAGTACGTCACTAGCCTTCTTCTCAACGAGCCTGATGGAACATTCCTCCTTCGGTTCAGTGACTCAGAGATTGGGGGCATCACCATTGCCCATGTCATCCGGGGCCAGGATGGTGAGGTCACCCCAGCCAGTCCTCTGCCTCTGTGCCTGTGCCCTCTGGGGTTTCTTCTGGGGAGGAAACATCCTCGCCTTCCTTGATGCCAACCCTGATCTTCAGGAAGTTCTTCCTTAGGTCCAACTTCTCTTCTTCCTTCTGTGGTCTAAACGTTTACCTTCTCACTGTGAGCTCTGTGGGAATGGTGACTGGTGGGTCTCCCTCCCTCAGGACCCTCACCCTAGCTCCTCTCCTCCTTACCTTGGTAGATTGAGAATGAGTCCAATAGTGGGGGGAGGTTGGGGAAAGGGAAGAAAGTCTGGACAGAGGGGACTCAAGGTCTCATTCCTATTGTAGGCTCCCCACAGATAGAGAACATCCAGCCATTTTCTGCCAAAGACCTGTCCATTCGCTCACTTGGTGACCGAATCCGGGACCTTGCTCAGCTCAGAAACCTCTACCCCAAGAAACCCAAGGACGAGGCTTTCCGGAGCCACTACAAGCGTGAGCTGGGGCTGGCAGCTCTGACTCCTTCCTGTTGTCCACCTTCTCCCTGCTCCCAGCTGTCCGCCCCCTGCCTGCTGTGTGTCATCCCCGACTTCTCTCTCCATTTTCATCTCCCTGCTTCTGCTACCTGCCCATCAGCCATGCTCACCTTTTCCACCTCCCTTCCTCCCTAAACCAGAAGCACTCCATGGCTTTCCTTTCCTCCCCACAACAGCTGAGCAGATGGGTAAGGATGGCAGGGGTTATGTCCCAGCTACAATCAAGATGACTGTGGAAAGGTGAGTGTGCTGGTATGGATGGAGGGTGGGGCCCAGTACTTACCTGTGGGAAGGGGTGGTGGCATCAGCCCCTGGTCAGTCACACATGCCTCCTCCCCTCCTCCAGGGACCAGCCACTTACCACCCCTGAGCCCCAAATGCCTACCATGATGCCCTCTTACGATCTTGGAATGGTCCCTGACTGCTCCATGAACATGCAGCTCGGCCCAGATATGGTGTAAGAAGCTTGAGAGACGGAACTGGGAGTGGTCTGTGCCAGCAGGCTGTTTCAGCATGGGCAGCTGGGAGAGCTGGCACTGGGGGCTGAAGTAGGGAATTTCCTTTCCTTGAAAGGGGTTCCCCATCTTGAGGCAGGGATTTGGGGTGTCCAGGAGAACGGCTGGCATCAGGGGTCTGCTTTCTTTCCCCAGGCCCCAGGTGTTCCCACCACGCTCTCACTCCATCCCCTCATATCCAGCCCTTCCCCGGGAAGAATCGGTCAATGTGCTGCCAGCCTTCCAGGAGTAAGTGGGGCCACCTCTAGGGAACGGGGTGGGACACCCACCTGCAATGGGCATGGGCACTTGCATTTGTTAGGGAAGGCTCTTCTGTGAGAACGGGGTGGCAAAAAGCCAACACCTGTGTCTCTTCTGTCCATTCCACTGAGGCGTTAGTGGTTAAGATCCAGGTTCGAATTCCAGCTCCACCACTTGCTGACTTTGGGCAAGTTACTTAACTCTGATGTGTCATCTGTAAAATAGGGAATAATGATAATAACAGTACCTACCTCACAGGGTTATTGTGAAGGTTAATTGAGTTAATAGTATGTATAAAGCTAAACACAGTACCTGGCTCATAGCAAGAGCTATGTAAGTATTAGTATTATCTCTCCCGCCCCTGAAATCTACTGTCATTTATCTGCTGTCTTGATTTTTATTTATCTTTTTGGCCCTGAAGTGGCATAGACACTTGTTCTCCAGGTAGCAGTCAGGTGCTTACTAACTCTCAGTCAAGGCACAACATCTCCCCTCCCAGGAGTTGACGTAGGGGTGGGGACAGGGGTACTTAGAGCCAGCAAAGTTCAGAGTCCAAAGAAACATTAGAAATTAGCTAATCTAGCCCTCCTCTCTCTCCTGCCCCCAATCGCCAATGCATACGCATTTATACAGATGAGAAGACCAAGCTCACAGGTGGAAATGGCTTGCCCAGTACTTGCCGTCAGGATGAGGAGCTGGAAATACTGTTTCCTCACTCAATGGTCTTGACTTTGCAACACCCTGCCCTTGTCCAGCTTTCCTTTCTGACTGTGCCCTCCTTCCTGATTCCAGACCTCACCTGCAGATGCCGCCCAGCCTGAGTCAGATGAGCCTGCCCTTTGACCAACCTCACCCGCAGTGAGTGACACCCACCCCCATCCTGAGCTCAGGCTCCTCATTCATTCCCAGCCTCAACACCCCCGACCCCCGCCACCACCTCACTTACTTCTCTGGGCCTGGCAGGGGCCTGCTGCCGTGCCAGCCTCAGGAGCATGCCGTGTCCAGCCCCGAGCCCTTGCTCTGCTCAGATGTGACCATGGCGGAAGAGAGCTGCCTGAGGCAGTCGGTGGGAGGGTTCCCTCAAGGCACCTGGTGAGTGTCAGCCTGGGGGTGGAGGCTGAGGAGTGGGTGCCATGCCTATCCCACTGCTTCCCTCCTTCCTCCCTGCAGGGTCCGTGAAGACATGCTCCCGCCCTTGCTGCCTCCCACTGAACAGGACCTCACCAAGCTTCTCTTGGAAGGGCAAGGAGGGTCAGAGGGAGGGTCCTTGGGAGCCCAACCCCTCCTGCAGCCCTCCCGCTATGGGCAGTCTGGGATCTCAATGTCCCACCTGGACCTAAGGGCTAACCCCACTTGGTGATCCCAGCTGGAGGGGGAGCCCAGAGAGACAGCTCTCCTGCCCCCATGGACCTGCTGTGAACACCTGCCTGTGCTCCTGCCAAGCAGCAGCTGGGGAGGGTGTCCTCCTATCCCCACCTACTCCCTGGTCAGGAGGAAAAGACTTTGCCAGGAGAATGTACAGTGGGTGGAAAATATCTACTCCTTCCCTCCCACCACACACCCCTGCCCTCCCCTTTCCAAATACTGGAAGGGAAATTCAGGCTCCAAGTGAGACACGCCCCAAAACGCCTGCACATGCAGAACACACACACTCACACACACACACACACAGCCCTCCTTGGAAGATGGGGCTGAGCAGGAAGGGGGCTGGGCCAGAGCACAGGGTGAGGGCACGGAGGGCTTCTCTGCTTGCCCCGAGCCGGGGCTCAGGACACACACGTGGAAACACACAGACACGTGCATCTGCTTCAGGGGCTAGGGATGGAGGTATGGGCTTGGGTCCCAGCCCTGGGGGGATGGGAAACAGTTCAGGAGACCCTGGGAGAGAGGGGGGTCTGTACGTTCGGTTGCTGATGTGGGTTTTACCCAGATTAAAAAACAAATCCCAATCAGCTCCAAATTCCTGTCAGTCAGATGGAGGCTTCTGGATATGTGTATGACATTGTGCAGAAGTACAAGGGCCGAGTTTGTGTATAGCTGTGTGAAAGTGTGTGGACCTGAGACATGTTAATATGTAGATGTCACACACACGTTAGTTTTATGGCCACAGAGAACACGTACCTCTCTGATTTTGCCTGTGTGACAACACAAGTTTGGAAGTGTGAGACACTGCACAGAAGACACCAGCGAGTATACTGGCCTCTCTGATGTATGCTAACCCAAATGTACTAAGCTTTGAGTATGACTGTGCCCAGGTTGGGTCTATGTGGCTGTAGCTTCGGTGGCTCAACACCACCAATCCTGCCCAGAGGCAGAGGCTGAGCCTGGGGTCCAGACTCAGGTGTGTGGTCCTCTTGGTGTATTGGGGGCCCTACCCACTGCTTCTTTTCTATTTCCCCACCCACCGCCAGCTTCCCTCCACTCCCCAACCCCATGCCACCCTTTCTCCATCTTGGGGGTCATAGATCCTAAGCCATAAAATAAATTTTATTCCAAAATAACAAAATAAATAATCTACTGTACACGATCTGAAAAGAAAGACGCTCTAACTGCTCAGACAGGTGCTGCGGCCCAGCTCCCAGCTGAGGGAGACCCTGAGTCCACCCAGGCCTCCCGAGGGGGCCGGTGAAGGGGACCCCACACCCCCCTAGAGAGGGCAAGAGGGAGAGAACCGCTGAGAACTTGGGGGGAAGATGGGGATGGGTGGGCGAACTGCAGCACTTGTTAAATTAAAGAAACAAACTAGAAGCACAAAAATGGAGGAGCAAAGGGGAGGAGCAGGTCCAGTGTTCCCTGGCCCCCAGATCTGGGGGGAAACCGTTTCCATTTTTAGCTGCTGGACCCTCCCAGGGAAGTCCCCCTTTCCCCCATGTCCAAACTGAGTCCAACTGCTCACGTCACTGATTCTAACTAGAGAGGATGGGAGTGTGCTGTGGAAGGGAGGGGAGAATCCCAAGTGCCCTGGAGGCAGAGTTCTTGCCTCCTTGCTCTGGGCAAGGGTGAGGGGGCACCGTGCACCCTCCTTGTGTCCTCTCGCCAGGCCCCTGCTCGTTATTGCTTGAAGCCCCATAGTTCTATGCCCATGGGGCAGGTGGGGAGGCAGGAGAAGGGCAGCGGAAGGATCCAGGGTTGTGACTAGATGCCAGGGATGGAGAGTGGAGGGGTCTGTGTGAGCCAGAAGCCTGGGGCCCTGGATCTGAGGACGCCAGTCCCCGCCTCACTGCCGGCTGGCCTCAGCCTCCACTTTCACGCTGCTCCTTCGACCTTCCACCAGAGCAGGATGGGGTCCTGGGGCAGGGCATCGGTCCAGCAGCCCCTCCTCGAACTCTGCAGGGAGAAGGGGTAGGTTAGGAGGCTGCGGGGTGGACGCTGCAGACAGAGGGGGCTGAGAACAGAGGCAGGGGTAGAGAAGGCTGCGAAGATGAGCTTGATTTCCTGACTCCTGCCCACCTCCGGTCTAGGGGGCGGTTCCATACCCAAGTGTGTGCGCCCCCTCCCCTTGCTGGCTGTGTGTAGCTCTCTGTCTCTGGATGTGTCTCTCTCTTTCTGTCTCTCCCGCCTCCGTTCTGCTGGAATTTCTGGTTCTGTCAGGAGCTGTGGGGGCGGCTTGGCTCTGACCTCTCCCCCTCCCCCCTTCCCAGGCTCTGCTGCCCCCGCTTATCCCTGGCCTCCTCCCAGGGCCCCCCCCCACCCTACCATGCCCCCCCCAAGGTTCTTAGAAGCCAAAACAGGGGGGACACAGGAAGCCAGCCTCCCAGCTCCTCCCCCAAGAAGAGCCCCCCTGTCAGTCCCCGCCCCCAGTTCCCACCCACGCAGAGTTTAAAAATACCAAGCTAGGGTTGGTGGCTTTGTCTGCTGCGTCACTCTGAGCCCAGCCGATGCCCGGCCCTCTGCCGGCCTCCTTGCCTACTCCCGCTTCCCCCTTCCACACACAAAGCATCCCCCTCTGGGCTCCTTCAATTCCAAGCTGGCAACCCTACCCCAACTCCTGGCCTGCTCCACCCTCCTGCGTTGGTAGAAGTTCCATCCAAACTTCCCTTCTTGGTGGCTCTCCTCTTCCTGTTCCCCTTCGTTCCCCATTCTCTGTCCCCCTGCTCCCCAAGCTCACCGTTCACAGACGTCCACTTGGGGTTAGACCCTCCCCACTGGGAACAGCCCTGCAGGGTTCCCCCCTCCTCAACCCAAGGCCTGGTTAGCTGCAGCCCCACCAGGCTACTGCCCTCTCCAGTGACGGCACCCCTCTTCCTCCCTCCTGGCCCGAGGACACCAGGATTGCTGTGCGGGGCCTGGGTGGCAGGGGTGCTTGGGGACGGCACTGCTGGCTGCCTCACCTGCGAGAGGTGGCTTTGCGGGCACACAGGGGCTGAGGCGGCCCACGCGGTCGTGGGAGACGAGGCGGGCTAGCCGCAGCCCCTCATCCATCAGCGTCTGCTGCAGGATGTGGCGGCTCCACAGCCCATGGGCTGGCAACGCCAGAGGCAGGTCAGCAGGGGGCGGCGTCAGCCTTGGGCACGACCCCACAGCTGTGGGCAGGGGCACGGGTCAGGTAGAGGGCCGCAGTCAACGGAACCCTCACCCTCAACCACACAGCCAGCCCCACAGGCCCAGGCCCATTGGCTCCCGCCCAGCCAGGCCTCCCAGCCCTGTGCCAGGCGGTGGCCTCCTGGCGCCCTCCTCCCACGCCTTCCCCCCGCCCCCGCAGTGAGAAGCGCTCTGATGCGCACTCACCCTGCAAGTGTCCATCCAGGCTCTCCCCGGACAGGCTGGCGCTGTCTTCCTCCAGGCTGGGGCGGTATGGGTGTGCATAGGACTCAGGGCCTGGGGGAGGCTGCTGGATTTCAGAGTGACTTTGTTCTCCAACCTGTGGATGCCCCAAATGGAGAAATGAGGACTGGCAAGGGCGGCGGCTGGGGAAGGCTGCCCTAACCCCCTATATGTACCCTAGCAAACCTACCTCTTGCTTCAGTTTCTTCAGTGGGGGGCCTCCCAGTTCTTCAGGGTGGAGCCTGCAAAGATGGAGAGAAACAAGGAGGGTGAGGCTGGGGAGAGACACATGGTGGACAGGACACAGAATCTGATGGGGAACATGCATTATTCCCAGAATCTGGAAAGATGCAGGGTAAGCAGGAGTCTCCAGCTCAAGCACTATTGTTGTCGGGGGCACAGAGGACCTGAGAGGGATGGGAAGTGGGGCCAGACCTAGGCAAGTGAACTTGGCCAAAGGCAGGGACACGCAAGCGGGTGGGAAGCAGGCCTAGAGGCACCTGAACTGGAGATCAGGACGTGACCCATCTCCTTGGTGGGATTCTGACCTAGGGAGAACCTGGAGAAGGGGGTCTCACCTGGAGCCCTTCAAGGAGGACAGGTAGGTGCTCTCTCGGGCCACTTGGCGGGACAGGGAGAAGAGTTCCACCCTCCGCAGTAAAAGAGTGTTGTCCCTCATGCAAAACTGGGCAGCAGCCTCGTTGATGGTCAGCTGTGGAGAGGACCGCCAGAGCAGTCAGAATCCTAACTGGCCCACTACCTTGCCCAGACCTCCTCACTCCCCTTCACCATCAGACAAATGAAGCTCATCCATCAGATGTTTGCTTGGGTTTTGACACCATGCAGGAGCTTTCTGAGGAAGGAAAACAAAGGTCAGCACCCACAGCTTCCTAGGAATGCCCGGGGCCTCCTCCACTCCTGTGGTGTCCTGAGCGGCATGGGCCTGGACAGCCGGGCTCTTGCCTGTGTCTCTGCTTCCCCCTTAGTTGAGGGAAGCACTACAACAGCTGAGGTTGGTAGGGGAGGGGATCAGGGCCTGGGGTCCTGGTCATGGGGCAATGAAACAGACTTGGGGAGTGTGAGGATTCTCAGAGGTGAGTAGGTCAAAGCCTGGGAGTCAAGAGCAATCCTGGGAGGCTGGGGTCCTCACCTCATGCAGGCTGAGCTGCTTGCCCTCCCGCCGCTTGGAGTCAAAGCGGCCATAGATGATGCTGTATTTGCGTATCTCCTCTTCCTTCTGGCTATCATTATCGTCCATCTCAAAGATATGGCCCACACTCCGTGCCAGCTTCTTGTTCAGCTTCAGCAGGGAAGTTACCTCCCCAGCATCCCCCCTTGGGAAGCTTCGGAAGATCCTCTCCACGCTCTCCACCACCATGCGTACCATCTCTGGCTCCAGTCGATCCGGACCACCACCAGCCCCAGCTGCTGCCAGCCCCCCAGCCCCAGTCCCCTCAGGGACTCCTCCCCCTGCAGGTGGCGAGAACGGGGGTGAGCCAGCCTCCTCTTCTCCTCCTGCCCCAACATCGGACTCTGGAGTGCTCCGGCCTGGCCAGATCCGGGGGTCCCCTGCCCCAGGTCCCCCAGACAATGGCGACAGCTTCTCTCCAAGTTCAAGGGGGCTCTTAGGGCTAAAACTGCGGGCACTGCCCGCCTTTTCCCCTGGGCTGCCATGCCCGTTGCTCATGCTCCCTTTCCGGGTCCCTGCAGTTTCAGAGATCTTGAAGAGTGGAATGCTGGAAACGGGCACAGCAGGCACCGGCTGGCTGAAGAGCCCTGGATTGGTGGCCCACTCTCTCAGTGCCTTCTGTAGGCGTCGGACATGGAGGGGCTTGGTGGCCATGCCCACGAGTGCCATGATCTCCAGGAACTCCTCCTCACCCGCCTCACACAGTTGCTGCACGTCGTCCCCTCCCTGCTGGATGAAGGTCTCATAGTAGGAAAGGAGATTGGCGCGCTGCAGGACCCGGTACAGCTGCAGCTCCCCCAGTGTCCGAGGCAGGGCCATGGCTCGGGCACTGGGCCTGAGAAGGAGGCGCACAAGGGGGGGGGGGCAGTCAGTGCAAGTTCCCTTGCTGGGTACTAACCCACACTCACAACTGTCTTCTCTTTCCTGCCTGTTTCTCTTCCCCTCTTTTGAATGCTCTCTCTGCCCAGACCTGAGCACAGACTATGAGAATCAGGCACTGCTCAGAGGCACAGCCATGCTCGTGCTATCACAGACTGGCCGGAAGTACCAAAAGCCAGACCAGTTTTTGCCGAAGTCAAAGGCTCCAAGCCCCCATCCTCAGCTTTTACCTTTCTGGCCTGGGGCAAGGAGACCTTGAGCGCTGAGGCCAGCCAGCACACCCCTGGGGTGGCTGGACCAACCTCTCTTCCACAACACAGTCCTCATCTTCCACCCTAAACACCTAGCAGTCTCAACATTACACAAGTTAACTTCGCACACTGAGGTGAATGCAGTACCCCCATCCTCCCTACAGTGGACACCTAGGAGCACTACTGGCCAGCTTTATTCCCTGGTGGCATCCTGCTCATGTGTCTGAGAGACAGGGGTGTGGCCCCTCCCCCTGCCCTTTTCCACTCAGTGAGCCAGGCAAACCATCCTCTGCTCCCCTTTTCCCACCCCTGCTCAGCTTTTCCCACGGATTAGGCATTCTTTGCCCACTCTTGCTCTCTGTCCCCAGGACCTCCCCTGCCTTCCAGACTGCCCAGTGCACCTCAGTTGGCCCCTCTCCCAGCAGTGACCTTCCCACCTGCTCCATAGGTAGGCCCATCCCTTCAGCTCAGGCACGGGAGAGAAGAGGAGTGCCTCAATTGTTCTGCTCCGGGGCCCGGTCCGCCCCCACACACTCCCACAGTGCTACCGTCTGTGGGCGAACACTGCCGGGGGGGGGGGTCCCGCCTACCCTTCTCTCCCTCATTTTCCACCCACGTCAACGGTTGTGTGGGAGCGACTCAAGACCCCCTGAGGGAGGGGCCGCACAATGAAACTCCCCCCAAGCCACAGAAATGGAAAGAAACGCCTAAGGCATGCCCCGCTTCTGCAGAGCCCCTCTGATGCTCTGTTGGTTCAAAGGCGCCGGCTTCTCCCGGACCCCGGAGCCGCGCGCTCCGTGCCGACGACGGACTGAGCCAGCTGAGTGGCCCTCCCCCGGCACTGTTGCCAGCTAGAGCTCCAGGGCTTCCCCTAGCGCTTGGGAGCCTCCACATTCTTTGCAGGGGGCTCACATGCCAGGTCATGAGCACAAAATAAACGGGCGATGGAAAATTAGGTACTGCTCTTTCACATCCAGCTTCATCAGCTTCCTGCCTGCTCCCAGGGCCCCTAATTCGAAGACGCACCCCCTTTCCGTCAGTCTCCACCCCCCACCCCCGTCCCGCTTCCCCTCGTCCTCTGCTCGACCTCCGCCCTCCGGACCCCTTTCCCGTCCAGCTCCACCCATCTCCACTCCCCGGCGCTTCCCTTTGCCCACTAACTTGAGTCTGGGCTGCGGGGTCCGGCGGGCGCTGTCCCCTCCGCCCGGCGGCTGCTCGGCTGTGGGGGAGGGAGCTCTGTGCATGGACGGCTGCAGACCACCGGGGATGCCCCTCTCGGTGCCCAGAGCTCAGCGCCTGCCGCGCGCTGCGCTTTTCCGGGCGCGCGAGGCCGTGTCCGCCGCTGTCCGGGCTCCGTCCCTCCCTCCACGTCTCCTCTCTTCGAGCCTCCGCGCCTCTGTCTGTGCCTCTGCCCCCCCCCACCTCCCCGGCTGCGCTTGCCGCCTCTCCGCGCCTCCGCCCCCGCAGGACGCACGGGGAGCGAGGCCCGGCGCAGCGCTGGCTGCCTGGCGGGCGGAGGGCGTGGGCCGAGCCGGGGGCGGAGGCCGGGGGCGGGGGGCGGGCGCCCGGGCCTCTCCGCCGGCCTCAGAGACGCCGCGGCGGAGAGACGGAGAGAGGCGGAGACCGGGGGGAGGGGGTGTGGAGCAGGAGGCGGGGGCGGGGACTCAGAGCCTGGGCGCCGAGTTGGGGACTGAGGTGACCGACGCTGGGCTGTGGAAGGCGGACTTGGGGATCCGGCGGGCGGGGCGAGGTCGCTCCGTGCCGCCCACGCCGGATGCACAGCCGGCCTTCTCCGCGCCCACGTACCCACGTGAGAGCCCAGCCGGCGACATTCTTACTCCCACCCCCCTTCCCCTCCGAGCGGAGAGCGGAATTTCACAACCACGCACAGGTACACAAAGACACAGAAGCGCACGGACGGGCACAGGCGCCTAAACTACGCGGACGCCTGCCTGCCGACACTCGGGCCTCGCGGTGTTGTACTTGGGAATGTTAGGAGCGAGCCCGGAAAAGTTGGAGACTCGGGGTGCACGGCTCCTTTCGCGCGTGCATCTGACTCCCATAGGGTGTGCACTTCAGGCAGGTCTGTGAGCGTGGGGCTCTGCAGGAATATTTTACATATCCTCGCGCTGTTCCCCAGCCCCAAAAGGAGTTATTTGAAGAGGCCGTTCTCGGAAACCCAGGCGTCCTTCCATCCGTGCCCTGAGTTCCCGTCGAAGTTTGGCGAACAGGAATGGGCGGGGCTTGCTAGAAGCTACCACTTAGACGCGCAGCGATTAGTCGCGTCGGGTTTTGTTAGCGCTTAGGTCAGGCAGGGGTGGGAGGGGTACCCCGCCTTTCTCTACTCGTTGCACCCTATTTGCTGAGGATGGGGACCTGCTCCTGGGGAACTGTGTGGCAAGCCTGGGAGAGGGAAGATACCCTTTCTAGGGACGTCTATTAGGGCACTTCGCCCGCAAGAGTCTAGTGGAAGATGGGCAAGGGCCGGCTGCATCCAACGTGGCTCCTTACAGAGGAGTAGGAGGGAGGAGCTCCTTCAAGGAGCCTAGCTCCTCCCCGCAACCCACCCCCCTCCCCGCTTTGTTTCTCCCAGCCCCATCTGGTTCCCATTACACTCCCGCCCACGCCTGGGAGGGCGGACGGGCGGGGGCTCTGAGCGCCTGGCCCTGTGGCTCTAGGCCCCGAAGAAATGAAGGGGGTTGGGGGAGAGGCGGCGGGAAGCGAGCGGACTGGCCAGAAGCAAGGTTCCCCCTAGTCCGAAACCTCAGCCCCGCCCTCCATTCCGCACTTCTGAGTGGGTGGCGTGGGCCAGGGCTGGTTCTACATTCCGGCCTGGCGAGGGGACCGTTAGGCCTCCGGTAGGGGCAGGAGAGGAGGGGTGCACCACTGGGGGGAATTTCGGTAGCCAAGATTCTCTTCTCCATGCCATTAAGCCCCAAACACGGGGGTGGGGAGTGATAGAAATGAGCTGAGAGTCCTCCGTCCCGCAACTGGAGGGTGCGGCTACACGGGGTCCCTCCGGGGGCACTCCCCGGGGGCACTCCCCGACCCCTCTTAAGTGTGTGGGCGCCCCTCCCCCCGCTCTTCTCCGGTTATTTTAGAGCCTTGGCTGCCAGCGGCTGGCCCCGGGTTTCCACGTGCCTCCGCCCTCCCTCTGCCCACGCTCCCCGTGACGCACATCCTCCGCCCACGCAGCCTCTGCTCGAGGCGCCCCCCTCCCTCCCACCCGGGCCCCCTTGGGGTGGTACTGAGCCCTTGGATCCGGAGGGAGACGCTGGCCCGCCCGGGGAAGAGGGCGGAATAGGGCGTGAAGCAAGGGGGCGGTAACCAACTGGGCTCCTGGCGCTTGGGTCCCGGCCCAGGAAAGAAAACGGTGGAACAGTCAATTCTGGGGCCTCAGCTCCACGGTCCTGGGGCCGCTACTAGGCCAGAGAGGGTCGAGGAGAGAAAAATCCCACGCACTGGGCCAGCCCACTCCCCTAGGGGTCAGAAGGAATCTGTTTGGGTGCGAACGTGTATCTGAGAGTGAAACTCCCGAGTGTTTGTATCTTTGTTTCTCAGGGTTGTCGTGAGGTTCAAATGAGAGGGTGTATATGAAAACTTTGTAAATTGTGAAATGTTAATAAGCAGATTTAAGACGCTATTGCCAGTTTGTGCCTCTGTACCCTGAGATTATGTATTTGTACGTTTCTTTACATCTAGTTGTGTGTGTCTCTGTCTCTAGGTTTGTGAGCCCCTCTGTGTGGATTTAAAAATATGTACATTTAAAAAATCATTGACTTGTCAAGGCCCACCAGAGGCCGAGACGCCCCCGCAGCCGGAGCTGCTGAGATGTCTGTTCTTCGCTTCCCTCCCACTCCTACCACCTCCAACTCCCCTCCTACTCCCTTCCGTTGACAACAAGGAATTTCCAGCCTTTAGCAAATGGAGAGAAACAAAGAGACCAAGACTATGAGAAACTACGGAAAAACAATAACGATAAGAGGTGGGGGGAGGCTGACAAAAAAGGGGTGCGGCAAATTAAAAATCTTAATTTCTTCTCTTTTTCTCCTTGAGCCCCGTTTTCCCCAGTGTGGCTCAAGCCTACTTCCCTACCTGACTCACCTTTTTCCCTCCCCTCTCCTTCCACATCGGTGTTCTCAGAGGCACACAGAGCTGAGCAACGGGCCCCATTTAATCAAGGATTAGTTTAATGCTACACTGATCGCTTCCAGGAAGGGAAACGATCCTCAGTCCCAATTTTCCAAGAACAGAGGAAAAGATTGTGAAGAAAGTGGGTGGAAGAGGAGTGAGGAAATTGCCAACCAGAGGGATTGTCATTCCTAGGCATGAGTAGATTTTCATCCAGCATATTGCACTGCACACTGACCCCCCCACCCCAAGTTTTCACCAGGCCAAATCCAGCTCATACAGCAAGATCTGGCTCAAATGTCACCTTCCTGGTCCCTCTCCTTCTTGTACCTCCTCTAGGCAGAATTAATTCCTCCCATCCCTCAGTGGCCCCATGGCTCTTTGTACACATTTCAATTATAGTTGCTTGTTTCACCTTTAGCCTGGGACCTCTCCTGATCTCTGGTGGGCCCTCTGAAATGAGTGAGTTGATGATGCTATTTCCAGGCCTGAGCAGCTTTGAAAAGGGCAACTGACACAGATTTTACTCCAGAGGGGGCTGAACCTGGGCAGAACTGTTCAAGTGGAGATGATTGTTTTCCATGTCTCCTTGCTTCTTAAAGTTTCCAGTGAGTCTCACAAGTCTGGTTCCTTGGCCTTCTAAAATGTCCACTAGTCTGGTAAATTAATTCATACCCAGGTGCTAAAGGTAAAACTGAAATCCTTGCTGGTAACAGAAAAATATGAATATAAAGTAATGATCCTCTTTTTTTTTTTTTCTCTTCTGTTAACATGTTAGAGTTGTAGTCTTTGAAGGAGTACTGTCCTTCAGTTTCGTCATCTTGCCAGAGATTCTTCACCTCTCAAAGACAAATAATCCTGACTTCTGCCTTTAAGGAACTCATAGACTAGTAGGGGAGGTAGACACGATTATTTTGTAGTTCCATAATAGGGGTACAAACAATGATAGAAGTATAGGGGGCAAGTGACGTCTTCTGCTTGGAGTTGTGACGGACTGGTTTAAACAGGCATCCCAAGGAGGTGATGATGCAGCCCAGGATTTTGAAGTGTAAATAGATTTCCAGGAAGAAGGGACAGTCAAATCAGAGAGAGCAGAATTTAAATTTACGTGGAAGTATGAAACAATGATATGTTTGAGAACCTAGAAATTGTTCATTATTGCTGGATGGGGGGTGCTGGTGGTTAAAAAGGAGCCCAGGGAGGTGTATAAGGCCATTTAATTAAGAATATTAGAGACCAGTGCTTCTCAAACTATAGTAAAGGACCAATTTTTAAAACAATTTCCAGGGACTTCCCTGGTGGCGCAGTGGTTAAGAATCCGCCTGCCAGTGCAGGGGACAGGGGTTCGATCTCTTGTCCGGGAAGATCCCACATGCCGCAGAGCAACTAAGCTCGTGCGCCACAACTACTGAGCCTGCGCTCTAGGGCCCGTGTGCTGCAACTACTGAAGCCCACGCGCCTAGAGCCCGTGCTCTCAACAAGAGAAACCACCCAATGAGAAGCCCGGGAACCGCAATGAAGAGTAGCCCTCGCTCGCCGCAACTAGAGAAAAGCCCGCGCGCAGCGACAAAGACCCAAGGCAGCCAAAAATTTAAAAAAATAAATAAAAATTTATTTAAAAAACCCCCAACAATTTCCAATCACGGTAGAGTCCACTACTCTATAAAATACACTAAAAGTGAATTATTAGGAAAAAAATGAAATAAAATCCCATTTTTATTAAATTCAATAAATATAAAATTTCTCTGTCAAATTGCTATCAAAGTTTCTAAATGCCTACACTTAATTTCTGAAATTGTTTCATTGCAGATTGGTCACAAACTTTAAGTAGCACTGTTGTAAAAATTTGTTTCTTTATATGTATGTTTTAGGTCATATAAGGGCAATGGACTTAATCACAGGAGATAGCATGGAAAAATAAAGACTTGGTAACATGGGAGTGACATGGTCAGATATGCATTTAGGAGTAGTGTAGAGGAAGGGTTTTTTTTTTTTTTAATTTATTTTTTTAATTTATTTATGGCTGTGTTGGGTCTTCATTTCTGTGCGAGGGCTTTCTCTAGTTGTGGCAAGCAGGGGCCACTCTTCATCGCAGTGCGCGGGCCTCTCATTATCGCGGCCTCTCTTGCTGCGGAGCACAGGCTCCAGACGTGCAGGCTCAGTAACTGTGGCTCACGGGCCCAGCCGCTCCGCGGCACGTGGGATCCTCCCAGACCAGGGCTCGAACCCGCGTCCCCTGCACTGGCAGGCAGACTCCCAACCACTGCGCCACCAGGGAAGCCCGAGGAAGGGTTTTATGGCTGCAAAAACAGCAAGGAGGCCAGCTTGAAGGAAACTAAAGTGGTCCAAGAGAGCAATGGCAAGGTGCTAGACTAAATCACTGGCGTGGGATGGAGAGGAAAGGACAGATTCAAAGGATAGTCAGCAGGTAAAATCAAAAGGACTTGATTGGCTAAAGGGTTGGGGGAAGAGAAGAGTTTAGGGTGACTCTTGGGCTTCTAGCTTGGGTGATTGAGTGAATGGAATGGAGCATCTTCGTCAAATATTTACCATCTGCAGTCTTTTTCCTAAATTGAGAAAGTTATGAAAACCAAAATTTTTCATATCTCATTTGACCACAAAACCTAATCTGACCTGAACTTATTTTGTGGCAGACCACCTAAACTTACATGAGGTTACTTATAGTTTCATTTATCCCACTTTCATTTATACCAATGTGGATATTCATATCTCTTATTGCAGAAATATTAATTTGCTTATGAGGTGCTGTCCCAGACCCCTTTAGGATTGCTGCCTTATATATTGTATATGTATCATATTACATTTCTAAAATCCAAAATTCTGAAATACATTTACTATCCAGATTTTCCACCCCATTTACTCATCAGTCTTGGCCTGAGTTCTTTTGGCTATTTGCATAAATCAGATCCACCTGCAGGTAATGAATATTCATTGTGTTGTGTGCTATGGAGTCTGAAGATGATTCTCAAAGTGTTTTGAGCAGTGTCCTTATTATTAAACCAAGGCTAAAAGCTTCTTGAGTGTCTACCTGGAAGTGACAGAACTCATTTGGATGATAAGGTGTGATGTGTTTAGGGACAACCAGTCTCATTACTGTACACTTTGTTTACACATTTTAACAGTCAGTAGCAGTCCAGTGGTTAGGACTCAGTGCTTTCACTGCCGGATCCTGGGTTCAGTCCCGGTGGGGGAACTAAGATCCTGCAAGCCACGCAGCACAGCCAAAACCAAAACCAAACCAAACCAAAACAAAACAACAGTGGTCAGTGATCCTCTGGAATTAGTTCCCCTGTTCTCTGGACTTTGTTCAAAACCAAAGAGCAAGCTCTGAATGCTGAGAATTTGGGACCTGGTGGAAAATGAAGTGTGTGTATGTGTGTGGGTGTGGGTGTGGCTGTGGGTGGGTGTGTGGGTGTATAAATTATTTTTTAAAACAGTTTTAGACTTGCAGAAAAATTGAGAAGATAGTACAGAGAGTTCCCATGTACCCCACATCCAGTTTCCACTATTATTATCATACATTAGTATGGTGCATTTGCCACCCTAATGAACCAGTGTTGATACATTATTATTATTATTTTTAAATTATTTGTTTTATTTACTTTTGGCTGCGTCGGGTCTTTGTTGCTGCGTGCAGGCTTTCTCTAGTTGCGGCAAGTGGGGGCTATTCTTCGTTGCGGTGCGCGGGCTTCTCATTGCGGTGGCTTCTTTTGTGGAGCACGGGCTCTAGGGGTGCAGGCTTCAGTAGTTGTGGCACGTAGGCTCAGTAGTTGTGGCTCACGGGCTCTAGAGCGCAGGCTCAGTAGTCTTGGCGCACGGGCTTAGTTGCTCCGCGGCATGTGGGATCTTCCCGGAGCAGGGCTCGAACCCGTGTCCCCGGCACTGGCAGGCGGATTCTTAACCACTGCGCCACTAGGGAAGTCCCTGATACATTATTATTAACTAAAAGTCTATAGTTTACTCAGATTTCCTTAGTTTTTACCTAATTTTTTTCTGTTCCAGGATCCCATACATGATACCATATTACATTTGGTTTCCATGTCTCCTTAGGCTCCTCTTGGCTGTTAGTTTCTCAGAGTCTCCTTGTTTATGATGACCATGAGGCGTACTGGTCAGGTACTTTGTAGGTTGCCTCTCTCTTTTTTTTGGCCGTGCAGCCCACAGCTTGCGGGATCTTAGTTCCCCAACCAGGGATTGAAGCCGTGTCCTCGGCAGTGGAAGCGCCGGGTCCTAAGCACTGGACCGCCAGGGAATTCCCTAGGTTGCCTCTTTATTTGAATTTTTTAAATGTTTATCTCATACTTAGATTAGTTTTAGGGGTTTTGGGGAGGAAAACCACAGAAATACGATTTTCTTCATACAATATCAAGGGTACATAGTAGCAACGAGCTTAATTATTGTTGATACTGACCTTTTAGGTCAGCTAGGGGAGTGTGTGGTGTATGTATATGAGAGACATAGGATGACCACTGCAGCCAGGGGTGGCCTTGACTTTTCTTTCTGAGGATGAAATTTCTTCTCTTGCCCATGGCTCAGCCCCATTTTGACTCTTAAAAAAATCCCTTGCTTTGAAAGCTTGAACCTTACCCAGCAGTTACCTCCTTCCATGACTTCCCCCTTAACTCACTAGCCTCCATTGTCTCCAGTATTCCTACCCACCACTATCAGATCCTCTAAAAAATAAGATGCTTCAATTTCGACTAACATTTACTGAACACCTGTTATGTGCTAGGCATTCTGCTAGGCCCTCACTGTGTAAGTCATTTAATGGGAAGTGCCTGATGCGTAGAAAGAACCCAGGCTTTGGGGTAAGACTTGGGTTGGAACCACAGCCCAGCCCAATGAACTATGCAATCTTAGGCAGGTTCCTTTGCCTGTCTTAGCCTTGGCTTCTTCATAAATGAAGCTATTTATCTCACAGGATGTTGTGAGGAATAAAGTTTCTCTTCACATGCATTTTGCTTCCAACAAAAACTACCCTATAACCACATTTTAAAATTTATTTGTTTATTTTATTTATTTTGGCTGTGTTGGGTCTGTGTTGCTGCGCGCGGGCTTTCTCTAATTGCGGCAAGCGGGGGTACTCTTCATTGCAGTGCGCGGGCTTCTCATTGCGGTGGCTTCTCTTGCTGCAGAGCACGGGCTCTAGGCGCGTGGGCTTCAGTAGTTGCAGCATGTGGTCTCAGTTGTGGCTCACGGGCTCTAGAGAACAGGCTCAGTAGTTGTGGCAGCAGGAGCTTAGTTGCTGCGCGGCATGTGGGATCTTCCCGGACCAGGAATCGAACCCGTGTTCCCTGCACTGGCAGGCGGATTCTCAACCACTGCGCCACCAGGGAAGCCCCATGTAACCACATTTTTAAACGTTAATGTTTATTCCTTATAAAACTGTCAACACAATTTTTTGTTACTTCCCTTCTAAATCATTTAGGACTTTGGAGGACACAATGTCTTAAGTTTCCCACAATGACAAGGTCGTGGTGAAAAGGAAAGAAAGGAAACAGAGGGAACCTGAGCCAATTTCGATGGAAATATCAAGTTTGGTCAAGAAGGGCTCGCCCATTTTGATTTTCTATTGGTTAAGCTTACCGTCAATCGCGCCAGTTGTAAATAAACTGGAGACGGAAGCATGTTGTTAAGGGGTGGGATCTTCCTGTCGCCATTGCTAATATGAGAACCAGTTTTCTAATAGGCTGAAAGCTGCTTCTTTCCGCCCTCGCGCATCAGTTGCTAAGAGGCGGGACTATAGGGTCCATAAAGGACTGAATGCTCGAAGCCCCGCCCGGCCGATTGGTTGCTAGGGGGCGGGTCTTGTAGCGGATAGGCTGCTGGCCCTGCCAGTTCCGGGTTAGTTGCCGGGGAGAGGCACATGAGGAGGAGGCGGCGTGAGGAGGCCATGGCGGGAGGAATGAAAGTGGCGGTCTTACCTGCAGTTGGTGCCGGGCCCTGGAGCTGGGGGGCGGGGGGCGGTGGTGCAGTGCGACTGCTTCTGGTCCTCTCCGGCTGCTTGGTCTGCGGCTCAGGTACCGCCCGGCAGCAGCAGCCGAGGGGGCGGGTGCCGAGGGGTTATATTTAGAAAAGTGGGGAGTGTCCCCAGGGCGTGGGCCGTTATTCTGAGGGGCGCGGGCGTGGTGCGGAGGAAGAAGCTTCATCCTTGGCGAATGGGCGCCGGCACTGAGGGACCAGGGCCCTGGGGCGGCCTGCGGGAGCTACCCAGAGTGGGGAGGAGCTTGAAGCCCTTTTGGCGGAGACGGGGAGGCCTGCACTGGGTGAGAAGCGGTCCTGGGGGCTGCGTCCTGCTGCATGGGCCTCCTCGATTTTTTTTTTTATTGTTTTGTTTTATTGTTGTTGTTAAAAGGAAGGTGACCCGAGGACCGAATGGACAGGCAGAGCTGCCACTGGGAGGGGAGCATCCCGTTCATTCAGAAAATTAGCGACACCTGAGCGTATGCTGTCAAGGACTCGGCATGGGTGGCTGAACAGATAATTATAGTTCAGTGAAATGCAGTGATCTCTTTCAGTATCTTATGCCCTTGTAAGATCCTGGCTCCAACCGGCCCTATAGAACCTACCTGGAGCCGTTAAATTCCCGTTTCCAAAAACGCTAGTCAGCATCGAGTAGTTTTCTTTTGGAAATTTATTCATTCCTCAAGCAAACTTTCTTGATGCCTGCTACTGCATAATTGGCTCTGGACTGGGATGAAATTGTTTTCCTTTTCCGCTCTAATTCAGAAAACCTAGAGTGTGTTTTTAAAAAACCTCCTTCTACCCTTGTTAAATGCACAACAGAAAGATAAGTGATGTTTCCAAGCTTCCACTGGAGGGAGTAGAGACTCATGGGATTAAGGAGAATCGTATCTTGTAAACACATATGCTCTCTCACCTCT
This sequence comes from Balaenoptera musculus, assembly GCF_009873245.2. Lineage (NCBI taxonomy): Eukaryota > Metazoa > Chordata > Mammalia > Artiodactyla > Balaenopteridae > Balaenoptera > Balaenoptera musculus. Next base: position 45,469,169 of record NC_045794.1, on the reverse strand, counting down.
TCCGTCGTTTGCTGCCTATCTGTTGCTGTCACTTATGATTATCCTTAGCTGCAGCTTTAAGGTTATCTCAGGATCCATAGAACTAGTTTCAAACTGCAGCGTCCTTCTGAAACGGTTTTTATAGGGAGAGGGGAGTAGGTAACCAAGAAGGTACTTTTCCAGGGTCAGGGCCCAGAGTAACATTTGAAGGGCTACATAATGATCTGAATGAACTTTGACCAGATGTTTAACCTTAGAGGCTGTGTATTGTGGAAATGAAAGAGAATATTTATATCAAAATGCTCCTACGTAGTCCGTGCTCAATCAGCAGGCTCAAAGTTTCTTTAATAAGGAGAGGAATGGGGACTTTTTGGCTTGGAGAAGGGTAAACTTGGGATACGTGTTCTTTATGGCCTAATAGATCACGTAGGTGGCAGCTACAAAGAGACAATCATGTAATGGAGTGGAACTTTCTAAAAGTGAGAGCTACCTAAAGAGAGAATGGAGTACTTCAAAAGGCAGGGAGTTCTTTTAGACTATTTGGCAAGTACAATTAAGTATAAGGAAGTAGCAAAATCACTCACTGTTTATTCCATTCAGAGGCAGTCCGTTAAAGCACACTTTCTTCTGGTCTGTTTCCACGTGTTTTTAATTAAAAATTTTTTTGAATTGATAATATATTCATAAACCTGTCAGCACTTCAGTTCTCTTCCCTGGAGGCCACCAGTTGCTGCCAGAGATAGTTTTCTCATTTGGGTTTGTAGCATAAACATTTTCCTATGTCATTTAAAATTCTTCATAAATGTTATTTTTACTTTCATCTTGTGGACAGATTTTTTTTTTTTTAGGATAGATTCTCAGAAATGGATTTATTCAATCAAAAGCTAAAATATATTTAAGACCTTTGAAACATCTTGCTAAAATATTTTTCTGAAAAGGTGTGCTGGTTTATACGATTATAAGCTGTATTTGCTTGTGACCCATACCCTTGCCAGCATTGGATATTCCAGACGGAAACACATTTGCTAATTTGATAGATTGAAAGTGGCATCTTAATTTACTTTGCATTTCTTGCGTTATTTGTGAGGAAGCATCTTTCAAATGTTCATTAGTTATTTAATTTTCTGTTTAGAGTTTACATTTTTTGGAGAGTGTGTCCTTTGCTCTTGGCCTATTTATTGTGATTACTGTTTATTGGAATTTTTGTGTACTTTTAAAATCAGTTGATGAACTTTTTAATATATTAAGGATGTATATTTTTATAATCTATTTGTTTATTATTTATTACAGAACTTTAATTTGTTTGCCCCCTTTATCTTTTTAAATAGAAGATTTATATTTTTTATGTGATCACTTGATTTTATTCTTTAGATTTATTTCCATTGCTTTTGTACTTAAAGAGTCCTCCAAAATTAAATTTTTATATATGTATATTTTGTGGTACAATTTAATTATTTTTCATTTTACTTTTTTTTTTTTTTTAATAATTTTTATTTATTTATTTATTTTTATATTTATTTTTGGCTGTGTTGGGTCTTCGTTTCTGTGCGAGGGCTTCCTCCAGTTGCGGCAAGTGGGGGCCACTCTTCATCGCGGTGCGCGGGCCTCTTCACCATCGCGGCCTCTCTTGTTGCGGAGCACAGGCTCCAGATGCACAGGCTCAGTAGTTGTGGCTCACGGGCCCAGTCGCTCCGCGGCATGTGGGATCCTCCCAGACCAGGGCTCGAACCCGTGTCCCCCGCATTAGCAGGCAGACTCTCAACCACTGCGCCACCAGGGAAGCCCCCATTTTACTTTTTAATCAGTGGTTAATGTTAGTATTTGGTGTGAGGTATCTAGATAGATTTTATTTTCCAAATAACCAGGCAGTTGTACCAGCATCACATTGAATAATCCTTTGCTAAGCCCACTAATTTAAGATGCTAGTTTTTAAGGAGCATTTTACGATGCTTTTAAGTATGAACTGGATTACCTCTTGACAGAAATGAATAGAGGCTATTTAAGAATTAGAAGGGGTGGTTTTTCATAAATTTTTAGGGTCTTTTCTGGTCCTCACATACCATGAATCATTTTCATTACCTTCTACCAGTAGATGTTAAATGATCAGTGTTGTTGATTGATGAATATAAGTAAATACAAAGTTACTAACTTTTAAGTAGCTGGTTTATGGGTAAATACAATAAGCAAGTTGTGATTCACTGAATTCCAAGGAGGCATTTTCTAAGAAGAACTAGATCTTTGTGCTCTGAAGGCATTTTTTAAATGTTTAATTCATTCTGCTTTTTAGCATGCTGGCTAACTCACTTTGGGGAGGGGAAGGAAAGTGTTGTGTATGTCCTTTTGCTATGGGAAGCACAAGATTGTAACATGAGCATTTTGACAGCTTGTATATGTTTAAGGTAATTGGTTTAGTTCTATGTTTTTCTAATAATTTAAACTATAGTTGGAGTGGTGATTGTTTCCACAGATTATCCCCTGAGGCTGATTTGGTGTATTTTCCCTCTCAATGAATTTCCAAAGATGTGGCTGGCCAAGGTGCTGATTTCTGTAGGAGGTTGCTATTAGAGAGGTTTGTTTGTTTATTTACAGTGCTTTCCTTTGAATGGTGTGGAACTTGGGAAAAGGAAGAACTAGGTTTAAGAAAGTGTTGCTTGTTAAATTATTTATTTATTTGTCCGTGGGATCTTAGTTCCCTGACCAGGGATAGAACCTGTGCTCCCTGCAGTGGAAGCACGGGAGTCCTAAACACTGGACGGCCAGGGAATTACCCCCAAAATGTTGCTTTTTATAAAAGTTTTATTTCTTTAGGAAAATGACATTGAAGAATTTTAAAACTGGTTTAAAAATACTGATGTCTTAATGGCATTAAGTTTTTCAAATCTCCTGTGCTATTGACATATTATTTGTATCTTACTACCCTCTTGAAAATAATAATGGGCTTAAAGAGATGTGTTATATTACTTGGTATTTTGGGAGAGAAGGAGTTAATAAAGTGTGACTCTTGGGTTTTTAAAAATTTATTTGTAAATACACTAGTTTTAAGCTTCACATAATCTTACTCTCTTACAGTCTCCAGAAGAAAATAAACTCTTGATCCATATTTGTGAGTGGGTGTTCTTTCAGTATATTTGGGCTTGCTAGTGAAACAAATGTCAATAGGATTTTGAAAAGGTTTCATTTTATGAAAAATAGGCTTGGAGGAAATCCAAATTACTATTGAATTAAACCCTAGTGAGAGATTGATAGATGGGGTTCAGGACATATTACTCTAAAATATGGCACCTTGGCATATTGAATATTTTAAGCTGAAGGAGTTTGAGAAAACAGCAAAGCTGAAAAGTAACTCTGACCTCCCGCACTTAGCCCTCCTTCCTTGAAATAGGCCATAACATCCTCATGTGAGAGGTGTCCTCCCTATACCTGGAGGAAAGGAGCATCCTTATCTTCAAAGACAAAGGGGCATGAAGAAGAATCCTAATAAACAGGCCTTGCTCAGTTTCCCCCAGTTTACTACACTTACCTCATACTCAACCTATCGTTCCTCTGCGAATGTCCACTTTTCGTCAAACCTAGCATAAAAGTACGTGGGTCTGTTTCTTTGGGTCTTTATTTCCTTAAAGACTTTCATGTCACATAAAAGATATGAAATAAATTTGTATGCTTTTCTCCTGTTAATATGTCTTTGTCAGTTTAATTTTTGGACCCAGCCAGGGACCCAAGAGGGTCAAGGAAAACTTTTTCCTCCCCTACAGTATTGACTGAATTTTAAAATATTGAGATATAATTCACATACCATAAAATCCACCCTTTCATTGGTTTTCAGTATACAGTTGATCCTTGAACAACACAGATTTGAATTGCATGGGTCCACTTATACGTGGATTTTTATTTTCAGTAAATACATACTATAGTACTACCTGATCTTTGGTTGGTTGAATCCACAGATGCGGAACTGTGGATCCAGAGGGCTGACTAAAGTTATACGCTGAGTTTTGACTGAGCAGAGAGGTGGCATCCCTAACCATGGTTGTTAATGGGGCAGCTGTATTCACTGTATTGTGCAACCATCACCACTGACTAATTACAGAATTTTTTTTTAGTAGATTTTATTTATTTATTTATTGGCTGCGTTGGGTCTTCTGTTGCTGTGCATGGGCTTTCTCTAGTTGCTGCGAGTGGGGGCTACTCTTCGTTGCGGTGTGAGGGCTTATTGTGGAGGCTTCTCTCGTTGTGGAGCATGGGCTCTAGGCGCGCAGGCTTCAGTAGTTGTGGCACACGGGCTTCAGTAGTTGTGGCGCACGGGTTTAGTTGCTCCACAGCATGTGGGATCTTCCAGGACCAGGGCTCGAACCCATGTCCCCTGCATTGGCAGGCGGATTCTTAACTACTGTGGCACCAGGGATCCCCAGAATATTTTTATTACTCCAAAATGAGGCCCCATACCCCTTAAAGGTCTCTTCCCATTCCCTTCTCCTCCTAGCCCCTGACAACCACTAATCTACTTTCTGCGGATTTGCTTATTCTGGATATTTATATAAATGGAATCATTTAATATGTGGACTTTTTCTTGACTGGCTTTCATTCAGCATAATGTTTTTAAGGTTCATGTTGTAGTATGTATCAGTACTCTTTTTATGGCTGAATAATATTCCATTGTATGAATAATACCACATTTTGCTTATCCATTGATCAGCTGATGGACATTTGGGGTGTTTCCACTTTTTGGTTATTATGGATATTGCTGCAGTGAACATTTGTGTACAGGTTTTGGTGTGAACATGTTTTCACTTCTCTTGGGTGTATACATAGGAGTGGAATTGCTATGTCATATAATAATTGTGTTTTAGTTTTTGAGGAACTGCCAAGCTGTTTTCCAGAGAGACTGTACCATTTTACATTCCCACCAGCAATGTATGAGGGTTCCAGTTTCTGCACATCCTTGCCAACACGTGGTTATTGTCCTCTTTTTTGATTATAGCCATCCTAGTGAATGTGAAGTGGTATTTCATTGTGGTTTTGACTTGCATTTCCATAATGGCTAATGACATTGAACCTCTTTTCATTGTGCTTATTGGCCGTTTGTATATCTTCTTGGGAGAAATGTCTATTCAAATCCTTTATGCATTCTAAAAATTGGGTTATTTCTCTTTTTATTGTTGAATTGTAGTAGTTCTTTATATATTCTGGATATTAGACCCTTATCAGATATATGATTTGCAAATATTTCCTCCCACTTTGTGGGTCGTCTTTTCACTTTCTTGATAGTGGCCATTGAAACACAAAAGTTTAAAAATTTTGAAACCATTGTCTAATCCAGGGTCACAAAGGTTTACACACCTGTTTTCTTCTTCTAAGAGTTCTGTAGTTTTCGTTCTTAACATTTAGGTTTAAGACCGAATTTAACTTCAAAATTAGTCTGAGCTTCACTCTAAAACCATTTTGAACTGATGGATGCCATTGCCTTTTTTATGTGTGTAACTTTGGCTTTCTAAGGTTTGTCTTTGCCTTTTCTGTGTGTGTAACTTTGGCTTTCTAAGGTTTGTTTGAGGTTTTTGTGTTTTGGGGTGTTTTGTTTATTTAAATCTACCCACCTTTATACTAAGAACCAAAGAGTTAGCTAAATTTCCCCTTAGAGTAGCACTAAATGAGTTGGTAAGTACAGTGTAGAGCAAGGAAGAAGATATTGAAATGTTTTGTGGTAAAGAAGGTAGCTTGTGCAAACCTGGGTGAGAAGATATGATAATGGTCACTTGTAAACCTTTAATTAGCTGCGATTGAATATAAATTCCTGAGGGGAGATCTGTTTTGGTAAAATCAGAGGGACTGCATATGTTTATTGGCTGCTCTTAAAACTTGAATGAAACAAAACAGCTGGAAAAAAGCAACTTTGCAGTCTTTTAGTATCTGCTTAAAGTACTCTAAATACAAAAAATGTTACTAATTCTGTTCATCCTACTCAGGATATGGATAGAGAAAGTCACCAGATGGGGTTACTTTAGCTATGCCTTTATAAGAGAAACAGGACCTGGGTGTGAATCTCAGTTAAGCTATTTACTAGCTGTGTGACTTTGGGCAAATTACTTAATCTTTCCTAAACATCAGTTTCCTCATTTGTAAAATGGGGGTTATGAGAGTGCCTACCTCACAGCATTGTTGGGAGGGCTAAATGAGACAGACAACATACTGTCTGTCTTAATAAACACATAATAGTGGCTTTTATTATTACTTATCCTGGATTAGTGACTATTTGTAATATTTAAATAATTACATTTGACAGAAATAAGACTGCCTTATTTCTTCTCTCATCTCAGTTTTCTTCTTTGTGTCTTAGTCGCTGATATTTTTAACCCCAGCTTTAAGAAAGTGGTCAGTTTAATTCTTTTTATGAAATGAGTTATAGTCATTAGCTTGTTCTGTTATTATACTTAATTGTTATTTTCTTTCTTTGCATAAAGCCGGAATTGATTTAAATGTGGTCATGCTTCAGGAATCCAAAGTTTATTATATGAATACCAGTCAACAATCCTGTTATAAAAATGTGCTGATCCCAAAGTGGCATGATATATGGACACAGATACAGGTAATGATTTGGAGGCTCCTGGCAGGGGCAGTTTCTGTGAATATCTGTCTGTGATCAGTGAGTACATTGACACTTTCTTCCCTTCTCACATGCACTTAAATATATATATATATATATATATATATATATATATGTATAAAATTAACAACCTTGATAAGATTATGATTATTCTTAATCTCATCAGTGTTTTCATCAGTAAAGCATTTATGCCAATTTTGTGTTCCTCTCTCTGTTTCTTTAAGTGGCCTGAGATAAACTTCCTTCCTCCTTTTCCCCAAGAGACTACTTCATTCTCTTCCCCTCACTCCTTTTACACTCATAGACACACACACACACATACACCTCTCTTTCTTTTTAAAGGTCTTATGCCTTCTTTGGGCTGGAAACTGTTGTGTGCCTATCAGGATGTAAACTCTTGCCTTGCTGCTCCTATTCTATTTTGATTCTACACAAGGTGTTGCATAAATGCCCTGAGCTGAAGTTTCCCCTTGATAGAATGACTTTGGTCTCATTTACTTCATAACACTGTTGAGCCAGAGTGTCTGGCTGTAATGATTGAACAAAATGAGTCCTTTGGAAATGTTTCTGCTGCTATAAGCATAGTTACTGATAAGGGATTTGTTCACATCAAAAACATAAGAGTGGGCTCGTGGGTTTTTTAAAAAAATTCTCTTTTTTCATTGTCTGATATAAAGATCTGGAGCACATTATAACCAACATTTACCCATAATCAGTGATTTGTGACAAAGGGTTGAACTTTTCAGCTTGTCATTATGGGAAACATTTTTGGTGCTGTTTATGCCTGGCAGTTTTCTTTTTCTTTTTTTTTTTTCTAGAAGGAACTTTACTACTAAAGGTCACAGTTTTTTGGTTTTTTTTTTTTTTTGAAGATAGATTGATTGCTATGTTGGGTCTTCGTTTCTGCGCTAGAGCTTTCTCTAGTTGCGGCAAGCGGGGGCCACTCTTCATCGCGGTGCGCGGGCCTCTCACTGTCGCGGCCTCTCTTGTTGCGGAGCACAGGCTCCAGACGCGCAGGCTCAGTAGTTGTGGTTCATGGGCTCAGTTGCTCCGCGGCATGTGGGATCTTCCCAGACCAGGGCTCGAACCCGTGTCCCCTGCACTGGCAGGCAGACTCTCAACCACTGCGCCACCAGGGAAGCCTGGCAGTTTTCTTAATATTCTAGACCCTTGCTTTGTATGATCTCTCATAAATAGCTGTACTGGTGACTCTTTAAGCTTGGAAGTCTTTTTTTCCCCCATGTTCTGGCCTAATACTAGATTCAGATCATGTTAACAATAAAACATTCTAACAGCTGCCTCTCTGTACCATGTGCAGTGTTATTTGCCCAGTTATCTTTTAGCTGCTGTATCTCTATATTTCTCATAAGCCTGTGGAAAGCTGGTGCCATTATTGATTTAGTTATTTACTCTAAAGGTTTTGGTTTTTTTTTTTTTTTTAATTGTATTTGTGAAAATTTTAAATTCCTACTTTCTTCTTTCTCATCCTGATTTTACTTGTGTTACAGATTCGGGTAAATAGTTCCAAACTGGTCCGAGTCACCCAGGTGGAGAATGAGGAGAAACTGAAGGAGCTAGAGCAGTTCAGTATCTGGAACTTTTTTTCCTCCTTTTTAAAAGAGAAATTGAATGACACCTATGTTAACGTGGGTCTGTACAGCACAAAAACCTGCCTCAAAGTTGAGATTTTAGAGGAAGACACCAAGTACACTGTCATTGTGACCCGGAGTAAGTCTTACCTCTGTTTTTCTGATGGATTCTATGGTGAGAAGGGACTGAGCTTTGGAGGGTATAGTTAGTGAGAAAAGTCAGCCCAAGACAGCTCCATTTTGGTTCTAATTATAACCTGAATATACCACTGCTCCAAACAGTTCAGAGAGCCTCCACCCCTCATAAAACCCTTTAGGCCTAGATTTGAGACTTTACCATAAGTCATTCTGAGTTCTTCCTTACCTGGAATTGTGAAGACTTGCATTCCTAATACTTCCAATGGCTCTGAGCTGATATGCCTAGTATTCTTCAGAGTAAGATAGATGTATTCCTGTCTTCTGGGCACTTATAGACAAAGACAGATGTCTTGAAATGTACAGGTCTACATTTGAAGACATGAATGGTTAACAATAAAAACTGAAGAAGGGTAGAACTGAATACCTCACAAACAAAAGAATATATGTGGAACCATAAATAAATATGAAGATCACTGCAGTTTCAGGCTTATTCAGTCTAATTGGGAGTTTTCCCTTCTCTGAATGTGTCTGAGAAAGTTTCACAAAGAGGTGGATCATTATCCTGTTGGATTCTCTGTGACTTTTTGTCTCTCCTTGGTAACTACTGTCTTAGGAGAGTAATGTTGTAAGTAGTAGAAATGCTCCTGGGTTTTGCTACGAAATACGTGTGCCCTTCTAACTGTCCTAGGGTTCCACAGTTCTTTGGTTGAACAGGATCAGCCTGTTTTTTGGTGTTCCTTTTGCATTTACTGATCCCTCTCACTCCTGTTCTGTTTGTGGACTTCCCCTAGACTCAGAGCTCTTGAATGTGAAAGCTGTGGGAGTGTCTGGCATGCCAGTAAGGGGTCTATGCTTGGGCCCCCGGTCCTGGGTGAGATGTGTTTGAGTGTAGGCTTTTCCAACACAGTGCTTGTGTAGTGAAGAGAGGTAGGTGGTGGTGGTGGTCAAGCAGAGACCAACAGTTAGAGAACAGCAGAGGGCCCTGACTCCAAGTTCTGGGCTAATCTGAATCCGAGCGTGTGTGACTTAAGGCCTGAAAACCAGAGTGGTGGAGACCCCTTGTGGGCGACTGCATGAAGTGCTGATGGCACTATGGCTCCATCCAAAGCAAAGCTTAGCTTGTTTTAGCCTTAGCTTAGTAGCCAAAATAAAAATAAACTCTTGAGGGAAGTACAGGTTAGACAGAGACCTAATTATACTTTCTCTTTGGAAGGGTGCCCAGGCTTTGTGTGGAATTTAAAATGCTGTTTAGGTGGGCTGTTTGCATATATTTTATCAGCTGACCAATGATGCCAACATTGTCTTTTATTCTATAATGCCTTAAATTGTTTTGTTCCCCTATTAAGCAGAAGTCTTTTATTTATTTCAGGATTTGACCCCAAACTCTTCCTCATTTTTCTCCTTGGACTTATTCTGTTTTTTTGTGGTGACTTGCTGAGCAGGTAGGTTCGAAGGCTAGAGGGCAGAATGAGGAGGCTCAGACCTACCCTGCTTGACTTTTTTTTTTTTAATTCATTTTTGGCTGCGTTGGGTCTTCGTTGCTGCGCACGGGCTTTCTCTAGTTGCGGCGAGTGGGGGCTACTCTTCGTTGCGGTGCACAGGCTTCTCACTGTGGTGGCTTCTCTTGTTGCGGAGCACGGGCTCTAGGTGCGTGGGCTCAGTAGTTGTGGTTCGCGGGCTCTAGAGCGCAGGCTCAATAGTTGTGGCGCACGGGCTTAGTTGCTCTGTGGCATGTGAGATCTTCCCGGACCAGGGCTCAAACCCGTGTCCCCTGCATTGGCAGGCGGATTCTTAACCACTGCGCCACCAGGGAAGTCCAACCCTGCTTGACTTTTATCATAAAGACTTGAAGTGCTGCCATTCCCTTTTCTAGGACCTTTATGGATGGCTAGGCCATTGCCTGCTTCAATAATTTAAAAAAATAATATGTGTTATAATTATTATTTTTTTCTTGTATTAATAAGATTGGTAATAATGAAATTCCCCCATTAGGTTACCCATCATGTGTGGGATTTAGCCAATACAGCACCACCCTTTCCACCGTTAGAAATGTTTAGCCCTCATTTTTACAAGGCTGTGTGTTGATGAGTTTCATGCTGTTCAGAAGTAAAGAAACAAATATCAACCACTTACTCATTTCCTGCCTTTAGGAACCTACTAGCTAGGTGAAACAGACATGTACAAATATAAAGAAAACATATAGATAACAAACATTGAACAAAGGTAGAATTAACATTAACTTTGAACACAAGGAGAATATTTGTGGAATGGTGAATGAAAGCTTACCAATTGAAGTTCAGCTGGAGCAAGGTTGGTGGAAGTTGTTCCTTATTTTGGGGATCCTGAGAGAAACTCAAAGTGAGGGAGGGATATCCGGTAGAAAGAACCTAGAAGAGGAATAGGAGCTCTCTGTTCTGTGCCCTGTGTTTGGTTTATCCTTCTGGGTAATCAGTTCAGTTCTAGTTTCCAGTGTCTTCTGGGGCTCTTCCTTCTCCCTAGAGAAGCTGTGCAGTTCCCAGAAGAAAGATTCTCATTAGAAATTGCATGGGGAGAGGTACTGGGGATGGGAGTGGGAGACTAAGCAGAGGTTTATTACTGGGATATATTTGAGGGACCCTTATTGATACTAATCTTCATAATCTGGCAGCAGCTACATTGTACTAGTCTCTTCAGTTTTCTCATCTCAAGTGTTGGGCAAATACCTGCTCTCACCTTGTACCTTTTTTCTGTCTTTTGGCTGGGTTAGTTGTCTAGTTTGAACAGTGCCATATATGAAGAATACACACGTAGTCATGAAATGAATTTTCTCTCTGCAGAAGTCAAATCTTCTACTATTCCACTGGGATGAGTGTGGGAATTGTGGCCTCTTTACTAATCATCATTTTTATGCTGTCCAAGTTTATGCCCAAGGTAAGGAGCAGAATCCTCACATGCAGTTAGGATGAGCTTGGATAGTTGAAGGATTGTTTTTTGGATAATCTTAACAGCACTGAAAATTTGCATTGATGGCTGATAAGTAAATGTCCTACTCTTTCCTTGATTCAGAAAGGTACTTTCCATGATGAAACTTGGAGCCTGATTACATACAATCTCTCCCTTTTTATTTGAAATCCTGTATACAGTGGGGGGGATTAAAGTCTTCTTCCTGTTTGTTAATTACATAGATTATATAGCCAGGCTTTTAAGTTATTTAGCATCTCATTTTCCCAGTTTTCTTTGCAGACTGTACCATTTAAAATATAAAGGACATCTTTTTAAGAGTTGTGTTTTGTGCATTTTTAGTAGGTTGAATTTTTTTTTTTTAAATCACAGTTCTATTTTGTTTCTTTTATGTATGGAAAGCCCATTGTAACTTTTTGCTTTCACTTTTACTCTTTCTTAGAAAAGTCCCATTTACATCATCCTGGTAGGAGGCTGGTCCTTTTCTCTGTACCTCATTCAGCTAGTTTTTAAAAATTTACAGGAGATCTGGAGATGTTACTGGCAGTATCTTTTAAGTAAGTGTTGTTGGTTTTGCTTTACTTTTAATATGTTTATAGGCTGTTTTAGTTAATTTGATCATGCAAAGATGTTGCTTGCTTACTGCTTACAAGAGTTTAATAGTCTATGCCATTTTGTTAACTTGTAAGAATCATAATTCTTTACTTATTTCTAATCCCTCTATACAGTTGTCACCTCTTAAATTAAAATGCTGCTAGGGAGAAGACTTTAATTTGTTGGTGTTTATAAGTACATCTCTCTTTACATAATAGGCATCTTTCTGAAAAGCTGTAAATTGACTTTATAAATATAATCATATTTTAAATACACTTGAGGACCTTAAGAAGTAAAGGACTCTACAATGAACCTTATCTATAAAGCGAGAATCTTTTGGTAATAAAGATAGTAACTCTTAATCCTTTGAGAGCAGATTAATCTGGATTTTCATATATTAGGTTTTTTAAACAGACTATTTTAGAGTTGTTCAACATGTAGGTTTAATTCTCCATTTGAGAATTAAATAAATTCGGGATAGTAGAAAGGATAGAAGCTTAAAGAGATAAATATATATGAATAATGAAAAAAGTGTGAATAATTGAGTAAAGATCTTACCTATTTCCCTGGTTCAGTAGGCGCTACATAGTGAGTTTACTGCTGTTCCCCACACAGATTATTTTTACCAACTGTAGGTTAAAAAGAATGTCTTCTGATAACTCTTCTCATAGGCTATGTCCTTGCAGTTGGATTCATGAGTTTTGCAGTCTGTTACAAGTATGGGCCCTTGGAGAATGAACGAAGTATCAACCTGCTGACTTGGACCTTGCAGCTGATGGGCTTATGTTTCATGTATTCCGGTATCCAGATACCACACATTGCCCTTGCCATTATCATCATTGCACTGTGTACTAAGAGCCTGGAGTACCCTATTCACTGGCTGTACATCACCTACAGGTGACTGAAAGGCAGTGTAACTTTGTACTGAAACATGCAATGTGGGATGCAGTTGCAGCAAAAGGAGACAGAGGTGTTGACCTGGGAGCCTCTTTGTTAATGCAAATTTATGGTATTATGCTTCACTTTTATTTCTTTCAAGTCTTTCTTTTTAGATTCTCTGTAGGCATTTTTACAGAATTTATAAATTCTGGTTATTTTATATATAAAATAAAAACATCTAGTAAAGTGTCATGTGTTCTTGTTACCACTGGGTGGTGCAAAGTATATCACTTTTATACCGCATGCCTCAGGTCACCTGGTTTCAGATTATTTCACACTGGCTCTCAGATTGCTCTGGGAGTCCTATTCTTAGTTTAAGATGTAATTCAAAGCATGTTGTCACTTTGTATGGTGACTATGGAATGGTCATAGGTTCTGAGGTTATCAATGTTCTTTCTGTTACAGATAGTCAAAGTAATGCCTTCAGTTCGGGGGGACCCAAGTTAATGAACCACAGTCTTACACCATCATTTCTTGTGGTTTTTCCATTTATTGGGAAATAAATATTTTGTCTGTCACTTATTGGAAAATAAGTGAATTTGTTCACATTAATGAATAATATTGACTACTCTGACTTGTCACTCATAGCCTAACATGTCAAGGGTACATTATAACTAAAGATGTCTGTAGAAGAAAGGTGGGAGCAGTGACTCTTAATGTTCAGGCTCTCTGCTGTATGCTTGACCCACTGAAGGGAGTTAGATGTAAGGGTGGATGTAGATTACTGATTAATCATTCATGATGTTATTTTGGTGAGCACAGAAAGATGTGTAATGCAACAGAAAAGACTGTGCCCCCTCGTCTTCTGACAGAAGAAGAATATCGGATACAAGGAGAGGTAGAGACCCGAAAGGCTTTAGAGAAGCTTAGAGAATACTGCAACAGTCCAGACTGCTCGGCTTGGAAGACTGTTTCTCGAATCCAGTCTCCAAAAAGGTAAATAAACTCTTTGCCAGAAGTGCCAAGTGTCTGTCAGGGTAATTATGACCTTCAGTTTTAACAGAGATTATAATTCTATAATCATTTTGTATTTGTGGCTTTGTTTTCCTTGTTCATCTAGGAGTAGTCAAGAGAAAGGTACTCATATAATATGTTAAGCAGTAGGCTGTTTTCTGATTCCTCAAAGAACTATTTACTCTAGCTTTGATTTTAGCATTGAGATGAGAAGACTTTAGTACCATATTAGGTTTCCCCTCTGATAGTTTTGCACTGCTCTCTTGAGTGTTTTTTTTAATATTTTTTTTTTTAGGAGAGGGGATCCTTTTTATTTGGAAACATGTGAAGCTTCAATTTGGAATCCTGATGGCATAAAGTTTATAGGGCCATAAACACAAATAAATGTGTAATGCCCCTTAATCTTATCAGGATTACGGATGACTAAAGGAACTTTAGCACTTCCATAACTAAAAAGGGTAACTAAACTTCCATAACTAAAAGTGCTTATTAAGCAGGATGGGGTTGCAGGAGATGTTGGCCTATGATCCCAGCTTTCCTTTTCATCTTATTTCTTGCTTTAGTCTACTTACGTGCCAGAGTTAGGATAAGGGTGTTGGCTAGACTCAATATAATTTGAGCTGAGAGCATATCAAGGGTTTCAATTTGTTCTTATTTTGAAAGAAAACAGGACAGAAGGCAGGTTCCTAATGAGTATTATCTTCTGTTTTTCAGATTTGCTGACTTTGTGGAAGGATCTTTCCACCTCACACCAAATGAAGTTTCTTTCCATGAGCAGGAGTATGGGTTAGAGAGCATTAATGCCCAGGATGAACTCTATGAAGAAACATCCTCTGAGGAGGAGGACTCAGATTCTCGGTACCCCCCCATCACACAACAGAACAGCTTGTTGACTTAGGTGGTCGTCAGTTATTTTTATGTGGATTGGCTTGGTACCTCAATGGTCCAGGTTGCATGTGTTGCGCAATTGCTTCTCAAATCTTGGAAATAGGGTGAGATAGTGCTGAAATTCTCCCGCTGAAATTAGAGGCCTGAGTAGACCTCCCTCTGGAAATGGTCTTGGTGGTCTCTGTGGGGTCCTGAGGAAGCAGAGTGGATCAAGTATTGACTGCTTCCCAACACGTCCCATTGGTTAAGTTCTCGGCCCACCTTTATATTTCCAAAGAAACTGGATTGCCACAGCTAGCATGGCATTCCAGCTCCTCTTTGAAAGTTGATTCAGTTGTGGCATTTCAAACTCAGAAGTGATAACTGTTATATGTGAAGTAATGCTTTCAGACTATAGGCTGCATCTTTCAGAGACAAATCCACAAATCTGAGCCTCTTTTACTTGTGCTTTTATTTCAGTGACTTTAGCATAATCCTTGTTTTAACTGTTTTAAGAGGAAAATAGATTATTATTTGTCTGTCTTGTTTTTTAAGTGAATACATTTTAAAAAAATGTGACAAACTCGTTCCAGAGCCAGCAAGTGCTCCAGAGTGACAAGCCCCATAGGCCCCTACGTATTTATTAATATGGATTATCCATTAAAGCCCAAGGAGTGTTGTGCTGAGCTTTGGATTAGTTCTCACACCTATGATATTCTAAGTCCTGCCTGCAGGCCTTTCTGTAGATGAGGTCTGTTGGGGTTTTTATTATATTTAACTTTCAATTCTATTTTAAAAATAGGTTTGCATTCTTCCCTTCTAAGTCCTCGTTGCCCCCTTTGCCCTTTCAGGAAGGTTCTATTCCCTCACCTCTGAAGTATGTACATTTCAGTTTGTTTCATTTCTTATATTCTCTTCCCTTTGGTTTATAATAGGATTGTTTCTGCTGGTTAGGAGAAGTGATCTTATTTAGGGAACTTAAATGCTTTTTAAGGTTCTCCATTTTTCCTGTCAGTGGGTCACATATCTTTGAATTGCTGTGGGATCAAGAAACTATCTCCTTTTCCTTTCCCTTCCTTTGTCTACCCATTCTACCTATTCTTTTCAGCCTTTCCGTACCACCTGTATCCCTCCACACCTGAAGTCTGGCTAATTTGTGAGCCTGAAACTATCTATGAAGGTTCTTGATACAATGTACACGTTGTAGCTATGTGGCTGCCGCAATTTGCATTGTCAGGAGATAGACCTCCAGATAATCCTTATGCCTCTGGGTGCTTGTTCAGCCATCAGGAGCAGATGCACTTTTCTATGAACTTATTGTACTTATTTGCAATTCCATTTCTGACCAGAGGTTCATGCTGCCTTTTATCACAGTGGCATTGGTTTCACTTTCTTTTGCCATTGGAAAGTACCCTTATAAACAAGCAGTGCCATTTATGAGGGAGCAAATTCCCAAGTCTCTGTCATTCGCTTGGTTCTGTCTTTGTGATCTTCACCCTCGTACCTTGGAAAAAGCTATAATTACTTTATTCAGGAAGATAGACACTGATGGCAGGAGCACAGCATTGGACTGACTGGCTTACCATGATCATGGGGAAGGCAGATGATTTTTTAAAAAGCTATAATGACTCCTTCAGACCAGCCATTAACAGATAATGTTGAAAGGTTCTGGACTCCATTACAGACTTCCAAAATGTCAGTTCTGAGATTCCCCTCCAGGTGGCCAGTTGATTTTTTTCTGCCAGTGTTTCCCACAGCTTTAAACTGTCCTAAACTGACAACTACCTCAGTTGGCAGCAAATAGACATATAGCAGAAAGTGAAAAATAAGCAGTATTTGGACAGATGCCATGGGTTAAAGTTGATTTATATTAGGAAACCTTTCTATCTTTGTGAATTATGTACATGGTAACATTTTATCTCTCTGCAAAGAACTGTTAAGACCTCTGAAATTTACTATTTTTTGCCTCATTAATAGAAATCGAGACTTAGCATATTTGAGCCTAACTGATTCGAAAAAATAATTCGGCTGTACAAATGGTCTCAGGATTCCCTGGAGACTTTGGTGCCTTCCCCATATAACTACTTAGGGACATGGTTGCTTGCCTCCAGTGTGACTTTTCCTGACTCATGTCTTTATTTCAGCGAGAAAGCATTGTGAAGTAGAGAAAGATTCTCGTCTTTTTCTGTTTAGTAAACCCCTTGTGATATACAGTTTCCATCTCAAGATGAGTTTTTCTCACTGTGTTTGAATTTGGGATGAGTAAAATCAAACTCGGTTTATTACTCCCTGTCTGGTAGTTGGAGAACTGAGCTGTAGGCAGTGGCAATGACAATGGGTCCTGCAGCATGAGAGCTGCTCTCAGACAGTGAAGGACGGTGCCTCTGGTGTGCTGTGTGTCCTTGCCCTGTCTTCCTGTGTGGCTCTGCCCCAGATGCTTCAGAGCCTCTGTGTGCCTGGCGATTGCTTGACTCCGTAAACCTTCTTTAGGAGCTGTTCTTGTCTCCCTTTTGGCCACTTAGTCTGCTGGCTCAGTCACTACTTGAAGCCACCATTTAATTTTCAGTTACAGCTCTTGCAGTTTCAGCATAGTCTCGTCTCTCAGACCGATCTCATCAAGAAGGATTGAAAGGATAACTGCGGAGTGAGCTGGACATTGGAGCCACGTCTGCTGCCATGTCAGCATCTTGCTCGGCAAATATCAAGCTGTAAATTGGCCCTAGAGCTCAGGGTCCCATCAGCATCAGAAATGTATTGCCCCTAGTGGGTCCGACCAAGTTGTGTAGAGCATGACTCCCATTAATGGGAATACAAGAGCCAACTGGCCTAAAACATTTCCCCTTCACTTTCCCACTCAGATTACTTTCAGAAGACCTGTGGAACCAATGACTGATAATAAGGAAAATTTAGCAACTTTGATATCTTCTAATAAGAAATTCCTATCAGCCACTTCATCCCACCAAAACTAGTTTATTTCTCCCCCCAAATTCATGACCTTTATGTTGGTTACGGGATTTTGCTGATGATAGGCTTTGAGTCCCAGTGTTCCATTTTGTGCTAATACATCCCATTTTAGGGCCTAGCCCTCTCTTCATTGACTGTGTTCCCTTCAACCCAATCCCCACTTTGCATGTACAATAGAGAGTTGATGAATGAAAGGACCCAAATAGGCCAGGTAGTTCCCCCAGGCCCTGATATCCATAAAAGGCTTGGGAATGGATTATGCAGTTGCCCTCAATCTTTTTGTTGTTCCAGAAAAAACGATGGGCTCAGATGGATGCCTACGTAAAAATGGTTCCTAGCTATGTACTCATAACTTTTCTCTGAATTGAGTAGTGAAAGTTGAAGTACGAGAAAAGGAAATTAAATGTCCTTCTAGTATTCCTTTGGACTCAGGTCTGACATAAGAGATAATAATCTATATTGAAATGCCAAGAATTTTATCTGAACCAAGGAGAGGACAGTTTGACAGATTTATTATGCCTTCATGTTACATAGGCACTGAAACCAAGTAATAAACATAAAATAGCCATTGCACAAGGCAAATGCACCTAAAACCTTTTGTTTATGTTTTGATGTAGCAGAAATTAATTTTTAGGGAAACCTATGCAATTGTGGTGTTCCAGGGGTATCTCTTGGTAACTTAGCTTATGGATTCAGTTGCTATTGAGTTGGATTCTAGACAGTTATTACCTTGAAAAGGGAGTTTGGTGCCTTATATGATGGGAGCCAGAGCCTGCTGGGAATAAACAAAGCGGATTCACACCAGTGTCAACACACAGCTTTAGTGGGGAAGGGAATGGCACACAGTATCCCCAAATTTGGGGCTTTTGTCTCCCATACCCCCCGCCCATGTGTCTCATCTTCCTTTTCACACTCTTGACAATAACTTGAAAATGGTGAAACCACCTTCTCTGAAATTTTCTACAGCATGGACAACATTCTTTTCTTATTAACATAATAGATAGATCATAATGTGAGTGTTAGAACTGTTACAGCCTGCAGTTGCCTCCCTTTATCAAGTTTCTAGAATTGATGGTGAAATAGGGAGTTACTGGGTAAGTTTTAGCCTGTGGGTAATGCCTTAGTGTTATTTTTAAAAGATTTGTCATTTATATTTAAAATAAGTTCATGAATGTTTGAAAGCAACAAAATGATCAGGGATGACTCTTTGCCATGGGTCTCATTTTCACTTTCCTGTAAGAAAAAATGACGTCTTATTATATATTTTTTCATTTTTATTGTACAAGTTTGTAAGTAATCCCAATTTTAATAAAGTTTTATAGACTATATAGTGGTTTCTCTTAACATGTACTTTTTTTTTTTTAATTTATTAAATTTATTTTTGGCTGTGTTGGGTCTTCGTTGCTGCACGCAGGCTTTCTCTAGTTGCAGCGAGCGGGGGCTACTCTTCATTGCGGTGCGCAGGCTTCTCATTGCGGAGGCTTCTCTTGTTGTGGAGCACGGGCTGTAGGCACACGGACTTCAGTAGTTGTGGCTCACGGGCTCTAGAGCGCAGGCTCAGTAGTTGTGGCGCACGGGCTTAGTTGCTCCACGGCATGTGGGATCTTCCCGGACCAGGGCTCGAACCCGTGTCCCCTGCAGTGGCAGGTGGATTCTTAACCACTGCACCACCAGGGAAGTCCCGAACGTGTACTTTTCTTGTTTGGATCTCTTGTTTTCAGGTAATCAGCAATTAGCTCTTCTGTTTC
The DNA here is from genome assembly GCF_009873245.2 of Balaenoptera musculus. Lineage (NCBI taxonomy): Eukaryota > Metazoa > Chordata > Mammalia > Artiodactyla > Balaenopteridae > Balaenoptera > Balaenoptera musculus. The sequence continues at coordinate 45,449,859 of NC_045794.1, read as the reverse complement.
ATCTTTCTAATGAGATTGTTTTGCATGCCATTTATTTTCCTTTTTTTCTTAACTACTGCTCCCCATCCTGGGTCTGTCTTGGTCTACTTCCTTGGACTGGATGATTTCCCAGGATGCCAGATCTCTAAGGGGTATTCTTGCAGGAGCAGAGGGTTGTACCGCTGTGCTGTCTCATAGGAAAACAATGTATAGGTTATTCCTGGTCCAGGGAGCTACTCTGTACTTTAGTTCTTTTCTTTTTTTAATGGCATAAAGTATCTCTTTTGTTTCTCGATTGGGGTGAGGGGAAGACCTATGGATCCAGCTGTGAGATGCCTGCCAAGAGCTTTATGTAGGGTGAAAGGGAGCAGGGCTGTAGTGAGTATTAGGAGGCATGGAATAAAAACTTCAATTTTGGACTTCCCTGGTGCCACAGTGGTTAAGAATCCGCCCGCCAGTGCAGGGGACACGGGTTCGATCCCTGGTCCGGGAAGATCCCGCATGCTGCGGAGCAACAGCCCGTGCGCCACAACTACTGAGCCCATGCGCCACAACTGTTGAGCCCACGTGCCGCAACTACTGAAGCCCGTGCGCTCTAGGGCCCACGTGCCGCAACTACTGAGCCCGTGTGTTGCAACTACTGAAGCCCGTGCGCCTAGAGCCCATGCTCCGCAACAAGAGGAGCTGCCGCAGTGAGAAGCCCGCGCACCACAACCAAGAGTGGCCCCTGCTCACTGCAACTAGAGAAAGCCAGTGTGCAGCAATGAAGACCCAATGCAGCAAAAATAAACCAAACAAACAAAAAACTTCAATTATGACTAGGCCCAGCTTCTGCAGTAGGAAGGAGTCTGGTACCTTCCATTTTCTTTTATGTTTTGGCTATTTTCTTTGCTCTGGGAATCCGTTATAGCATTTGCATTAATTCTGTACCTGTCTCTTCTCAGTTATTTTGACTACATGGAAATCCATTGTCCATTTTTCAAAGACAGTTGGTGAAATAGGAAGAAAACAGGGTGTGGATCATATGTAAATTTATGTAGATTAATGCATACTGATGACATCTTTTCTCTTCCTTCTACAACCAAACTAGGTAAATAAGAGACATTGGATGATCATCAATGGTTGAATTAATAAAAACTTAAAGCATAATCGCCAGGTTTGCAAGATCATAGGGTTTTAGTGAGGATAAAAAAAAGATAAGGTGTGTAAAGCAGTTCTTCTCAAACTTTAACATGCATAGGAATCATCTGGGGAGCTTGTTAAACTGCAGATTTCTGATTCAGTAAGTCTGGGTTGGGGCCCAAGATTCTGCATTTCTAATAAGCTCCCAGGTGATTCAGATGCTGCTGGTCTGTGGACCTCACTTTGGATAGCATTTAGCTTGTTGCCTGGCACAGAGTAGTACAGCTGACTCTTAAATCGGGGGTGGGGAGGGTTAGGGTCTCCAACTCTCTGTCCGGTAGAAAATCCACCTGTAATTTTACAATTGAAGGGCCTCTGTATCTGTGCTTCCACATCGGCACATTCAGGCACCCATGGATCATGTAGTAGCAGTACGTACTTATTGCAAAAAATCTTGAGTTTAAGTGGACCAGGGAGTTCAAACCTGTGTTGTTGAAGGGTCAACTGTACTTGATCAATGTTGTTACTAATTGACACCAGATAGTTTGTGAGAGTCAAAAAGATCCTCTACCACCAAATATCTTCTCCACCATGTCTGAAAACTCCTGTGTTTTTATTGTGTAACATCTTTTAAGAAAGTGGATGTCCCTGGGAGGACTAGTGAGTGTGAATTAGACCAATTAGATTGCCGCCGTCACAGCTCTCAGAAATCAGCATTGAAGGGTTTAGGATTGCTGCTGCTGCTTCTAGTTCTCCTTTGCCAGCTTTACTGAAGTATAATTTATAAAACTGTACAATACAATAAAGTTCACCAGTTTTAAATTTTGCTGAGTTTTGGCAAATGGAGACAGTTGTGTAACCACCACCACAGTTATGTTATAGAGCATTTCCATCACCTCAAAAAGTTCCCTCATGGGACTTCCCTGGTGGCGCAGTGGCTAAGAATCCACCTGCCAATGCAGGGGACACGGGTTCAATCCCTGGTCCCGGAGGATTCCACATGCCACGGAGCAACTAAGTCCGTGCACAACTACTGAGCCTGCGCTCTAGGGCCCGCGTGCTGCAACTACTGAAGCCCACTCACCTAGAGCCCGTGCTCTGCAACAAGAGAAGCCACCACAATGAGAAGCCCACGCACCGCAACGAAGAGTAGCCCCTGCTCTCCACAACTAGAGAAACTCCACGCGCAGCAACGAAGACCCAATGCAAAAAAAAGAAAAAAAAAAATGTTCCCTCATTTCCCCTTACACGGACTAGAAATTCTAATGGGGGGATAAGGAAGGGAATTTCAGAGTCAGAGTGGAGGAAGACCAACAAGCTCCAGTTGCTTCAGTTTTGCCTGGGAAGCAGGAGATCACAACCCTGCATCTCCTGTGCCTCCTCTCCACCCCAAGAGTGCTTTGACAGATCTTCAAATCCCAGCTGAGTTGGATGTGTATTTTGTACCTTGTTAATTTAGAATGACCCACTCATCCCCGTTTGCCCAGAACTTTCCTGGTTTTAGCACTCAAATACCCATGTCCAGAAAACTCATCTCAGGTCCCAGACAAACCATGATGGTTGGTCACCCTAGCTGTGATGTTCATGCCATTGTTTCTAAGCCTGAGGTTGCCATCTCATTTTAGAGTCACTTCTGTCATGTGAGTACATAGTAGGCACTCGATAAATGAGTCTGTGGATGGACACAAATGAACCTCAGTTGTAGACAGCTGCAGGTTCCTGGCCTGGAGAACAGGAGACCTGTGTTCTGGTCCTGGCTCTGCCAGGTTTGCAGCGGTGTGATCCTGGGAAAATGGTTTCTCACTCTAAGTATGTTTCCTCCACTGCAAAATAGGGGATCTTTAGTCATTTCTGCCTCTGCTGTGATACTGCTCTCCCTGTACATGGGATTATGTTCTGATGTCACTTCCACTCAGCTTTCTCTCTCTCTCGCCTCTTGCTTTTTACCCCCTTCAAATACGTATATATTTAGTAGATCAATAATTTATGTAAGGGCAGGTTGGTAATGGAATTGCTGATGGGCCAGCTTATGCAGAGTGCTTCTGTGAGAGCAGTAGAGTTTGGACCTTGAACCAAGCAGCTGTGGCTGGGAGTTGGAGAATCAAGTCTCTATCTTCAGCTAAGTGTTTGTAATTACCTAATTTGCTCTTTGTGCATGCCTGGGAGGGAGGATGGTGGGCATAGGGAGCCTACTGTTTAGGAATTTTCCTGGGTGGATGAGGCGGTACCCTGGGAAATAGGATTTTAAAGCTTCTTGTCCACTGGAGGCAGTTATTTCCAGCTGAGATAGTGCCCAGGAAAGAGCATCCCAGGGTCTTATTCAGTATTCTAGCACAGAAGAAGGAATAAAATGAGAAATACCAGGACTTGGGCTGGAACCTGTGGCCAACTTGGGGTCAGGAAGCTGCATTTTTCTGTTCCTGGTTCTGCCATGTGCTGTCTGTGGAACTAGGGGCACATTGTGTAACCTCTCTGAGCCTTGGTGTTTGTCTCTAATTTTCCTTTTTAATGGAGTGAGTCTTCACTGCCTACCTCACAGGGCGGTGTGATTCAATGAGGTGACACACAGGTGGGAGTTCACTGAATGAATGAAATGTCAGGTGTTATCGATAACTTTAATCTTTGGACCTGTACGATGGGGTTTGATTCATGGGGGGAGGGAAGTGGAGAGAAATTTGGGAATTTTGTCTGCTTAGTTCTTCCAGTAATATCATCAATACCCCCTGGCTCCCAACAAGATAGGAAGGGTAGGTTTGAGGGAGGTACTACTTCTTTGGTCAGAAGACACCCCAGCCTAACTTCCTCTTTGACAATATTCCTGCCTTTTGGAAAAAGCTTTTCCTTGGCTATAAAGTCTGCTCCTTCTGCCCTCATTTCCAAATTTGGGGGGCAATGGAGCAAGAACTCTGCTTGAACCCCTCAGCTAAGGCCAGCCAGATACCCCTTCCTACCTAGAGGGGCTTTCTCATGCGACTAAGTGTCTCCGTTTGGGGTTGCAGGCCTGTGAAGGGTTAAGCGAGCCACACCCTCAGCAGGAACAGCCTCGGACTTTGTGCTGAGCAGCCGTCTCAGGGCTTGCCTGGCTTGACTGGCACAGGGAGCCCTGGCTGGAGGAGGCTGCACAGAGGAAGGTCAGAATCGTGGACACTGGGAAGAGGAGGGTCGAATATTTCCTGTCTTCCCTGACACCATGGACAGCTCCCATTAACGAGGGCACCTCTCCAGCCTTGGGGCCTGGGACTCCTATGCCCCCCTTCCTGTCAAACTGGGATTTCATCCACCAGTCTCCAAGAGACACTGAAGTTACATCCTAGTTCCAGTGTTGGTGAGTCCTGCCTTAACCTGCCTCTACTCCTCTTTTCACATCTTTGGGTGCCCCATGTGGGGGCTGTTTTTTTTTCCCTCTTCCCCACCTCCAACCAATCTTATTCCCATTCCTTTCAAATCTAAAGCCAAAGAAGAAACCAAACCAGTCTTATTCCCATTCCTTTCAAATCTAAAGCCCAGCCCCGCTTCTACTTCTCACCCTTCCCTGCCAAGTTATTTAAAATCTTAACTTTTTTTTTTAATCTAGAAAATGTGGGATGATAATAGTATTTACTTCATGGGGATATTGTAAGCATCAAGTGAATTAGTGTATGTAAAGTGTTTAGAGCCTGCCTAGCGCCTAGTACATACTACCTGATTGCTAAAGGTTGCTATAATCAGTATTCTCATTGCTCCCTCCTTTGTGACTTTACAGGAAGTGACAGGTGCTCCCTTTTCCCGAAGCTTGGGTGAGGCAGAGTGAAGGGAGAAGGCAGCCTGTGCCCCTTTCTTGCCCCACCTTCCCTTCCTGCTTCTCTCCCTTCCCCCACTCAGTTTCAGCAATGCAGGACAGGAGGATGTGGCTCTTTTATTCCTGTTAGGGAGTGGCATTGACCATTGTAATAGTCCTGTCCTGCACCAGGTCGCCCTGCCTACTCAGTCCCCCAGGAAAGGCTGAGGAGGGCTGGGCTTCCACTCTGGGGAGCACCTGCCACGTGCCTACTGCATGGAGGCCAAGCCGCACGGCGTTCCCTGCCCCTCTGACGCTGCTTTTCCTTGCCCATTCCCACCAGCTACTAAAAAGCTAGGTGTGTCCCTCTGGGGCAAAGTCCATGCCAGAAGCTTATGGTCATGGGTGTAGAAGCTGGACATGGAAAAATAGGGACAGACGTGTAGGCACATCCAGAGGTCCTGACAGCTACTTGCTTGTTGGGGAAACAAACCTCATTTTCATTTTCTTTGGGGTATTCCAGCCTTTTACGGAGGAACTCCTGTCTCTGTCCTTGAGCTCATCACCTCTTCCAGTCCCCATTTAAAAAATGAATCTCACTGTAGCAATGAGAGGGGAGGAAAGACATTGGCACAATTTTTCAAAGGGGTATGGGTGTGCTGGGTGACCGAAACGGGGGCCGTGAGAGGCGGGGAGTTGAGAAGGAGAACGGGTGACAAAGAGTCAGGGAGTCTGGACCCTGGCCGCAGCCTCAGTGCAGGAGGGAGGGAGCTCTCGGTGCTGTGGCATGAAGTTTGCTTACCCTTTCCTCCCCAGCCCTCTCCCCTGCAAGTACAAGGACGCTCCCCCAGCTGCTGCCTACTGGGTGCCTTCTTTACCCTGGTGGTCCTGTCCCACCCCCACCAACCCTAATTCAGGAAGCAGAGGATTCCCTCGCCTCCCACCAAGAGTTTCTGCAGCCTCCACTGTTAGCTTGGGCTGGTCCAGAGGCCTCTCCCAGGTTGGGGGCTCTCTCTAGGGCCAGGACTAGGGGAGGGGAAAGCTCTCTTAGGTCCTTCTGCCTTCCTCCCCTCAAACAGTTACTGGCCTCTAAAGCTGAGCAGACATCAACAGACTGATCCCAGGATCAGTTGCTCCTCTGGACATGACTCTCCTGGAAGGGTGCATTGGGGTGGAGGACCTTGTGCTCCTGGAACCCCTGGAGCAGGAGTCTCTGATCAAGAACCTCCAACTGCGCTATGAAAAGGGGGAGATTTATGTGAGTGCTTACGGGTGCCCCTGCCTGTGGCCGTGTGGCCAGAGAGTTCACGTGCCTCCCCCTAAACCCCACCCTCTCTCATTCCCTTCATCTTCCCTGGCACCAGACCTACATTGGGAACGTGTTGGTCTCAGTGAATCCCTACCAACAGCTGCCCATCTATGGCCCAGAGTTCATTGCCAAATACCGTGACTATACCTTCTACGAGCTGAAGCCCCATATGTGAGTAGAGGGACCGAGGAAAGGTGACAGGGCCCCAGCTCGCTATGACGACACATCCTAATTTCCTCTATCCTTCCTCCCGAAGGAGGTTCTCCAGCTGCCTTCCTCCCTTGGCCCTCTGGAGGCCCCTTCCTAGGCCTGTCACTTGCCTTGGTCTGGTCCAAGTGGGGAGGGCGAATGAGTCTGGGGGTTGGGGGTCGAGTGAAAGATGTTGTCCTGGACTGGTCCCACACTAGTCACCACCCACTTCCTCCCTGCAAGCTATGCACTGGCAAATGTGGCGTACCAGTCACTGAGGGACCAGGACCAAGACCAGTGTATCCTCATCACGGGCGAGAGTGGAGCTGGCAAGACAGGTGAGGCGCCGGGGGGGAAGCCATGGAGTCACTGCTGGAAATACCCCTTGTCTCTTTCCAAGCCAGGCCCAGTTCTGCCCCCACCCCCTGAAATTCCTCCCCGGCTTTTTCTGACTGAGTGGTGTGAGGTGCTGGGATGAGGGAGGTTAAGGGCATAGGTGGGGGATCCACGTGAGGGTTTCTCTTGCAGAGGCTAGTAAGCTAGTGATGACTTACGTGGCGGCTGTCTGTGGGGAAGGGGAACGGGTGAACTCTGTGAAGGAGCAACTGCTTCAGTCAAATCCAGTGCTGGAGGGTGAGAAGTCCAGTCTCTGCCCTCTCCACCCCCACCCCACCCTACCATCCCCAGTGTTCCCCAAATCGCTGTTCTCGCTCAGCCTGAGGAACCTGAGATCGGCCTCATGGCTGGAGGGCCTTCCCCCTTCCCCTGCTCTGGAGTCCCTCTTCTCCCCTCAGCCATCGTATTCCCCCTCCCCTCATCTCCACAGCTTTTGGCAATGCCAAGACCATTCGCAACAACAACTCCTCTCGATTTGTGAGTGAACATCTCCCCGGACTGGGATGAGAGGGTGTGGGGCCTTGAGAAGGAGGAACAAGGCACAGCTCCCTCCTGGACAGGGTGGCGAGAAGAGGAGGAAGCCAAGTCTCTCTCTCTCTCTCTCTCTCTCTCTGGTCTCTGAAGGGAAAATACATGGATGTTGAGTTTGACTTCAAGGGATCCCCCCTTGGTGGTGTCATCACAAACTGTATGTGTCTCCCCATCCCGCTTACCACCTGTCCCACCTGCCCCATGGTGTTCCTTTTGGCTAATCTGCTGCTGTAGGAAGGAGGAATGTTAGACTACCAGGCTTCCCAACCACTAGGAACACTAGGGATGAGGGCAGAATTAGAGGGAAGCTGCAGTACCTCCCAGGTCCTCAGAACATTATTTTCAAATTCTCTGCCAGATCTGCTTGAGAAATCCCGCGTGGTGAAGCACCTTGAAGGAGAAAGGAACTTCCACATCTTCTATCAGCTACTGGCTGGAGCAGATCCACAGCTGCTGAGTATGTGCCTGCCCCCGACACGTGGCAGAACATCCCTAGCCTCCATTCAATGCCCAGAACCCCTGGGCCCCTCTGGATCCCTGTAGCCCTCTTCCCTTGAATCTCAGGGCAGTCCCCACCCTGAATCTCATCCACCCATTGTTGGGAACAAATCCCTTGACCTTTGTGTTCTCTTCCTTTTCTGGGGTTTTATTGCTAGGAATAAGCCTTCTTACCTCTTCACTGCTCTTATTTCTCTGTCTTGTCTGGATTCCTCTTTCCCCAAGCTGGCTTCAAAAATGGAACACTTATTTCCATCTACCATCTCTCCTATCTTCAGTTTAAGGGACTTTATCCATAGCTCAGCAGGAAAGCAGGCAGGATGTTACAAGTGTTCAAGAACTTTCAATGAGCTCTAGTTGAAGTTGTCCTGGGTCTACATCTGCCTTGCCCAGGACCTTGTCCTTGATTTTCTCTTCTTAGATAGTTCTGTGGAGGTTCCATTCAATCATTCATCAAACATCTCTTGAACACCTACTATGCTTGAACATTGTGCTAGCTTCTAGGGATACAGAGATGAGTAAGAGACCTTGTCCTCAAAGAACTTATAGTCTTCTAGGAATGGCAGATGCATGAACAGCTATATCGCAATACAGTGTGATCAGTGCCAGTAGGCTCTGTAGCTGGCTAGAGGGGCAGAAGGCATGGAGCACCTTACCTTGTCTTGGGGAAGAGACCATCTCAGCCTGGATGCTGGATGGGCCTGAGGTGGCTCTGGATGGGCATTACTGCAGCGTCTGATGGGACTTAAAGCCCTGCCAGAGTTTCCCCTCTCAATCCCCCCTCTAACTGTGGGCACTGTGGGTGTCTAGCCCCCAAGAACCTGTCCCTTTGGTTTCTGGTTATTCTATGCTGGACTTGTGCCTATCTCCTTTCCCCCTCCTGGAGATCTCTATGGTTCAAGAGCCCCCACAGGTCTTATCCTCCCTCCTGGCTTAATTGTCTTGATTGTATTCCGTTTGTCTGAATCATAGGTACTAGAGTTGTGCTCTGGCTGATTTTTACTCACTGATTTAAGTTGAGTCTGGGTGGGGCCTCCCTCCCTGGTGTCATCATCCCAGGGCCTTTCTGACTCATTCTCCTTCCAGACACCCCTCTTTAGCAGGCTCTTGTTTCAAAATTTGTGTCTCAGGGGAAACTGCCATTAAACTCTAGTTTGAGGGTCACTCCCTGATTCTCAGATCATTTGGATAACAGATAACTGATACCCTTCAAGCTCCATGATTAACCCATTCCTTCCCATCTCAGGTGAACGGCTTTGACCATTCCCTTGATTCATTTATTAAAAAGAAAAAAGTTCCTGCATGCCGGCCAGGCACACAGAATATGAAGATGAAAAACACAGTCCCAACTCACAAGTTGTTCATTGGTAGGAGGGACAGAAAAAAACCCAAAGCCCAGCCCATGTGATGTGGTCTGGGGTAGAGATGCACAATGGGGGAACACAAGAGGGCCATTTGGCTCAGCTACACGCAGAGAAAACCTTCCAGAAGGGAGTCAGGATTGGGGAACATAGTATCTGTCACTTGGTTGGTGCTTTGTGAACAAATAGTGGGTGCTCCAACCTGGGCCTAGGGCGAGGCTTTGAGGCTGGGGGTGGGTGGGAGATGTGTGCTCACCCTTCTTTCCTCACCTTCATCCTCCCAGAACCATTGAGAACTGAGCAGGACAGAGAGGTTTCTTGTTTGTTTTTATTGTTTGGAACCCTGAGGGTGGGGAAAAGAGTAGAATGAGGCTTTTCTTTCATAAAAGTTGGGGAAAACTTCAACAATTATGAACACCCAAACCCTAAATACCACTTAAAAATGTAGTCTATCATCACAGGAATTAGCGATCCCAAAACAAAAGAGGCAGGGGAAGAACCTAAAACAAAAATGACTCCTTGAATAAATGAATGAACCAACCTAGGACAAGGACCGTGAGGGTCAAGGCTGGAGGACTCCAGAAAGCATGTGTACTGACCCTTTTCCCTCATGCTGGCCCTCCCAGAGGCCCTGAAGCTTGAACGGGACACAAATGGCTATGCCTACCTGAACCCGGGGGCATCCAGGGTGAATGGCATGGACGACACTGCCAACTTCAAGGCCCTCCAGGTGAGTACCTGGGATGGGCCATTAGGCCATGCCCTGAGCCCAGGCTCTGGCTTTGAGAAGAGAAGCGTTGGACTGGCACCGCAGTTCAGCTTCGGACTTCTCCTTTCTCTCCAAGAGTGCGATGACTGTGATTGGGTTCTCCAAGGAGGAGATTCGGCAAGTCCTAGAGGTGGTGGCCCTGGTGTTGAAGCTGGGGAATGTGGAACTGGCAGACGAGTTCCAGGCCAATGGGGTACCAGCAAGTGGCATCCGTGATGGGAAAGGTCTGCACCCAACAAGCTCCCTGAATCTCCTGCTACAATTTCTGTTCTTCCACCATCTCCAGCACAATAGACCTCCCTCTGATTCAGTCCCCCTCTGCCCGCTCAGGAGTTCTTCCCCAAACATGCTCATTCAGAACTCCCTGTGAGGCATATTGGAATGAGGTTTTGATGTTCGGTAGACCTAGGTTCTGGGACCTCTCTGAGTCTCAGTGGATTCTTTGCAGAAATGGGGACAATTACACTCATTTCAGGAGATTCTCATATTAAAGGAGATAATGCATGCAAAGTGTCAAGATCTCCCTTTCCTCCTCCTCCCCAGAGATCCCTCCAGAGCTATGTTCTGGATTGGCTGTAAGGACTTTCCCAGTAAGACCCAGGAACAGCAGGCTCTCAGCAGTTTCACTTTTCAGCCCTCCCTCCCTCCCCTGGGAGCAAGCCCTCTCTCAGGCCATGTTGTATTTCCTCATCACTCCAGGTATTCAAGAGATTGGGGAAATGGTGGGTTTGAATTCAGCGGAACTAGAGAGAGCTTTGTGCTCAAGGACCATGGAAACGGCCAAAGAAAAAGTGGTCACTGCACTGAATGTCGTTCAGGTGAGGGGCCCTGTGGGAGGAGGCTGAGTTTTGAGTCTGTTCTGTGGCTGCCACACTAACCAGTTGGCACTGCCCTGCAGGCTCAGTACGCTCGGGATGCTCTGGCTAAGAATGTCTACAGCCGCCTTTTCAACTGGCTAGTGAATCGAATCAATGAGAGTATCAAGGTGAGAGACTGCCCTCCTCCCTCGGCACTCTCCTCTGCCCGCCCCATGCCTTGGGTTCTGAGATGAACAGAGTAAGGAGGATAGGGTGTATTTATTTATTTATGATAATGTAGTGTTTTGGAAACATCTCTGTTTTTTTGAGTTCATCTATTTGGGTTCCCTACTTACCAACTGTGTGGTCTTTCAGTTTCACAAAGATTCTGAACCTCAGTTTCCTGATTTGGGAAATGAGACACACTAATGCCTACTTGTTTCACAGGATTTAGTGAGGATCAGATGAAATTGTGTACGTGGTTACCATATAACCCAGCAATTCTACTCCTAAGTACATATCCAAAAGAACTGAAAGCAGATGTCCACATAAAAACCTGTGCATAAATGTTCACAGAGGCATTATTCATAATAGCCAAGAAGTGGAAACAACCCCAGTGTACATCAACTAATGAATGGATAAACAAAATGTGGTATATCCATACAGTGGGATATTATTTGGCCATTAAAAGGCATGAAGTGCTGATACATGCTCAATGTGGATGAACCTTGGAAACATGTTGAGTGAACGAAGCCAGACACAAAAGGTCACATTTTGTATGATTCCATTTATATGAAATGTCCAGAGTAAGCAATCCATCGGGATGGGAAGTAGATCAGTGGTTGCCAGGGGAATAGGGAGTGACTGCTAATGGGTTACACGTATAAGATTTCACCTGGGGATGACGAAAATGCTCTGGAATTTAGTGGTGATGGTTGTATACCTTTTGACTATACTAAAAAAAAAAAATCCCACTGAATTGTATACTTTTAAAGGGTAAATTTTATGGTGTGCAAATCAGGTCAAAATAGAGCTATTATTTAAAAATTCGTATCTGAAAGTGCCATCAATTTAGAATCTGTTACCAGAAGGCAGCAGGGTAATATAGGATTTGAATCCAGATTTGGGTAAATGCTTAGCTCTTTTGAAGTTCGATTTTTTTTTCATCTGTAGAACGGGAATAATCACACCTTACAGGGATAGATGGATTAATGAAATAAGATCATAGGATTTTTTGTAAAATGCTCTACAAATATAAGGGATGGTTATTTTCCCTAGAAGATTTTAACGTCTTTCTACTTTGTACCATGAGAGCATTTTCCTGGAATCTATTACATCTTCCTTTTCCTCCTTTCCTCCCTCTTTGCTTGTCCTTCAGCATATAGAGGAAGAGGGAGAGTAAAATTACACCATTTCCTTTCCAGCTTGGTCAAGCTCACCCAAGTTCTGTTTGCTCCCTGCTTTACTCACATCCATCCCAGAGGGGCCTGGCCTGCTGTGTGGCGGGCCGGTCCTCAGACTTATCTTTTCCTCCTCTTCAGGTGGGCACTGGGGAGAAAAGGAAGGTCATGGGGGTCCTGGATATCTATGGCTTTGAAATATTAGAGGTGAGAGAGCTTCAGCAACCTCAGCACCCTGCTTCCTGAGGGTTAGCAGCGGCAGGCTCAAGGGGGGTGTGAGAGAGGGGAGGTAGGGCTGAGACAGAGGAAGGGTCTTGGGCTGAGCTGGTCTCACTCTCTAACCTGTGTACCCACCACAGGATAATAGCTTTGAGCAATTTGTGATCAACTACTGCAATGAGAAGCTACAGCAGGTGTTCATAGAGATAACGCTGAAAGAGGAGCAAGAGGAATATAAGAGAGAGGTAAACGAGGACTTCCTGCTTCCCCTCTCTCAGATGACTTCTAGGCGTATGCCAGATCTTTCTCCTTCATCACAGCTTCCTCTCAATTGTCCCCAGACGAGAACACTAAGGACAAAAAGTCTCCCTTGCACAGCTGAATATTCCAGCATTACCAAGAAGCCCTAATTCTCTGCTTTCCACCCCCAGTTCCCCATCCTGCCCTCCAGGCCAGGAGAGGAAGGGGGCAGATTGATGGAAGGGTGTCTGGGTGGGTAGGGGCGGGGGAGAGACCTGACAAGAGTGAAGTGACAGCTGTGCTTGGCCCAGGGCAGGCTGTGAGCCGAATTTAGAAGGGGCATTTCTCCTGGGCTTGGCACCCTACCACATCCCTTTCGGTGCCCTTCTCTGACGTCTCAGAATCTTTTGTCTCCTCTGGGCTGGACTGATGTTGCCACCCCTCTTGTAGCACCCAGACTTCCTCACCAGAAATGCCCCGTGGCTCAAAGTTTCCACACTCCTTCCCCTGGTCAGCGAAAACCGCCCCCCCCCCCCCGTTTTCTATGGCCAAGTGTTAGAAAAGCTCTCTGATTGAGCTAATTCACTCCAAAGTGTGAATGGCTGAACCTCACTCATCAAAACCCTCCCAGGGATGTTCCTTGTGAGCTCTCAGGAACCTGCTGTGGCAGAATTTCAGGCAATGTGGTCACAACTAAAAGTTTTTTTGGTTTTGTATGTTTTTACTTTAAAAATTTAAATTATCAAATAGATATACATTCCCATGCTTCAAGATTCAAAAAGCTTAAAAAGGTATATAAAGAAAGGTCTCCCTCCCACCCCATCCCAGCCTCCTAGTTCTCCCCCCTGCATCTGGAGGCAACTGAAGTCGGCCTCCTTCCAGAGGTCTTTTATGTGTAATCAAAAAAATCTGTAAATATATTTTCCCTCCAAATTTATTCAAGTGGCAATGAATACACTCTGTTCTGCATCTTGCTTTCACCAGTTGACAAGAGACCTTTCTGTATCAGTACGTAAAGATGCTTTTCTACAGCTGCATAGGATTGTTCATTTAACCAGTTGGGGGAGGTATTTTGGGGATGAAGTGGACGGGCAACTTTACTTAATTCCACTCTGCATTCCCTAAAGACCTGTGAGGGAGGAGGAAGAGAAAGGCTCGTGTTCCCCAACCACACCTGGGAATGGCCTGAGCCTGGGAGGTCTGGCACTTGGCTGGTCCGGAGCTCTTCTGTCTATAGGCCTGATAGCCAGCAAATCTCTAAATTAGAGATGCATGTTCTTATGGGTCTTCTGCTTCTATACTATTCTTGCTTTTTAAAGAACAAATTATACAGCCCCAAAGTATCATGTAGATCAGTGGTTCTGAAAGTGTGGTCCTGGACCAGCAGCAGCAGTATCCCCTGGGAACATGTTGGAAAGACAAATTCCCAGGCCCTATCCCAGACCTGCTGAATCAGAACCTGGGGGTGGGGCCCAGCAATCTGTATTTTAACAAGCCCTCCAGGTGATTGTGAGGCACACTTGAGTTTGGGACTCACTGATGAAGGTCTTTGAAGATGTATCAAATTAGCTTTGTTGTTTGATGATAAACTCACCTATGTGCTTTGGTTCCATAGCTTGTTGCCAGAACAGTATGGCCATTTGCTCTTCTACATACTCAAGGACCCTTCCCACTCCCACAGTGGGGTAATCCCTATCCCAGTCTTCACCCAACATATTCCACTTCCTTCTCCAACCTGCAGCACCTACATGGCTTTCTGCACTGTCTCACCCTCTCTCACAACTGCTCTGGGTCCTCCCACACGTCTGCCCACCCACCCCACAAATTCTCCATCAACCTTGGAGGGATGAGGGTGTGATAGAAACCACACCAAGGACCCCTCTGAACTACAGGGCTTTCTGATGGTCCTTTGTCGGGTGGGTGAAAAGGGGCCTGGTTCTGGTGAGACCATTGGAGACTTGTCTTGGACCTGCTCCATGTAATTTGTCATCTCCCCTTGCCAGGGCATACCGTGGGTGAAGGTGGACTACTTTGATAATGGCATTATCTGTAACCTCATTGAGCATGTAAGTTATCCTTCTCTCATCTCTGGGACCTCCCCCTCCAGACTGCCTGAACACCTTTCCCCTGTCTCTCTCTCCCCTCCTCCCCACCCCACTTGATAAGGATGGTAAAGAGGGCAAAGGATGAGGGGGCAGAGGGGCGGCAGTGAGGATGTGGATGTCTTGAAGGACCAGGTCTAGGTTGGGCTGATCTTGTTCCCCTGGCCAGAATCAACGAGGCATCCTGGCCATGCTGGACGAGGAGTGCCTGCGGCCTGGGATGGTCAGTGACTCCACCTTCCTAGCAAAGCTGAACCAGGTCTTCTCCAAGCATGATCACTATGAGAGCAAAGTCACCCAGAACGCCCAGCACCAGTATGACCACAGCATGGGCCTCAGCTGCTTCCGCATCTGCCACTATGCGGGCAAGGTGATGTCGCGGGGCTGGAGGGTGAAGACTAGGGCCTGGGCACAGGCTGAAGGCAGTGGGGGAGGCACTGGGGGGAGGTGAGAACCAGGAACACTTCGCAGTGAGACTGGGAGGGCCACACGCACGACAGACAATGTGGTGGGCTCTCCAGATCAAGTGCTGTTCCTGTACAGGTGACCTACAACGTGAACAGCTTCATCGACAAGAATAACGACCTACTCTTCCGGGACTTGTCCCAGGCCATGTGGAAGGCCCAGCACCCCCTCCTTCGGTCCTTGTTTCCTGAGGGTGATCCAAAGCAGGCATCTCTCAAACGCCCCCCAACTGCTGGGGTCCAGTTCAAGGGTTCTGTGGCCATCCTCATGAAGAACCTGTATTCGAAGAGACCCAACTACATCAGGTGACATGCTGGGCACATAGGGGAACATGGTGCATTTGTGATGACACTTGCAGGGTCCATGCATGGTAGAACATGTCTGTGCGGGGGCGGGGGGGTGGCTGTCTCTGGAATAGGATACCAGATCCCTTTTCCTCATGAAAAACAGAGCCAGCTGAGGAGCTGAGAGTCCTGTAAGGGGGAGAGCGTCATGGTCAAGTAGGGACCATGCTATAGTGAGTGAAACTGGGAAGGCCAGTGTGTCTGCTTCCTCTGAAAATTTTCAGCTAACGGGAATGTGTACAGAACAGAGGTGTAGAGACCATGATGGGTGACACTGGCAAGGGTGAAGCCCCTGTAGCCCGGGCCTTGCCTCACCTCCCACCAGGTGTATAAAGCCCAATGAGCATCAGCAGCGAGGTGAGTTCTCCTCGGAGCTGGTGGCCATCCAAACTCGGTACCTGGGGCTGCTGGAGAATGTGCGGGTGCGACGAGCAGGCTATGCCTACCGCCAGGCCTATGGGTCCTTCCTGGAAAGGTACCGATTGCTGAGCCGGAGCACTTGGCTTCGCTGGGACGGTGGAGACCGGTAAGACTCAGTGGGAGACTGGGGAGAAGGGAAGGGCAGTGCAGGGAACCTCTGTGGGGGAAGAGACCAGGTGGTGCCATGTGTATCGCTGAAGCTCGGTGAAGGGATTCTCGGGGAAATGAATTGAATGATCACTTTTCAGAGGCTCTGAAGTCTGTTCGAACCCTGAACTCTTCTCCTGGGGTGAAAGGGGGTAGAGGAAAGGTGGGAGAGGACCCTCCCCTGGGATGCCCTTTGGCAGCTTTCCCCACCTGCTCCTGTAGGGAGGGGGTCGAGGAGGTCCTGGGGGAGCTGAGTGTGTCCTCAGAGGAGGTGGCCTTTGGGAAGACAAAGATCTTCATCAGAAGCCCCAAGACTGTGAGTTGGAGGGTGCACTTGTGTTTGGTGGGACTGGAAGGTGGAAGAGTTGGAGAGCCCACCTGAGTGAGAGGCTGGGCGACGGGAGCTTCTAGAACCTGGAATGGATAGTGGATGAGGAAGTCTCCTCTCTGCAGGGACTTTATCCCTGGGAACTGAGTTCTTGGGTCCCTGCCCTGCCTGCCCTGAGCCCTGGAATTAGGTGTGCTTGCATTGCTGGTCTGAGCGCCTCTGCCTGAAGCAGGACTCCTTGAGAGTCAGGGTGTCTGAGTTTCCAAGTCCTAGCACAATGCCTGCTAAAGAGTCAGAGCTCAGTAGCTGCTTATTAAATGAATGAATGCATAAATGAATAAGAGGACTAAAGAACGATTGAATAAAACACTGGCTGGGAAGCCTTTGGTGCCGTGGGGTTCCCCTAGGTGAGCCTCTCTGTGCCCCCCTTCCACCTCTCCACAGCTTTTCTACCTGGAAGATCAGAGGCGCCTACGAATCCACCAGCTGGCCACACTCATACAGAAGACGTACCGAGGCTGGCGCTGCCGCGTCCACTACCAACTGATGCGCAAGAGTCAGATCCTCATTTCCTCTTGGTTTCGGGGCAACATGGTACCTGTTATCCCCAAAGTCCTATCCCCCTTACTCTAATAGGAGAGTGGGAAGTGGAGAGGTGGTTCAGGAGGTGGAGTTTTTCTAACAGGCCCACTGTTTTCTACAGCAAAAGAAACGCTATGGGAAGATGAAGGCATCAGCATTGTTAATCCAGGCTTTTGTGAGAGGTTGGAAGGTAATGGGGAAGGGAGAGGGGTTTCCTCCCCTCACATGGCTCCTCCTGGTCATGCCAGCTGCTGCTGGTGGGGAAGAGTAGCAGAGAGAAGGTCCTGCCCGCACCCAGGACACATCTCTGTGTGATGGTATGTCTGTGTCTTGGTGTGTTTCTGGGTCTGCTCTGTGTGTGTCTGGGAGTGTGGATGCATCTTGGGGAGATCTGAATATATGCTTGGGTGTGTTTCTGACTTAGCAGCAGAGCTCTGCCTGCTGCTTTGAGTGTCCTCCTGATTGCCAGCTTGTCTGACTTTACTCTCTCCCTCCAGCTATAGTCTCAGCTCTTTATCTTACTCGGTTCTTTGTGTGGTTAAAAAATAGTAGAACCTCTTCTAGGCCTGTCTTCTATCTTCCAGGTATAACTCTCTATCTTTACTTTGGCCCTTTTCTTGTATGTCCCTGCCAGGCCCGCAAGAATTATCGAAAGTACTTCCGGTCAGAGGCTGCCCTCACCTTGTCAGATTTCATCTACAAGAGCATAGTAAGTGGTGGGGATTGAGGGTGGAAACGGGGCATTGAGGAGGGAGGGACAGGTTGGGAAGAGGAAGTATGTGGGGTTTGAGAGGAGGTGACTCAAAGCTTTCCCCCAAGAGCCTCCTCTATCTGATGTACTTAAACCCTGGGAGCAGAGGGAATGGGGCAGCAGCCTGCACGGGGAGGGCCCCAGCGCCGAGGGGCCTAAGGGCAGAATCAGAGCACATTTTGGCATGAATAGACTCTGCAGGCAACCTTGTGGCAGGAAGGGGTCCCAGCACACCCACCAACTAGTCCGTGGTGAGTAGGCTGGAGAAGAGACTGGGGCTGGGTGGTTAACAGCAGTTGAAGAGGCTGAGCCTCACTGAAGAGCAGAGAGAGGACACACATAGGGTTAAGTAACCCAACCTCCCGAGATTCATTTTAGGGTTGGGGGTGAAGATGGCAGAATCATATCTTCCTTCTATCTCTTCTGACACTGTAGCAGGCCAGGCTGAAACTGAATCTCAGGAAGGACCTTAATTCTGGAGGACTCGGGTCAGAGTGGGCAGGAAGAAGCCAAGAGCAGGCCTGGACGTTCAAACTATGGACAGTTTCCAGTGAGAGGAAAACAGGGACAGAGAGGGGTGATTTCCAGAGACATATATCCGATAGCAGTAGTGCTTCTGAGAAGTGTTGGAGGGAAACCAGATGGGGGAGAGCAGCACTCCAGTGAAACCTTGGGAAAGACCAGAGAGAAGAGCAGGAGATCTTGGACTGAGGGCTGGAGTGAATTAGAACTGACCTCGGCTGATTTGATTTTTTTTTTTTTTATAAATTTATTTATTTATTTATTTTTGGCTGTGTTGGGTCTTCATTTCTGTGCGAGGGCTTTCTCCAGTTGCGGCGAGTGGGGGCCACTCTTCACCGCGGTGCGCAAGCCTCTCACTGTCGTGGCCTCTCCCGTTGCGGAGCACAGGCTCCAGACGCGCGGGCTCAGTAGTTGTGGCTCACGGGCCTAGTTGCTCCGCGGCATGTGGGATCTTCCCAGACCGGGGCTCGAACCCGTGTCCCCTGCATTGGCAAGCAGATTCTCAACCACTGCGCCACCAGGGAAGCCCCTGATTTGATTTTTGGCGGTTGTTAGGACTGTTACTGACTTTGCTCGTAAAGACACGAGATGCATTGGAGCTCCTCTCTATTCCCTTGGCTAAGCTGAGGAATGGGGGCTCTGGGCCTCTTCCCCACCTCCCTGAGTCTTCACTGTGTCCTCCTCCCCCTCCCCGGGGAAGCTCCGTTGTCCTAGGCCTCTTCCATTGCCTGGGCTCTCCTCATGCAGGCTCCAGGGTGTCTGCCTTACCAGAGTACGTGCTCTCTTGCTGCACACCTGAGACCTGTAATCTGATTTTGCTCTTATCTCCTGAATGACCTCTAGTCTACCTTCTCTTTCACCTGTATATCATCAGGCATCTGCTGAATGTCACCACAGGAGCTGTTGCCTTTAAACCAGTATTTCAATAAATCAAACCCACTGTGGAAGTCTGCGTGTAGGGGACCACAGGGCATTGATTGCCCTGGTGTTTCTGACTAGTCCATATTTTGCCATTGCCTTGCCTATATATAACTCACTTACTATGTGCTAAGCCCTTTACATGCATTAACTCTAATGCTAATGCTTTCAACAACCCTCTGAGGTAGGCCCTTATATTTCCCTCATTTTATTTTATAATTAATTAATTAATTGAACTTTTTTTTTTTTTTTGGCCGCTTTGGGTCTTCGTCGCTGCGCATGGGCTTTTCTCTAGTTGTGGCGAGCAGGGGCTACTCTTCATTGCAGTGCGTGGGCTTCTCATTGCGAGGGCTTCTCTCGTTGCGGAGCACAGGCTCTAGGCACGCGGGCTTCAGTAGTTGTGGCACGTGGGCTCAGTAGTTGTGGCTCGCGGGCTCTAGAGTGCAGGCTCAGTAGTTGTGGTGCACGGGCTTAGTTGCTCCACGGCATGTGGGATCTTCCCAGACCAGGGATCGAACCCGTGTCACCTGTATTGGCAGGCAGATTCTTAACCACTGCACCACCAGGGAAGAACCAAACTTTTTTTTTTTAAAAGCACAAAACCCTATATACTAAAATTGTACACATCAAGTATTGGTCTAATCTTATATCAATCTATTTACAATTAAACAGCACCATGGTTTTCTTACCTAGGTTAGTTAAACATGCCCAGAAAATTGTTATTCAAAGTATATGTTTTTTAAAAATAAAATAAACTCTTTCCCCCATTTTATTGGTAAAAACCAAGGCCCAGAGAGGTTGAATAACTTGTAGGCATTCCATAGCTGGTATGTGGTAGAGCTGGGATACAAGCTATTTGACTCTAGTTTTAACCACCACCTACGACTGTTCCCCTCTCCTTCCTGCCTCACCACTCCCAACACACTCACAGAGGCCTGGGCAACCCAGGCATCCATGGCTCTGGGTAGACCTGCAGGCAGGAAAAGCAGAACTTTCTAGATATAAAAAAAACAAACAAAAAAGAAAAACCTCAGAATCTCCACATCAATTGGAACATGGGGGATTATGGGACATGCTAAGGAATGTTTATTGAATTAAATCAAACCAGGCCAAGGACTGGGGACTCCAGGGTGGTTAGACCAAGCCCACTAGATCTTTGTAGTGGAAGATACAAAGAGCTTGGATAGTTCCTGGAGAGTTACAGCAATATACTGTGTGTTCTGCCTTTTTCTATTTTAGTTTTTTAACCTAATATCTCAGCAAAAAGTTTTCACAAAAATTCCAAAAATTTGGAAGTGTTCAAGGTCAAGTCATTTTCTATACCTTCAGTAATTCTATCCCATAAATAAACAGGGTGCTAGGTGCTCCCTGAGATATAAAGACTTAAAGAGTCCTTGTTCTAGATTGGGGGAGACTAAACAGTCAGATGCCACGGGTGAAACTTGATTGGATCCTGGATCAGAAGAAATAAAAACAAAGTCAAAGAGTACATATTTAAAGTTTATAAAGGACATTAGAAGAGATTTGCATATACATTACTGTTGGGTGAGTGTGTCCAATTAATGTTAATTTTCTTAGGTATGGTGATAGAATTATGATTGTGTAGGAAAATATCCTGGTTCTTGGGCAATGCGTGCTTAAGCTTTAGAGGAAAATGTCATGATAACTGTAACCTACTTTAGGATGCTATAGTAGCCAAGATTTGTACATATGCATGTATTTATATACTTACATGCATTTGTATTTATGTGTGCGTGTGTTAGAAAGAGCACAAAGATAGGGTAAGATGTTAACATTATCAGCTGGTGAATTTAGGTGAGAAGTATATGTTATTCAGATGTTCATTGCAATGTTGTTTCAACTTTCACTCAAATTTTTAAAATTTCAAAATAAGAAAATAAGTTGTATTACATTTTAAAAAGTAAAACCTTAAGTCAGATTATGTCACTCTTCCCCTAAGACCCTCTAAAGATGTTCCATTTCACTCCACATAAAGCCAAATGTCCTTACCACAGCCTACAAGGCCCTTCATGATCTCTCCTTGGCTAACCTACTCTCTGATCTTTTCTTCTCTTGCTCAATTTAGGCCAGTCACACTGGCTTTCCTTCTTGTCTGGAATATGCTACCACTCATTCCTGTCTCAGTTCTGCTTTTTTTGCATCATAGCGTATATAATTATTGGAAGCTACAGTCTATGTTTATTTGCTTGTGGGCTGTCTCCTTCTCCACCCACAGTAGAATGTAAACTCGGTGAGAAGAGACTTTGTTTACTCTCTTCACTGCTGTGTCCCCATACCTAGAACAGTGCCAGGCACAGAACAGATGCTCAATGATGTTGAATTGTGAAAAAACTCAGGACCTAGCATCCTGACTCCCAAAGACTCACCCTGTAGAAGAGGGAGATTTCCATGCAAATAACAGTAGTACAAAAACAAATGTATAGACAAAGTGCTATGGGGCTTCAAAGAAAGGAGAGACACCACTGGCCCAGGGAATCTGGAAGGGCTTTGAGCTGCATCTCAAAGGATAGGTAGAATCTGGGTTGGCAGAGTTGAGCTGAGAGCAGCATGAGCTAAGGCACAGAGTGATAACGAATGGGCTGGGCAGAGGGCAAGTCAGGGAGTCCAGTCTGGTTGGTGTGCCAGGATAAGATAATGCAGGGGATCCTGTGACATGAGGTTGGGCTCTAAGTAGAGGACTTTGAATGCCAGGTTGAGGTGTTGGGCTTGACTGAGCAGAGAGGAGGGAAGATTTGGTACCTGTCCAATAGCCCCAACACAGACAGTGGGGCAGCCATCCGTAGGCAATTATGAGCCTCGAGAATAGGAAGCTACAGAAGCAAAATATTAAGGCCAGTTTTCATATTGCTCCTCCCACCTCACTACCCTGGGTAGAAGGTATCTGCTTGGAACTACTCCTTCTCTCCCCTCCATCTCCCGTTCACGCTCTTACTGCCCAACCTCAAGTCTACATTCACACTGAAAGAGACCAGGAGGGGACTCCCTTCCATCTCCTCAGCTCCACTTGTTGCTTCTCCCTGTGGGTGGCCTTTTCCCTTAAAGTGGTGGGATCTGGGTGCCAGTTTGCCTGTCAGGAGGTCTTCTCATCATCCCACTCCCAACTCCCCTGCTCCCAACCCAGGCACGGAAATTCCTACTGGGGCTGAAGAACGATTTGCCGTCTACCAATGTCTTGGACAGAAGGTGGCCAGCTGCCCCTTACAAGTACTTCAACACAGCTAACCATGAGCTTCAGAAGCTCTTCTACCAATGGAAGGTGAGCGGGGCCTGGGCAGCCTCTCCTGGTGCTCAGGCAACTCCTCTCTCATTTGTCTTTTTTTTTTTTTTTTTCTCCTCCTCCTGATTTTCCTCTTCTGCCTCCCTCTTCCACTTAAATTTTTTTTTATTGTGGTAATACATAAAATTTACCATTTTAACCATTTTTAAGTAAACAGTTCAGTGGCATTAAGCACATTCGCATTGTTGTGCAACCATCACCGCCATCTGTCTCCATACTATTGTTCATCATCCCAAACTGAAACTCTGTACACATTAAGCAATAACGCCCCATTCCTCTGTCCCCCAACCCCCAGAAAGTATGATCTACTTTCTGTCTCTATGAATTTAACTATTCTAGGTACCTCATGTAAGTGAACTCATGCCACATGTGTCCTTTTGTCTGGCTTATTTCACTTAGCACAGAGTTCTTCTACTCAGGAAATACTTTTGAGCACCTGTCTGGGACTAGGCCTTGTGCTGTGCGCTGGGCACACAGCCCTCCTGGGGCTTGTATTTGACTGTTTCCATCCCCCTCCCCCAGCATCCCTCAGTCCCCCTTCCCCTCCCCAATGCTCCTCCAGCCCCTGCCCTCTCTGAAGTGTCCTCCTTCCCCTCCCCTGTCACAGTGCAAGAAATTCCGGGATCAGCTGTCCCCGAAGCAGGTAGAGGTCCTAAGGGAGAAGCTCTGTGCCAGCGAACTGTTCAAGGGCAAGAAGGCTTCATACCCCCAGAGGTGAGTGCCTCCCAGACCCTGTGCAGTTTCATCAATAGCAAAGAGAAGATTCACCAGGTGGAACAGAGCTGTGGTTCTCAAACTTCAGTGTGCCTCAGGATCACCTGGCAGGCTGGGTAACAGCCAGGTTGCTGCATGCCCTCCTCAGAGTTTCTGAGTTAGGAGGTCTGGGGTGGGGCCAAAGAATTTGCCTTTCTAACAAGGTCCTAGGGGATGCTGATTTCGGTCCTGGACCATGCTCTGAGAACCGCTGAGACACAGGGTACGGCGGAGGATGGGGGATGGAGCACATGAGGACCAAGATGGGAACTCAGTGGGGGGAGGTACAAGGACCTTGGAGGTCGGAGGTAAGGACCTTATCTCCACTGCGTACCTCCTGTGTGTCCTCAGTGTCCCTATTCCATTCCACGGTGACTACGTTGGGCTGCAAGGAAACCCCAAGCTACAGAAGCTGAAGGGCGGGGAGGAAGGGCCTGTTCTGGTGGCTGAGACTGTGATGAAGGTCAACCGTGGCAATGGCAAGGTGAAGGCCCATATCCTGAACTCCTTCCCCAGCCTGATCCAGAGCCTCGGCTGGTAGCTGGAAGGGTGGGGATGCATCGCAACCCTTCCTCACCCTTTCCTGTTCTGTCCCTAGACTTCCTCTCGAATTCTCCTTCTGACCAAGGGGCATATGATTATCTCAGACACCAAGAATTCCCGGGCCAAGACTGTCGTCGCACTAAACAGTGTGGCCGGGGTGTCAGTCACCAGCTTCAAGGATGGGCTTTTTAGCTTGCATCTGAATGAGGTATCAGAGCTGGGTGGGGGCAGGGCCCCAGACTGGAGAAGGTGGTGGGCATCACAGGGCTGGGGCGAGCTGGAGGCCATGGAGAGCAGACCTCTCACTCTGGGCCTTTGATATCTCCCAGGCTGCTCCTGAGGAGAAAAAAACGAATCCCTTCCCTGCTGTTTCTCTCCTTCCTAAGATATCATCAGTGGGCTCCAAGGGGGACTTCCTGCTGGTCAGCAAGCATGTGATTGAACTGCTGACCAAAATGTACCGGGCTGTGCTGGATGCCACGCAGAGGCAGCTTCCAGTCACCGTGACTGAGGAGTAAGGCCATGAGCTGGGGGTGAGGGATGGCTTGGGGCAGATGACCAAGCTGGCGGTCATTGTGACCAGGAAAATTTGTCCTGTCAGAAAGTGAAGCGTACTATGTCAGGTCAGGGCCACCCAAGTTCTCTGCGGCCTTGAGTCTTCTGACATAGGGGGCTGGTGGGGGGATGTCCTTGCCTCAAGAAGGGGAGGGGAAGCCACCATGAAAATACAGGAGTAGGGGTGAGGGGATGAGGGCACTAGCTTTGTCTTTCTGTCTGTTCCCCCTCCAGGTTCTCATTGAGGTTCAAGGAGAGCAGCTTGGCTGTCAAGGTCATCCAGGGCCCTGGGGGTGGTGGGAATGGCAAGCTGAGCTGCAAGAAGAAGGGGAGTCGTTGCCTGGAGGTGACTGTACAGTGAGGAGGTGCAGCAGTTTCTTCTTCCTGGACCAGCACCAGCCCCACTCCCACCCGCCCACCTTCGTGGGAGGCTCTCGTGCCTGAACCCTCTGGTGGGGGGTGGGGCTCAGAGAGTGCAGAACCCTTGAAGAGGACCTTGCTTCTCCCAATCCTTTCCAATCCTCTCTCCAAACTTAGCTTCCTCCCACCCTCAGCCTCTTTGCCCACTAATAAAACAAGAGGCTTTGCAAACGTTTGGTCATGTGGGTGGGTCCCTGTTCCCCCATCTTTTCACTGGCTTATACTTAGACCCTCTGCCCCCCTCCCTTTCCTCTCCTCAGGCTCCTTGGAGCCAGCTAATGCAGATAATAAGAATGAAAAAGAAGGGAAATTGTCTCCGGGCTCCTTGACCGGCTGAGCTCTGGCGGGGGTTTGGAGAGACTGGGGTGGGGGTGGGGCAGTCGGGGATGGGGCTCAGGTCGCAGGTGGCCAATGAGCTGATTCATTAAGTGTGTCCCTGGAGGGAAGAAGTGAGGAAACTGGGAGTTTCTTGGCAGAAACTGGGATCCTTTGGAGATTTAGCCCGAAAAGAGGCCCAAGGCTGGAGGGCTCATGCGAGCTGAGGTGAGCTGGGGAATGCAGGGTCCCCGGCTCCATAGCGCCCTCCACCCCAAGCTCAGCACTGGGCTTTGTCACACCTGCCCCCTGGCGCCCCTTTCCTTTCCGTACACCAGAGATGCCAGGCTGCTGCCAACAGTTATCTTACTAATCACTGCCCCACAGCTGGGGCCTGCAGCTGGTGGCACTTGACAGGGGGACACGCCCCCCCCACCCGGCCTCTCCCATCCCTATGACTGACCTCTTCCCTATCGTCTTCATTTATTTTCCATGTGTCATCGTCATTATTTCTTTCTTGGTTTCCAGCTGTCTCACACCATCTCCTTGTCCCCGTTGCTGTGGGCTCTGACTAATGTTAACACGTAAGAGTTTGTATAATGCTTTAAATATCACCCTCCCCCACTTCCTTCATGGCTATTTCCTCATAGATTCTGTCTTGTCTAAGCCTCTCCCACTCTGCTCTCTACCTTTGGGGAACAAGCAGCTCCTGGGTTTGCAGTAAAATGTAGACTGCGCTCTGTGCGAGCATACAAATGGCTGCCTTTTGTTTCTGTCTGGATGGCTCTGCCTCCTTTCGGACCTCTACCTTCCCTGCCTCTTCCCTGTCTCCGCTGAGCTCACTGTGCCTTGAGGCTGGGTCTCCCTCCACCTCAGCTTCCACTGGCAGGCAGCTCACTCCCCAGGTAATCATGCTGGCGGGAGACCTGATTAGCTCATACTCTTGCCTGCAGATTAATCTAGCCCTCAGAGCACAAGCCAGCCCCGTGTTCTGGCACACCCTGCTCTGAGCTGAGATGGGGCCCAGGGAGGCAGCTCTTCCCAGTGGGTGAGGGGTTAGAGCTGTCGTGGGGAGCCGTGTCCAGAGTTGGGGCTCTGGCCACCCTTCCGCCACCCCCAACAGTTCTCCCGTCCTTTACTTCTCAGAACCAGGCCGAGAGGGGGGTGGTGACCAGAGCCTGACCGCCCCCGCTCTCCGCCTCATCTCCTGCTCCCAGGGCCCAAATTGTCGTCACTTTCCCAGTGAAGTGTCTGGTCATTTTCAGAAGCAATTTCAGGAGAATATGCAGCTGCTGCTCCCTATCCTGCTTTTCCTTTCCCAGGGCTGAAGGCACTGTCAGCTCTCCGGGCTGGGAATGGTAGGAGGGGGGAGGGCTAGGGCCACTGCTCTCTTTCCTGTCCTCCCCCCCGTCAGTCATGTGGATAGATGCTAGGCTGAGGGAGGTGGGGGAGTCGTCTCTTCTTTACTCTCCCATCTCTCCCTCCCTCCTCCTCTTTCCTGTCTCTGCTTCTCTTCTCTTCTGGAGCTCAGGAGTGTGTGCTTTTGTCCCCTGAAGCCTACAGGGGCTCAGTTTCCCCACCTGTGTTACAGGGCTTGAATTGGCTCCATCATGATGGAAGAAGCTAAAGTTCTGCTGCCCACCCGTGCTCACAGCCAGTCCAGCTCTCTCAAAGTCTAGGCTGTTTGAGCCTCTGAGGGGCACGAGCCATCCTGGAGTCCCCTAACCCCCAAGAGGGGCCATTCGAGCATCTCACAGCACAAACCAGCTCTAGCTCAGCCCTCTTGGCTCAGCCCATTTCTTCCCCAGGCTCTGAGGGACTCTTCTCCTTGTGCTGTGGGTTGTCTCCCGGCTGTGTCCTGGCCACAGGACTCTGCATCCTTCCATTCCTCGCTGGTATCTCCACCCAGTGTCACATATGGCCCCGCCCCCTCCCTCAGCAGCCCGCAGCACCCCTCCAGGATGTCGAAGGGGTCCACGTGTTGCGCCCAAGCTGTGCATGTGGTGGAGATACGCAGGCCAGCTCGTGCACACAGGCACGTGGCCCACCTTGACCCCTGGGAATGGCCAACTAAAGCGTCTCAGCTCAGTGTTTTACTGGGTCACCCCCAACCTGCACCAGCACTAAAGAGGGGGGGCTCCAGAGGGAGGATCTGCTAGGGATCCTGCTCTGCTAGGCCAGCGACAGTTAGTGTCTGAGGTGTGGCTCAAATAAAGAGTAAGTGTTCAAAGGAAAAACACCTAGGTTCTCTGTAGCTGCAGCACCTGCTTTACATGCCATTTGCATATGATTTGTGGGCAAAGTGAAGCCCGGCCTGCCCTAGCCCTCCGAAGCCTCCCTCCTTCATCACCTCTCTGACTTAGCATCAGCTCTTTCGTCTTTGCTAATCCCAGAGATCAAGGGGTGATCAATTCTCCCTGCCGTTCCCTTGCTCCCCCCATCCTTGGCTCCTGCCATCCTCTGTGAGATGCCTCATCATCAAAGGACATTATTCATGACGGACCTTTGCTGAAGCCTTGCTTCCCTAGTCCCAGGGCTTGGGGGCAGGGATGGATGGGTTGGTGGGGGAGGGAGGCTGATGGAGAGATGGGACCCAGGAGGCTTTTGTTCTTAGCCCTCAGTCTAACACATTCTTCCTACTGCACCCCCAATTTCCTCCAGCCTGCCCAGCTTGGATCTCCTTTTCCAGATTGGTGAGGGAGGAGAAGAGGAGGAGGTGGGAGATGGCCAAGTCCAATTAGGAATAGCATCTGAGCTTCTCAAAGGCATGAACCAGTCATGCCATTAACATGTAAACAGCCTTCCACTTCTACTCTTTATTCCACTAAAGGCTCCCAACCCTGAGTCCTGGGCCATGGTTGCCCCACGGAGCCCTGTAATTAGCTGGGTAATGGGAAGCCTTTAATGAGGCCCCATTGGCCTCTTACATAATTAAGGGGCCTTGAGACCTAGCTGCTGCCCTCACTCGGGGATGAACATGGGGCCCCGTGAAGCTGGAATGACTTCTCAGTATGGCCCAAACCACAGGGTGGGTAAGGTGGGGAGACAAACATTTCAGGACCTTAGCAGTGCTTGAGGCTCTGTGGAGGATCCACATTGTGGGCCGCAATGCAAGAAGCTGGACTCAGGCTTCCTTTTTTGTTTTATAAATAAATTTTTATTGAGCACATATTATATGCTAAGCACTATAGAGCTAGGGATCCAACAGTAAAGCGACGAAAGTTCTTGCCCTTATAATGCTGACATTCTGGTGGGATGTGGGGTAGACAGACTATAAGTAAAATTGCAGTATGTTTGATGTAATGTATGAAGAAAAGAAATGAAGGGATATGGAGAATGGAGTGGTAGTAATTTTAAATAGGGTGATTGGGGAAGGTGCTGGTGAGCAGAAGTCTTTGTAGTAAATATGCAACAGAGCTATGATTCTCTTCCCAATCCCAAGATGTAGAAGAGTACAAGGTCCCAAATCTCCAGGTCTTTTGGAGAGGTGGACCCCCAACTCCCTCTGGGAGACTTAACTGTTTCCTTACTGGTCAAAGTACAGACCAGTGCAGTAAAATGAAGGGGAGGTTTGGAGTGAGAAAAAACCTGAATTTGAGGCTGTTCTCCAATAGCTATATGTCCTAGAGCATGTGACTGAACTTTTTGAGCCTCAGTTCCCTCATCTGAAAATAGGAATATTTCCTACTCACACGGTGGAGGTGATGAAAATCAGTTGGATTGCTCTCTGCCGAAGCGTCTTGCAAATGTTCAAATTCTGCACCCATTATAAACGCTAAGAGTGATGATTGCTCTGGAGCCGGCTTTCACTTTCCCTCCCCTCATCTACAGCAGTTATGTTTTTCTCTCTGGGTCTTTTCTCTCTGGATCTGGGTCAGATCCTGACTCTGCCTCTCCCCCGGGATTCTCTTACCTTGGGTGGGAAGTGAGCAGAATAAGGCCCCTCGACTGTGGGGCGTGAACCAGAGGCTTGGAAGTTCAGGGGAGAAGATGCCTAAGCTGTAGGGAGACAGATTAGAGTGGGAAAAAATGCAACTGTGAGGAGAAAAAGAAGCAGTTAAGAGATCAGTGCTGGAGCGGGGGTGAGGGTAGGGGAACAACTCAGCCGTGGTGCTCTGTCCCTCCTTTCAGAGATGACAGCAGGAAGGATAGAAGTCAGAACCCTGGAAGGATGCAACTACGTCAGGCTGATGCAGGGGTCAAGAGTGGGGTGGGAGGCCATGGGGAGAGGCGCCGGCACTGGGGAGGTGGAGGGGGGCAGACCCTGGAGTTTTCTGCATTCACTAGTGGGGAGAAGTACTGACCCTACTGGTCTGAGGACCAACGCGATGGGTCACCTCCAGCTGGGAGGAGGACAGAGGGAGAACTGAGGACTGGAGGGTGTGCCAGACTCACCTCTCAATCGTCAGGGACCTGAGCCTGCTCATCCTGGTGGTGGAAGGGCCAGAGCAGCACCTGGCGGAAATTGTTTCGGCCAGGCAGTTGAGGCTGGAAGTTTAAAGGGCAAAGAGCTGGTGGGTGGACAAGGAGCAGAAAGAGCCCAGGGACCGCACCTATTGAGTTGGCTCCGGCACGGAAATTTTGTGACAAACCGTACGCAATATCATCCCTTAGCATGCACAGCTCAGGGGCTATTGGACTGTGGGCTGCTGGATAACCCCCGCTCACTGCTGGGTTTGTGCTGTGTGTGTGTGTGTGTGTGTGTGGCTGCAGCCTATATCCCTCTTCCCCCCACCAGCCTCCCCCTCCCCTCCAGCCACCCTGGGATTGGTGATTCTCAGCCCCTCCCCCGGCTCCCCCAGACCCTCCCAGAGCCTTTATCTGGGAGCTGGGCCGGAGCTCCTGCCACATTCCCCAAGCCCCTCCACTCCCCATTTCTCTCTTCACGGCAGCACCAGCAGCGTGTGTGGGGAGCAGACAGTGCTCCCGGCCAGCTCCCTGATCCTGCCAGAGCATCTGCCCCAGGCTCAGAGCCGCTCCACAGGTAGGCACAAGCGGCAGAATGTTGGATGGACAGGAGCTGGCAGCAAAGGACAGGGGCAGAGTCAGGAGGGAATAAAGGTGGCAGCCTTTGATCGGGGAGCAGGATACTGGGAAGGTGGGCAGAAGGAATCAATGGGGGTTGATGTAGTAATGTTTGGAGCCTGTGGGTACAGACTGATCCTTCCTATATTAGAAAGTTTTTGCCTAAGTCTTGCGGTACCTAGGGCTGGAAAATAGCATCCAGGATCCCTCCTCAAGCCGACTAAGGAAATAGACCCATGCACGTCCTATAAATCTATTATCTTCCCTGGGAGGCTAGAGTCCCCCACATTATCGCGCCATTGCTCATTGCCAGGTGCATATCCTGGGGAAATATGTGATGGGGGAGCAGGGAAACTGAGCGCCTCCCAGCTCAGAGACTCTCCTAGACTAAGGCTTGGGCGGGAGAGTTGGGGGCTGGGGAAGCAGGGTCAAGCCAGGCTGCTAGTCGTGAATGTCTCCCATGTCTGCACCTGTGTTGTGTCCTCCTCCTCCTTGCCTTCCCCCTGTCCTGTCTCTCTGCACTCCTAGGCATCATGAGGAGTGTCCCGCTGTTTGCAGTTATCCTGGCCCTCAGCTTGGCTCGGAGTTTTGGGGCGGTCTGTGAGGAGTCAGAGGAACAGGGGGTGCCTGGTGAGAGCCACAGCAAGGTAAGGCACCCCCTCTGGCTCACCCAGCCTGGCAGAGTACGGGGCAGCATCATAGGCTGCACTCTGCCTGTCCCACCATGGTAGGGAGGAAGGTGGGACGGGCGTGTTGGGAGTTACCCGTCAGAGGGTTTGACAGCTCGGCCTCTCCAGTGACCTCATGTTCTCCCAGTATGTCTGTCCGTGTCTCTGTCCCTCTGCGTGTCTTTGACACCTTGTACATAAAATGTGCGGCACTAATATGTTGTTTGGTTGGTTGATTGTCTGGTGACCTGGTGATTGGATGGTACTGCGAGGGTAGGATAGGGTGGTCTCAGGTTCCCTATGGTCCAGCTCAGGTTCTGTCCCTTTACAGGGGGGCAGATCCTCCCCACTTCCTGGATGGTATGAAACACAGTCAGAACTTCTCTCCCCAATAGTCGTTTGTGTGCTCTTTTACCTATCAGCTATATGTATTATTTTATTTTAAAACTCAAATAAATGCCCTTATCCCCTGCTCATCCACCCCCAATAACCTCAGGTGCTCCTAACATCCCAACCCTTTCTTCCCTCCTCTCCCATGTCCCTCTCTAGCCTCTGCTTAGTCAGGATAGGAAAAAACCCCACAAAACAGGTTGGGCCCCAATTTCCAAAGTTCATCTAAGAAAAAGAGTAGGAGTTGTCAGGGTAGGGGTACTGGGGGAGAGCAGGGAGGAAGTCTTCTCAAGGTTTTGAAAAGACAGCAGTTACATTGGTACGAATGCTTTTAAGATGATTACAGGTGGAACTTACTACAAATTCAGTGTGTGAAGTCTAACTGCCTCTGCAGCTCAGATCTGTTTAGCATCTCATTACAGGAGGTGCGCAGAGTATTTGAACAATTTGGGGAAGTGGCTGCGTGGGAAGTTGTGGGCTCGGCAAAGAGAGAGATCACCAGCCTTCATCCAGCTGGTGAGGTGTCCCAAGGCATGATAGGTTGGCATCCTTGCAGTAGTTGCACCAGCTCCAAAAGACCAGAACCAGTTCAAAAAACACACAGCGAGTGCCAGATATGGGCTGGACACTGTGGAGCCCAAAGTTCCAGCTGGAGACACTCAGAATATCTGGGTCTATTCCTCTGAGACAAACTTGCTTTGAAACCTTGCCCCTCTTGGTCAATAAAATAGAGATTGCCATCCTGCCCCTTCTTCCTGCAGGTCCGAGAGGATGAGGGAAATTGGGACGGAACGGGAGTAGGATGTATGTGTGCCTGGGCAGCCAGGTTGGCACGTGTGTGGGTGCATCCTGGGTAAATGCCCATCTGCGTGTGCTCAGCCGCCCAAGGACCCCTAGGCTCTGGAGAGAGAGGCACCGCTGAGATTCAAGGTGAAAATCTCCAAACATGATCAATTGTCATTATCTCTCTGCAGCCGCAATAAACTGGGTGTGTGATGTGTGCCCACCAACCATCCTGCTGTGCCCAAGTTGCTAAAAAAGAAACCACCAAGATGAGAAAGAACCCCTGTTTGGCAGCAGGTCTAGAATGGGGTTCATCTGTGGAGGGGAAGAAGAGGCTTCATTCTGAGCATGCTGCCTTCGTGAAATTCTAAATCCAGGGGAGAGAGGGGAGAGGGAGAGAAAACCAGAGGTAGAAACCTAATGGAGAAGAAAAGAGAGGGCGAGGTGGTGGGAAACGCAGAGAGAGGAACATCCACGGACACAGTGCAGAGTGGGGGCAATTTCAGGATTGCTGGTGGCCCTGGCTGCCTACCCCCACCTGTCCCCAGGACCGAGTCCTGTCTGTGACTCAATCATGGAGCACAGACCAGAAGACACTAGCTCTGTCTGATGAGCCTTTCTTGGGAGTGCGGGAATTCCTGGCTCATTCACTTAGTGGGGCAACCACATCGTTGGTCAAACCGGTTCCGGGTGTGCCAGGGAGAAAAGAACCAATGGCCCTTCTCACTGAGAGGTGGCAGGAGCTGGGAGGGGGCCCCAAGGGTCAGTCCCCTTTGAGCTTGGGATATAGCATGACCAACTGTCCCAGCTTGAACACTGAAAGCCCCACATACCTGGGCAAACCGGGACAGTTGGTCGGCCTACAGGGATGCCCAATGTGTTCCCTTTACATGTACTTCCCAAACCTTGCTGTGCCTATGAATCACCTGGGGGCTGGTTAAGATGCAGATTCTGTCTCAGTAGGTCTGGCGTAGGACCAAGATTATGTATTTTTAACAAGCTCCCAGCGGCGATGCTGCTGGTCCATGGACCACACTTTGAGAGCCTACTTCTCTTCTAGTGTAAACCAGAGGAAATCCTGAAAGAAATAGGACATTAAGTTCAGCTGTGATGAGCTCAAGAAGAGGCCATTTCTTGTGGGGAAAGAGTGAGTGGATTGGGTGTGAGCCTCCTCCTCAGCCCTCTTTGTTTCTCTCCCCAGAAGGACTCGAATCTCTACCAGCTGCCCCCCTCGTTGCTCCGGAGACTCTATGACAGCCGCTCAGTCTCCCTGGATGGATTGCTCAAAATGCTGAGCAAGGCTAGCGTGGGTAGGAAGCAGCCCCGGGCAGAGGGGCGTGTGGGGCAGGATTCTGAAGATTAAATAGGCCTGGGAGACCCCTTCGAGTGCGAAGGAGACTGGAGATGGCTTAGTGAATTATTGAGGGCTGTGATCTGAACCCCCTCTAATCATCACTTTGCAGATTCCTTTCCCCAGTTACATGCCTGTTCTTGCTTCACAGGTCCTAAGGAGTCGTCACTTCCCCAGAAACGTGAGTAGCCTCTTCTCCCTCCCGATCTCTGCTGACCACTTGCCTAGAGCTCCATGGGCACAGGGCCCAGTGACTATTTCGGCTGGCCCCGGCTCAGCTGGCGCAAACAACATGCCAGCTGCAACTGCTCAGCCAGCCTTTCCTGAATGTGAGAGGCCGCTGAGAGCCAGAGGAAGCAGGTGTGCGGGGCACGGTGGAGTCTCCCTCCACTGGTAGGTTAGTGGGAACCAAGAGGATCTCTTGGTGGCTGTGAAGATTCTAAGCCAGGCACCTGCTGGGTGGGAGAA
This sequence comes from Balaenoptera musculus, assembly GCF_009873245.2. Lineage (NCBI taxonomy): Eukaryota > Metazoa > Chordata > Mammalia > Artiodactyla > Balaenopteridae > Balaenoptera > Balaenoptera musculus. Next base: position 45,416,144 of record NC_045794.1, on the reverse strand, counting down.
TTTTAGAGAGTTCCCGAAATGCGGGGGAGGGAGAGGTAGACAGAGAGGGTGGGCTTAGGGGACAGCCTGCTAACTGCGGGGAGTAAGCTGTGGTGAGACACAAACAGAGACCAGAAACCCAACCTCAGAAGTCTTGACACATGTCTGGGGAAATGTATCAGCCCCTCACTATCACTGCTGAAAATGTTGGCCCTGTTTCTGCAGGTGACATGCATGACTTCTTTGTGGGTCTCATGGGCAAGAGGAACATCCAGCCAGGTAGGAACATGTGGAGGTCGGTGGAAGGGCTAGGGTGCTGGCAAAGATGTAGCAGAAGTCAGCTGCTTCATATTTGTCACCAGAGGGAAAGACAGGACTTTTCTTAGCTACAGTGAGGGTTCCTCCGCCCCTTCTACCCAATCGGCTTGGATCCACAGTCCAGCCCTCCCCAGGAGCACAGGACGGAGACCTTTATAAGATAGTCCTGCTGCAGCTGGGAGGGGGTCAGGCAAGCTCTGCTTCTCCCCCACCCCCCGCCCCCATCTCCCAAACAGAGCATCCCTCTACTTCCCAACTCTGTCTTCCAAAGCTGTCCTTCATAGCCAGCCCTTTGCTATTGGGTCAGGGTGAAGGTCATATGCAGAAAAATCCCTCCTAACTACACTGTTTACTTCACCCCAGACACTCCTATTGATATGAACCAAGAGAACGTCCCCAGCTTTGGCACCTTCAAGTATCCCTCGAACGTGGAATGAGGTAAGGACTTAGGGAGAGGAGAGGGGACTGTGTATGTGTATGTGTGTGTGGGGGGTAGGTTGCCAGAGGAGCATTGGAGCATTTCCTCTGATGCTATGTGTATTAATGCTCATAATTAATGGCCTAAATACACTACCAGTGCCTGACACTTAGAAGTGTGTGCTTGCCTGTGATCACACACACACACAGACACACACACACCCTGTTTCTCATCTCTTTCCAGTCTCATGGACCCCCGCTTACGACTGAGTGGTAGGAAATGGCAAGGGAGGGGTTTCCCCTGGGGTTTCTTTGATGAGCAACTTCTCTTGTTTGGACTCCATTCTTGTGATTTGTGCAAAAGGTGGAGAGATCATCATCTGATAATTACAGGTACCACATCTATTCACAGGTGAAGCATTTTGCTTCCCAGGCAGGCTGAAACCATTCAGACCATTCAGAATCTCGGGTTACCGGGTCCACTATATAGTTATTTGCAAGGGTGATTTAGGAAGAAATGCAACAAACTCTGAAATCTAATGGGGAGTAGCTGGAAACTATATCTTAATCGCTCTGGGCAGTGGAATGAATATGAGCATGGCCTGAGTTTGAATCCTGGATCTGCCACTCACTAGCTGTGTCCCTTGGCCAGGTTACAAAACCCTTCTGTGCCTCAATTTCCTCATCTGAACAACAGGGGTCATAGTATTATCTTGCAGGGCTGTGGTTTTGAGTCTAGGTAAAGTGTTCAGAACAGTGCCTGGCACACAGTGCTGTGTGTTGGCTTTACTGTGATTGTTGCAGTCTGGGAGGTGTGGGGAAGGTCCCAGGGTTGCCCCTGGCGGGCTCTGGTCTGTCTGCCTGGAGCTGTCTGGGCTGGACCCTGGGCCCGAGTAGGCTGACAGCTCTTCCACTTGGTATGCAAGTGTGAGTCCCCCAGGGAAGTGTCTTGTCAAAACACGGAACCGTCCGCCTCGACACCATCTTCCCACACACAGCAATAGCAGCTCACTGATGGCTTTCTTTGCACTGGCTTCCACTGAAGGTGTCAGGGGAGGAAAGGAGAGGGATCAGGAAGGCTCAGTCTTCACAGAGACTCCTGCCCCTCTCTCTGTGGCCCTGTTACCCACACTCATTGGTCTCAAGGGAGCCCCAAGGACCAGGAGCAGGCTCTCAATGAAACTGCCTGTGTGTGACTCCCCGGGCCCAGAGACTGGGTCTGGCCCCCCATTCAGTGTAGGGCAAGAGGGTACAAAAAGCCGTAATAACCGTAACTCACTGATTACATGGTACTTACTGTATCATTTTGCTCTCATTAGATTGTTATTTCAGTCCTGCCGACGGCCAGATAATTATACGGGCAGCTATATCTGGATGACGTACACTCCCCAACGTTATGCATCGGCCATAAAGATAATTACAGTGCAATTTTGCCATAGTATTTTATACAAATGGCAGAAAGAAGTGCATTGTGGAAATCTACTTTTAATGCTTTCTGGTGAACCTAGGCTCTTTCAGAGGGACCAGGACCATAACTGCAGCCCTCATAATCTCACCACTGATGGTGCATTCTCAACCTGTTAGGTGCCGGGAAGAATAGACACTAGGTCCCTGGGGGCTGGCATTTCAAGGAGGTTAGATGAGATGGATCAACACAGATCATTGTGCCGTCTTATTCATGTGAAACTGCTGAAAAAGGAAGTGATCCCTGGGCCTGTCCTTCCTCTAGGAGGTTTCTGGAAAGAGGAGGAGGGACTGGGTGAGGCCAGGGGAGCATTAGTGCCAGGGTGCATTGGACAGGGCTGTGTGTATGCCTGGCTCATAGGGAATGCCAGGATGCTATGAACTTTGCCAGTACTTCTTTCTGCATGGGCCCCTCAGACCATAGAGTGATAAACATGGCAGCTGGGAAGACGCATGCACCTGTGGCTAGGAGAGTTCAGTCCTCTAGTTCAAAGTCTACAGGGATAGCTGAGGGTTAAGACTTCCATTCTCTCTACTTCTCCCTTACAGATGCCCCTCCCTTTCTCTCCTGCCTCCCCAGTGGGTGTTTGGTGGGAGTTTTACAGGACAGAGATGTGATTTCTTCTTTATTTGGTCCTCAGCACTCCACTTCTGGACTCCTGGGCTGCATCGTGAAGACACCTGTCACCCTCTCCCAATCCCCAGGTGCACGCACTCCTATTTCCCTTCCTCTCCCACATCCTTGTAACACTCTTGTGCTTTGACCCCTTCTCCAACCCTCTACCCCACCCGCTGTAGAAACTGCCTAGTGAGCCTCCCCAGTCCCTGCAGGCATTGACTATAGATTGCCCTGGAGTTTCTGTAGCATCCTAAAAATATGATGTCTCTCTCCACACCTCAACAATAAAGGATTTTTACATATTATGACCTAGAGTGATGTATTTGGTTGGTGGGTTGGTGGGTGGGTTTTCCTCTTTCTCGACTCTTGCAGCTACATCACACACACATACACAAATATATATATATGATACACACACAATATATCATATATAAATGGAAGTATATTTTGTACACATATCAGTTTCCCCAACAGTGTCTTACTCCTTGCTTCATACAATTAGTATCAGAAGATTTATTTAGTGATTAAAAGAAGAAATGAATTTGGAAGATGGTTTCTAGCACTCAAAGACTTTCGCAGACCAGATTTAGATAAAGAAATACAGATATTCTGAATGGCTTGTCTGTATTTCCAGGATGGGCCTGGGAGACATCAGTCCCTGAATCCTACTCAAAGAAGAGAAGTGGGGATCAAGGCTGTGCGAAGATCCAGCCCCAGAGGAGGGTGCATCCAAGCACTGTACTATTTTTCTGTCGCCGAATATTGAACTTGGGTCCTGCAACAGGTCGTGGGGATAAGATGGTGATCCATAAACAGAGTTTACAGTGTAGCAGGGCTTTAGACAAGCAAACGGCACTTGATCTTGCTAGGGTGGGGCATAGACAGGGAAGTTACTATAGGGGCCGAGAAAGAGGAGAGCAGATCTTTTTAGTGTTAACTGGCCACCTTAGTGGCCAGTTATAAAGGAAAAACATTTATTTCCTACTCTTCTGTAATGCATCTCTTACCAGCCCCTGTAATGCTGGTCTAGTAGTCTGCAGTGTACATAAGGCACTTAAACGAGGTGTGTGTGGGTGACTTTTATTACTCTGATGTGCTAACTATCACAGCCCCCTGATCCCAAGGGGAGTTCTGTACCCTAATGGAATAGCCTGGGAAGTCCTCAGGCTCCATGTCTTAGCCCGGTGCAGGGGACTTGGCCATGACCCTGAACCACCCTGATACAAAGTCGACACTCAGTTCTCCCAAGGCTGTGTAAAGACAGGGCCAGGGAGCCAGAGACCACTTCCTGCAGGTCCTTCACCCCAGTGAAAGTTCTCTCTTCCCAGAACCTGACTGGGGCAACTTTGGACCCACAGCTCTATGGTGCGGGCACTCACCTCAGTATCTCTGGTGTCAGGTTTATTGCTAGAGGTCAAAGAACACCCTCACCCCAAATCCTCAAGCCTTTTTCCAACGCGTTATCTTGTTGGCTTTTCAAAATGATCTACCTAGACGGTTTAAAAGTGGGGTAATTTTGCAGAGTCTGGGGAATTTATTTGGGTCATGAAAGCTTCACGAGGTGGTTCTGTTCTTGCCAAGTAAGAGCATAAGTGTAGAAAGGTTGCTCTCTGGTGGGACTAATGAAAATTGCAGTACTGGGCATTCCAGGCAAAATGAAGACAAACTTTAAATCGGATTTCTGTTTTTGTGCTTGGAGAATGTGTGAAGGAATCCTGGCCTTCCTCTTCCTGTTGTAAAGAGGTTGATGCCTAAGGGGACCTGGTCAAAAAGACCTTGGGCTGAATTCCTGGCCCTTCTCCATTTAGCTTTGTGTATGTGTGTTATTGTTATTACATGATGATTTACTTTAAAGACTTCGATATTAACGGTTCTAGACCCAATTCAGTGTGTGTGGAGGGGGAGATTTCCCACACCAACAAGCAGTGCTCCAATATTATCTACCTGGAGATAGTATCAGATTCCACAGGTTGAGGGCTCAGTCCTACAAGACGTCCCCCACCCCGACCCCTTCAGATGCCAATCTTAAGCCCAGGTTGCTAACTCTCTACAGATTGGAGGTTCCCACAACCCTCTCCTTGAGTTCCATTAATTTGCTAGTGCGGTTCACAGAACTCAGGAAACCCGTTTACTCACTAGATCACCAGTTTATTATAAAAGGATATAACTTAGGAACACCAGATGGAAGAGATGCATAAGGCAAGGCATGGGGAAAGGGTTGTGGAGCTTCCATGCTCTCTCTGAGCATGCCACCCTCCTCTCCTTGAATCTCTACATTTTCACCAACCTGGAAGCTCTCCAAACCCAGTTCTTTTAGGATTTTATGGAAGCTTTATTACATAGGTATGATTGATTAAACCATTGACCAACAGTAATTGATTCAACCTCCAGGCCCTCTTCCCTCCCTGGAGGTCAGGGGCTTAGGACTGAAGGCTCCAACCTTTTAATCATAAAGTTGGTTCTCCTGGTGACCAGTCCCCATCTTTAGGTGCAGTCCCAAAGTCACTCGGTAGCATAACAAAAGACATCGTTATGGCTCTCATCACTTAGGAAATTCCAAGTGTTTTAGGAGTTCTGTGCTAGAAATGGGGGTAATGACCAAATATTTTTTTTTATTATAAATCACAATATCACAAGTATAAACAGTATAAACTTTAATCTATACCTTTAGGGGGTTTGTTAACAACTCAACGGGAAACATAGGCATGGTCCCTGAAAACCCTTTTGAGTTCTCTGTCTCTCTCAGTCTTTCCAAGGGCCATGAGTAAGTTCCTCTCAGTTCTGAGCTCCACTCTCTGTGTCAAGCTCCTTATCTAATTGACTTTCCAATCTGGGGCAGGTCAGCTTGAGCTACCAGATGATTCCATCCAGAACCCAATTCCCTAGCCCTTGGTTCAGACCACAGTTCCCCCACTTGAGCAGAAACCCCAGCTGTTGGCTTGTACCCAGATTCCACACAGGGAACTGCTGGTGGTTTGGCCTGCAGTTTCATATTTGTTTGGAATCCTTCCCCAGATTCCATGTTGGGAACTGCTGGTGGCAGCTGCAGCTCCTCATTTGTTTGGAATCAGTCTGCAATCCCCATTGTTTGGGGTCTGCTGGTTCAATCTTTTTCCAGTCCCCAGTTCCATGGGAATTGTTGGTGGTGCACACAGGGACTTTTCTTGGCCAAGCTGTAGTAACATCTCTTGGTTACTGCTGGTGTGTTAAGATGCACATGTTTGTTTGTCTCGCTTAGTGTAGATAAAGGCTATTGTTAATGGGAATCTTGGAAGCCATAAAGTTACAAAAATTGATGAGCACTTAAAAGCTGTTAGATAAAAACAAAACAAAACAACCAAACAATCTGTTAGAGTGCTCACCTAACCGAAAGACTCCCATCCCATGTTAGGATAATTTGGTCATAGAATGGGTTAGATTGATGCCAACCTCAATAAAATTTCCATGCAATGAGGTACACTTGTAAAACACCACACAGTCTCCAACCCAGTGGCACATCCCTCTTAGGTATTAGTTTGGCTCCAAGAGACCCAAAATCTTAGCTAAAAATATAACAGGATCCTTAAGCTCCAAAGAGTCAAGCATGCCACCTTCTGGCATACTTGCCTATTTTATGTCTAAGAACGATGGTTCCAGAAGCTATAAATATCTACAAAAATGGCAAAATCTTACTGAAAACACAAAAGGTATCTAGAACAACACCTAGGCCTCCCCTATTACATCTTCCTAGGTGTCCATCATCAAAATGCTGCCCCAGGGATTGATGTTCAGTTGTAATCAATGGGAACACTGGAAAAGAGATTGTTCTTAAAGGCCTTAGGCAAATTCTTCAACATCAGCTGCAAAAGTACTTCATTTTCAAGAAGATTCATGGAAAGGGCTTTGGTAAGTACAGGTTTATGACAACTTTAAGAGCATATAACTGAACAAGGTAAGAATTTCCAGAACTAATGGAAAAACTGGATTCAAGCAGAACAAGTATTACTTACATGGGACTGAATAACTGAGGAGGAGAATTTAAAATTTTACGACTTTTTTGTTTGCAACATTGCTGGTCCCTTAATGTTTTGTTTTTCTAAATTTAAGAAAACCTTTTTTTTCTTAAGCTATGATTTACAGCAATTTGGTAACATATACCTTTGTAAACAAAGATGAAACATGTACTTTTTCTCCCTACCTGATCCTGTCAGAATTCAGAAACTCTTGAGTATTCTTCTCATGGCAATATGATTAGTTATTTGCATAAGTCCAATAAAAATCTGCTCTCCTTATAACAGGATGCAATTGGAAACGCTGGCTACATTATCAAGGCTTTGACTGAAATGTCATATTTAAGAGAGATGTGCATAGACTCAGATATGACCAGGTAGCTTTAAGGAACTAAGGTTGACTTTATAAAGCCAGTAAAGCCCCTTGGAAAAATTAGCTTGGTACTCTACTTACAGAGTTCCTGGCAGCCTTACCATGTAAGTAAGGAAGGTCATTTCCTGGCAGGTCCAGGAACCCCAGGATATTTTCAGGACCTTGAGAAGAGGAGAATTCACCCAAACTATAGGTTTTTCAGGTAAAATCTGATGGCAATCCTTGGCTTGGCTTCCTGGCTTCAGAGGCTTTTAAGAGTTCAATCTGAAACTCCTACTAAAGCAGTCTTAAGAAGGGCTTATATGGTCAATCACTACTCTTGTTGCACTTATGTAACTAATCAGGCCAAGTTAAATTCAAACAAATTGTTGTGTTATCTTTGGGGGAAAATGGGGTGATTGTAGAGAGAAAAATTATGTTTGCACCTTTGTAAATATTAGATTCTAATTCTGTTAATTATCTTTGAGGTTTTGTAATATACCTGAAAACTAAACTAGATCCTGAATTCTTCTAGTTTCCTCAAATATCTGGCTACAACTCTCCAAACAAATGTTTCCAATTTTCTCCCACCCTTCTAATTTGGAATCACTAATAATCTAATAATCACTAATAGAATGCCCTTGAAACTCCTTGGAAGGGACTATACCAGGTCTTACCCAGATGGCAGCCAAACTTAAGGAACTTGAACGTTGGGTCCACAGCTCCTAATTAAAAAGGGCTCCTTCTGATTTTAGGAACTGCACACCAGCTGGAGACCTCAAAATCAAATTGACAAAGAAGACGGGTAGCTGACATTGATGTAAACTTCTTCCACCCAAGACATCAGATCAAGACTTCCTACTTTAACTAAGCTTGAAACCCTTACTTCTTTTCTTTCTTTCCTTTACTCTGCCATTGGTCTGGAAAGATAACACCGTTATCCATATGTCCCAGGCCATTGCTAAGGGGGGTAACATTTCAGACTGCTGGTTTTGTCATAAAAACTCTGATCTGGGGCTTCCCTGGTGGCGCAGTGGTTGAGAATCTGCCTGCCAATGCAGGGGACACGGGTTCGAGCCCTGGTCTGGGAAGATCCCACATGCCGCGGAGCTACTAGGCCCGTGAGCCACAATTGCTGAGCCTGCGCGTTTGGAGCCTGTGCTCCGCAACAGGAGAGGCCGCGATAGTGAGAGGCCCGCGCACCGCGGTGAAGAGTGGCCCCCACTTGCCGCAACTAGAGAAAGCCCTCGCACAGAAACGAAGACCCAACACAGCCATAAATAAATAAATAAATAAAATTAAAAAAAAAAAAATAGTGCCACCTTAGCAGAATTGGTTTGTGCCCTGACAGAATTTATCTTTGTCTGTGGTGGTTGTCATTCTCCTTGGGCCTAGGAATGCCTGGATGGCTAGTGCATAACTGGGCAATGCCTTTTAGGTTATCTAACTGTGCCCCTAACTGTTCACAGACAAACTGAGACACCTCATTGGGTCAACTTCCCTGAATTTCATCATCAAATTAGAAAGGACCTACCAGGAGGCTTTCATGATTCAGGATTTGCTTCCTTTGGCAGGTCCCTCTACTCCTGGTTAGGAGTGAGTACAGATGAGGCTATGATCAGAAATCTCTCCTTAACTCTTAAAGATTTTGCTGAATGTGCTGCTAAACTAATACCTGCCCAACAAAAATCCTTAGACTCTTCAGCCAAAGTTGTTCTTGATTTTCTTTTAGCTGAACAAGGAGGTATCTGTGCTATGGCCACCACCACCCACTGTACCTAAATTAACGCTTCTGGGGAAGTTGAAACTCAGCTGCATAAGATTACTGAACAAGCCACTTGGCTTAAAAAGGTGACTCCTCTAATGGGGTCTTTCTTTGACTTGTTTGATTTTGATTGCTTTGGGTCTTGGGCACCATGGCTCTGAAGTGCACTCTAGACATTGGGAATTGTCCTGCTTATAATCGTTGTAGTAGTCTCTTTGTGCCCTGTATTCTCTCTTTCTTTTCTTTAAAAATAGATTTATTTATTTATTTATTTATTTTTGGCTGTGTTGGGTGTTCGTTGCTGCACGCAGGCTTTCTCTAGTTGCGGTGAGCGGGGACTGCTCTTCCTTGCTGTGCGTGGGTTTCTCATTGCAGTGGCTTCTCTTGCTGCAGAGCACAGGCTCTAGTCATGCAGGCTTCAGTAGCTGTGGCACGCGGGCTCAGTAGTTGTGGCTCACGGGCTCTAGAGCACAGGCTCAGTAGTTGTGGCGCTTAGGCTTAGTTGATCTGCAGCATGTGGGATCTTCCCGGACCAGGACTCGAACTCGTGTCCCTTGCATTGGCAGGCAGATTCTTAACCACTGCGCCACCAGGGAAGCCCCCTGTATTCTCTTAAAAGCTTTAAATGCATGTTGTCAGTTGCTAACCACCAAGCAAATGATCTCCCTAAGACTGGAATACCAAAAAGGGAATAAAAAATATGACCAACTAAAAAACTGCGAGCCTGAAGTCGTGACCTGTGAATACCACAGAGATTCAACCAAAAAACCTTCATGACCTGTGAATGTCACAGTAAAAGCTGTGATGAGAACTTCAGACTGATAGCTGGTAATGGTGCCAATGCCTTAAATTTTGATCACATCTCTCAGTTAAACTCAGGTAGTTTCAGTTTGATAACAATTCTTGGGCAGGAGCATCTGGGGAGACGATTTGGAGGGTAACTGCTGCACTAAAGGAGAAGGGTGGGTGGAAGCAGAGACACTAAACTCTAGAAAGAGTTGAGGAAGTAGGGGAGGAAAAATAATTCTCCCCCACCCTTTGAGGTTCTTGGCTGAGTAAATAATAAAAGACAGATTAAGAGGAAAAAAGAAACAGAAGTTTAACAACATGTATACTTCCTGTATACATGGGAGATACCCAGGAAAACTAAGAGTTTCTAGACATTTAGTAACCCTTCTCTTCCTGGTATAGAGAGGTACCTTACAAATGGACATTTCCCTTATAAATGTAAATATCTTTTACAAAAGCATAACTTCTACTCACTTTTCAGAGCTTCTCCCCTGTCTGCTGCTTCTTAAAAATAATCCTTATGCCAAAGAGGCATATTTTGAGGTGTCAAGTTCTGCTCCCCTCCAGGGAGGACAAGCTGCCGGGAACAGGCCTGCGCTGCCAAGGTGCGGTGGGATCCTGTGAATTCCTTCATTTGCCCACCTAGCTGGAAGGAGGGTCCACAACTTCCAGAGGGTGCTCCACCAGGGACCCACAAGTACTTGTTCATTCATTCAAACAGGCTTTGTTAAGCACCTATCATATGAACCAGAAGCGTGTGGTAAGCGCAGGGACGCGGTAGTGTGCAGAACCACGGCGCCCTGCCTTCAGGAAGGTCACTGCCTGGTGGAGGAGACGTAAATTAATCAAACAGTCTCACAACTTCGTGTAAAACTACAACAGCAGACGTTTTGAGAGTAAACTTCTGGGAATATGAGATGTGGAACAGGGAAGGCGATTTAAGCTTAGAGCTGGGATAGGGTTTTTCACTTCTCCAGGTACTAGCGCGAGGAGGGAGTGGTCCTGCACCAGGAGGATCAGTGCTTCAGAAAAGCCAGGCCTGGGTTGGGGATGGGGGTGTTGGAAACGTCCTCACAGTTGCCCGCGGAGCCCGGCGGCGGCGGTCCTTGGGCCGCGCGGGAGTTGGAGGTGGGGCCGAGGGTCCTAGGTAGCGCGAGGGCCCTAGGTAGCGCGAGGGCCCGGCGGGGAAGCGGAGGGGGCGCGAGGGGTGAGGGCGGCCGGAGGCTCGGCGGCTTTGGCCCGCTGGCCTCGCGCCCGGCCCCGCCTTGAGGGGGCGCTGCCTCCTCCTGGGCGGCTGGGGGCGCTGCGGCCGAGCGGCGGGGGGCGCTGCCTCCTCCGGGACGGCGGGGGGCGCTGCGGGCCGGGCGGTGGGGGTGGCCCGGGCCGGTGCGGCGAGCGGCGCGGCGGATGGAGAGTCTGGCCGCGGCCGGCGGCGCCGCCTCCTCGTCGGGCCGGGCACGGCGGGCCGGGGCCTTTGTGTGAGGCGGCGGCGGCGATGGTGCTCGAGCCCCGCGGAGCCGGGTAAGCGCGGCCCGGCCGAGGGCTGCCCCGGCCGAGGCCCGACCCCCGTCCCGGCCTTTCTCTCGCTCTCGCTTGGCTCCCTCCTGTCCGCTCCCCTCGGCCGGACCTATTCTCCCCGGCAGCGCGCCGACCCTGGCCGGCCCCGCCGCCTATCCCCTCGACCCCAGTCCGGCCCCGCGCCCCGCCGCCACCCCCCGTCCCCGCCCGAGGTCGCCCTGAGGAATTCCCCCGCTGTCTGGGGAGGGACCGAAGTGCTCGATGCCTCCCAGATGCAGTGCCCCAGCCGGATCCAACGCCCTTCCTCTCGGATTCGACCCTCCAGAGGGGAGACGGCGGCGCCGCGGGATTGTTGGGGTGCCTTCTCCGAAGTTCCGAATCCGTCCCCTCCCACTGCCCGCTCGGGCTTCCCGGTGTCCGGACCTACTGACCGCTGATGTGTGGCCACCAGGGCCCGGGAGATGCTTGGCTGGTACCCACCAATGCTCAGAAGCTTCCTGGGCCCCAGAAAAAGTTGGGAGTTAGTCGAATGTGGTGAGGTGAAGAAAGGGTCTGTGTTGCCCAGGGCGAGTCATGAGGCTGAGAGAGAAGGCAACTAGTTTGTCTTCTTTCTGGCATGCAGGACTCAAAAAGGGGAAGAAGTGGTACTGAGCAAGCCTTTAGGAGTTACCTGTGTAATTAGATGCCTTCTTATGGCATCAGGTATATATCTCTTACTTCTGGTTAACATAAGCATAAATCCTGAAAAGGGTGGGAAGAAGAATTGAAGCATATTTAGGTAATATTAAATGCCACAGTTGTGTTTTGCTTTGCTTTACTTCTCTGGTGTCTGAGTGTTTTAACTTCATCCACAGCATACAGAGAATATGATAGAGCAGTATCCGAATGGCTCTGGGCTATGGAGAGACAAGAGGGGAGGCAGGTAGCTTAGGTAGGGAGAGATGGGAACTCAAGAATAAGCAAGAGATTTATTTACGGCCTGAACGATCACAGCAATGATAGGAAACTAAAGGGTAGAGCATCCTTATCTTTTCCCCAACAGCTAATGGAACTTGATAATTGTGTTCAAGTATGTATATGGCATTTGGCATCATAAGGGAAGAGAATATACTCAGTGAGATAGGAAAGCCTGGATTCAGGAAGAAATTAGGAATTTAATATGAGAAAAATTTGAACCAGTTGCTCTGGTAATGAAGTATAAGATTGTGTCGAGAGGATGCTTCTGGCTTGGCTTTAAGGCACTAGCTTCTGTCCAACCAGGCCTACAGCTTCTCTTACTGACTCTTAAAGACCAACCCATCAGATTTTTTTCAATACTTTTGGATTTTGTGGTGACAGCTCTTGTCTTTGGGGGTATGCAGGGAGAGAGGTCACTGCCCCGTCACTTTTGCTGTCCTTGCCCCGAGCAGAATGGAGCAGGTGTCTGTCCATTCACTCCTGCTCTCTGCCCGGGGCTTGGAAACATGCAGACTGGTGGCATTTCGTCCTGCGGAACTCCTCACCGGCAGGGGTGTGTTTGGCCATCCACCTTTTCCTTTTGCTGTCCACAGATTAACCGTGCTGATAAGGAGGCAACGTCATAGGAGCTGCTAAGATGGGCATGAGGATCAAACTGCAAAGCACCAACCACCCCAACAACCTGCTGAAGGAACTCAACAAGTGCCGGCTCTCCGAGACCATGTGTGATGTCACCATCGTAGTGGGGAGCCGCTCCTTCCCAGCCCACAAAGCCGTGCTGGCCTGCGCAGCTGGCTACTTCCAGAACCTCTTCCTGAACACTGGGCTTGATGCTGCCAGGACCTATGTGGTGGACTTCATCACCCCCGCCAACTTTGAGAAGATTCTGAGCTTTGTCTACACGTCAGAGCTCTTCACGGACCTGATCAACGTTGGGGTCATTTACGAGGTAGCTGAGCGTCTGGGTATGGAGGATCTCCTCCAGGCCTGTCACTCCACCTTTCCTGACCTGGAGAGCAGTGCTGTGGCCAAGCCCCTGACCAGCACCAGTGAGAGCCACTCCAGCACCCTGAGTTGTAGCTCAGCAGAACCAGCCCATCCCCTTGGAGAACTCCGGGGTGCGGGGGAGCACTTTGGTCCTGATCGAAACTATGCGTTGCCTAGTGATACTGGAGGAAACTATAAAGAGGAAGAGAGAAACGTTACCGGTGACACTAACCATAGCCTGCCTCTGCCGCAGCAGCCACTGCCGCCAAAGACAGAAGACCATGATGCCCCTGCTCCGTTCACACCCGTTCCCAGTGTGGTGACCCAGCCAGTCCTAGGCACCGTCAGCATGGGCGTCCAAACCAGCACAAGCTCCTGCCAGCCATACAAAGTCCAGAGCAATGGAGACTTCAGTAAAAACAATTTCTTCACCCCTGACAATGCAATAGACATCACCACTGGGACCAACTCCTGTCTGAGCAATAGCGACCACTCCAAAGACCCGAGCTTTGGGCAGATGGATGAGCTCCAGCTGGAGGACCTAGGGGATGATGACTTGCAGTTTGAAGACCCCGCCGAGGAGATAGGCACAGCTGAGGAGGTGATTGAGTTGAGTGATGACAGTGAGGACGAGCTGACTTTTGGAGAGAGTGACAACCGAGAGAATAAGGCCATGCCCTGCCAGGTATGCAAGAAAGTTCTAGAGCCCAACATTCAACTGATCCGACAGCATGCTCGGGACCATGTGGACCTGCTGACTGGCAACTGCAAGGTCTGTGAGACCCACTTCCAGGACCGAAACTCCCGGGTGACCCATGTTCTGTCCCACATTGGTATTTTCCTCTTCTCCTGCGACATGTGTGAAACTAAGTTCTTTACCCAGTGGCAGCTGACCCTCCACCGACGAGATGGAATATTTGAGAACAACATCATCGTCCACCCCAACGACCCCCTGCCTGGGAAGCTGGGTCTCTTTTCAGGGGCAGCCTCCGCAGAGCTGCAGTGTGCCGCCTGCGGGAAGGCATTGGCCAAAGATTTCCACATGGTCCGGGGCCACATCCTTGACCATCTGAACCTGAAGGGCCAGGCCTGCAGCGTCTGTGACCAGCGCCACATCAACCTCTGCAGCCTCATGTGGCACACACTCTCCCATCTCGGCATCTCAGTCTTCTCCTGCTCTGTCTGTGCGAACAGCTTTGTGGACTGGCCTCTCCTGGAGAAGCACATGGCTGTGCACCAAAGCCTGGAAGACGCCCTCTTCCACTGCCACTTGTGCAGCCAGAGCTTCAAGTCGGAGGCTGCCTATCGCTACCACGTCAGCCAGCACAAATGCAACAGTGGCCTTGACACACGGCCTGGTTTTGGGCTACAGCACCCAGCTCTCCAGAAACGGAAGCTGCCGGCTGAGGAGTTCCTGAATGAGGAGCTGGTGCTGCAGGGCCAACCCGGGAATAGCAAGTATAGCTGCAAGGTGTGTGGCAAAAGGTTTGCCCACACGAGTGAGTTCAACTACCACCGGCGGATCCACACGGGCGAGAAGCCGTACCAGTGTAAGGTGTGCCACAAGTTCTTCCGAGGCCGCTCGACCATCAAGTGCCACCTGAAGACGCACTCGGGGGCCCTCATGTATCGCTGCACGGTCTGTGGCCACTACAGCTCCACCCTTAATCTCATGAGCAAGCACGTCGGCGTGCACAAAGGCAGCCTCCCACCTGACTTCACCATTGAGCAGACCTTCATGTACATTATCCATTCCAAAGAGGCCGAAAAGAACCCGGACAGCTGACTGGCTCCCAGCAGAGCCAGGGGGAGCTCCCAGGCAGCAGCCAGGACGTTGGTTTTCTAATGGCTGTTGGTCCCTCCCCAACCGAAGTTACAGTTTTGCCTTGCTAGGAGTTCTGTCCTGTCCTGTGTTGAAGAAGAAGAAAGAAGAAATAGCACATGAACACTGTTACTGTTTTTGAGAAGCAGGCCCTATCATGTTTACCTCCTTACCTGTTCTTGCCCATGGAGGGCTGTGTTTTTGATTCATTTGAGGCTGGTTTTGGGATCTCGTCAGGCAGTTGGTGTCAACTAGATCCCCTTCCCCAGCCGCTCGAGTTTTAGTTTACTGATAGGTTTTATGCTGCTAAGAATCCAACCAACAGCCTCACTGAACGGAGGAGGTGGAGAGAGGTTTCACCGTGGGTATTACTGCCAGACCTCCAACCGGGACAACCAGCTATGAGAGAGATTTTGGGAATGTGGTCATTCAGAAAAGACTAGTCAGCAGGGCAGCTCACCTCAGGTGCCAGTCCCAGCCCTCAGCAGGGGAAAGGTGTCAGGGATGGAGGGTCCTGCTTGTTCCATGGCTCTAATCTACTGATTGGACAGTAAAATCTCTTGGCAGCTAGATCCAAACTGGGGACAAAGCTTTCTGTTTAGGTCAGAAGGCTTTGGGATGAATCCTTGCCAGCCAGAAAAGGTGTCCTGCAGTGCTGCCGGAAGTGGCAGCCTGGATGGACAGGAAGGG
Organism: Balaenoptera musculus; assembly: GCF_009873245.2. NCBI lineage: Eukaryota > Metazoa > Chordata > Mammalia > Artiodactyla > Balaenopteridae > Balaenoptera > Balaenoptera musculus. The sequence goes on along the minus strand of NC_045794.1, from coordinate 45,400,478 downwards.
AAGTTTCTCTTTTCTCCTCAATTCCAAAGAAACACGATTTTATGGAGTGATGGCCCAGGACGTCAGGCCTTCCCTGTGGGCAGAAAGGACAGGGAGCCACTTGGATGTAATCCTCTGTCATCTGGCCACGTCCATCGACCTTGAGTTTCCTGGTGGAGAGGTGGGGATGTCTCTGAAGCAGCAGCCTTGCCTTAATTTACATCCAGTCTCCCACCTAGAAGTGTGTTTTGGCCTATAGTGTAGATGAGAAGACCCCATGAGGTGGAGTGGTGGACTGTGAGCCCTTCAGGATTAAAGGGACCCGAGTAACTGGTGGTTTGTAGCGGGATGTGTGTCTGTCTGTCCCAGTCAGGTAACCTGTTGTTTACTTTGTGCTAACTGGGCCAGAGCTCTGGCAGCTCACCTTTGACCTGCTGGAATTTATCCTGATCTGTCATTGCGTCGCCACCAGGGGGCGCTATTGACCAGCAGCTGGTTCAGGCCCTCCCTAGGTGACTCGGGAATGGGTCTGCCCAGTCCTGGGGTGCTGGTCGGCTCCGTTCTTAGTTGCCTTTTTGAGGGGGTCTTACCCAAAGAAGGCTTGAGGGAGAGGGCCCTCGGATCTCGCATCTCACAAGGTGGCACCTCAGTAACCCATACTACCTCACCTGCTCAGGCGAGCTCTGGGGGTCCCTGGCCTCGGCCCTGATACAGCCCCTCGTGGGACTCAGCAGCACCCCAGGTTGTTCTACAAGCAAGTGGTTTTAATTAACTCACAAGGCCTTTTTGGACATTTAATATTTATTTATTTTTGTTTTTGTATACATATTACCCAGCATCTTTTGGATAAGAGACTTCAGGAAAATGAGCTTCTCCCCAGCAAGTAGCCATATTCCAGGGGACAATCCTGGCCAGATATTTGGGAAACAGGGGCTAAAACTAGGGGAGAACAGGTCAAGCCTTTAAACAAGCAAATTCTTTTCTTTCTCTCCAGAGAGTCTCTTGCAGAATAGACCCAGGGAACCATTTAGGTAATGGATGTAAATTCTAGAAAGTTGAGGCTTGTTAAATCCCTAGGCCTTCCATCCCCTTTCCATCCTGTGATTGAGTAGGTTGGGGACTGGGTTGAGGGCATCAAGTCACATGAAGGACCTTTTTGCATATTTTCTCATCCTTCCTAAAGTTGGGAAACTATAATAAGACATACAAGTAAACCAAAGCTCCGTCCCTGTTGGACCTGCTGCCTCTCTCCCCAGCCCTAAACTGATAAAGCCTCCGCGTTTGTGCGCATGGCTATCTGGTGGGGTGACCATTACATGAAGGGACTTGTCAAGTGGCCACCTTTCACCATCTGAATCCAACTAGTTAAATGTTCCCTTGGGACATTCTTGTCAGAAAGCAGTGCTGAGACTTTTCTTCCCTGACTGACTGCTCCCTTTCTTCCCACGCTGACCGTTAGACGATTAAGAAGGAAGGTGTGTAAAAGACTACAGTCACCTATCTGCTAAGCTTTTCAAGCCTGAGTGGTTTCTCCCAGATTGTTGGTGAGGACTGAGGTTTGAAGGGCTGGATTTGAGAGTGGGGATACTCACTGGAGCCCAGCCAGGTAGCTGAGAATGGATCAATATGCTGGAGAAACCCTCTTCCTTAACAGAGGATATCATGGTTGCTGGGTAGTCTGTATACTTAACCTGAAACTGTGAAGTTTTCCCCTTTTGCCAGTAAACCAAAAAGCAAATCCTTGAAACTTTGCCCCTGAAACACTAAACAAGAAACTGTACCCCCTGATCCTCCTGAGGCAAAGTGGTCAGCCAGGGTGGCCTGGCTGGTTGCAGTCAGACATGTAGCAGGGTCAGTAGCTCATGAGGCTCACTGACCAAACCCTGTTCCCCTGTGTGTCCCCCATGTTCGCACCTCAACCCTTCCTCTGTTTGGAGTCATGTTTGCTGCCTCTGCCACCAGCTCACCCTTTTCTGCACTGTTTTACTTGAAACACTATATTGTGGCAAAGGGTGCTCTAGGATACCTGGTGGAAGGTATTAATCGTATTTTGAATTTAAAATTTTTTCAACTGTTCATTGGATTTTGTTGCCCTCTCTGCCCTGGAGCCCAGTTTAGCACTGTCTCCTGCTGTATTGTTCCAAAGTTCTGTTTGATCCTTGAATGTCTTTTCTTCTCCCTTTTCCCCCTTTTTCTTGTTCTGTACTCAGGACCAGCTACATATTTACAGAGCCCATTGTTTAAAAATTATTAAGAATTTCAAGATGGCGACTAGAGCATTAAAGCAAACACGAGGCCATTCCCGACTCTTTTCCTAAGGGAAAACGGTGATACTCTAATGGCACACTGTAAACAGCTGCTGTGGCCAGAGGAAGGGATCAGTATCCTGGTGCTCCTCTGGCCCATGCACGGCTCACTGATGCCACAGCACCTGCTGGGAAGCTCTGCTGTACCCTGGTATTTGGTACTAAATTTTAAGACTCCGTGGAGTCTCTCTAGTTCATGGCTAGTTGGGAAGAAAGGAGGTGGGGGTGGGGGTCAGGAAATGGATAAAAATTCTTTCTGACTTTCTTCTGCTCTGTCAGTACCCTTTTGTCTCTAGGACAACCTTTGAGCTTAAATACCTTCTCCCCAGTCAGGTTTTGCTGCTGGTGGATTTTCTTCCTCTTCTGGCCACCTGCTGTGCCCTAGTCCCCAGACTACTCAACTTTGGAAGTGAATTTAAATTCCTTCATAGATGGGCATGAATTTGGTGGCATGGAAGTGGGCTGTGTGGAGAAATCTGCCCATCTGGGAGTCCCCACGTGTCCTTTTCCCTAAGTCCTGCGCTGAATGAATCAGGAAGCAGGGCACACAGCGTTGATTTCAATGTGATAACTCATGGTAAACTTAACATCAGAATGAAAAGGAAACTTTTACCTTGGATGTTTCTTTAACACCCTTCCCCTGTCCAGTCCACCCTCCCCTCCCACCTCTACTAGCTAAATCTCTTTTGAAACCAAGAAAAATTGTTGACGTCTTAACTCCTTCCATTAAATTAATAAGTACTGACCTCCTAATATTTAAGTGTTTACTATCTATTGCTGTAAAGTTTTGTATATTTTGTAAACTTTTTTTCCCAAATAGTAGATGTCTAAAATCGTTGTACATCTGATTCTTTTATATTCCATTGTTCGGCACAAAGTGTGGTTTTTATTTAGAATAAAAAAAGGAAATTTGAAATGGGAATTCTTTTCTTATTTACTGTGATCATGCTCATCCCTCAGAGTTCAGAGTATCAGGGCCATCACCCTTTCAGTAGCAGTATTCTGCTCAGCAGGTGCCAGAATTCTTTCAGGTAGCACATTTTCCTTTCCTGTAGCTGGAATTCCCCGGGCTTGACTTGATCTGTTTTTAGTGGAAAATTAACTCAATGGCCCAGCCTTTTCAGAGGGACCATCTCTGAGGGGAATCTTCTGTTGGCCCAGAGAGAGCAGTGGGACTCTGCTAATGTCTGGTTGGACCAGAGATTTGGCCGCAGATTGTCTTGCCAGTGCCATTTAATTCACCACGACGTGATATGTCAGAGTGGAGAGAGGCAGATGCAGAGAGGGGGGCGGAGGTTTGGCATAATTTCATGAGGTTGGTAACAAACGTCCCCCCACAGAGAAGAGACAGACCTCTAGAAGTTAGGGTGCGACGTGGTCCATTTGGTCTCAGAGCACACTGCTTGGGCCCAGGCCCCCATCAGTGCTCTGCAAATGTAGAGCAGAGGGCCTTGCTGATATCAGCACACCAGTTCTCCTCTCAGGCCCTAAGGAAGTATTTGTGCTGCCAGGGTGATCACTGGTTGCCAAAATGGAGTCCATGAGAAGAGAAGATGTCGGGAAAGTGGCCTCAGGTAATCTGGGGTGTGACAGAGATGTAAAACTGGGTTTCCTGAGACAACCTCTGGACCCTGAGTCAGAGGGGTCAGTGATAAGGGCATTGGATCTGGGCTGGGTTTTTATGTGGGCACAAGTGAGGAAAGTCTTTCTAATACATTCTGTGCATCGTTAGGTTCAGCCCTTACTGCAGCACCAAGTTACAACCCAAACTCCCCTGGTTGAAAAAGTTTTCAGGTCTGTGCCACCACCAAGCAGCTGTTTGAAGCGTTAAGACTCTTTAAAAAAAAAGAAAAGGCCCTTTTTCAGGTTTGGGCCCAATGAGCAGGGGGAGTTAGACACAGATTTCCCTCTGTGCTCCTGACAAACGGGTTCATACACCGCTGGAGCACATGTTTAATGCATCTGGTGAATACAGTCTCAGATTTCTAAGTGCAGAGGAGATGGTGCTCCAGGTCAGCGAGTGGTTATTCCAAGTTAAACATTCCTGACATACTGAGCACTTGAGCAGGACAGAAGGTCTCAGTGACTGTGTCCACAAACCTTTCGTTCTCCACAGGCAGGACGGAGAGGCGGAGGGCTCGGGACTGGTGGGCTGGGACCTGCTCTTAGGCTTTACTTCAGTCAGAGTGCTTCATGGACATGGTCCTAGTTTCCCAAACTGATAAATGAGCCCTTTCCAGAAGACCTCCGTGTTAACAAGAGGACTTCTTTTCCTGTCTATAGGACAAGTGTTAATAGAAGTTGCTGGACAGGAAAATTATGAGACGACTTGGCCAGGAAGAAAGAAGTCTGAGGGTGAGACCTGACGTAGGAGAACACCAGAACTCTGCCCTGTGACAGAATTGGAAGATTTCCACTTCCCCACCCCATGCAGGGGCAAAGGCTGGGGGCAGAGCACTTGTCAGTGCCTGCTGCTGCCTGTCGCGAAGTCTGCTCCCAGAATGGATGTCTTGATATTTTCCTATGATCTGGAGAAAAAGGGAGGGACTGAGGGTAGAAGTCTGGAAACCTGCTAGACCCAGAGCTGGGGGAAGATGGGCTACGAGGAGCATGGACTCTGGGACAGCTCCTCTGCTTTGGGGGAGGGGATCAGGATGGACGAAGGGGAGAGTATCAGCAAGGAAATGGAGCCCTTTCCTGCATGGCGGGGGTGGAGAATCCTCGAGCCGGCCCAGCTGCAGTGTGCCTGTCTCAGACCTCAGCTTCACCCCACCCCTGCTGTCCCCACCGCCCACCCCCTCCATTTATCATCACACTGAGGATGCACTGCTAGGAAACAGCCTGCTGAGGCCTCCTGGCTCCTTGGCCTCTGGCCTCTTGTCCCTGTAGCCTACATGTGTGCTAGAAGATCAACAAGCACAAACACAAAAGGAAAGTTGTGTGGGGTTCCTGTGGAGCTCACTCCTTCCGGCCAGGGTGGTTTCTGAAACGGGTGCGTCTGGTTTCTGCTGAGCATCTCTTTAGCTTCAGCTCCCTTCCCAGTCCCAGCTTGCAGTGCAGACTTTTTCAGAGATCCAGAGTCATGTCTGTCTCTATTCTTTATTTCTCCTTTTCCCCTGCGTGTCTCCCTTCGGCACAGGGACTGTGTGGAATGGTACAACGCCAAGGACCCGTTCCCTCTCCCTCCCTGCCTCCCACCCCGTTCCCTGACTTCAATATTTTAAGACATACTCAAAATTGGGCCATGAGGGCTCTGACTGTCTCCCCCTTGCCCCCCCCCCCCCCCCCCCCCCACCCCCCCCCCCCCCCCCCAGATCTCTCACCTACACTTCCAGCTTTCTACTTGGCTGGTAGAGGAGACTGGAATCGTCCTCAGCTGGCTATAAGAGCCCGAGGAGCAGAGGTGGGTGGGGTGTCTGCTTCCTGGAAGTTCAGGCTTGGGTGGTGGTGGGGGCTGGCCGCAGGGCGCTGGATGCCCTCCTTGGTGATGACGATGGAATGCTGGGTGGAGGAGGAGGAGGAGGAGGAAGCATGTCTGCCCTCCCTGGCCTGGACCTTGGGAAGGTAATGGACCACAGCGTTGAGCAGCCGGCCCCGGAAGCTCGGGCTGAGAAAGTTGTACAGGATGGGGTTGACGACGCAGTGGAGCATGGAGAAGCAGTCAATGATGTCGTAGAAGAAGTAGAGCAGGTGGGCCAGATAGCAGTGGAGGGAGATGTGGGTCCCGTGCAGTGTGATCAGCAGCAGGGTCACATGGTAGGGCAGCCAGCAGACGACAAAGACAGCGATGTAGGCACACACCAGCAGGCAGTGGCGCCGGCCCTCAGGCTGTCCTGCCCGCCGAAGGCGGCAGGCCGTCAGCACGTTGAAGACCGCGATGAGAGGGAAGGGCAGCAGGAAGCCCAGGATGGTGGTGGACAGGGCCACCATCAGGGCCCATGTGCTGTACGTTTCAAAAGGCGCCATGAAGAGGCACATGGGCTCAAAGCTCTCTACCAGCCGGATGTGGACCACCTCGGGCAGCGGGATGAGGGCCGAGAAGACCCAGACCCCGGCGCACACGGCCCGCCGCCCTTGATGCTGGTGGCGCTGCCAGGAGGGAGAGGCGTTGGTGAGGGTGACGTAGCGGTCGATGCTGAGGCACACCAGGAAGAAGATGCTGCTGTACATGTTGGCAAAGTAGAAGTAGTGAGTGAAGCGGCAGGAGAAGCTGCCCCAGAGCCAGGTGTAGTCCAGCGTGACCTCCAGCATCCACACGGGCAGAGACAGGACGATGCCCAGGTCGGCGATGGCCATGTTGAGGACATAGAGGCGCAGCAGCCCTGCACGGGCCGCCCCGCGCCAGTTGACGCAGATCACCAGGAGGTTCTCCACCAGCCCGACCACGAAGACAGCCAGGTAGAGCACGAAGAGGGCCACTCGCTTGGTGCTCTCGCTGAGCTCCATGTGGCACTCGGGCAGGGTGTGGTTGAAGAAGTGGAGCAGTTCCGTCCAGTTGTGGATCTCTCCCGCCTCCCTGGCGGGCGCCACGCTGGGCCCCGTGGCCGACATGAGGACCAGCAAGTGCCTAGTGGGGAGAAGGGAGGGTTGGAAGAGAGAGGAGGCCTCGAAAGCAGCCTGGTGTTCCCAGGGTCGCAGGCCACAGGGGCCAGGAGGCTTCGGGGAAAGATCCTGCGTCTGAAGAGGCAAGAAAGGGAAGTGTAACATTCAAACCGTGAATAAATAGCACACAACTCACTGCTGGCTTTAACCCACGAGCAGAAATATTTTGTTAAGGGGTCTCAGTGGTGGGAGAGACCAGAGGCCAAACGCTTTCTCCCCAGCCCGGCCAGTCCCGCCCTCCTCCAGCCCAGGGGGGCTCAACCTCCACTTCTCTCCTGGCGCTTCACCCTTCGGCCCTTTCACACAGGCCTTCCTTAGGGGCTCTTGCTCTGTCTTGCTATTTGGGCCTTGTGTATGGGACACACATACACAAACACAGACACAGACACACACACCTCCAGTTCATCCCTGGGAACATCTGTGGATCATGCAGGAAAGCCAGTCGTCTCCAAACTCCACTGCCTTCTTCCCTGAGAGAGGGCAACACTCACCTGGGTTTCCCTGTTGGGAGCACCTCCGGTCCTGGAGGGCCGGCAGGTCTGGACTGCTGCGGAGCTGCGGGGAGGCTGGAGGGACTGTGGCCGTGGGGCTGGCTTTGCTGCAGGCTTCAGGGCTGCCCTTCTCATCCGGGAAGCAGTATCACTGGCTGAGGCTCTGTGGGAGAGGGTCGGGGTTTTTCCTGCCTTCCCCCAATCCAGTTAGAGGGGAAGTCACAGCGAAACATCCAGTGTAGCGGTGACAGGGAGGAGTCAGGCTGCAAGCGTTAAATTCCAGACTCCTGTGACTGTGTGAATTTACCTCTTTAAGCCTCAGTTCTCTCCTCTGCAAAATGGGACAGCAATAGTGTCTACTAATATGGGTGTCTGTGAGAATTAAATGAGCCATCAAAGTGACGTGCTAATGCTTTACGTATGTATGTATTTTCCACCCGATAAATGGGATTGGCCTCCCACTCTCCCCTGTCTGTCTTGATACCTACTGAAGCAGAACTGGATGGGGGTGGGAGGGCTAAAATAAATCTGAAAATTATTCAGACGTAATCACTCTGGCTCTTTTGCTGAATGGCCATCCCTGCCATTCCCCCAGCCTTCACTTTGTGATCTGAGGTGAGAATCTGGAGAGAGAGGTAGACTGAATGTGGGTGGGGAAGGGGCTGTGTTGAGCTTCGGGGAGACTCCTGGATGGGGAGGGGAAGGAGAACAGCATTCTCCCCCCTACAGCTCATACTGCTCTGGCCACGTGTGGAGGAGAGAGAGAGGGAGAGAGAGAAGACAGACAGACACCAGGCCTCTCTCTCCCTCCAAGCCAAGGGGAAGGCTTGGAGCCCCCGGATTTGTGTTGTTGGTGAGCATCAGTGTCAGCAGAGCGTCCCGCTTCTCAGAGCTCTTTCACCTCAGTTAGTCATTTGATGCCTGATGTACCTCTGTGGGGAGGGAGGATGGGCTTCCTTATCCAGAGACGTTCCCTGTCTCACACAAGCCACACAGCAGCAGCAAAAAGAGAACAGAACCGCCTGGAGCTGGGCCCATGTTTTGTAGGCTGTAGGGCCAGGGGTGTGCTGGCTGGAGGGGATTAAATTTAATCGAGGTGAAATCCCTATGACAACATTAACTATTTTAAAGTTTACAATTCAATGGCATTTAGTATTCACGTTGTTGTGCAACCACCACTTCTATCTAATTCCAAAATATTTTCATCACCCCGAAAGAAAACACCACACCCATTGAGCATGCAGTCTCAAGTCCCCTCTCCCCTCAGCCCCTGGCAGCCAACTGGTAGCCACCCTTCTGCTTTCTGTCTCTGCGGATTTACCTATTAAGGATATTTAATATCAGTCAAATCATGCGTGTGACCTTTGTGTCTGTTTTTTTTCACTTAGCATAATGTTAAAAAAATTTTTTTTATTGAAATATAGTTGATTTACAATTTTGTGTTAGTTTCTGGTGTATAGCAAGGTGATTCAGTTATATATATATATATATATATATATATATATATACATATATATATATATATATATATATGTGTATATGTATTCTTTTTCATATTCTTTTCCATCATGGTTTATTATAAGATATTGAATATAGTTCCCTATGCTATACAGTAGGACTTTGTTGTTTATCTATTTTATATACAGTGGTTTGTATCTGCTAATCCCAAACTCCTAATTTATCCCTCCCCCACTGCCTTTCCCCTTTGGTAACCATATTTGTTTTCTATGTCTGTGAGTCTGTTTCTGTTTTGTAAATAAGTTCATTTGTATCATATTTTAGATTCCACATGTGATATCATACGGTATTTATCTTTCTCTGTCTGACGTACTTCACTTAGTATGATAATCTCTAGGTCCATCCATGCTGCTGCAAATGGCATTATTTCTTTCTTTTTTATGGCTGATATATATATATATATATATATATATATACACACACACACACACACACACACATATATACCACATCTTCTTTATCCATTCATCTGTCAATGGTGTTGGGTCTTCCTTTCTGTGCGAGGGCTTTTCTCTAGTTGTGGCAAGCGGGGGCCACTCTTCATCGCGGCGCGTGGGCCTCTCACTATCGCGGCCTCTCTTGTTGCGGAGCACAGGCTGCAGACGCGCAGGCTCAGTAGTTGTGGCTCACGGGCTTAGTTGCTCTGCGGCATGTGGGATCTTCCCAGACCAGGGCTCGAACACGTGTCCCCTGCATTGGCAGGCAGATTCTCAACTACTGCGCCACCAGGGAAGCCCCATGCATCTTTTTGGATTATAGTTTTATCCAGATATATGCCCCGGAGTGGGATTGGTGGATCATATGGCAACTCTATTTTTAGTTTTATAAGGAAACTCCATACTGTTTTCCATAGTGGCAGCACCAATTTACATTCCCACCAACAGTGTATGTAGGAGGGTTCCCTTTTCTCCACATCCTCTCCAGCATTTATTATTTGTAGACTTCTTAATGATGGCCATTCTGACTGGTGTGAGGTGATACTTCATTGTAGTTTTGATTTGCATTTCTCTGATAATTAGCAATGTTGAGCATTTTTCATGTGCCTATTGGCCATCTGTATGTCTTTGTTTTTTTTAAGGAATTTTTATTTATTTTAAAAAATGTATTTATTTATTTTTGGCTGCGTTGGGTCTTCATTGCTCTGCGCGGGCTTTCTCTAGTTGCGGCAAGTGGGGGCTACTCTTCGTTGCAGTGTGAGGGCTTCTCATTGCGGTGGCTTCTCTTGTTGCAGAGCATGGGCTCTAGGCACGCGGGCTTCAGTAGTTGAGGTGTGCGGGCTTGGTAGTTGTGGCTCGCAAGCTCTAGAGTGCAGGCTCAGTAGTTGTGGCGCACGGGCTTAGTTGCTCCGCGGCATGTGGGATCTTCCCGGACCAGGGCTCAAACCCATGTCCCCTGCCTTGGCAGGCGGATTCTTAACCATTACACTACCAGGGAAGTCCCTGTATGTCTTCTTTGGAGAAATGTCTCTCTTGGTCTTCTGCCCATTTATTATTATTATTTATTAGTCATGCCATGCAGCATGTGGGATCTTAGTTCCCCCACCAGGGATTGAACCCATGCCCCCTGCATTGGAAGCACAGAGTCTTAACCACTGGACCACCAGGGAAGTCCCCTTCTGCCCATTTTTTGACTGGGTTTTTGTTGTTGTTGTTATTGAGTTGTATGAGCTGTTTGTATATTTTGGAAATTAAGCCTTTGTTGGTTGCATCATTTGCAAATATTTTCTCCCATTCCGTAGGTTGTCTTTTCATTTTGTTTATGGTGTCCTTTGCTGTGCAAAAGCTTGTAAGTTCGATTAGGTCCCATTTGTTTATTTTTGCTTTTATTTCTATTGCCTTGGGAGACTGACCTAAGAAAACTTTGCTACAATTTATGTCAGAGAATGTTTTGCCTGTGTTCTCTTCTAGGAGTTTTATGGTGTCATGTCTTAACATTTGTCTTTAAGCCATTTTGAGTTTGTGTGTGTGTGTGTGTGTGTGTATGGTGTGAGGGAGTGTTCTAACTTCATTGATTTACATCAATTAGCATAACATTTTTGAGGTTCATCTCTGTTGTAGCCTGTGTCTGTGCTTCATTCCTTTTTGGGGCTGAGTAATATTCCATTGCATGGATATACCACATTTTGTTTATCCATTGAAGGAGGGGATTTTTTAAAAGTCTGCTAATTGACTTTTTTAATTGTGGTAAAATAAACATAACATCAAATTTACCATTGTGGCTATTTTAAAGTATACAGTTCAGTAGCATTAAGTGCATTCACATTGTTGAGCAACCATCACCACCAACCATCTCCATGGAAGAGGATATTTTTAATTTTCAGTTTCCTTAAAGCCTCCTCTAGAAAAACTGTTTCTCTACTCATGACACTTCTGACACCAAATGTGTAGACTTTTCTCCCCAAAACCAACCAGTTTTCCAACTCTCCAGACATCAATTGGGTGTTCTGTAATTTAATTCAATTCTGACACCAGCCACCTGGAGTTAGTGTCCAACTCCACAGGTTTAAGGGCTCAGTCTCACAAGATGCTCCTCACTTTAGATGCAATCAATGGGTTCCCCTAGGTACCCACACTTCTGTCCAACGTGACTGCAAAGACAGGTGTTCCCACAACCCCCCTCCTGGCAATTTTGATAGTTTGCTGCTGCTTATGTTTACTGTTTTATTATAAAGGATACAAATGAACAACCAGACAAAGAGGTACATAGGGTGAGGTCTGTCCCTGTGGAGTTGGAATGCACCACCCTCCTGGCATTTGGATGCATTCACCAACCCAGAAGTTCTCTGAACCTCATAGTTTAGGAATCTTAATGGAGGCTTCATCACATAGGCATGATCAATTATTAATTTAATCTCCAACCCCACTCTTCTTTCCAGAGGATGGTGGGAGTGAGGCTGAAATTTCTAAGCTTCTAATCAAGGCTTGGTCTTTCTGGTGACCAGCCCCATCCTGAAGGCATCCTGGAGCCCACCAAGAGTCATCTCATTAGAACAAAAGACATTCCTATCACCCAGGAATTTCCAAGGGATTTAGGAATTCTGTGTAAGATGCTCCTATCACTTGCATCACTCAGGAAATTACAAGGATTTTAGGAGCTCTGTGTGAGGAACTGGGTCCAGAGACCAAATATTTATTATGTCACACTTCCACTCACACATAAGATCACTCCTAGGTCAAGAAATCTGTCATGATGAGCTGTGATGATGTAAAATTGTGTGTGTGTGTGTGTGTGTGTGTGTGTGTGTGTTTTGACAGGCCTTGCGGCCTGTGGGATCTTAGTTGCCTGACCAGGGATCGAACCCAGGCCCCCGGCAGTGAAAGCGCCGAGTCCTAATCACTGGACCGCCAGGGAATCCCTAAAATGTGGTTTACTTTGATTTTTCAGACAGTTCTACTCTGTTTAGGATCTCAGTTTCTATCCTACAGCTATCTCTTTTCAGTAAGGAGTCTTCTGAGAATTTTCACTTCTTTCTCCATGCCTTTGACCCATGCAGATGGAGGCTCTATTGGACCAAGCACCCTCCAGAAAAACCCTAGTTCTGGCTTCTATTCTCTCCACAGGGACCACACATTCTGACCCATGGTCATTTCCATTCCTCTCAAGACCGCATTTTAGTGGCTCAGTCCTGGGTCTCTGAATCTTCTACCCAGGACCTTTTCCCTCCCACGTGGAGAAGTCACCCCCTGCCGCCTTACCTCCACCTGCTCCCCAGCCCTCCCCCCACCCGCCCCCACCACCCAATGTGTATTTGCAGCAAGAGGAAGTGATGGTGGTTCCTTCTGGCAGAGGCACAGAGGGAAAGCTGCTCCCTCAGGAAGGAATGAGTGATAACTCTGCAGTTTTCATGTGGGTGTTTTTCTTTGGAGGGAGGAGGGAGGCAGCTGGAAAGAGAGACTGGAAGGAAGGGAAAGAGGGAGGGGCAGGAGCCCAGGCTCCTTGCCAGCCTGGGCAGGAGGAGGAGGGCAAACAGCTTTGCTCCAAGCAACGGGAGCAGCAGCAGCAAAACAATTCCTGGAAATTTACTCTTTTTCCTTCCTCTCCCTCCCCCCACCATTTTTCCCCCCCAAAATATAGACAAGACATTGTAATCACAATCAGAAAGGAAGGAAGGTACCAGGAAGGAGTTATTGGAAGGCACAGATAAAGGCAGGCAGCTTCCCAGGGTTGGGAGGGCCAAGAGCTTGTGTCTGGACCCTGGAGGAAGGGGTGGGGTGGGCTGTTCCAGGAATTGCCCCACTTGCCCGGCTTGTGTGGCAAAGGACCCTACTTTGTGTGCGAGGGCAGGTGGATTGTGGACAGGTCAAGGCTGAGGAGTTTGGCAGCCATTGCACTTCCTTCCCCAGCCTGAGCTTCCAGAAGCTCACTGAGTGCAGAAGGCAAGTCCAACCTCGGAAGTTGCTCTGCCCTCCTGCCATGGCTTTGCCCCACACCAGGGAGGCAGCCTTGTCTACCCAGGGACACCAGATCGGGAGCTCCCCAGGCTCCCCAAAGATGGATGTGGCCCAGTGACCCTATCCTTGCTCTGCTCGGCTCTTCCCTGCTCCCTCACTCATCCCGGAGACAGTAGAGAGAACACTAGCTTGGGGACCAGACCTGGCTTTGACACCTTGTCCCACCACTTAGTAGCTGTGTGACTTTGGGCAAGTCACTTTATCTTCCTGAGCCTCACTTTCTTTATATGTAAAATGAGGATAATGGTGCTTCCTTGCGGGGTTACTGTATGAGATACATGACATTGTATACGTAAAGTGCTTGGCATAAACACGCCCCATTTTCCACTTCTTGGAGATGAGGAGGGAGAAATCCCTTTTTTGTGGAATTGACCTTGAGATCATCTCCCTAGTCCCACCAACACTAACCATTTTTTTTTTTTCTCTCTGAACTGGATCGACACCAGCTTCCTCTTTTATTTAGTATCTGACATTGTGTTTCTTACACAGAAGGTCAAGAACCCCAAATGCCGCTATGAATCACCACAGAAGAGATGGAGTAACAGTGACGGCTCACAGCTATTATTGTTACATTTGCCAGGCATGATTGCAACGCGCTTTCCAAATATCACCTCATTTAATCCTCACAACAACTCAATGAGGTGTGGGTGCCATTGTAGACAAGGAAACTGAGGCACAGAGAGATTAAACAACTTGCCTGAATCTCTCTGCTAGTAGTTCAGTAAACTCTTATTGCAGGGATTCTTGACCTGGATGCTGGCACCTAATGGCTTTAGGTGGTCTGTGAACTCACCAAAAAGTATGTTCAAAATCTTGCCTGTTGTGTTGTCATTTTTATGGGGCTTCGAGCCTTCCTTGGGTGCTCAAAGGGGTCCATGATGGGGCTTCCCTGGTGGCGCAGTGGTTAAGAATCCACTTGCCAATGCAGGGGACATGGGTTCGATCCCTGGCCCGGGAAGATTCCACATGCCACGGAGCAACTAAGCCCGTGCACCACAACTACTGAGCCTGCATTCTAGAGCCCATGCTCTGCAACAAGAGAAGCCGTGACAATGAGAAGCCCGCGCACCACAACGAAGAGTAGCCCCCACTTGCCTCAACTAGAGAAAGCCCATGAGCAGCAACGAAGACCCAACACAGCCAAAAATAAAAACAAATAAATAAATTTATTTTTAAAAAAGGGGTCCATGATGTCCAAAAGGTTAAAAATGACCACCCTAGAAGAGCTTCTCATGGATAGGGGCTAGGATAAGAAAGTGGGGTAGGACCTACACTACCATGAAGGGGACTCAGCCCTAGGAGTTCTGGGATATTTCTTGGTTGGGGGAGAAGCCCCCTTTATGGAGGCTGAGAGATGTGTGGGATGATCTAGGGAAGGGCTTGAGAAAGGGAAGATGAGTTGCCTTTGCTCCCAGCCCTTATCCTTCCACAAGATGGAGGACAACTGTTTCCTCTCATGGTTTCCCTCTTGGGAAAGTGTGTGTGGGGATGTGCACATTAGTCTAAGGAAGAGGAAGCTTGTAGAGACTGAGAGAGACTGGAAGGGCCCTGGGTACCATTCCCCCAGGGAAAATCGGCCCCACCCAGCAGCCTCTTGGAATGCCTCAGTATTCCGTCCCTCCACCCCCACCTTCACTTTTCCATCCCTCCCCTTTCTTCTGTTCCTCGCTCAGATTCCCCCACCTCCTGATCCGAAGCACCTTCCCTGGGTCTCTGTAGATGTGCTAACAGTCCCTTTCTGATTGCAGATTTATTGTTTCTACTAACTCATCTTGAGCACCTAATGTGTGCTGGACAGAAATTCCCCTTGAATTTTCTAGTGCTTCCTGAGGCCCCAACTTCCTAAAGTTTCACTATTTTGATGGCAACATATGGATTCTTAGACTCCTGGAGAGCTGGAGTTGAGAGGACTCACTGAAGTCATCTGGATTCCCCTCCCCCATTATAAAGATGAGGGAGATGGAGGCTTCGGGGAATTTCATCTTGTCAGACAAGGTAAGAAATGCAGGGGAAAAGGAGAGTGGAAGAGGATGTTGCGGTGATCATTCATTCATCTCTGTCAGATGCTAGGCACTGCCAGGTCCTGGAAATACAAGAAGATGAGACTCAGCCCTTGCCCTCCAGGGGATCTGAGGCAGCAATTCTCTAGAATTCAGCACACACAGCACAGTCTGTGTGGCTTCATTAACATGAAACCATTGCTTCAGGCTTAACCTGGAACTTCTGGATTTCACTAAATCCAGAAGTCACTAAAGAGGGTGAACAGGAAAATCTTGAGGACTCCATGCCAGAGATCATGGAGGCTGGTTGGCCAACCAACATCGTGCCATTTCTCTTCCCCCCAGACAATGATTATTGAGCCATTTTGTAGCCCCGTGGGGAAAGGTATTCAAGAGGTTTGGGCCCACCTCCGGGAGTCCTCTCCAGAGAGTCAGGGAAGAGTGGACTGATTAGGACCCTGGTTTCTGCTAGCACATCCTGAAGGACACAAACCACCGATGCTTCCTGTAGCTCCCTTCAGGAGCCGGTCAGAGTGGAGGGAGAACCACACTGACAAAGAGGTCCTCCTCCTCAAAGTCCCTCGGAGCCTCAGCATGCCTCACCCCCGTCCCAGTTTTTTTCTCCTGGGGGGCGAGGCAGGTCCAGTTGGTGACTTGAGCGGGGACTGGAGCCCAATCCATCAGAGGCCACAGGGGTGCCAGTGGGGAGGCACCCCACTCATCATAATTCTACCCCCTTTAACGAATGGTATCCACCACCACACCATGAAAGCCCCGCCATGCACAACTGTTCTGGGTCCAGTCTCTGGTCCTTTCTTTAGTCTCCTGAGGGGGCAGCTCCCTCCTCCTCTCCATCATCACCCTGATACAACTGACCTGATTCTTTCCAATTATTGAGCTTTACAGACCTCCCTGATCGGGGGAGGTTTGCACACCCCATCCCATGATCCCTGTTCAAATCAGTCTTTTCTGCCAGTCTTTTCTCAGTGTCTGAATGGTCTAGATTCAGGGTGTGGTGCCAGGCAGGGCAGGGCCTCACTCAGCACAGGAGGGGCAGAGGGCAATGGAGCCGGGCACCCAGGGCTGTGGGCAGGGCATCTTCACAGAGTGAAAAGGGAACAACTGTTAGACCAGCTTTGTGTGAGTCCTTCCAACAATTGGCCCAGCATCTGGGAGACGTCTCACCATTGCGTGTGTCACTCCCATTCCCTTCTCGTCCCCTCTCTTTGCCTCTGAGATCAGACACCCCCGCTGTTCTCCTGAACACCTTTCTGGCCCAGAGAACCACTTCATCAGGAGAGACCTTATTCTCTTTTGCCTTCCCCTTCGAATCCTAGAGAGGCTGAGAGGGACTTAGTCTTTCAGGAGTGAATTCTGTGAGCTGAGCCAGAGGAGGAGACCAGGCTCAGAGACTAAGCCAGCTGCCCAAGGTCACACAGCTGGTTGGCAGCAGAGCTGGGTTTTGAAGCCCCTTGTGTCTTGATTCCATGTGTATTCCCCTTGTAAGAATCTCCAGTAGGTAAGGGAGACCCTGGTCCCAGGCTGAGCAGGAAAAAGGGAAAAAGATAGTTGTGAACCATGAAACCTGGGATATAAGGGTTACAATGTTTGGGGGTGAGGTGGAGAGGAGAGAGGTGGGTAGAGGGAAACAGGGAGGAGTGGGAAGACCAGGAAGAGGTGGTTGGGAGAAGTACTGTCATTCTTAAGAAGTTGTGTTGGAAATGCAATGACATGTATTAGAAATGCTGTGAGAGTACCAAATAGCATGCGTTTGGGGTTAGAATCAATAATACTCACCAAAGAGGGTGAACAGGAAAATCTTGAGGACTCCATGCCAGAGAGCCTGGAGGCTGGTTGGCCAACCAACATCGTGTGTGTTCTTTAGTCCTCCAGTTTGAACACTAGCCTGACTCGAGTTTCACCCCAGCCTGCCTGTGCCTGTCCCCTGCAAAGCCATGTGGCTGTGCCTGGCGGTCCTCGTGGGCCTGTACTACCTCCTGCGCTGGTACCGGGAGAAGCAGGTGGTGAGCCACCTCCAGGACAAGTTCGTCTTCATCACGGGCTGTGACTTGGGCTTCGGGAACCTGCTGGCCAGGCAGCTGGACCTGCGAGGCTTGAGGGTTCTGGCTGCATGTCTGACGGAGCAGGGGGCCCAGCAGCTGAAGGGCCAGACGTCAGACAGGCTGGAGACGGTGATCCTGGATGTCACCAAGACTGAGAGCATTGCTGCGGCCACTGAGTGGGTGAAGGAGCGTGTCGGGGACAGAGGTACCACCCACATTTCTCAAGTCTAATTCCTCTCTGTGAAGTGGAGACCCCTTGACAGCTACCTGGGGGAGATTCCCAAGGTGTTTTCCAGGACTTGAAGTCCTCCCTGTGTTCTTCTCCTCACCCAGCTTACCAGCCAAGCCTCTTCCATCCCACACCCGCCTCCCAACCTTGAGGCTCTGCAGCCTGGGGGAGAGTTTTCCCTGATGAGAATGTGTCCTTGCAGACTTCCTGTCTGGTGTCCCCTCCTCCCTCAGCAAAAGGTCTGGGTTTCTTGATGCTGAGTGACCAGGGGGATCAGGGCGCAGATTCTGGAGGAGGGGTGGAGATGGGCGCTCTGGCTGGAAGGCTGTATGGGGGGCTGAGGGGCAGCGCTGGAGCTGAGCTGAGTTCTCAGCACTTGATCATGTTCTTGCTGGTGACCCCTAGTCATCCGACTTGTGTTTAAATGTCACGCATTTTTCAGATGTCGACACTGAGCTGTCAGGACTTGTCTAAGGAAGGTCAGAAAACTACTATGGGGTCACTTTCTCTTTTTCTTTTTGTTTTTGTTTTTTTGTTTTTTGTTTACTACAGTTCTGTCTTTTTTTATTGGTGAGGGAAAGAACATTAATTTCTTTTATCTTAGTATAAATGTAAAACATGATCATTGTGGAAACGGAAAAGTACAGGGATGAAAACCAAACTCACCCAAAATCTCACCACCCAGAGATAAGTACTGATAATATTTTGACATACATGGTATTATATTTTGCATATAGTGGTATCTTAATTCTTCTCATTAAAAGAAGTTAATAAATTTTACAATATAATAGAAAAATTTCAAAAACATAATTTTTAATAATGGAATATTGTATCCTTTAGAATAACATTACTTACTAAAGCAGTACATCATGATATAATATGTAATGGTTTCCTAGATTTTATTCATTGTGTTGAACGTAAATGACGTCTTGGTAAAATTTATTTACCAAATTTTCTAGTCTGTAACCATGCATATTTTTTGTTTGTTTGTTTGGTTCTTTGGTTTGTTTGTTTTTGCCTTAAAAATTTTTTTTTACAATTTTTAAAGGTTACATTCCATTTACAGTTATTACAAAATATTGGCTACATTTCTCATGTTGTACAATAATATAACCCTGTATGTTGATTGGGTCTTTGGTGTCAAATATGGTGGGAGAATATACATTCTTACAAGGGCAGACTTGGTACAGAGCAGGGGAGGGACTAACTCTGTGTATTAATAATTCCAACACCCTGTACCCAACTCCCCTGACCCTGCTTTTCTGCTCTGAGTTCTGTTAGTTGGTTAAGTCTTTAAATTCTTGGTACATGTCTCCGAGACTTGCAGAGAGGTTCCCAGGAAGCTGGGTGACCTGTGAATAGAGGGGCTTAGGGCCAGAGTAGCCTCCTTAGGTGGGAGGAGAGGGTGGATTTTTCTGGGACAAAGTGTAAATTCCGATTTGGGGGAGGCTGGTTAATAGAGGCAGCCCTGCCTCCCCCTGAAAGCCTACCCCATGGAATTCCCCAGATTCCTGCAGGAACACTGCTCAGTATTGATGCGGGTATTTCAAGGCCAGGCCCTAGAGGTCAATACCAGGCCTGTCAACATGTTCTCTCAAACCTGGGATTTCAGGTCTGTTTTACCCAGCCAATCTCCACCCAGATATTACTCATCTTTTTGTTTTTGTCTTTTATCCATTGTCTCTTTTAATCCTCTCTTCCCCTCCCTTCCTCATGGTCTATCTGTGTGTCTCTCTTTCCCTCATACTAGCTGTTGGTCACTCAGTCCTAGCTGTCAGAAAATCTGAAAATGTAGGTGAATATTGATAATGTCTGGAAGGACAACATGGTCTGTGAAAACCCAAAACTTCACCCTCCGAGTTCCAGATTATGGACCCACTAGATTTCCTCAGCCTCTGTCCCTGCCTTCATCCAATCTGGGGTGCTTGCCCCTTGTCACCAGGCAGTGGGCTGGGCGTGAAGACTGAGTCAGGAGGGCGGCGCACCTTCTGTCCTCCAACCGCTTACAGGGTCTGGTCTCCCCAGACCCGCAGGCAGCATGTTGGTCTCTGTTCCAGCCGTTCCCCCTGCGGCCTCTCTCCTAAAGTCCTCACTGGGTGCAAGGTGACTTGGAACCACCGCTGGGTCCTCACTCACGGGCCCAGCATTGTGTTGCCCTCTCGCCCTCACTGTTCCCAGGACTCTGGGGCCTGGTGAATAACACCAGCATCTCCATGCCCACTGCACCCAGTGTGTGGCTGACCAAACAGAACTTCATGAAGATACTGGACGTGAACCTGTTGGGGGTGATCGAGGCGGCTCTGAGTCTGCTGCCCCTAGTGCGGAAGGCGAGGGGCTGTGTGGTCAACATCTCCAGTGTTGGGCCGGGTGTCTCTCTTTGGTGGGAGCTTCTCCATGTCCAAGTACAATGCTGAGGCCTTCTCAGACCCCCTCAGTTATTGGCCTGGGAGGGATGCACTTCCTCTGTCCTCCTGCTTCTGTGCTCTGGGGAAGCCTTTTACAGGGGTTTCCTGTCACCAGAGAATTAGAGGCCCTTCCTTCCAGGTCCCTCTCTCCTGCTCTGTGTAGGTCTTTCACTGGGAAGCACTTTTTGTCTTTTGGGTGTCCAGGTGGGTGCGAGGCCTAAGGAGTTTGATTCAACATATTCCTGCCTTGCGTGAGGGTCCACAGTCACCAAGTGTCGGAGGCAGAATTGGAACTGATATTATTTGGCTGTGCAGCCCTTCCATATGTTCAACTGCTGCGGTATTTAGGTTCTGGGAGCCCTGTGGGGAGTATACCCCATGAAGCCATTTATCCAGGGAGCTACTTAATCATATCTGTGGGAGAGACTCCACGGGCTGCAGGGAGAGGGTGCTTTTAATCGTGTGGAGCTGTGTCCACAGGCAAGGTGATGTTCCTTAGAGGAACGATGGCCAGGGGGTTACCAGGGTGGGAGAGGGGAGAGAAGGGACTGAGGAGTATGGGAAAGGTAAATTGTGCCTAGTTTGGTGTTTGATTAGAGGTGAGGGGAAGAAGAGGAGATAGCATTTAAGTGGTGCCTTGCCTCATAAGTGGTAGGATTTAGTGCTAAGAATTATAAGTTTGTAAAATATTTGGAAATATATTCAAATTTTATACAGAAGTAATACCATCATCATAACATTTCTTCTCCTGGCTTCTATACTTTACAACTTTCCAGAGGTTTCCAGTTACCCAACACAGTTTAATTTGGTGACTTTGTTTTTTGGTGCATTTCTGTGTTTTGTTTTGCAAGACCTCTGAAGTCCTTGCCCCTCTCACTGTCTCCCTTGCAGGAGAGAGCTCTCTACTTTGGGGTGAAAATAACTATGATCAAGCCTGGTCAAGATGGCTATGTCCAGTACTGAGGTGCTTTCTCGAAATTTCCAGGCTGCATAGGATCAGGCCATCCCAGAGGTCAAGGTACTCTATGGGGAGACATTCCTGGCCTTAGTTGAGTGAGCTGTGGACCTTGGGGAGAAAAGCAAACCCTTGTCTGGAAGCCTGGGTCCATGATTATCACCTCCTCCAGTCTCAGGTCCATCCTCCGGGCTCTGACTCACCCACACAATGGGGACATGAGCTCCATCCCCATGGTCTCGTGTGGTCAACTTGTAACATAAGGAAAGTATCCAGACTTGGTAGACCTGGGGACCAGTGTCTCATCGGAACCTCTTGTTATCTGTAGAGAAAACTGAAGCCAAAAATGGAAGATAGCCGTACTCATGGCAAGTTGGTTTTCAGGTGCGTATATTTCTAGTGTTTGTAGAGACCTTCAGTTTATGCAGTGCGCATATTCTCAGGAATAGAGCAAGAGGGGGTTTAGTGTGGAGTGTGACCCCGGGGTAGGAGGTGGGACACACTGCTTGAATGATTTTTAACATGATTTGGCGGGACCAAGAATTTTTTAGAAACTTTTTCCTGAAGTTGATCTAAAAGTGGGAGGATTGGGAAGTGAGGATATATTTGTATGGCGTCTCCTTCTGGATAGTCATGAAGTCAATTGAAATACTGAAGCCAAGATAATCTGAGAATATCTCCTCATGAGGGACTGCATGGATCATGCCCTGACACCTGCCACCCCCAGATCCAATACTCACCTGGTTGTGATGGCATGGTCATCTATCTCCCCATGAGCTACTTGCCCACCTTTCTGGTTGATTCCATGATCTACTGGAGATCCCCAAGGCCTGCTAAGGCCCTGAAACCATCAACTGGAAAAAAAAAAACCACAATGTAAGAGCTGTGAGTTGAGTTGATTTAGTGTCTTCCTGAGTACTATGGCCCAGGGTAGAGTCTCTCAGATACCTCTGAGGACCTGCCCCGAAGAGGCAGAAGGAGAAACCAGCAACTATGTGATTTTGGTTGAGGGGTATGTGCAATCAAGCATACATCTAGGTAGAAGGTTACTCCTAGTCACAAGGAACAGATATCTCAGTTAATGATTTTCATGCTTTCTTAAGTATGGAAAAATGCAAGATTCCATGGTAATAAAGAATTTCTCCAGAAATATTTCTATCTAAGGGCCTGTTTGCTATTTTCCCAGAGCAGAGTTCCTCATCCTGATCTTTGTTCTGAATTCCTTTCAAGGTATATTGTAGGTCAGCAATGTAGTGACTAATGACTTAATCCTTGTAGAACCGGATGATGAGTGACATTCCTTGTTTTTTATAACCAAAGACTGGGGTGCATGGTAGGGGGGAGTTGGGGACTGTGTGGGGAGGGGATGCATCAGAGGGAGGGAAATAAAGTAGAGAGAGAGGTTCTCATGTCACCAGGGACACCCATCCCACCTCAGTCCCCATCTCCTCCTCAGGCTTCTCTTGGGACATTACTTAGGATTCTGGGGATATTAGGAAGAAAGGAGCAAGTTTTGTGGCTGAGGAACAGGGGTCGATAGCTCACGTCTGTGTCCTGTTCCTTGAGTGGCCTCTCAGTGCTTCATGATCCACATGCAGCTGTGAAAAATCCACACTTTGGGGAGGGTGTGAGCAGCTGGCAGTGTCTCGGCCCCCCACCCTCTGCCCCTGTCCACCTCTTCTGGGTGTGCCTTGGCCCTGGCCAGTCTCCCCCTCCCACGGGATAAAAGTGGTCTGGGGGAGGTAAACGTCCCTCCCCTGCGAAGATACCTGTAGACAGGGGTGTGTGTGTGGAGGGTGACCACCAGCCTGACACATCAGCCTAGGTGCCAACTCAGCAGACCTTGGCTGGAAAAGGGCTGTCCTCAGTAGGGGTCCTGACAGAGGACACAGAAACCAATTTTTGTTTTGTCTTGAAACCATGCATTTCCATTGATTATATTTTCCTGAAAATAAAAGTTGAAAAGTTTACGCAGGCCCAGTGATTGAGACTGATGCCTTGGGCAGCAGTGGGTGTGTGCCTACGAGAGGAAGAGTCAGGTGACCTCACAGAGGAGAAGGGGTGAGTGGGGTGACCTGAGGAGGGATTTGAAGAGGGAAGTGAGGTCATCCTTCATCCACAGAAGTGAGGGGCTAATGTGTCTTTCTGGGGCTTATCAAGTGACCTGGGTTCCCAGGATTAGACACAGGACGGACAAACAAGGAGAGGTGTCTAAGGGACAGGTGGGGCCCAGACCCTTCCCTGGAGACATCTAGTCTCTCTCTCACCAGAAACCTCTCTCTGTGGTCCTCCCTCTGTCCCCTCCCTTAGAGTCACCACCGTCCATCCACTGCCAACCCTCAGGTCCCCTGGTCCAGATCCCCTCCCCCAACTCTCCAGTAGAGGAGAATGGGAGTCACTTCTGGACCCCAGTCTTATGTTTTCTGTTAATCTTTACTGAACACCTACTGTGTGCAGGGCAGGAATTCCCTTGATGTCCCAGTGCTTCCTGAGACCCCGACTCTTTATGTGTCCACTCTTCTCATGATGGTCTGAGTATGGACTCAGTGGAGAAGACATCTGTTCAAAGTCATACAGATTTCTGGGCTGAGTACAAATTGGAGTGGGAGGGACCTCTCCAAGTGTCAACTAAAAAACCTGAATATTTTTCTCCTTTTGTTCAAAGTCGAGAGTATGGAGCCTTTAGGGGAACTTTATGTTATAGAACAGTATCACTATTTTTGAGCAGAGAGTGAGTTCAAAAGTTGCAGGGCCACTGAAACTCAAGCCTGTAGTGAGCACTTGATGTCAGACAGGGGACTGCTGAAGAGACAAAGATGGCTAGGAGGTTCCTCAAGGATCTCTGAGTCCTTCAAGGCTGTCATGTCAGCCCCTCAAGGTCGATCATGTCTACCTCTTAAATGCAAAGCTAGAGCTTCATACTTGATCTGAAGACCCCAGATTTTCATATTTTTATTTATACACACACACAGAGAAACACACAGAGCCAGATTCCAAACCAACTGAAATCAAATAAAGCATCATTGATTCACTTTATGCCCTGGGGCTGTGTGTTCAGGAGGTTTGGACTCACCCCCAGTATTCCTCTCCAGAATGTCAGAGAAGTTGTGAGATTAAAACCCCTGGCCCTCCTTGCTGGTCCTACACGGGGCTGGGGAGGCAAGGGCTGCACTGAGATGGGTTCCACGGCCCACAGTGTGGACTGTGACTCAAGGGCCCCAATTCAGGCAAGATGGAACAACAAATGCATTGAAAAAGAAGTGCAATGCACACCAGCCCACGTCCTCAGCCTAGACCCTCAGCACAGCCCCATTTCTCCTCCTTCCAGGCTGCCTTCCTTGGAGAGGGAGCCAGGTCTTGTCTGATGGACCTTTGCAGGGGCTGGAACCCATGCCATGAGGATCCAGGGGAGTGCCACAAGGAAGCTGCTGTCACTCTTTCCCTCAGCTGTCCTGGCCCTTTGTGAGTCGCATAGTTGCCCTTTGTGCAACCCTCATCCCCTGTGAGCACCAGATCTTCAACACCTGAAGGCCCTGGTCTGTTTCTACATTTTTGGGTCTCCACTCCAGACAGTGGAACTGCGTATGTGTAGAGATGGAAGCAAGCTTGCACAGTTAGCCCTTACTCTCCACCCCTTCCAGCTCCCCCAGTTGTTACCTACACCTCCCCCTGTTCAGAGGACTTGTCCTGTGTGGAGAAGAGGGAGTGGGTGGGAGATGGCCTTACGCTTGACAGTGGTCCCCACTGAGATGCTGTTGGGCTACGCCCGGGGGTGTGTGCGTCAGCTCCAGCTCACATGAGGGTCACAGGTGTTGTCCTGGAATCTGGCCCAACTGCCCTTCCCAGGACATAAGGTGCAGAGATTTTTGTCAGTGAGTCTCCCTGACAGGGTCGCCTCTGAAGGATTTCTTCTTCTGACCCCCGCAGCTCCCAGGTGAGTGAGTGTCACCCCAGGCTCCTTTCTCTTACTGCTCCCTCCTGACCTTCCTGTGGTTGTTCCCACCTGGAATGTAGTCTGAAACAGCTGAGACCCTCACAAGCCATCATATTACTTTCAGGATTCACAAAAGGGAAGCAGATGGCATGAGGGCTGGAACATGTCTGCTGCATGGCCCCTTGGGAGTTTATGGTTGAAGGAAGTCGTGGTCACTGAGGAAAAAACCCTCCTGTTTCTTCCAAGTAAAGAAACCACAACCTTCTCCCTTAGCAGGGTTTGTGTTTGCCTAGGATTTGCATGTCACCCCAGCTTCCTGACAGTTTCGAGGGCACCATCCTTCATCCTTGCCTTCTTTGTCCTCACCCTTTGGGAAGCCCCTGTAGGAGGGTCCTGGTGGTCACCCAGGAAGCAGGCACAAGCTGGTTTCTGCAGGACCAGCCTTTCTATTACTGCTGCCAACTCCCACCTGAGGGACAAACACTTTCAGGACTACAGTCAGCTCCCTGAACTTGACAGTTCCCACTAAAGGCTGAATCTGTGCCCCTGTCTGTCTTTGTTCGCTGCTGGGGTGGGTTCCAGGGGCATTTGAGTTTCTGTTTGCTTGGGGAATCTGCTCCTTCCCTCCCAGTGCCTCTCGTATTTCCTTACTTACCAGTCGGAGCTGTGGTAAGTGTGGACAGTGAGGAGATGCCCAGTGCAGTGAACCAGGCTCCTTCTGTCCCTGCCCCACTCACCAGCTCTGTGCCCCTGAGGGGTCCACCCCCGTTACTGAATGTATCCTCCACCTCACTGTGAAAGTCCCTGCATGCACAGCTGTTCTGGGGTCCAGCCTCTGGTCCTTTCTTTAGTCTCCTGAGGGGGCAGCTCCCTCCTCTTCTCCATCATCACCCTGATACAACTGACCTGATTCTTTCCAATTATTGAGCTTTACAGCACTCCCTGATTGGGGGAGGTTTGCACACCCCATCCCATGATCCCTGTTCAAATCAGTCTTTTCTGCCAGTCTTTTCTCAGTGTCTGAATGGTCTGGATTCTAGGTGTGGTGCCAGGCAGGGCAGGGCCTCACTCAGCACAGGAGGGGCAGAGGGCAATGGAGCCGGGCACCCAGGGCTGTGGGCAGGGCATCTTCGCAGAGTGAAAGGGGAACAACTGTTAGACCAGCTTTGTGTGAGTCCTTCCAACAATTGGCCCAGCACCTGGGAGACGTCTCACCATTGCGTGTGTCGCCCCCATTCCCTTCTTGTCCCCTCTCTTTGCCTCTGAGATCAGACACCCCCGCTGTTCTCCTGAACACCTTTCTGGCCCAGAGAACCACTTCATCAGGAGAGACCTTATTCTCTTTTGCCTTCCCCTTTGAATCCTAGAGAGGCTGAGAGGGACTTAGTCTTTCAGGAGTGAATTCTGTGAGCTGAGCCAGAGGAGGAGACCAGGCTCAGAGACTAAGCCAGTTGCCCAAGGTCACACAGCTGGTTGGCAGCAGAGCTGGGTTTTGAAGCCCCTTGTGTCTTGATTCCATGTGTATTCCCCTTGTAAGAATCTCCAGTAGGTAAGGGAGACCCTGGTCCCAGGCTGAGCAGGAAAAAGGGAAGAAGATAGTTGTGAACCATGAAACCTGGGATATAAGGGTTACAACGTTTGGGCGTGGGGTGGAGAGGGGAGAGGTGGGTAGAGGGAAACAGGGAGGAGTGGGAGGACCAGGAAGAGGTGGTTGGGAAAAGTATTGTCATTCTTAAGAAGTTATGTTGGAAATGCAGTGACATGTATTAGAAATGCTGTGAGCGTACCAAATAGCATGCGTTTGGGGTTAGAATCAATAATACTCACCAAAGAGGGTGAACAGGAAAATCTTGAGGACTCCATGCCAGAGAGCCTGGAGGCTGGTTGGCCAACCAACATCGTGTGTGTTCTTTAGTCCTCCAGTTTGAACACTAGCCTGACTCGAGTTTCACCCCAGCCTGTCTGTGTCTGTCCCCTGCAAAGCCATGTGGCTGTGCCTGGCGGTCCTCGTGGGCCTGTACTACCTCCTGCGCTGGTACCGGGAGAAGCAGGTGGTGAGCCACCTCCAGGACAAGTTCGTCTTCATCACGGGCTGTGACTCGGGCTTTGGGAACCTGCTGGCCAGGCAGCTGCACCTGCGAGGCTTCAGGGTGCTGGCTACGTGTCTGACGGAGCAGGGGGCCGAGCAGCTGAGGAACCAGACGTCAGACAGGCTGGAGACAGTGATCCTGGACGTCACCAAGACTGAGAGCATCGCTGCGGCCACTGAGTGGGTGAAGGAGCGTGTCGGGGACAGAGGTACCACCCACATTTCTTTTTTCTGTTTATTTCTTCTCTGTCTGTGAAGGGGAGACCCATTGACAGCTACCTGGGGAGATTCCCAAGGTGTTTTCCAGGACTTGAAGTCCTCCCTGTGTTCTTCTCCTCACCCAGCTTACCAGCCAAGCCTCTTCCATCCCACACCCACCTCCCAACCTTGAGGCTCTGCAGTTTGGGGGCGAGTTTTCCCTGATGAGAATGTGTCCTTGCAGACTTCCTGTCTGGTGTCCCCTCCTCCCTCAGCAGGAGGTCTGGGTTCCTTGATGCTGAGTGACCAGGGTGATCGGGGTGCACTTTCTGGAGGAGGGGTGGAGACGGTTGCTCTGGCTGGAAGGCTGCATGGGGGGCTGGGGGGCTGGGGGGCAGCGCTGGAGCTGAGCTGTGTTCTCAGCACTTGATCATGTTCTTGCTGGTGACCCGTAGTCGTCCTACTTGGGTTTAAATGTCACCCATTTTCAGATGACAACATTGAGCTGCCAGGACTTGTCTAAGGAAGGTCAGAAAACTACTTAAGGGTTACTTTCTCTCTCTCTCTCTCTGTTTTCTGTTTTTCTTCTTTTCTTCTCCTTTTTTTTTTTTTTTTTTAATTGCTACAGTTGTGCCTTTGTTTTGCAGGGGAAGGAGAGAACTTGAATTTCTTTCATCCAAGTATAATTTAAAACATGATCATTGTGGAAACTCAGAAAAGTGCAGGCATTAAAGCCAAACACTCTCAAAATCTCACCACCCAGAAATAAGTACTGATAATATTTTGACATAATATTATATTTTGCACATATTAGTATCACTTTCTTTCCACTAAAGAAAGATGTACAAATTTACAACATAATAAAAATTTCTTCCAAAAATTAATAAATTATGATTGAGAATATACTACCCTTTAGAATAGCATTACTTACTAAAAAGTACCTCATGGTATGATACATAATTATTTCCTACCTTTTATTCATCATATTCAACATAAATGATATCTTGGCAAACTTCTTTCTACCCAGTTCCCTACGCTATAACCATGTATGTTGATTGTGCCTTTGATGACAGTGGTTGGAAAATATTCTTCCTACAAGGCACACGTGTTACTGAGTAGGGGAGGAACTCAACTCTCTGTGTGGATACTTCTGGCAGCCCTACCCCATCCCTCAATAGCCTGCTCCTGCCACCCTGAGGTCTATGGTTACCAAGTCTTTAAAACCTTGGGATTGTGCCTTTGATACTTGCAGAGAGGTCTCCATTAAGTTGGGTGAATCTGCACCAAGGAGATGGGGCTAGAGTGGACTCCTGTGTGGGTGGGAGGAGAAGATGGAATTTTCTGGGGTAGGGGGTGAACTCTGTGCTCTGAGGGTGATGGGTAAACAGAGGCAGCCTTGCCTCCTCCTGAAAGCCTACCCCCCATGGAATTCCCCAGATTCCTGCAGGAAGACTGCTCAGTATTGATGCGGGTGTTTTAAGGCCAGGCCCTAGAGGTCAATACCAGGCCTGTCAACATGTTCTCCCAAACCTGGGATTTCAGGTCTGTTTTACCCAGCCAATCTCCACCCAGATATTACTCATCTTTTTTTGCCTTTTATCTACTGTCTCTTTTATTCCTCTCTTCCCCTCCCTTCCTCATTGTCTCTCTATATTTCCCTCTCTTTCCCTCATACTGGTTGTTGAGCACTCAGTCCTGCAGCTATCAGAAAATCTGAAAATGTAGGTGAATATTGATAATGTCTGCAAGGACAACATGGACTGTGAAAACCCAAAACTTCAGCCTCCGAGTTCCAGACTATGGACCCACTAGATTTCTTCAACCTCAGTCCCTGCCTTCATCCAACCTGGGGTGCTTGCCCCTTGTCACCAGGCAGTGGGCTGGGCGTGAAGACTGAGTCAGGAGGGCGGTGCACCTTCTGTCCTCCAACCGCTTACAGGGTCTGGTCTCCCCAGACCCGCAGGCAGCATGTTGGTCTCTGTTCCAGCCGTTCCCCCTGCGGCCTCTCTCCTAAAGTCCTCACTGGGTGGAAGGTGACTTGGAGCCACCGCTGGGTCCTCACTAATGGGCCCAGCATGGTGTTGCCCTCTCGCCCTCACTGTTCCCAGGACTCTGGGGCCTGGTGAATAATGCCGGCATTTGTACGCCCATGGCACCCAACGAGTGGCTGACCAAACAAGACTTCGTAAAGATGCTCGACGTGAACCTGTTGGGGATGATTGAGGTGACCCTGAGTCTGCTGCCCCTAGTGAGGAAGGCGAGGGGCCGTGTGGTCAACGTCTCCAGTGTCATGGGCCGTGTGTCCCTCTTTGGTGGAGGTTACTGCATGTCCAAGTACGGCGTGGAGGCTTTCTCAGACTCCCTCAGGTAATGGCCTGGAATGGAGGCCCTTCCTCTGTCCTCCTGCTTCTATGTTTCTGGGGGGCCTTCTACAGGGGTTTTCTTTCTTTAGAGACCTAATGGCCCTTCCTTCTAGATCCCTCTCTCCTGCTCTGTGTAGGTCTTTCACTGGGAAGCACCCTTTTATCTTTTGGGTGTCCAGGTGGGTGCAAGGCCTAAGGAGTTTGATTCAACATATTCCTGCCTTGCGTGAGGGTCCACAGTCACCAAGTGTCGGAGGCAGAATTGGAACTGATATTATTTGGCTGTGCAGCCCTTCCATATGCTCAACTGCTGCGGTATTTAGGTTCTGGGAGCCCTGTGGGGAGTGTACCCCATGAAGCCATTTATCCAGGGAGCTACTTAATCAAATCAGTGTGGAGACTCCACGGGCTGCAGGGAGAGGGTGGCTTTGATGTGGGGGATCTGATACCGTGGGCAGAGAGATGCTCCCTAGAGGGCAGGCGGCCAGGGGGTTAGCAGGGCAGGAGAGGGGAGAGAGGGGACTGGGGAGTATGGGAAAGATAAAACGTGCAAAGTGTGGTGATTGATTGGAGGTGAGAGGAATAGGAGGAGATAACATTTAAGTGATGCCTTGTAGCACAGCTGGTAGGATTTAGAGCTGATAGGCACAGGTGTGTAAACTAATTGGAAAAATATTCACACTCTATACAGAAGCAATACCATCATCCTGAGTTTTCTCCCCCTGGCTTCTGTACCTCACAACCTCTGAGAAATTCCAGCGTATCCCACCCCAATCCTATGTTGGTGTCTTACTGTTCTTTCGTGTTTTGTTTTGCAAGAGGACCTCTGAAGTCCTTGCCCCTCTGCCTGTCTCCCTTGCAGGAGGGAGCTCTCCTACTTTGGAGTGAAGGTGGTGATGATTGAGCCCGGTTACTTCATGACCAATATGACCAGCCCTGAGGTGTTTAATGGAAGCCTCCAGGCATCATGGGATCAGGCCAGCCCAGAGATCAAGGAACTCTATGGAGAGAAGTTCGTGGCTAACTGTAAGTGAGACCTTGGGGAGAGAAGCAAACCCTTGCCTGGTAGCCTGGGTCCATCATTAGCACCTCCTCCAGTCTCAGGTCCATCCTCCAGGCTCTGAGTCACCCACATAGCGGGGACATGACCTCCATCCCCAGGGTCCCGTGTGGTCAGTTGGTGACCCAAGGAAAGGATTCAGACTTGACAGACCTGGGGACCAGTTTCTCTTCTGAAACTCTTTTAATTTGGGAAGGAAACTGAAACCAGAGAGGGAAGACACCCGTGGAATCATGGTAAGCTGGTGTTAGAACCAGCTTTTTTCAGGTGCCTCAATTTCTAGTGTTTGCAAAGACCTCCAGTTTATGTAGTGGACATATTCCCAGGAATAGATCCAGAGGGGGCTTAGTGTGGATAGAGATCCTGGGGTAAGTGTTAGGAAACACTCCAATGAAATCCATGGATTTGATTTGGAGTATGATTTTGGAAGAGAAAGGAATTTTTAGAAACTGTCAGGTTGATCTGAAAGTGGGAGCATTGGGAAATGAGAATATTTTGGATGGTGTCTCCTTCTGGACAGTCATGAAGACGTCTAATTTATTGAAGCCATCATGGTCCGGGAATCTGTCCTTGGTGACCGACTGCATGGAGCATGCCCTGACCGCCTGCCACCCCCGCACCCGATACTCCCCTGGCTGGGACGCCAAGCTCTTCTACCTCCCCATGAGCTACATGCCCACCTTCCTGGTGGATCTCATGATGTATTGGGGTGCCCCACGGCCTGCTAAGGCCCTGTAACCCAAGACTGGGGTGCATGGTGGGGGGAGTTGGGGACTGTGTGGGGAGGGGATGCATCAGGGAGAGGGAAATAGAGTGGAGAAAGGGGTTTTCATGTCACCAGAGACACCCATCCCACCTCAGTCCCCAGGCTTCTCTTGGGACATTACTTAGTTCTCTGGGGATATTAGGAAGAAAGGAACAAGTCTTATGGCTGAGGAACAGGGCTCATTATCTCACGTCTGTGTCCTGTTCCTTGAGAGGCCTCTCAGTGCCTTATGACCCACATGCAGCTGTGAAAAACCCACACTTTGGGGAGGGTGTGAGCAGCTGGGAGTTTTCAGTCCCCCCTGCTCTGTCTCTGTCCACCTGTTCAGATGTATCTTTCCCGTGTCCGGTCTCCCTCTCCCCCAGGATAGAAATGGACAGGGGAGATAAAGGCCCCTCTTGCCTGAAGGTATGTGTTGACAGTGGAGGGTGACCACCAGCCTGACTCATGAGCCTAGGTGCCAACTCAGTAGACCTTGGCTGGAATGGGATCCTGTCAGAGAACAAAGAAACCGGGTTTTGATTTATCTTGGAAACAAGAATTTCCATTGATGATTTTTTCCTTAAAATTATAGTTGAAAAGTTCACCTGCTTGAATGCATGCTAGAGCTTCATGCTTAATCTGAAGACTCCTGTTTTTCAAATTATTATTTATACACGTAAACACTCACATACACACACACAGACCCAGCCAGTCACACCAAACAAACTGAAATCAAATAAAGTATCATTGATTCACTTTATGCCTTGTGGGTATGTTTTCAGGAGGTTTGGACTCAGCCCCAGGAATCCTCTCCAGAATGTCAGAGAGCTTGTGAGATTACAAAGCCCTGGCCCTCCTTGCTGGTCTTACAGGGGGTGCAGGGCTGCACTGAGATGGATTCCATGGCCCGCAGTGTGAACTGTGACTCAAGGACCCCAATTTAGACAAGATGGAACAACGAAAGCCCTGAAAAAAGAAGTGCAATGCACACCAGCCCACGTCCTTACCCTAGACCTTCCGTAGATCCCTATTCCTCCTCCTTCCAGGCTGCCTTTCTTAGGGAGGGAACCAGGTCTGGTCTGATGGACGTGTGAGGGGGCTGGAACCCATGCCATGAGGGTCCATGGGGCTGTCACAGGGAAGTTTCCCTAATCCTCCCCTTGGCTGTCCCAGTGGTTTTTGACAAAGGATCAGTGATTCCCCACTGAAAATCTCATCTCCTCCAAGTATCAGATATTCAGTGCCTGAAGGCGGGATTTGTCTCTCCATTTTGGGAGCTCACTCCAGTAGGGGGACTACAGACATGTAGGGCTGGAAAAGAGCTTGCACAATTAGCCCTCACTCCTGGCACCTTCTAGCCCCCTTTGGTTACCTACGCCTCTCCCCCCTTCAGGGGACCCAACCTGGGATGAGAAGAGGGGATGGTGTGGGATGCCCTGTCCTTGACAGTGGTCTTACTGAGACTAGGCAGAGCGACCCCTGCTCCAGCACAAACAGGCTCACAGGTGCGGCCTCGGAATCTGGGCCAGCTGCAACTCCCTGGACCATAGATGCAGAGATCTTTGTCAGAGAGTCTCCCTGACAGGGTCGCCTCTGAAAGATTTCTTCTTCTGACCCCTGCAGTTCCCAGGTGAGTGAGTGTCACCCCAGGCTCCTTTCTCTTACTGATCTCTCTGTACCTTCCTGTGGTTGTTTCCACCTGGAATGTAGTCTGAAACAGCTGAGACCCCCAGGAGCAGTCATATTACTTTCAGGGTTCACAAGAGGGAAGCAGATGGCATGACGGCTGGGACGTGTCTACTGCATGGCCCCTTGGGAATTTATAGTTGAAGGAATTTTTGGTCACTGAGAAAAAAAATCTCCTTTTTCTTTCAAGTAAAGAAACCACAACCTTCTCCCTTAGCAGGGTTTGTGTTTGCCTAGGATTTGCATGCCGCCCCGGCTTCCTGACACCGTTTCCACACAGTTTCCAGGACACCATCCTTCATCCTTGCCTTCTTCGTCCTCACCCTTTGGGAAGCCCCTGTAGGAAGGTCCTGGTGGTCACCCAGGAAGCAGGCACAGGCTGGTTTCTGCAGGACCAGCCTTTCTATTACTGCTGCCAACTCCCACCTGAGGGACAAACACTTTCAGGACTACAGTCAGCTCCCTGCACTTGACAGTTCCCACTAAAGGCTGAATCTGTGCCCCCCTGTCTGTCTTTGCTGGCTGCTGGGGTGGGTTCCAGGGGCATTTGAGCCTCTGTTTGCTTGGGGAAGCTGCTCCTTCCCTCCCAGTGCCTCTCGTATTTCCTTATTTACCGGTCGGAGCTGTGGTAAGTGTGGACAGTGAGGAGATGCCCAGCGCAGTGAACCAGGCTCCTTCTGTCCCTGCCCCACTCACCAGCTCTGTGCCCCTGAGGGGTCCACCCCCGTTACTGAATGTATCCTCCACCTCACTATGAAAGTCCCTGCATGCACAGCTGTTCTGGGGTCCAGCCTCTGGTCCTTTCTTTTGTCTCCTGACGGGGCAGCTCCCTCCTCTTCTCCATCATCACCCTGATACAACTGACCTGATTCTTTCCAATTATTGAGCTTTACAGCACTCCCTGATCGGGGGAGGTTTGCACACCCCATCCCATGATCCCTGTTCAAATCAGTCTTTTCTGCCAGTCTTTTCTCAGTGTCTGAATGGTCTGGATTCTGGGTGTGGTGCCGGGCAGGGCAGGGCCTCACTCAGCACAGGAGGGGCAGAGGGCAATGGAGCCGGGCACCCAGGGCTGTGGGCAGGGCATCTTCACAGAGTGAAAGGGGAACAACTGTTAGACCAGCTTTGTGTGAGTCCTTCCAACAATTGGCCCAGCATCTGGGAGACGTCTCACCATTGCGTGTGTCGCCCCCATTCCCTTCTTGTCCCCTCTCTTTGTCTCTGAGATCAGACACCCCCGCTGTTCTCCTGAACACCTTTCTGGCCCAGAGAACCACTTCATCAGGAGAGACCTTATTCTCGTTTGCCTCCCCCTTCGAATCCTAGAGAGGCTGAGAGGGACTTAGTCTTTCAGGAGTGAATTCTGTGAGCTGAGCCAGAGGAGGAGACCAGGCTCAGAGACTAAGCCAGCTGCCCAAGGTCACACAGCTGGTTGGCAGCAGAGCTGGGTTTTGAAGCCACTTGTGTCTTGATTCCACGTGTATTCCCCTTGTAAGAATCTCCAGTAGGTAAGGGAGACCCTGGTCCCAGGCTGAGCAGGAAAAAGGGAAGAAGATAGCTGTGAACCATGAGACCAAGGACATAAAGGTCCAATGTGGTGCGTGGGGAGGGGAGAGGTGAACAGGGGGAAAGAGGGAAGAGTGGGAGGACCTGGAAATGGTGGTTGTAAAAGATCCTCAAGGGGTTGTGTTGGAAATGCAATGACATCTATTAGAAATGGTGTAAGTGTACTAAAAAGCATTAACATTGGGGCCAGAATCAGTATTACTCACCAAAGAGGGTGAACAGGAAAATCTTGAGGACTCCATGCCAGAGAGCCTGGAGGCTGGTTGGCCAACCAACATCGTGTGTGTTCTTTAGTCCTCCAGTTTGAACACTAGCCTGACTCGAGTTTCACCCCAGCCTGCCTGTGCCTGTCCCCTGCAAAGCCATGTGGCTGTGCCTGGCGGTCCTCGTGGGCCTGTACTACCTCCTGCGCTGGTACCGGGAGAAGCAGGTGGTGAGCCACCTCCAGGACAAGTTCGTCTTCATCACGGGCTGTGCCTTGGGCTTTGGGAACCCGCTGGCCAGGCAGCTGGACCTGCGAGGCTTGAGGGTGCTGGCTGCGTGTCTGACGGAGCAATGGGCCAAGCAGCTGAGGAATCAGACGTCAGACAGGCTGGAAACGGTGATCCTGGATGTCACCAAGACAGAGAGCATCACTGCGGCCACCGAGTGGGTAAAGGAACATGTGACGGACAGAGGTACCACCCATATTTCTCAAGTCTGATTCCTCTCTGTGAAGTGGAGACCCCATGACAGCTACCTGGGGAAGCTTCCCAAGGTGTTTTCCAGGACTTGAAGTCCTCCCTGTGTTCTTCTCCTCACCCAGCTTACCAGCCAAGCCTCTTCCATCCCACACCCACCTCCCAACCTTGAGGCTCTGCAGCCTGGGGGCGAGTTTTCCCTGATGAGAATGTGTCCTTGCAGACTTCCTGTCTGGTGTCCCCTCCTCTCTCAGCAAAAAGTCTGGGTTTCTTGATGCTGAGTGACCAGGGTGCACTTTCTGGAGGAGGGGTGGAGACGGTTGCTCTGGCTGGAAGGCTGCATGGGGGGCTGGGGGGCAGCGCTGGAGCTGGGCTGTGTTCTCAGCACTTGATCATGTTCTTGCTGGTGACCCGTAGTCGTCCTACTTGGGTTTAAATGTCACCCATTTTCAGATGACAACACTGAGCTGTCAGGACTTGTCTAAGGAAGGTCAGAAAACTACTATCACTTTTTCTCTCTTTCATTTTTCGTTCTTCTATGTGTGTGTGTTTTATGGTAGAAGGAAAGAACTTTAATTTCTTTTATCTAAGTATAGATTTAAAACATGATCATTGTGAAAAACGGGAAAAGTACATGGATAAAAACCAAAGTTACCCCAATTCACGCCACCCTCAGATAAGTACTGATAACATTTTGACATACATGGTATTACATTTTGTACATAATTTGTATCCTAATTTTCCCCTGAAAGAAGTTGAACAAATTTACACATAACAAAAATTTCTTCAAAAACATAATAAATAATGATTGAGAATGTTCTATACTTTAGAATAGCACTACTTGGTAAAAAGTACCTCATGGCATGAATGTAATTGTTTCCCACATTTTATTCATTGGATTCAACATAAATGATGTCTTGGTAAACTTCTTTCTACCCAATTCCCTACGTTGTAACCATGTATATTAATTGGGTCTTTGGTGTCAAATACGGTGGGAGAATATATATTCCTACAAGGTCAGGCTTGGTACTGAGCAGGGGAGGGACTAACTCTGTGTGTTAATAATTCCAACACCCTGTACCCAACTCCCCTGACCCTGCTCTTCTGCCCTGAGTTCTATTAGTTGGTAGGTGTTTAAGTATTTGGTATGTGTCTTTGAGTCTTGCAGAGACGTTTCCATGAAGCTGGGTGAACTGTGAACTGAGAGTCACGGGGTCAGAGTCGCCTCCTGTGTGGGTGGGAAGAGAGGGTGGATTTTTCTGGGACAAAGTGTAAATTCCGATTTGGGGGAGGGTGGTTAATAGAGGCAGCCCTGCCTCCCCCTGAAAGCTTACCCCATGAAATTCCCCAGATTCCTGCAGGAACACTGCTCAGTATTGATGCGGGTATTTCAAGGCCAGGCCCTAGAGGTCAATACCAGGCCTGTCAACATGTTCTCCCAAACCTGAGATTTCAGGTCTGTTTTACCCAGCCAATGTCCACCCAGATATTTCTCATCTTTTTCGTTTTTGTCTTTTATCCATTGTCTCTTTTAATCCTCTCTTCCCCTCCCTTCCTCATGGTCTCTCTGTTTCCCTCTCTTTCCCTCATACTAGTTGTTGAGCACTCAGTCCTGCAGCTGTCAGAAAATCTGAAAATATAGGTGAATATTGATAATGTCTGCAAGGGCAACATGGACTGTGAAAACCCAAAACTTCAGCCTCCGAGTTCCAAACTATGGACCCACTAGATTTCCTCAGCCTCTGTCCCTGCCTTCATCCAATCTGGGGTGCTTGCCCCTTGTCACCAGGCAGTGGGCTGGGCATGAAGACTGAGTCAGGAGGGCGGCGCACCTTCTGTCCTCCAACCGCTTACAGGGTCTGGTCTCCCCAGACCCGCAGGCAGCGTGTTGGTCTCTGTTCCAGCCGTTCCCCCTGCGGCCTCTCTCCTAAAGTCCTCACTGGGTGCAAGGTGACTTGGAACCTCCCCTGGGTCCTCACTCATGGGCCCCAGCATGGTGTTGCCCTCTCGCCCTCACTGTTCCCAGGACTCTGGGGCCTGGTGAATAACACCAGCATCTCCATGCCCACTGCACCCAGTGTGTGGCTGACCAACCAGGACTCCATGAAGATACTGGACGTGAACCTGTTGGGGGTGATCAAGGTGACCCTGAGTCTGCTGTCCCTAGTGCGGAAGGTGAGGGGCCGTGTGGTCAACATCTCCAGCGTCATGGGCCACGTGTCCCTCTGGGGTGACGATTACTGCATTTCCAATATGGCATGGAGGCCTTCTTGGACTCCCTCAGGCTATGGCCTGGTACAGAGACCCTCCCTCCCACCTTGGTCCTTCTGCTTCTGTGCTTCTGGGGGAGCCTTTTACAGGGGGTTCCTTTCATCACAGACTTAGAGTTCTTTTTTCCAGAACTTTCTCTCTTGCTTTTGCCAGGCATTCGTTGGGAAGCTCCTTTCTAAGTTCTTGGTGTCAGGATGGACTTGGTGACTGTAGAGTTTGAATGAACTTACTCTGCCCTGGAAGATGGCCCACAATCAGAAAGTGAGGTAGAATTGTCACTGATATAATTTGGCTACAATGTGCTCCACCTACATTACTGCTATGATATTAGGTTGGGGGAGCCTTGTTTGCAGTGTAACCCCATGGAAGCAATTAGTCAAGGAAAGTAATTAATCATATCAGCAGTAGAGACCCTACTGGCTGCAGGGCTGAGGATGGCTCTGAATATGGGGCAGGGGAGTGATCCCAGGTAGGGAGATGCATTTTAGGGTCCAATTACACCAGCCCAGCTGATAAATGACCAGGGAGTAGACTGGTTAGGATAGGGGAGAGAGGAAATTGAGTACGGAGGGGATAAAATATAAAAAACCTGGTGATCAATTGGATGTGAGGGGAATATGAGGAGATAACACTTAAGTGGTAACTTGCAACTCAACTGGTAGGATTTAGAAGCGTAAGCACATGTATATAAAATATTTGGAAAAATATTCAAACTCTGTACAGAATAACATCATCATAAGATTTCTCCTTCTGGCTTTTCTGTACTTCACAGCCTCCCAGAGTTTCCTGCTTATCGCACTGCAATCCTGTATTGGCGTCTTATTTTTGTGTGTGTGTTTTTGTGTCTTGGTTTATAAAAACTCTGAAGTCTTTGCCCCTCTGCCTGCCTCCCTTGCAGGAAGGAGCTCTCCTACTTTGGGGTGAAGGTGGTGATGATCGAGCCTGGTAACTTCAAGACCTTTGTGACCAGCCCTGAGGCAATTTCTCAGGGCCTCCAGGCAGCATGGGATCAGGCCAGCCCATAGGTCAAGGAACTCTATGCAGAGACATTCCTGGCCTCAGGTGAGTGAGCTGCGGACCTTGGATAGAGAAGCAAAACCTTGTCTGGAAGCCTGGGTCCATCATAGCACCTCCTCCAGTCTCAGGTCCATCCTCCAGGCTTTGACTCACCCACACAATGGGCACATGAGCTCCATCCCCAGGGTCCCATGTGGTCAACTGGTAACCTAAGGAAAGGATCCAGGCTTGGTAGACCTGGGACCACTGTCTCATCTGAACTTCTAGTTATTTGGGGAGAACCTGAGACCAAATATGGAAGATACCTGTGTACTCATGGCAAGCTGGCGTTAGAACAGCTGGTTTTCATGTCCTTAGATTTATTGTTTGTAGATACCTGCAGTTTATGTAATCCAGACATTCTCAGGAATGGAGTTAGAGGTGCCTTGGTGTGGAACCACGTGTTCCTGGGGTAAGAGTTGGGGCACTCATTTGGGAATTTAGGTGGATTCAATTTAGTGGGTCTAGGGATTCTTAGAAACATTGCTCCATAAGTTGATCCCAGAGTGAGAGTGGATGGAGGTGGGAATATATCTGGGTTCTTTCTCATTCTGGACAGGCATGAAATCAGTTGGCTTGTGGGAGACAAAGTGCAGCCAGGATCTGTCCTTGGTGACCGACTGCATGGAGCATGCCCTGACCGCCGGCCACCCCCACACCCGATACTCCCCTGGCTGGGACGCCAAGCTCTTCTACCTCCCCGTGAGCTACATGCCCACCTTCCTGGTGGATCTCATGATGTATTGGGGTGCCTCATGGCCTGCTAAGGCCCTGTAACCAAAGACTGGGGTGCAAGGTAGGGGGGAGTTGGGGACTGTGTGGGGAGGGGATGCATCAGAGGGAGGGAAATAAAGTGGAGAAAGGGGTTCTCATGTCACCGGGGACACCCATCCCACCTCAGTCCCCATCTCCTCCTCAGGCTTCTCTTGGGACATTACTTAGGATTCTGGGGATATTAGGAAGAAAGGAGCAAGTTTTGTGGCTGAGGAACAGGGGTCGATAGCTCACGTCTGTGTCCTTTTCCTTGAGTGGCCTCTCAGTGCCTCATGATCCACATGCAGCTGTGAAAAATCCACACTTTGGGGAGGGTGTGAGCAGCTGGCAGGGTCTCGGCCCCCCACCCTCTGCCCCTGTCCACCTCTTCTGGGTGTGCCTTGGCCCTGGCCAGTCTCCCCCTCCCACGGGATAAAAGTGGTCTGGGGGAGGTAAAGGTCCCTCCCCCGCGAAGATACCTGTAGACAGGGGTGTGTGTGGAGGGTGACCACCAGCCTGACACATCAGCCTAGGTGCCAACTCAGCAGACCTTGGCTGGAAAAGGGCTGTCCTCAGTAGGGGTCCTGACAGAGGACACAGAAACCAATTTTTGTTTTGTCTTGAAACCATGCATTTCCATTGATTATATTTTCCTGAAAATAATAGTTGAAAAGTTTACGCAGGCCCAGTGATTGGGACCGATGCCTTGGGCAGCAGTGGGTGTGTGCCTACGAGAGGAAGAGTCAGGTGACCTCACAGAGGAGAAGGGGTGAGTGGGGTGACCTGAGGAGGGATTTGAAGAGGGAAGTGAGGTCATCCTTCATCCACAGAAGTGAGGGGCTAATGTGTCTTTCTGGGGCTTATCAAGTGACCTGGGTTCCCAGGATTAGACACAGGACGGACAAACAAGGAGAGGTGTCTAAGGGACAGGTGGGGCCCAGACCCTTCCCTGGAGACATCTAGTCTCTCTCTCACCAGAAACCTCTCTCTGTGGTCCTCCCTCTGTCCCCTCCTTTAGAGTCACCACCGTCCAGCCTCTGCCAACCCTCAGGTCCCTTGGTCCAGATCCCCTCCCCCGACCCTCTGGTGGAGAAGAGTGAGAGTCACTTCTGGACCCCAGTCTTATGTTTTCTGCTAATCTTTACTGAGCACCTACTGTGTTCAGGGCAGGAATTCCCTTGATGTCCCAGTCCTTCCTGAGACCCCGACTCTTTATGTGTCCACTCTTCTCATGATGGTCTGAGTATGGACTCAGTGGAGAAAGCATTTGTTCAAAGTCATGCAGATTTCTGGGCTGAGTATAAATTGGAGTGGGAGGTATCTCCCGGTCATCTTACTTCACCTTCCTCATTATAAAAATGAGGTTATAGAGACTTCGGGGAATGTTATGCCATTGAACAGTATGTTTTAATATTATATACCTTAAAAAGCGTTGACTTATTGAATCATTTGGAATGTCACAGAAGTAAACATTTACTGAGTGGGGTTGACATAAGCACAGACAGTTTGAACTATAAGATCTAGATGAGAGGGGACTCCAGTGTGATCAGGAAGATATCTGAGGACTCCAAGGCAGAGAGCGCTGGAACTCTAGTACGACTGTAGCCTTCTGGCACTGTTCTCTGCAAAGCCATGTGACTGTGCCTGGCAGTTCTCGTGGGCCTGTACTACCTCCTGCGCTGGTACTGGGAGAGGCAGGTAGTGAGCCACCTCCGGGACAAGTTCGTCTTCATCACGGGCTGTGACTTGGGCTTCAGGAACCTGCTGGCCAGGCAGCTGCACCTGCGAGGCTTGAGGGTTCTGGCTGCGTGTCTGACGGAGCAGGGGGCCGAGCAGCTGATGGGCCAGACATCAGACAGGCTGGAGACAGTGATCCTGGACGTCACCAAGACTGAGAGCATCGCTGTGGCCACCGAGTGGCTGAAGGAGCAATGGGGGCAGAGATACCACCCAGATTTCTTTTGTGTTTATTTACTGAGAAGATTCCCAAAATGTTTTGATTCTCAAAGCCTTGGTGTTGCCTTGGAATTGATGCAGGTTGTTTCAAAGCTTGTCCCCTGATGTCCAATGCAACCCTGTTCTCTAAATTCTCCTACCCTGGGTTTTCAAGTGTCTTTCCCAACCAGCTTGCAGAAAGTGATTATTCATGGTTTTTTTCTTTTTGGTATTTCCTTTCTTTTTTCATTCATTTCCCTTTTCCTTTCTCTTCTCTAGTTTTCCCTTCATTTCTGTTTCTTATCATTCCTCTCTACCTGTCTCTGTCTCTCTCCTATATGATATTTGTGAACAGCACTCTATTTTCCCAAACTCTGTCTATGCACTTAATAAAGATGGGTTTATCACCTACTGAGTGCCAGGCACTGAGGAGCAGAGAAATGAGTAGGACCATCTCTGCCTTCCAATAGCTCAAAGAATATCCAAACCCTGACACCCTACAGCCACCACGCCCACAGTTCCTCTCCCGAACTCTTCTCCCTTATACCTTGTGGCACATTGCTGTTGACTCAATTAAAAAACTCAGTTGGAAGGTGATTTGGAACCAGAGCTGGGTCCTCACTCATAGGCCCAGCACAGTGCTGCCCTCTCACCCTCACTGTTCCCAGGACTCTGGGGCCTGGTGAATAACGTCGGCATCTCCACGCGCACAGCACCCAATGACTGGCTGACCAAACAGGACTCGATGAAGATACTGGACGTGAACCTGTTGAGGGTAATCGAGGTGACCCTGAGTCTGCTGTCCCTAGTTTGGAAGGCAAGGGGCCATGTGGTCAATGTCTTCAGCGTCATGGGCCTGTTGAGTCTTTTGGGTGGGGGCTACTGCATGTCCAAGTATGGTGTGGAGGCCTTCTCAGACTCCCTCAGGTATTGGCCTGGCACAGAGGCCCTCCCTGGTTCCTCCTGCTTCTGTGCTTCTTGTGTGGGGGGGACTTTTATAGGGGT
The DNA here is from genome assembly GCF_009873245.2 of Balaenoptera musculus. Classification (NCBI taxonomy): domain Eukaryota; kingdom Metazoa; phylum Chordata; class Mammalia; order Artiodactyla; family Balaenopteridae; genus Balaenoptera; species Balaenoptera musculus. The sequence continues at coordinate 45,358,135 of NC_045794.1, read as the reverse complement.
TTCCTTTCTTCACAGACCTAGAGGCCCTTCCTTCCAACCCCTCTCTCTGTGTAGGTCTTTCATTGGGAAGCACCTTTCTAAGTTTTGGGTGTCAGGATGGGCCCCAGGACTAGAGAGTTTGCTTCAATCTATCCCTGCCTTGGATGAGGGCCCACAATCAGAAAATATCTGAAGCAGAATTGAAACCTGGATTATTTGGCCACAGACCCCATGTCCATAACCCCTGTGATATTCAACTTCAGGGAGCCCTTGAGTTGGGGGTAGGACATTTGACTCGAATCAACAGATACTTCTTGGGCACTTCTGTGAGTGTTCAATAAATGTGTTTGGGTTCAAGAAGATTTGGTCCTTTACCTAAAAAGTCTGACAGCTGAGAAAGGGACAAGAGATACAGAAATGCCATGGCCATCATTTTTGATGGTTGTGACTAAGTTAGCCATGGTAGCCTTGGCAGTCAGCAGAATGAGGGGAGGGTCCGGGAGATAAGGGTCTGAGCTGAGGATTGAAGAACTGAACTTGGGAACATGGCAACCTGGCAGAGTAAGGCAGGAAGTCTTTCTGGATGAGGGAATGGTATCAGCCTAGGCCCAGGGTGAGTAATTGTTGATGGCCTATGCTGTGGGGTCCACCAGGGGCAGGTGGGCATGGGTGGGCTTGTGGAGGAATGTGGGCCCTGGGCAGGTTGGGGACCATCTTGCTGTTGGCAATGGAACCCCATGGAAGGGATTTAATCAGGGGAGCTAAAATAGTCAAAGCAACCTCTAGAGAACCCACTGGCTACAGAGCAGAGAATGGCTCTGAATGCTGGGGAGCTGAGACCGCAGGCAGGGAGATGCTCCTTAGAGGACAGTTACAATAACCCAGCTGACAGATGGCCAGGTTGTTGACTAGAGCAGGAGAGGGGAGGGAGGAGACTGAGGAGTATGGAGGAAGTAAAATGGGCAAACTCTGGGGACTGAATACATGTGAGGGGAATAGGAGGAGATAACATATAAGTGGTGCCCTACAGCACAGTTGGTAGAATTTAGAGCTGATAAGCCCATATATGTAAACTCTTTAGAAAAATATTCAAACTCTATGCAGAAGTAATACCATCATCATGAGTTTTCTCTCCCTGGCTGCTGCACTTCACAACTCCTCAAGTTTTCAAGCTTATTCCACCCCAATCTGTGTTGAGATTTTATTGTTTTTTGTTTGTCTCCTGAGGCTCTGAATGCCTTGTCCCTCTGCCTCTTGGCCTTGAGAAGGGAGCTCTCCTAGTTTGGGGTAAAGGTGGCTATGATCGAGCCCGGTTACTTCAAGACCAGCATGAGCAACCCTGAGATGTTTTCTGGGGCTTCCAGGAGGCATGGGATTGGGCCATCCCAGAAGTCAAGGAACTCTATGGGAAGACATTCCTGGCCTCAGGTGAGTGAGCTGTGGACCTTGGGGAGAGAAGCAAACCCTTGTCTGGAAGCCTGGGTCCATCATTAGCACCTCCTCCGGTCTCAGTTCCATCCTCCAGGCTCTGACTCACTCACACAGTGGGGACATGAGTTCCATCCCCAGGATCCCATGTGGTCAACTGGTGACCTAAGGAAAGGATCCAGGCTTGGTAAACCTGGGAACCACTGTCTCATCTGAACCCCTTGTTATTTTGGGAGGAAACTGAAGCCAGAGAGGATAGACACCTGTGGACTCATGGCAAACTGACATTAGAGCAGCTGGTTTTCATGTGCTTAGATTTCTAGTGTTTATAGAGAGATCCAATTTATGTATTGGATATTCTCAGAAGTAGAGCCAGAGGTAGCTTAGTGTGGAACAGTTGTTCCTGGGGTAAGAGTTCGGGCACTTCTTGGAGAATTTGAATGGATTAGTTTGGGACATGGGTTTGTGGGGGTGGGGCGGGGGGAGGGCAGTATTTCTTAGAAGATTTCTTCCCATATTAGAGCTGTGAATTGGAAAGGAGGGATGTGGAAGTATATAAGGAAACTTTCTCATCCTGAACAAACATCAAAATAACTGAAAATATTTTGAAAAAATGCAAGTTGAATCTCTGTCCTTGGTCATGAACTGCATGGATGCGCTCTGACCGCCTGCCACCCACACACCTGATGATACTCACCTGACCCGGATGCCAAGCTCATCTACTTCCCAAGAGCTACATACCCTCCTTCCCGGTGGATGCCATGGTCTGCTGGAGCTCCTCAAGGGCCAGGGCCCTGTGAAGTCAAGATTGGGGTGTATGGGAGGTCTAGCTGGGTTGCTGTGTGAGGGATGATGCTTCAAGAGGAGGGAAAAAAGGTGGAGGGAGGGAGCTCTCCAGTCTCTAAGGTCATGTAGCTCATCCTCCTCCTCATCTCTGCTCCAGGCTTCTTCTGAGGCTCTGGGGATATTAGGAAGAAAGGGCCAAGTTTTGCAGCTGAGAAACAGGGATCCAATAGCACACATCTGTGCCCTGGTTCTTGAGCAGCCTCTCAAGGCTCTGAGCCTCCTGGCCCTCCTGCCACCCTGAGGAATCTGCACTGTTTGGAGGGTGTGAGCCGCTGGGAGGGGGCTCAGCTCCACCTGCTCTGCCTCTGGTCATCTCCTCAGAGTGTGCCTTCGTTTCCTCATCCCACAGGATGGAAATGGCCTGGAGGAGGCAAAGGGTCCTCTCTCCACTGAAAATACCTGTGAGCAGGGGTTGGGGATGCACAGGGCAACCACCAGCCTGACCCATCAGCCTCATGTGCCAGCTGAATAGGGAGGCCACTCATCAGAGTGGGCAGCATTCTCAGTCCTAGGAGAAGAGCCCTCTGCGTGGTCCTGCAGCCCTCCCAACCCCCATTCCATGACCTGCATTTTTCTGATGTTGGGAGTTTGAGTCCAGGGAAGTGCTGCTTGAGCCAGCAGTCAGCAGACAGGCCCATGAGATGATGAGTCAGGCCCAGGCCTGTGCTGGGGCAGTTCCAAGTCATTCTTTTTCAGGTCTAGAGACAAACCCCTGGATCTCACCATCTGGGACTGTCTGAAGAACTGGGACACTCCTGGGCCTGCTCAGCCCTTGAGTGACATTGTCTGACTTCTTCCAGCCAAGACTTCCTTGTTCACTCACCAAGGAGGCTTCTGAGATGCCTCCCAGATCCACTGTAGGCAGTGCTGTGCTTGGGGTGGGTATGAAGTAGGTGAGGTTCGCCTCCACCTCCCACCTCCTACCTCCATACCCTGCAGGCTTTGGGTCTGCTCCCCAGGGCTGGGTCCATGAACTGACCCCCAACCCCCCTACTCCCACCACCCTTGGTATAGAATGGCCAGACTCTCTCAGATTTGTGGTGACATTCTGGAGCTGACTAACCTTGGTAGATAGATAGCATAGAGCATAGAGACGCATCCTTGTCCCTTCACTCTAGAGAACTTTGTGGCCCTATTTCTGTGTCAGACCCTCTAGACAGGGAAGGTGTAGGCAGTTGGTCCCGGGTCCCTCAGGATGAGCCTGGGCTCTTTTCTCAGGCTTATTCTGAGAAATGGTGACCCTAGAGGTTTATCCAAAGAATCACCACAAACTCCAGCATAATTCTGTCCCCATATTTTATGCAGCCCTGGGCATGGCCCCTCACTACTCATACCTCTGTCTCATATCCTTGCTTCCTTTTCTTTACTGGCTTCCCTTCTACCTTTCTGTGTGTTCTTTGCCCCATTGCCTGGAATCTCTCCCTTCCCTCCAAGTCCTGACCCTGAGAGTTTTCCAAGTCCCTGACCCCAGTCCTCTGCTCTTCCCATATGTCATCCCCTCTCAGGGCCAAGGACTTGGCCCCAGGCCCTTCCCACAGCTGCCCAGGGAATTCTTGAGCCATCCTCATCATCTGGCTGGACCTCAGTCTCAATGATGCCTATCATCTAGCTGGGCCTCAGTCTCAGTAATGTTCATATCAGAACTCTCTATTCTCCTGCCTTCTCTCCCTATGCCCAAAGTGTCTCCTCCTGACTTTTCTTGACACCTGTGGTTCTACCTGTTATCAGAATCATTTTGACTCCTGGCCTCCCTTCCCTCTGTGCTTTCCATTAGCCACTGTGTCAGTTGACTTTACAATCCCTTCCATTCACTGACATCACCCCCCTTCAGGCTCCTCAGCTCAGCCTAGCGTGTATCTGGTCCTGGGGGTAGAAGAAAAATGCTCACTGGGGGCCCTGCCCGGGGGAGCTTATGTGTCCTTGGTCCTTGGCTCCCTCCACTTGCCCGGTTGCTGGGTGAGGGGGGTGCTGGGCCTGCTTGGAGTGCAGTGGGGACTCCTCATTGGTGACCTGAGCATCACCTCCCCAGGACCCAGGCCCTGAGCCCCTCAGGGGTTTCTGCTTTCTGGGAGTTGGGGCCTCACATAACCAGTTTCCCTTAAGAGGGGACCTGCTGCCTCTGACCTCAGGACAATGGAGGCACATCCACCCTGGGGCAGACCCTTTATTTCTCATCATCTCTCATAATGGAGACTCATCTAAGGACAGAGAATTCCAAAGAGGTGATAACCTGGAATTCATTTCTCTTGGGGTTTGGAAGGCACAAAACAAATTTTGTTTGTTTTGCATTAGTGAATTTGTCTTAATTTTTCCACCGAAAATAACAGTTACATTTCTTCACATGCCCGCATTCATGACAAATGATTTTGATCCCTGGGCTGGAAGTGGGGGATTTTCCAGGAGGGTCCTCTGGGCTGAGTCCTCCTTCCTTCTTTCCTCTGCTCAGACCACCCAGGTGAGCCACTTCTCAGCACTAACATCACCACTGTGGTTTTTCCCATCCTTGGCATCTTCACCCATTAGGGCTGGGGGAGAGAGAGAGGGAACCACCAGGGCTGTCTGAAGTGACAAAGCTTCAGGTTGGACTTGAATTTCTTGCATCTAGGCAAATTGGCGTGGTGATGCATCCACCTATATAAGTTATAGAGTGGCTCACCCAGGGGCTGTGCATCTGTCGCCGACAGCAGAAGGGAGGAGAGCTCTTCTCAACAGGCTCCAGCAGACTGGGGCTCAGAGGACCAGCCTCTCCTGCTATCTCCTGAGCCCGATTCTTCTTGGCCATCACCTCTCCCCTCTGCTATGGCGGCTATCACGGACCTCTCCTTTATGTACCGCTGGTTCAAGAACTGTAATCTGGTCCGCAACCTCTCGGACAAGTACGTCTTCATCACGGGCTGTGACTCGGGATTTGGGAACCTCCTGGCCATGCAGCTGGTTGATCGGGGCATGCGGGTGCTGGCTGCTTGCTTCACTGAGGAGGGGGCCCAGAAGCTTCAGCAGGATACCTCCTACCAGCTGCAGACCACCCTATTGGATGTCACCAAGACTGAGAGCATCAAAGCAGCAGCCCAGTGGGTGAGGGACCAAGTGGGCGAGCAAGGTGGGACGAATTGCATTCTTTGGCTTTCTCAGTTTATCCTTCTTTTTCTCTCTTTCTCCCACAGGTATCTGACAGTTATCGGGGACCCTGTTGTTCAGATGGGGTGGGAGAGGTGATGTAGAGAAAGGGGCCGGGTCTGTAGCTCAGTGGGATTGGACCTGTTGCAGGGTTTGGACTGTCCACAGGGAGAGGTGATTTCCCAAGGAAGTTTTCTTTCCCAGAAACTCAGAGGGTTGGCAGGGTTTGGGGGAGATTGCACTAGCAGGTCAGGGAGGGAATATGCGTTCCATCTGTCCGAACGTTTAAAGATGGAGTTGCCTCACTGGGACTTTGGTAGTCCTAACTATCAGCTCCTATAAAAATGTGAGCACGTTTCTTGTCGGGATCAGGCTAGGGGGAGGAGAGAGTGAACATGAGGTTGGACTCCCCGAGTGGGGACGTTTGTTCTCCTTGACTGTGTCAGGCTAGACTGCAGGGTGGGGAGCGAGATCTCTCCTCTTCCTCATATCATGATGGATACCGGGTTGACCTAAGGGTAAGTGCCTATGTCAGGGTGGCTGCTCTTATTGGGAAAGGAGGCTGTGGGCTAGGGATGGACTAGGACTGATGGGGGCCCACCCAGGGATCTTCCCACATGCAAGATGTGGGTGTAGGAATGGCTCGGTTGTAGATGCAGCAGCCTGGGGCAAGTCCTGGCTCCTGAGGGAACTAACCTGGGGTCTGTGCACACGAGTCAGGGCAGGAGAGCTCTGGTGCCCAGGAGGGGCAGACAGTCACTCTTGCTTTATTTTCCTCTTTGGCATTTACCACTATCCAATATTCAATATATTTTACTTATCTTTCTTATTTATTTTCTATTTCTCCTGCTAGAATAAAGCTTCTAGTGGGGGAGGTGTTTTTTCCTTTTATTTATTATATATCCTTAGTGCTTAGAACAGTGTCTGGCATCTAGTAAGGTGCTCAATAAATATTTGTCAAATGAACTAAGCTATGAATAATTCAGCAAGAGTCAGTTTCTTTCTTCAACAGGCTGCCTCCGCCCAGTGCCCTACATTCAGCTTTGAACCACTTGCGTTAATGACTCACTGGGTATATTAGTTTCCTATTGCTGCTGTAATAAATGCACACAAACTCAGGGGCTTAAAAGAGCACAGGTTTATTATCTCGTAGTTCTGGAAGTCAGAAGTCCAAAATGGGTCTCACTGGACTAAAATCAAAGTGTTAACAGAGCTCTAGGGAAGATTGCATTTCATTGCCTTTTCCAGCTTCTAAAGTCTACCTGCATTCCTTGGCTCATGACCTTCTTCATCTTCAAGGCCAGCAAGGTTGGGCTGAGTCCTTTTCATGCTGCCATCTCTCTGGTTCTCTGTCTTCTGGCTCCCTCTCCACTTAGAAGGACCTTTGTGATTATATTGGGCTCGCCAAGCTAATCTACGATAATTTCCCCATTTTAAGGTCAGTTAAGCAATTTAAATTTCATCTGCTACCTTAATTCCTCTTACCCACGTAATCCACCATATTCACAGGTTCCAGGGATTAGTATGGGGACATCTCTGGGGGGGGCCTTTGGGCAACATCTTTGGTCTAAGAAGCACTGGAAAATGGGAGGAAGGGATACTTGCATGCTTTCTTTTTGCCCCTCAGAGTCTCTGGACCATGACAAGTTGGCATGGCCCTAAAGCTGTTCACACTGTATTGAAAGTTCTCTAGCTCTCTTTGCAAAAAAAAAAAAAAAAAAATATTAAGGTTGTCCTGGTTTGCCAGCAGGCAGAGATATTTACCAGGGATGATCAGAGGTAGCAGCGAGTGTGTGTCCCTTCTCCACAGGCAGAGGCCACTTGGGTTTTACAGTCTTTGGGTCTCAGGAGCTCATTTCTTCCACTGTAAGACAGGAGTCTCCCTTAGCTGGGAAGGCTCTGAGTCCTGCCAGCCAGTTGGTCTCCTGGGGTCTCTACTTGGAGGAAGGCAGGAAGATAGGATGGGGACACAGCTTGTGCGGGGACCCCAGGCCTAGGGGAAGGGGTGAACCATGATTGGTGTTTACATCCAGACCTGCCCATGTGTGTGTGGAAGAGTATCTTGAGGCTACAGAGGCCAAGGTGGGGTAGTGAGATAAGGGGAGGGAAAGGGAAGGAACCCCAAGCCCCTCCCCCAAGTGGAATTTTACTTGGAAACTCAATATGTAAGACAAATGAAAATTGAGGTTGTCCTGCATCTCCCTTCCTTATCAGGTTCTGGGGTTCAGACTGAAAGCTCTCAGGACTGCAAACCACAGGCTGGAAACAACTGTCCTAATCCAGTCAACAATGAACCTGAGGCCCAGGGAAAGGAAGTGACTTGTCCAAGGCTGGAGGTAGAACCAGGACTAGAACTTGAGGCTCTTCAAGCCTGGCCCCTGCAGAGCTGAATGACAATACCTAGCAATATTTCTCTCCATTTATACCAACTCAATTTAAATATCTCAGAGGGAGCCCTTTTCACATTTTCCCAAAATTATTTTATTTAAATGTCTTCTGTATTTGTTTATAAGTCTTATTTATTTCTTCTCTGGTTTCTGAGATCATTGAGGAATAAGACCATGTTTTGTTCATTTAATGTCTCTAGCACCTTCCTCGGTAACTGACAGATGCATGAAATGAATGAATGTGTGAATGGATGAATGAATGAATGAATGAATGAACAGAGTAATTTTGGTAATGTGTGAAATGGAGTTGGTTTCTTACACTCAGGTGAACAGAGAGGGGGAAGCATGATAGGGGAAGGAACTGAAACATTAATTCACTGGTATGAAAATGAGATCTCTTTTCCCGGAGCCAATAGCTTAGATGCTATTAGCTAAAGCCTGGATTGTAGCTGGTACAGTGTCCAGCTAGCTGGCAGACTGTGTGAATCAGAAAAACTGCCCCTGTAGGGAAAACCCATTAGGAAAAGGCCCATGTTCCTTTGGGCTGTCATAGCTCCCCACCCAACGCTGCCAGACTGGCTGTCTTGTGCCTTGTGACATGCTCAACCATCCTCAGCAGCCCTGAGCTGGGGGGTCGTGGGCCCTGGTGCTTTTCCAGAGACACTGCTGATTTTAGTCTGGTTCTCCCTCCCTCCACTGCGCCCCCAGGCCTCTGGGCCCTGGTGAACAACGCTGGTGTAGGCCTGCCCAGTGGTCCCAATGAATGGCTGACCAAGGAAGACTTTGTGAAGGTGATCAACGTGAACCTGGTGGGACTGATCGAAGTGACTCTCCATATGCTGCCCATGGTCAAGAAAGCCCGGGGCAGGGTTGTCAACATGTCCAGCTCTGGTGGCCGTGTGGCTATCATTGGTGGCGGCTACTGCGTCTCCAAGTTTGGCGTCGAGGCCTTCTCTGACAGCATCAGGTGACTGGGCCCAGGTGCCAAACCATTCAGAGTAGGAGTTCTGGGGGTTTCACCTCAGGAAGAGAGGGCTGGGTGGGGGCACCCTGTGGGCAGGCAAGGTCTGGAGGGAAGATGTTAAAACAGTAGCAGGAGGAAGGCTAGACCTATAGGGGCCTTCCTCAGGGACCCAGAGAAGAGGGTTGAGAAGAGGTGGGGTGGTGATGAGCAGCCTTCCCTTGAGCTGTCTCAGAATAAGCAACACGCTTCTTGGGCCTGTGGGAGTAGGAGGGAGAGTCCCCCAAACAGACGGAGAGGTCTGGGGGCAGATGTGCTGTGGGCAACCCTCCGAGAAGGATGCAAGCCTTGCGTAGACCCCTTCACTCCTCTGCCACCTAGGCGTTGGGGGTGGGGCTGAGTGGGAGGGACCTGGTCGGAGCAAGGCTTTGGTCTAGATTCCTCCCGGCTAGGCTGGCCTAATGTGAATTGTCCAGAGACAGACTTGGGAAAGGGCTTATTTGCATGAAAGCAGTGCTGGGCCTGGTGCAGGGGTGGGGGGCACACCTCCAGGTTCCTGATCTCTGGAGATCAGCTCCTCTAGAGGTGTCAGAGGTGACTTTCCCTGATGATCCTTTGTCATCGTGGAGTCCCAGACTGAGTCCAGCTCTTCTTTCCTAGGCGTGAGCTCCACTACTTCGGGGTGAAAGTCAGCATCATTGAGCCGGGGAACTACCGGACATCCATTCTGGGCGAGAAGAACATGGAGGGCATTGAGAAGAGCATGTGCAAGCTGTGGGAGCGGCTGCCTCAGGAGACCCGCGAGAGCTATGGAGAGGAGTACTTCCATACCTGTGAGTTCCCCAGGAGAGGAAGGGATCTCTGAGAGAGATAGAGAGGTCTTGGGGGTCACTGACCCACTTTCATTTTACAGATGATGGGATGGAGGCTCAGACGGGTTATGAGCCCAAGGCCACACAGCAGGTGGCAGAGCTGGGATTTGAGAACTGCTGGGGGAGTGACAAAACCATAGCTGCGGGGAGATGGGGGTGTTAGGAGAGTTGCTGCCCACCCACCCCTGGCACCTGCCTTCCCCCCAAACACCCGTATGCAGGTGAATCAGGTGAAAATGCACTGCCATGAGTACAGAGACGTTATTAAGAGCACAGCTACGTGAGCCAGACTGCCTGGGTTTGAAGCCTGGCTCTGCCACTTACGGGCTAGGAGACTTTGAGAATGTTACCTAGTCGCCTTAAGCCTCAGTCTTCTCATCTATAAAATGGAGTTAATGATAGTGCCTACCTCACAGGGCTGCTGTGAGGATTAATATCTGTGAAGTATCTCGCATGCACTAAGTGCTTGTCAAATCAGTAAAGAGGAAAATCACACGAATGTTTAAAAAGAAGGGGCTCTGGGAGCTCTCTTTCTCCCTGGCCTAAGGGTCTCCTGTGAATCTCAGGTGTTTCTGGAGAGTAGAGGAGGGACATCACAGCTGTTTACTATACTGTCCCAAACTCACAGTTTGGGGAATTCTTCCAGTTTGAGGGATGCACGGAGCCCCAACCATTGGGGAACAAGAGGAGGGGTGGCCTGCAGGTGCAGCGGAGGAGGGATTGGCCAAAAGACCTGGTGGAGTACCTCGTGGTAGGAGAGAGAGGCCTACTCTGAGGACCAGGAGGCCCCACATTCACTCAGAGCATCTAATCCCAAAGCCAAGCCAGTTGGTTTCAGGAGAGCATCATCCACAAGATTTCCTGCTTCTCTCCATTTCTCCCCTCCAAGTGCCTGGAGGGGGAACAGCCCCTCAGGGCCACCCTTGGAGCTGCCCTTGTGTGGGACAGAAAGGTGGGGCTGGCATTTTGCTGGCTCAGGAGGTTCCCTTGGTCCAGAGTGAAGCAGCCGGCTCTCAGCCCCATCCTGCTCCATTTGGGCCTCAGTGGCCTAGTCATGTATTTCCCTAACCCAGATTTTTTTCCCTCTCTTTTACTTGACTTTCATGAACATCCCTGAGAGGCACTTTTCTGTTGTGGTTAAGCTCTTAGACTCTGAAACTAGGCTGCCTGAGTGTAAATTTCATGTCTCCTGCTTACCTTGGGCCAGTTACTCAGTTTTCTCATCTGTAATGGGTTATAAAAATTAAATGAGTTAATATATAAAAAGTGCTTGGAATATTATCTGCTTCCTGGTAGGAACAATTTGATTTAAAAGTTTGTTGTTTTTATCTATTTACCAGTGTAATAGAGAAAAAGAGCATGGCCTCCTTTTCTCTATTACACTGGTACCTGCAAGCTGTAAGTTCTTGTGTTGCAAAGAGATATTCTTAACTAGCAATCATCCAAAATCCAAAGTGATGAATTTTAAACATATACCCAGAAACTCTGAATGGGCTAAATATAATCACTCAATCAAATTAATGGCAGGTATCTAACTGTCTCGGGGGGAGGGGTGGTTATTTTAGTGACATGCTCTCCTGGACCTCATACATCCACAGAGTAAAAAGCCAAGACACCATAACTTAAAAACCATAACAGCCATTTATTCACTTAATACACATCTTATTGAGAGCCTACCACATGCCAGGCACTGGGTAGGGCCAGGGGTGAGAGTGGACAAAGCAGCAGGGCACACAGCTGGCTGCCTGCAGCTTAAGGCCCAGCGGAGGAGATAGATCTTAATAACAACACACACATTTAGTGACAAATGTGGATAATTACCATGGGGAGAAACACAAGGCCATGAAAAAAAGAATAGGGTTGGGAGTGGGGCCCCAGTTTAGATTATGGTGTAGGGAGGGCTTCTCTGAGTTGACTTTGGGGAAGAATAAGTTAGGCATTGTTGGAAAGTGGATAGGCAAGAAAGTTTTTTCAGGAAGGCCCTGAGGCAGGAAACTCTTTAGAGGAACTTTAAAGATACCAGAGGGTGGGGAGCAGTGCAGTGGAGCAGGGGGGACCCAGGATAAATTAGAGCATCAAAGCACACTGAGGATTAAGGATGTGATCTGATTTGTGATTGGGAAAGACTGCTGTCGTTGCTGCAGTATTCCAGGCTAGACATGTCGGTGGTTTGGGCTACAAAGAAGTGGAGGAGATGGAAAGAAGTTGATAGATGCCCGGTGTGTATTAGGCCTCCTGGTACTGGGAGGGAAAGAAAGCCATCCAGGACAAGTGCTAGGTTTAGTTCAAGAAACCTGATGGGTGGAGGCATTATTCATTCATTGATTTAGGGAAAAGTCAGGGAGAAGTATTTGGAGAAGTATTCCTTGGGGAAAGTAATCTTTCAGTTCTGGACATATTAGAATTCCGTGAGGAGAAAAAAAAAGTCCTGCGGATCAGTTAGGGCTTTCTCAGTTACAAGTGACAGAAAATCCAACCCAAATCATTTAAGCAGAAAAGGAATTTCTTGATGTTTATTACTAAAAAGTATAAGGATATGGGCTTCAGGCACTGCCTGATCCAGTCTGCAAATGATGTTCTTAGGACCCGCTTTCACCCTATTTCTTTTTTTTTTTCTTCAGTACTTATAGATTTATTCAGGCCTGTTAGAGGTCTTAAAGTAACCAGGAATTGCAATAAATATTTGAACAGAGGGCTGGATGTTTCAAATGCTAAATAACTCAATAGAATTAGAGCTAATACACCAGCTGTGTTAATCCATGTGACTGCCCTTGGTCTTGTGCTCACTCAGCTGACACTTGTCCTTTACAATCCAGCCATGGTAAACCCTTCACTAGCTGAGGAAAGCTCTATTTTCATTTCAAATCACCCTATTTCTTGGCTCTGCTTCTTCTGTGCTGGCTTCAGGCTTACAGCTCTCTCCCCTTTGGGGTGGTCACATGGCTGCAGCATCTCCTCATCTCCTCCCAGGATAGCCCTTTCCAGTAGCTCCCCCAAACGGTCTAAGATTTACTCTGACTTGGTGGGCCAATGATGGCAGGAACAGAGGAAATTGCAGGATGTACTCAACCCTGAGCCCATCACTGTACCCAGGGAAATGTGAAGCTCTGATTGGCTCAGGCTGGGTCATGCACTCTACCTAGACCAAAGGACTCAGAATGGAAGAGGCATGGATTCCCGGAGAGAAATCTGTAGCTGTTGCTATAAACAAGGGGAATAGCTGTTTGGGGGTTGGGGGGAGGATAATATATATTCCCTGTGAGTCTCCCCTAAAACTCTCAGTTAGCAAAGAATGATCCAAATTATTGATGGGGTCACTATGAGGCTGGGGTGAAACACAGATTCAGCCAGCATCTGGAAACCTCACAAAGGCGTTTTCTAAGTAGCTCGATGCAGGCAAAAGCTGTAGAGTCTTCAGTGAGGTCCATAAAAGAATGTGTAGAAAGGCGAACTTCCTCTGAAAACCACTGTTGAAAAGCTGACGTTCTTCAGAAGAAAAGTAAGGGTTGGTTTATAAAATACTATAGGCTGATTCGTCTGTAGTTCTCTCCATGATTTCAGAGGAAAATTTTTACGCAGGCATTTGACTACTTTTAGATAAAAAATTTTCCGACTGATCATACTCTAATTTTTACTTCAGTTTTACTAGTGTTTACTGGGATACACAGATGAGGCAAAATCTCTAGGAATCTAGAAGGGGAGGTCTGAAAGCAAGTATAATGCCACACAAATTGTGCAACAATGGACATGCATACAAAACAAAGCAACAGTACAGGGACTTAATTCTGCTGTCACAGAAGCCGTCACAGAGGTGCCCATTGGTGTCCTACTGAGTTCTGAAGAATAAATAGGAGCTCACCAAAAGGGAAAAAGATGGCAAATGTTTCACAGAGGGAAGAGCATGCGCAACAGTTTGGAGACCTGGCATATAGCACTCGCGTGCTTTCGAAGGTGGTGTGGATGCAAGGTATAGACGACAGTAGTCCCTCTAACCATGTTACACAGCTCTCTAAACTTCAGTCTCTCCACGATAAAGTATAATAATTCCTCTCTCGTGGGTTGTTAGGAGAATTAAACAAGACTGTAAAGTACTCAGCTCAGCCATATAATAAGGGCTCAACAATCTTAGCCATCGTTGTTATGACTAGTCTGGCCTGAATGTAAAGTGTAAAGGGGTGGGGGTGGGGATGAAGCTGGGAGACATTATGAGTCAGATAGTAGAAGACTTTGATGGCTCCAATAAGAAGTGTTGCTCTAAAAAAAAAAAAGAAAAGAAAAACGAAGAAGTGTGGCTCTCATCCTGAAGGGCTTTGGAGAGCCTTTTATTAAATGGCTCTGAAATGACCTGATCAGATTTGTGTGCCGTGGGAAGGATGAGGGTGGAGACGTGAGACCAGCTGGGAGGCCGCCTCAGAAACCCAGTGAAGCACTGACAAAGGCATGAAGTGAAAGGTCTTGGTCATTGTGGGAAGTATGTATGTATGTGGGGTATTGTTTGGGGGGGTGGTGAGTGCTGTGGAGACAGACTGAAGAAATACTTAGGAGTGGTCACAAGCACCACTGGACACGAACTCCAGCAAGCTGTTATGACCAATCAAACAGGCCCCTGGCTTGTGAATCCGGGAACAGGCCAGGTATCTTGGAGTGATTTTCAGCTATCCCCAAAATAGAACCATATTGGAAATGGCTAGTTAATAGCAACCTAACCTAGGCACATTCCCGAGGAAGCAGCACACAGAGTCACTGGGATAAGCATGCGAACAGGACACAGTGCTCTGGTCCTCACAGAGCACAGCCTGGCTTGTTAGCATACTTCGCAGCAACACAGCCACCTGCCAAGTTTCTTTCTTTATCTCAACCCTGCCAGGGAAGCCACCAAAAATTCCCCTTTTAGTCCCCTTTCTTCCTAGGGAGGGACTAGGACCGTTGGGTCCATACTGAGTGCCAAAGCCTAGTGCCTGCTATTTTATAGACTTTATTTTGCTAAATTCTCACAATAGCACAAACGTTTCCTGGATGCCCAAATGCAAAGCCCGAGTTCTTCCTCACTGTCCAGGAGACTGACAGGGGCTAAAGGGTACCCCTCTCTCCCTCAATCCATGTCTAGCTGGGTGCCCAGCACAAAGCAGGAGCGCAATAAATATTTGAGAGAACATGGAAAGGATGTGCCTTAGACTATTTCAGAGTCTCAGGCAACTTCTCCCACCCCACTGCCTGTGTGGGTCCTCCCATCTTTCAGACTCTAGTTCCAAAGCCATCTCATCCCATCAGCTTGCCTCATCCTCATCAGCCCACACAGCCTTCCCTGCCTCTGAGGGAGCCGTAACCCCAAGCTTCATGAATGAGTCCTTTGACACTCGCCTCCCCGCCTGGAACCTGCTGGTGGTGGACTCTGTGTCAGACCCAAGGACGGAGCACAGAGTGTCGGATTCCTAAGACATTATTGCTCTATAGACAGTCTGGCTTTAAGTCAGTGTGGCTCTTTTTGGGACCCCCAAAATGTAGTTTGCCTCTTTTCACTGCAGTAGTTTTTCTCTTTAAGAAACAGAAAGGGAGTTCCTCGGAGTCGGAGAGGGGGGTAAAGCATACTTGAACGACACTGTTCTGCCCTCATCAACTGCCCACCAGTGTCCTGCACAGAAGGGGTGACTTCTCTGCCTTCCTGGACCATCCCTAAAGTCAGGCTAGCTTTTGCTCCTTCTCTGTTTTCAAGCTCTAATCCCTTATCACGAAGTCTGACTCTCAGGCACCACTTCCTCCTGAGTCTTTGGGGCGCTCAGTGAAGTATGAGTCCCTCTGAGCTGCCCCCTTCCCAGAGTCCTGGGGTGAGGGTGCACATCAGGGCCCCTGAAGCGTATCGTGTGGCTTGTCTCCTGTGTTGTAAGCTACAGCAGACTTGGACCCATCTCCACACCCGTGTGTACCAGGCTGACAGAACTGGTCTGTGCCTTAGCTCATCTGAGCCCCATAATGACCTTATGACCAAAGCAAAGGCAGTGTTACTATTTTTTAATAACATCTTTTCCCTGCATGCTTTTGTAGAAAATTTGGAAACTCTAGGAAGTCCACAGGAGGAAAAAAAAACCCTCCAGCGACTAGGAATTTCACCAGACAGACAGTATTTTTCCTTATTTCCTTCCAATTTTTCTGTGCACATATATTCACCTGTTTTCTATCCTCTTTCCTCCACTGTCTACCCTGCTATTATTCATCTTTATTATTCTCTAGGGCAGGTATTATTATCCCCATTTTACAGATGATGATAATTTAAGCTCAAAGTCACACAACTAATAAGTGGCAGAACTGGGCACAGTTCTTCTCATTGCTAGTCTAATGCAATAGTAGGAATTCAATTCACAACTATTGAATTCGGGAAGAGAAATAAGATTATTTATAGGGTGTTTGTTTAAGGGGCAACCTGGAGCTTGTGAGATCTGCCTGAGATGTTAGATCAGTGGTCTGGTAAAAAAGGAGCCTGGATGGAATTCAGAAGAAACAATCTTTAATGAAGAATAATAGGGCCTTTGATTTTTCCCCCTCTTTTACCCTCAAACAGATACTGACAAGTTAAAGAACACGATGCAGCTGGCAGAGCCAAGGATCAGCCAAGTCACCAACAGCATGGAGCATGCTATTGTTTCCCGGAACCCCCGCATCCGCTACCACCCTGGCCTGGATGTCAAACTCCTCTACCTCCCCTTGGCTAAGTTTCCCACCCCTGTGACAGATTTCATCCTGAGGCGGTACCTTCCAAGGCCAGCAGACAGTGTCTGAGCTGGGGAACCCTAAGGGGTGGTCAGTGGAGTGTGGAGGAGGGGGGTGGGAGAAGGCACTGTAGGGTCACATGAGGGGGGTATCAGATGTTCTAGGGACACCTTGCTTGGCTGACACCCTACCTGCTGCTGGTGAATTTATGGATAACTTCTGACAGAAGGTGAATGCCTCTTCCCACTCACTGGGGCCTCACAGAAACCTGAGGTGGCCTTTACAGGTTCAAAGACCTGCAGCCTGGCCCCAAGAACATCTGTCACCCCATCAGGATATGGCTTTTTCTTGACCTGGAGGAGTCAAGGAGAGGAAAACTAGTTCCTACTGAATCATGAGCCTCCCTCAGTTATCACCACCACTGGGAAATTTTGTGGGATAATGTAGCCCACAGGAGAACTCAACCACTTTCCTCTTGTGTCTCTAAATATGCATTAACCTTATTCACATAAACCATTATTTGAAGTATGTAGTAGGACAAACAGGGAGTGCAAGATTATATCACGCAAAAGTTTATCATAGTATTTTCTCTCTCTTTTATGGATTTCTGTATCCATAGGTGATTGGGACTCACATGAAGTAACATTCATTTGTTTAATCACCGTTGATTAATTCTTCAAATATTTACTGAGTGCCTACTATAGACGAGGCACTGTGTAGGTGCTGGAAGCATACAAATATGATTAAATCATGGTCTTGGCTTTTCACTCTTTATTTTGTGGTTTTGTTTTTGTATTTTAGCACAATATCTAGTAGCAGAGACAGGATAGTGATAGAAGAAACAGAAATCAGAAAATCAAATTTTTGGAGCTACGAGGAACACTAGAGGTTATCTAATTCAGTAGTTCCCCAACTTGGCTGTATATCATAATCACCTGGTTAATTAAAATACAGATTCCTGGGCCTTGGTGTTAGAAAATCTGATTCATTAGGCTTGGGTGGGGCCCAGAAATCTGTATTTGTAAAAAGGACCTAGATGATTCTGATGCATCTGGGCACTTGGAAACTGCTGATAGTTCCATAGGTGTAACTAACGCTCAGAGGAGGAAGTGACTTACAGGAGGTCCCCTAGCGTCATAGACTTGACAGAGCTCAGGTGTTTAGGTTCCCAGACTAGGATTTTAGTTACAGGAGAATAAATTCCCGAAATTAGTAACGTTGTCAAAGAAGTCATGAAATGAAATTATTGTTCTTTAAAAAGCCTTAAACTTCTGAGCCATATGAAGTTCTATTGAAAAGACTTTTGATCTTGATGAGTGATCACGTAATAAAGGTCAAATGTGAATTTTTAAAATTAAAATGTCTTTAGTTGGTGTCTCTTCAACATCCAGCTGAACTTGAAAATAATTAAATGTAACTTAATCACATCTGCCGAAGACCCCTTTTCCAAGGAAGGTAACATTCACAGGTTCTAGGGATTAGGGTGTGGACGTATTTTTTGGAGGGCCACCATACAACCCACTAAGTCTGTTGTTTGCATCACGTCTATTCCTGGCACCAAATTCTCTGTATCAGGTAGGGTGCATTGAGCAGCAAGTAACAGAAAAGTCAACTCACATTGGTTTAAACAACAAAGAAAGAGTTAGGGCAGGTCCCCATAGCTAAATGATAACTGCGTCATCTTTCTGCTTCTTTTCTCTGGCATCCACAGTTTAGTCTTTACCCTAAATCCAATTGCCTTTATTGTTGTGGCATGACTGCCAGTGGCAATGGGAACTCTGTGCTTCCTCATTCACAACTTATAAGAAAAGAAAGAGCCTGTCTTTCCATGATGCTAAAGATTTAGGAAGTTTCTTTCCCAGAGCCCTCACCGAGGTTTTTCTTAAATCTCATTGACCCAGGGACTTCCCTGGTGGCAGAGTGGTTAAGAATCCTCCTGCCAGTGCAGGGGACAGAGGTTCGAGCCCTGGTCTGGGACATGCCACGGAGCAACTAAGCCCGTGCACCACAACTGCAGAGCCTGTGCTCTAGAGCCCGTGAGCCACAACTACTGAGCCCTCGTACCACAACTACTGAAACCCATACGCCTAGAGCCTGTGCTCCACAACAAGAGAAGCCACCTCAATGGGAAGCCCGTGCACCCCAATGAAGAGTAGCCCCCACTCGCCGCAACTAGAGAAAGCCTGCACATGGCAACGAAGACCGAACGCAACCAAAAATAAATAAATAAATAAATTTATATTAAAAAAAAAAATCACATTGACCCAAATGAGACCTGGATGGCTTAGGTTTGTCCATCTGTGGACCAGTCACTGACAAGGGGGTAAATTGCCACGAATTGTTTAATCACGAGACAGATTGGGAATGTTGGGGAGACAGTCACAGTGCCTATTGCCCTGGAAAATTCAAACCTCAGACTCCATGCTATTGAGAAGGTTAAATCTAGGTCAAGAATAAATTTTCTTTGTTGAAGACACAAAAATTTACTAGGGGGAGTAGCCATACTACCTATAGCTAGGTAATATTTTGAGATATTAATTTATACATTTTCATTGCTCCTTGGTTTCTTATTTCCCTCTTCCCCACTCAAGTAGGGAGCCAATTTGGTACTTCTTTACCTAGGGTGAGATATCTAATGGAATAGAATAAATACATTTCTTGTACTTTCTCGAGATTTAGTTTCCCCCAACCTTAATATCTTTAGAGAAATTATAGGATTTAGGGAAAGAAGCAAAAGGGAATGTGTCTTGTGGGTTTATACAATGTCTCAGAGAAGCAGGGCCTTTCCCCTAAGACTAGGAGATTCACTCTGGTGAATTCTGATGAGGGAAGACCAGGGTTCACTTTTTGGTAGTATGTTGGGGAAGTGGCAAGACTCAAGAGAGTCCCAGCTGCATTGTGTGTTTAGGCACATGAGACTCTGGGTGACCTCACAGAAGACACATGTGTCCCACCATGGCAGGAAGGCAGTAGAGATTCACCAGATATAAAGGGCATGTAGGGACTTCCCTGGTGGCGCAGTGGTTAAGAATCCATCTGCCAATGCAGAGGACATGGGTTCGATCCCTGGTCCGGGAAGATCCCACACGCCGTGGAGCAACTAAGCCCGTGCGCTACAACTACTGAGCCTGCGCTCTAGACCACGAGCCACAACTACTGAGCCTGTGTGCCACAACTACTGAAGCCCGCACACCTAGAGCCCATGCTAACAAGAGAAGCCACCGCAATGAGAAGCATGCACACCACAACCAAGAGTAGCCCCTGCTCGCCACAACTAGAGAAAGCCCGCACGCAACAATGAAGACTCAACGCAGCCAAAAAAAAAAAAAAAAGGCACTCTGCTTACTTATATTAAAAAAAAAAAAAAAAAAAGTCATGTAGACTGGAACAACAACCTTTTTTTTTAAAATTCTTTTATTCATTTATTTATTTTGGTTGCGTTGGGTCTTCGTTGCTGCGTGCGATCTTTCTCTAGTTGCAGCAAGCAGGGGCTACTCTTCATTGCAGTGCGCGGGCTTCTCATTGCAGTGGCTTCTCTTGTTGCAGAGCACGGGCTCTAGGCACGTGGGCTCAGTAGTTGTGGCTCACGGGCTTAGTTGCTCCGCGGCATGTGGGATCTTCCCAGACCAGGGCTCAAACCAGTGTTCCTGAATTGGCAGGCAGATTCTTAACCACTGCGCCACCAGGGAAGTCCTGGCACAACAGACATTTAAGAGGTAACCTATGCAGATAGAAGACTTAGTTTTTTGCTCTGAGGGCTATTCCCCCACCCCATCATTAATAGTTGAGGTAGTTTTGAATTTGTGGACTGAAATTTATAAGTGCTCCAATTTTACATTTTAGTTTATTTTATATTAGGATCACAACTTTTCTTATATAGCTTTTGTATTTTCCTAGAGTTTTAAATTGACTTTCCTTTTCTTATTCACTTATTCAGCCTCTTAATCAAATTATTTCCACATTTTTTTTTAAAGCAGAGGAGTAACGTGATCTGATTTAAATTTTTTAAAGATCACTGTAAGGGCTCTTTGGAGACTGAAATGAGGGGGCAGTGGTAGAAGCAAGGACACCCTCCAGGGAGACCATTGCATAATCCAAGCAAGAAATTATTCTTACCCTAGGTTAAAGTAGTGGAGTGAGGATGATGAGAATGGATGAAATCAGTGTATAATTTGGTGGTAGAACCACTGAAGGATTTTAATCAGTCTGAATAAATTCAAGAAGAATTTACTGTGCTCTTACTGTGTTCTGGGCATAGTTCTAAATGCCAGAGTTATAGTGGTGGACAAGACAGACAGAGCCCTTGCCCTCAAAGAGTTTCTGTTCTGATGGGGGGAGGAGTTGGGGAATAGACATATAAAGAAATGAATGAAATAATTTTATATACTGATAAATGTCATGGAAAAGAGAAAATATAGTAATGTAATTAATAGAAGACCAGGGAGGCTGCTTACCTTTTGAAACAACCATTGTTATTGAGGCAAAATTTATATATAACAAAATGCATCCTTTAAATTGTAAAGTTTGATGAGTTTTGACATATGAATATTCCTGTGCATCCACCATTAGTCAATAGATAGAACATTTCTCTCATCCTAGAAATTTCGCTGGTGCCCCTTTGCAGTTCATCCTCCCTCTCCTCTGCCCTGGCTCCAGATAACCACTGACATGCTTGCTGTCACTATAGATTCTTTTTGAGGCTACTTACTTTTAAAGAAGATAATTTTGCTGCCATTGAGGAATGAGTTGAAATGAACTGGACTGGAGGGGTACAAGAGGAGCAAGACTAGAGATGATGAAAAAAATGTAACAACAAAATCATAGAAATAATAATAATTAGCATTTATTGGACATTTACTCTGTCCCAAGCACTGTGTTTTCCATATATTATCCATTTAATTTTTATTTAATCCCTGCAACAAGCCCTGTGGTTTTATCCCTATTTTATAAAGGAGGAAACCAAGA
Organism: Balaenoptera musculus; assembly: GCF_009873245.2. Lineage (NCBI taxonomy): Eukaryota > Metazoa > Chordata > Mammalia > Artiodactyla > Balaenopteridae > Balaenoptera > Balaenoptera musculus. The sequence continues at coordinate 45,336,875 of NC_045794.1, read as the reverse complement.
CTCAGAAAGTTAAGAGATTTGTACAAGATTACATAGTTGATGGGGTTTCCCTGGTGGCACAGTGGTTAAGAATCCGCCTGCCAATGCAGGGGACACAGGTTCGAGCCCTGGTCCGGGAAGATCCCACATGCTGCAGAGCACCTAAGCCCGTGCACCACAACTACTGAGACTGCGTCTAGAGCCCGCGAGCCAAAACTACTGAAGCCCGTGCACCTAAAGCCTGTGCTCCGCAACAAGAGAAGCCACCGCAATGAGAAGCCCACGCACCGCAACGAAGAGTAGCCCCCACTAGCCACCCCTGCTTGCTGCAACTAAAAAGAAAACCTGCGCACAGCAACGAAGACCCAACACAGCCAGAAATTAATTAATTAATTTTAGAAAAAAATTACATAGCTAATAAATGGCAGAGAGGATTCCAGTCCCTGCGGTCCACCACACACTACAATAGCAAACACTTACATAGTGCTTACTGCATACCAGGCACTGTTCTAAGCACTTTAATATTCACAACAACCTTGAAAGAAGGATATTATTATTCAGTTTTAATGAGGAAGAAACTGAGACTCAGAGAGGGTAATTACATACCTTAAAAGTAACTGGCAGAGCAGGTCCTTCTATTTCTGAATCCTACTCTTTGGGCATGTGCTTAATTTCACCCTGGGGAGCATCTCCGTACACACACATTTGTAGCAGGGTTTTCTGGCCAGCAGCTGTGATGTGGCTTGCTTCTGTTTCCATGAACCTTCTGAACCTCTTCTAACCAGACTTGCATGGGCCTCTCTTCCAGCTCTTTCCCCATGAAAGGAGGGGAGCCTCTGTCCTCCATGGCCTCCTTTTCTCCTGTGGGGCATGCCTGCCTTTCCCCTGAGCCTCAGCTGTCTGATCTCCTATCAACCTCAACTCAGAAATGATGGGAGGTGGGAGGACAGCGCAGCATCCAGAGTTATCGGGGCTTGCTGGTCACTGAACTATTGCCTGGCCAGACTATTTGAGATATTCTTGAGCAACAGCAGTGTAAATACTACATCTGGACCAAAACAAAAAGATACAGAGAATTTTAATGCCAAACTTGAAACAATAACAAAATGTTCCTTTTGGAATTTCTGACAGAGGAACAGGAGGAGTGAGGGTTTTTTTTAATTGTGTGTGTTTATTTAATAGTCAGGGACAAGTTTCAACCAGGAAATGAATATGAACTGCAAGTAAACAATTTTCAAAGGCAGAATTGAGACTCCACTTAGGAGACATTTCAGAGGGCTTTGTAGGTAAGGAGAGAAATGCCAACTCTTCCAAGGTTGCCAGGAAAGGAGAGATCTGAATTGCTCCTTCTACTGAAGGAGGAGGAAAACTCCCCCAGGGGGTTCTTCCATCTTCTGCACTGTTATCTGGGAACACCAGTGAGGGGTGAGCCACCTCCAAGACAACTACGACTTAATTGTGACATGTGACTCAGATTTTGGGAACCTCCTGGCCAGGCAGCTGGACCTGTGAGGCTTGAGGGTGCTGGCTGCATGTCTGATGGGGAAGCGGGTCCAGCAGCTGAGGAACCAAACATCAGACAGGCTGGCGACACCCTGGATGTCACCAAGACAACATTGCTGTATCCACCCACTGAGTAAAGGAGTGTGTGGGGGACAGAGGTATGACTTAGGTATATTTCTCTTAATCTGAATGTCCTCTTCTTCCAAGTAGTGGCCCCATGAGATGACACCAGTCTATTAAATAAGGGAGGGATACTATCAAGTTATAAAATGAGCTCTTAATTATTTACTTTGACAGAAAAGAACAATCATCTGTATCCAAGACAGCAACTGATTCTACTTAGTCACACTCCATGGCATGTAGCTGTAGGTATATAAACATGCTTCATATAAGTACAAACTATTTAATAACAAATAATGTTTGTATAGCACTTCACAATTTTACAAAGTTCTTATATATACATTACGCCATGTCCTGTTTAAAGAACTTCGATTTCACCCCAGATCATTTGAATACTTTTAGTGTGGAAAAGCAAGACCCATAGCAGAGGTCTTTGCTCTTAGTTCCTGCACATGCTGGTGCAGTGAGACATGGGAGTTGAAGTCTGGATACCTGCGATAAAATTCTCCACTCTGAGTGACCTTAGGTAAGTCATCTAACCCCTCAGTGATTCAATGTCTTTCCCAGTAAAGTGGGAATAATAATACCTCCCCTCAAGGGGTTCTGGTAAAGCATACATGAGGTAATGTATATAAAAAACTTTGTAAAGGTGAGATGGAGCCAGATGATGGAGCTGGGAAGTCACAGGCCAAGCTAAAGAATCAGTGCCCTGTCTTCTGTGCAACTGGGGAGACTTAGCAGTTTATGGAGAGAGGGGGTTCTTTTCCTACTCTCTCCCAAATTTCCCTTGTTCATCCTGAATCCCCCTAATTTCTTGGACTTTGGACTTCTGTCTGCTGGCAGCGTCCAGCAGATTCCTATCGAGAACTAGAAGAGGAAGGAAACTGTTGACAAGGGGCTACAGGAGTAAATACCTGGGAAAGCAAGGAGAGGGAATAAGTTTCCAAAAGACAGAGAGGAAGGGAATGAGGTAGAAAACATTTCAAAGGAAAGAAACAACTTGACCTGAGCTTATATGAACCACCTGTAGATTCCAGGGCGACAGTTTTTTTGTGATGACTGCATAGTCATGGACACCCCAGTGGTCCTGGCTCCAGACATTTTATAGGAGGGACCTGAGAGAGGCGATTTGGGTGGATTCAGGTACCTGGACACTTGCTGCTTTTTGCATGGCAAGCCTTTTATTTCCCTTCAAATAGTGGTTAAAAATCATAGATGTGGAATCAGATTTCCTGGGTTCAAATCCTCATCTGCCTCTTACTAGCTGTATGACCTTGGGCAAATTACTTAATCCCTCTGTGCCTCATTTTCCTCATATGCAAAAATGAGGATAATCATAGTATCTATTGCATAGGGTTGTAGCAACGATTAAATGTGTTAGTATGTGTAATATGTGGGATGAATTGTGAGATTGGGATTGACATATATACACTAGTATGTATAAAATAGATAACTAATAAGAACCTGCTGTAGGGCTTCCCTGGTGGTGCAGTGGTTGAGAATCTGCCTGCCAATGCAGGGGACACGTGTTCGAGCCCTGGTCTGGGAAGATCCCACATGTCGTGGAGCAACTAGGCCCGTGAGCCACAACTACTGAGCCTGCACGTCTGGAGCCTGTGCTCTGCAACAAGAGAGGCCATGATAGTGAGAGGCCCGCTCACCACGATGAAGAGTGACCCCTGCTTGCCGCAACTAGAGAAAGCCCTCGCACAGAAACGAAGACCCAACACAGCCAAAAATAAATAAATAAATAATAAATATAAATAAATAAATAAATAAATTGGATTGTTTAAAAAAAAAAAAGAACCTGATGTATAAAAAAATAAATAAAATAAAATTCAAAAATTCAAAAAAAAGACACGCAAAAAAAAATATGTGTACAGCACATAGAATAGTGCATAGTCCATAGTAAATGCTACATAATTATATGCTATTTGGGAGGACAAATTCTCCCCAAATGACCCATTGGCACCACCGCCGATTATGAGGTTAGTCCCGGCGCAATCCCTCACTTCCACTTGCCTTTTCTGCCTTCTTTATGTCCATCCCCACAACCTTGGTGGGCTCATGCAAAGCCTCATGGAACACCCCCCACTCTTCCCAGGGTGGGTCCTACCCAGACCAGGTCTCATGTTTTGGCTCTTCTCATCATCAGGTGATCTCCATTCCATGGCCTGCTCCCTCTTGGTTATCTATCTCAGAAAGTCATTTCTGTGAAGGGTAGGATAAGAATTGGAGACCATGAGTACAGGGAGCTCCTCCAAGGAGTTTTGCTCCAATAAGAAACAGAGAAATGGGGCAGTCGCTGGAAGGGAAGCAGAGTCAAGAGACTCCATTCCTTTTGAAGACGGGAGAAATAGCATCATGTTTGTGTACTGATGGCAATGATACGATAGTGGGTGAAAGGAAGGAGAGAGAGGAGTGGGTTGCTGAGTTGGTATCTTAGAGTAGGAAAGAGGGGCTGGAAACTTTCAGTAGGAAAGAGTGTATAAGTGCAGGTGTTGGCTCCTGTCCACACCTTAGCTTCTCTCTGAGACTGGTTTCCTCTTCACAGTGACACATGGCCTTTGACATTTCCGAACCTCACATCTCATAGCTTCATCATCATGGAGCTAAGTTAAAAAAAAAGTACTTGGATCAGATGACAATCCCTGAATCAGTTAATTGTAATCAGGGGTTGAGGGCTCTATCATAAGCCTAGTTTGGGTCAGAGGCCCTTCCCTTGATTAATCAATGGGAGCTGGTGTTGGGTGGGTCTCTAAGATGATGGCATCTTCCATTTAATCCATTTTGAGTTTATTTTTGCATATGATGTAAGAAAGCAGTCTAGTTTCATTCTTTTACATGTGGCTGTCCAGTTTTCCCAACACCACTTATTGAAGAGACTGTCTTTTCCCCATTGTATATTTCTGCCTCCTTTGTCGTAGATTAATTGACTATATGAGCATGGATTTATTTCCGGGCTCTCCATTCTGTTCCATTGATCTATGTGTCTGTTTTTATGCCAGTACCATACTCTTTTGATTACTGTAAATTTGTATTATAGGTTGAAATCAGGAAGTGTGATGTCTCCAGCTTTGTTCTTCTTTCTCGATTACTTTGGTTGTTCAGGGTATTTTGTGGTTCCATACAAATTTTAGGATTATTTGTTCTAGTTCTGTGAAAAATGCCTTTGGTGTTTTGATAGGGATTATATTGAATCTGTAGATTGCCTTGTTTTTTTGTTTTTGTTTTTGTTTTTTTAACAATACTGATTCTTCCAATCCATGAGCATGGTGTATCTTTCCATTTATTTGTGTCGTCTTCTATTTCTTGCCTCAATGCCTTTTAGTTTCTAGAGTACAGGTCTTTCACTTCCTTGGTTAAATTTATTCCTAGGTATCATTTCTACAATTAATATGTATGTGTACATTTTTTAATAGATGAAAAAGGCAGCATTTCAAGTTAATCAGGGTTGTGGGTCTCTCCAAGTCTGACACTCTTCAAATTCTTGGAGGCAGTGACTGTCTTCTACAGAATCTACTCTTGTAGCAGTTGCATATCCTTCCAGCCATCTGCTCAAGCAAGAATAGAGATTTCTTAGTTTACTAGTGGCAGCATTTAGAAAGGGCATATTTGATCAGTTTCTTCTTCATCTTCAATTTATTATACTTTTTGGTGGCTTAGTTTGAGGTCTTAGAATTTTGATATATTCTGCTAGATCCTTGTTCCTGGGGAAAAGTGTTTTTCTGTCTGTTTGGTTCCTGCAGATGCCCCCTCTTGCAAGTCTGTGGAAGAGGCTGGTTCCTTCTCTTCCAGTTTCCGAACCCTCCTTCCCTCTTTCACTGCGTTTTCACAAGGCAAGAATTTGTCTGAATCCCAGAGGCCACTCACCACAATGTCTGTCTCCCATCTATGTTTATGCCCTTCCTCCTCCAGCACTGGCATAGTTTGGGGCATAATAATTTCAAAATAATTTCCTGCCTTTTGCAATTTTATCTTGAAGAAAATTTCTTCCTCGTCTCCTGCCCAGGCAGCCTCATCGGGTCACCCTTTCACTCTCCAGTGTCCTGTCCTGTTTTAGTCCACAGCCTCATCATGGGAGATTTTCATGAGCTCTGGGCTCAGATCTGGAACCAGAAGCCTGGAAGAGCCTCCCTTTCCATGACAGAATGGCTTCAGTAGTTCCTGGCATTTCTCATTTGGCTTTTGTTCTCCTTTACATGAAGAAAGAGAGGTTTAAGAATCACAACCATTCTCCCTAGGTATATACTGGTCTCCTTGTTTACTCAGCAGGAAAACGCTCCATATCAGGGCTGGATAGAAATGTCTGCCTCTGCCTCTGTCTCTCTTTCCCTTCCTCCCTTCACCCTTCCCTCACCTTTCCTTCCTTCCTCCCTCTGTCCTTCCCATCCTTCGTTCCTTTCTGAATGGTTAATGGATACATTTGGAAATAACTGCCCACACTCTATAGCCTCTGGATTGTATACAAGAGATCATATTCTTATTGTAGGATGTGGTTTCAGCTGCATGTCACAGACACCAAAATTAACTGTGGATTACACAAGACAGATGTTTCTTTCTTCCTCATGGAAAAACCTGGAAGGATACAGTATCTCCTCTCTATTAATCTGTCAGGGGTTCAGACTCCTTTGTCTTTTTGGTCTTCCATCCTACAGTCCAAGGTGGCTCCAGCCAGCAGGAATGGGGAAAGGAAGGACAGGCGTCTGCCCTTTAAGGGCATAGCACATCTGGCTTGTGCTCACATGTATTGGCCAGAATTTAGTCACATTGTCACACCTAGCTGCAAGACAGACTGAAACTGTAGTCCTCACTCTGAGCAGCCATGCATTCACCTAAAAATTCCATTATTACGGATGAAGGGGAGAATATATATTGTGGGACAGCTGGCAGTCTCTGCCACACAGAATAAGTCAATTCTTCTGTGACATCTTTAGCAACAGTTTCTTCCTTTATAGTCTTTGGTGATAGAAAGTTTTAATAATTGCATTTCTAAATCTATGGATCAAATGGTTGGAATTTGAGATTTCTTTGGATTGGACTTTCAGACCCTAGGAATTCTCCTTTCCTAACATACCTGGGCTCTCTTAACAGCAGAGATTTGAGATGAGTACAGAGACATTTCTTATGATCAATCAGTTTTGGTCTTTGATTCCTTTGCAGTTAGAGAGCCTTACCTTTTTTTTTTAACAGTTTTGTTGTGGTATAATTTACATACCTCAAATTCACTTACTGAATTTGATGTTAAGTGTACTGTTTGAGAATTGTTTACTAAATTTATACAATTTGTGCAAGTATCATACAGTCCAGTAATAAAAAATTTTCTTCATCCAAACTGTTCTCTTGTGCCTGTTTGAAGTCAATTCCTACTTCCACTCCAGGTTCCTCTAGGCAACCACTGATCTGCTTTCTGTTTCTATAGATTTACCTTTTTTAGAAATTTTATATAAATAGAATCATACAATATGTAGTATTTTGTGTTGGCTTCCTTTATTTAGAATAATGTTTGGGGGCTTATCCATGTTGCTGCTTATCTCAATAGCTTCTTCTTTTTTATTGCTGAATTGTATTCTGTAATATGGACACACCACATTTTTTTAATCCATTTACCAGTGATGGACATTTGAATTGCTTCCAGTTTTCGGCTAATATAAATAATGTGACTGTGAAATTCAACTAGCCTTTATATGAACATATGTTTTCATTTCTCTTGAGTAGGTATCTGGGAATGGAACTGCTGGATCATATGGTATGTTTAACATTTTAAGAAACAGGCTTCCCTGGTGGCACAGTGGTTGAGAATCTGCCTGCCAATGCAGGGGACACGGGTTCGAGCCCTGGTCTGGGAAGATCCCAAATGCCGCGGAGCAACTAGGCCCGTGAGCCACAAGTACTGAGCCTGCGTGTCTGGAGCCTGTGCTCCGCAACGAGAGGCCGCGATAGGGAGAGGCCCGCGCACCGCGATGAAGAGTGGCCCCCACTTGCCACAACTAGAGAAAGCCCTCGCACAGAAACAAAGACCCAACACAGCCTTAAATTAATTAATTAATTAATGAAAAAAAAAAAAAGAAACTGTTCAACTGTTTTCCAAAGACTGTACCATTTTACACTCTCACCAGCAACATGTGAGAGCTCCATTTCCTCCATCCCTCACCAGCACTTAGCATTGTCAGTCTTTTGGATTATAGCCATACCAGTGATATCCCATTACAGTTTTAATATGAATTTCCCTGGTGATTAATGATATTGAGCCCATAGAAAGCTATAAAACTCCTTTTAGCACAGCTTTAGCTGCATCACATAAATTTTTTTTCATTTTCATTCAGTTCAAAATATTTTCTAATTTCCCATGTGATTTTTTTCTTTTAACCAAGGACTATTTAGACATGATTTGTTTAATTTCCTAATATTTGCAGGGGAGGGGGCTTTCAAAAACTTTTTTTAATTGAAGTATAGTTGATTTACAATGTTGTGTTAGTTTCAGGTGTATAGCAAAGTGATTCAGATAATATCTATATAGATATATATGTGTGTGTGTATATATATACACATATATATAGTTTTTCAGATTCTTTTCCTTTATAGGTTATTACAAGATACTGTATATAGTTCCCTGTGCTATACAGTAGGTCCTGTTGTTTCTATTTTATATACAGTAGTGTATATCTGTTAATCCCAAACTCCTAATTTATCCCTCCTCCTTTTCCCTTTGGTAACCATAAATTTGTTTTCTATGTCTGTGAGTCTATTTCTGTTTTATAGGTAAGGTCATTTGTATCTTTTTTTGAGATTTCACATATAAGTGAAATCATATGATATTTGTCTTTCTCTGTCTGTCTTAGTTCCCTTAGTATGATAATCTCTAGGTCCATCCATGTTGCTGCAAATGACATAATTTCATTCTTTTTTTATGGCTGAGTAATATTCCATCATATATATATATATATATATATATATATATATATATGTATACACACACACATATATAGATGTTATTTACATATATATATATATATATATATATATACCACATCTTCTTTATCCATTCATCTGTCAATGGACATTTTGGTTGCTTCCATGTCTTAGCTATTGTAAACAGTGCTGCTATGAACATTGGGGTGCATGTATCTTTTTGAATTACAGTTTTCATCTTTTCTGGATATGTTCCCAGGAGTAGGATTGGTGAATCATACAGCAACTCGATTTTCAGTTTTTTAAGGAAACTCCATACTGTTCTCCATAGTGGCTGCTAAAATTTCTTCTTGCTGTTAAATTCTAATTTAATTCCTCTTTGGTTGTAAAACAATCTTTGTATGATTTCAGTCTTTTAAATTTTATTGAGACTTGTTTTGTGGCCTAGAATATTATTTATTCTAGACAATGTTTAATGTGTGCTTGTGAAGAAAGTGTATTCTGTTGTTGTTGAGTAAAGTGTTATAACTATCAGTTAGACCAAGTTGATTGATAATGTTGTTCAAATCTCCTTATCTTACCAATTTTCTGCCTAATTGTTTTATCAATACTCGAGAGAGAGAGACTTCCCTGGCGGTCAAGAGGTTAAGATTTCGCCTTCCAGTGCAAGGGTGCGGGTTCGATCCCTTGTCTGGGAGCTGAGATACCACATGCCTCATCCCCAAAAAACCAAAGACATAAAACAGAAGCAATAGGGACTTCCCTGGTGGTCCAGTGGTAAAGAATCCACCTTCCAATGCAGGGGACAACGTGTTTGATCCCTGGTTAGGGAACTAAGATCCCGCATGCCGTGGGGCAACTAAGCCCACGTGCGCCACAACTACTGAGCTCTCGCACCTCAACTAGAGAGCCCTCATTGCCACAAACTACAGAGCCCATGAGCTCTGGAACCCGCGTACCACAGCTAGAGAGAGAAAACCCGCATGCCACTACTAGAGAGAAGCCTGCATGCCCCAACCAAAGATCCCACATGCCTCAATGAAGATCCCGCATGCTGCAACTAAGACCCGGCACAGCCAAAAATAAATAAATAATAAATCTTAAAAAAAAGAAACAATATTGTAACAAATTCAATAAAGACTTTTAAAATGGTTCACATCAAAAAAGAATCTTTAAAAAAAATACTCAAGAGAAAAACATTGGAATCTTCAACTATAATTGTTGAGTTGTCTATTTTCCCTTTCAATTCTGTTCATTTTGCTTCATGTTGTTTTGGGGTTCTGTTGTTAGGTGCATATACATTATAAAATTTATACTTTTCAGATGTAATGATGTTGTAAAATGTCTCTATTTGTCTCTAGTAATATTTCTATTCTCAACGTTGATTAATATAGCCATTCAAGCTCTCTAACAATTACTATTTGCATGGTATACCTTTTTTGATCCTTTTACTTTCATTCTGTTTGTGTCTTTGGATCTAAAGTATGTCTCTTATAGACTGCATATAATTGGGTCTTGCTTTTGTATCCAGTCTCACAATTTCTACCTTTGATTGGAAAGTTTAGTCCATTTACAGTAATATAATTATCAATGTCATTGGATTTGTATCAAACATTTTTCTTTTATTTTCTTTAGGTCTTATGTCATTTTTTTTTCTGTTCCTCATTTCCTGCCATCTTTTGTGTTAAAAATTTTTTAGCATACCATTTAAATTTCTCTCCTGATTTCTAAAAAAAATTTGAAATTGTTATTTTCTGAAATGTTGCTCTAGAGCAGTAGTTTTCAACTGGTATCAGTATTGCTTCCCCACTCCCACCAGAGGACATTCGGAAATGTCTGGAGACATTTTTGGTTGTCACAGCCTGGGAGGACATTCAGGGTTCAGCCAGTCCTCAAATCAGCATTGGCTTTAGCTTTCAGCTTGGCTCTCCTAGGTGTCCCCATGCATGTACATAGTTTTCCAGTCAGCTGGCTCTGTGTGAAGAGCTTAGTCCAGCCCTTCAATGGCTCTCTCATTTCCAGACTCTCACTGTTAAATTTCTTTTTTCTTTTTTCTTCCCATTTTTAAAGTCTTTCTTGAATTTGTTACAATATTGCTTCTGTTTTATGTTTTGGTTTTTTGGCCTCAAGACATGTGGGATCTTAGTTCCCCGACCAGGGATTGAACCCTCACCCCTTGCACTGGAAGGCGAGGTCTTAACCACTGGACCGCCCAGTGGAAGTCCCATCTCACTGCTAAATTTCTGACTGGTCTGTTGCTTGCCCCAACCAGGGCCACAGTGCAGGCTAGAAGAGCTCTGGGTTTTCCCTGTCCATGTGCTACCAAGTTTGCTACTTTTACTGATAACGTTGTGGTGTGTTTTTGCCTTCTGCCTGAAATTGTGCCCGCCCCCCTCTGGCAGCAAAGCTGCTGATTCTGGCCAGCTCTGCTGAGTGAGGATGGGGGAGCAGCCTCAAGCAAGATCATAGATTCCTGCTGATCTCACTGGAAGAACTAGCAGTTTTTCATGAATAAATGATTCTCAATTTGTTGTTTACTTTTGGTTGATTTCCAGAGATCTTAAACCATTATTTCTGACAGTTTTGTCCAATTTTATACTTGTTTTTGGAGAAGAGGATTTGCCAACCTCTTCACTCCACAGTTAGAGTCCCCCTACTACTTTGGAGGTGAAGTTTCTATCATAAAACCTGGCAACTTTAGGACAGCCGTTTCTTTCCCAAAAGGGTAAACAGCATCCTTGAGGATACCTGAGACCATATTTCTCTGGAAATCAGAAGATAGAAGTTCTTTGAAAACTGTAGGCCCTCTTTCACCAGCATTCAAGCAAGTATTTTTGACTTTGGGTTCAAGAACAACTGATTCTGAGCCCCAAACAGGGCTGTGATCCTTGAAGGACAAGTCCCTCAAAGTTGGCTGGTTTAATCCCCAGAGAATTAGTTTCCTAAGGTCTTACACTGTGATAGCCGCTCTCCCTAATATGTTAGTCTTCCCCATTCTCCCATCTACACACACACACACACACACACACACACACACACCTGTATGTGAACATAGACATACCAGCAATTTGCTTTCTAGAGCAATCCAACTCTGGCCTCAGTGAGACCAGTAAACTATATCTGGGGTGCCCTAATGTAGGCCTGGATGGGGCTGCTGCAGACATTCTCCAAGTGCCAAAATCCAGGGCCACACCTTACTCACTGGTTCAGTTGATTTGTGTTGAAGCACTACTATGGAGGCTGGCACTGTGCTAGGGGCTGGAGATATGGTGGTGAACATGCCACCTACGGTTTCCACCCTAGAGGAACTTACAGTACCAAGGAGTAGACACAAATAAATAAGCACTTATAATAAAGTGTTATGAAAATAATGGCAGGAGAGGTACAGGCTGTTAATAGAAACTTATACAAGACAGGAGCACTTAGTGTAGACTTGGGGGATCAGAGGAAGCTTCTTGGAAGAAGTAATGTCTGAACTGACCAAGGAATGAGTCAGAGTTAGGCAGGCAGCTAGTTTACACTGTGTATTATTCACAAATTTTCAAATCAAGGCTGAGTTTTAACTCGGCCTCCCACCCATTCAACTTCCTTCTAGATCACCTCCTTTATTTTGCCTCCTTGCCTCACTCTACCTATGTAATTTGGTATGTGATCTTCCAGTAATGTTGGCTAATTTTAATCCATCTGAGGCAGATGGATTTAGAAAGATAAGGATACAACAATAAAAACGATCCTTGACTTAATGATTGAGAAACAGAATCCCAAATTTCCTGACAGCTTCTGAGTATGATATGTAAAACCAGTTGAGTGAGCATCTCTAGAAGAGATGCATGCCCCTGATGGGGGTTGGAATAGATCACCCTGAAATTCTAGTCCTGGTCTACCATTGAGTAACTGGGAGATGCTGGGCAAGTTTCTTAATCTTGTTGGTTTTTTTTTTTATTAGTAAAAAGAAAGGGGTAAGTCAGTCCCCAGTTGCCTTCCACCTCTAGTAAGAAGTAAATCAAGTTATTTTGCAAAGCTAAATACAAATAATCCAGACTGGGCAATGTCATGGAAAGCAAGCTGAGGTCTGTACTAAAATGAGAAAGAGTCTACCTACAGTGCCATGGTAGGGTTTAGAAATAAGACTAGAAGGCTTGCACCCTACCCCAGCAGCTCTCTCAGGCTTACCCTGCACCCCTCTCACAGGTCTCCTTCCTACATGTGGTTGAAGAAGGCTTTCATTATGTCCCTATAGATTGTACATATTTATAAATTTTATTGATTGAATCAAATCCATCTGTTTCTAGGGAGAGACAGTAAGGGGCACACATTGATTGTTTTATATCCCCACACTTGCTACTCTGCCAAGTTACGTTACATTCCTCTCTCTCAATACCTTTCCTTGAAGTACCCTTGCTTCTAACTAGGACTAGGTAAACACCTGTAGTAAGTGAGGTAGACCCACTCTAGGGCCCACTACAGGGGTCCAGATGCTATATGCAAGTTCAAACCAAATGCACTGGTGGCCACTAACTCCAGTATAATGCAAGTCCTAATAATTCCCCCAGCAAACCTGATTCAGAAGACTTGGCTGAAAAAAAAAAAAAAGAGGAAGACTTGGCTGAATATGAAGGTCTTAAGTACCCTTGAAGAGTCATCCCAACATTTCAGGTTTCCAATTTCCAGTTTTAGAATAAGTGACTTCCCTTTTAACACTTCTGCTGGGGGTAAAAAATAGTAGACAAGTTTTTCATTCAGCATAAGTCCAGGATTCTTATACGATCCAGGGAGCAGGGGATGGTTGGCCCTAGAGAAGGGTGTAAGACACCCATAGCTTATAGTGGGGGGAAGGGGAGCAGGGGATGTCAGGTTGGTTTTCATATCATTTGGAGAAAATTAAGTGAATGACTGAGCTGTTCATAAGTGACAAAGGTACAAGGTAAATGTTTACCACAGAACCATTCTAACCTGCCAATGGAAGAGAAGGATACCTTAAAGTTAATGTCAGGTCACTAGCTCTTTCAAACTAGAAGCTTCCCACTGTCCTAGATTTGAAAGTCTTCAGTAATATAGAAGAAAAAATAAAATAATACCAGCAGCCAACACTTATTGAACACTAAGTCCTGGGCTAACTAAGTATTTACATCCAGATTTACATATATTATCACGTTCAAGCTTATGAAGTGTTATTTCTCCCATTTTGTAGAAGAGGAAACAGGCTCAGAGAGGTTATATAACTTGTCCGAGGTCACACAGCCATTAACCCTGATGTGAGCCAAATTTGCCTCAAGCAAGTCATCCAAACTTTGTCTCTGGATGTTGTTCTGCACTTTGATCAGGGACAAATACAAGGGTGGGGTGGGTCACTGCCCTCTCAGCCTGAGAAGGCTGGTCCCTCCACATTGGAAGACTCCACTGCTCTTGCTGCAACTAAGTGGCCACTTGTGCCATTTCACGCGGGCTCTTGACACCTGCTCTTCTCAGATTGTCATTTCCAAGATGGTACTGTGTGTAGTGGTAAGATGAGGATAATTATAACTTGCCTCTCAGAGTCATTTTGAGGATTAAGAGAGATAATGCCAGCAAAGAGTTTTCCTCAGAGCAGGGTATCATGATAAGCTTGGAATAAATGGCAGTTTTAAACACAATCAGTCCTATTACTGATTCCATGTGTCCTCCACCACTTATATCCTATCTCTACTTCTCTTCTCTAGGCCAATTCCCCATCAAAGTTATGAGCCCATGATTTTTTTAAATTAGCCTTTGGAGTAGCCTTTCAAAATCCAAGTAATCTTATCTACTCTATTATTACATACACACATTGTCTAACCACTGCACTCCTCTCAATCCAGTTAAACCAAAATGGTTTGCAAATCCACAAACACGAAATGATCTTCGTTGCCCCTGTATTGTTCATTCGTTTTAAGAAATGTTGGAGATGGGACCCTGGGGAGACTAGAGAGCCCTGTTTTCATAAGAGAGATCTGCAACTCAGGTTAAAATCAACCTCACCTTTCAATCTCTACTCTAGAGATTGAAACCTATCCTAGACAATATTTCTAGAAGGGGAAAGCGTGCCCTGGAGTGTTCTCCCTGTCTTTTCCACCCAAGCAATTCCCATTAGTCATTTGAAGCTCCCTTTAAGCATGATCTCCTCCAGGAAGCCTTTCCCGCCTGAATCACTCCCATTCGAAGTGACTGTCCTCTCAACTCCCACAGCCTGTGTGCTTATCAGCCTTTATTGTCATTGTGCCTGATGACATTCCTCCATAGACTCCGTGCTCCTTGAGGGCAGGGACATTGTTCTCATTTCTGTTCCCCACCCATAGCACCTTGCAATCACAGAAAGTGTTCGATAATGTTTGTGAGATGAATGGTGCATAGTTTCTGGCTTTCTGAAGGAAAGGTGCTTTGTCAGGCATATTTTCCCCTTATAGCAATGTTGTTTATGTTGTTCTTAAGTGGCTATCAAAAGGAGTGCTTGATTATACATTGAGTAAACCTTACCTGTGCTACAGATCCTGAGGTCTCATCTGCTTTTCTCATTTGCCTTAAGGTTTGTTCATACCTTAAAACAAGTGAACAAACAAGCCAAACACGTACATACATGCATGCACCCTTTTATTGTTTTTCCTTATTATATAAGCAATATATGCTCATTGTAAAAGACTAGAACACATGAATAACAAAAGTGAGGAAATAATAGCATAATTCTACCACTCGGAGATAACCACTATTAATATTTTTCTGGCTATACATGCAGAGTTTTCTTTATCATGTATATGCTTTAAAAATGGGTCATAAGGACTTCCCTGGTGGCCCAGAGGTTAAGAATCCGCCTGTCAATGCAGGGAACAAGGGTTCGAGCCCTGGTCTGGGAAGATCCCACATGCCGCGGAGCAACTAAGCCCGTGCGCCACAACTACAGAGCCTGTGCTCTAGAGCCCGCGAGCCACAACTACTGAGCCTGCATGCCACAACTACTGAAGCCCACGCACCTAGAGCCCGTGCTCCGCAACAAGAGAAGCCACCACAATGAGAAACCCGTGCGCTGCAGCAAAGAGTAGCCCTCGCTCGCCACAACTAGAGAAAGCCTGCGCACAGCAACAAAGACTCAACACAGCCAAAAATAAAATAAATAAAGTAAATTAATTTTTAAAAAATTCTCTAAAAAAGAAATGAGTCATAGTGTTCTTATGATACTTTTTTCTCTTAATATATAAGTACTAAATATCTTTTATGTCATATTTAGATCACATAGTTTTTATTGTATTAATACGCCACATTTTATTTATTCTTGGCTGGTTTTATTCTTTCCAATTTTTAGCAATTATCCACAGCACTGCAAGGTGGTTAAATGTTTAAGTTGTTATTTTTACCTTAGGATAAATTTTTGAGAATAAAAATGCTGGTTTAATGGGCATACATAAGTTATGTGGGTTTTTTAAATTTTTAATGAGCTATGAAATTACCCTTAGCCCCCATAATCAGTGTATGAGTACCCATGTCCCTGAGTTCTTGCTAACCCTGGACACTTACACTAAAAATGAAACAAAGCAGGGACTTCCCTGGCTGTCCAGTGGTTAAGACTCCACACTACCAATGCCAATGCAGGGGGCACAGGTTCTATGGGGGAACTAGGATCCCACATCCCATGTGGCCCAGCCAAAAAAAAAGAAAAAGAAACAAAGCAAACAAGACACTTGGTCATAGCAAAGTCATTGTTTTACTTGGCATTTCTTTAACCACTGAGAAGATTAAGTTTCTTTTCATAAGTATATTGATGCTTTTCTCTTTTATAAAGTGAGTATTCTCATCTTTTGCTTATTTTTCTATAGAGTAATTTGAATGCCTTGCTTCATATGGGAATTAGGTTAGTACCCAGATTTCTGGGACTCAAAGCCCTCTTCCGTAATGATAGGTGTTAAATGAGGTTTTGTGTGCGTGCATGTGAGTAAGTGTGTATCCTTGAGCATGGCATTTATGACTAGAAAAAATTTTTCTGAGGCTACTTTGATGTTAAAATTAATGTATGATTTACTAAAGTTGTAACTAAGAACGTATTTTTTCTTTTTTTTTTAATTTGGTAGATGTTCTTCATTTTTTTTATTTTTATTTTTTAAAGTTTTATTTATTTATTTATTTATTTATTTATTTATTTATTTATTTATGGCTGGGTCTTCGTTTCTGTGCGAGGGCTTTCTCTAGTTGCGGCAAGTGGGGGCCACTCTTCATTGCGGTGCGCAGGCCTCTCACTATCGCGGCCTCTCTTGTTGCGGAGCACAGGCTCCAGACGCGCAGGCTCAGTAATTGTGGCTCACGGGCCTAGTTGCTCCGCGGCATGTGGGATCTTCCCAGACCAGGGCTCGAACCCGTGTTCCCTGCATTGGCAGGCAGATTCTCAACCACTGCGCCACCAGGGAAGCCCGTATTTTTTCTTTAATAATTGGTTCATTTTATAAATCTATTACATCCATAAAATTTAGCAAATTTTATCAGTTTTTAAGGGGGAACTTGATTAATATTTGGTTTGCTAATTAAACTCCCTTGAGAAATTTAAACTGCATTTGTAAATTTAATGTATTTAATTTTCTTTGAAAACACAACTGTGTGATAAACAAACCTTAAATAATAAGCTTTATAAATCAAATAACAACATATAAATATGACAAAGTCAAGTTATCTTAAACTTTCTAATACAGTTTATGAACTTAGCACAATTTTCTTTTATCTTAAAATCACAAATCTAATAAATATTCATTATACATTTACAACTTGGAATTATAAGACAAATCTGTTAGTCTATTTGCTCTTTAATATACCAAATTCTCTTCCTTGTTTTAAGTAAAGGAAACCCTCGTTTTATTGTGCTTCACTTTATTGTGCTTTGCAGATACTGTGTTTTTTACAAATTGAAGGTTTCTGGGAACCATGTGTCAAGCAAGTCTATCAGCACCATTTTCCAACAGCATTTGCTCCCTTCATGTCTCTGTGTCACATTTTGGTAATTCTCATAATATTTCAAATGTTTTTATTACTATTATATTTGTTATAGGTGATCTGTGATCAGTGATCTTTGATGTTACTACCACCACTTACTGAAGGCTCAGATGATGGTTAGCATTTTTTTAGCAATAAAGTAGTTTTAAATTAAGGTAAGTACATTGCTTTTTAGACATCATGCTATTGCACACTTAATAGACTACAGCATAATGTAAACGTAACTTTTATATGCACCAGGAAACCCCAAAATTCATGTGACTTGCTTTACTGCAATATCCACTTTGTTGTGGTGGTCTGGACCCAAACCTGCAGTATCTCTGAGGTATGCCTGTACTTAAAATACTAGATAGCTATAGACTATTCCCAAATTTAATTCAAAATAGTAATAACTCAGGGTTTGGTTTATTTGACCACCTCTATACTTAACTCTAAATCTCCTCAGACATTTACCTATGAAGGAGGAAATTATTTCCTCCCAAGTAATTCGACATTGCCCTGTTGGGTAGCGGAGGTTGTACGTAGACTTGAGACTTTGGGTGGGATAAAAATATTTATAGCTGTAGACATTGTCAAATGACAAATTAAACAATTTAGTAATGAGTTTGATGTCTTTTATTCAAGGGAAAACAATGCGTGGATTGGGGGAGTACAGTGCCTCACAAACAGCGTAGCACCCTTCACAAGGTATTTTGGGTAACAGTGAGTTTTACAAAGCGTTACAAGTTCCACCGTGGAAGGAAGGCATGGTTGATTTGGGTTGTATATCTGACCTTATTTAGAAAGATCAAGGAACAAGGAAATGAGTCCAGAGTCCAGAGCCGGCCTGATATTTGGGATTGTCTGACTGGATACACTGTGTCTCTGCTCACATGGAACATTTACAGAAACATGAAAGTTTGCTGATGTAGCACCCTGGACAGGAGCAGCTCCATCGTGGGCCTGGAGGTTTATTTCAACACGTCTAGGATGAGTTTTCTCACAATGATGGAGTACTAGCATTACTAGAAGGCTCTTTTTTTTTTTTTTTTGATTTTGTCAAGGATTATCTTATTATTATTATTATTATTATTTTTTTAACAGTTACCCCAGGCAAATTGACAGTGAAAGTGCAGTTTTTCTTTTTTCTTTTTTTGTTTTGTTTTTTTTTTTATGGCTGTGTTGGGTCTTCGCTTCTGTGCGAGGGCTTTCTCCAGTTGCGGCGAGCGGGGGCCACTCTTCATCTCGGTGCGCGGGCCTCTCACCATCGCGGCCCCTCCCGTTGAGGAGCACAGGCTCCAGACGCGCAGGCTCAGTAGTTGTGGCTCACGGGCCCAGTTGCTCCGCGGCACGTGGGATCCCCCCAGACCAGGGCACGAACCTGTGTCCCCTGCATCGGCAGGCAGACTCTCAACCACTGCGCCACCAGGGAAGCCCATATTATTATTTTTTTAACATCTTCATTGGAGTATAATTGCTTTACAATGGTGTGTTAGTTTCTGCTTTATAACAAAGTGAGTCAGTTATATATATACATATGTCCCCATATCTCTTCCCTCTTGCATCGCCCTCCCTCCCACCCTCCCTATCCCACCCCTCTAGAAGGCTCTTTAATGTCCCTATGCCAGATAAGGGGATCTCATACAATCCCCTGACCCTGCACTTGAGTGTGCAACCCCTAATTTTCATGTATGAGTTAAGCCCACACCCTCATCCACATTGCTTCACTAACTGATTGGATCCAGTGGATCATATGTAGTTATATTCTAGGCTGAATGATTTTCATATTCTTCCTATCTGTAGTGCTACAAGTCTTACAGGTATTCAAATGACATCTGTTTGGATTCTGTAAAATCTATGTTTGTCTGATTCAAAGGTCAGAACTCTAACGTCATTCTTGTGACAACAGATAACACTTTTTTTTTTTTTTTGGCCTAGGCAAATAAAACAAGATAAGTACAAAGTTTTAAAGTTATTGCAATAAATAATCACTGGCAATTAACCAGGTTTAGTTCAACCATAGAGTTCTCCTTTCCTTCTTGTCTCCCATCTTCTGCAAATCACCACAATCATATATTATCACTTCACTGATAAATGTTGAATCCCTAGTTTGATTGGCTAGAGGTTGGCTCTAAGTAGGGAGCTGATCTCAGAACTTGGAAATAAAGTTAGAAATAGGGACTTCCCTGGTGGCGCAGTGGTTAAGAATCCACCTGCCAATGCAGGGGACACGGGTTCAAGCCCTGGTCCGGGAAGATCCCACATGCCGCGGAGCAGCTAAACCCATGCACCACAGCTACTGAGCCTGCGCTCTAGAGCCCATGTGCCACAACTACTGAGTCCATGCGTCTAGAGCCCGTGCTCCGTAACAAGAGAAGCCACCGCAATGAGAAGCCCATGCACCGCAACGAATAGTAGCCCCCGCTCGCTGCAACTAGAGAAAGCCCACGTGCAGCAACAAAGACCCGACCCAACACAGCCAAAAAATAATAATAATAAATAAAAATAAAAAATAAAGTTAGAAATAATGTCCCTCTCTAAATGTGAGGTGAGTCATTTTAGAAGTAACCCTACCCAAGAAATGGTTTGCTAGTGTCACGCTGAAGTGTCATGAGAAACTCCTGAGTTTTATTTGGGCGAGACAGGTCCCCAAGAAAGCAAGCCTGACATGTGATGTGTGTACATTACATGCATGCACTTACACTGCAACAAGTGTGAGTACGGGAGGGTTCTGACAGAGGGGTGACAGGTAACGTGGAGCCTAGGAAAAGGTAGCCAAAGAGGAGAGCCATGCCAGATGGTCTGCTGCCCTACCCAGCAGAGAGGCTCTTCTAGCCCTAAGGGCTGCTGCTGATCCTCAGGACCCCATAGTTCTAGTGTGGAGAGAGAGAAGTTCACTCAGGGTACTAATTTGTTGGAAATATTCTTTAAAATCATCTCCTTCCTTTGTCTCTAAACCTGTCCTCACTAAACAACACTCTGATCAATAATAGGGACTCCAGGTGTTCTTGGTCTAACCCAGAATAAGTGCTATGTAAATGCCCTAGATAGCTTTCATACCCAGAAGTAGTTTCTCCTGTAAATTGGGTTCTTGGTTTGTAGATCAGCCTCCTCCCAGAGTTTTATCTTCTTGGGTAATAATGGCTGGAATTAGATGCAAGGACCAGCAAAGCTGAAATACAGAATTGGTTGAGGGATCCTTTACCATCAGAACCCACCAGTGGGGTTCAGCCTGAGGCAAGTGGCCAGTTGACCTCCCTGCTGACTTTTCTTTAGCTATACTTTGACTATGAATCTGGTGAACGTAGAATTCAGGATCCATAGGTTCTGATCTTTCAGTGGAATAAAACTAGTTTTTATGGAAGTGGAAAGAAAAGTTCAGATAGGGAAGAAGTTGGTGATTGTATGGCAAATGGAAAAGCTATCATATAGGGAAAAGGTGAGTCTTTTTTTTTTTTTCTTTTAATTTTTTTTTTTTCTGTGAGAGTGATTCTTTTTACTTTTTTTAAAAATTTAA
The DNA here is from genome assembly GCF_009873245.2 of Balaenoptera musculus. NCBI lineage: Eukaryota > Metazoa > Chordata > Mammalia > Artiodactyla > Balaenopteridae > Balaenoptera > Balaenoptera musculus. The sequence goes on along the minus strand of NC_045794.1, from coordinate 45,315,880 downwards.
TTAATTAATTAATTTATTTTTAGCTGTGTTGGGTCTTCGTTTCTGTGCGAGGGCTTTCTCTAGTTGCGGCAAGCGGGGGCCACTCTTCATCGTGGTGCACGGGCCTCTCACTGTCGTGGTCTCTCCCGTTGCGGGGCACAGGCTCCAGACGCGCAGGCTCAGTAGTTGTGGCTCACGGGCCTAGTAGCTCCGCGGCATGTGGGATCTTCCCAGACCAGGGCTCGAACCCGTGTCCCCTGCATTGGCAGGCAGATTCTCAACCACTGCGCCACCAGGGAAGCCCAAAAGGTGAGTCTTGCTGAGGTTTTGGGAATAACTGGTTTCTGTTCATAGCAGAGACAAAAAGAAGATCAGTAGCGTTTAAAGTTGCATGTTGGAACTTCCCTGGTGGTCCAGTGGTTAAGAATCCACCTTCCAATGCAGGGGATGTGGGTTCGATCCCTGGTCGAGGAGCTAAGATCCCACATGCTGGGGGGCAACTAAGCCTGTGTGCCACAGCTACTGAGCCCGTGCACTTCAACGAGAGAGCCCACGAGCCGCAAACTGCAGAGCCCACGTGCTCTGGAGCTCGCATGCCACAACTAGAGAGAGAAAATCCACACGCCACAGCTAGAGAGGAAAAAAAACCCTGCACGCCACAACTAGAGAGAAGCCCGCATGCCTCAACGAAGATCTCGCATGCCGCAACTAAGACCTGACGCAGCAAAAATAAATAAATAAATAAATAAAAATAAAGTTGCATGTTATTCCTAACAGAGCTTGCTCTTTGTGGGGCAGCCCACTGTCGTGGTGAAGCGCGTGGTCCCTGGAGCCAGCTTGTCTAGGATTGAATCCTGGCTCCAACACTTACCAACTGTGTAACCTTGGGCAAGTAACTTAACTTCTCTGTGCCTCGGTTTCCTTAACTCTAAAATGAGTTGATGTGAAGATTAAATGAGATGGTGTACACGAAATGATTAAAATTGCATCTGACATATAGTAAGATATGTTTTTATCATCTAATAATAATTGTGGAGTAGCTTCTTTCTCATGAATTAGATGGGAAAGAAAGCCAACCAGCAGCTTGTTAAGAAGCTGGCATAAAGAATGGAAGAAATGGTTAGCTAACTCTTAAGTCTGTAATCTTTTGTGAATAGTAAAGGGCACAGACTTTTGAGCCCATTCAAACAGGATTTATTGATATTTCCTTTAACCAGGAAATGCTTACACAGCACTTGTTAGGTGCCAGACACTGGTCTATGTGCCTTACAAATACTGACTCATTTAACCTTCCTTAAAAAAACTTTGCTGTTATTAACAGGCCCATTCTACAGATGAGGAACCAAATGTGAGGAGAGCAGGGTTTCAACCCCGACTGTCAGGCTCCAGAGACATATGGGATGCTGCCCATCTCCCCTCTTCAGACAGGATTGCAACTGCAGAGTAAGCGGACCAAAGAGGCTGGAGCCCAGCACTAATGAACAGTTCTGGTGCAAAACACATTCTCACTTGTTTGCCTTGTTTAATGTTTTTCCTTCATCAGATTGGCATAAGAGAAGTTATAGCTTTCTTGACATGAATTGGGTTTAAAGTGTGCAGAATTAAATCTTCTTATTAGGATTATAAAGCTGGGAAACAAACACCTGGGGTCACCAGGTCACTGCACTGCCCCAGCTTTGTAGCAAAGCTGTTACCGACCCTCTCGAGTCAGTCGGCGCAACAAGGGTCCTTCTGCTCAGTGTCTTTCGAGCCAATAAAATGAGACAGTTCAGTTCAGAAGCAAAGGAAAGCTTAATTCTTTGATCAAAGAATGGTCAGGTGCGAGCCCTTCCTGTAGAGTGAGGTTCTCCCCCGCAGGTCGTGGGTGGGGCTGCTTTTTAGGGACCTTAGTAGCTGGGAGGGGGCAGAGTTGTTTTTGTTTTGTTTTGTTTTTTAATGTCTGTGTTGGGTCTTCGTTGCTGCGCGGGCTTTTCTCTGGTTGTGGCGAGCGGGGGCTACTCTTCATTGCGGTGCGCGGGCTTCTCATTGCGGTGGCTTCTCTTGTGGCGGAGCATGGGCTCTAGGCACGCGGGCTTCAGTAGTTGTGGCACGTGAGCTCCGTAGTTGTGGCTCGCGGGCTCTAGAGTGCAGGCTCGGCAGTTGTGGCGCACGGGCTTAGTTGCTCCGCGGCACGTGGGATCTTCCCGGACCAGGGATCGAACCTGTGTCCCCTGCATTGGCAGGTGGATTCTTAACCACTGCGCCACCAGGGAAGTCCAGGGGCAGAGTTTTTGCTTGACGGCACAGCTGTGCTGCTCACGCTCCAGATCACTGTGCCTAGGGCAGCATCTCTGCACACGGCCCACGGCTGCCATCTTGAATTGCAGTGTCCTGTGCAGCGCTTTTCCACACGGTCCGCCGAGCTGAGGTGTCAGGCGCAGCCATTACGCACTAGGAACTCTGGTCTGAAGTGCTAGCTGCAAGGCCTCTGCACGTGGCACCCTATGAGCGAGTAAAGCAAGACGGACTCAAAGGAAAAGAAAAAAAAATTAGACTTTATTTTGTTACCCAGATCCTTTTTTTATTTCCTGGGAATTGTTAATGGGCTTTGCTGGTGACAAAACCACAGTGAAGATAAATGATTACTCTTAGTTATGTCAGGCAAAGTAAGGGCTGCAAGCACTTACTATACTTGACATTTTGTGCTGGTATTGAGTATATAAGAATTAAATTTGGTAAATACCTGATTAGCCTGTAGTGTGTTTCATTTTGAAGGTATATTACTGGCCTTGGCAAAGTTTCTTCTCCTTTTAGAACTTTTGGAGCCACAGAGATTGTTTAATAAGTTCAGTGTTGGTTTGTTAATAAGAAATTAAAGAGAGGGACTTCTTGAGGCAATGAAAACTCCATGTTCCTTTTACCTCTGAGTAAGTCTAACCTGTAATAGAATTAAAGGACAGGGACTGTGTATCTTTGTCTCTATGTTCTTAGCACCTAACACAATGCACATAGTAGGTGCTCAGCTCATGCTTTTTCCATTCAATTGAATCTTGGGGTGCAACAGAAATGTGCTAGGTTAAATGTTCGGCTCGGAGACAATACACTGAATCTTAGCTGAAATCCTAACAGCAATTATCTTTGGGTAGTGAGATCTTGTGCTTTTTATTTCCTTCCTTATCCTTTTGATATTTCTCCAAAACCACAGCTCTAGTCTTTGCAACAGATGACTGCTTATAGAAATGAGTGCCCTTCTCCTTATCTCGTTCCTTTTTAAATTGTGGTTTTTAATTTTACAAAACTGGTAATTTTACAAAAATTATATAGGCACAGCAGTCAAATAGTTGCTATGAAGAGGCAATGAGGACACCCTTTAGATTCTTTTAGTCAATTATTTTGGTATTTACCTCTATATATCTAAATAACATGCTTATGTTGCTTGTTTTTGGTATGTGTATTTTCCATTGATTTCTCTATGGGGAGATAAGACTTTAACCTGTTTCACCACTCCCATCCCACCCCCAGGTACATTCCAATCACCCTCATCCTTGCAGAAATTTGGCCAGATTGTTACTCAGTGTTGGCATTATGCTGACTTTGTAAATAATTGTTTTTGATTCCCTGCACAATATTTTATTTTCTCTAGAGTTAATAATTATCTTTATTGGCTTACTTTTTGATGTTTTACCACTAAATTGACCTTCTTCCCTTCTCCCTTCCCCCTCATCATTCATATTTAATTGATATTGGCTGGGTGTGGAACCCCAGAATGGAAAGCCCTTTCTTTCTGAAATTTTAAGGCATAGCTCCCTTCTCTTCTAGCTTTCATCATTGCTATTGAGGAATCTGATGCCATTCTGACTCCTGACCCTTCAAAAGAATCATGTTTCCCTCTCTGGAAGTCTGTAGGATCTTCTCTTTGTCCTTGCTCTTCCTTACTTTCACTCTGATATGCCCCAGTGCCAGAGCCAGGGTCTGCTTTCACCCATTGTGCTGGGCGCTCCACGGGCCCTATCAATCTGGAAATTCATGTCCTTCATTTCTAGAAAAACTTACTGAATTTTTCCCTGATAATTTTATACTCTTTGCTATTTTTGTGCCCTCTTTCTAGAATTTCTATTATTTGGAAGTTACACTTCTATGGTTTTATTTTCTGCATTCCATGTCTTTGCCTTAGCCCTTCCACTGAGTTTTCATTGTGCTATTGTAATTTCCGAGAGCTCTTTTTTGTTCTCTGATTGTTCCTTTTTTTAATAGTGTTCTCTTCTTTATTTCTTTATTTTTATTTTTGGCTGTGTCGGGTCTTCGTTGTGGCATGCAGGATCTTCATTGCGGCATGCGGGATATTTTTGTTGCAGCAGGTGGGCTTTTCTCTAGTTGTGGCGCACGGACTTTTCTCTGGTTGTGGCGTGAGGGTTTTCTCTCTCTAGTTGTGGCGCGTGGGCTCCAGAGCACATGGGCTCTGTAGTTTGCGGCATGTGGGCTCTCTAGTTGAGGCGCGCTGGCTCAGTTTTCCCACGGCATGTGGGATCTTAGTTCCCTGACCGGGGATCGAACCCGTGTCCCCTGCATTGGAAGGCAGATTCTTTACCACTGGGCCACCAGGGAAGTCCCTAGTATCCTCTTCTTGCTTCATGTATGTAGTATTTTCTTTTATCTCTCTGAAGATATTGAGAATGTTTTATGTATATCGTCCCATTTGCATTTTCTGCTTCCTTCAGGTGGCTTTATTCTGTCAGCTCATTTTGGTCTCTACCTTTCATACTTGATATTTTCTTCTAAAGTCTGTTGATCCTTAGCTATTTGCTCACATTTAAGAGTGTGGAACTAAAGAACTGCAAATTGGTAGTGCTGGTCAATTATGATCTTTGTTATTTTGCTCTGACTGGACTATTTCAGTGGATACCTGATATCAGTGTCCTAGGCTTTTTTTTTTTTTTTTTCTCTTGGATTTGTTAGATTCCCTAGAGAAGCTCCTCCAGTCTCCCACCTGGAAAGAGTATCTCGGGCTGCCACCATTTTGGTTGCTAAATGTAGGAAGAATGCTGGGCCTAGGGTTTCAGTGCTCCTTATGTACATTTCACTCCATCTCATCTTCAGTACAATATCCATGCGCTCAACTCTGCCAAATGCCCAACCCCATTCTCATCTAGATACCTTTTGTTGTATCTTCATATTGTTGTATCTCACCCCCTCTTCCCAGGTGTGAGAGGGGCAGTTGCTATACATATTTGGGAGGGGATCCAATGGTCTGTTTCTTAAATAGGCTTGCAAACAATCCTTTTCTCCATCCCTTCTCTATCCCTAATTCCAGAGATATCTAGTGCTTCAATTCTTGAGCCTTTGGGAGTTCTTCAGCTAAACTGAGTTGCTTCTTAGGTCCTCCATTGCTGGCTTGTTATTCAACATTTTCAATTCTGCTAAGTCATTTACCACTTTCCATTTGCTTTCTCTCTCCTAAAACTGCAATGCTGTGAGTCTTCTCTATTTCTTGTGGTTTTATTGCCTTATTTAAAAAGATATTTACTATCATTTTAGTGGATTTTCAGGAGGGAGTACACATAAATTAATATGCTAAAGCTGCCACTGTGTATTGTTTTTCTTATCACTCAATCTCAAATGTCACAACATATGCACAAACAGGTTCTGGGAAACTGCTTTTGTTGTTGTTGTTTTTATTGAAGTATAGTTGATTTACAGTGTTGTGTTAGTTTCAGGTGTACAGCAAAATAATTTAGTTATACATATATGTATATGTATATATATGTGTGTATGTATATATTCTTTTTCAGATTCTTTTCCCTTATAGGCTATTACAAAATAGTGAGTATAATTCCCTGTGCCATACAGTTGGTCCTTGTTAGTTCTCTGTTTTATGTGTAGTAGTGTGTATATGTTAATCCCAAACTCCTAATTTATCCCTCCCCCCCCTTCCTCCTTTGGTACGATAAATTTGTTTTCTATGTCTGTGGGCCTATTTCTGTTTTGTATGTAAGTTCATTTGTATCATTTTTTTAAGATTCCACCTATATGTAATATCATATGATATTTATCTTTCTCTCTCTGATTTACTTCACTTACTATGATAAACTCTAGGTCCATCCATGTTGCTGCAAATGGCATTATTTCATTCCTTTTTTGACTAATATTCCATTTTATATATATATATACCACATCTTTATCCATTCATCTGTCAGTGGACATTTAGGTTGCTTCCATGTCTTGGCTACTGCAAATAGTGCTGCAATGAACTTTGGGGTGCATGTATCTTTTCAAATTATGGCTTTCTCTGGATATATGCCCAGGAGTGGAATTGCAGGATCATATGGTAGCTCTATTTTTAGTTTTTTAAGGAACTGCCATACTGTTCTCCATAGTGGCTGTAGCAATTTACATCCCACCAACTATAGAAGAGGGTTCCTTTTTCTCCACACCCTCTCCAGCATTTATTATCTGTAGACTTTTTTTTTTTTAAACATCTTTATTGGAGTATAATTGCTTTACAATGGTGTGTTAGTTTCTGCTTTATAACAAACTGAATCAGTTATACATGTACATATGTTCCCATATCTCTTCCCTCTTGCATCTCCCTTCCTCCCACCCTCCCTATCCCACCCCTCTAGGTGGTCGCAAAGCACCGAGCTGATCTCCCTGTGCTATGCGGCTGCTTCCCACTAGCTATCTATTTTACATTTGGTAGTGTATATATGTCCATGACACTCTCTCACCCTGTCACATCTCACCCCTCCCCCTCCCCATATCCTCAAGTCCATTCTCTAGTAGGTCTGTGTCTTTATTCCCGTCTTGCCACTAGGTTCTTCATGACCTTTTTTTTTTTTTCCTTAGATTCCATATATATGTATTATTTGTAGACTTTTTAATGATGGCCATTCTGACTGGTGTGAGGTGATACCTCATTTTACTATTATAGTTTTGATTTGCATTTCTCTATAATGAGCAATGTTGAGAATCTTTTCAGGTGCCTTTTGGCCATCTGCATGTCTTTTTTTTTTTTTTTTTTTTTTTTTGCCACACCGCGTGGCATGCGGGATCTTAGTTCCCCCACCAGGTAGAGAACCTGTGCCCTCTGCAGTGGAAGCATGGAGTCCTAACCACTGGACTACCAGGGAATTCCCATCTGTATGTCTTCTTTGGAGAAATGTCTATTTAGATCTGCTGCCCATTTTTTGATTGAGTTGTCTGATTTTTTAACATTGAGCTATATGAGCTGTTGGTATATTTTGGAGATTAATCCCTTGTTGGTTGTTTGCAAATATTTTCTCCCATTTCTGTAGGTTGTCTTTTTGTTTTGTTTATGGTTTTCTTTGCTCTGCAAAAGCTTTTAAGTTTAATTAGATCCCATTTATTTTAGTTTTTATTTCCATTACTCTAGGAGATGGATCCAAATAGATATTGCTGTGATTTATGTCAAAGAGTGTTCTGCCTATGTTTTCCTCTAGGAGTTTTATAGTATCTGTTTTTACATTTAGGTGTTTAATACATTTTGAGTTTATTTTTCTGTATGGTGTTAGAGAATGTTCTAATTTCATTCTTTTACATGTAGCTGTCCAGTTTTTCTGGGAACCTGCTTTTGAAAGTGTTCACAACACCTACTCTGAGCATGCTGAAAAGTCAGGAGAAGCCACTTATCACACTGTCTAGAACCTTGCTATTTAAAATATGTTCTGTAGGGACTTCCCTGTCAGTCCAGTGGTTAAGACTCCGTGCTTCCAATCCAGAGGATGCAGGTTCGATCCCTGGTCGGGGAACTAAGATCCCACATGCCACCCAGCATGGCCAAAAAATAAAAGATAAAAAACAAATAAATAAATAAAATAAGATAAAATAAAATATGTTCTGTAGACCAACATCACTGGCATTACCTGGGAATTTATTTTTAAATGCAGAAACTCAGCACCCGCCTCAAATTTACTGAATCAGAATCCACATTTTAACAAGATCTCCAGCTAATTCATAGCCAAATAAAAAATCAAGAAGCATTAATCCGTAACAATAGCCCTTAATGTTCCATTCAACAATATTAAATTATGTTTGGAGATCAATTGACCAGGATCTTTCAACTTCAATTCACACAACTATCCTTAGGGGTATGACCTACAAGGAAAAACAATGGTTAGTAACAAAAATTGAGTGATGATTTAGAACAGATCCTGGGACTTCAAGCTCTGAACATAGTTATGGCAATTATCAAGGTAAAGACCATCGTCTAAGTTATTCAAAAGAAGACCAAATACAGACACAGTTTACTTTAGTGGAAAGAGTGTAAAGTGATGTATTTCTCATCCATCTAATTGGGAACCAGATTTTAAAAGGAAAGAATTTATTCTTATTACAAAACCCTTATAAATACATGATACTGACAAAGATTAGAACAGTCAATTAACCCCTGCCTTTGCCAACACTTTGAAGAATTAGAAAGAAGCACCTGCTGCCTTGAAAATAAGGCCATCTATTCTTTCCAATCCAGGTCCTTTCCAGATCCAAGATATTAAACCTCAGAAGAAAAGCTCACATATTGAAATTTGGTCATTTGGTGCAAGGTGTGGGAGGGATTATGCTCTGTGAAATCTAAAACTGGAACAATGTAGCTATTAGCTTTAGTCATTTAGGATTTTCAGATTATATCTACAAATTGAGTGCATTGACCTTAAATGAACAAGCCTACCACCAGCAGGCCAAAGGCTAGTAAAATTAGCCAACTGTCTGAGATAAGGGAGTTGGTCAGGTTTGTAGAACAAGTTAATGCAGTACGAGCAGAATTCATAAGGGAGTCACCTGACTCAGGTGAATTACTGCAAACCATGGCTGCAATAGAAAGCAGAGTTAAGCATTTGTGTAGAGTCTGCCTTGAAAATACAAATAAGGAAAGTGAGTGAGAAGAAGTGTCATTGTACAATTACATAAGGACATTGTCAGTGCCCAGTGCTGTTGGATCAGCTGGATGAGTCCTGGGCTGAGCTCAGCAAGAGGAGATTTTACTTGAGAGGTTACATAAACAGAAAAAGAACCATGTCATTTGTAAAAGCATGCTTAGGCTGGTGCTAGTGCCAGGGGTTAAGTCAAAAAAATGATTCAGACTGCACGAACACGTCGGGGTACTAAGTGCTGTGGAAAACGTTCTCCAGCTGCTGCAGCTGCAACTGGGTGAACGCAGTACGGTTGCGGTGCTGCTTCCTTGCTATGATCTGTGGCCCCTCAGCGGCCGGTGGGGCCAGCTCCTCCTGCTGCTGTGGGGGCTCAAGAACACCGCCATTGCCCTCACGGTTTTCGTCCAAGGGGCTGGGCCTGGCCGCATCAAGGTAGTTTGCTGCTGCTGCTTCTCCAGGCTCAGGTTCTGACGGACCACGTATCCTCCTCCTCCTCTCCTCAGGTTACAACCTCCAAGGTCAAGACAACCATAGTGACCTTGGAATTAAGTGTGATGAAGATGTGAGGAGCTTGGGTACCTATGTTTCCATCTGAAAAGTCACCTGCTGACCAGGAGCATCCATATTGAACTGTTAGGGATGATTGATGACCATCACTTGGAAGCAGCAGAACCAGGATGAATTGTTTGGCTACAGTCCACTCACTGCTTACACTTTCATAGAAAGATCTTTTGTGGGAGCAGATGTTTGGAATTGGAGTGGGTAAGCCGTGTGGCTGACAGGGTCTTGGTGCTCTGACCTGGTGCCAGGCCTGAGCCTCTGAGGTGGGAGAGCCGAGTTCAGGACATTGGACCACCAGAGACCTCCCGGCCCCACGTAATATCAACCGGTGGGAGCTCTCCCAGAGATCTCCATCTCAATGCTAAGACCCAGCTCCACCTAATGACTAGCAAGCTCCAGTGCTGGAGCCAAACAACTAGCAAGACAGGAACACAACCCTACCCATTAGCAGAGAGGCTGCCTAAAATCATACTAAGTTCACAGACACCCCAAAACACACCACTGGACACGGCCCTGCCCACAAGAAAGACAAGATCCAGCCCCACCCACCAGAACACAGGCATCAGTCCCCTCCACCAGGAAGCCTACACAAGCCACTGAACCAACCTCACCCACTGGGAGCAGACACCAAAAACAATGGGAACTACGAACTTGCAGCCTGTGAAAAGGAGACCCCAAACACAGTAAGTTAAACAAAATGAGAAGACAGAAATATGCAGCAGATGAAGGAGCAAGGTAAAAACCCACCAGACCAAACAAATGAAGAGGAAATAGGCAGTCTACCTGAAAAAGAATTCAGAGTAATGATAGTAAAGATGATCCAAAAGCTTGGAAATAGAATGGAGAAAATACAAGAAACGTTTAACAAGAAACTAGAAGAACTAAAGAGCAAACAAACAATGATGAACAACACAATAAATGAAATTTAAAATTCTCTAGAAGGAATCAATAGCAGAATAACTGAGACAGAAGAACGGATAAGTGACCTGGAAGATAAAATAGTGGAAATAACTACTGCAGAGCAGAATAAAGAAAAAAGAATGAAAAGAATTGAGAACAGTCTCAGAGACCTCTGGGACAATATTAAACTCACCAACATTCGAATTATAGGGGTCCCAGAAGAAGAACAGAAAAAGAAAGGGTCTGAGAAAATATTTGAAGAGATTATAGTTGAAAACTTCCCTAACATGGGAAAGGAAATAGTCAACCAAGTCCCAGAAGTAAAGAGAGTCCCATACAGGATAAATCCAAGGAGAAACATGCCAAGACACATATTAATAAAAGTATCAAAAATTAAATACAGAGAAAAAATATTAAAAGCAGCAAGGGAAAAGCAACAAATAACACACAAGGGAATCCCCATAAGGTTAACAGCTGATCTTTCACCAGAAACTCTGCAAGCCAGAAGCGGGTGGCAGGACATATTTAAAGTGATGAAAGGGAAAAACCTACAACCAAGATTACTCTACCCAGCAAAGATTTCATTCAGATTCGACAGAGAAATTAAAACCTTTACAGACAAGCAAAAGTTAAGAGAACTCAGCACCACCAAACCAGCTTTACAGCAAATGCTAAAGAAAATTCTCTAGGCAGGAAACCAGAGAAGGAAAAGACCTATTAAAACAAATCCAAAACAATTAAGAAAATGGTAATAGGAACATACATATCGATAATCACCTTAAATGTAAATGGATTAAATGCTCCAACCAAAAGACATAGACTGGCTGAATGGATACAAAAACAAGACCCGTATACATGCTGTCTACAAGAGACCCACTTCAGACCTAGGGACACATACAGACTGAAAGTGAGGGGATGGAAAAAGATATTCCATGCAAACGGAAATCGAAAGAAAGCTGGAGTAGCAATTCTCATATCAGATAAAATAGACTTTAAAATAAAGACTATTACAAGAGACAAAGAAGGACACTACATAATGATCAAGGGATCAATCCAAGAAGAAGATATAACAATTATAAATATATATGCACCCAACATAGGAGAACCTCAATACATAAGGCAAATGCTAACAGCCATAAAAGGGGAAATCGACAGTAACACAATAATAGTAGGGGATTTAACACCCCACTTTCACCAATGGACTGATCATCCAAAATGAAAATTAATAAGGACACACAAGCTTTAAATGACACATTAGACAAGATGGACTTAATTGTTATTCACAGGACATTCCATCCAAAAACAACAGAATACACTTTCTTCTCAAGTTCTCATGGAACATTCTCCAGGATAGAGCATATCTTGGGTCACAAATCAAGCCTTGGTAATTTTGAGAAAATTGAAATCGTATCAAGTATCTTTTCCGACCACAACGCTATGAGACTAGATATCAATTACAGGAGAAAAAAAAAACTGTAAAAAATACAAACACATGGAGGCTAAACAATATGCTACTAAATAACCAAGAGATCACTGAAGAAATCAAAGAGGAAATCAAAAAATACCTAGAAACAAATGACGATGAAAACACCATGACCCAAAACCTATGGGATGCAGCAAAAGCAGTTCTAAGAGGGAAGTTTATAGCAATACAATCCTACCTCAAGAAACAAGAAACATCTCAAATAAACAACCTAACCTTACACCTAAAGCAATTAGAGAAAGAAGAAGAACAAAAACAAAAAACCCCAAAGTTAGCAGAAGGAAAGAAATTATAGAGATCAGATCAGAAATAAATGAAAAAGAAATGAAGGAAACAATACCAAAGATCAATAAAACTAAAAGCTGGTGCTTCGAGAAGATAAACAAAATTGGTAAACCATTAGCCAGACTCATCAAGAAAAAAGGGACAAGACTCAAATCAATAGAATTAGAAATGAAAAAGGGGAAGTAACAACTGACACTGCAGAAATACAAACGATCATGAGAGATTACTACAAGCAACTCTATGCCAATAAAATGGACAACCTGGAAGAAATGGACAAATTCTTAGAAATGCACAACCTGCCGAGACTGAACCAGGAAGAAATAGAAAATATGAACAGACCAATCACAAGCACTGAAATTGAAACTGTGATTAAAAATCTTCCAACAAACAAAAGCCCAGGACCAGATGGCTTCACAGGCGAATTCTATCAAACATTTAGAGAAGAGCTAACACCTATCCTTCTCAAACTCTTCCAAAATATGGCAGAGGGAGGAACACTCCCCAACTCATTCTACAAGGCCACCATCACCCTGATACCAAAACCAGACAAAGATGTCACAAAGAAAGAAAACTACAGGCCAAGATCACTGATGAACATAGATACAAAAATCCTCAACAAAATACTAGCAAACAGAATCCAACAGCACATTAAAAGGATCATACAACTGAAGTTCTCTTCAGAATGCTTCAATTTTCTTAGTCAAGTAGGAAGCAAGATCATTAACTCAAAGTGGGGTGGGGGGGAGATATTAAGTTAAAGAACGAGGAGAAGGTGTAAATTAGTTGCCCAGGAGAGTGGAAGATAATGGACTTGGGAAGTATAATATGATTGCTGGACAGCACTCAGGGCCCAATGGAAGTTTGTCAATTTAAACACACGTCAGCTTAGTTGTTCTTCAGCCATGTTCAGCCATGTGGAGCAGATACAAAGTTGGAATCAACCAGGGTTTTGTGTTGGCTGAATGAGTACAATTTTCCCAGAGATAGGCAAGTATAGTATAAACAAGGAAGTGATTAAAATGATTGCCCATAGAATTTAAGATGGATAAAGATTGGAGTGAATATATTAAGTTGAGGGACAATGAAGAGGTGATAGAAAAAGTGAGTATATATCCTGGTGGTATCTAAGGATATTTATTGGAGGGAGTGAGCTGGAAAGATAGGAAGGGGTACTTAAGGACTAGGATTCATAAATCAAAGATTGGAGAGGCTTCTATAGCCCAGGAGGAAATGGTTCCAGGGTGCCTGTGTTTGCTACAAAGAGTGAGACAGATCCTATGGGAATCTTGCTGAACTCAGTGAATTGTGGGAAATCACCACTGGAGGATGATGGCACGCCCCACTCCTCATTCCCCCCAAAGCTTTAACAATTTAGAATAAGTTTATTCTGGACACAGAGAAAACCATTAGTTGAAATTGAAATAACTGTAATGCTGGTAGATTATTTGCTTTAAAAATAGACATTGAGAGCAATGTTCCTGGGGCTTTATGTGCCTTCAATCTTACCTTTTCTCTAAGAGATGATGGTCATATGTGCTACCTACATGCATATATGTACAATTCTTAGCTGTGTAAGAGGAAGCCCTCTTATTCTTCCTTTTTTTTAATCTCAAAAATATATGCACTGGATTCTAAGCAAATGAAACTGATGCTGTCAATGAGAGCCTCCTCCTGAGACTTTGTAATTAAACGCTTTGTAAACTTTTGTACCATAATAACTTTTTCTTAACCAATGTCTTGACACTCCAACAACTGGATGCAGCACATGCTGTGCTTTCAGAGGCCCCTGCATCACTGGTGCAGGCAGACAGCATAGGTCACTGTCCCAGGGAAGTAGTGTGGGGAATGTTATTAAGTGACACTGCAGCTGGACAGTGACTCTGGGAACATATTTTGGGCTAAATTTACAAAGATGTAGAAGAAAAAGGGGAAGAGAAAGAGGAAGAAGTGGAAGAAGAAATAACCACACAAACCTTTTTAGCCTTTCTAGATCCCCCTCTACGTCAGACTTATTGCCTATAAATAAACTCTTTAATTTTCTTTATATCATTTATCACAGTTGAAGTTGTACACTTGTTTGTGTGATTATTTCTTTTAAAATAAAAAACTTCTGGGCTTCCCTGGTGGCGCAGTGGTTGAGAATCCGCCTGCCAATGCAGGGGACACAGGTTCGATCCCTGGTCCGGGAAGATCCCACATGCCGCGGAGCAACTAAGCCCAGTGCGCCACAGCTACTGAGCCTGCGCTCTAGAGCCCGTGAGCCACAGCTGCTGAGGCCTGCGTACCTAGAGCCTGTGCTCCGGAACGAGAAGCCACCGCGATGAGAAGACCACGCACTGCAACAAAGAGTAGCCCCCGCTCGCCGCAACTAGAGAGAGCCCGCGCACAGCAATGAAGACCCAACACAGCCAAAAATAAATAAATAAATTAATTAATTGTAAAAAAAAAAGAAAATAACTGAACACAAAAATCATGAACAAGAAATAACAAAGAAATGAAATGTTCTGCCTCACTAGTGAGCAAAGAAATGTGAATTTAAATACTGAAATAACATTTTTCATTTTTTGTAGTAACAAACAAACTTTTTAGAAAGACAAATTCTAAATGCTGGTAAGTTTGGGGTAAATGAATATGTTCAAACACTGCTGAGGGTAAAGATAACTACAATACTTGTAGAGAATAATTTTCAAATTTATCAAGGGTCTTCAAAAATTTATATCCTTTGAATTGGCAATTCCACTTCTTGGCACCTACACTAAGAAAAAAAACAAATGCAGAAAAATTCTCACACAAAGATATTTGTAGCAGCAAAATTTACAATATTGAAAAGTTAGAAATTAACTAAATGTTTCATAATATAGGAATCCTTAAACTTTGCTGCTGAAAGATGTGCTACTACATAACCATTATAATGACGTTTTGAAGAAGCTTAATAGCATAAGAGAAATGTTTCGGTTAAATTAAAAAGGCAGGATACAAAGCTGCATATTCAGTATAATCTCAAAGATGTATATACAAACATTATTTAAAAACTAGAAGGAAACACATCAAAATTTAATCATGATTATGTCTGATAGAATTATGGATAACTTTTTGCATGTTTTTCTATATTTTCGTATTCCCTGTATATCATTTCATAATTAATAAAGTAAATAAAATGCACACATTTTATTTTTATTTATTTTTATTGTAGTAAAACATATATAACATAAAGTTTACCATTTAAATCATTTTTTGGGGGGGGAGATTTTTTCTTTTTTTAATTTATTTATTTATGGCTGTGTTGGGTCTTCGTTTCTGTGCGAGGGCTTTCTCTAGTTGCGGCAAGTGGGAGCCACTCTTCATTGCGGTGCGCGGGCCTCTCATTATCACGGCCTCTCTTGTTGCGGAGCACAGGCTCCAGACGCGCAGGCTCAGTACTTGTGGCTCACGGGGCCTAGTTGCTCTGCGGCATGTGGGATCTTCCCAGACCAGGGCTCGAACCCGTGTCCCCTGCATTGGCAGGCAGATTCTCAACCACTGCGCCACCAGGGAAGCCCTTAAATCATTTTAAGTGAGCATTAAGTACATTCACATTGTTGTGCAACCATCACCACCATCCGTCTCCAGAACTTTTGCATTTTCCCCACCTGAAACTCTGTACCCATTAAACACGAACTTTCCATTTCCCCCTCCTCCAGGCCCTGGTAAACACTATTCTACTTTCTGTCTCTGAATTTGAGTATTTTAGGTACCTCATATAAGTGGAGTCATACGATCTTTGTCCTTTTGTGACTGGCTCATTTCACTTAGCACAATGTCTCTGAGGTTTATCCACGTTACAGCATATATCAGAGTTTCATCCCTTTTTGAGACTGAATAATATTCCATTGTATGTATATACCACATTTGTTTATCCATCCATCCATCAATGGATATTTAGGTTGTTTCTACCTTTTGGCTATCGTGAGTAATGCTGCTATGATCATGAGTGTACAAACAGCTGTTTGAGACTTGGCTTTCAATTCTTTTGGGTGTATACCTAGAAGTGGAATTACTGGATCATATGGTGATTTTGTTTAATTTTTTGAGCCATACTGTTTTCCACAGTGGCTGCACCATTTCACCACACATTAAAAATTCTTTTTAAGGAATTATATTTTTCTTAAGCACCTAGACAGGAAGGCTGATATTATAAATCTATCCAAGTTAACAAATGAATTTAATGTAAAACCAATTGGATTTGACAAATTGATAATGAAGTACACGTGGAAGAAAAATGCTTGGGAATATCCATAAAAATATTTGAAAAAGAATAATGAGGGGAAACTTGCCTTACCAACTGTCAAAACTTGTTTTGCCATAGTGATAAAACTGTATGGTCTTAACACAGAGACTTACAAATAGTTTTGTAGAATACAGAATCCCCAAACAGAATCATGAATATATGAAAATATAAGGATGATGTTTTATTTTATTTTATTTTTTTAAACATTTTTATTGGAGTATAGTTGCTTTCCAATATTGTGCTAGTTTCTACTGTACAGCAAAGTGAATCAGCAATACGTATACATATATCCCCTCTTTTTTGGATTTCCTTCCCTTTTAGGTCACCACAGAGCATTGAGTAGAGTTCCCTGTGTTATACAGTAAGTTTTCATTAGTTATCTATTCTATACATAGTATCAATAGTGTATGTATGCCAATCCCAATCTCCCAATTCATCCCACCTCCCCCTTTCCCCCTTGGTATCCATATGTTTGTTCTCTACATCTGTGTCTCTATTTCTGCTTTGTAAATAAGATCGTCTATACCAAATTTTTCAGATTCCACATACATGCGTTAATATATGATGTTTGTTTTTCTCTTTCTGACTTACTTCACTCTGTATGACAGTCTCTAGGTCCATCCATGTCTCTACAAATGACCCAATTTCATTCCTTTTTATGGCTGAGTAATATTGCATTTGTATGTATGTGCCACAAGGGATGAAGTTTTAAATTACTTAGAAAAGAATGGATTTTCACCAACTGGTATTGGAACAATTGACCATCTGTGCCAATTATCAATTTATTGTCTCTTAGCTCCAAATTCATTCTTCAGAACCTGCTCTGTGACAATGGACTAGACTGTTCAAGCAGTTTCTTTTTTTTTTTTTAATGTTTATTTATTTATTTAGGCTGCGCCAGGTCTTTTTTTTTTTACATCTTTATTAGAGTATAATTGCTTTATAATGTTGTTAGTTTCCGCTGTATAACAAAATGAATCAGCTATATGTATGCATATATCCCCATATCCCCTCCCTCTTGAGCCTCCCTCCCACCCTCCCTATTCCACCCCTCTAGGTGGTCACAAAGCACCGAGCTGATCTCCCTGTGCTGTGCAGCTGCTTCCCACTAGCTATCTATTTTACATTTAGTAGTGTATATATGTCAATACCACTCTCTCACTTCATCCCAGCTTACTCTTCCCCCTCCCCGTGTCCTCAAGTCCATTCTCTATGTCTGTGTCTTTATTCCTGTCATGCCACTAGGTTCATCAGTACCATTTTTCTAGATTCCATATATTTGCGTTAGCACATGGTATTTGTTTTTCTACTTCACTCTGTATGACAGACTCTAGGTCCATCCACCTCACTACAAACAACTCAATTTCGTTTCTTTTTATGGCTGAGTAATATTCCATTGTATGTATGTGCCGCATCTTCTTTATCCATTCATCTGTCGATGGACATTTAGGTTGCTTCCATGTCCTGGCTATTGTAAATAGTGCAGCAATGAATATTGTGGTACATGTCTCTTTTTGAATTATGGTTTTCTCAGGGTATATGCCCAGTAGTGGGATTGCTGGGTCATATGGTAGTTCTATTTTTAGTTTTTTAAGGAACCTCCATACTGTTCTCCATAGTGGCTGTATCAATTTACATTCCCAACAACAGTGCAAGAGGGTTCCCTTTTCTCCACACCCTCTCCAGCATTGCACTGGGTCTTAGTTGTGGCACATGGGATCTTCGTTACAGCATGAGGACTCTTAGTTGTGGCATGTGGACTTCATAATTGCGGCATGCAGACTCTTAGTTGCAGCATGCATGCGGGATCTAGTTCCCCGACCAGGGATCAAACCCGGGCCCCCTGCAGTGGAAGCATGGAGTCCTAACCACTGGACCACCAGGGAAGCCCCTCAAGAAGTTTCTTAAATTAAGTACTGCCAATAGAGGCTAGTAGAGGGTGTTGGAGGGACATTACAGGAGGAAGGGTGTCCTTCCTGGTGTGTGTGTGTGTGTGTGTGTTCCATGGCCCTTAGTGACCTCACAGTCCTATTCTAGGCCTGACGATCACCTTACTTTGGCCCTCTCAATGCAGACAGTCTTTTTTTAATTTCTTTTTTTATTGAGGTATAGTTGATATACAATATTATGTAAGGTACAGAAGCACAGCATAGTGATTCACAATTTTTAAAGGTTATATTCCATTTATAGTTATTATAAAATATTGGCTATATTCCCTGTGTTGTACAATACATTCTTTTTTTATTATGTATTTTTTTTTTTTTTTTTTTTTGGCTACATCAGGTCTTCATTGTGGCATGTGGGATCTTTGTTGCGGCATGCGGGATCTTTTTGTTGCAGCATGCGGGTTTTCTCTCTCTAGTTGTGGCGCATGGGCTCCAGAGTGCGTGGGCTCTGTAGTTTGTGGCACGCAGGCTCTCTAGTTGAGGCGTGCGGGCTCAGTAGTTGTGACACACGGGCTTAGTTGCCCCATGGCATGTGGGATCTTAGTTCCCCGACCAAGGATCGAACCCACGTCCCCTGCATTGGAAGGCAGATTCTTTACCACTGGACCACCAGGGAAGTCCCTGTACAATATATTCTTGTAGTTTATTTATTTTATATCAATACACAGTAGTTTGTACCTCTTCATCCCTTATCCCTATTCTGCCCCTCCCCCTCCCCTCTCCCCACTGGTAACCACTAGTTTGTTCTCTATATCTGTGAGTCTGTTTCCTTTCTGTTATATTTACTAGTTTGTTTTATTTTCTAGATCCACATATAAGTGATATCATACAGTATTTGTCTTTCTGTCTTATTTCACTTAGCATAATACCCTCCAAGTCCATCCATGTTGTTGCAAATGGCAACATTTCATCCTTTTTTACAGCTGAGTAGTATTCCCTTCTGTGTGTGTGTCTAAAGTTACCTCTCTGCAAAATAAGATTTTAAGATTTACGGAGGCAAACAAATGATTAGAGAAAGATAAAATGACTCCTGAAGGCTAAGGCTCTTCTTTGGCTTCTTTGTCTCAGACTCTGCCTCTGGCACCATCTTCCTCCTTCCCTTCTATGTTGCCTATGCCTCCTCTATACCCTCAAATCTCCCATACTAATTCTCTTGCCAAACTTCCCCTTTTCTCTGAAACTCTCCCCACTCCCTTTTCCTCTGAACTTGTCAGAACCTGTCCCTTTAAAATTAAGCCTTCTGGGACTTCCCTGGTGGTCCAGTGGTTAAGAATCCACCTTCCAATGCAGGGGATGTGGGTTCGATCCCTGGTCGGGGAACTAAGATCCCACATGCTGCGGGGTAACTAAGCCCGCGTGCCTCGACCACTGAGCTCGTGTGCTCTAGAGCTCACGCACCACAACTAGAGAGCCTGCATGCCACAACTACTGAGCCGATGCGCTCTGGAGCCCACACGACAACAACTAGAGAGAAGCCCGTGCGCCACAACGAAGAGCCTGCGAGCCGCAATGGAAGATCCCGCATACCACAACTAAGACCTGACGCAGCCAAATGATTAATTAATTAATTAATTAAAGTAGGCCTTCTGAGGATCCAGAGGGTACACCATTAATTTCTTATATTCCCTGAACTAAAGTTGAACTGTAAGCCATAGTCAAAGATTTTCCCAAAGTAACTGAAAATCCTCACAGATTTGCTGAGGAATTTAATATAGTCATTCAACCATATCAGCTTGGTTTCTCTGACTTACATCAACTAGTTCACATGCTTGTCGGTGAAGGCCAGGCCCACCGTTAGATGAAAATCGCTAACTGGGAAAGTCCTGTACGTTCTCTAGAATTACAACTAGGAGACCAGCCTGTTTCTTATATGGTCAGGCTCAGGCAATCACTAGGTGACTTCATCAAGAAATTCCTAGGGATTTTCCAAAGCCTGTTGATTGGAACCAAATTCAGGCTTGCACACAAAAATCTGATGAACCTGTTCATAACTATTGTAATCAACTTCAGATTGTTTTTGAAGAAAATTCTGGTCTTCCTTCAGATGTTGATAATACCCAGGTAGCTTTTAACTCTCTGTTTATTAATGGGATGAACCGGGAGCTTTCCCTTCTAGTAAAAAGGACCAGGATGGAATCAGAAACTATCTCCACTCCAGATTTAGTTAATCTGGCAAACCAGCTCCCTTACACTCTCTAGATGAGTCATCTCTAAGGAAGACCACCAAAATTCTTAATTTACAATTCTGGAAAATGAAGGCTCCTAAATGAAACCAACACCCTCCTAGTTTCTGCTATTATTGCAAAGATCCAGGACACTGGGAAAGAGATTGCTCCAAATTTAAGCATTTTAGGTGCCTTTAGCCATCTAACCAGCCTTTCCAACTTCCTCCCAACTCTTAATGATGGGGCTCCAAGGAACTGTAGTTGGGACTCTTCCCAATCCTCCCTCTTAATCAACTTTGAGAAACATTTCTCCAGATTGGGGATGAATCTTTTCCAGTTCTAATTGACACTGGAGCCACACTCTTGGTGCTCAGCCCCACTACTATAAAGCAGCCCCTGCCTCAGAGAGCTAAAACAGTTCAAATAGTGAAGATCTCTAATGAATAGGTTAAGAGGTTCCTGCCTCTTAACCTATTCCCTTTGTTCAGGCCCTTCAAGAGAGATACGTACTTTTTCCATTAGTAACTCTGCCCCTATTCATTCTGATATTCTTTCCATATCTGAGACTTCTTAGGAGTATTAAGCCAGAATTTCTTTCCCCCAAAAGGAGGAAATAATTCTAGAATTTGACAGTAGTCATCAAAGTAAACCACCAGGTGAATTAAATGACTCTGACATTTTTTATTTGTTCCATCTCTGATGTTACTAGAGCTGATTCTGGAAAAACTGATTGTTTGTCCCTATTGAATTAGTTACCATCCTTCTTATGGACAAACTCTCCAAATGATGCTGGCAAAATTTATAGTGCATCTCCCATGAAAATTCAAATAGGTCCCTCAAAACTTCTTCCCAATATTAATCAATACTCTGTAAGTAAAGAAAGCCCTTCAAGGCATAAAGCCCATAATAGAAGATTACACGTCTCAAGGCCTCATTATCCCTTGTACTAGCCCCTGTAACACTCCCATTTTACCAGTAAGAAAATCTAAGGGCCAGGTGGAGGTTTGTCCAGGACCTCAGAGCAATAAACAACATTGTTATCCCTTGACACCCTGTTGTTCCTAATGTTCATATGTTACTAGCATCCATTCCCACCGAAAGTAAATTCTTTTCTGTAAATGATTTATGCAGTGCATTCTTCAGTATTTATTCCAGTTGAAGCTAGCCAATACCTTTTTTCCTTCATTTGGGAAGAAAAACAATTCACTTGGACAGTAATGCCTTAGGGTTTTACTGCGAGTCCTTATTTCTTCCAAATCCTGAAAGCTGATCTGGATGATATAAAGTTCCCTGGAGGTTCTACTTTGTTGCAATATGTGGAGGATTTGATTTCTTTGCTCTCCTCAAGCTTCCTCACAAGAAGAAAGTATCTACTTGCTAAAGCTTTTAACTTTAAAAAGCCATAAGGTCATCAAAGACATTTTTCTGTTTGCCCAAACCCTGGTTTGATAGGGCAACAGTCCCCAACCTTTTCGGCACCAGGGACTGGTTTCATGGAAGACAATTTTTCCACGGATGGGGTGGGGGGGTGGGGAGGGGATGGTTCAGGCGGTGATATGAGCGATGGGGGGGCGGGGCGATGGGGAGCTGCAGAGGAAGCTTCGCTCACTTGCCCACC
This sequence comes from Balaenoptera musculus, assembly GCF_009873245.2. Classification (NCBI taxonomy): domain Eukaryota; kingdom Metazoa; phylum Chordata; class Mammalia; order Artiodactyla; family Balaenopteridae; genus Balaenoptera; species Balaenoptera musculus. The sequence goes on along the minus strand of NC_045794.1, from coordinate 45,293,812 downwards.
ACTCACCTCCTGCTGTGCGGCCCGGTTCCTAACAGGCCACGGACAGGTACCAGTTCGTGCGTGGCCCAGGGGTTGGGGACCCCTGCAATAGGTCATCTGATATGAGAACAAGGGCTACACCTAGATCCAGATAGACTTTGTGGTGTCCTAAGTTTCCCCAAACCCAAAACTAAGTGAGGTTTTCTCTGGCTAGTTGGTTATTGCCAAAATTGGATTCCAAATTTCTCTTTTATGGTCAAACCTCTGTATGTTTTACTAAACAATAACAACTCTGACCCAATTTTATGGACAACACAGCTTTCAAGTCCTTAAAGGAGTTTGATGAACCCAGTGCCCTTAGTCACACCAATGATCAGATTCTTTTTTTCCTTTTTGTATTTGAAAAGGAGGGAAATGCCCTTGGGGTACTCACCCAAAAACATTGGACCACCATTGACCCATTAGTGTATTATAGCCAGAAACTGAACCCTGTGGCACAGAGATTCCCCCCTACCCCCTTGCCCTAGAGCCACTACAGTTACTGCCCTTTTGGTTAAGACTATCAGAAAAATCATTATGGGATCCCCTTTAACCATTTTTGTACCTAATACAGTAGAAGCTCTCCTGAATTCTCACCACACACATTTCTCAGTCAGCCACCACAACTCTTATGAAGTCTTTTTGTTAACTGCCCCTCACATTACTCTTTTATGTTGTAGTAATGTTAACCCTGCTACTCATTTTGTTGTTGTTGTTTCAATAAAAATTATATAAATTTAATGACTCTCAGGGAAGAATTAAAAATACCCCCATGTCCACATATCAGCAGAACTCAATTTATACTTGTTATTCTTTTTTTTTTTAATTGAGGTATAATTCACATACAATATGATATTAGTTTCAGTTGTACAACATAATGATTCCATATTTGTATATATTGTGAAATGATCACCACAATAAGTCTAGTTAACATCCATCACCACAGTTACAGAATTTTTCTCTCGTCATGAGAACTTTAAAGATTTACTCTCTTAGCAACTTTCAATAGGCAATACAGTATTAATATAGTTGCCATGCTGTGTATTATATCCCCATGACTTACGTATTTTAGAATAGGAAGTTTGTATGTTTTCATCCCCCTTCACCCATTAACCTTGCTACTCTTCCTCCCTCCATTGCCAACAAAGTCCTGACTGGACCTGTACATCATCTGGTGACCTAAAAGTAAAGATTTCCTGGAATTGAAGCAGATGACATCTGATGAGACAGCTTTTCCAAGATATCTGGGTCAAGCCTATTGGAGGTTTGTCGCCAAAACTTTGATGGTGACACTATGCTTCAGATGATCTCCAATGTCTATTTTCTTGATAACGTATAGACTTTAGATAAAAAGAAGTGCCTGAGTGGGGCTTCCCTGGTGGTGCAGTAGTTAAGAATCCACGTGCCAATGCAGGGGACATGGGTTTGAGCCCTGGTCTGGGAAGATCCCACATGCCACAGAGCAACTAATCCCGTGCACCACAACTACTGAGCCTGCGCTCTAGAGCCTGCGAGCCACAACTACTGAAGCCCACGGACCTAGAGCCTGTGCTCCGCAACAAGAGAAGCCACCGCTATGAGAAGCCCGTGCACCGCAACAAAGAGTAGCCCCCGCTCACCACAACTAGAGAAAGCCCGCATGCAGCAATGAAGACCCAACACAGCCAAAAATAAAATAAATAAATTTATAAAAAAAAAAAAAAGAACAAAGCTGGAGGCATAACCCTCCCAGACTTCAGACAATACTACAAAGCTACAGTAATCAAACTAGCATGGTACTGGCACAAAAACAGACATATGGATCAATGGAACAAAATAGAGAGCCCAGAAATAAACCCACACACCTATGGTCAATTAATCTTCGACAAAGTAGCAAGAATATACAATGGAGAAAAGACAGTCTCTTCAGCAAGTAGTGATGGGAGAGTTGGACAGCTGCATGAAAATCAATGAAGTTAGAACACTCCCTCACACTATATGCAAAAACAAACTCAAAATAGCTTCAAGACTTAAATATAAGTCTATAGGGACTTCCCTGGTGGTGCAGTGGTTAAAAATCCACCTGCCAACACAGGGGAGACAGGTTTGAGCCCTGGTCTGGGAAGATCCCACATGCCGCAGAGCAACTAGGCCCATGAGCCACAACTACTGAGCCTGCGCTCTAGAGCCCGTGAGCCACAACAACTGAGCCCACATGCTGCAACTACTGAAGCCCACATGCCTAGAGCTCGTGCTCTGCAATGGCACCGAGGAGCCACTGCAATGACAAGACTGCACACTGCAACGAAGAGTAGCCCCCGCTCGCTGCAACTAGAGAAAGTCCCCATGCAACAAAGAAGACCCAATGCAGCCAAAAATAAAAATAAATTTTAAAGTAATTTAAAAAAAAAGACTATAAATGATACCATAAAACTCCTAGAAGAGAACATAGGCAAAACATTCTCTGACATAAATCATAGCAACGTTTTCTTAGGTAAGTCTCCCAGGCAATAGAAATAAAAGCAAAAATAAACAAATGGGACCTAATCAAATTTACAAGCTTTTGCACAGCAAAGGAAACCAGGGGGGAAGGGTTGGGGGAAGGGATAGTTAGGGAGTTTGGAATCAACATGTACACACTGCTATATTTAAAATGGATAACCAATGAGGACCTACTGTACGGCACAGGGAACTCTGCTCAATGTTATGTGGCAGCCTGGATGGGAGGGGAGTTTGGGGGAGAATGGATACATGTATATCTATGGCTGACTCGCTTTGCTGTGCACCTGAAACTATCATAACATTGTTAATCGGCTATACTCCAATATAAAATTAAAAGTTTTAAAAAAACATTAAGAAACTATTATAAATTAGAGTACAGGGACATGAAAATTAAATCAAAGTGTGATCCTGTATTGGATCAGTTGAAATGGAATGGATAATTCTATGATCTATTTAACTATCTAAAGAATACTACTGAAAGTATTCTGAAATCAGAGAAAACAGGTGAAAAAATTAAAGTGAATAAAAAATTATGCAAATAAAAAAGCAAGGTAGGGAGTTCTCTGGTGGTTAGGATTCCAGGCTTTCACTGCCAAGGCCTGGGTTCAATCCCTGGTCAGGGAACTGAGATCCCAGAAGCCTCAGCATGGCTCAAAAAAAAAAAAACAAAAGGCAAGGTAATACTTAACTCCAAGAAAAACAAAAAAATTCACATGCTAATAGTGCAAACACTATTAATTTAACTGAAATGTGATAAAAATTATATTAGAAATATGGGGATAAAGGAAATGGTCAGGAAAGTGGTGTAAAAAGCTAAATTCTCATTTACCCTAACAGGAAGTTAATTGAGAATATCTAAAACTAATAAATCAAGAAAACTGTATGAAGTATATTATTCAGAAATATAGCAGTAAATACCAGAAAAAATAGCTAAAAGTCAAAAGCATTCACCTCTGAGGAACAGCAGTGAAGGTGGTGAACTGTTTGTTGTGTTTTCATTTTTAAGCTTTTGAGTATTAACTGAATTTTCAACTATGTATGTGTATATTATTTTGATTTAAAAATTAAAAATCATTTCTTTTTAAATAAGGAAGAAATATATCCCAAAACAGCTGGCAAATAGGGAGGAGAAAACAAAATTAAACATTTATTAAAAGTACCAAAGTATAGACCCATTTCAAGTTAAGGATAAACAGACCCACATTTCTCAACAGTCCCTGAGCAATAGTTTATCACAGCACAGAACAGCTACTCTTTTACATTAAAAAATAACATCAAAACAAGCTAAGTTGTTTCTAGTCTACTCTGTTTAATAGGGCAAGGAAGATTGATGCCTTTTGGAAATACTATCATCAAAAAATGGTTAAAATAGTAAAGATTCATCACCTAAAGGAGTAAGCTTTGGATATCTGGAATAAAAACCTACTGGTTCTCTGCTGGTGCCAGATAAATGAGTTTAGGCAAGAAAGCTTATTGTTACAAAAAGTATAGATGATACATAAAGATTATTGGGACACTAGCAATCAATTTCAGATTTTTGTCTTCTTCATTTCAAGAGCCACCAACCAGTTTTCTTTAGACTGCCTGGGCTGGTTTGGGCCAAGATCTAGTCAATATGTAGTCTGCCAGTGATGTAGGTAAATAAGATAGAGGGATGAAGAAAAACTGAGCATCCCAGCCAGCTGAGTATCGAGTGCGGGGATGCACAGATGTCAGGGCATGTTCCATACAGTCAGTAACCAGGTTCAGGTTTGTGCTACAACTCAACATCCCTTGTTTCAGGAGATCGTGATCTGTATACAAAAAGAAAAATGGCGGTCAGCAATCTTATTGCTTATATTTTTAAGATCCTGTTGCATGCAGTCACAGAAGTCTAACTACATTTAATTGCCACAAGGATTAGGCCAATCAGACCTGTGCTTCCCAATATAACAGCCACTAGCCACATGCAGCTAATGAGCACTTAAAATACAGCTAGCATGACTGAAAACTGAATTTTTGGGGGGTGGGAGGTGTTGCCGTGCAGCACAGCTTGCGTTATCTTAGTTCCCCGACCAGCGGCTGAAGCCGGGCCCCAGCGGTGAAAGCGCCAAGTCCTAAGCACTGGACTGCCAGGGAATTCCCTGAAAACTGAATTTTTTAATTTAACTAATTTTAATTTTAAAACTCAATTCTGTTATTGGAAAACTTTTAAGTATGTTTGGAACAATACAGGTATGTGAATCTACTTTTTCAACTGGAAATTTTCTAACATCTTTATTGAGATAATTCACATTCATAAAAACCATCCATTTAAAGTTTACAAATCAATGACTTTCAGTATATCCAGAGTTGTGCAACCATCACCACAATCTAAGTTTAGGACATTTTCATCATCCCAAAAAGAAACCCCATACCCATTAGCAATCACTCCCATTTCCTGACAACCCACCCAGCCCTAGGCAACCACCAATCTACTTTCTGTCTCTATGGCTTGCCTTTTGTGGACATTTCATGTAAATGAATCATACACTGTGGTCTTTTGTGACTGGTTTCTTTCAGGGGCAAAATGTTCTCAAGGTTCATCCTGTCATAGCAAGGATCAGTATTTCATTTCTTTTAATTGCCAAGTAATATTCCATTGTAGGGCTATACCACATTTTGTTTACCCATTCAACAGTCGATGGACACTTTAATTGTTTCCACTCTGGGGCTCTTATGAATAATGCTGCTGGTAACCATAAATTGTATTAATACAAATACAGAAGAAGTACGTCCTAGGAAGATTTAGCATGCAAGTTGAGATGTGCTATAAGTGTAAAATACACACCAATTTTCAAAGACTAATGGGAAAAAGAATATAAAATATCTTATTAATAGCTTTTATACTGATAATAAATGTTGAAATGATAGTATTTTAGATATATTGGTCTTAAATAAAATGTATTATTAAAATTTATTTAACCTGTTTCTTTTCCTTTTTTAAAAAGTAGCTACTAGAAAATTTAAGGTGACATATGTGGCTCTCATATATCTGTTGGACAGCACTGATCTAGATTATTCTGATCCATGGACAAGTATATGAACAATTTCAACTCCTTAAATCATGAAATACATATATCCCTCCTTTTACATATGGTCACTTCTTAGTAAATTCTATTTTCCTTTGATTTCTATTGCCAAACTACATGTACTCGCAAGGGGAAACAAATTCCCTAATAGTTTAAAACTTTAGGTGGAGAAGAGCTTAGAAAAATGGCTGTGCCTCTGACATGTTAGGAACTGTAGTTCTCTAGCTTGAGTTCTGAGAGGCTGAGGAAGTTTTCTGTCAGCCTTTCCTTGTTCCAATTTCTCTCCCCTCTGTTGATGGTGACCCTCTTAGGCCTGATGCACCCAGAAGACAGGGTTGTAGGTTGGGACTCTTCTGTCTGCACATCCCCCTTCTTCTTTTCTCTGTATCGCAATATCACCCAAAGCCAGAGACAGGGCTACTGCTACCCACCACAGAGCCTTTTTGTGAAAGGGAAAAGAGAGCTGCTCCCTTTGCCCTTGGCAAGCTGCTGAGTTCTCTGTGTGAAGAAAATGCATCCCTTCCCCCCAGGAAGGTGCAGACCCACACAGTGTGCATGACTTAATTCTACTTAGAGGACTGCCTTCCCTGTTCCCCCAAAACTGCCTCCTCCTCCAGATCATCAGAATGGCATTCTTACACAAAATTAAACCATCTCACTCCTACAAGGCTCCCATGGCCTGCACATGAGGTCTAGCCTCTGGGAATGGCCAATAGGGCCCTGCAAATCCGGTCCTAACTCACTTACCTCTCCCCACCTATATATACCCTCCCTCCCCTCACAATAAAACGTGGAGTTTGTGGCTAGGCTGTTACCCAAAGGGTAGATAATATTGAAGGCTGAACTTTAGTTAAGCAGGCCTCCCACACCAGTCCTGACAAACTGTGGAGGGGCACCCCCTCCCAAGACCCTCTAGAGGCTCCATGCCTCTAACTATGTAATACCTCCCTGGTGCTCAGGTGGCCAGGCTCATAGGTGACAAGGCAGGGCAGGCCCTGGCCGTAGGCTGCCTATATGGCCTCTTCCTCAGCCTCAACAGCCATCACCAAGCCAACCATGAAGGCACTGGGACCTTCCTGAACCCCTCTTGTCTTGGGAAGCTTTGTTTAAGGAGTTTTCTCAGAAGATCTACCAATCATTCTCCACCAACCCTCTTTGCCCTTCTCATGCAAGGTTATCCATTATACCATCAAAAGAAAAGCTCACAGGTATCAAAAAACTTCTGTCCATAGGACTCCTTAATATGCACAGGGACTTCTTTCCAGACTTGTTTCACTGCCTCTGAGGACTTCTGCATATCTGTCATTCCTGTTCTGAAGTAGCCAGGTTCAACTATGCTGATTTTCACCCCAAAATGTTGAAGCTCACGCCTAGGAAAAAAAAAACCCTCAAGTTAACTCCTCTGATTGAAAGATACCACAATTTCAATGTTCTCAGGGAAAAAATAAAACAAAACAAAAAATAGTTATAAAAACACCTTTACTGAATATTTTAAAGAATAAAGAAATGGAAAGGAAAAAAATAAAATTTTAAACATCCCTAGATGCAACAATTGGGACATGATTATACAAACTACCATAACCATTCAATCCCACACCCACTCATTTAACAGTCATTAAGTTTCTACCATGTGCTATACACTGGAAATATGAAAAATATAAGGAATAATAAAGAAGATTAGCATTTTTATGGCATCTACTGTGCTAAGTGTTTTACATGCACAATCTCAGTAAATTAAGACTCTGTTCACCACCCCAAAAAGCTCACAGTGGGTGAGTCTGACAAGTAAGCAAATAATTGCAACACAATTCAAAAGAATTTAAAGGAGAGGTATTCAAGGGGCTACATAAGTAGAGAGGAGGATGTAGATGTTCTGAGAGAGTCAGAGAAGGCTTCAGTGAGGAGAAAATGTTTCAGTTGAGCCTCGAAGGATAAAGATGAAATTTCTCAGTGAGGAAAGAGGTGGAATGGAATACCAGGCAGCAGAAACTGCACACACAGAGCAGGGGGCTGTGCAAAATTACAGTGTTTTCAAAGACTGCAAGAGACCATTAGTGGAATATGATGTGGGCATTAAAATTACAGGCCATTGGTCATTCCAGAATATTCGGGTTAGTTCAAAAAACAGTTCCAAAAATACTTATCAGGAGCTGTGTATGTACCAGGCACTGTGCTAAGTGCTGCCTTCACCAAGTAAAGTAAGATGACATGGTGCACCATGTGAGAGGTATTCTCTCAGTACTCCAGGGACAGTGATGAGGGGTGCTCCCTGATCTAGAGGTTCAAGCAGCCTTGCTCGAGAAGATGAAGCCCAAGCTGATGTCAAGGAGAAATGTTTGGAACCATGGTCCATAAGAATGTAAAACATAAAGCATCATGAGCCTCTAAAGCCATGAGTGGTTCTCAAAGTGTAGACCCCGGTTCAACAGCATCAGCATCTGGGAGCTTGTTGGAAATGCAGATTACTGAGCCCCAGTCCAAACTTACAGTCAGAAACTCTGGGGGTGAGAACCAATAATCTGTTTGAACAAGCCCTTCAGCTGGCTCTGAGGCATGCTAAAAGTTAAGAACCACTGCTCTAAAGGAAAAGCCTCCCTTGTCAAACCAAAACCTAAAACCTTCCAAGTCAGAGCTTCAGAAAATGATTCTCCAGGTGCCTGTGTGCGCTGGGGAAGAAGGAGGGGCTACACAAGCCAGGGGTGCTTCAGTCCTCTACATCGCACTTCCCCTTGCAGCTTTCTCACACATTCCCAACACACCACAACATCTCCAGCCCCTCTAAAACTCCAGTTCAAATGTGGGACAAAACTTCCTTTTCCTGTTTATCCTTAGCACAATTAAGGCAAACTGGAATTTTCTAAAGGAATTAGTGATTTAAGGGTTGGAAGGGCATATCTTTGCTCTTGGTCTGGGAATGAGTCAAGGAGTCCAAGAGTCATGAGTGGTAGTAAATCAGCAGGCAGCAGCCCTGTGGAAGTAGACAGGATGTTGGGTAGGCAGAAAGCCAGGCAAGGTGCCTGCCACATAGTAACAACTCATGTAGTGTCCACGGTTATTTCCCTACTCCCTTCCTAAGCAGATAATATATGCACAATGTATTAGATATATACCAGTCATGGCATGTGGTAGGCTAAATAATGGCCCCCAAAGATATCAGGTCCTAATCCCCGGAACCTGTAAATGTTACCTTATGTGGCAAAGATTTTGCAAGTTTGATTGAGTTAAGGATCTTGAGATAGGAAAACTGTGCCAGATTATCTGGGTGCGTCCTAAATGCAATCACAACTATCCTTATAAGAGAGGCAGAGGTAGATTTGAAGACCAACAGAGGAAGAGAAGGCAGCATGATCATGAAAGCAGAGATTGGAGTGATGTGGCCACAAGCCAAGGAATGCTGGCGGCCACCAGAAGCTGGAAGAGGCAAGTAATGGATTCTCTCCTAGAGCCTCTGGAAGGAACATGGCCCTGTCAACAACTGATTTTAGCCCAGTGATACTGATTTCAGACTTCTAGACTCCAGAGCTGTGAGGGAATAAATATGTGTTGTTGTAGGACACCATACACCATAAATTACTTGTGGTAATTTATTACAGCAGCCATAGGAAGCTAATACATGATGCCTATAATATTTATAGCTCATTTCCAAGTGAAACTGCCCTAGAGTCAGCCCCTGCTAAAGGAGAATCTGTGCAGCACTATTTTGTACCATGTGACTGCACCCTCATGTCTATAGCTGACTGGACCAGGAATGGTACTTGATGGGAGGGGAGCCCCTCTCAGGACTAGACAGTGACTCTGCCTGTTATTACCTATATGGCCTTGGCAAATTACTGAACCTCTGTGCCTCAGTTTCCCTAGGTATAGTCAATACAATAAAGATAAAATAATTCCTTCCTCATTGGGTTGCCATGAAAATTAAATGATTTATTAGATGGAAAGTACTCACAACAGTGCCTGACACATAATAAGTGCAAAAAATATCACATCATGCGGTGTCACCTGGCACACAAAAAATGAACTCAGCCAGTAGGAATCTCTGTCTCAGAAATTAAAATATAAGGGGGACTATAAAAAGAAGGAGCAGCTGATAGAGGGGCATGACGCTGAAATGATGTATTTTAAAAAACCAGGAGGTAGAGGCAGGGCGATTAGGGATTGTGGCAAACTGAAGCTATAAGAAAGAAAAGAAGTTATTAGATAAAGAAAAGATATACAGAGTAAAGGGATGGAAAAAGTTAGTTAGAAGCAGATGAGCACCAGAAAGAGTCACTGTGAAGAAACGAGGACAGGTTTACTTTAAGGAGGAAGGAAGACAGTCATCCTCTCTTCAGAAATGAAATTTTCTTAAGGATAAATCTTGAGAGTTAAAATGTGATGTGGTGACAGGAGACAGAGACTTGGGGTCAAAACACAGGTCTGCCAAATCATGGTCGTTGCAGCTGAACTTTGAGAAAGATACCAAAATCTGAGCCTCAGTTTCCTGTATAAAACAGACTAGTTATAATACTTACACATCAGATTTTGGAAGTGATGAAATAAGATAATGCAGATGAGGGCTTCCCTGGTGGCGCAGTGGTTAAGAATCCACCTGCTGGGACTTCCCTGGTGGTGCAGTGGTTAAGAATCCGCCTGCCGGGCTTCCCTGGTGGCGCAGTGGTTGAGAATCTGCCTGCTAATGCAGGGGACATGGGTTCGAGCCCTGGTCCGGGAAGATCCCACATGCCGCGGAGCAATTAAGCCCGTGCGCCACAACTACTGAGCCTGCGCTCTAGAGCCCGCAAGCCACAACTACTGAGCCCACGTGCCACAACTACTGAAGCCTGCATGCCTAGAGCCTGTGCTCCGCAACAAGAGAAGCCACCGCAATGAGAAGCCCGCGCACCGCAACGACGAGTAGCCCCCGCTCGCCGCAACTAGAGAAAGCCTGCGTGCAGCAACGAAGACCCAATGGAGACAAAAATTAATTTTTTTTTATTTTAAAAATTAAAAAAAACAGATAATGTAGGTGAAAGTGACTAGCATGGTGTCTGAGACATATTTAAGTGCTCAGTAGTTGCTTTTGTTTTAACTTGGAGTTACCTCAGAATATCTGAAAAGGCTTCCACTCCATACTTGGTGGAAGAGTAGACTCCTCCAAAGAAAGCAATTCTTCCCAGAATGCTGGAGACATTGACAATCCTCCCCTGTGCTCTCCTTACCAAGGGAAGCATGCTCAAGGTCACCTCTATCAAACCAATGAGGTTCACTTTGAGGGTATTCATATAGGCCTCAATCTTCAGCCACTCAGTGTAGCCATGTGGGTGAAAAGTGCCTGCATTGTTGACCAGACCCCAGAGCCCTGAAACAATAAAAATCAAAGCAGGAGTTCAGTTTCACGCAAAAACGACAGACTTCTACCTTGATCAATCTTCCTGCTGAAGACAACTAAAAATGCTAGACAAAACATATTTTTTCAATCTTCTTAAACACATCTATCACTAAGAAGGTAAAGGAAGGTCAGGCCAAAAACTAAGAGAAGGCAGGAATCCAGAGAGGATAAACAGAACCCTGACGGTAGCTTTTGATTCGAGGGAATCTGCCAACCAGTGTGAGTTTGAACTTTAGTACTTATAGCATCAAAAAACATATACAATAAGAAGACATGAAGTCCAGGGCCCACCTAAGGTAGGGAGTCTAATAAAAGACACTTTCTGCATTAAACTGGAATCCTAAATGGCTACACTATCACTTTAGGGATAGAGATAGAAAGGACTTCCAAAGGACTGAAAGTAAAACTGCCTATCTTGAGCTCTGGTGTTGTGGGGAGGGGGGAAGAATCGGCCCCAAGGACCAAAAAGAAAAGAAGGTTTGGTGGCAATGAGATAATAAGAGTCCTTCCTCCTTTAGATTTGGTGAGTTTGAGGTTCCAGCAGAATTTCCAGATGAGAAAGCCAGCAAGTAGTTGGGAATTCAGGGAAGAAATAATTTAGAAATCAAGGACAAAAAGGTAATAGGTTAAACTATGGGTAACTGGGGTCCATTCAACATTTGTTGAGCCCTTAACATGTACCAGACAATATGTCGGAAACTGGAAATACAATAATGGGTAAGAGAGGTCCATGTCCTCAAGGAGCACACTCTCTAACAGATGGGAAAACAATAAAAATAATAATAACAATACAGTAGAAATAAACCACTGTGCACAGCACAGAGGCTATAACTACCCATAACTCCTGACTCTAGAGTCAAGAACATCCTCAGGTAGGAGTAATATTTTAAAGTAAATTTTCTAATTTAAAGTAAATTTAAAAAAAAAACAACATTCTTCAATCCAAACAAAACAATTTTATTACTAGTTTGCAACTCCTAGGATGAGTATATATTTAAGAGGTCCAATTATCAGGATCTATTGAATCATAAAACAAGTGGAGGAAAAAGAAGGGGATCAAAGAGGATTTGGATAATATCCAGAGAAAGTGAAACTTAGAAAAGAGGATTTATCCATAATTGCCAAAAATTAAAACCAACCAAGATGTCCTTCAGTAAGTGAATGGATAAACAAACTGTGGTACATACAATGGAATATTATTCAGTGATAAAATGAAATGAGCTATCAAGCCACAGGAAAACATGGAGGGACATTAAATGCATATTGTTAAATGAAAGAAGCCAGTCTAAAAGACTACATACAATATGCTTCCAACTACATGACATTTGGGAAAAGGTAAAACTATGGAAACAGTAAAAAGCTGCGTAGTTGCCAGGGTTTGGGGGGAGGTGGGGAGAGCAGAGGAGATGAATAGGTGGAGCACAGAGGATTTTTAGGGCACTGAAATTATTCTACATTATATTGTACTATAACGGTAGATACAGGATATTTTACACTTGGCAAAACCCATAGAACCGTACAACACAAAGTGGATCCTAATGTAAACTATGGACTTTAGTTAATGATAATGTATCAATATTGGTTTATCAATGTAATAAATGTACTACACATGCAAGATATTAATAACAGGAGAAACTGTAAGAGGGGGTTTGTATATGGGAACTCTGTACTTTTCAACTTTTCTATAAACCTATAACTGCTCTAAGAAATACAGTCTATTAATTAGAAAAAGTAAAATAAAATGAAAACTTTTTTTAAAAACAGAAGAGGACCAAAGGCTGACTTCCAGGGATGTCTATATTTTAGATAGTAGCCAAGGGAAGAAGAATCAGATTCTTAAGAACACCTTGAAAATTCTTCAGACATAAAGAATTGCGGTTGTAAATACTCCACTTGCAAGGTGAGATAACAGCCTCAAATCTACTGAGTTCATTTTTCAATGTAAACATTGTTAAGAAAATGAAACACTGCAGAAGATCACAACTGTCCTTCAAATGACAAAGCCAGCTTTTCAAGCCCTGCTTTTGGGATTATATATATATAATATATATATACACATAAAACTTTAACATCTTCATTCCTAAGTAAATGAAAGAAGAAAATACTTCTCCATACCTCTGTCCCCCACACGCTCCTTCACCCACTCAGTGGCCGCAGCGATGCTCTCAGTCTTGGTGACATCCAGGGTCACTGTCTCCAGCCTGTCTGATGTCTGGTTCCTCAGCTGCTCGGCCCCCTGCTCCGTCAGACACGCAGCCAGAACCCTCAAGCCTCGCAGGTGCAGCTGCCTGGCCAGCAGGTTCCCGAAGCCTGAGTCACAGCCCGTGATGAAGACGAACTTGTCCTGGAGGTGGCTCACCACCTGCCTCTCCCGGTACCAGCGCAGGAGGTAGTACAGGCCCACGAGGACCGCCAGGTACAGCCACATGGTGAGGGGACCTCCTTCAAAAGAAAAAGAAGAGGGACTTCCCTGGTGGCGCAGTGGCTAAGAATCCACCTGCAATGCAGGGACACGGGTTCAAGCCCTGGTCCAGGAAGATCCCACATGCTGCGGAGCAACTAAGCCTGTGCGCCACAACTACTGAGCCTGCGTGCCACAACTACTGAAGCCTGTGTGCCTAGAGCCCGTGCTCCGCAACAAGAGAAGCCGCTGCAATGTGAAGCCTGCGCACTGCAATCAAGAGTAGCCCCCTCTTGCCGCAACTAGAGAAAGCCCGCGCGCAGCAACGAAGACCCAACGCAGCCAAAAATAAATCATTTTTTATAAAAAGAAAAGAAAAAGAAGAGCTTTCATTTTATTCCTTCCTTTTTTCTTTAACTAGTATTTACTGAGTATTGACTATGTGCCAGGCATTGCACTAAGTGCTGGGACTCTGTATTACCTAATACTTGGTCCTACCCTCTAGCCATAGTCTAGAGGGGGAAGTCAGGGAAGTAACCAAACAAATGCACTGCAATGTGGTAGGTGCCAAACAAAAGTATATACAGTCTAATGAGACTATAAAGGAGGGTGACCCACTGCCTGCAAGGTTAGAAACAGATTCACAGAGGCAGTGATTTTGGAACTACTTCCAATAAAATAGTTAAGAGTTCAAAAAGTGGACAAGGTGGGTGGCGGGGCGGGTGGTGGTGTGATGAATTGGGGGATTGGGATTGACATATATACACTAATATGTATAAAATGGATAACTAATAAGAACCTGCTGTACAAAAAAATAAATAAAATTCTAAAAAAAAAAAAAAAGAGGACAAGGATAAAAGGACATTCCAGGCAGCAATAGTGTGTACATGAATGGAGTGGTGAGCAGCATAAAACTTCCTGATACCTACGAGAAGTTCAGGTGATGCAGAGAGCACACAGAGGAAGAAATGGAAGATGAGGTAGTGAAGGGCCAGACTAGGAAGGGTCCTGTGGGTCACACTAAGGAATCTGGATGTTATCTTAGAGGCAACAAGGGTGTGCCATTAGAAGGTATTAAACTGAAGACTAAGATGTCCAGATTTAGCTTTAGAAAGATCTGTCTCACAGTGGTAGTGGAGGTTGGATTAAACAGGAAGGGGTGGGATGAAGGCAAAGAGATTAGTTAAGAGACCCAGCAGTTTGGGTGAGACATTGCAGCCAAAGCAGTTTGTAAATATAGACCAATCAGGTGCATTATTGAAATGAGTGTTCAGAGATGCCTACCTTTCTATATGTAGTTCTAGAGAAACATGCACCATTTGGGGCAATCTATAGTTGTTGGCTGAACTAACATATGACTCATAAAGTCATAGGTAGAGGTCAAAGATGGGTGTGAGCCCAGTAGGACATCATAAGGCCTACACAATGCCTACCTTAGCTTGGCTTTAAGGTCTTCCCAGTGCTCTGGCCCTTGATTTCCTTCTTAGCTTTCTCTTTTACCACACCTCTTTTGTACCCTACTCTTTAGTCATAACAAGCACCTTGCAGTACTCCACACAGTACAGGCTTTTCATGCCTCAGTATACAACTCTCTCTACAATTCCTTCTTTCCCAGCTCTCATCCACTTGACAAATAATACTCATCTGTTAAGCCTCCACTGAACCATCATTTTCATTCAACAAACATCAATTCAACATCTACTATGAGTCAGACATGATGTTAGGCACTGATACACATAGTGAACAAAACAAGTTCCATTATTCATTGAATTCACAGTCTAAGTGTAAAGACTGACAAGAAAACAATGCAATATACAGTCGTCCCTTGGTATCCACAGAGGACTGGTTACAGGACCCTTCACAGATACCAAAATCTGAAGATGTTTACATCCCTTATGTAAAATGGCATAGTATTTGCATATAACCTATGAACATCCTCCCGTACACTTTAAATCATCTCTAGATTACTTATAATACCTAATTCAATCTAAGTGTTATGGAATAGTCGTAAACACAATGTAAATGCTATGTATCGATAATTAGTTATAAAAACAATGTAAATGCTATGTAAATAGTTGCTGGCATGCAGCAAATTCAAGTTTTGCCTTTTGGAACTTTCTGGAAATTTTTTTTCTAATATTTTTGATCTGTGGATGGTTGAATCTGCAGGTGCAAAACTCGTAGATATGGAGGGCCAACCATAATAGAAGTAAGGGCAGGATGCTGTTGGAGCATTCAGGAGAAGCTTCCAAGCCAGTCCAGGGAGATCTGAGAAGTTTCCTAGTGAGAGTAAAATATAACTTGAGATCTAAAGCATAATAAAATAACAACAAAAGCAGCTAACGCTTGCATAGCACTTGCTGTGTATCAGGCCCTGTTCTAAGCATTTCACATATATTAACTTACTGAATTCTCACAACAGCCCCATAAGGCAGGTCCTGTCAATATCCCTGTGTGTTGGTTCAGATGCCAAGACAGAACTAGACATGCAAGGGACTCATTGAGGGAAACAACCTATAGAGAATAAAGGGGTAAAGTGCAGGAATAGGTGCCAATACATGTCTGACACCTCTGAAAGAAGAGAGAGAAGAAAGAAGGAATTAAAAGGAAGAAACTTTAACTACAGTTCAGCCCTGAGAAAGTCTCAGCTAGGCTGATGAGGGTCCTTGAGCAAAGACTGCCAGTAGAGTCCCACACTGGGCCGAACTGGTTAGAACTTTCAGTCCCACCTCCAGGGAGAGGAGAGGGACTGGAGATTGAGTTTAATCACTAATGGCTAATGATTTAAATCAATTATGCCTAAGTAATGAAGCCTCATCAAAACCAAAAAGAACAGGGTTCAGAGAGCTTCCAGGTGAACATATGGAGATTCAGGGAAAGTGGTGTACTTGGAGAGAGCATGGAAGCTCTGCGCCCTTTCCCCATAACTTGCCCTAAGCATCTCTTCCATCTGGCTGCTCCTGAGTTGTATGCTTTTTTAATAAACTAGTAGTCAGATAAGTAAAATGTTTCTGTGAGTTCTGTTAGCCACTCTAGCAAATTAATCGAACCCAAGGATGGGGTCGTTGGATCCTCCAATCTATAGCCAGTCCGTCAGAAGCACAGATGATAATCTGGGCTTGCAACTGGTGTCTGAAGTGAGGGGTGAAGAGGGTAGTCTTGTAGGACTGAACCCTTAACCTATGGAATCTGATGCTGTCTCCTGGTAGTTAGTGTCAGAACTGAGTTGAATTGTGGAACACCTAGCTGGTGTTGCAGAGAATTGCTTGTTGTAATTGGGTCCAGAATTGTTAAGGGTATAGGGGAATAAAATTAGAGGAGGCAGTGAAGGGGGGAAAAGAGTGGATAGAGACATTTAATACTCCCTCCCTCCTCTTCTCTTTCTCTCCTTTTCCCCCTCCCCCCTCCTCCCTATTCTCTCCCCTCCCCCAAGCTTTCTGCTCTCTCCAATCTGAGAGCTCTGTGTTCTCTAGCCAGCTGCCTCTGTCCTGTCCAACTGTCATTCTCTGGTGCACTGCAGTAACAGTGAGAGCTTCATCCTGCCTGTTTACTGACTAAAAGGGTAATTTCCTGATGCCAGTCAAAGATGAAAATCCATTTCCCCCATTAGGAAGAAGCTTGGAACCCACAGCCTCTCTAGGTATTACTATTCAACCATCACAGAGCAAGAAGACTAATCCTGCAGGAGAAATATGCCAGGCCAGGCAGAATCCCAAAACGTGAGCCAAAAGTGAACATTAATCAAATACCTGGAGATATGACTTGACTATGCCTTGACTATTTCAAATATCTATATCCCTTGACCTGACCATTTTCTGAGGTTCTGTCCTGTATTTCTAATTTCCTTAAGTACTCTCCAGCCAGCTGTGTAGCCAGAAACTCAATATATCCGAGATAGAACACATCATATTTTCTCCTAAAACTGTTTCTCCTCCAGTATTCCCAATTTCTATTTGTATTACTTTTTAGTCTTAAGGCTCTGACACTTCCTCTTCATTGCCCCATGCATTCCCTCAGGAGACGAGGCTGTAGAGTCTAGCTCTCTAGTATCTGGAGCACCTGTCCCCTCCCCTTCATTCCTATGGCCACATCCATTGTTCAAGCCTTCAACATTCAGTACCTCTTGCTTGGCCTATCATAGAAGCCTTCTCACCATCCCCACAGTGTCAGTCCCTTCCCCTCTCCTCCACATGGTGCTGTCTGGTTAATTTTCCTAAAGCACAGCTCTGTTGATGTCACTACCTGAAAAGCATCCAACCTACTAAATAAAATCTAAATCATCTTAATCCATGATTGGGCCTCAACCTTATCTCCCGCTCCTCCCACTCACATGGCCTATGTTCCATCCAAACCAAACAGCCTGCTGCTCTCCATTTATTCATGCTCTGCTCTTTCCATGCTCCAGATCTGTGGTCTCACCATTCCCTTTGCCTGAAATGCCCTTCTTGCTCATCTATGCATGTCAGTATACTACCTGTCCTGCAAGACTCAGCAAATCACACTTCCTCCATATAAGGCCATCTCTGAATTATCAACAGCAGGTCTGCTCTCCCATAACAATCTATTCATACCTCTTCTGTGTAGCTCATCTCTCCAACTAGACTGGTACTCCTGGGGTAGTTCTGTGACCGATTCATCTTTATACACAGCACCTACTTCAGGGCTTTGGTCCAGTATATAGCTGAACTGAATAAACAGTTACCACTTCTGGAAGAGCCTGTTTGTTTTTAATATATATTCAGAAAACAGTGCCACTGTACCCAATTGATCAACTATGGCTGTACATCACCATTTTATTTCCTGCATTATTTTTCTTTTTCTTGAAAGTAGCAAGTATAATATAATTCATAGTAAGTGTTTCTACAAATTTTTTCCTTCTCTATAGATATTTAGAAAGTGTCTAACTTCACGAAGACACAGAGAAGCAAGTGTAAGCCAAGACTGTGCTTACTCACCCTGGCCATTCTGCCTGGTACCCGGTACAAAGCCTTTGACTAGTCTTTGGTTCCTCCATCTTCCTCACTCTTCATATTCAGTCACGTTCCAAACCCTAGAGATTCTTTAATATTATCTCTTACATCTCTGCTCTTCCTTACATTCTACCTTGGTTTTTACCTTCACTCTTCTTACCTGGCCTAAAGCCTCCTAAATTATCTCCCCATTTCCAGTTCATTCTACACACCACTGTTGGATGAATTTTTCTCAAGCCCTGTCATGCCATTCCCTTTCAGCAGTCCCCAGTGGTCCACCAAATACAGGATAAACTCCTCACCAGATGCTTCTAGGCCCTCCACTATAGTCCATCTCACAAATGTCAGCTTGCAGTCTAGTTAGGAAACTCACTGCTTCTCAAACCTGCCAGTGTATTTTGGCCTCTAGGGCTTTGCTCTTGCTATTTCCTCTGCTCGTTCACTGAAACAAGCAGTTATTAAATATCAAATCTGCACCAAATTCTGGGTAAGTGCTGAGAATACAGAGATGAGTGTAACCTAGTGCCTACCCTCAAGGAGCTCACAGAGCTAGTGGGGCATATAAAAATAGAAATAAATTATTAAGAAAATGTGGAAAGGACAGCAAGAGAAAGTGCTTATTTTTGCCTAAGGTGTCATGGAAGAGGTAGCATTAGAGGTGAACAGAAGCTCAGCGCACTAAGCAGAATGAAGAGAAGCAAACCTCAGGCAGCAGGAACAGGATGGGAGACGGCACAGAGGTTTATAAGGCTATATGCCATGGAGTAGCAAGAGGTGATGCTGGAAAGACAGGTAGGGGCCTGATCATGAAAGCCCTTGGTTGGCATACCAAAGAATGTAGGACTTCCCTGGTGGCACAGTGGTTTAGAGTACGCCTGCCAATGCTGGGGACACGGGTTCAATCCCTGGTCCGGGAAGATCCCACATGTCACGGAGCAACTAAGCCCGTGCGCCACAACTACTGAGTCTGCGCTCTAGAGCCCACAAGCCACAACTACTGAGCCCACGTGCCACAACTAGTGAAGCTCACGTGCCTAGAGCCCGTGCTCTGCAACAAGAGAAGCCACCTCAATGAGAAGCCTGCGCACCACAACGAAGAGTAGCCCCCGCTCGCCACAACCAGAGAAAGCCTGTGTGATGAAGACCCAACGCACCCAAAAATAAAAAATAAAAAAGAATGTAGATTGTGTCCTGAATTTTGTCATTTATGCATTCAATCAACATTTTTTGAGCACCCACTATGTGTCAGGCACTGTTAGGTGCTGACCACTCATATACTGCTGATGGCAACGTAAAATGGTATAGCTGCACTGGAACCTTGAAAACATTATGCTTAGTTGAAAAAGATCACATACTGTATGATTCAATTTATATGAAATTTCCAGCATAGGCAAACCTATAGAAACCGAAAGTAGGTGAGTGGTTGCCTAGGACTGGATTGGGGTAGTTGGGGGAAAATAGGGAGGGTGACTGCTAAAGTGTAAGGGAGTTCTTTTGGGAGTAATGAAAATGTTCTAAAATTGATTGTAGTGATGGTCACACAATTCTGTGAATATACTAAGAGCTAATGAATTGTATACTTTAAATGGGTGAATTGTATGAGTGAATTACACCTCAAAGTTTTTAAATAAATAAAATAGACATAATAAATATGTTATAAGAGGGTATGCACTTTGGAAAAAAGAAAAAAAGCAGGGACTTCCCTGGCGGTCCAGTGGGTAAGACTCCACGCTTCCACTTCAGGGGGCATGGGTTCGATCCCAGGTCAGGGAACTAAGATCCCCCATGCCACACCTCACAACCAAAAAAAAGAAAAAGAGCAGAGTAAGGGGGATCAAGAGGGCTGAAGGGGGGGCAGTTTGCAGCATTAAATATGGTGATCAGAGTAGGCCTCACTGAGAAAGCAACATCTGAGCAAAGACAGACAGGAGGCAGAAGAGTTGAACATGAAACAGGTATGAGCAGGAAGGGAAGAATTTGAAATATGCAAGAGGCAGATGTCCTAGGACCTAGTAATTAGATGGGATAGTCCTAGGAAAATTCCCAGTTTCAAATCCCTGAGATGCAAGGATGGTTGAATATACACAAGAATGTATCAATAAATGTGATATAGCACATTAACAGAATGAAAGATTAAAATCATATGATCATCTCAATAGATGCAGAAAAAGCATTTGACAAAATTCAACATCCTTTCAGGATGAAAACTCTCAACAAATTGGGTATACAAGGAACATGCTTCAACATAATAAAGGCCATATATGACAAGCCCACAGCTAACATCATACTCAATGGTGAAAGACTGAAGGCTTTTTCCTCTAAGATCAGGAACAAGACAAGGTGCCCACTCTCACCAGTCCTATTCAATGTAGTACTAGAAGCCCTAGCTAGAGCAATCAGGCATGAGAAAGAATAAAAGGCATCCAAATCAGAAAGGAAGAAGTAAAATTGTCTCCATTTGCAGATAATATGGTCTTGTATATAGAAAATGCTAAACACTCCACAAAAAACTGTTAGAACTAATGAAAAATTCAGTAAAGTTTCAGCATTAAAAAAAAGAAACACAGAAAAAATCAGTTGCATTTCTATACACTAACAATGAACTATCTGAAAAAGAAAAAGAAAAATTCTATTTACCATAGTATCAAAAACAATAAAATACTTAGGAATAATTTAACCAAGGAGGTGAAAGAACTATACACTGAAAACTACAAGACTTGACTAAAGAAACTGTAGAAGACACAAACAAATGGAAAGATACCCCATATTCATAAATCAGAGCAATTCATATTACTTTTTTGGTTTTTTTCTTTTAATTTTATTTATTTATTTATTTATTTTTGGCTGCATTGGATCTTCGTTGCTGCACGTGGGCTTTTCTCTAGTTGCAGTGAGCGGGGGTTACTCTTGTTGTGGAGCACGGGCTCTAGGAGCGCGGGCTTCAGTAGTTGTGGCTCATGGGCTCTACAGCGCAGGCTCAGTAGTTGTGGCACACGGGCTTAGTTGCTCCCTGGCATGTGGGATCTTTCCGGACCAGGGCTTGAACCCATGTCCCATGCGTTGGCAGGTGGATTCTTAACCACTGTGTCACCAAGGAAGTCCCAAGAATTCATATTGTTAAATGTCCATACTACCCAAACCATCTACAGATTCAATATGATCCCTATCAAAATTCCAATGGCATTTTTCACAGAAATAGAAAAAACAATCCTAAAATTCTTATGGAACCACAAGAGACCCTGAACAACTAATGCAATTCTGAGAAAGAAGAATAAAGCTGGAGACGTCACAATTCCTGAATTCAAACTATACTACAAAGCTACAGTAATCAAAGCAATATAGTACTGGCATAAAAATAGACACATTGACCAATGGAACAGAATCAAGAGCCCAGAAATAAACCCACACATATATGGTCAACTAGTATCTGATAAAGAAGCCAGTGGGGAAAGGATTATCTCCTCAATAAATGGTGGTGGAATGTTCACACGTAAAAGAAGGAAATTGGACCCTATTTTCACCACTCACAGAAATTAACTCAAAATGGATTAAAGACTTAAATGTAACACCTGAAACCATAAAACTCCTAAAAGAAAACACAGGGGAAAATTCCCTGACATTGGTCTTGGCAACAATGTTTTTGGATATGATACCAAAAGCAAAAGCAATAAAGGCAAAAATAAGTGGGACATCAAACTAGAAAGTTTCTGCACAACAAAAGAAACAATCAACGAAATGAAAAGGCAACCTATAGAATGAGAGAAAATATCTGCAAACCATATATCTGTTAAGGAGTTAATATCCAAAATATATAAGGAACTCATAAAACTCAATAGCAAAAAAAAAAATCCAATTAAAAAATAGGCAGAGAGGGGCTTCCCTGGTGGCGCAGTGGTTGAGAATCTGCCTGCCAATGCAGGGGACACGGGTTCGAGCCCTGGTCTGGGAAGATCCCACATGCCGCAGAGCAACTAGGCCCGTGAGCCACAAGTACTGAGCCTGCGCGTTTGGAGCCTGTGCTCCGCAACAAGAGAGGCCGCGATAGTGAGAGGCCCATGCACCGCGATGAAGAGTGGCCCCTACTTGCCGCAACTAGAGAAAGCCCTCGCACAGAAACGAAGACCCAACACAGCCATAAATAAATAAATAAATAAATAAAAACTAGTAAATTGGCCACATAAGATCTTTAAAAAAAAAAAAATAGGCAGAGGATCTGAATGGACATTTTTCCAAAGAAGTCATATAAATGACCAACAGGTACATGAAAAGATGCTCAACATCACTAATCACCAGGGAAATGCAAATCAAACCTATCATTTCATGTTAGAATGGCTGTTTGCAAAGAAGAGGGGGAAAATCCACCTGTGTCATCAGTCCTGAGGCTGAACAACTAGAACAACCTGAAGGAGGCTGGGAGAAAGAAAGGGAAAGCCTGAGAGAAGCCTCAGAGAGATGCGCAATCCTGAGAGCTGAGCTCTGCTTAGCAGGTGTCTTCACTGAGCCACCTCCTTGGGATGAAGATGCTCAAATCCAAACATGACTCTGTAGGTGTTTCCCCTGAGACTTTTCTTTACCAACAGTGAAGTCATTGGCCCATTCTGTCTTGGAGACTTCATCCTGGGACTATCTACGATGAACTATAGAGGTCATCTGGCCATCCCCCAGCCTGAGATTCCCTTTCTGCTCTCCCCACTTAGCAAAGTGAGCTCTTCTCCAAGGGAAGGGTATTTATTTTTGTGGATGGGGCGATGTAAGTATGGGGGAAAAAAGGAGAGTCTAGGGGAAGAGGAAAGAAAGGTATAAAAAGGTGTGGAGAAGTAGGAAGTGTCCAGGGGCTCCAGGAGGAAGTAGAGATGGTTTAATCTCTGCCTAAGCACCCACCAGGGTGTCCCTTCTTTGTTCCTCCTTCCCCATCATCAGTCTCCAGATCCCATCCTCACCAGCCCAGGTCTTGGTCAGTGACAGGGCCCCAGGGAGGAAGCAGGAAGGTTTGGGGCCCCATGGATTGACCTCTCTGGTTGCCTTGGAATCTGGGGTGAACATAGGGTCACAACCCATTGGCACCGATATTAGAAATGTTAATATTGACTACTACCTCTGATTGGTTTCTCTACAACCTGGAAACCCAACAGAAACTAGCCATGATACTATGTCATCTGTCTCTCAGTAGAGCAACCATAAAGACCTGACACAGGTGTGAAAATGAAAGGGAAAACCAAGGTAAAGGCCTAGGGAGATTGGCAATCCTCAGTGCTTTAGGCTCTCTGCTAAACTGGGCTTCCCCACCTAGTCATTGTGCTTGGGATGTGCTGAAGACTCTCATATCCAAACCTGGAGGTGTTTCAGGCTTCCATGATTTTCCTCTTCAGCAACAGTGCAGAACATATTCCATTTCTCAGAACAATTTTTTTGGAGTCTGTTATGATACCAATGAGACTACTTGGCTACTTTTCCTTTTATTCCTTTCCAAGAATCTCTCTGCATGAGTTCCCCTGCCCCCAACCCTGACTTTGTGGATAACACAGAAATATGAGCATGGATTCTGAAGCCACATTACTTGGGTTCAAATCAGGCTTTACCATTTACTTGTTGTGTGGCCTTGGGCAAGTGAATTAACCTCTCTACCTGTGTGCTCATCTTCAAAATGGGAAAAGAACCCTTCAGTGATTTGTTGGGAGAGTTAAATGAGTTAACGCGTGTAAAGCACTATGTAATTGTTAGATATTATTAGTATTATTTTGGTGGTTGTTGTTTTATTATTGCCATTCTGGGCCTTTATCCCTGAGCCCTACCACTTCCACTTTTTCACAATATGTGCAACTCCAGGTATAGCAACATCCTTAGTCATTTCTATCTGCTTTTTATCACGACGTTGGGCCATACTGGTTCACCCTGACTTTCTTCAGTCTCAAGCAGAGGACTTCTCTCTCCGCACTATAGCACATGGCAAAGTAAAGAATAGCTTTTATTCCCTTCTTTTAAATCTTCAGACCTGGGCTTGTCTGTAAGCTCCAATCTGTCTAGTCACTGATCCTAAGAGTGAGTCTATAAACAGCACATGGATTCATGGACCGATAGATCCATCGTGACATTCTTTGTTCTCACATTGGGCATACAGACTAGGTGTTACTTTAAAACAAAGAATGTAGCCCACCATCCAGTTCTACAAGGATCAAGTCATTAGCCTCTGCAGTCACTGACCGGCAGTACACCCTGAAAAGAATTCAGGATGAAAAATGTGATAAGGCACTCTATGCTTTGGAAAAACAGACGCCTTAGATAGACAGAGATATCTTAGGGGGGGAAAATTTTAATGAACCCAGATTCTTGCATCTTCTCATACAGAGAAAAGCACTAAAATCATTAACTAAGATATCTGATCCTCATGATTAGTAGTAACCTTTTACCAAGATGTATGCTTGACTACACACATTCCCTAGCCAAAATCATACATATCCTGGTTTCTCCCCCTACCCCTTTGGAGCAGTTCCTCAGAGCTATCTGAGAGGCTCTAGTCCCAGGCTATAGTCCTCAGTAAGACCTTGAATAAATTCAACTCACAGCTCTTACATTGTGTGTTTTTCTTTCAGTTGACATACTCAAGCCAACAATTGTTTATCACAGTTAGATGCCACTATGCACCCACCATAATGTTTTAACTGAAAAAGGTTGACAATATCAAGTGTTGGCAAGAACAATCAAGCACTGCTATTGAAAGAGTAAATTTATTCAATCAATTTGAAAAAAACAGTTTGTCATTATCTACTGAAGATCCACCTTCTCTATACCCATAGATTCCATTTTAGGTATTTAACAACAACAACAAAATATGTACACCATAAGATGGGTTTGCAGCAGCATTATTTGTGATAGCCAAAAGCTGGAAACAACCCAAACATGCACAAAGAGTAGAATGGATAAATAAGTTGAGATATGTTCATGTAACGGAATGCTATACGGTGACAAAAACAAACTATAGCTACACACAATTACATGAATGAATCTCATAAACATAATATTGTGACACAAAAGAACACATACTACATTATTCCATCTACACAAAGTCTTAAAGAGACAAAACTAATCTAGGTTGCTACAAAAGATTACTGGTTACCTTTGGGGAGGAGGTAGGGGTCCACGATTGAGAAAGGTATTAGTGGGTTGTTTACAGTGCTCATAATGTTCTATTACTTGACCTGTGTGGCTGTAACAGAAGTACTAATTTTGTGAAAATTCATTGAACCATCCACCTGTGTGTTCTCAACTCAAACTAGAAAAATAAAAACACCGCTTTGATTAAAAAGAGAAGAAGAAAAGAAACAGTGTGAAGAAAATCACTTCTGTGTTTGTTATAAAATTCTTATCAAGAACACTGTGCATCTATACACTGTGCAAGATCCCACATGATAAATCCTGTCATACATTTAGTACCAGGAAAGATTTTGTCTTTTCTAAGTACATAGTATACTATTGATTATTTTAAAATTATCTAGTTCTGCATATTAGAAGTTTAAGGCCAAATTTAATGTTCAATCACAGTAATTCTATTAGTCCTTGTAGACAGCAATTTTTCTGCTCTCCTCTTTCATCACTTTGATTTTCTATTTCTTTTTATGTTTCCATTTGCATTTTAATAACTTTTTTGTATATATGTCTTTTACTATAAGTTACCTCAAACTCTTTTTGAAGATGCTACATTGTCCAAGCATAAAACTTAACAGATTTTCCAACCTCAGTCTCACCCCAAAAGCTGACTCAATCCCTCTGCCAAGGCGGAAAAAATTAGCAAATACTCCAGCAGCTGATGCCTTGTACTGGCATAAATATATATATATATACACACACACATATATGAAATATGATATATATGAAATATAGTAAATGTATATATACACACATATATATATATCATACTTCATTTCATATCAGTATATGAGATTCCACAAAGAGAAAGGAAAAATGTTACCTGAGGAATTCTTGTTTGGGAATGTACATCAGATTTCACCTACCTTTGGAATTTTACTTCTTCTCTGTTCTCCACAGGATTAGAAATGTAACAAGTGAGAAGGAATAATGGGACTATTAAACCCTTGTTTACTGGTCACGTGGGTTAAAAAAAAGAAAGAAAAAACAATTTCGCCACTCCCACTGCAAAGAGCTTGCTCACAGTAGGAGATGGGGGTAGGGTTAGGGCAGGACACAAACTAGACCACAGAGCTTCAGTAACACAGTTCTCAGGACTTAATTATATAAGGCCGCTTTTGCTTACCCAAAAGTTCACAAACTTACCCCACAGCTTCCCGCATTACCATAAAAGAGCTGGTTTTCCACACTGCCAGGAATTCCAATTTACAGAGCATACCCAGGGGGTCCTATTTATAAGTATAAAATCACTCTCAACTTCTAAACAATACTTTCTCAAACTCCGAAAGAATAAAGATCAAAAAAGCAGAGAACACAATGGCAATGAAATTTCTTTCAGAAATCAAAGTTGAAGGGTCTTTTAAGAAAATTAAAAACCATAATCAAGATCTTTAAAAAAAATTTAGTTTAACTTAAAAAAAAATTTTTTTAAAAAGATCTCTCTCGGGGCTTCCCTGGTGGCGCAGTGGTTGAGTCTGCCTGCCAATGCAGGGGACACAGGTTTGAGCCCTGGTCTGAGAAGATCCCACATGCTGCGGAGCAACTAGGCCCGTGAGCCACAATTACTGAGCCTGCGCGTCTGGAGCCTGTGCTCCGCAACAAGAGAGGCCGCGACGGTGAGAGGCCCGCGCACCGCGATGAGGAGTGGCCCCCGCTTGCCACAACTAGAGAAAGCCCTCGCACAGAAACAAAGACCCAACACAGCCATAAATTAATTAATTAATTAATTAATTAATTAATTAATTAATTAAAAAGGAAAAAAAAGATCTCTCTCGGGACTTCCCTGGTGGTGCAGTGGTTAAGAATTCGCCTGCCAATTCAGGGGACACGGGTTCAAGCCCTGGTCCGGGAAGATCCCACATGCTGCAGAGCAACTAAGCCCGTGTGCCGCAACTACTGAGCCTACGTGCCACAACTACTGAAGCCCGCACGCCTAGAGCCCGTGCTCTGCAACGAGAAGCCACCGCTCGCCGCAACTAGAGAAAGTCCACGCAGCAACGAAGACCTGACCCAACAGAGCCAAAATAAATAAATAAATAAATTTATTAAAAAAACCTTTCTCCAAACAGATCTTACCCCAACCCAAAACACACACCATTTGCTCAGGAAGAGTCCCGTCCTGGAGACTTCAGAGGACTTCATGAATCCCCACTGGGCAGGGTTCCTTTCCTTTCCCCCACGCTGCCCACCCGCCCCCCCCACCACCGCTTCCTCACCTCCTTCACAACACCGCCCTCTTGTGGTCAGAGTCCAGGCTGCTCCACGCCTTTGTGCCAAGCCCACAGTTCTCACCAGTGTCATTCTTGCTCAACTGGAGAATCAGATCTGTTACAGCCAAAATTAAAAGTAGAAAGCCCCCATCCTCTGAGTAAGTTGGAGCCTCTGCTGGAGTCAGGGGGCGGGGAAGCAGAGTCCCCTTTTAGATTGCCAACCTGAGATCAGCTTCTGCAAACTGGGGCTTTCAGCCTTAATGCTGTCAGACACCTTTCCAAAAGAGCTGCAGCTGGACAGGAATAAAGACGCAGACATAGAGAATGGACTTGAGGACACAGGGAGGGGGAAGGGGAAGCTGGGACGAAGTGAGAGAGTGGCATGGACATATATACACTACCAAATGTAAAATAGATAGCTAGTGGGAAGCAGCTGCATAGCACAGGGAGATGAGCTTGGTGCTTTGTGTCCAACTAGAGGGGTGGGATAGGGAGGGTGGGAGGGAGACGAAAGAGGGAGGAGATGTGGGGATATATGTATATGTATAGCTGATTCACTTTGTTGTACAGCAGAAACTAACACACCATTGTAAAGCAATTATACTCCAATAAAGATGTTAAAAAATAAAAAAAAGAGCTGCAGCTGCTTCGTGTCCTAATCCGCTCTAGCAAATTAATCAAACCCAAGGAGGGAGTGGTGGGAACCTTCGATTTAAAGCCAATCAGTCAGAAGCACAGGTAACAACCTGGGCTTGCAATTGGCATCTGAAGTGGGCGGGGGAGTCTTGTGGGACTGAACCCTTAACCTGTGGAATCTGACACTATCTCTGGATAGATAGTGTCAGAATTGAGTTGAACTGTAGGACACCTAGGCTGGAATCCAAAGAATTGGTTTGGATGTGTGGGGAAACACACCCATGCCCCACAGTGGAACTGGTATCAGAATCCTTCAGCACCCTTTCACAACTCTCTCCTCTCTTGGCTCCTATGAAATCACACTCTCCTAGCTCTCCTGCTTCTATTCCTATTTGTTCTCATTGTCCTTTGCTGGTTTCTCTTCCTCTACCCAATTTTTAAAGTCAATATCTTTAAGAGTTCTATCCTGGCCCTTCCTCTCTTCTCACTGTACACATCCTCCTTGTTTGGGGACCTCAGTCATCATCAGCTTCAACCCTGATCCGAGTTCTAATGACTTGCAAATCTCTGCCTTCAGTCAAGACCTCTCCTGACATCTAGCTCCTCATATCCAACTACCTGCTGGGCATCTTCCACTTGAATTCACCCATTCATTCCATAAACATAGAGTCCCTACTATGTGCTAGGTCCAATGCTAGTTACTGGAGATAATAGAGGTGAGTAAAATGGACATGATATTTGAAATCTTAGAACTTATTATTTTAGTAGGAAAAAATAGACATTAAATATATATTCCCACAAATAAATATATAATTACACACTGTGATGAGGGCTATGAAAGAAAAGCATAGAGAGCTTAGGGAGTATCACAGTAGCAACTCAAACTCAACTTTTCAAAACTGAAATAATGATGATTCAGTGCAATCTGATCCTCCTCCTTATTTTCACATTATTTCCTATCCCTACATGTATTCAACAAATACTCAACACATTTAATGATTGCCCACTAGGTGCCAAACAACCCCTTCCAACCAGTTGCCCAATCCTGAAACCTGGGAAATCATCCTAGACCACTTCCTCATCCCCCACATCCAATCAATATTAATTCTTAGTAATATCTTTTAAGTCACTTATGTCCACACAATCACATCCATCTCTACTTTACTGCCTTACTTCAGGCCACAAGTGTTTGTGCCCTGGATTCCAGCAACAGTTTCTTGGGATTGCTCTGCCTCTGGTTGCTCTTTCCCCTTCTATTTGCCCTTTACAGGGCTCCAGAGTTTATTTCTAAAACACAATTCTGATTATGTTTCTCCCCTGCTTAAAAGCCTTCCAAGACTCCCCACTGTCTTCAGACAAATCCAAATTCCTGTGGAGGAACAAGGTTTGATACTGTGTTTTGATCTGAATCTGCCATCCTTCATTTTAAGCAGTCTGCAAGGAGGAAGCTAGATCCCAACAGTATACAGCTTTATGATTAACAAGAAAACCTATACAATATGTATATTGGCAGGTTACTTATCAAAAATCTGCTAGGTTCATTTATAGCTTAGGTGAAAAATTCAATTTCACATATTATATCCATCATATAGATTAAAAAACAATTGCAATATCCTATAACACATGTTTTATCAGCTTTGAAGTCATCATTTGCTTTGTGGTTAAAAGAATCATTCCTGTGAGATTAAACTAAAACTTTGTCATTTAAACAAATATGAGGGTACTCTTTATTACTTTTCAGTAGTTGATGATAACAAGTGATAAAACCTATCATAAACTGAAATATGACCTTGGCTCCACCTAGATAGTCTCCCTTTGTTTATGATGCTCTTCTGTCAACAGAACATTAATCTTCTTTTATTTTATTGAGGAAGAAAATAACTAGCACAGGAGTACATCAAATTTTCAATTTGTTTCAACAATATTATTCACTCCCAAGGCTTCTCATCAAATACAGATATGATCAATATTTTATTATAATTTTAACCAAAACTGAATTAAAATGGAAAACGAATAACTTTTTTTTTTTTTGGCCACACCTCGTGGCATGCAGAATTTCCCTGACCAGGGGGAAGATGAATAATTTTTATTTCCACACTCTTTAGCTTGGCATGCAATGCTCTGGCCATAGCTTGCCTCTTAGTCCCATCTCTCACTATGCCTTCCCTTCAAGTCTGAGTTCTGACCATATGGAACTATTACTGGCAGGTTCCTGAAAGCACCATGCCATTTCCGCTTTTGTGCCTTTGCTCCCGGTATCAATCTTGTCCAAGTCTTTAAAATAAGATTGATGCCACATTAAAAGGATCATACACCATGATCAAGTGGGGTTTATCCCAGGAATGCAAGGATTCTTCAATATACGCAAATCAATCAATGTGATATACCATATTAACAAATTGAAGGATAAAAACCATATGATAATCTCAATAGATGCAGAAAAAGCTTTTGACAAAATTCAACATCTATTTATGATAAAAACCCTCCAGAAAGTAGGCATAGAGGGAACTTACCTTAAAATAATAAAGGCCATATATGACAAACCCACAGCCAACATCGTTCTCAATGGTGAAAAACTGAAACCATTTCCACTAAGATCAGGAACAAGACAAGGTTGCCCACTCTCACCACTATTATTCAACATAGTTTTGGAAGTGTTAGCCACAGCAATCAGAGAAGAAAAAGAAATAAAAGGAATCCAAATCAGAAAAGAAGAAGTAAAACTGTCACTGTTTGCAGATGACATGATACTACACACAGAGAATCCTAAAGATGCTACCAGAAAACTACTAGAGCTAATCAATGAATTTGGTAAAGTAGCAGGATACAAAATTAATGCACAGAAATCTCTTGCATTCCTATACACTAATGATGAAAAATCTGAAAGAGAAATCAAGGAAACACTCCCATTTACCACTGCAACAAAAAGAATAAAATACCTAGGAATAAACCTACCTAAGGAGACAAAAGACCTGTATGCAGAAAACTATAAGACACTGATGAAAGAAATTAGAGACGATACAAACAGATGGAGAGATATACCATGTTCCTGGATTGGAAGAATCAACATTGTGAAAATGGCTATACTACCCAAAGCAATCTACAGATTCAATGCAATCCCTAATCAAACTACCAATGGCATTTTTCACAGAACTAGAGCAAAAAATTTCACAATTTGTATGGAAACACAAAAGACCCCGAATAGCCAAAGCAATCTTGAGACAGAAAAACGGAGCTGGAGGAATCAGGCTCCCTAGCTTCAGACTCTACTACAAAGCTACAATAATCAAGACAGTATGGTACTGGCACAAAAACAGAAATATAGATCAATGGAACAGGATAGAAAACCCAGAGATAAACCCATGCACATATGGTCACCTTATCTTTGATAAAGGAGGCAAGAATATACAATGGAGAAAAGACAGCCTCTTCAATAAGTGGTGCTGGGAAAACTGGACAGCTACATGTAAAAGAATGAAATTAGAACACTCCCTAACACCATACACAAAAATAAACTCCAGATGGATTAAAGACCTAAATGTAAGGCCAGACACTATAAAACTCTTAGAGGAAAACATAGGCAGAACACCCTATGACATAAATCACAGCAAGATCCTTTTCAACCCACCTCCTAGAGAAATGGAAATAAAAACAAAAATAAACAAATGGGACCTAATGAAACTTCAAAGCTTTTGCACAGCAAAGGAAACCATAAACAAGACGAAAAGACAACCCTCAGAATGGGAGAAAATATTTGCAAACAAAGCAATTGACAAAGGATTAATCTCCAAAATATACAAGCAGCTCATGCAGCTCAATATCAAAAAAACAAAGAACCCAATCCAAAAATAGGCAGAAGACCTAAATAGACATTTCTCCAAAGAAGATATACAGATTGCCAACAAACACATGAAAAGATGCTCAACATCACTAATCATTAGAGAAATGCAAATCAAAACTACAATGAGGTATCAACTCACACAGGTCAGAACGGCCATCATCAAAAAATCTACAAACAATAAATGGTGGAGAGGGTGTGGAGAAAAGGGAACCCTCTTGCACTGTTGGTGGGAATGTAAATTGATACAGCCACTATGGAGAATAGTATGGAGGTTCCTTAAAAAACTAAAAATAGAACTACCATACAACCCAGCAATCCCACTACTGGGCATATACCATAATTCAAAAAGAGACATATACCACAATGTTCATTGCAGCACTATTTACAACAGCCAGGACATGGAACCAACCTAAACGTCCATCAACAGATGAATGGATAAAGAAGATGTGGCACATATATACAATGGAATATTACTCAGCCATAAAAAGAAACAAAACTGAGTTATTTGTAGTGAGGTGGATGGATCTAGCGTCTGTCATACAGAGTGAAGTAAGTCAGAAAGAGAAAAGCAAATACCGTATGCTAACACATATATATGGAATCTAAAAAAAAAAATGGTTCTGAAGAACCTAAGGGCAGGACAGGAATAAAGATGCAGACGTAGAGAATGGACTTGAGGACACGGGGAGGGGGAAGGGGAAGCTGGGACAAAGTGAGGGAGTGACATGGACATATATACACTACCAAATGTAAAATAGATAGCTAGTGGGAAGCAGCTGCATAGCACAGGGAGATCAGCTCCGTGCTTTGTGACCACCTAGAGGCGTGGGATAGGGAGGGTGGGAGGGAGGCTCAAGAGGGAGGGGATATGGGGATATATTTATACGTATAGCTGATTCACTTTGTTATACAGCAGAAACTAACACAACATTGTAAAGTAATTATACTCCAGTAAAGATGTTTAAAAAAAAATGCTGATGCCAACAGACAGCCGGGTTATAAATTCATCTATAACATTTCATTATACTTCTTGATTTGGGTCCATTGCCCCTACTAGACTATAACTTTCTTGGAAGTAGAACCCATATCACTTTTTCTCCCCAGAGCCTAGCTAAATGTCCAACACAAATTTTCATTAACTCTTTGTGGAATAAATGAATAAGTTAAAGAATGACTGAATGAACTATATCTTTCCCAAACAGATCATCCTTTTACATGCTAAAAACATCCAGAATAACAACAGGAGCTGGACTGGAAGTCCATGAAGTAGGTGTCTAAGTCTGCAAAGAACTTGAACTGAGAGACCTAGGGCTGACAGATTACCCAAAGAGGTTGATAGTAGACATAAATAGTAAATGTAAAGGGGATGGTAGATAGCATAAGGCTTGAAGGACAAAGGGGTTTTGCACCTATGAGGATGAAAACACAAGGGGAAACCAACTGAATGGTAATACTGCCTCCCAGCGGCCCTTGGGATAAAAGCCTCTATACCAGAGCACTTTCACAAAATAATAGCTTTCTCACTTTGAGTGGTTCTGGGCTATGAGCTGGGCCAAGCACCTCTTACTTTATCTCATTTAACCCTTACAACAGTCCCTTGTAGACACATAGCTTGTAGATTAGGAGTTAATCACACAGACTCTGGAGTCAGGATGTCTGGCTCTCCTACTTACTAGGTTCGTGACCTGGGACAAATTACTTTAATTCTCAGCATATGTCCCCATCTGTAAAATAGGGATAATATTAGTACCTATCACATACATCCTTGACAGCAATAGCAAATGCTATATAAACGTTAGCTATTATTATGCCCTTTTGCCTGGTGAGGAAAACTTATGTTAAATAAATCAAGCATACAATAGGAACTCAATAAATAAACTTCCTTTGCTTTCTCCCCTTATGTCTTAGCTCCTTACAGTGTGCCCTCCTTAATGGTCCTGAAATTTAAATAGGGGACTCCCAAATAGCTCAAAGAAGTCAGTTCCTAAAGGGAGCAATAAGGAATCTCCAGTAAAGAAACTGAGAAACCTCCATTGAAAAGCCCAGGGCATGTGGTTCTGGAAAAGAGAACTCTATTGGCACTCTTGTTACTGTTATTAGAGTGAAGACCTTCCCAGCAATGAAATTCACTCTACTCAAAACAGAATGCACGGAGACTGTGAAAATCTACTAAGATTTGTGCAGGATGTCACATTTCTAGAAATATTCAAATAAATATGATCTGTCCAGAGCCTATTTTTCACCACTTTGCCCACAGAAGCTAAGGGACCATGATCACTTTCAAGATTGGGCTAATAATACCCTACTAGAGAGTCTATTCTCTCGTTGCTTTCCTACTATTATTGTAAAAATAAAATTCATGAAAATGATAGTTTTCAAGTGACACAACACTGATGCGATTATCAGACTGCCCACCCCAGTCCACCTTTGAGATGAGATGTATCTTTACCTGGTAAGACTTACTGGCAGATCTGCACATCGATAGTAAACAGGCTCCTTTCATACTTGTAAAGCTCTCCATGCTTCCTCAAGCTTCCTCTGATTCAGATTTTAGTATTCCTGGGTGTTCTATTTGAGAGACTGAATATACAAACAATGACCAGACCATATTTAAAAACAGAACTCTGACCCACAACCTGCCCGAAGCCCACCCGGGAAACCAACCCCCTTATCTATAATAAACAGCCCAGGAAGCCAGCCTGCTTTAAGTCAGATTTGTAGGAAGTCAGACTGCGGTGTCTAGTGATAGTCCAGGAAGCCAAATAACCCATATAACAATCCGCTCAAAATAGCCAGGACTTGATTAACAACTGACAGCTTCCCTAATTTTTGTCCCCACTTCCAACTTAGGACCAACCAGAGAAAGCCACATATGCACCCCTAACCAATCACACAGGATGCCCCTCTCTTGAGTTAGCCCACCTACAACTTACCCATGAAAACAGCCTTGAATCAGGACATACCTGAAACCTTCCCTTTTTTCACTATTAAGCTTTCCAACTCCTCTGCCTACCTATGAGTCTCTGCCAAAATACAAGTGATGGTGGCTGACTCCCTTTCTAAATATAGCAAGCTCTTGAATAAATAGCTTTTGCTTTTCTCATTTGGTTGGTCATCATTTATTTCCACATATCGGACCTAGTAATTCTACAAAGAACTAATTTCCAAACCCTCTTTAAAAGATATTGGTTGGGCTTCCCTGGTGGCACAGTGGTTAAGAATCCGCCTACCAACGCAGGGGTCACAGAC
The DNA here is from genome assembly GCF_009873245.2 of Balaenoptera musculus. Taxonomy (NCBI): domain Eukaryota; kingdom Metazoa; phylum Chordata; class Mammalia; order Artiodactyla; family Balaenopteridae; genus Balaenoptera; species Balaenoptera musculus. Next base: position 45,258,445 of record NC_045794.1, on the reverse strand, counting down.
AGGTTCGAGCCCTGGTCCGGGAAGATCCCACATGCCACAGAGCAACTAAGCCCGAGCGCCACAACTACTGAGCCTGTGCTCTACAGCCCGCGAGCCACAACTACTGAGCCCATGTACCACAACTACTGAAGCCTGCACGCCTAGAGGTCATGCTCCACAACAAGAGAAACCACTGCAATGAGAAGACCGCGCACCGCAACGAAGAGTAGCCCCCATTCCCGCAACTAGAGAAAGCCCATGCGCAGCAACGAAGACCCAACTCAGCCAAAGATAAATAAATAAAATTTTTTTTAAATCTTAAAAAAAAAGATATTGGTTAACATTGTTTAAATGTGTTGTTTCTAAAACAGTCATAAAGTTAGCGGAGAACATCTCTTTTACTTCATCTTAATAACCTAAATCTATATGCTCCAAGACTCACCTTTCGGCAGAAGATATCCCTGGAACGGGCGCAGCCTCCTTCTGCCCACCTGAGTAGTGGAGATAGTGTCGAAGCGGGCGGGCGGAGACCCAGGGAGCGCCTCCCACGCTCAGGCCGACCTCCGAATGGGAACTACAATTCCCAGTGGCCCCTGCAGACCGCCGGCCGCGGCCACGATGCGCCTGCGCAGTGGCGAGGGCTCCGGCTGTGTGGTTCCCGCCATTTCTCGCGGCAGTCCTCCCTGGGTTGAGTTCCGCGCTCCATGGAGGCATTTGACCCCGCAGAGCTGCCCGAGCTGCTTAAGCTTTATTACCGGAGACTCTTTCCCTACGCCCAGTACTATCGCTGGCTCAACTATGGCGGAGGTGATGGAGGCGGGGAGCGGGGTGGGTAGTGGGTTGGGAGGGGAACGTGAGGTTTCAGGAGGGTACCTTGGAAAGACAATATGAAGTGCCTCCTGTGCGCCAGGCATTGTGCCGGGCACCGTCGTGCGTTATCTTGAACCCTCACCTCTGAGGTGTAAATGGGCCGAGAGAGGTTGGAATGACCAGCCTACGCTACGCATTGTAAGGCAGAGCCGCTGCTCCTATCACTTCTTGGTCAGACTCGAGTGGTCGGACTCACTTTCGATTCGGTGTTTATTTGCAGCCAAGGGGGGTTACCGGGTCATAGCATGAAGCTGCAGAGGCGTCATCTGCTCAGGGACAGAGGGGTTATCTCCTAAAAGAGGAGAGGTACTTAACTCTTCCCAGGAATTTACGAGTGCCCACCGAAGAAGGAGAGGTGGTATTACATATTGAAAATATTTCTGCATCTTTTTCCTCATTTTTACTTTTCCCTGTTAGATGCGGGATGGTAAACCCCTTCAAATTAGGAACTAATTCTTGTCTTCTTTTTTTTTTTTTTTTAACATGTAACACAGTGCTGAGCACAGAGGACTCATTAAAAATATCTTCTCATTGGTTAATGTTTTAATGCTCTGAGCTGGGTAAAGTACCAAATTAACTTTTAAAGTGTACATTTATTTTGCAGTGGTAAAGAATTACTTTCAACACCGTGAATTTTCCTTCACATTGAAAGATGATATTTACATTCGTTACCAATCCTTCAACAACCAGAGTGATCTGGAAAAGGAGATGCAGAAAATGAATCCGTACAAGATTGATATAGGCGCGGTATATTCCCACAGAGTAAGAAATCGAGTTTTTATGTAGTTTGTTGTTTTTTAAACCAAGAATGGATTGGTGCCCCTAGCATTTATTTTTATTTTTATTTTTATTTTTTAATTATCATTTTTTATTTATTTATTTTATTTTATTTTTGGCTGTGTTGGGTCTTCGTTTCTGTGCAAGGGCTTTCTCTAGTTGCGGCAAGCGGGGGCCACTCTTCATCGCGGTGCACGGGCCTCTCACTATTGCAGCCTCTCTTGTTGCAGAGCACAGGCTCCAGACGCGCAGGCTCAGTAGTTTTGGCTCACGGGCCTAGTTGCTCCGCGACATGTGGGATCTTCCCAGACCAGGGCTCGAGCACGTGTCCCCTGCATTGGCAGGCAGATTCTCAACCAATGCGCCACCAGGGAAGCCCTAGCATTTTGATACAAATTTTTAGAGCTTATTTTAGTTGAAGAGCCACAAATTGTCCTTTGATGCTTTACATTACTGACTGGAAATTGTTTGGAAGTGAATTGGTTGTATTCTCACTAGGACAAAAAAAAGAGTATCTGGCTAAAAGACTAGGAAGTCAGCGTGGTTGAGCACAGAGGGCATTGGAGAGAATCATTCTTGATTTCTCTATTTCTCTCACACCTGTATCTGTTTCACTGGGAAATCTCTTTAGCTCTACCATAATAATATCTAAAATCCAACCACTGCTACTAGTGCTGCTACCATCATCATCACCATCTCTAATCTAAATTACTGTAAAAACTTTCTAACACTTTGCTCCTGTAGATTCTAGACTCTATTCTCAACACAGCAGCCAGAAGGATCCTTTTAAAACAAGTAAGATTGTCATGACTCCTCTGCTCAAAACCATTCTCCAGTGGCTCCCCATTTCACTCCGAGTAAGAGCCCCTCTCTCCTGCTCAGTCACTCCTCACCTGCCACACTGGCCCGTGCTCAAGCAGTTTGCACTGCCTAGAACCCATTTCCCCAAATATCTTCTTGGTTCATTCCCTCACCTCCTTCAAGTCCTTACTCAGTGAGGCCTCTGCAGCCTGCCATTCCTCCTACCCGCTCACCTCACTGATACATTCTAAGTGCCTAGAATACTGCTAGGCAGAGAGTACACAGTAAGTATCTGTTGAATGAATGAACATACCAAAATTGCCCTTCTTCCTCTCCTTAAAAATACACACATGGTGGGGAAAATATACACATGAAAGAACAGCTTTTGTATGGAGCTTTTTCATATGTTGTATAACTTGTTTTTCATATCAGTCCTCATTATTCTTTTTACAAAGGAGAACTTCGATAATTTGCCCTAGGTCACACAATTTCTAAATGAGGGAGATGGGACCTGAATCCAGGTTTTCTGACTCTAAATCCCAGGGGAAGGGGAGAAGAAGAGGTAAGATAAGGCAGGCAGGGAAAATGCTTTGGAACAGTTTACTCCTCTTCAGAGGTGGAGATTAAAACTGAAGTCTCTATAGAAGGGTCAAGTTGTCACTCTACTCCTTCTCCCTAGCACAGAAGTGGGGGGGGGAAGTGTCATTTTTTTAACTGGACCAAGACAGAGGCACCTATACACCTTTTTTGTGTGTTTTGTTTGTGATTTTTATCAGTTATAGATGCATGTAGTTTACAGAATCAACTACTATTAATTAGGCTTTTTTTTTTTTAAGGTCTCCTACTTTTCCCCCTATTTTTTGCTCCCCAGAGGCAAGCATTTTCTTTTTGCTGATTGTTAAGGTATTTGCCTCCTTGTCTCTAAATAACATGATTATATTTCTTCTATTTTTCCATTTTAAGCATTATCTACTGACCTTCCACTCTGGCAGATGAGGGTTTAAGATTTTTTTAATCTCACCCCCTACCCTCACCACACAGAGAACCTTCCTATTGCCACATGCTCTTAGCATGTTTGTTAAAAATTAGGATTAGATCACTAATTCAACCCCAAACTGCCAATTATATAAATCTCCCAATGTATTCAGATCCATCAAGTATTTTATCAGTTTCATCCTGAAGAAAGTTCTCCTGCAGCCTTCTTAACTCCAATCTGGATTGATTCCTCTCTAAGCCTGACGGGTAAATATGATCTTGTAATCACCCTGGTTTCCTTTCACCTCTCTCCTGTGATCCTTGTTGCCTAGATCATATGTTCTCTTTTTGGTTTACTCCCTTGTTTTGGTGGAGCACATCCTCCAGGAGCTTCCTAAGAAAAGGTGCATGGAAGACAAAATATTTCATACCTTCTGTATCTGGAAAATGTCTTCATTCTGTCTTTATGCTTAACTAATGATTGAGTTTGTAAATCATTTTCCCTCAGAATTTTGAAGACATTGCTACATTATCTTCGAGCTTCCAATGTTGCTGTTAAGAAGACTAATGCCATTCTGATTCCTGTTCCATTGTGTTGGACCTGGAAGCTCTTAGGATTTTCTATTTTTTAAAAAAAAAACAATTTTTATTTCTTTAATGTTGTATCTATTTTATTTATTTTTAGCTGCGTTGGGTCTTCGTTGCTGTGCGCGGGCTTTCTCTAGTTGCGGCAAGCAGGGTCTACTCTTGATTGTGGTGCGCGGGCTTCTCGTTGAGGTGGCTCCTCTTGTTGCGGAGCACGGACTCTAGGCACGCGGGCTTCAGTAGTTGTGGCACGTGGGCTCGGTAGTTGTGGCTCGCGAGCTCTGGAGCACAGGCTCCGTAGTTGTGGCGCATAGGCTTAGTTGCTCCACGGCATGTGGGATCTTCCCGCACCAGGGCTCGAACACGTGTCCCCTGCATTGGCAGGTGGATTCTTAACCACTGCACCACCAGGGAAGCCCCACTCTTAGGATTTTCTATCTATCCCCTCTGTCCCTAATGGTGTACGTTGGTGTACATCTTTTTTCATCTATTGTGCTAGATACCTGATGGACCCATATGATCATGAGCTCGTATCCTTCAATCTTGGGAAATTTTCCTTTTTTTTTTTCTTTAATAGATCTTTATTGGAGTATAATTGCTTCACAATATTGTGTTAGTTTCTGTTTTACAACAAAGTGAATCAGCCATATGCATACATATGTCCCCATATCCCCTCCCTCTTGAGCCTCCCTCCCATCCTCCCTATCCCACCCCTCTAGGTCATCTCAAAGCACCAAGCTGATCTCTCTGAGCTATGCTGCTGCTTCCCACTAGCTAAGTATTTTACGTTCGGTAGTGTATATGTCAGTGCTACTCTCACTTTGCCCCAGCTTCCCCCTCCCACCCTGTGTCCTCAAGTCCATTCTCTATGTCTACATCTTTATTCCTGCCCTGCAACTAGGTTCACCACTACCAATTTTTTTTTTTTTTGGTTCCATATATATGCTTTAGCATATGGTATTTGTTTTTCTCTTTCTGACTTACTTCACTCTGTATGACAGACTCTAGGTCCATCCACCTGACTACAAATAACTCAATTTCGTTTCTTTTTATGGCTGAGTAATATTCCATTTTGTATATGTGCACATCTTCTTTATCCATTCATCTGTCGATGGACATTTAGGTTGGTTCCATGTCCTGGCTATTGTAAATAGTGCTGCAATGAACATTGTAGTACATGTCTCTTTTTGAATTATGGTTTTCTCAGGGTATATGCCCAGTAGTGGGATTGCAGGGTCATATGGTACTTCCATTTTTAGTTTTTTAAGGAACCTCCACACTGTTTTCCATAGTGGTTGTATCAGTTTACATTCCCACCAACAGTGCAGGAGGTTTCCCTTTTCACCACACCCTTTCCAGCATTTATTGTTTCTAGATTTTTTTGATAATGGCCATTCTGACCCTTTTTTTTTTTTTTTTAATCTCAAAGAACCAACTTTTAGTTTTATTGATCTTTGCTATTGTTTTCTTTGTTTCTATTTCATTTATTTCTGCTCTGATCTTTATGATTTCTTTCCTTCTGCTAACTTTGGGTTTCGTTTGTTCTTCTTTCTCTAGTTTCTTTAGGTGTAAGGTTAGATTGTTTACTTGAGATTTTTCTTGTTTCTTGAGATAGGCTTGTATAGCTATAAACTTCCCTCTTAGAACTGCTTTTGCTGCATCCCATAGGTTTTGGGTCGTCGTGTTTTCACTGTCATTTGTCTCTAGGTATTTTTTGATTTCCTCTCTGATTTCTTCAGTGATCACTTGGTTATTTAGTAACGTATTGTTTAGCCTCCATGTGTTTGTCTGTTTTACGTTTTTTTCCCTGTAATTCATTTCTAATCGCATAGCGTTGTGGTCCGAAAAGATGCTTGATATGATTTCAATTTTCTTAAATTTACTGAGGCTTGATTTGTGACCCAAGATGTGATCTATCCTGGAGAATGTTCCATGCGCACTTGAGAAGAACGTGTAATCTGCTGTTTTTGGATGGAATGTCCTATATATATCAATTAAATCTAACTGGTCTATTGTGTCATTTAAAGCTTCTGTTTCCTTATTCATTTTCATTTTGGATGATCTGTCCATTGGTGTAAGTGAGGTGTTAAAGTCCCCCACTATTATTGTGTTACTGTCGATTTCCTCTTTTATAGCTGTTAGCAGTTGCCTTATGTATTGAGGTGCTCCTATGTTGGGTGCATATATATTTATAATTGTTATATCTTCTTCTTGGATTGATCCCTTGATCATTATGTAGTGTCCTTCCTTGTCTCTTGTAACAGTTTTTATTTTAAAGTCTATTTTATCTGATATGAGTATAGCTACTCCAGCTTTCTTTTGATTTCCATTTGCATGGAATATCATTTTCCATCCCCTCACTTTCAGTCTGTATGTGTCCCTAGGTCTAAAGTGGGTCTCTTGTAGACAGCATATATATGGGTCTTGTTTTTGTATCCATTCAGCCAGTCTATGACTTTTGGTTGGGGCATTTAATCCATTCACGTTTAAGGTAATTATCGATATGTATGTTCCTATGACCATTTTCTTAATTGTTTTGGGTTTGTTTTTGTAGGTCCTTTTCTTCTCTTGTGTTTCCCACTTAGAGAAGTTCCTTTAGCATTTGTTGTAGAGCTGGTTTGGTGGTGCTGAATTCTCGTAGCTTTTGCTTGTCTGTAAAGCTTTTGATTTCTCCATCAAATCTAAATGAGATCCTTGCCGGGTAGAGTAATCTTGGTTGTAGGTTCTTCCCTTTCATCACTTTAAGTATATCATGCCACTCCCTTCTGGCTTGTAGAGTTTCTGCTGAGAAATCAGCTGTTAACCTTATGGGAGTTCCCTTGTATGTTATTTGTCGTTTTTCCCTTGCTGCTTTCAATAATTTTTCTTTGTCTTTAATTTTTGCCACTTTGATTACTGTGTGTCTCGGTGTGTTTCTCCTTGGGTTTATCCTGTATGGGACTCTCTGCGCTTCCTGGACTTGGGTGGCTATTTCCTTTCCCATGTTAGGGAAGTTTTCGACTATAATCTCTTCAAATATTTTCTCTGGTCCTTTCTCTCTCTCTTCTCCTTCTGGGACCCCTATAATGCGAATGTTGTTGCGTTTAATGTTGTCCCAGAGGTCTCTTAGGCTGTCTTCATTTCTTTTCATTCTTTTTTCTTTATTCTGTTCCTCAGCAGTGAATTCCACCATTCTGTCTTCCAGGTCACTTATCCGTTCTTCTGCCTCAGTTATTCTGCTATTGATTCCTTCTATTGTAGTTTTCATTTCAGTTATTGTATTGTTCATCTCTGTTTGTTTGCTCTTTAATTCTTCTAGGTCTTTGTTAATCATTTCTTGCATCTTCTCAATCTTTGCCTCCATTCTTATTCCGAGGTCCTGGATCATCTTCACTATCATTACTCTGAATTCCTTTTCTGGAAGGTTGCCTATCTCCACTTCATTTAATTGTTTTTCTGGGGTTTTTTCTTGTTCCTTCATCTGGTACATAGCCCTCTGCCTTTTCATCTTGTCTTTCTTTCTGTAACTCTGGTTTTTGGTCCACAGGCTGCAGGATTGTAGTTTTTCTTGCTTCTGCTGTCTGCCCTCTGGTGGTTGAGGCTATCTAAGAGGCTTGATGGGAGCCCTTCTTATTTTTTTTTAATTTATTTTTTAGTTTTACTGATCTTTGCTGTTGTTTTCTTTGTTTCTATTTCATTTATTTCTGCTCTGATCTTTATGATTTCTTTCCTTCTACTAACTTTGGGTTTTGTTTGTTCTTCTTTCTCTAGTTCCTTTAGGTGTAAGGTTAGATTGTTTATTTGAGATGTTTGTTGTTTCTTTTTTTTTTTTTTGAAACTTTAAAAATATTGCTTTATTAGTATTGGATACATACAATATTTATAATATATCAGTAGTATATAAGGTCTGTTAATAGATATCCCTGTAAATCAATGAATGTGGCATATTCGAAGCAAACATTTGCCTAAATGGTTATTAGAACCTTGCTGTAAAACTGCCCTTGTTCAAAATCCCCAAAACAGGCTTCTTGTTGGATTATGACAAAGAAACCAACATTTTTAAAGCAATAGTAGCAAAGCATATTCTGAAATATAGCCTTTAATAGAAATGCTTTATTCTGTATATACCATTTCGAGTTGTAAAATACTATTACTGTTACTATTACCATTGAGTGTTTGGGGGTCAGTTGTTTGAGGCAGAAAGAGTGATGACAGAAAGCACTTTTTTTTTCTTTACAAAAACTGGGAAGAAGATCACATGGTATCTATAACAGGAAACTTTAGGTGACTCACTTCAAACTCATCTCTTCAGTATCTTCAGTAAACACCTGCTGTCATATTTGACACTGCTTGTTAATAAGTGGAAAATTTTTAAAGAATCTATATCTTAGCATAAATGCTTAGCTGGCTTAGAATTCGTGAATAATTGATGATAATTTTGAGTGAGGTGCATTGATGGTGCGCACCAGTGTAGTTGGCTTTACACCATCCTCTTTCCAAAGGATTTATGTGAGTGTCCTATTAACTTCCGAGGAACCAAATGGCACTTTTTTGTGTGTGTGTGAATGATAAGACAGTAAAGATAAGATTGAAAATCAACATTTTGGAAATTGCCGCCTCTACGGCAGAATGTGAAGTGAACCAAATAACCATATTTCACTCTACAATGTTCATTAAAGTACAAAATTGTGTTCACTTACAGTAAGCACAGAGTATTATTCACGTCTTTAGACAAGTCATTTAATCTGATCATCATCACTTGTAAATTAAAGACAGTAACACTTGCCATACTTATCTAAAAGGAATGTTATAAAGATCAGAGGAGATAATAAAAGTACTTTGCACACTCTCAAGTGTTATGAACTTTTAAAATTATTACTGTGTTATTAGTGACTGTTGGGATGTTTCTGGTTGGCCTAGATTGTTTATTTGAGATGTTTGTTGTTTCTTGAGGTAGGATTGTATTGCTATAAACTTCCCTCTTAGAACTGCTTTTGCTGCATCCCATAGGTTTTGGATCGTCGTGTTTTCATTGTCATTTGTCTCTAGGTATTTTTTGATTTCCTCTTTGATTTCTTCAGTGATCTCTTGGTTATTTAGTAACGTATTGTTTAGACTCCATGTGTTTGTGTTTTTTACGTTTTTTTCCCCTGTAATTGATATCTAGTCTCATAGCGTTGTGGTCAGAAAAGATGCTTGATATGATTTCAATTTTCTTAAATTTACTGAGGCTTGATTTGTGACCCAAGATGTGATCTATCCTGGAGAATGTTCTGTGCGCACTTGAGAAGAAAGTGTAATCTGCTGTTTTTGGATGGACTGTCCTATAAATACCAATTAAATCTATCTGGTCTATTGTGTCATTTAAAGCTTGTGTTTCCTTATTAATTTTCTGTTTGGATATCTGTCCATTGGTGCAAGTGAGGTGTTAAAGTCCCCCACTATTATTGTGTTACTGTCGATTTTCTCTTTTATAGCTGTTAGCAGTTGCCTTATGTACTGAGGTACTCCTATGTTGGGTGCATATATATTTATAATTGTTATATCTTCTTCTTGGATTGATCCCTTGATCATTATGTAGTGTCCTTCCTTGTCTCTTGTAACAGTTTTTATTTTAAAGTCTATTTTATCTGATATGAGTATTGCTACTCCAGCTTTCTTTTGATTTCCATTTGCATGGAATATCTTTTTCCATCCCCTCACTTTCAGTCTGTATGTGTCCCTAGGTCTGAAGTGGGTCTCCTGTAGACAGCATACGTATGGGTCTTGTTTTTGTATCCATTCAGCAAGCCTGTGTCCTTTGGTTGGAGCATTTAATCCATTCAAGTTTAAGGTAATTATCGATATGTATGTTCCTATGACCATTTTCTTAATTGTTTTGGGTTTGTTTTTGTAAGTCCTTTTCTTCTCTTGTGTTTCCCACATAGAGAAGCTCCTTTAGCATTTGTTGTAGAGCTGGTTTGGTGGTGCTGAATTCTCTTAGCTTTTGCTTGTCTGGAAAGCTTTTTATTTTTCCATCGAATCTGGATGAGACCCTTGCCAGGTAGAGTAATCTTGGTTGTAGGTTTTTCCCTTTCATTACTTTAAATATGTCATGCCACTCCCTTCTGGCTTGTAGAGTTTCTGCTGAGAAATCAGCTGTTAACCTTATGGGAGTTCCCTTGTATGTTATTTGTCGTTTTTCCCTTGCTGCTTTCAGTAATTTTTCTTTGTCTTTAATTTTTGCCAATTTGATTACTATGTGTCTCGGCGTGTTTCTCCTTGGGTTTATCTCTGTGCTTCCTGGACTTGGGTGGCTATTTCCTTTCCCATGTTAGGGAAGTTTTCGACTATAATCTCTTCAAATATTTTCTCGGGTCCTTCCTCTCTCTTTTCTCCTTCTGGGACCCCTATAATGCGAATGTTGTTGCATTTAATGTTGTCCCAGAGGTCTCTTAGGCTGTCTTCATTTCTTTTCATTCTTTTTTCTTTATTCTGTTCCGCAGCAGTGAATTCCACCATTCTGTCTTCCAAGTCACTTATCCGTTCTTCGGCCTCAGTTATTCTGCTATTGATTCCTTCTAGTGTATTTTTCATTTCAGTTATTGTATTGTTCATCTCTGTTTGTTTGTTCTTTAATTCTTCTAGGTCTTTGTTAAACATTTCTTGCATCTTCTCGATCTTTGCCTCCATCCTTTTTCCGACATCCTGGATCATCTTCACTATCATTATTCTGAATTCTTTTTCTGGAAGGTTGCCTATCTCCACTTCATTTAATTGTTTTTCTGGGGTTTTATGTTGTTCCTTCATCTGATACATAGCCCTCTGCCTTTTCATCTTGTCCTTCTGTGAATGTGGTTTTTATTCCACAGGCTGCAGGATTGTAGTTCTTGCTTCTGCTGTCTGCCCTCTGGTCTGACCCTTTTTATTTTTAATATAGTTTTTCCTACCTATTTTCTCTGGTCTCTAGAAATCCTAAAGGCAGATTTTATGTCTTAGACTAGTCTTCTATTTATTTCTTCCTATTTTTTAGTCTCCTTTTTCTCTACTTTCTGGGGAATTTCCTTAAAAGTTTTTCATTTCTACTATTATATTTTCATTTCCAAGAACTTTTTTTTAGTGCATCCTGTACTTTTTTCATTGATACATCTTCTTTCACTGAGGATATCAATGATAATTTTTTTAATTTTCTTCTGTTCCACAGGCTCTTCTCTCTAAAGTTGCATTTTTTCTGTTTTTTTCCATTCTTTCATATCAGAGGTTTTCCTCATATGTCTGGTAGTTTCTTGCTTGTTGCTTATATTTAAGAATAGAGTACTAAAAAGCTGACTGGAAACTCTGTGTACATGGCTGAGATTTCTTTACTACAGAGTGATCTGACTGGGCTGTTTTATTGGCACAAATCTCTAATGTCAATTTCTCTATATCTTTGCTAGTATGAAAACGCCAGTTGATCACTGATCTATTCCTAGAGCCTAATAACAGTGCCTGACACACTTGGACAGAGTCTTCAGAAAGGAATCTTCCCATCTGCTGCCTGGGGTGTTAGTGGAAGGGTACAGAGGAGATGGCTGGGTCTCAGCATCCCCCATGTAAAGGTCTGATTAATCCTCTGAATATCTGTACAACACATCCTTCTTTAGCTGTGCCTGTTGTCCCCTCCTCAGTCCAGAGACCCTCTGTTTTATGCTCTGCAGATAATAATTCAGGTATCTTTGCCAGGGAAATAGAAGCACAGTCACCTAGCTCCACAGAGTAAGTGTAGCACGATGGGGAACTAACTGCTTCATAAGTAGATTTTAAATCAATCCTCTTGTTTTTTAATCTCAGCTCCAGAGATACCTGTTGTCACCTATTCCTGAGACTTTTGGGGATTCTGAGGTGTAAATTGGGTTCCTTCTTATCCTTTTTACTGAGAGCTGAAGATTCCGTTTTTTGGTTCTCCTTATAAAAATTGTGGTAGTATTGTCTCCTCGCTGGTTCTTTTTTTTTTTTTTTTTGGACACCTCTTTATTGTGTTAGAAAAGGTTGGTTACAACAGTTTCTCTAGACATGGAAGGCAACACTGTCCCCAGATCCAGGGGAACCAGAAAATTTATAGCATCAGAGGAAAGCCAGGGCAGGAAGCCAGAGCCTACGGAGGACAGAGCTGGCCTTAAGACCAGAATATTTTCTTCCCCCTGCTCTCCTTACCCGAGCCCAGGGTTCTTGCCCCAACTTCAGCTGCCAAGACATCATCCTTCACCCCAATATCCTCCTAGCTACCACAATTCAACAAAGGTGCAGTTGGGGAACTTCAGGGTGGGAGTACAGGCTGTGCCCCTAGCCCCGTGGCCTTTGCTCACCCTGAGGTACCCAGTGCCCGTCCCTCAGCCAGCTGTGCCTCCTGGGGAGGGGCCTGGTCATGCAGGTCAGGCAGGGAAAGGGGCTGCTCGGGTCAGCACCAGGCCCCTCTCTTGTTCTTTTTTAAAAGACTTACGCCAATGAACTTATTTACAAAACAGAAATACAATCACAGGGACTTCACTGGCGGTCCAGTGGTTAAGACTGCACGCTTCCAACGCAGTGGGTGTGGGTTTGATCCCTGGTTGGGGAACTAAGATTCCACGTGCCGCGGGGCGCAGCCAGAAAAGAAAAAATAAATAGAGTCATAGATGTAGAAAACAAACTTACGGTTACCAGGGGGGAAAGGAGGGGGGAGGGATAAATTGGGAGATCGGGATTGACATATACACACTACTATATATAAAATAGATAACTAATAAGGACGTACTGTATAGCACAGGGAACTCTACTCAATACTCTGTAATGACCTATATAGGAAAAGAATCTAAAGAGTGGATAGGGACTTCCCTGGCGGCCCAGTGGTTAAGACTCTGCACTTCCACTGCAGGGGGCTCAAGTTCCATCCCTGGTCGGGGAACTAAGATCCTGCATGCCAAAAAAAAAAATAGATAAAAAAGAGTGGATAGGGGCTTTCATGGTGGTGCAGTGGTTGAAAATTCGCCTGACAATGCAGGGGACACGGGTTCAATCCCTGGTCCGGGAAGATCCCACATGCCACGGAGCAACTAAGCCCATGCGCCACAACTACTGAGCCTGTGCTCTAGAGCCCGTGAGCCACAACTACTAAGCCCATGTGCCACAACTACTGAAGCCTACGTGCCTAGAGCCCGTGCTCCACAACGAGAGAAGCCACCACAATGAGAAGCCTGCGGACTGCAACGAAGAGTAGCCCCCACTCGCCACAGCTAGAGAAAGCCCTCACGCAGCAATGAAGACCCAACACAGCCAAAAATAAATAAAATAAATAAATTTTTTTTAAAAAAGTGGATATATGTATATGTAAAACTGATTCACTTTGCTGTACAGCAGAAACTAACACATTTTAAATCAACTATACTTCAATAAGAATTAAAAAGTAAATGAATAAATAAAAGACTTGTGCCTTTCTTTAAAAAAAAAAAAAACTTTTATTTTTGCACAGGTTTAGTGGAAGCCAAATAAGTATTTGTATTGAGTCCACCTTCTTTACCAGGTAGTCCATTGCTTCCAAGGAGATTACTTACAGCTTGAACCAGACTAATTGAGAGATCTTTTTGAATTATTGAAAAATTTTAAATACATTTCTGTTACTTACATGTCCAGTAGCAATTAAAGGTCCTTAAAATACCTTGCAGTAGGGCATTAATTATTTGTATGTACTTTTCCTTATCAGAAACCTAAAACTCTTTGTTATGATTTCTGTTGATCAATAAATGTTTATTATACAATGTCATATATCAATTATATCTCAATAGAAGTAGAAAAAAAATATGGTAATATGTATTTATCACATCTTGTTTTAAGTAGATGAAAGTTACACTGTCATCAATTCTGGATGTATAGGATCAAATCAGTGAGCTTCAACTGACATAGACTTGGCATTATATGGTTTCTTCACTTCTCTTTGGCCACTTTTTCTGTGTAGGTAGAAAATAAGCATGTATGGCAGCTCTTATAGAAACTGATTGTTATTTTGTACTTGTAGCCCAATCAACACAATACAGTGAAGCTGGGAGCTTTCCAGGCTCAAGAAAAAGAACTGGTGTTTGACATTGACATGACAGACTACGACGATGTGAGGAGATGTTGTAGGTGAGTTCCACATGTTTTGCTGGTAGGTGGGTGGTATCACTGACAATGAGTAATGATGATTCTGCTCCAGTTCTGCAGACATATGTCCTAAGTGCTGGACCCTCATGACGATGGCCATACACATCATCGACCGAGCATTGAAGGGCAAGTATTAACAGTATCTGAGTGGGGTCAAACGCGAGAATCTGTTTTCCTCTGAATATTAACCTATCTATACCATTTTATAATCAAATCTCATAAATTCCTAACATGTTTCTTTGAAACATATGGTAGGGAAAATAAAAAATTAGAATAAAGTTGTAGTTAAAACTTTGATAAAGCTATTGATCAAATCATTTAATTTTTTCCCAATTCAATCATCTATTGAGCAACTCTTGCAAGCTAGGTACTGTGCTAGATGAGGGAACTATGAAAGATAACGATTCTTACCTCAGGTAGGTTATGCAGTCTAAGGAGGAAACAAGAAAATTCAGGATTACATATGCATTAATATGCACAGGATGCTATGGGGATATAGAACAGCCGGAGTGCATACAGGAATGGGAAGAGATTAGATGAGAAAAGGCTTCCTAGAAGAGGTGATGATGAGGATGATAATGATAATAATAATAGCTAACTCTTACATAGGGAGCTTATGATGTACCAGGCACTGTTCCAAACACTTTAAATTTATTAACTCTCTTTATATCCCTAGACTGGGTCTTTAGAGATAAATGGCAATTGGTCAGGGAGAGAAATGGAAGTACTGAGGCATGAAGACATTCTTAGCAGAGAGACCAAGATAGGTAAAGAACTGAAGGCAAGAGCATGGGCGGCATGGGAAACTATTGGGTTGGCCAAAAAGTTCGTTCGGGTTTTCTGTAAGCGGTTACGAAAGACCCGAACGAACTTTTTGGCCAACCCAATACAAATAACATACAGTTGACCCTTGAACAACGTGGGTTTGAACAGCGCATGTCCACTTATACAGATTTTTTTTCAATAGTAAATACTACAGTACTATATGATCTGTAGTTGGTTAAATCTGCAGATGTGGAGTCACAAACACAGAGGAACTGATGCAGAGGAACTGTTTCTATGGAGGGCCCACTATAAGTTATACATGGATTTTCAACTGGGGAGGGTTGGCACCCCAATCCCCACTTTGTTCAAGGGTCAACTGTAATATAGTTAAGATGAGTACATGTGGATAACAAGTTAAAAAAATGAAGCTAAAGAAGTAAGCAAGAACCAGGAATTCATAGATTTGTTTTAAAACCTATCATTTCTCCCCTCTTCAGAGGACTTTGGATTTAAACATCGTCTCTGGGTATATTCTGGAAGGAGAGGTGTTCATTGCTGGGTCTGTGATGAATCAGTTAGAAAACTGTCCTCTGCAGTACGTTCTGGGATAGTTGAATATTTGAGTGTTGTAAAGGTAAGGTCTTCTTAATGATATTTACATTTCTTTGTTTGCTAGATATTACCAAGCCTGGTATGTTTAGTAACAAAATTAAACTATCTTTTAAGAATTCGTATTTCAGAGTAGATGATTTTACCAGTAGATCAATTAAAATCATAGTAGCTCCATTTTTTAAGATGCTTCATATTTTGCTGTTAAGCATCCTCCTTTTGTGGCATAAGGAAGATTAGTTTACTTTTCTGGTTCAAGTATGTCAAGTAAAGTTAACCCAGAAAGTTACAGGTATTGAGACTATATAAAATGGCACCCAAGGTTCTGTACTTTGACAGAATTTAATCAATATCTTTAGAACACGTTAAAGAAAGTTTTAATTATTTCATTTATGTTACATAATATACACGAAGTGTTTTTTTGATGGTTTGTTTTTCAGGGTGGTCAAGATGTTAAAAAGAAAGTTCATCTAAGTGAAAAAATTCATCCTTTTGTCAGGTCTGTTGGAAAAGACTCCATGAAGTTTAAGTTGTGTCTGATTTACCTGCATGTGCTTTTAGAATTACCTGATCAATTTTCTCTGCTGGGGTAGCATTTTACAATAATCATAGCTAGAGTTAATTGAGTGTCCATTTTATACGCTCCAGTATTCATGATAGGTGCTTCACAAATATTCTTATTGGTCTTCACAACAACCTCATTAGATACATGATGGTATCTCCATTTACAGATGAGAGAAGTGAGATTTGGAGAGATCGTATAATTTGCTTGGCTTCACACAAGTAATTATTAAATTCAGGATTCATGCCCTGGTCTGCCTGATTCCACTGAATTCACTACTTCTCCAGGATAATGGAAAGAGGATTTGCATTGGGAGTAAGAATCCCTATTCTGCCAGTTTAATACAACCTTGATAAATATTAGAGCCTCTGTTTCTTATCAGTATAGGGAGAACAATGTCTGCTCCATCTATCTCACATAGTTGTGGCAAAGATAAAATGAAACAGTAGAGGGGCTTCCCTGGTGGCGCAGTGGTTGAGAGTCTGCCTGCCAATGCAGGGGACACGGGTTCGAGCCCTGGTCTGGGAAGATCCCACATGCCGCGGAGCAACTGGGCCCGTGAGCCACAACTGCTGAGCCTGCGCGACTGGAGCCTGTGCTCCGCAACAAGAGAGGCCGCGATGGTGAGAGGCCCGCGCACCGCGATGAAGAGTGGCCCCCACTCAACGCAACTAGAGGAAGCCCACGCACAGAAACGAAGACCCAACACAGCCAAAAATAAATAAATAAATAAATAATTTTAAAAAAAAAAAAAAAAAATGAAACAGTAGAGGGACTTCCCTGGTGGTCCAGTGGTTAAGACTGCGCTTCTGCTGCAGGAGGCGAGGGTAAATAAATAAACAGTAGATGTGAAGTCTATTTTCAAACTGCTAAGCACTATATAAGTGTTGAGATGTTAAAGGAAGCAATTCAGAGTAGAAACTGTAGACAGTATCCCACATCCTACTACTGATGTAGTATTACGCTGTCCTGACTTGGTTGCTTTCCACCCTTGTTACATACTTATGATGCTATTACCTTCTAAATTGTGGAGTTTAAAAAGTAAACATTTCTTGAATATCTAGTCTAAACCAAGTACTATGCTAGGTTCTTTCCCCTTAGAGTGTCTCATTTAATTCTTATAACCCTGTGAAGAGGTGTAATTCCAATTTTACCTAGTTAAGTTTTAGAAATTCAGTGAAAATAAGTACAAGCCTTCCAAGTGGACAAAAGCCATGTGGCATATGTGTTGCTAATAGTGTTGGGACTTTGTTATTGTTATTCCTACAGAAAATCTATAAACATAATAAAAAAATACTTTGAAGACTATGCCTTGGTTGATCAAGATATTCTTGAGAATAAAGAAAGCTGGGATAAGATTTTAGCCCTTGTTCCTGAAAATATCCTTTCCCAAGACCATTTCTGTGTGAGCTACTTGTATTAATCTATGATATTATAAATGTGTTCTGCCTACATATTCTCATATGCTTATAAGTCTAATGTTTTTACACAAAACATCTCCTGTGTTTCTGCGTTTTTTAGTCTCTAGTCTGGAATACAATAAGAAGTGAGGCCGTTTGGTAAATAAATTTCCTCATTTTGGAAATTGATCCTCCTAAAATTAATGACTACTTAAAGGATGTGGGATCATCCTCAAAATATGTACAGACCAGGGACCAGTTTTACCTTACACTTTACAGTTATTTTGGCATTCTTTGTTATATCTAATATAGTTTAACAGGGGAATTTCTCTAAGGATATGTGTTTAATATTTGCATTTTAGAAAACAATAATTACTTTCTATGTGAACTTCAGATATCCTTGTGGTAATATATACTGAAAATAAGTTGTTCGTTGATGTGCCCTAAATGAGTGTGTTCCTTAATGACCCATCACCAATGCATGATGAACTTCAACAAAGCTTCCAAAAGCATCACAATTCACTTCAGCGCTGGGAGCATTTGAAGAAAGCAGCCAGCAGATGTCAGGTATATTCCATTGAAATCTGTATTACAAATACAATAATGCAATTTTTAATTAAATTCTGATTGTTTTGCTTACTAAGTTAAAGATGGTTGACGATCACTTTTTAACCACTTTAAAGAAATCCTCAAAAATTCCTACTGATCCTCATGCTGGACTTGCATCTACTTTTAGAATAACAGCAAAAATGACAAATGTGGACCCTGGCTTGAGTGGGAGATCATGCTCCAGTACTGTTTTCCACGACTGGATATCAATGTTAGCAAAGGAATCAATCATTTACTGAAGAGCCCTTTTAGTGTTCATCCTAAAACAGGTACTATGTAAAGAAAGTAAGGAAAATAAAAGAAAAATCAAAGTTATTTTTTGTTTTGAAAGCATATCACTGGGTGTGAACGTCTGAAATAGTAAAGGTTGAAGAATTGTTCTGTCAGCTAATGCCCGAGTTCACTTACTTTTCAACTGTTGATTAGTAGCTGCCTGATGAGTTTCCACTATGTAAATAATTTTTAGTTGGGTTTCTGAGGTTCACTGTTAGAAGTAGAGTTGGAGAGGAACTTAGAAATCACAGAACAACAGCTCTCATTGTACAGATGAGAAAACAGTGGCGCAAGAGATTAAAGTGACTTGTCCACAGCCTTAAAACAAATTGTGGGGAATACCCTGGTGGTCCAGTGGTTAGGACTTGGCGCTTTCACTCATGGGGCCCGGGTTCGATCCCTGGTCAGGGAACTAAGATCCTGCAAGCCTCGCAGTGCAGCCAGCAACAGACAAATTGTGTCAGAGCTAGTAATAGAGTTCAGTTCTTAACACTGAAAGTTCCATGCTTTTTCCACTATGCTGCCTCCCTCAGTTCTTTTTCAATAGATTTATCTTGTCTCTTGCACATTTCTCTTAGATAAGATTTGATGGACTGAAACTGACTTTAAAATAAATATGGCAATGGCTATATTGGCATAAACTTTGCCCCATCCAAACAGGGGACACAGTTAAAGAAGTATCTAGTCCTCTTTAGTGTCAACAATCCAACTCTGCCACTTGCTGTGGGATGTTAAGCAAATTACTCTTGGTTTTAGCATTTGTAAAATGGAGATAATAATAGTACCTACCTCAGTGGGTTATGGTGAAGATCTAAAATGTAAAGTGCTTAGAAAAGTGTCTGTCATATATTCAATACTCCCAAATTGGGACTTCCCTGGTGGTCCAGCGGTTAAGACTCCACGCTCCCAATGTAGGGGGCCTGGGTTTGATCCCTGGTCAGGGAACTAGATCCCACATGCCACAACTAAGAGTCCACACACTGCAACTAAAGATCCCGCATGCCACAATGAAGATCGAAGATCCCGCGTGCCACAACTAAGACCTGGTGCAGCCAAATAAATAATTTTTTAAATTAATTATTTTTTTTTTTAACATCTTTATTGGAGTATAATTGCTTTACAATGGTGTGTTAGTTTCTGCTTTATAACAAAGTGAGTCAGCTATACATATACATATATCCCCATATCTCTTCCCTCTTGCGTCTCCCTCCCATCCTCCCTATCCCACCCCTCTAGGTGGTCACAAAGCACGAGCTGATCTCCCTGTGCTATGTGGCTGCTTCCCACTAGCTATCTATTTTACATTTGGTAGTGTACGTATGTCCTTGCCACTCTCTCACTTCATCCCAGCTTCCCCTTCCCCCTCCCCGTGTCCTCAAGTCCATTCTCTACATCTGTGTCTAAAAATATGGAACGCTTCACGAATTTGCATATCATCTTTGCGCAGGGGCCATGCTAATCTTCTCCGTATCGTTCCATTTTTAGCATATGTGCTGCCAAAGCGAGCACTAAATTTATTTATTTTATTTTATTTATTTTTGGTTGCATTGGGTCTTCGTTGCTGCACGCGGCTTTCTCTAGTTGCAGCGAGCAGAGGCTACTCTTCGGTGCGCAGGCTTCTCATTGCGGTGGCTTCCCTTGTTGCAGAGCATGGGCTCTAGGTGCGGGGGCTTCAGTAGTTGTGGCTCGTGGGCTCTAGAGCACAGGCTCAGTACTTGTGGCGCATGGGCTTAGTTGCTCCACGGCATGTGGGATCTTCCTGGACCAGGGCTTGAACCCGTGTCCCCTGCACTGACAGGCGGATTCTTAACCACTGCACCACCAGGGAAGTCCCATAAATAAATTTTTTTTTTAAATACTCCCAAATTGCCTTGTTTCCTTTAATAATCTACAGTGACTCTGTAGTGTATACATTTATACAGCCCCTTTTCAGACCTGCCAACACATAGGTGTCTTTTCAGTTTCAGCAAATAACTCAAGGTAATGAAATGAACTATTTCCATCTATTCTGTTCCATTTTGAGGACTCTAAATTTGAGACTGTTCTGTACTTAAATAGAGGAGGATATAGGGAAGAGGAAGATAGAAATAAAAGTAGAAATAACAGCAACTAGGTAATAGCTCAACAGTCTTTCACATCTATTTTTTGGTGTTTCGTTAAGAGAAATAAAAGACACACCTAATGTGCTTAAATATTGTTCTTAACAGACGAGTCTAACCCTCTTTCTAAGCCTTAGATTAAAATTTTAGCCAAAAATAACTCGTAGGAGACAGCTTATAATGATTTGTATTCCAGTCTTCAGTTTATAACTTTTGGTTCTCACAGGTCGCATTTCTGTGCCTATTGATTTACAGAAAGTGGATCAGTTTGATCCATTTACTGTTCCAACCATAAGGTATGTTCCAGATCACTGATCACTCCTTTTTTGTTTATGATTGTTGTTCTAAATGTGACGTATGTTGGATTAGATCCCTTCAAGAGAGGCAGCTTCTCTGAGGCTGTATGATGATGCCCTAGCAGAGCAACATTTCCTAGTGAGTTCCATAGAACACAAGTTTTTCAGCTGCTATTATGCAAAAAAAGAGTTCAAATAAGTTTGGGAAATGCTGACTTAAGCAGATTAAAAGTTCTTTACTGCAAAATTTCCTGGTCTTTAATATGCTAATGTGCATGGAAAACTCCAAGAAGAGATTATGGTTTTTAGAATATCCCAAATTTAGTTGGCCACATAATTTTTTCACAGAAAATCTTGTGAGATTCATGTGCTTTCATACACTGGGTAATGTTGACCAAGAACCAACTTTAAAATTATCTTATTCTACTATCTGTAGTTCCATTTGCCATGAATTGGATGTTATTTCCACTAAAGAAGAAGAAAAAGAGAACGGAGCTGAGTCTGATATCAAACATAGAACCAGAGGTAGGTTAATATATTGAAGTCTCACTTTAACATAATCTTTTTATATAGACATCTTTCTGTGACTCCAGTAATTAACTCACCTTCGATTCAGACCAGAATAGATCAATGTTTATCCTGAAACCAGCTCAGTAACAAATAATATTATAGCAATGTTTCTGTCCTTCATCAGTTGCCCAAATGGTGCTGTTGAATCCAATTTGAGTCAACAGATATTCACAAGTAACATCTGAATGCCAGGATCTATACTGTAAGATTAAATTGTCAGTTGGTTTTGATAGTTGTTTGAATCTCACAGTCTTTTTTTTTTATACAGCGGGTTCTTATTAGTTATCCATTTTATACATACTTAGTGTATACATGTCAATCCCAATCTCCCAGTTCATCCCACCACCACCACCACCACCCTCCACCACTTCCCCCCCTTGGTGTGCATACGTTTGTTCTCTACATCTGTGTCTCTATTTCTGCCCTGCACACCAGTTCATCTGTACCATTTTTCTAGGTTCCACATATATGCATTAATATACGATATTTTTCTCTTTCTGACTTACTTCACTCTGACAGTCTCTAGATCCATCCACGTCTCTACAAATGACCCAATTTCATTCCTTTTTATGGCTGAGTAATATTCCATTGTATATATGTACCACGTCTTCTTTATCCATTCATCTGTCGATGGGCATTTAGGTTGCTTCCATGACCTGGCTATTGTAAATAGTGCTGCAATGAATATTGGGGTGCATGTGTCTTTTTGAATTATGGTTTTCTCTGGGTATATGCCCAGTAGTGAATCTCACAGTCTTATATTCAACAACTATTTATTTAACAACTACTATATATGCAATATTTTGTTCTCTACTTTGTTTTTATATCTAATGAGTGTTCTGTTAAATACATGTCTAAACTGTGATTGAATTGTATATTCAAGAATTTGAAGGAGCTGGGAATATAAAACTTCCTGTTAGTGAAAGTCAAATCTTCGTATACCAGTACCCAAGAGACACTATAGCAGTAGAGTCCAATAGCACTTTCTGTGATGATGGAAATGTTATGCATGGCCCAAATGGTAATCACTAGCCATATGTGGCTTTTGAGCACTTGAAATGTGAGAAACTGGATTTTTAATTTCATTTAACTTTAATTTAAATAGCCTCATGTGGCTAGTGACTACTGTAATGGGCAGTGCAGATCTCTCATCTCTGACCTTTTTAGTCAAATGTTGCTACCCTTCTTTCAGAATCCAAGTTCGAATATCACTTATATATTCTAGCTCTAACATAATATATGAACAAGTACATTCCACCATCATTATTTGTAGAATGATTACAAGCATTCTGTTTAAAATATTGGAAAAAAGTCTCCAACATAAATAAACTGGACAATAATAAACTGGAAAAATGAACTCAGGGAAAACAGACAATGCAAGGAACAAAGGAAACCTTTTTTTAAAAAACCGATATCCGGGCTTCCCTGGTGGCACGGTGGTTAAGAATCCGCCTGCCAGTGCAGGGGATGCAGGGTTGAGCCCTGGTCCGGGAAGATCCCTCATGCCATGGAGCAACTAAGCCCATGCGCCACAACTACTGAGCCTGTGCTCTAGAGCCTGCGGGCCATGGCTGCTGAGCCCGTGTGCCACATCTATTGAAGCCTGCGCACCTAGGGCCCTGCGCACCTATGGCCCGTGCACAGCAACGAAGACCCAACACAGCCAAAAATAAAAATAAATTTATATTAAAAAAAAAACCGATATCCTCAGAGAATAAGAGAAGATAGTGTATCCATGAAACAAGACCAGAATGCTATGAAAAAGAAACACTCAGAGAACAAGAAAGAGGTCTTAAAAATCAAAAAAATCACCATTTGAATAAAAAATTCAATGGAAGGGCTGGAAAAGAAAAGTTGAGATTTCCCAGAAAGTAATACAAAAAAGACAAGTTAGTTGTTTTTTTAAGGAGGAAAAAGATAATATTAAAGACTGGTTCAGGAGGTCTAAAATTAAAGACTGGTTCAGGAGGTCTAATATCTGACAGAAAAAGAATAAAACAGGAAAAAATTGTCAAAATTATATAGGACAACATCCAGAAATGAGCCCTTTGTTGAAAGGGCTCAGCATAATAAGAATGATGTGCCTACACCAAGGCACATCATTTTGAAGTTTAACACTGAGAATTAAGAGAAGATCTTAGGAGCTTTCAGACCCCTTCCTACTATCCCTCCCCAACAAAAAAGCCGTAGAGCTAGGAAGAATGGCCTTAGATTTCTAAGTAACAATGGAAGTATTCATTTTTAGAAGTGAATGCTAGGAAAGAAAAAAGTAGTTGCCATTCAAGAAGATGGAGAGGTCAGAATTAGGGCAGGGGGCTGCTATTTTTTTCCACTATAAACCTGTTAGGACTATTTTACTTTTTTTAACGAAGTGCATATATTACTGTAACACAAATTTTTAAATTTAATATTATCTCTTTGTGGACATCTTTTTCCTTTGTTCAGAGGTTTTAAGCTAGCAAGTTTTGGCTCCCTATAAGGAGAAGCTTTATAATAAATACAAGTGTTCAAACATAAACTGCACTGCCTATCATTTCAAGTATTCATAAAGGCTAATAGCCATCAGTAAATCAGGGATGCTTTAGAGGTGGTGGGAGGCTGGAATAGGTGATATGTAAGTTCCTTATTATTTCTTTAGTTTCTGTGATTCTAAGCTTTTGTCCATTTTCAGATTAGTACCATTTGCTCCTTCCCTTCTACTTCTCAAACCTGGACTGTTCTCCACTCTCCTCTCTAATTAAATCTTTTTTCTAAGACCCAGTTCATAGCCACCTCAGTCAACTTTGATCGGTCAATTCTTTTTTTCTTTTTCTTTTTTTGAAATTAATTTATTTTATTTATTTATTTTTGGCTGTGTTGGGTCTTTGTTGCTGCGTGCGGTGTTTCTCTAGCTGCGGCGAGCAGGGGCTACTCTTTGTAGAGGTGCACAGGCTTCTCATTGCGGTGGCTTCTCTTGTTGCGGAGCACAGGCTCTAGGCGCGTGGGCTTCAGTAGTTGTGGCACGCGGGTTCAGTAGTTGTGGCGCACAGGCTTTGTTGCTCTGCAACATGTGGGATGTTCCTGGACCAGGGCTTGAACCCGTGTACCCTGCATTGGCAGGTGGATTCTCAACCACTGCGCCACCAGGGAAGCCCTGGTCAATTCTTTGGACTCATAATTATCCATATGCCTGTTTGGCCTTTAATTATATATTGTTTTCTATCACTACATATAGGAGTTGTTTTTCCAGTTCATTCCAAAACTTCTTGAGGGAATTCCCTGGCAGTCCAGTGGTTAGGACTCCGAACTTCCACTGGGCCCCGGGTTCCATCCCTGGTCAGGGAACTAAGATCCTGCAAGCCACACAGCATGGCCCAAATAAATAAATAAATAAATTTTTAAAAATAAAAACTTCTTGGGCTTCCCTGGTGGCACAGAGGTTGAGAATCCGCCTGCCAATGCAGGAGACACGGGTTTGAGCCCTGGTCCGGGAAGATCCCACATGCCGCGGAGCAACTAAGCACCTGTGCCACAACTGCTGAGCCTGTGCTCTAGAGCCCGTGAGCCAAACCTACTGAGCCCGTGTGCCACAACTACTGAAGCCCACGTGCCTAGAGCCCATGCCCTGCAACAAGTGAAGCCACGGCAATGAGAAGCCAGTGCACCACAACGAAGATTAGCCCCCGCTTGCAGCAACTAGAGAAGGCTCGCGTGCAGCAACAAAGACCCGATGCAGCCAAAAATAAATAAAAATAAAAATAAATAAATTTTAAAAAAAATAAAATAAAAACTTCTTGAGACCAAGTAGTATGGCTTATACTTTATACTTTTTTATAATTTAGCATAGTACTCAATATATTGTATAATAGGCAGTTGTAAATATTTGTTTAATTTGTAAATATTTGTTTAATAATTATATGGAGAGCTTATTATATATTCCACAATGGTGAAACAAATATAGAGGCCTACATCCAAGGAGCTTACAATCTTGAATTAAAGGTTCAAAGTACAATGTGGTTGAACCCAAACTAAATTGTTTCTTTGGTATAAGTTTATTTATCTTAAGAAAATTTATATATTAAACATTTAGAACAAAATTATAATCTACTTTCATAATTGCCACAATTGAGATATTCATCCTTAATACTCTCATAAAGATTCCTTTTCCAGTCCCAAGTAAGTCAGATAACATTTACTAAAAAAATTTTTAAGTATAGTTTCTTTTTTTTGTTTTGTTTTTTGTTTTAAGATTTTTTGTTTGTTTAATTTTTTGGCCACATGGCATGCGGGATCTTAGTTCCCCGACCAGGGATCGAATCTACACCCCCTGCAGTGGAAGCATGGAGTCTTAACCACTGGACCAAGGGCGAAGTCCCTAGTTTCTTTTTTTTACTCTTTCCAGTAAACTATCATGAGGACTCTTAATTCCATGCAGACAAAATCCAAATCTCATTTTGACTGCAATTAGATTTTTGCCTTCTTTGGGTATTAATTATAGATTGTTTAATTAAATGGATGATTAAGATTCTGTATTCAAAATTTTATGTACATTTTTAAGACTGTTTTATAGATCAATAATACCTGTACTTAATGCATATGACTATCAACTTCTGATTGTTTCCGGAAGGCATGGCCCTGACTTCACATTTTTAATGTTTTGCTCTGTTGGTAAAACTATTTATTATTGAAGCCACAATTTCTAAAGAAAGGAATGTTTTATGGGACTTAACACATAGCAGTAGATGATGCTATGACTGACTGCTAGAGTAGATGTGTACACGTGGTTTGGATGTTTTAGAGCAGCACTGTCTAATACATTAGCCACATGTGGCTATTAGCCACAGATTTTTTTTAATTTTAATTAATTTAAACTTAAAAACTGATAATCGATTCAATTATTGGAAAACTTTTAAGTATGTTTGGGAAAATTAGTTATATGAGCTTACTTTTTTATATATTTTATAATTTAAATCTAGATCAAGTATTTCCAATGATAATATAGTATCTAAATTGAGATGTACTTTAAGTACAAAATACTAGATTTCAAAGACAGTGTGAAAGAATGTAAAATATTTCAATCTTTATCACATGTTGAAATGATATTTTAGATACACTGGGTTAAATAAAATACATTATTAAAATTAATTTCACCTTTTTAATATGGCTACTAGAATGTTTTAAATTATACATTTCTTATTATATTTCTATTGGACAGCACTATTTAGAGAATTTTTACAAGAAACTTATACTTTCATGTTATTCTTGCTGCCAAAATGCTAATTATAATTCATGGTCTTCACAATTTAGATTACAAGAAGACCAGTCTAGCTCCTTTTGTAAAAGTTTTTGAGCAGTTTCTTGAAAACCTGGATAAATCTCGAAAAGGAGAACTTCTCAAGAAGAGTGGTAAGATTCTATACCTTTCCCTTATAGCTATTTAGGTCTTAGTACAGGTAGTTTAAAACATCCAGCAAGTGAACAATTTTTAGAGCTGTAGTCTTTGCCCTCTCAAAAAAAGTTACTAGTTTATCTCACTATCCTTAGTATTTTGAAAACTGAGGTCCCTTCATTCAATTCAGCACATACTCATTTTAACACCTTCTATGTGTCAGGTACTATGAGGGAAACAAAAATGAATTATACAAAGATGAATTCCACATCATGGCTCCCCTGCCCTTAAGGAGTACTAACTGGTACAAAACAAAGAAGTACAAAATGCTAAGAGATCTCATCTGATTGAGAGAACCTGAGAAGATTTTATATGAAAAGGGTGGTATTTGAACTCTATTTCAGTGAGCTGCTGTATGAATTCTAATCCCCAGTGCTAACATATCATACCTTGAGGTATGAGTAGGATTTCCGCAAGCAGAGATTTGATGAGATAAAGGTACAGGAGTGGACAAAGGAGACAGGTTGTTCATTCTTGAAGGAACAGCAGGAACAAAGGCATAGAAGCAGGAAAGCATCAAGTCACTCTAGAGGCCATCAAGTAGTACAGCTTATCTGGTAAAAGATGCGTCAGGAAGTGATGGGAGAGAAATCCGAAGAAGCAGACTGAAGCCAGAGTATAGATGGCCTCGAATTCTAGTCTTGGGAGTTTGAGCTTAATTCAAATGGGACAGGGAAGCTATTAAAGGTTTTTGAGAAAGGGAGTGCCGTGATTTGTAGTTTTATCTATAATAGAAAGATAACTCTAGCAACAGTATATCTGGGGAGAAGCAGGGGATAGACTAGACCCCAAGAGATAAATTGAGCTATTAGTATTAGGACAGTAGAATTGGAGAGCTCCAAAAAATGCAAATGCTGGAGCCATCCTTGAAACTTGGTAATGATTTTTTGGAAGTTGAAAGATCAAAGTAAAAGTGTCACAGAAGCCAAGGGAAAGGAAAGTTTCAAGGAGATTATCAAGTGTCAAATGCAGTAGGGAACTGATAAAATCCTGTTGGATATAAGAACGAGGAGGTGCTAGGAGGATAGCAGTGTCGAAGGAAGAGTTCTTTGAATAGGAGACACCTGAGCATATGTGTAAGCCAAAAGGAAAAAAATCAACAGTGAATATTATTCAAGAGATTGATGGATACCATAGAAAACTGGCAGTGTTATAAAAATACAAACTCCCTTTCCACTTCATTTTTTAATAAAATGTTTGGTGGTTAAAAAGTAGTGCCTAAGATAATGCTCTACTCATAGTAGCCACTCAAATATGTGCTTGTTGAATGAACAGTGATGACTCTGAACTTCGAAAGCCTCATTGAAGCTGCCATTCCAACTGGTCATATTAAGTCCTTTGTATTCTTGTTCTGTACTAGCTCAGCCTATAATGTGGGCTTCAGCAAATGTGAAAGCAAATCTTTATGCATGATGTGAATTTAATGGAAGCATTAAGCAAATCAGGATGTGAAATAAATGGGCTTTGTTTTGTTTTCCTTTACTATCCTTGATAAAAATCTATTCTATTTTAGATTTACAAAAAGACTTCTGAAGATAACAACTCCCTTTTTACCAATGTGGATATATTCTCCCTTCAACCCAGAATCAAATACTTCAAGAGCCGTTTAATAAATATAGCAGAACTGTGTATGTGTCTTAATGCTCAAAGCAAAATTTTCTTTTCTTGAAAAATAATTATGTTGAAAAGATTCCTGAGACCATCAAAGGAGAATATTCAGGTTCCTAGAAGGAGCAATAATGGGAGGATATAAGTGGATTGCAGATTAATTTGTAAAATTTAATATTATAATTCTAAGATTTCTGATATAGGTACTCACTTCTACCAGTTGCCATATATAGAGGTAAGTGAGCAGTAATATGCCCAAGACTTTGATGTCAGTTCACCAGATTCAGCCTCCATATTTCTAGGTGAATGAGGGTTTTGTTCTTAAGTCTTAGACACTTAAGTCAATTATACCTGAAGTGTGTATTCAGTCACTCCCTAATTTTGCTTACTGATATTTTTATTGGTCAGGCCACACCCCGCTGCTTGTCTTTTAAAAAATCATTTTAAAATGGGCATCTACACCTACTAAAACTTTAGTTCAAAAGATACGAGTTACCACGTTACAATATTAGGACCTAGTAGAGTATTTTTTACAACTGTTGGCAATTGTAGCTCCTAACTTATTCCCTCAGAACAATTTTCTAAGCAATTTAGAAAAAATAACCAACTTCACCAGCATAAAACCTTTTGTACTTGTCAAAACACTTGGACTCTCTATATCTCCAGACACTTAAGTTTAATTTTAAAGGTTTCATTTCTTCTGTATTTGATTTCGTGTGATTCTGAAGTGTCAGATTTCTTTTGCCTGGTTTTACAACCAACCTAACAAAACAGTCATTCTGGTTTACATTCTTATCTTTTGAGAAACACTGAGAAGCAAGCTATCAGGCTGGTGCTTTCCGTGAGTTATGAAAATTTTCCTTCCTTTGCACTACCTATATAACATTGTTTTCTCCATAGCCACAGTCCTTTTTTTTTTTTTTTTTTGATTTATATAAAACAGATTCTATGATACAGTCAACACACTGAAATGCCTTTCATTTCTTTCTCTTTTCTAATTTTTTAAGAAAAAATATTAAAGACTATTGTGTAAAATTCCTCATCTCAGCTTCTGTTTACTATGTATTCAGTCTTTTTGGAAAACAGTGACTGGTCAATTAAAACTCCTGAATACAAAATTACTAAAGACTTGGGACTCCTCTGGTGGTCCAGTGGCTGACTGCGCTCCCAATGTAGGGGACCCCAGTTCATTCCCTGTTCAGGGAACTGGATGCCACATACTGCAACTACGAGTTCGCAGACCCAGCGCAGCCAAGTAAATTAAAAAAAATTTTTTTAATTACTAAAGACTCATTAGTTCATCTTAACTCAGAATGAGTAGAAAGACTGGTATTATGCTTTCAGCAAGAGATGTTTTAGGCTTTCAATATGTCTAGCATTAAAACATTTTAATGCTTTAATATTAGAGCCCTTGATAAAAACCAGTAGAATTGCCCATAAGATAAATTATAGAATATATTGTGCTTGTGTAAAAGAGCGTTTGGTTCTTGAAGACAACAGAAACATGCTCAAAGACTTGAGTTCCCTAGCTCTCTGATTGCATTCTCATCCATATATGAGAATTGTAGAAACAAAGGGCACGGAACTGGTTTCCATCTGCAAATTTGCCCAGTTTATAAAGAAACCCAAAGAAAGAAAATACATCCTTCCTTAGCTAATCATTAACAGAGTTAGAAAAGTCAGTGGGCTTGCTGGGAAAGAAAGGGGAATGGTCAAAATGTAGTTTTATTTGTCTAAGGAGATGGTTGGCTATTGCTGGCCCTTTCTTCTGAAGGTAAATGGACTGCATTGACCAATCTCCCAGACCACTATTAGGTAGAAATTCTATTAACAATTTTAACACTTTTTTTTTTTTTTTTTTAAGGTAATTGATTTTTTTTTTTTAATTTATTTATTTGTTTTTATTTTTGGCTGTGTTGGGTCTTCGTTTCTGTGCGAGGGCTTTCTCCAGTTGCGGCGAGCGGGGGCCACTCTTCATCGCGGTGCGCGGGCCTCTCACTGTCGCGGCCTCTCCCGTTGCGGAGCACAGGCTCCAGACGCGCAGGCTCAGTAGTTGTGGCTCACGGGCCTAGTTGCTCCGCGGCATGTGGGATCTTCCCAGACCACGGCTCGAACCCGTGTCCCCTGCATTGGCAGGCAGACTCTCAACCGCTGCGCCACCTGGGAAGCCCAATTTTAACACTTTTTAAGTAATATACATAATTTAATCTTCCTAACAATCCTATGAAGCAGCTACTATTATCCCCATTTCATAGATAAGGAAACTGAGGCATATATGTGTTAATTAAATTGCCTAAGGCCGCCATTAGGTAACCTAGCTGAGATTCAAACAAAGGAGTCTGGCTTCAAAATCCATGTTCTTATTCACTCCATAATATTGCCACTCCTATCTAAATAGAATTTCAGAATTTTTCATTCCTGGTAAACTCCACTATCTCATTTAATCCTAATTCACTAATCCTAATCCTCACTTCACTATGGTAAAATATCAGAAATTTTAAAGTAGCTTTCAGAGCATTGCTTATCTTAAAAGGCAGCCACCATTGTCTTAAAGCCACTAGCTCAAATAGTGTTAGCTGGTTTAGGTAATGTATGTGTTGAGTCCTTTTGGAGACAGGATATGGGAGTCAGGATCCCTAGCCCTTTCATTAACAAAAGACTGTTACATTCTACTTTTCAAAAATCCTACTATATAAAGCGTGGGATCCTGGGCCTCTAGAACGGATGAGTTTCAGGATGTAATGTCCAAAACAGAGGCAAAAAGAATTGTATATGTGCCTATGTTCTTTTTTCTGAAAAGGGAAATTTACACCTTTATAATAATCTATCTAAATTATGTATTCCAAAAATAAAATAATTGATTAACCTAGGTCACAGCTGTCTTCCAATGGTGTGAATACAATCTCTATGGCATTCAGCATTACTTAACACGTCATATTTTCCTGAATTATTTGAGAAAAGGAAGTCAGAAAGTAGCAGTAATACTGCTGTGGCTACTTTGCCGACGGGGGAGCAGAGTTTGCTTCTCCTACAATTGCCTTTCGCGTATCAAAAATGCCTCGACTTGGGGGACAGCAAGGGGTCGGCTATCTTAGGACTGCATGGCTCAGAGAAGAGACTTCCTGCCAGGCCAGCGAGTCCTATTCTAAATTCATACCCTTATTTAGACCTCGTCACCACCCCAGACTGGAAACACCCGAACCGCTCACTGGTTAAAGGAAGTGACTGCTGGCAGCTCCTGACCCGGAATCGGATCCTGGTCCCGCCCCCTCCGCCAGGCTTCGTTCTGCAACAGGCGTGGGTCACGCTGTCGCTCGCTCTCTTTCTGCCGCCATCTTGGTTCCGCGTTCCCCGCACAGTAAGTGCTGTCTTCGTCACGACTTTTTATCCGTAGCCATCCGCCTTTCTTGCGGGCTGAGCCGCCCCGAGGACTGGGAACTAAGGAGAATTGGAGGTTTTATGGGGCCACCGGGTTCCTACTCAGCCCTGGGCAGTGTGGCCTTGGTGCCTCCGGACAAAATGGGGTCTGCTGTTGGTGTCCTGGCAAAAGCAGGGCAGAAAGGCCGTAGGCCGCGAGTCCAGGGCTGGGGAGATGGGAGCCGTTGCGGCGTCGGGGATGGAAGTGGGTTGCGTCTGGTGTTGGGAACCGCTTCACGAGAACCTAGAGGAGGTTAAGGGGTCACAGCCTTGGAACAGCCCCCCGCACGCGCGCGCGCACACACACACACACACACACACACACCCTTTTTATTGTGACAAGCGAGTGTTGGGATCTAGGACATCCTGTTTCCCCTCCTGGGTCCCGAAAGTCGGCAAACGGGAGTCCTTGAGGTTCTAGCCCAGGAAGCGGGGCGGGGGGCGAGGCGGGACGACGGTTCAAGGTAGCGTGTGAAGTCTCCCATCCCGTGCTCAGGAGCCAGACTGCGAGCCTCTCGCTCGGGTGGAGAACGCAGTGGTAATTGCTTCTGTGTAGGATTTGGAGTGTGGAATAAAATGAATCCCTGAGCACTGGGAAATCCGCTCTCTGCAGAGTGAAGAGGAGCGGTAAAAGGTGGTGGTTCTCCTGATCAAAAATGTGAGGGTTACGTCGTGTTTTTCACCTATTCCAGCTGCTTTGGGGAGGGTTGTCCCACGCTTATGGTTTTCTAACAGCCCTCCGCAGTTGGAAGCTTGACTCTGGGTTGGGCAGCAGAACGGATCCGAGTCATTTCAGGCCTCCTTTTTATTCCCTTCAGAAATGCCCGGTGAAGCCACAGAAACCGTCCCTGCTACAGAGCAGGAGTTGCCACAGCCCCAGGCTGAGACAGGTAGGTTCCCCTAGACCCCTTGCCCTTGATTAAGATTGTAAGATTGACCCTAAAACCACTTGGTGGGTTAAGTGACAAATAGAATATACTTGTGTTTTTCAGTGTTGACTCTCATTAAGGAAGATGGGGTTGTAGCTTTACCAGGGAGTAGAGTCCATAATAGTAGCTTTCCTGAAAGGACTTGCTTAGAGAGTGGAATAAAAACTGTATATTTAAGATTCGGGAACATTAAAAGCTCCCTGGCTTGCTTTGTAGGTTATGACAGCTGCCTCAAAGGTAGCTCTGTTGTGGAACCCTCCCCTCACATAGGAAAACTGAGCAGGAAAGGGACTCTTGATTCTTACCTGTTGGAACTAGGTGACACACTGGCAGGTCCAGGAAACCTGAGCTTTTGTGAAGTTCCAGCCAGCAGGTTGCATCAAGGTTTTAGATGGCAGTGCTTGGCATTGTGCCATCATCACATGCCTGGATAAGATGTTTGCTGACCGTAAATGTGTCCTACTGGGCCCCAGGGCCCTCCTAGATTGGTTAACTTGTTTTATGGATTGGTGCTGAGATGTTACTAGTGTGCTGGAACAGTGCCTGCATCAACAGCTTATCTGGAACCCAGAATTGAAATAGAGCCTTCCTTTGACTGCTCTTCGGCTTTGGAATTAATGAATGTAGAACATAGTGTAAGGCAGGTTTTGAATTCTGATTAAAATACATTTCTATAAAACTTGAGAAGGGGGAGGGAAAAAAACTTTTTTATGATAGTCTTCTTGCTGATTAGTTGTGCAAAACTAAAGGGAATTTTCAGGCTGTGACCTCCATCCTCACCTTTTTTTTCCGCCCTTTATGGTAAATTCATTATTGTTTTTTTAAACTCCACCTGTGACTTAACGGCAATTTTTATCTCCTTCGGGAATTAAAATAGAGTTGTTTATAGTTGAAAGCATTAAGGTTCTCCCTCCCCACCTGTCTGATTTTAGCAGCTGAAGGGATTAATACAGCTGCTAGCAAAGAAAAAGGAGGGGGCCTCTGAGCTGGGAAGTAAGCTATATGAAATCCTTGAACTGCAAGGGACTTAAGGTAAAGATAAAGGACTGGTCTCTAAAAGATTCTGTAGTTTCAGTGCTAACAAAACTTTAGAGAATCTCAGCTTGATTTTACAAACGTGGAGACTGAAATTCAGATGAATTTAGAATAATCTGGATCAAGCTTCAAAACTAATGCTATTTGCTTCTGAAGCAATCCTTAGTGCTGTTAAACTTATTCCTGAATATTTTGAGATTGCACAGTAGGTTAGATGATAATATTAAGTAAGCGCCAGTGATGAACACTTGGAGTTTTTTTAATACATAACTATAATTAAATAATTATTAGAATGAATGAGGAAAATGCCTTGGGATTGGTTATGGTGTCTAAAGCAAGTAATTTGGGCCTTAATCCCATCTTGAGGTCCAGTGAGAGGAAAACATTCTAAGTTTCAAATTCTGATTAATATGTTTGAGAACATTTGCACTGTAATCACAAGACTTTGACCTACCAACTCTTGAGGAAAAACTGGTTGAGCCACCTGTCTTTTCTGTAGTGGGATACTTTTGGTTGAGTAAATTTGGATGCTATAAGCGCTTTTTTTTTTTTTTTTTTTTTTAAATAATACTCCCTTCTAGGTGTTGAGCATTTTTTGGTCTAATCCTGTGTTACCTCCTGATTAGTAAGCATGGTATTTTTTCATCATTTAGAAGATCTTTTGCTTAGCTTTACTCTAGTGCACATAGTGCCTATTTTGGCAGAATGGCATACTCATCCGGTTTACGGGGTGGGGATCCAATGTATTTTCTCCACTCCAGTTTCCTACTTTCAAAATAGAACCACAGTCTGGTTTATCAAGTTGGGTTACAGTTTCATAATACAGTTCCTATCCTTGTGACTAAGCTGTCTCTCGTGGTCTAATTCATCTTAGATTGTTTGGAGACCTAACATTACTTAGAGACTGTAGAGTCCACCCATTTGTGGTTGGTTTTTTGTTTGACTTGGGTAAGTAAAATGAGGTATAGGGAGGCTAAGTGAAGTAGTAGTTAATACATAGTATTAAGAGTCAGATTTTTCCTGACTTAGTGGAAGCCTGAGCATTAAAAGTTCTGTTTTTTATCATTCAGCTCTGATTCCCCATCATTATTGCCACTGACTATCTTCCTTGTTCCAGTTTTCAGTATTTGTTTCAGTTAGTTCATACTCCTTGGGTAGACAGGGTAGAACTGTTCTAGTGGTGTTTCTATGGCCTGTGAGAAAGACTTAGGGTTTGTTTGAGGAGGGAAGGGAAGAGCACAACTGGGAAAGGGTAGAAAGCATGCTGTTCCCAACTTACTCCTGGGCCTGTGCTCCCCATTTAGAGACTAATAGGCTGCTCTTAGACTGTTCTTCACCCTAAAATATTTCACTTACTTTAGTAGAACTTGGGAAATGTGGGAGATGAGGAGAGGGATGTATTCTTACTTGACCACTGAAGAATGTTTGGGGAAGATTGCTGTTCCTTGTCACCTTTGTCTAATCCTGTGTGGTGACTTTCATTCTCAGATTTAAAATTTCGATGTTTTCTGTGAGGCATGTTGTACCAAGTTGGGCTGTATAACTCACCTTTGTTTTTTTCCTTCCCTTTCTTCCTTTATCCCCTTTTTTTTTTTTTTTGCTTTTCTCCTCCAGCTTTGCTTCCTGTGTCTTCAGCCTTGAGTGTCACTGCTGCTTTAGGGCAGCCTAAACCTACCCCTACCCCTACCCCACCTTGTTCCCTGGCCTCCCAACAATGCCCTCTGGCAACCCCTAACCAGCCTTCCTCATTCCTTTCTCCCTCTACTATTGCCTCAACCCCTTTTGAAGCTCCTTTTCCTGAGTCATCCACTGGGACAGCCCTGCCTTTGGGAGCTGCCCCTCCCCCCGCTGGCACCCCAGCTTTCCTACCAAACCTAATAGGGCCTCCCATCTCCCTAGCTGCCTTAGCTCTGGCCTCTCCCATAATAACTCCAACTCTGAAAGGTGTTCATTCCGCTTCAGCTCCCTTGGCTCTGGTGGCCTTGGCTCCCCACTCAGTTCAGAAGAGCTCTGGCTATCCACCTAACCCTCTTAGTTCACCTCCTTCAGTTGCTGTGATTGAGTCAGGGTCAGTGACATCTCTGTCAGCTCCAGTTGCTTCCTCAGAACCAAAGCCCTCTCCTCTTCAAGCTCCCTCTCAAGTAGTCCCTAATCCAAAAGGTACCCCCAGCTCTCCAGGTATAGTCAGTGCTGTTACTTCCCATCTTGTAACTCCTTTGGCCTCTCTTCAGTCTGGACTAGCCTCATGTCCTCAGATGCCACCTGCCACTCCCCTAGCCATCCCTTCCCCTCAGGTCAAAGGCATCCCTATTTCCTCAGCTCTGACTTCTCCACAAAACCCTGCAAGCCTCAGCCTAAAGGGACCCCTTAGTCCACCTGCTGCTTTATCTCTTTCAACTCAGTCTATTCCTGTGGCTCCTCATGCCCCCCCAGTTTTCCTCACTTCTCTTGGTTCTCCTGTTCAACCTTCAGGTTCTAATATTCTGTCAGATCCCATAGAGGATACTGTTTCTGTAGATCATTCTTCCACGGGTACCTCTTACCCTTCTCAGAGATCTCTAATTCCTCCCCTTCTTTCCAAAATTGAGGTGGTTCCTACTGCTGTGGCTGCTTTTCCGGTGGGGGCTCCAACTTCCCCTCTGGCTCTGTCTGCTGACAAAGGCCTCTCTACTATCACTGACATAGCCTCCTCCAATGTAGCTACCTCTTCTCTGTTATCTCCTACAGCCTCTCTCATTCTCAAAGACTCTCCTAGTGCTGCTCATCAGCCTTTGGTGGCCCAGATTCTCGGTTCTTCTCCAGGGAGGCCAGGCTTGAAAGAAGCTCCTGTTTCTTCTGTTGGAACCACCCCACTTGGGATGGCTAACTCCTCTACAGTTTCTGCAGCACCTGTTACCTTTGAGGTAGCTGCTTGTGTCTCTCTTCCAGTTTCATCAGGTCCCATGAGCAGTAAGGACTCAGTTTCCCAAATTGCCTTGGTTATGGCGCCTGTGGCTCCCAAAGAGCTTCCTACTCCTCAGGTAACCACCACTTTGGGAATACCAGTCTCTCAACCTCTGCCAGCCCCCGAGGACCCCAAAAGTCTCCCTGTTTCACCAGCCCTGGCAGCCCCTAAAAATCTCCCTTCTCTCCAAAGTACATCATCTTCTCTGGAGATAGCTGTTTCTCCTGAAGCCACCTTAGCAAAGAAAAGCTTCCTAGAGCCTCTCCCTGTAGTTAAGCCAGCCAATACTACTACCTCTTCTCTGGGGGTCAACTCCCCAACCTTTATAATCAAGACAGATTCTTATGCAAGCCCAGATCCAACTAGTGTGCTTCTCAAAAGTTCTCTCACTACCCCAACTGTAACTACATTTCCTTTGGAAAGCACTGCCATTGATGGGATGGCTCCTACAACTGCCAAAGGTACCTCCCCTCCTACACCTGTAGCCAGTCCTTTTCTAGAAGGAGCTGTCTCTTTAGATTCTAAAAGCCACCCTGCCAAGAAGAGTACTTCCACTCTTACTACTTTACCTTTGGTCCCTCCAACCTCTGAAAGTTGCCCTGTGGCTCCAGCTGGGACTTTATCTCCCCAGAATGTTTCTGCTTCTCCAGCTACTGTGGCACAGGTCCCTGAAATTCCCAAGTCTGAGTCTTTTCCCCCTCTTCCTCCAGCTGGTACTCCTCAAGGTGCAAAGAAAGTTCATGATATTTCTCAAACTTCAGCATTGGCACCTGTGGCTTCCTCTCCTGAAGGGTACCCAGCTGAGGACTCTGGGGCTTCTGTTACTGCATCTTCCAAAGGAACTTACCTAACTGACTCCCCATCTCCTTTAGGGACTAGTGTGTCTCCTCAAAGCAAAAGAACTCCAACCAAGAAGGGTTCAGCTACTACTACCTTAAGTCTTGCTCCTTCTGTTTCTAAAAGTGTACCTGCTATCCCTGATACTCCTGCTGGAAATCTGTCATTCACTATTTCTCCAGTTGAAGCTTCCTCTCTTCCAGAGGCCAATCTTTCTTTTCATGTCCATAAAGGATCACTAGCCAAGAAGCATTCCCCTACTCCCCCATCCCCCAAAGAGGCTCCCATTCCCCTACCTATGTCTCCTGCTTCCCCCAAAGCGGGGCCAGCAACCCCATCCCCTAAAGAAACCCTAACTCCTCCAGCTGTGACTCCTTCCTCCCCCAAAGGAGCCCCAGCAACTCCATCTCCCAGAGAGTCCCCAGCTACCCCATCTCTCAAAGAGGCCCCCACTCCCTCAGTTGTGGCTCCTCCTTCCCCCAAAGGGGGACCAGCAACCTCATTACCTAAAGAGACCCCCACTCCTCTAGCTGTGACTCCTTCCTCCCCCAAAGGACCCCCAACTACCCCACCTCCCAAAGGAGCCCTTACTTCCCCCAAAGGAGACCCAGCAACTCCATCTCCTGAAGAGCCCCTCACTCCATCAGCTGCGGCTCCTCCCTCTCCCAAAGGGGGCCCAGCAACCACATCTCCCAAAAGAGCCCCAGCTACCCCACCTCCAAAGGGGGGCTCCACTCCCCCAGCTGTGGCTCCTCCTTCCCCCAAAGGAGACCCAGCAACTCCATCTCCCGAAGAGCCCCTCACTCCATCAGCTGTGGCTCCTCCCTCTCCCAAAGGGGGCCCAGCAACCACATCTCCCAAAAGAGCCCCAGCAACCCCACCTCCAAAGGGGGGCTCCACTCCCCCAGCTGTGGCTCCTCCTTCCCCCAAAGGAGACCCAGCAACTCCATCTCCCGAAGAGCCCCTCACTCCGTCAGCTGCGGCTCCTCCCTCTCCCAAAGGGGGCCCAGCAACCACATCTCCCAAAAGAGCCCCAGCTACCCCACCTCCAAAGGGGGGCTCCACTCCCCCAGCTGTGGCTCCTCCTTCCCCCAAAGGAGACCCAGCAACTCCATCTCCCGAAGAGCCCCTCACTCCATCAGCTGCGGCTCCTCCCTCTCCCAAAGGGGGCCCAGCAACCACATCTCCCAAAAGAGCCCCAGCTACCCCACCTCCAAAGGGGGGCTCCACTCCACCAGCTGTGGCTCCTCCTTCCCCCAAAGGAGACCCAGCAACTCCATCTCCCGAAGAGGCTCCTGTTCCCTCAGCTCTGACTCCTTCCTCCCTCAAAGGGACTCCAGCCCCCATAAGAGCTCCAGCTATCCCACCTCCCAAAGGGGATTCCACTCCCCCAGCTGTGGCTCCTCCCTCCCCCAAAGGAAGCCCAGCAACTCCATCTCCCAAAGGAACCTCAGCTACCCCACCTTCCAAAAGAGATTCCACTCCCCCAGCTATGGCTCCTCACACCCCCAGAGAGGCCCCAGCAAATCCACTCAAAGGAGCCTCCACTCCCTCAGCTTTGGCTCCTCCCACAAGAGCCCCAGCTACTTCACCTCTCAAAGGAGACCTTACTCCCCCATCTGTGGCTCTTCCCTCCCCCAAAAGAACCTCAGCAACTCTGGTCCGCAAAGAGTCTCCAGCAACCCCAGACCCCAAAGAGGTCCCCACTTCCCCAGCCATGGCTCCTTCCTCCCCCAAAGGGGGCCCAGCAAGTCCATCTCCCAGAAGAGCCCCAGCTGCCCCATCTCTCAGAGGAGACCCTACTCCGCCATCTGTGACTCCTCCCTCCCCAAAAAGAGCCTCAGCAACTCCAGCCCTCAAAGAGGTCCCTACTCCCTCAGCTGTAACTCCTCCCTCCCCCCAAAAGTCTCTAGCCCCCAAAGGGGGGCCAGCAACCTCATCCTCCAAAGGGGCTCCCACTCCCCCAGCTGTGATTCCTCCCTCCCCCAAAGAGGCCTGTACTTCCCCAGTTTCAGTCACATGTCCCTTGGGCTCCACTGCACCTCAGGCATCTAAAGGGCCCCCAATAAAGAAAGGCCCCACGGCTCTCAAAGCAGTGCTTGATGCTCCAGCTCTAGAAAGTGCACCACTCGTCACAGCTCCCACCCAGAAGAAGAGTTCTATTTCACCTCCTGTGTGCCCAGATCCCTCAACTCAGAATGGTACTAAAGGATCCCTTCCTACAGTGGCTCCAGCTCCTCTACTGACAGTCTGCACTCAGAAAGGTTCTCCAAAGGCTCCAAAAGCCCTCCCTATTTCTCTTTTAAAGGGCAAAGACTCTTTCCATTCCCCAAAGGGTCCCTTGGCTCCTCCTGAGTCTGAGACGTCTACCCCTTCAGTAGCAGCTGCCCCAGAGAAGGTCCTTCCTAAAGCTGGATCTGCATCTGTCTCTCCAGCACCTACCCCATCAGTCTCTCTGCCTCTTGCTCCCTCCCCAGTTCCCCCTTTGCTCCCTAAACAGCAATCTCTGCCGTCCTCACCTGGGCTGGTGCTGGAATCACCCCGTAAGCCCTCAGCCCCTGCTGAT
Source organism: Balaenoptera musculus (assembly GCF_009873245.2). NCBI lineage: Eukaryota > Metazoa > Chordata > Mammalia > Artiodactyla > Balaenopteridae > Balaenoptera > Balaenoptera musculus. The sequence goes on along the minus strand of NC_045794.1, from coordinate 45,218,398 downwards.
GAGGATGAGCTGCCGCCTCTGATTCCCCCGGAACCAATCTCGGGGGGAGTGCCTTTCCAGCCGGTCCTCGTCAACATGCCCACCCCCAAACCTGCTGGGATCCCTGCCCCAACCCCCTCTGCCAAGCAGCCTGTTCTGAAGAATAATAAGGGTATTTGCCTTGGCTTGCTGTGTGCATGGTGTGTTGCCCACAACCCTCCGGGGGCTACCCACCGATACTAACCGTAGGATGCGCCGCTTTCTCCAGTATATCTGCTTGTGTTTGGACATAAAACGATAAGTTTAAATGCAAAAGCTCTAGGAATGTGAAACAATCTTGGTTTTCACCTCAGATAGTCTGTTGTATACCATCCTGTGTAATGTGGTTCAGACTAACTCTGGATCTGCCATCTTTTTTACCTAACTGATCTGACATTGAAAACCAAGACCTTCTAGACCTTTAATTTGCTCTAATCTCTACTACATCACTAACTTTGTCCCTGGGCCTGGGATTTGCTAAAATATTGGGAAATCTAGAACTACTTGAATTTCTTTTCACATCTTAGACTTAGTAATAACCAGTGCCCAGGGACTCCCTTTTCTTAAAAGACCTATTTTTCCTAGCCTGGGAATGGTGCAGGTGTATGCTTTTTCCCTTAGTAGTCTATTAATGCTTGGCCTTTGAATTGAGGGAGACTTAAATATGTGAATTATTTTTGGAAGAAATGGAAGAGGTCACAGGACAGTATCTAGTAGAGGTGGCTACAGAACTGTAGATCAGCATTTTTGAGAATCTTCAAGCTGTGTTGATTAGATCAAGCTGCTAGGGTGAGTGGTTTGAAAATAAGGCTAAATGTGTGTACACAACTGCTTTTGGCCTCCTCCAACCCAGTTTAAAAGATGAGGGGAAATCGTCCCCCACCCCCACCCCCAGTCTGCCTCCACAATGTGATCTTACTTTTTTTTCACTTAAGTATATCTGGAGGCACAGTGTTTACCAGAACCTTTCTAAGACGGTTGGGCTCTTAGGTAGAATTTGGCGTTACATAAGTCATTGGTGTTTACCTGTGCCAAGAAGTGAAGACCTTGAGGGAAAGGAAGCAGTTATATAAACTGCTCGGCTGTATCTAGTAATTACCTCTCATTTCTGGGGCTGGGTCTTTAATAGATGTGTACACACTGGTTTGTGACTGAGTTGGGGGCTGTCATATCAGTACGAGCTGGCTTCATACAGGTCAGTTGGTTTACATTTAATTTTGCGAGGTCTCGCATAAGCCAGTGACCTCTAGTCTGGGGAGGCCATGGTGAGGTGCCTCTTCCTTGTAATCTTTACTATAAAATAGTAAAAGTAACTTGTCTTCTTAGGGTCTGGAACAGAATCTGATAGTGATGAATCAGTACCAGAGCTTGAGGAACAGGATTCTACACAGGCAACCACACAACAAGCCCAGGTAGGTACTCTCTTTTTTTTTTAATAAATTTACTTATTTATTTATTTATTTATTTTTGGCTGTATTGGGTCTTCATTGCTGCGCATGGGCTTTCTCTAGTTGCGGCGAGCGAGGGTTACTCTTTGTTGCGGTGCGTGGGCTCCTCATTGCGGTGGCTTCTCTTATGGAGCGCGGGCTCTAGGCGCACGGGCTTCGGTAGTTGTGGCACGTGGGCTCAGTAGTTGTGGCTCACGGGCTTAGTTGCTCTGTGGCATGTGGGATCTTGCCGGACCAGGGCTCAAACCTGTGTCCCCTGCATTGGCAGGCGGATTCTTAACCGCTGCGCCAGGTGGGTATTCTCTTAACTTACTAGTGTAAGTACTTGGGTCAAGGAAGCATTGGAGAACCAGTGTTGATCAGAGAAGCTGACTTATGTATTTGGAGCTGTGAACCTTCGTAAAGGGAAAACCGCATGGGGATTGTGGTATCCAGCTCTTACATTCCAGTTTACTCATAGCTGTTTGATCTTCTTAGCTGGCAGCGGCAGCTGAAATCGATGAAGAACCAGTCAGTAAAGCAAAACAGAGCCGGAGTGAAAAGAAGGCACGGAAGGTAAGAGTTTAAGTTATAAAGAAGGATTAAAGGTGCTGATGAAGCACCTTTCGAGAGGGGAAACTGTAGTGGAACTCTTGGTAGTGGTAGAATCACGTTTAGTTAAACTAACAGAAGTTACTATGGCAGAAAGCCCAGGAGGCCTGGAAATCAATTCTGTATTGCTATATAAATTTTTCTTAGCCCACAGAAAGTCTTTGCTTCGAATGTAGTTTTATTATGTTCCTTACTTCCTGAAGCTGCTTCTAAAGAAGTTGAAAGCCTGATGTTCTTTTTTATTCTTTAGGCTATGTCCAAACTGGGTCTTCGACAGGTTACAGGGGTTACTAGAGTCACTATCCGGAAATCTAAGAATATCCTTTTTGTCATCACAAAACCAGATGTATACAAGAGCCCAGCTTCAGATACCTACATAGTTTTTGGGGAAGCCAAGGTAAGGAAAGTTTTCTTGGGAGTTGCTCTAGACCAGGGTTTCTCAACCTCAGCGCTATTGACATTTTGGGTCAAATAATTCTTTGTTGTGGAAGGCTGTCTGTTTAGCAACATCACTTGCAGTTGTGATAACCAACAAAATCTCCAGACTTTTGACAGATGTCCACTGGGGAACAAAATCACCCCCACAGTGGAGAACCACTGCTTTAGACCTAAGTTATTTCTTTGTCTACAGTAATACATAATCCAAGTGAGGCCACGTGATTTAAAGCTACGTAGTAAGTTAATGTGAAGTGGGTTTAAGAGCGGGAGTTTGGAAAAGATATAAATGATTTCTTTGATTTGCTGCTGATCGATCTACTCACATGAATCTCTGTATTTTCTGCCCTATAGATCGAGGATTTATCTCAGCAAGCACAGTTAGCAGCTGCTGAGAAATTCAAAGTTCAAGGTGAAGCTGTCTCAAACATTCAAGAAAACACACAGACTCCAACTGTACAAGAGGAGAGTGAAGAGGAAGAGGTATATAAGGAAATCTTTTGTGCTTTTAATCCTCACAAGATAATATTATGTTTGTATTGATGGGTGGATTCTATATTATTTTAGGCTCTTGAACTCCATTGAGTTAAGTAGCTTTTGAGTTATATTAAGAACTAGATTCAGGAGATGCCTGACAGAACTACTGAAGTTGTTCTTGCCTTTAGTTTATTAAGTGTTTTTTCTCTCTCTTTTAGGTTGATGAAACAGGTGTGGAAGTTAAGGACATAGAATTGGTCATGTCACAAGCAAATGTGTCGAGAGCAAAGGCAGTCCGAGCCCTGAAGAACAACAGTAATGATATTGTAAATGCTATTATGGTAAGTGTCCAAGCCTTTATTCCTTGACTCCCTCTGCCCTAACCAATCATGGGTGACTTTATTTTCTGTGCTTAATATCAGCCAATTAGGAAGCCTCTTTCCAAAGCCTATTCTGAGTTGCCTCAGGTTTTAGTGACCTGAATTCTCTCAATTTGCCTGTAAGGACCTCTGATGATCTGTTTTCTCTTACAGGAATTAACAATGTAACCATCTTGAAAAGAGGACCTTTTTTTGGTGTTTCAAAAGAGTAACTGCAGCTGGGTTTGAAATTTGTACTGTTTCTATCATTAATAAAGTTATGGCTTCTTGTTGGATGAACTCGGTGGGTGCTTGATCTCTTCCCCCTAAAAAACATGAAAGCTCTAGAAATGAAAAGGTTTAGTACTGCAGGTTCCCCTCTTAAAAACTCAGCCTTTTCACCTCTTGTGAGAAGATACTGTTCAGGCTATCTATCAGGAACTTCTTGTTCTCAGAGACAACTGTAAGTTTCTCATTTCTTTCCCAGATGTTAACTAGTAGCAAATCCTGATTCTTCTTCTTCTTTTTTTTTTTTTTTTAATAAATTTATTTATTTTTTATTATTTATTTTTGGCTGCATTGGGTCTTCGTTGCAGTGCGCGGGCTTCTCATTGCGGTGGCTTCTCGTTGCAGAGCATGGAGGCACGCGGGCTTAGTTGCTCCATGGCATGTGGGATCTTCCCGGACCAGGGCTCAAACCTGTGTCCCCTGCGTTGGCAGGCGGATTCTTAACCACTGCGCCACCAGGGAAGTCCCTGATTCTTCTTTATTTAATAATTATCCCCTTCTCTGACCTACGATCTTTCTGAATACATATTGGGCCTCGTCTGGCCTCTGTGGCAAGCATTTCATGTTGGTTACATCTTGTCATGTAAGAGCTTGGTACAGAGTTGGAGAGAATGCATAATGGATGGGGGTGAAATGAGAGTACTTTGAAGCAAATGAAAAGGTACCTCATGAAGGAGAGATTTTGACTATTGATATACAGTACAAGCGCTCTGCTCTTAGACATACACTGTACAGGCATATATTAATCTACAAAGTAAATTATGAGTAGGGTAGCCATAGTTACGCTAGGATTATAAATGAAAACCAGAACTGTACCAGGCAAACTGGTACGTACAGTTAGCCAGTTTGTGATAAATATAGATAGCTCTATAGAAGTCCTAAGAAGAATAAAATTTCTGCATTTAGGTTGTTAGGAAATGGTTTGGGGGAAAGTGGAGGGCTTAAAATTTGGAAATAGGAAGACTACAAGTAAATGTAGAGTCAAGAATCCTAAAGTGAATAAGTGTTACGACACTTAGAACGAATATTGGAATAATAAATTAGACTAACATTGCTGAAGGCTTTTGGAACTAAAGTTTAGATCTTTTTATTATTATTATCTCAGTCTCTTTGAGAAAGTAGGCATTATTTTAGCAGTTGTGATTAAAAGCTGAGGACCAAAGAGGTTAAATGACTTCCACAAAGACCAGAGCCCTTTCGCTGTGGTAGGCTACCCTGGAGAAGCACAGATGGGTATCTGGGGGAGGAGGATGATCTGCTTCCATTTCACTGGAGTAGAACAAATTAGATCATTAAATGAACAAAGTCTCAGGAGGCTAAAGTCTGCCAAGTCTGAGTCAGCCTAGTAATTCTCATTTCAGGAAGAAATTAGGGATATTAACTCATTTCCTCACCCTTCCCTCTATAGAGTTAACAAACTGCCAATTCTTGGTTACATTTTTAGAGAAGTATCTTGTTGAAGGCTATTAACTGCCACTGGTAACTGTAATGCTCTTTATTCCCACCTCAAAGACCTTGCTATTGCTACCCCTTCTACCATGTATTACTGGCAAACCTCAGAGATGTGGGTTCGGTTGCAGACCACCACAATAAACAAATACCACAATACAGTGAGTCATGAAATTTTTTTGGTTTTCCAGTGCATATAAAAGTTATGTATACACTACATTGTAGTCTATTAGCGTGCGATACCATTATGTCTAAAAAACAGTGTACAACAAGTCCCCTACATATGAACAAGTTCCGTTCTGAGAGCACATTCATAAGTCCAGTTTGTTCGTAAGTCCAATAATTAGCCTAGGTACCCAACTAACAATCAGCTACGTAGTACTGTACTGTAACAGGTTTATAATATTTTTCACACAATACATAAAAAGCAAACATTTTTAATCTTACAGTACCTTGAAAAGTACAGTAGGTACAGTACAATAGCTGGCATACAGGGGCTGGCATCGAGTGAACAAGAAGAGTTACTGGAGGACGGAGAGGAGGTGGGAGATGGTAGAGCTGAAGGACCGTCAGCAGTAGGAGACAGAGGGCAAGCTGCAGTTTCACTCACCTGACATTGATGGCACGGGTTCTGGTTCCTTGCTGGTTTCAATTCCATCTATCCTCTTGAAAAAACAATCCAGTGATGTCTGGGTAATAGCTCTTTTTTTCTAGTCATAGATGACACGGTAGCACTGGATTGCTTTCTGAACGGCTGCTGCAGCTTTCATGTACCGTTCTACGTTCAGGCCCTGTGCCTCAAAAACTAACAGTGCTGCCTCAAGTAAAGAAAATCCCCTTGCCATTTCCTGTGTCATGAATCTCTTCGGTTCTTCAGTTACTTCTTCCTCTTGTCTCTTTGTCCTTTCTCTGGGCTTCCAATTCCATTGTTACCACTTGGCACTTGTTAGCAGTACCAGCTATATCACCACTGCTTTGATGCTTGCTTCTGGACATCCTGGGCTTGGTAAAGATACTGTACTACTGTACTGTATACAGTACTGTACAGTAAAGTACACAGAAGCACAACCACTTTTGGATGAATGCACGTGACAGCGTACACCAGACACGTGAACTAACTTACGTGATTGGACAAGCGAACGCATGTTTGCATCTTTGAAAGTTCTCAACTTGAAGGTTCGTATGTAGGGGACTTACTATACAGGGACTTCCCCAGCAGGCCAGTGGTTAAGACTCCACGCTTCCACTGCAGGGGGCGCAGGTTCAATCCCTGGTCAGGGAACTAAGATCCCACATGCCGTGCAGCATGGACAAAAAATAAATAATTAAAATAGTGTACATACCTTACTTAAAGAATACTTTATTGCCAAAAAATTCTAACCATCATCTGAGCCTTCAAGCGAGTCATAATTTTTCTTTTTACTGGTCGAGGGTCTTGATGTTGAAGGCTACTGACTGATCAGGTGGGGATTTCTGAAGGTTGGGGTAACTATTTTTTTGGCCACACCACACGGCTTGCAGGATCTTAGTTCCCTGACCAGGGATAGAACCCTGGTCCTCAGCAGTGAGAGTGTGGAGTCCTAACCACTGGACCACCAGGGAACTCCCTGGGGTAGCTTTCTTAAATAAGACAACAATGAAGTTTGCCACATCGATTGACTTTTCCCTTCACGAACGATTTCTCTGCAATGCTGTTTTTTTTTTGTTTTTTTTTTTTTTAAATTTTATTTATTTTTGGCTGTGTTGGGACTTCGTTTCTGTGCGAGGGCTTTCTCTAGTTGTGGCAAGTGGGGGCCACTCCTCATCGCGGTGCGTGGGCCTCTCACCATCGCGGCCTCTCCTGTTGCGGAGCACAGGCTCCAGACGCGCAGGCTCAGTGATTGTGGCTCACGGGCGTAGTTGCTCCGCGGCATGTGGGATCTTCCCAGACCAGGGCTCGAACCCGTGTCCCCTGCATTGGCAGGCAGATTCTCAACCACTGCGCCACCAGGGAAGCCCTGCAATGCTGTTTTGATAGCATTTTCACCCACAGAACTTACGTCAAAATTGGAGTCAATCTTCTCAAACCCCCTGCTGCTATATCAACTAAGTTTATGTAGTATTCTAAATTCTTTGTTGTCATTTCAAAATCTTCACAGTGTCTTCACCAAGAGTAGATTTCCATCTCAAGAAACTACTGTGCTCGTCCATAAGAAGCAACTCATCCATTCACGTTCTATCATGAGATTGCAGCAATTCAGGTACATCTTCAGGCTCCACTTCTTATTCTAGTTCTCTTGCTGTTTCCACATCTGCAGTTACTTCCTCCACTGAAATCTTGAACCCCTTAAAGTCATTCATGAGTGTTGGAATGAACTTCCAAACTCTTGTTAATATTGATGTTTTGACCTCTTCTCATGAATCACTAATGTTCTTCATGGCATCTGGAATGGTGAATCTTTTCCAGAAGGTTTTCAATTTGCTTTGCCCAGATCCACCAGAGGAATCACTATGGCAGCTATAAGCCTTACAAAATGTATTTCTTAAGTCATAAGACTTGAAATTACTCCTTGATTCCTGGACTGCAGAATGGATGTGTTAGGTGTGAAAACAACATTAACTTCACTGTACATCTGTCAGAGCTCTTGGGTGACCAGGTGCATTGTCAATGAGCAGTAGTATTTTGAAAGGAATCTTTTTTTCTGGCAGTAAGTCTCAACAGTGGGCTTAAAATATTCAGTAAACCATGTTGTAAACAGATGTGCTGTTATCCAGGCTCTGTTGTCCCAGTTACAGAGCACAGGCAGAGTGGACTTAGCATAATTTTTAAGAGCCCTAGGATTTCTGGAATGGATGATAAATGAGCATTGGCTTCAACTTAAAAGTCACCAGCTGCATTATCCCCTAACAAGAGAGTCAGCCTGTCCTTTGCAACTTTGAAGCCAGGCATTGACTTCTCTCTACCTATCAAAGTCCTGCATGGTATCTTCTTCCAATATAAAGCTGTTTTGTCTACACTGAAAATCTGTTTAGTATCGCCACCTTCATTAATTACCTGAGCTAGATCTTCTGGATAACCTTCTGCAGCTTCTACATCAGCACATGCTGCTTCACCTTGCCCTTTTATGTCATGGAGATGGCTTACTTCCTTAAACTTCATGAACCAACCTCCACCAACGTCACATTTTTCTTCTGCAGCTTCCTCACCTCTGCACCTTCATCAAATCTAAGAGAGTTGGGGCCTTGCTCTGGATTAGGCTTTGGTTTAAGGGAATGTTGTGGCTGGTTTGATCTTCTGTCCAAACCACTAAAAATTCTCCATATCAGCAATACGACAGTTTCGCTTTCTTTTATGTGTTACTGGAGCAGCACTAATTTACTTTAAGAACTTTTTCATTGCATTCACAACTTGGCCAACTGTTTGGTGTAATTTAGGCCTAGCTTTCGACCTATCTCTGCTTTTGACATGGCTTCCTCACTAAGTTTAATCATTTCTAGCTCTTGATTTAAAATGAGAGATGTGGGCTTCCCTGGTGGCACAGTGGTTAAGAATCCGCCTGCCAGTGCAGGGGACACGGGTTCGAGCCCTGGTCCGGGGAGATCCCACATGCCGCGGAGCAACTGAGCCCGTGCGCCACAACTACTGAGCCTGCACTCTAGAGCCCGTGAGCCACAACTACTGAAGCCCACACGCCTAGAGCCCATGCTCCACAACAAGAGAAGCCACCGCAATGAGAAGCCCGTGCACGGCGACGAAGAGTAGCCCCCGCTCACCGCAACTAGAGAATGCCCGCGCACAGCAACGAAGACCCAACGCAGCCAAAAATTAAATTAAATTTTAAAAAATAAATAAATAAAATGAGAGATGTGGGACTCTTCCTTTCACTTGAACATTTAGAGGCCATTGTTTGGTTATTTATTAGCCCTAATTTTAGTATTGTTGTGCCTCAGGAAATAGGGAGCCCTGAGGGGAGAGAGAGAAAGAAAAAGAGAGATGGCTGGTTGGTAAAGCAGTCAACACACATTTATCAATTAAGTTCGCCGTCTTATATGGGCATGGTTCATGGTGCCCTGAAACAACTACAGTAGTAACATCAGAGATCACAGACCACCATAACAAATACAATAATAATTTAAAAGTTTGAAATATTGTGAGAATTACCAAAATGTGACACAGACATGAAGGGAGCAAATGCTGTTGGAAAAATGGCACTGATAGACTTACTCGACGCAGGGTTGCCACAAACCTTCAATTTGTAAAATAACAGTGTCTGCAAAGAGCAATAAAATGAAGTATGCCTATAATTCCTTTCAACCGTTTTTTATCCACCACACTTAAAATGTACAACTAACTTCCTCTGCCACAGAAAGATTAAATTTTTAGTTCTCAAATTAGGGAATGCATAGCTTGAATAAACCTTTTAAAGAGGAATTACTCCTTCCTAGTTCTCAAACTGATTAAATACGTGTGTTCAAATACTCAATAGGCCACGTAAAAATATCTCAAGTAATCTCTGTCTCCATCTGTAACAGTAGACCTAATACGCCCAAAACACATATAGGATGGTTAGAAGCATTTGATAAGAATTAGAAATGGGCACAGGTTATTTGCTAAATGACCCTTCTGATTTAAAAGAAAAAAAAATAAGCCTCCTAATGGGCCAGTTTAGTTACTTAGCTAAACTTTCACATGTTTCTACCATTTGCTTAAAAAGTGATTATTGATTATTGGGAGTTTTTTTGGTTGGTTTTGGTTTTGGTTTTGGGGTTTTTTTGGTTTGTTTTTTTTTAGGCACACGGGATCTTAGTTCCCCAAACAGGGACGGAACCCATGCCCCTTGCATTGGGAGCTCAGAGTATTAACCACTGGACTGCCAGGGAAGTCCCCAAAAACATGCAGATGAAAGGTTATGTGTACCTACTACACAGCTGTTTCCTTTTTAAGAAACATTACAGATACAGTTGGGGACCCCTGTATATTCTTCCTCAGTCCTATTTCCCTCCCTTAAAGGTAAACACTATCAAGAACTGATGTTTTGGGCTTCCCTGGTGGTGCAGTGGTTGGGAATCCGCCTGCCAATGCAGGGGACACGGGTTCGAGCCCTGGTCCAGGAAGATCCCACATGCCGCAGAGCAACTAAGCCCGTGCACCACAACCACTGAGCCTGAATGCCACAACTACTGAAGCGCACGCGCCTAGAGCCCGTGCTCCACAACAAGAGAAGCCACCGCAACGAGAAGCCCACGCACCACAACGAAGAGAAGCCCCCACTCGCCGCAACTAGAGAAAAGCCCGTGCGCAGCAACGAAGACCCAACACAGCCAATAAATTAATTAATTAATTTTATAAAAACTGATGTTTTATAATTCCTGTACATGAGTTCCTACTCTTAATACATATTTATAGTATACCCAAAAAAGTTTGTGTTCTGCAAGTTTTAAAACTTTAAATAAAATTATATTGTGCATTACATATCTTCATGCAAATTGCCTTTCATTTCAACTTACTTTCCAAGATTTATCTATGATGATAGATGTAGTTCTATTCATTCTCTTCCTGGTCCATCGTAGTCTGCCTTTTTTTTTTTTTTAATATTCCCTATTTTTCTTTTTTTTTTTTAAGGATTTTATTTATTTTTATTTATTTGGCTGTGTTGGGTCTTTGTTGCTGCATATGGGCTATCTCTAGTTGCAGTGAGCAGGGGCTACTCTTCGTTGCGGTGTGCAGGCTTCTCATTGCAGTGGCTTCTCTTGTTGTGGAGCACAGGCTCTAGGCACACGGGCTTCAGTAATTGTGGCATATGGGCTCAGTTGTTGTGGCTCGCAGGCTCTAGATCGCAGGCTCAGTAGTTGTGGTGCATGGGCTTAGTTGGTCCGCAGCATGTGGGATCTTCCCGGACCAGGGCTTGAACGCATTTCCCCTGCATTGGCAGGTGGATTTTTAACCACTGTGCCACCAGGGAAGTCCCTGTAGTCTGCTGTTTAACTCTACCTCTCCAGCAAATGTTTCTTGTCCAGTTCACCTAGTTGCTAATTCCAGTGGATACTCTTCATGCATGGCCGCACTTGTCTTTCTTCAAATTCGTTTTCTGACTTAGGAAGTTCATCTTCAGTTTCAAGATACCCAAAATTAGTTCCATTATCTATCCTGTCAAAAATTTCCCATATGTATTTCCTGCTAACACAGCTAATGAACGACACAGCTATCCATTCAGTCACATTAAAAAAAAAAAAAAAGGAATTCCCTGGGTCCAGTGGTTAGGACTCTGCACCCTCCCTGCCGAGAGCCTGGGTTCAATCCCTGGATGGGGAACTAACATCCTGCAAGCCACGTGGTACAGCCAAAAATAAATAAATAGGGATTTCCCTGGTCGTCCAGTGGTTAAGAGTCCGCGCTCCCAATGCTGGGGGCCCGGGTTTGATCCCTGGTCAGGGAACTGGATCCCGTAGGCCACAACTAAGACCCAGCACAGCCAAATAAATAAATAAATATTTTTTAAAATTATAAATAAATAAATATAAATAAAATATTTTAAAAATTTTTTTAAAGAAAGGAACTTGGTCTTTGCAACAAATTGTGTTGGGAAAACTAAATATCCACATGCAAAAGAATGAAGTTGGACCCTTATCTTACACCATATACAGTAAGTCCCCTACGTACAAACTCTCAGAGGCAAACATGCGTTCCATCAGCGTCAGCTGTGAGTGAAATTGTAGCTTGCCCTCCGTCTCCTATTGCTGACAATCCTTCAGCTCTACCATTTCCCACCTCCTCTCCCTCCTCCAGTCAGTAACCCTTCTTTCCTGTTCACTTGATGCCAGCCCCTGTATGCCAGCTGTTGTCCAAGGTAATGTACTGTAAGATTTAAAATGTTTTCTTTAGTTTTTGTGTTTGTTTGTTTTTTATGTATTATGTGTGTGAAAAGTATTATAAATCTATTACAGTACAGTACTATATAGCGGATTGTGTTAGTTGTGTACCTAGAATAACTTTGTTGGACTTACGAACGCACTCTCAGAACAGAACTCATTCGTATGTAGGGGACTTACTGTACAAAAATTAACTACAGAGAATTCCCTGGCGGTCCAGTGGTTAAGACTCGGTGCTTTCACTGCTGTGGGCCTAGGTTCGATCCCTGGTCGGGGAACTAAGTTCCCACAAGCCTCGCGGTGCAGCCAAAAAATAAATAAATAAAAAACTACAAATGGATCAAAGACCTAAATGTAAGACCTAAAATCATAAAACTCTCATAAGAAAACATAGGGGGAAATCTTCATGTCCTTGGATTTGACAATGATTTATATAACAACAAAAGCACAGGCAACAAAAGAAATAGATAAATTAGATTTCACCAAAATTTAAAATGTCTCTGCATCAAAGGACACAAATCAACAGAGTAAAAAGGCAACTCACAACTTAGGAAAAAGTATTTGCAAATGACAATTTTTGGGTTAATAATGGGTTAATATCCAGAATATATAAATACAGTAACTTCAACTCAATGAACAAAGGACTTGAATGGACATTTCTCCAAAGAGGTTATTCAAATAGCCAATAGCACATGAAAAGATGCTCAACATCACTAATCATTAAGGAAATGCAAATCAAAACTACTGTGAGAGACCGCCTCACAAGCATTAGAATGTCTACTATCGAAAAAATAAAATAAAATAAAAAACGAGTGTTGGTGAGGGTGCGAGGAAATTGGAACCCCTGTGCTCTGTTGACGGGAATATAAAGTAGTGCAGCTGCTATAGAAAATGGTATGACAATTCTCAAAAAAATCAAAAATGGAATTACTATGTGATCTAGCAATTCCACTCTGGGTATATACTCCAGTCGAAATCAGGACCTCAGAGACATCTGTACATCCATGCAGCATTATGCCCAATAGTCAACATGTACAAACAACCAAAGTGTCCCTCGGAGATGAATGAATAAACAAAATGTGGTATATACATATAATGGACTATTATTCAGCCTTAAAAGGAAGGAAAGTCTGGCACATGCTATATGAGTAAACCTTGAGGACATTAAGCTAAGTGAAATAAGCCAGTCACAAAAAGACAAATATGTATGATTTCACTTATATGAGGTACCTAGATTAGTCAAATTCATAAAAACAGAAAATAAAACAGTGGTTGCCAAAGGTTGGGGGAGAAAGGGAGGGAGAATTAGTGTTTAATGGGTACAGAATTTTAGCTGAAGAATATGAAAAAATTCTGGAGATGGATGGTGGTGATGGTTGCACAATGACAGGAATATAATCCCACTGAACTGTGCATTTAAAAAATGGTTAAGATGGTAAATTTTATGTTAAGTGTATTTTTTTTAAGAAAGAAATCTTAATATCATCCTAATCCTGTCACAGTTTCCCTTCTTCAAAGCCATTCCCCAATAGTTTTACTTTATAAATATTTTCAGTTTATCCCCCTCCCTTCATTCCCAATGCCATTGCCTTAATTGAAAACTACCTGGGTCTCAGGACTTCCCTGATGGTCTAGTGGGTAAGACTCCATGCTCCCAATGCAGGGGGCCCGGGTTCGATCCCTGATCAGGAAACTAGATCCCGCATGCATGCCACAACTAAGACCTGGAGCAGCCAAAATAAATAAATAAGTATTAAAAAAAAAAACCCACCTGGGTCTCAATATATAATAGCCTTATTGAGACTCCTGACTGTTCTTCTATCCTCCCCACCGAATCCCTCCACACTTGCCTCCAGAAAGTGGGTTCGTTCTAAAATCTTCTCCCACTTAAAGCACTATTGAATAAAGCAGGAACTTTTTGTTATTGTTGTTGTTTTAAGAAACTGTATTTTTTAAATTGAAGTATAGTTAATTTACAATATTGTGGTAATTTCAGGTATACAGCAAAGTGATTTAGTTATACATATTTTTTTCAGATTCTTCCATTATAGGTTATTATAAGATATTGAATATAGTTCCCTGTGCTAGTAAATCCTTGTTGTTTATTCTTATATATAGTGGTGTGTATCTCTTAATCCCATACTCCTAATTTATCCCTCCCCCTCTTCTCTGTTGGTAACCGTAAGTTTGTTTTCTATGTCTGTGAGTCTGTTTCTGTTTTGTAAATAAATTCATTTGTACCGTTTTTTAGATTCCACATGTAAGTGACAACATATAATATTTGTCTTTTTCTGTCTGGCTTACTTCACTCAGTATGATAATCTCCAAGTCCATCCACGTTGCTGCAAATGGCAATATTTCATTCTTTTTTGTGGCTGAGTAATATTCCATTGTGTATGTGTATATATATATATATATATACCACATCATCTTTATCCATTCATTGTCAACGGACATTTAGGTTGCTTCCATGTCTTCTTAGCTATTGCAAATAGTGCTGCTATGAACACTGGGGTGCATGTATCTTTTTGAATTAGAGTTTTCATCTTTTCTGGATATGTGCCCAGGAGTGGGATTGCCAGATCATGTGGTAACTCTATTTTTAGTTTTTTAAGGAACCTCCATACTGTTTTCCATAGTGGCTGCACCAATTTACATTCCCACCAACAGTGTAGGAAGGTTCCCTTTTCTCCACACCCTCTCCAGCATTTATTTGTACTTTTTCTTTTTAATAAATTTATTTATTTATTAATTTTTGGCTGCGTTGGGTCTTCGTTGCTGCACACGCGCTTTCTCTAGTTGTGAGCAGGGGTTCGCTGCAGTGCGCGGGCTTCTTATTGCGGTGGCTTCTCTTGTTGCGGAGCACGGGCTCTAGGGGCACAGGCTCAGTAGTTGTAGCACACGGGCTTAGTTGCTCTGCGGCATGTGGGATCTTCCTGGACCAGGGATTGAACCCGTGTCCCCTGCATTGGCAGGTGGATTCTTTAACCACTGCACCACCAGGGAAGTCCCTATTTATACGTTTTGATGGTGGCCATTCTGACCCGTGTGAGGTGATATCTCATTGTAGATTTGCATTTCTCTAATAATTAGCGATGTCAAGCATCTTTTCATGTGCCTGTTGGACATTTGTATGTCTTCTATGGGGAGTGTCTGTTTAGGTCTTCTGCCCATTGTTTTGATTGGGTTTTTTTTTTATATTTAGTTGTATGAGCTGTTTGTATATTTTGGAAATTAACCCCTTGTTGGTCACATTGTTTGCAAGTATTTTCTCCCAGTCCATAGGTTGTTTTTTTGTTTCGCTTATGGTTTCCTTTCCTGTGCAAAATCTTTTAAGTTTGATTATATCCCATTTGTGAATAAAGCGGCAACTTTCAAACTTTAGTCATGATTTTTTTTTGTTCAGAGTAAGTCTTAATTAGCATCCTAACATAAAACTCTGGTTGAAGAAACTAGGCCTTTACTACTCAGCCTTATAATATCCCTGTTATTGGATTAGAGTACGAAAAGAAGTGGGAGCGCACGGCTTGCAGGGATCTTAGTCTCCCCGACCAGGGATCAAAGCTGTGCCCTCGGCAGTGAAAACTCGGAGTCCTAACCACTGGACCGCCAGGGAATTAATCCCCATCTTGGTAAAAGTGCTATGTGCACCTAAAAAGTGTGTGTTCTGGTGGAGTTAGGTGGAATGTCCTATAAATGTAAATTAGTTTAAGTTGGTTTGTAATGTTCGTCTTTTTTTTTTTTTTTTTTTTAATTTATTTATTTTTGGCTGCATTGGGTCCTCGTTGCTGCGGGCGGGCTTTCTCTAATTGTGGCGAGCGGGGGTGTGCGGGCTTCTCATTGCGGCAGCTTCTTTTGTTGTGGAGCACGGGCTCTAGAGCGCAGGCTCAGTAGTTGCGGCACACGGGCTTAGTTGCGCGGCGGCATGTGGGATCTTCCCAGACCAGGGCTCGAACCCGTGTCCCCTGCATTGGCAGGCGGATTCTTAACCACTTGTCCACCAGGGAAGTCCCAAGTCTTCTTTATCTATACTAGTTTGTTGTCTACTTATTCTATCAATTATTGAGAGAAGGGCGTTAAAACCTCCTATTTTAATTGTAGGTTTATCTATTTCTCATTACATTCTATCAATTTTTGTTTAATGTATTTTGAAGCTCTGTTATTAGGAGTATAAATGTTTAGGATTATTATGTCTTCTTGCTGAATTCCTCTTTTTATCATTATTAAGTGACTCTACCCTGGTAATCATTTTTGCTCTGAAATCTACTTTGTCTGATATTAATATAGCCACTCAAGCTGTATTTTGATTACTTCTAGCATTATATACATTTCCCCCATTCATTTAGGTTTTTTGACTAATTATAAACTCACAGAAATTTGCAAAAGTAGTACAGAGAGGTCACATGTACCCTTTATCTAGCTTCTCCCAATGACAACATTTTACTTTACTATAGTATGATATAAAAACAAGGAGGGCTTCCCTGGTGGCGCAGTGGTTGGGAATCTGCCTGCCAATGCAGGCGACACGGGTTCGTGCCCCGGTCCGGGAGGATCCCACATGCCGCGGAGCGGCTAGGCCCCTGAGCCACAACTACTGAGCCTGCGCGTCTGGAGCCTGTTCTCCGCAACGGGAGAGGCCGCGACAGTGAGAGGCCCGCGCACCGCGATGAAGAGTGGCCCCCACTCGCCACAACTGGAGAAAGCCCTTGCACAGAAACGAAGACGCAACACAGCCAAAAATAAATAAATAAATAAATAAATAAATTTATTTAAAAAAACAAGGAAATTGACATTTGTGCATTCAATAGTCATTTTTCAGATTTCACCAGTTTTTACATGTACTCATTTGTGAGATGTGTGTGTGTAGTATTCTATGAAATTTTTCTCACATGTATAGATTCATGTAACCACCCCACTGACCTTTTTTAACAGTTTTGTTGAGATATAATTTACATATCATACAATTTACCCATTTATGTATACAGTTCAATGGTGTTTAATAAGAACTGTGCAACCATCACCACAGTCAATGTATTTATTTATTTATTTAGGTGTTTTTTTTTTTTGGTCGTGTGCGTGGCACGCAGAACGTCCCTGACCAGTGATCAAACCTGCACCCCCTGGAGTGGAAGCGAGGAGTCTTAACCACTGGACTGCCAGGGAATTCCCACTTCAATCAATTATAGAATGTTTTCATCAGCCCAAAAAGAAACCTCACACTCATTAGCAGTTACTCCCCATTTCAGTCCCCACTCCAATAATAGGCATCCATGAATACTTTCTGTCTCTATAAATGTACCTATCCTGGACACTTAATGTGAATAGAATCACACAATATGTGACCTCTTGTGTCTGGCTGTTTTCACTCAATAGATTGTTTTCAGGTTTCATCTATGTAGCAGTGTGTATCAGTATGTCATTTTTGTCTAAGGCCACATAGTATACAATTATGTGAGTATACCACATTTTGTTTATCCATTCATTAGTTGATGAACTTTTGGGTTGTTTCCACTTTTTTGACTATTATGAATAATGGTGCTATGACATTCATGTACAGATTTTTGTGTGTTTTCATTTCTCTTCATTTCATTTCTCTTCAGTATACACCTAGGAGTGGAACTGGTGGGTCATATGGTAACTCAATGTTTAACATTTCAAGGAAGTGTTTTCCAAAGTGGCTCCACTATTTTATAGTCCTATCAGCAATGTATGAGGTTTCCAATTTCTCCACATTCTCACCAAAATTTGTTATTGTTTCTCTTTATTTTAGCCATCCTAAGGGATGTGAATTTGTATCTCATTGTAGTTTTGCAGTTCCCTAAAGATTGATGTTGAGCATCTTTTCATGTGCTTAACTGGCGATTTGTATATTTTCTTTGGATAAATATCTCTCTGGTGCCCTTTTTTTTTAAAATTTTTTTTAATTTTATTTTTGGTGCCCATTTTTTAATTAAATTATTTGTGTTTTGAATGTTGACTTGTAGTATTTCTTTATATATTCTGGTTGCTAGACCCTTATCAGATATATGATTTGCAAATATTTTCTCCCATTCTGTCTTACTTTCTGGATAGTATCCTTTGAAGCACAAGATTTTTAAATTTTACTGAAGTCTAATTATCTACTCTTTTTCTTTGGTTGCTTATGCATTTGGTGTCAAATCCAAAAAACCATTGCCTAATCCAATGTCACCAAGATTTACACCTCTGTTTTCTTCTAAGGGCTTTATAGTGTTAGCTCTTACATGATAAGTCTTTGATCTATAGAAGTCCAAATTCATTCTCTGTGGCAAGATCAGCCTAGGTGTAAACTTAAGGTTTTCTCAAGACTTTTCTGGGCCTGTACCTTTCTCTGAGCATGTGCAGTCACTTTTTAGTTTTCCCCATATATGCAGTTACCTTTGAATGTTCTTGTCTTTACTTGGTTTCCAAAAAGGGAAAAGAGAAAAATGAAGGGAGGTGCAAAAACAATGGTCACCCACGTCTTTGTCTGCACCTCTGTGATCAGAAACAGCAATCAGAGATCAGAGCACAGATCACCAACATTTGGGGGAGGGGGCCCTTTTTGCCCACTCTGGATCCCACAAGCTGCCTGCAAGCTGCTCCTTGAACGTGTGCACAGCTGCCTGCCATAGGACTGGGAGTGGAAGATGGGTAGCTGCTACTGTGTTAAGAGCTAAAATGATCAAAATTAACTACAATTTACTCTCTAAGCCTTCAGTAGACTCCAGAATTCCAAAATAGTTACATCAGACAGATGCTGCCAATGCAATTGTTGTCTAGGAGGAGAGACAGATCTCTGTTCCTTCCTACTCCACCATCTTTCCAGAATTCTCTCTAGCTTCTTGAACATATGGAATAAAGTTATAAGTGTTTTAATATCCTTGTCTACTAATTCTAACGTCTATATACTTTTTTTTTTCTGCAAAAAGCTTTATTGTTTCCATTTGGTCCAAGGCTTGGGAGAGAGCTCCAGGATGGTTAAAAAGCTGCCTAGTGGCTGCAGAGAGAGGCTTCAGGCAGAAGCCCTGATACCAGAGGGGCTCCTCAAAGGCCACTGGGCTCCAGAGGCTCATAGTCATGCTTGATGGTGAGTCTTTCGAAGAGATAATCACCCAGCCAGCCTGGGGACCAGCCCACTTGTGGAGGTTAATCAGGTGGTTGGGTGTCGCCCATCTTCTTGATGAGTTTCATCTGCTCATCTAGGCTGTGGCTCTCCAGGAAGTCACAGAGGTGGGGGTCTGTGTGGACAGAACCCAGGGTATGCAGATCCAAAAGGGCCTGGTTCATAGTCTTCTCCATGAGAATGTCAGCTTCCATAGCATCCTGGGTTTTTGAGATGGTTTCTGCACATCCTGCAAGAGGATGCAGCCGCAGGGCTGGTTTTGCATTTTTGCGCCCTCGCAGTGCTTCTCCCGGGCTAGCGCCCTCCAGAGCTACATCCTCTTGATCGAAATAGAAGCCCAGGGAGAGGTAGGTGTAGGAGGCCCACCGATGCATTTGACTAGGCTGTGAATGTCGGCCTCCATCTCAGTGGAATAATTCTGACAAATCTGGGAGCTCATGATTGATCAGCAATAAGGAGCTAAGCTCAAAAAATTGTGTTGGCTGGTCCTGGAGGCTGAGGATAGCTGAGTGGTTGGTTCTGAAGGTTGGGACTGGAAAAAAATGTTGGAGGGTAGTTGGAGGCTGGAGGAAGGGGCATCCCTGGGTCTGTTCCATTCAAACAGAGTTGAAGCAAGAGACAGATCCTACCCTGCCCCCCGACCATGGAGGGCACTGCCTAACACCTGAATACTTTCTGAATTAGTTTCAATTGATTGAATTTTCTTCTCATAATGGGTCCTATTTTCCTACTTCTTTCCATTCATGTTAATTTTTGATTGAGTGCCCAGACATGAAAATTACTTTGTTGGGTTCTGGATACTTTTGTATTTCTATAAATATTCTTGAGATTTGTTCTGAGGTGCAGTTAAATTACTTGGTAATAGTTTGATTCTTTCAGGTCTTGCTTTTAAGCTTTGTTAGATGGGGCCAGAGCAGAGTTTGGTCTAGGGCTAATTTTTTCCCACTACTTAGGCTTCTAAGGACTCTACCCAGTCATTTACAAGATTTTCTACCCTGGCTGCTGGGAGTAGGCACTATTCCTGGTCTTATGTGAGATTCAGAGATTGCTTTCTTTAATTGTTTCAGGCGGTTCTTTCCCCACTCTAAGTGGTTTCCTCACGTATATGCACTAAACAATACTCAGGAAAACACCTAAGGGGAACCTCTAAAGATCTCTAGAAATCTCTCAGTGTATAGCTCTCTCCTTTCTGATACTTTGCCCTGTACTCCCTAGCTACCTTGGCCTCCATCTCCTTAACTCAGGGTAACGGCCAGTCTCCTCCTAGGTTCTTCCTCCTTGTGCCATGACCTGGAAATTGTCTCTGGGCAGTAAGCTGAAACAATCATAGGGTTCACCTCATTTATCATTCCTTTTTTTTTTTAATTTTTATTTATTTTTATTTGGTTGTGCTGGGTCTTAGTTGTGGCAGGCGGGCTCCTTAGTTGTGGCTTGTGGGCTCCTTTGTTGTGGTATGCGAACTCTTAGTTGCGGCATGCATGTGGGATCTAGTTCCCTGACCAGGGATCGAAACCGGGCCCCCTGCATGGGGAGCGCAGAGTCTTAACCACTGCGCCACCAGGTAAGTCCCTCATTTGTCATTCTTAAGTAATCACTGTCCTTATTACCTGACATTCAATGTCTTGAAAACAATTGTTTCATATATTGTCTAGTTTGATTAGATCAGATCCCTGTTACTCTATCTTGGCCAGAGCAGTAGTTCTGGCATTTTTCCTGCATAGCTCTTTCTTCATCAGCAACCTACCCTGGTTTTCCAGGTGCCTATTGCTAAAACAGAGAAAAGGTATTGATTTCTGTATGTTTTCCTTAATAAGAGATTGTCTCTGAGTGGAAATGGGGAGTGAGACTGTTGGGGCTGGTTATTTTTTCATAACATATATTATAGAGTTGAATGACTCTTTTAAACCATGTGCTTGTGTAATTTTGATAAAGATTTAAAATTTAAATACAAAATAGTAAATGGTAATGGGACATCCTTACTAGTTTATGATTTTAAATGAAATGCTGTAGTGTTTTACCATTTAGGATAATATTTGTAATTTGTTTGGATATATAGGTTTTATGATATTTAAGTTGTTTCCTTGAATTCTTATTTACTTAGACTTATTGTTACTTATTTATATTGTTATGCATAAACACTGACTTTTGTGAAAAGTTTTTCAGCATTTATTAATAATAATCCTAATACGATCATAATAAGTTATAGTGATTGGTTTTCTCAATATTAAACCACCCCCACATTCCAAAAATAATGTTCACTTAGTTGTATTATTCTTTTGCACACTGATGGATTCTCTTTGCTAATGTTTTATTTAGAATAACCACCCCACCAAGTAGGAAATCTCCCACTTTTATTTATTTGTTTATTTATTTATTTGGTGTTTAAATAATTAATGATTACCAACAGCGTGTTGATTACAAATAAAAGAGAGGTGCTAGAGGTGATGAATTTTCCAAATAGGGCACCAGGATCCACAGCTGCAGGACCCAGCCAGCCACTGGGGCAGGCAGTTCTATAATAAATAATGGAGTGGGGGCAAAGGGGCAGGGCTGTTCCTACTTCTTCTTAACAGAAATCCACTTCTTCCTTGCCGCCAGCAACTCTAGAAGGGGCCCGTGCTCACAGCTGCCTGGACGGACTTGATCCACTGGTCCTTCTCCTCCTGCATGGGGGCCGAGATCAGGTACACCACATGGTTTCCCTCAACCATCCAACCATCTGCCTCCATTTTGCAGGCTTTGATGAGCTGCTCCTTGTTATTAGGGATATAAAGCTCAAAGCAGTTAGGTTTCTGGGTGTCATCCACCTCTCTGATGCTCAGATTCTTCAGGGGGATGATTCCTCTGGGCTCCCTGTCTGTCGTCTACTCAAAATAGTAGAGGCAGTTGTCTATGAGGATTAACCAGCGCTGCTTCCACTCTTCACCTGGCCCCCTTTCCCTCCCAGCTTAAGAAGCCAGCCCTGCAGGTGCTGGCTAAAGAAAGTCAGATCATCCCCATCATCCTCTGGAATCTTGAAGGGCTCATTTTGGGTGTGGTCCTAGAGGTTCCTGATCAGCTCCTCAGGCAGGTCCCACCCTACTTGCTGTGCTGGTTCATGGTCACAAAATGCTCTGGGCCTGGCTTGTTCCCAGATGTTGGGATTGTGAAGGCTGGTGTTCAGCATTATCCCGGGCAAAGGACAGCACATAGCACACATGTGTGGACTCGAAAACCCCAAGGTTGCACCAGCAGTATTGCTGGGCAAAGGCTTCCATCATCTGGTCAATCTTCTGGGCCTCTCTGGGGAGGCAGGAAGCTCCATAGAAATTGCCTGAGGGCCTGCACCAGTCACGCAGATCCATGAAGGTATGGAGCATTGCTAGGTTCAGCTTTTCCCTCTCCCCTAGGTAGTCCCTGCGGCTGTCTTGTTCAGGCCCTTGCCCTTGAACAGGAAACAGGAAGTGAACACCTTGGGTGTGTACTGGAGAAGTTTGTTCTCCACCAAGAACTAGATCCCCCTTCTTGGGGTCCTTGTTGGAGTTCTTCCTAACCATTGCCATGTTCCAATCCTATTGCAAGGATTCACTGCCCTCACTGGCCTCCAGGCCATCTCGCTCATGACTTCGCTGAGCTCCTCCTGCAGGTAGTGGATCTCCAGCAGCAGCTTCTGCTTCAACAGTGAGACATTCTCCAGCTCCATCTGCTCCTCTGGAGTTGGGTCTGGGTGCTCACAGACACTGCCCTCCATGGCTACCAAGGCCCCACGGGCAGTCCTGGATCTGAAGTGGCCTGTGGGTGCAGGTCAGCCAGCTCAAATGCCCCTGGGCGGCTGCCACCGCCTAAACAAGCAGAAAGAAAACAAAAAACAAAAAACTACAGGACGATAGTAGAGAAACTGGAATAGCTGCCATGTAATAAAAAGAACATAAGTTTATAAGTCAGAAAATGACATTTAGTATTGTGAAAATAAAGGGAAACCTCACTAAAATTGAGTGGCAAGGCCACAATGGGGAGCTCTCAGGCAGGTGCCACTGGACATCAATACAAATCCCAACAGGAAGAGACCTACTTTGCATCTCCAGAAGGCACTAACACTATTTTACTAAGGCAGGAGGAGGAAGAAAAATGTTCTTCTCGCCTGGCAACAGCTCAGCCAGTAAGACTGTGACAACTTAGCCAATGAAAAGCCACTATACTTTGAACTCCTAGTTTCCTCCAATGGACATTTTGTTTGTAAGGTTCCTCCCAACTTCTACTTCTCTTCTATAAAACTTTCTTCTCCTTTGCTTTCATTCAGACTTGTTTGTGGTTCACATAGTTGCATGTGCCAAGTTGCAATTCTGTGCTGCTTCTGAATAAATCCCCTTTGGCTGGTGAAATAACTTTTGTTTTAGGCCAACAGTGTTAAATAAATATTTATTAGCAAGCCAAAATAAAACAATTTTTAAAAATCTAGGAACTTCCCTGGCGGCGCAGTGGTTAAGAATCCACCTGCCAATGCAGGGGACACGGGTTCGATCCCTGGTTGGGGAAAATCCCACATGGCGCAGAGCAACTAAACCCGTGGGCCACAGCTACTGAGCCTGAGCTCTAGAGCCTGCAAGCCACAACTACTGAGCCCGCACACCACAACTACTGAAGTCTGCGTGCCTAGAGCCTGTGCTCCGCAACAAGAGAAGCCACCGCAATGAGAAGCCCACGCACCACAATGAAGAGTAGCCCCCGCTCACCGCATCAAGAGAAAGCCCGCGCACAGCAACAAGACCCAACACAGCCAAAAAATAAAAATAAAAACCCTAAGCACCGTGTTCTATGTTCCCACCACATTTGGCATGAAGCTTGAATCAAGATAGATGCAATAGGGACTTCCCTGGCGGTCCAGTGGTTAAAAATCCACCTTCCAATGCAGGGGACGCGGGTTCAATCCCTGGTCTGGGAACTAAGATCCCACATGCTGCGGGGAAACTGAGCTGGCGGGCCACAACTAGAGAGAAGCCTGCGCACCGCAATGAAAGATTCTGCGTGCTGCAACTCAGACCCAACACAGCCAAAAATAGATAAATAAGTAAATACTTTTAAAAAAAGATAGTTGCAGTAATACTACAAAATCAGGATTTTATTACCCTTAGAGTTATCAGGCAACTACAAATCCCCCACTGCAGTGGCAAGACATTGAACCTTTTAGATACTGAGTGTTAGGTTCCATCCCTAAGGACACAGGGTGTAGGCCTTGCTTGATTTTAACTGAAATTTTTTTGTTTTATCATTTCGTGTACCATTACCAATTCATGTAAGCATGGGGAGTGTTTTAAGTATTTTAGCCAATCCACAGTACCACTATTTTAAACAATCAGAGCTCATTTCTAACATCCATTATTCCAATTAATAATCCATTAATGTCTCCAGTATAAGTTAATTTCTGACATTTCATTAGTTTAATATGCAAAATGTCTAATGTTGATCAGAGTTAAGACAACTGAAGTGCTTCTGGTAATCCCTATGGAGTGTGAATTCCCAATTAGAATGCTAGCCATACCTAGAGTATAATTTTAAGCTAACATACCCATATTTCACTGTTTATGTTGAAATATTTTAAACTAAATTGTAGATATTGTAACACTGGATTCAAATACTAATTCTGCCACTTAAAAATCTATGTAGCAAAGGGATACATTGGAAACTGCCTGCATCCTGACAGCGCCAACTGGAAGAGTCTGGCCTGTGGTTCTGTGAGATGCTGGAGACACTGTGCACAGGCGGGAGGGCACGGATGGCCAACACGGCCCCTCGCTGCCCGGGGTCTGCCCTCCGTGTGAGCACCAAGCGTTCGTGAGCCGTGTTGTTAGCTGGTACAAGTTAAAATATAACCTCAGCTCATGAATACTGATGCAAAAAAAAAAAAAAATCTATGTAATATTGGACATGAATGTAATGTGATCCCCTTGAGATTCAGTTTCCTTAAGTGTAAAATGAGGTTAATATCTCACAGAATGGTGAGAATTAAATAATGAATATGAAAAGGCATTACAAACTGTAAAACAGTCTACAAATGTTTGGCATTATTATTGGATAATAATATCTCTAATAGAGGTTAGGTTATATTGAGACCCTTTGAGGATTTGTCCATTACATGGAAGGGCAGGTGACCTCTAATGCTCATCTATTGTAAATATTACAGTTTTGATACTCTTTGTCTACAGAGACAGGGGAAAAAGCAAAATGAGTAAGTTATGGATCCTTAACCCAGAAGGCCAAAATAATTAACTTAGACTGGCACCAGGATGTAGCCCTCCCCTATGCTATTCCAGTGGAAGATTCTCTACCAAATGAGGACAGACAATAGATTTAATAATAACAACTAACATTCATCCAGTTTTTACTATCTGCTAAATAGTGTAATAAGTATATTATCTTATTTAACCCCCACAATAATCCAATAAAGTAGGTATAGCTTTTAAGCTCATTTTAAAATGAGGAAACTAAGGCTTAGAGAAATTAGGTAACTGCCTAGGTGGTGGTTGCAGGAGTTGAACTCAAGCAGTTTTTCTTGAAAACCCATGTTCTAAACACAACACTTAATATATAAATATATATGTCTATATATAAATTTTTCCTGACATCCTGGACTTAAGAATAAGGGGGCAGATGAAATGAATGATGTTGCCTTCCCTTATTAAAACAAACATACATAAACCTTCAGCTAGTTTTCCTGGGGGAATTCTAGAATACTAACTCACAAAAGCATTGTAGAAGCGTACCTCTATTGTTTTACTCCCTGCCTCGTCTCATGTTTCTCCTCTTTTCTGAACTAAAAGCTTTTCCCCTCTTTTTAGTCTTCTCCTTCCCCATGTGTGGTAAACTGTCTGCAAAGATGGCTACCAATAGTTCCTCTCATTTCTACATATACATGCTGCTCTTCTCTTCAAGAGGTGGCATCTATTTCCCCACACCTTGAATCCGGACTGGCCTTGCTACTTGCTTTAACCATGAGAATGTGTTGGAAATAAAGCTGTGACAATTTGAGGCTTAGGACGCAAGAGACTTGGCAACTTCCACTTTTCACTCTCTTGGAGCCTTGGAGTCCAGCTATCCTGCTTGAGAGTTTATGTGAGGAGAAAAGCTCTGGCCAACAGCAGGCACCAACTAACCGATGTATTAGGCCATCTTGGATCACGCAGACTCAGCCAAGCCTCCAGAAGACTGTCACATGACTGACCCCAGCTGATATGACATGGAGCAGAAAAACCAGCTGTGCCCATCCAACCCACAAAATAGTAAGAAATAAGTTTTTGCTTTAAGCTACTAGATTTTGTGGTGGTTGTTATGCAGAAATGGCTGACTGAATTGTGATGGGCCAGATACATTTAGATAGAATGGGCACATCCTTGGGAGTTGTCCTCAGATAAAGAGATGACTGTTCTTGAGATGTCTACAAAAGAGCTTGAGGGAATTCCCTGGTGGTCCAGTGGTTAGGACTCTGTGCTTTCACTGCCTGGGTTCAATCCCTCGTTGGGGAACTAAGATCACACAAGCTGCACAGCCCGGAAAAAAAAAAAAAGCTTGAGGCAATAAAGTAAAATATGTGGCTGATTTGAGTTTGTCTTATCTAATTATAGATTTTCCACCAAAAACTAGCATAAAGAAAACCAGATACAAAGATCTTTCTTTTTTTTCTGACCACATATAAGAAAACATGAATGTATCTCATTTTGTCCAATACTCCATCTGTTGGACCTGAGCCAAACAAGAGAACAGGTTCTCAGACTTAAACATCTTACTCCTTGAATTTGGCTTTAAGGTGCAAAGAGGCTGCTTCCCTCTCCTAGAGTAAGAAACCTACACTTACTGGATGGAGAATATATCAAAATATCAAGCTTCTTAGGAGTTGCACTTTAAATTGAAGTCAATTTCCAATTGTCCATGTAATGGAAGTTAAAGCCAGTAAAATATAATTTAAAACTTACCTGAGGAAAAACATTTTTATTCTTGTTTTGTTTTTCTTTTTCGGAATATACTGAGTTTCACTTTTCTCATTATATCTTACCCATGACATGTTATTAAAATGACATCTCAGGAATTTCCTGGCAGTCCAGTGGTTAGGACCCTGCACTCCCACTGCCGAGGGCCCAGGTTCAATCCCTGGTGAGGGAACTAAAATCCCACAAGCTGTGAGGAGCGGCCAAAAAAATATGACATCTCATTCCACCCCCAAACCCAACAGGGAAAGGAAGCCCTAAAGTATTAGAAGAAAGCATTTTATTTTATTTTATTTATTTTTGGCCGCACTGCATAGTGAAAGCGCCGAGTCCTAACCACAGGACCACCAGGGAGTTCCCTAGAAGAAACCATTTTAAAGTTAAACTTTGTTTCAACAATAAATTTGAAGCATTTAGTAGACAGCTCCAACATTACTAGTTATCTCATAATTTGGAATGTGGCAAAATCAAGGCACAAAATATCTCTCTTCCTCTTCCCTGCCCCCAATTATGCAGAGAGAAGGGATGTAAGGAATTGAGAGTTGTTTCTCATGAAGTAGAGGACAGGAGGCTGAAGGAAAAACCTAAAGGTGATCTTCAAATACAAAGGAGAGTCATCAGTTTTGCTTCCAAATACAGAATGTGAAGGGGAGAAGTGGCAATTGAAGTAGGTAGAGTTCTTTTTGAGGAATGGATTATCACTTCTTTGAAGGAGTTAAAGTAAGCATAGGAAAATGGATGAGATTACTTTCTTGATTTCTTTATGTATAAGAATTTTTCCAGGGCTTCCCTGGTGGCGCAGTGGTTGAGAATCTGCCTGCCAATGCAGGGGACGTGGGTTCGAGTCCTGGTCTGGGAAGATCCCACATGCCGCGGAGCAACTCGGCCCGTGAGCCACAATTACTGAGCCTGCGCGTCTGGAGCCTGTGCTCTGCAACAAGAGAGGCCGCGATAGTGAGAGGCCCGCGCACCGCGATGAAGAGTGGCCCCCGCTTGCCACAAGTAGAGAAAGCCCTCGCACAGAAACGAAGACCCAACACAGCCATACATACATACATACATACATACATAAAAAGAATGTAAGCAGACAAGAATAGCATTAAAAAAAAAAAAAAAAAAAAAAAAAGGCCTTGAACGCCATGCTGGGCACCAAGGACTTAAAAAAAAAAAAAAAAAAAAGAATTTTTCCATATATATATTTTTGGTGGGGGTTCTTTTTTTTTCAGTGCTTTTTAAAAAAAATTTTTTTTATGTTGTGTATATTATTTATTTATTTATTTAGGCTGCATTGGGTCTTCATTGCTGCATATGGGCTTTCTCTAGTTGTGGTGGGCTGGGGCTATTCTTTGTTGTGGTGCGCCAGCTTCTCATTGTGGTGGCTTCTCTTGCTGCGGAGCACGGGCTCTAGGCACACGGGCTTCAGTAGTTGTGGTGCACGGGCTCAGTAGTTGTGGCTTGCGGGCTCTAGAGTGCAGGCTCAGTAGTTGTGGCGCACAGGCTTAGTTGCTCCGCAGCAGGTGGGATCTTCCCGGACCAGGGATCGAACCCGTGTCCCCTGCATTGGCAGGCGGATTCCTGACCACTGCGCCACCAGGGAAGTCCAAGGTGGGGGTTCTTAATATGAAAACTTTCACACATAGAAAAAAGTAGAAAGATTAGTACAGTGAATAGCTATATTCCCTTCCAGAATCAACAATTAATATTTTGCCATATTTATTATTTGCTGAACAATTTTAAAGAAAATTATGAAACAGGAGGGAAGAGAGCAGGGCACAACCTTTAAAGGAATGACATAGCCAGAGGACATGACAAAAACTGGTTAGAACCTATCAGGCCCAAGATGGCGGAAGATTCAACTTCCAGTGGACCTTGAGCCTCATTATATGCTCATTGTAATACTTTAGCATATGCTAAATGACACACCCACAGGTGCCATGACAGTTCTGAGGATGACCAAAAAAGACCAAAAAGTGGGTGGTGACCCAATTCCTGGAAATCCCTGCAAAAAAATATAATCAGGGACTTCCTTGGTGGCACAGTGGTTAAGAATCTGCCTACCAATGCAGGGGATACGGGTTCGAGCCCTGGTCCGGGAAGATCTCACATGCTGCGGAGCAACTAAGCCTGTGAGTCACAACTACTGAAGCCTGCACGCCTAGAGCCTGTGCTCCGCAACAAGAGAAGCCACCGCAATGAGAAGCCCGCGCACCACAGCGAAGAGTAGCCCCCGCTCGCCGCAACTAGGGAAAGCCCGTGCACAGCCACGAAGACCCAACGCAGCCCAAAATTAATTAATTAATTAATTAATTTATTTATTTATATATATATATATATATATAATCAAATGTTGACATTGTAAAGTAGTTCTCTCAGCCTCCACCTTAGGGAAGGGCCATGGGAACCACCCAGGAATTACAGTATAGTCTGTATTAAAGCTACCACAGAAATGCAGGAAATTATTGCTAGGAGGTAACTTACAATGGAAAGTAAAACAATACTGCCCATCCTCCTGTGCCCTGCCCCTCCAATATTCTCTTGCTTAGGCAAGCAGGGGAGAATAATTTCACCTTTAAGAAACTCAGAAGGGAAAAGGCTGCTAGAATAGGGGGGAACATTGGAGCTTTGGATCTCCAAGTTTCTTGGAAGCTTCTGTGCTCAATGGAGAACTCTGGGTGGGGCCCAGAGAAGAGGAAAAGGGACCTGACTACTTAGGACTATGTCTAGGATTTAAGAAGCTGAGGTAAGGGTAGATGAAGTTTTCTATATAGTCAACCCAGATCATTAGGGTAGGAAAGGAAATCAAGATTCATTCTTTCAAGAATATTGTGCATTTAGGGACTTCCCTGGCGGTCCAGTGGTTAGGACTCTGAGATTAAGAGCAAAGGGAGAGGAGAAAAAAAAAAAAAAAGAACAAGGGAGAAGGGTCATCCTGGGCTTGAAGGAAGACACTTCTTTAGATATGGAAGCAAAAGTAGATGTCACAATTTTTGTTTAGTTTATTGTAAATTTTATTTATTTATTTTGGGCTGCATTGGGTCTTCGTTGCTGCGTGCAGGCTTTCTCTAGTTGCGGCGAGTGGGGGCTACTCTTCCCTGCGGCGCGCGGGCTTCTCATTGTGTTGGCATCTCTTGCTGCAGAGCATGGGCTCTAAGCACCCAGGCTTCAGTCTTTGTTGCACGTGGGCTCAGTAGTTGTGCCTCGTGGGCTCTAGAGCACAGGCTCAGTAGTTGTGGCACACGGGCTTAGTTGCTCCGCGGCATGTGGGATCTTCCCGGACCAGGGCTTGAACCCGTGTCCCCTGCATTGGCAGGCGGATTCTAAACCACTGCGCCACCAGGGAAGCCCACAATTTTTGTTTATTTTTTAATAGTGTTTTTACTTAATTATTCAGCTCTAGCATGCCCATAAAGTAGTGTCAGAATTGCTAGCCCATATTCCTAATTCTATTACAGAATTTATGTACAGTTATTTTTGTCTTTAACCTTGCAGAATCCAGACAAGATACTGTTTCCCAAAGTTATTTCAGGGTAGTTCTTTTCTTCATCACTCTTTCAGTGTGACTGTGTTTTTTTATTTAAAATACAGTTAGATCCATATGTTACTGTTTGTACACCATTTTGGGTTCCTTCCACATTCTCTTTTTTTTTTTTTTAATAAATTTATTTATTTATTTTCGGCTGCGTTGGGTCTTCGTTGCTGCATGCGGGCTTTCTCTAGTTGTGGAGAGCGGGGGCTACTCTTTGTCGCAGTGCGCAGGCTTCTCATTGTGGTGGCTTCCCTTGTTGCAGAGCACAGGCTCTAGGCGTGCGGGCTTCAGTAGTTGTGGCACGCGGGCTCAGTAGTTGTGGCTCACGGGCTCTAGAGCACAGGCTCAGTAGTTGTGGCGCACTGGCTTAGTTGCTCCGCGGCATGTGGGATATTCCCGGACCAGGGCTCGAACTCATGTCCCCTGCATTGGCAGGCGGATTCTTAACCACTGCACCACCAGGGAAGCCCTCATTTGTTTGATTTATTTATTTTGGGGGAATATGAAGGGCATGTGAAGCATTACCATGGTGCTACAAAAAGGTATTCTCAAAGAAGTGTTAACCTTATCCTCATCTGTACTACCCCTTCCCATTCTCCTCTTTTTATCCCTTTTCCAACCACCCCTGGTCACCAATTTCTTAAGTTTCTGAGAACTGCACTTTTCCTCCACCTTTTAAAAAACAGTATAGGGAATTCCCTGGCAGTCCAATGGTTAGGACTCTGCGCTCTCACTGCTGAGGGCCCAGGTTCGATCCCTGGTCGGGGAACTAAGAACCCACAAGCTGAGCGGTGTGGCCAAAAAAAAAATTTTTTTTTAATAATAAAAATAAATAAATAAAAAAGAATATGTGAAATATCTGAAACAGAAACTGTTAAACACCTATTCCAACATCTCTTTATCTTCCTAAATCATACAATCTCTGATATTAGCTTGGCACATAATCACCTGGGTAAACAATCCCATTCTCCCAGTCTCCCTTGCAACTAGATGTAGCCACGTAAGTTCTTGCCAGTGAGTTGCAAATAGAAAGGTTCTGTGCCAGCTTTTGGCAGATTGATTTAAAAGATTGCTGGGCAATGAGAAGCCCGGACACCGCAACGAAGAGTAGCCCCCACTCGCCGCAACTAGAGAAAGCCTGCACGCAGCAACGAAGACCCAACACAGCCAAAAAAAAAAAAGAATGTAAAAAATAAATTAAAAAAATAATAAAAGATTGCTGGGGAACTTCCCTGGTGGCACAGTGGTTAAGAATCCACCTGCCAATGCAGGGGACACGGGTTCGATCCCTGGTCAGGGAAGATCCCACAAGCCGTGGAGCAACTAAGCCCCTGTGCCACAACTACTGAGCCCACGTGCTGCAACTACTGAAGCCCGCGTGCCTAGAAGCTGTGCTTCGCAACAAAAGAAGCCACCGCTATAAGAAGCCTGAGCACTTCAACAACTACGCAGCACTTCACTTCAACAACTATGCAGCAATGAAGACCCAATGCAGCCAATAAATAAATAAATAAAAATAAAAGATTGCTGGGATGTCTTCTTTCTCTTTTTCTCCAATCCTCCATCCTACTGCCTGGAACATGAATGTGATGGCTGGAAATCCAACAGATATCTTAGACCATAAGGACAAGGGCCCTAGGGATCAAGGAGTGGAAAACTTAAAGAATCTGGATTCCTGATGATATCTCAGACTCTCCATACCATTTCCAGAACGCTGTGTGTGTGTACGTCACAATTTTTAAATGGCACTTAGGGTTGTCCTCAGTTTCAGTGAAGATGAAGATAGCCCTGCACTATTCTTGCATTCAAATATTTCTTTTTTCACCCTCACATTTCATAAACCTTGGGTTGCCCTAGAAAAATAAAGATTGGCGCAATATTAGCGCAATATGCTCTTCTTAAGATATGGTGTTTATAAACTGAAATAGTTGAAATTAAATATCACTTCAGGATCATTTCTCTTATGTGGGGAATTAAACATATGAAACTTGGATGGGAATATAGCTGATAAGAAGTTATGATAGAAAATCAATCTAGATATAGAAATAATTTAGCAATTATCATATCTATCCCTACTCTTTCCCCATATTGATGAATGCTATAAATATCTGTTGGTACTTAATCAGTGTTCTATTCATGAGCATCAAGCAATAAGCCATACATGCTGAACAGAGGATCAAAAAACATAAGGGCTTCTTTGGCATTTTCCTGAGGATTTCAAAGCCCTTAAAGTTACCCATATAGAAATATATCTTAGATATTGTGTGGGAGTTAGATATTAGTTTTATTTCCATGTTGCAAATCTGGAAACACAGAACTCAAGTGATCTGAGGTCCTCTGAGGTAAAAAATGATTTCTATCACAGATCTGGCACCTGATGCACTCCTTCAACAAATTATTTATTGAGCAGGAATCAAGATAAAGCTGCTAGAAATAGGGACTTCCCTGGTGGTCCAGTGGTTAGGACTCCGCGCTTCCACTGCAGGCAGCATGGATTCAATCCCTGATTGGGGAACTAAGATCCCGCTTGCTGCTCGGTGTGGCAAAAAAAAAAGAAAAGAAAAAAAAAAAGCTACTAGAAATGAAACCAGTCCTGTAAAGACTGCTGTTGGCATCTGCAGGGGTCAACAGAGTAACCCATGGGGACTTCCCTGGCGGTGCAGTGGTTAAGACTCCCCGCTTCCATACAGGGGGCATGGGTTCGATCCCTTGTCAGGGATCTAAGATCCCTCATGTCGGGATCTTAAAAATTTAAATAAATTTTTAAAAATTAAACATAAAAGAGAGTGACCCATGGGCTAGGAATTAAGAATGTCCCTCTATAAGCCTGGAGTGGAGGTTCCTGAGAAGTCAAGGGGGACTCAGATTTGTACACTTTAATACAATTTTTTTTTTTTTGGCCGTGCGGTGTGACTTGCAGGATGTCAGTTCCCCGACCAGGGACTGAACCAGGACCACAGCAGTGAAAGCCCGGAAGCCTAACCACTAGGTCACCAGGGAATTCCCAAATTCTTACTTTTAAAAAAGTGAGGGAGTCATTATCCTCAGGGTGAGAACAGCCCTTCTGCATGTCTCCCTACTGACCTCTATCAGCAGAGGTCAAGTGGGAACCCCAGAACTCTTCATGTCCTGGCAAGATTCCCCACTGTGGGACTTCCCTGGTGGTCCAGTGGGTAAGACTCCATGCTCCCAATGCAGGGGGCCTGGGTTCTATCCCTGGTCGGGGAACTAGATCCTGCATTCATGCCACAACTAAGAGCCCAAATGCCGCATGCCACAAATAAAAGATCCTGCATGCTGCAACTAAGACCCGGCACAGCCTTAATTAATTAATTAATTAATCTTTAAAAAAAGATTCCCCACTGTACTCAATATTCACAGCCTCTCTACCACCATCTTCCTTGAGATCATTATGCCCTTTATCCCTGTTCAGTCAGTTATCATTAGAATCCAGGAGTCCCCAGCCATGCCTTATACCCTGGACTCTAAAATTCCTACAGTCTGTATATCATTGCTTCTAACTCCATTTTACACGCCTTCCCACATTTTGAAATCCTTTCACAACTGAACTCAAGATCAAATATCTGCAAAATCCCTTATATCCTCAATCTCTTCTCTGAACATTTCCTTCACCTTCTTGCTCTAAGTGTAACCTGGCTCTCCTTTGATGGCAATGTTTCCCTGCAGCCCTCTTGAAAGTAGCTATTCTCCTACACTCTTTGGTACTATTGGGCCTAGAGGTGGGGTAAGTGTCCTCTTTAAATCATAAGTTATCAGACTACAGACAGCCCCCAGCTTAGAATTGTTTGACATGGTGATTTTTCACCATTTTTTCACTTTACAATGGTGCAAAAGTGATATGCATATAGTAGAAACCATACTTTCAAATTTTGAATTTTGATCTTTTCCTGGGCTAGCAATATGTGGTACAATACTCTCTTGTGATGCGGGGCAGTGCAGTGACCCACAGCTCCCAGTCAGCCACTCGATAACAAGGGTAAACAAGCCATACACTGACAATTCTGTACCCATACAACTATTCTGTTTTTCACTTTTAGTACAGTACAGGCATACCTTGTTTTATTGTGCTTCACTTTACATTTTTTACAAATTAAAGGTTTGTAGCAACCCTGCATCTAGCATGTCTATTGGTGCCATTTTTTCCAACAGCACTTTGTTTCCGTGTCACATTTTGGTAATTCTTGCAATATTTCAAACTTTTTCATTATTATCATATATGTTATAGTGATCTGTGATCAGTGCTTTTTAATGCTACTACTGCAAAAAGATTATGATTCACTGAAGGCTCAGATGATGGTTAGCATTTTTTAGCAATAAAGTTTTGTTGTTGTTTTGGTTTGGTTTGGTATTTTTTGGCCATGCCATGCAGCATGCAGGGTCTTATATCCCCAACCAGGGATCGAACCTGTGCCCCCTGCAGTGGAAGCACAGAGTCCTAACCACTGGACTGCCAGGGAATTACCAATAAAGTATTTTTTAATTTAGGTATGTACATTGTTTTTTTAGACATAATGCTATTGCACACTTAGGCTATAGTATAATGTAACCATAACTTTTATATGTACTGGGAAACCAAAAAATTTGTGTGACTCACTTTATTTTGACATTTGCTTTATTGTGGTTGTCTGGAACCAAGCCTGTAATATCTCCAAGGCATGCCTGTATTCAGTAAGTTACATGAGATGTTCAACACTTTACTATATTTATTTATTTAAAGGTTTGCTTTGTTTGTTTTTTGGCCATGCCATGTGGCTTCTGGGATCTTAATTCCCCGACCAGAGATCCAGAGATTGAACCCGGGGCCACGGCAGTGAAAGCACTGAGTCCTAATCACTGGACCACCAGGGAACTCCCTTATTTATTCATTTATTTTTACATTCTTTTTAAAATATTTTTTCCATTATGGTTTATCCCGGGAGATTGGATATAGTTCCCTGTGCTATACAGTAAGACCTTGTTATTTATCCATTCTAAATGTAATAGTTTACATCTACTAATCCTAAACTCACAGTCCATCCCTCTCCCTCCTCCCTCCCCCTTGGCAACCACAAGTCTGTTCTCTACATCTGTGAGTCTGTTTCTGTTTTGTAGATAGGTCCATTTGTGCCATATTTTAGATTCCACATATAAATGATACCATATGGTATTTTGTCTTTTTTTCTGACTTACTTCACTTAGTATGATAATCTCTAGTTACATCCATGTTGCTGCAAATGGCATTATTTTGTTCTTTTTTTATGGCTGAGTAGTATTCCACTGTATATTATGTCCCACATCTTCTTTATCCATTCATCTGTCGATGGACATTTAGGTTGTTTCCATGTCTTGGCTATTGTGAATAGTACTGCTATGAATATAGTACTGCTATGAACATAGGGGTGCATGTATCTTTTTGAATTATAGTTTTGTCTGGGTATATGCTCAGGAGTGGTATTGCTAGGTCATATGGTAGTTCTATTTTTAGTTTTCTGAGGAACCTTCATACTGTTTTTTTTGGGGTTTTTTTTTGGCTGCATTGGGTCTTCGTTGCTGCGTGTGGGCTTTCTCTAGTTGTGGCGAGTGGCGGCTACTCTTTGTTGCGGTGCGCTGGCCTTTCATTGTGGCGGCTTCTCTTCTTGCGGAGCACGGGCTCTAGGCCTGCGGGCTGCAGTAGTTGTGGCTTGTGGGCTCCAGAGCGCAGGCTCAGCAGTTGTGGTGCATGGGCTTAGTTTCTCCACGGCATGTGGGATCTTCCCGGATCAGGGCTCAACCATGTGTCCCCTGCATTGGCAGGCGGATTCTCAACCACTGTGTCACCAGGGAAGTCCTGACTTACAGTATTTTCAACTTACGATGGGTTTGACATAACCCCATCATAAGTTGAGGAAGATCTGTATACTACACACTAGCTCTTCTTGAAATTTATTGCCTCTTTCCCTAGGTTACTTCTACTCATTCCTTTAAGGTTTTAGATCCTGGCTCTCTATCACCCTCTCCAGGGACAGCCATCAGAATTCTTGGTGATATCAATATCCCTTCAATAGTTTGGCGTTTCAAGTTCCTTGACCTCTTCTCCTCCAAAGGTATTCTCCTTCACCATACCTGAGCCACCATTTCAATGATCATATGACCTTGTCATCACCAAATAACTGTATCACCAATAACTGCAACCTTGTCATCACCAATTCATTTCCTTGCAACCTTCTTTGGCCACATACTTGAGAATGTGTAATTTTAATATATATTAGATAATTTGGAAGTGATTGTAATTTCTTAAATCTTTTTGTAAAAGACATTGAATAATGCATCTCAGCATATTTCTTGCTTCTTTATTGTCTACCTCATTAAAATGTAAGCTCTATGAGGGTAAGGACTTTTGTTCACTGTTATATCTTCAGCATCTACAACAACACCTGGGCCATAGTAGGTGCTCAATAAATATGAGTTGAATAAATGGAGGAAATGCCTATTACATATCAGGCCCTAGGAATACAACAAACAAAACAAAATCTCTGACTTTATGTAAACCACAATTTTTTAAAATATTTATTTGGTTGTGCTGGGTCTTAGTTGCGGCTCGCAGGCTCCTTAGTTGTGGCATGTGAACTCTTAGTTGCGGCATGCATGTGGGATCTAGCTCCCTGACCGGGGATCAAACCCGGGCCCCCTCCATTGGGAGTATGGAGTCTTATCCACTGCACCACCAGGGAAGTCCCAAGGAAACTACAATTTTATAGTGAAAATAAAAATATTAAAGTGGTAAAACTTCACTATTTAGATAACAAAGTACCTTTTTAATTTTTTGGGGGGGGGCTTTTTATTTATTTATTTGTTTATTTTTGCTGTGTTGGGTCTTCATTTCTGTGCGAGGGCTTTCTCTAGTTGCGGCAAATGGGGGCCACTCTTCATTGCGGTGCGCGGGCCTCTCACTATCGCGGCCTTCTTTTTTTCTTGTTGCGGAGCACAGGCTCCAGACGTGCAGGCTCAGTAGTTGTGGCTCACGGGCCCAGTTGCTCCATGGCATGTGGGATCTTCCCAGACCAGGGCTCGAACCCGTGTCCCCTGCATTGGCAGGCAGACTCTCTCAACCACTGAGCCACCAGGGAAGCCCTTAATTTTTTATTGAGATATAACTGACACATAACATTATATTAGTTTCAGTACAAAGTCTTTTTTTAAAATTATTCAGCCATTATGCAAAGGTTTGTTTCTGGGCTCTCTGTTCTATTCCATTGGTCTACATGTCTGCCTTTAAGCCAGTACCACACTATTTTTTTTTTTTTTTTTTATTTATTTGGCTGTGTCGGGTCTTAGTTGTGGCAAGTCGGCTCACTAGTTGTGGTGTGTGGGCTCCAGAGAGTGTGGGCTCAGTAGTTGCAGCATGTAGGCTTAGTTGCCCGGTGGCATGTGGGATTTTAGTTCCCAGACCAGGAATCGAACCCACGTCCCCCGCATTGGAAGGCAGATTCTCAACCACTGGACCACCAGGGAAGTCCAGTACAAAATATTCTTGTGTCTGTGTCTGGACTCTATCAGGAATACCCCATTCCTGTTATTGGTTATCATTAATGTTTATACAGAGGTGATCAGATCTGTATGAAATCATCACTTTGATATATGCTTGATCATCTTTGGCAAATTGTCTTAGGTTAAGCTGCTCTAACAAAGTACCATATACTAGGTAGCTTATAAACAATTGAACTTTATTTCTCACAGTTTTGGAGGCTAGAAGTTTGAGATCAGGGTACTAGCATGGTTGGGTTCTGCTGAAAGCTCTCTTCCCAGTTGCAGACTGTGACTTTTCATCGTATCCTCACATTGTATCCTCACATGTATCCTTCATTGTATCCTCACATGAAAGACGGGAAGAGAGAGGTCTCTGGGGTCCCTTCTAAAAGGGCACTAATCCCATTTATGATGGTTCACCCTCATGACCTAATTACTTCTCAAAGTCCCCACCTCCTAATACCATCACACTGGAGGTTAGGATTTCAACCAATGAATTCTGCGGGGGACACAAGCATTCAGTCTATCACACAAAGACAAAATTTTAACATTCCAGGATTAGAGTACCAAAATAGTTCTATCTATATACACTACATAAGAGATCCTCCTTACAAGCCAAGCCTTGAGTTTTTGTATGTGAAGGAGTTTAGAACCTGTTTACATACTAGTTTAAAAGCCCTTAGACTTTCATCTCCTTCCCTCTTTCCTCTGTGTTTTATCCTCTCCTGCCTCATACCAGACCTTGTTCTCTCAGTCATCCTGTCTTCAACCCCTCCCCTTCTACTAGCTTCTTCTCTTACTCTTCAAACATGATAAAAACAAACAAAAACCACTCCTCATTCCTAAACAAGCCACAAAAATAAAAATCCTTCCCTCAAGTACTAAATATATACAATATTAAACAATCTCTTTTTACTCCTCCATCTGTCCCTTTCAGTCTCAGCTAATGGTGTCACATTTTACCCCCTCTCCCAAACTAGAAGCCTCTTTACCTCTTCCCCCTTTTCTAACTGGTCTTCAAGGGCAGAAATTTATCAAAATTCTGGGTGAGCATTTCTCTTCAGCCCTTCAGCAACTGCTTTAGTTCTGGCTCTACTCTCTTGCCTAAACTACCATAGCTGGCCTGTCTGCAGTCTTTTTACAGCAAATTATATTCCACAAACTTCTGAGCATCTATTATGTGTCTGGCACTGGTAAGAAACAAATATGACACCAGTACCTATACGCAAGAAGCTTGTCCACTCACGCTATAGCATCATTCCTATTAAAAACTTCTGTTGCCAATAGAATTAAGCACAAACTTTTAAGCAGACATATAGGGCCCTTTACCATCTGGCCTGAACCCACTGAACTTCCTGCCTTATCTCTCATCACTCTCCTTTACCTATAGTCTCTCTTAGGCTCTGGCCACATTGAACCTTGCACAGATCCCTGAAAATTCCATTGCCTCTGCTTTACATATGCTATATTCTCTGCCCGGAATACCCTCTTCTGCCTCTCACCATTGGCCTGGGAGAAATACATTCAGCCTTTGAAACTCAGCTTTGATCATTACCCTCTTTGATGCTTTCCCAGATGCCCCTACTTAGTTCTTTGGGTTGCTGTTCCCACAGTACTCTGTTTACAGCTCTAATATAGTACTTGTCACATGTATTATAATTTATCTATT
The DNA here is from genome assembly GCF_009873245.2 of Balaenoptera musculus. NCBI lineage: Eukaryota > Metazoa > Chordata > Mammalia > Artiodactyla > Balaenopteridae > Balaenoptera > Balaenoptera musculus. The sequence goes on along the minus strand of NC_045794.1, from coordinate 45,178,702 downwards.
TACTTATTTACCTTTTCTAAAATTCCTGGAGGTCAGAAACAATATTGCTTTGCTGTATCAGGCATATGGTAGGCTCTAAATTTCAAATTTTTAAAAAATTACAAAAAAATTTTTTTTGCCACACTGGGTGGCTTGTGGGATCTTAGTTCCCCGACCAGGGATTGAACCCTGGCCCACAGCAGTGAAAGCATGGAGTCCTAACCACTGGACTCCCAGGGAATTCCCTCCAAATATTTTTTAAATGAAATCTCTTAGCACTTGGTCTTCTCTTATTTTCCCCCAAATGGAATTACCTAGCCCTTATTTCCTAGAAAAGGGAGCATTAAAAAAATTTCAGGTGAACAACTAAAAAATCAGAAAAAAAGAAGGCTCCCTTAACTTTGAAAGTAATCCTATTTCTCCATCATCCCATTATATACTCAGTTATCCTGCAAGGTGCTGGACAAAATGATGTTAACATTCCACAAAAATTTAATGTCTAAATGTATATGTAACCTTTTTCTGGTCACTTCCTACCTTACACAATGGAAAGAGCGCAATGAAGTATTTACTTATGGCAAACAGAGTTACCCGAGAACTGTAATACATTCTCTCTCATGAAAACCATGAAATTAAAAACTATTATCTGATTTTTTTCTGATCCCAGAGAGTACTGCTAATTTACATAGAAATAAGCATATATCACTCTATTTATTGTCTTATTTTCTTCAACATGAACTGCTGTAAGGTGATATTTGGGGTAGAAGACCATTTTTAGAACATTTCAATGTATTTTATTTAAAAATGAATTAGCTTTTTAAAGCTGCTTCCTACACTGAGAGCTGTTCATTCTTTTGTCATCCTACAGTGAGAGACTAGCAGCAAAACTCAGAATATGAAAAAGCTCAACACAAGACACAGTCATTTCTTAACCCTTTCTATTACTGCCAAACCAGACTGGTAAGGTATGCTTCTAAATTGTAGGAAGATAATGATGGTATCAGAGAACATAAAGTAATTTAAGTTGGTATATGTGATGTTTACATTTAGCTAGGTCATGATGTCTCCCTTAAACGTTATGACCAATTTCTTATTTCCTGTACCTAGAACAGGTTACTACTTTGCCCCCTTTCCTTTTATTTACCTTACAAATACAAAAGTAACAACCTCTAAGTTCTTATCGTTTTAGAAAACCCCCTCATAAAACTGGACTTTTCTCACCTGTTATAATTTTTTTTTAATTTTTAAAATTTCTCGTATCAGCCTGTAAAGTTCTCTTTTGCTATTAGTGACTGTGGACACATTTAAATTCAGTCCTCAGTAAAATATCAGGGAGAAGGTGGATGCTACAATTAAAACTGACAAATTCTGTGTTCCTTTTTACTAGTGTTTTAAATTGGCCTGGGAATTTCTTTTCTCTTAGGAGACTGTTAGGATCAAACTTGTGAAATGGCATCTAATACCAAGTATTTTCTAGTTTTTGCCAATTCAGGTTGCATATTTCTCTCCCCAAACCCCTGACACTATTAACTACACATCTTTGAATCTAGATTTTGCCCCCTACTAGATACAGAACTTTTCAGTGAATTTGAAAAAGAGATCTGGTACAACTTGGGTCCCCATCAGCTAATGGATGAGACAAAACGTAAAGGCATGGATAAACCTGATTATAAGCTATTTGTGAAACTTCTGGGTGAGACGCCATTTCCAGAGCTACACTAACATGAAAGCCCTTGAAATATGTCCAATGGGGGTAGTAAATAAACTATAAATTACAATGCAATGGATTTGAATTTTCAAAAATTTCTTGTGTGATGGTTTTTCCCACAGCACTTCTTTTGATAAGGGAAAATGCCAGTTATTTCGGGTTGCAGACTTCTAAATGCTATCTTCAATTCAGTTCCTCCATTTTCAGTTCATCTTATATGTTGTTGCCAAATTAATCTTTCTAGAACATAAGAGTGTTACTCTCCTTCAAAAAAACTTAATAGCTTCCCACTGTCAAGAGAAATAAGTTGAAAACAATTAGCCTGATACTCAGTGTGACCTACCTTCTCCCTACACTCTGGACTTCCTAGGCCAGGGATTGGCAAACTACAGCCTGCAGGCTGCTAATTTTTTGTATGGCCTTCAAGGTAAGAATGATTTTTACATTTTTAAAGGTTGGAAAAGAAAATCATATGACACGTGGACATAAAAAATTCAAATTTCAGCATTCTTAGTTTTTTTTTTTGAACACACTCTCATTTGCTTACACATTATCTATGGTTGATTTCATGCTACAATAGCAGAGTTCAAAAGCTGCAGTAGAGACCTTGTGGCCTTATCTGACCGTTTACAGAAAGTTTGCCAACTCCACCTAGATATACTTGTTCCTATCTCTTCACCTATCAAGATCCTTGCCTGGAATGTACTATTCCCACTCATTCCTGCTGTCACCTCTGAGGCTATCAAAGTAAAATTTTCAAAAAATTTCAAAACATGATTCTCCCACCAATATAAAATTAACGTGAGCCAAGCATTCATTTATTTAACTCACCGAGGGAACCAGTAAGACGGTAAAGCTGGTTCCAGGAGCATTTAAGGAACTAGCTATTTACAGGCATAAAAATAAGAATTAGAATAAGGTTGCAGGTTAAACAAAACTGGTTAGCGTCCTACACAGCAATAAAACCATAAACTTTCGAGTTAGCTTTTCTATCAGTCAGCAATCTGCAACTCAAGTAACTTCACAATGTTTGAGCTCTAATCATATAACAAATAGCAAGTCAAACACAGGTACCTTCTCCTAGAGAACCATCCTTGGGCAGACAGGTTAAACCATGTCCCAGCGTGAAATGAAAGGTCATCCCTCCACTCCTTGCCTTATTTCCATGTTTTGGGTAATTTTTCTTAACAAGGCCTCTCTTAATCCTTCCAGTCAATATCGACCTCTCCTTTTATGCTCCCGTTATTTTTTGTATTTCCATTATAGGACTCAAATATCTGGATCTGTGTGCTTTGTTTTCCCCAACAAGCACTAAGCTCCTTAGAATCACGGTATTGAGAGCTGGGGTTTAACCTCCTTTCAAAGGGATTTGAGCATTGGGTGCAATGTCCGTAGTTCCCAACATCTGCCTTGCACAGTATAGATACCAAGTCCTCAATGCTTAATATGAAGCCCCCAAACACTTCCCAAAATGTCTTACCGCACTTGCTTAAACCTTGTCTTCTAACGAGCGGCGCATTGGTGTATTTCTCCCTTACTGCACGGTTAAGTGACCTTCTACAGTAGACAGGTACTGTTTTGATTTTCTTGGTTACCAACCCCCAAGAGCCTAACCCAGTGCCTTGCACAAAGCGGCAGTTCGACCGCTGAAAAAAGATGGGGGACCTCCACCCCCAATTGATGTGTCTGGAGACACGAAAGTCCTAGTCTCTCCATTCCCACAAACTTAGACCCTAACAGCCTTCCTGTCTCACCTACAGCACTAATATCTCAAAGCAGGTGCAAACGCCGGCCCCCAAGGGTAAACGTTCCTCCTCAGCCAAAGACCTCAAATTTCCGCTGCCCCTGTACAGGGTCTCCAACTCTCATAAAAATGGCGAGGTGGACCAAGGCCCTGCATTCGGAAGTTAGCCCTTCTCCGCAAATAGTATATCACCAGCAGAGGCTTTTCCCCTCCTTCTGCGGTGGAATGTTTCCTCAGTGGGCCGGTTTACGCTCTTAAAAGTAACCAAACCCTCATTTCACTTTTCAAGCCTCCGGACTCTGCGTCCCTCCGCCTCGGCCTTCCTCCCGGAGTCAACGCGGCCGTTTCTCGGGGAGATCGCCCGAGGCGGGTGGCCGGGAGGTTAGGCGGCCAACGGTTTTCCACCACAAGGGGGGAGCGCGGGAGGAGCGGCGGGCCCGAGGCAGCGGACGTAGGGCGGGGCCAGCGCTAGGAAGGCTCGCGAAGGAGTTGGGAGGCCCCGCCCTTTCCGTAGATATCTCTAGAAAGCCCGGCAGGAGCCCGAAAACAAAGAGTGCGCACGCGCGGCGGCTAGGCCCGGGCATTTTGCTGCGTCACCAGCCGCCGCCCGGCCTCACCACCCCTCGCTCGCACGCACGCACGTTCGTTCTCCGTCCTCGCGCCCCTTTTCCTACACTTTCCTCTTCTTCCCGACCGGAGGAGTCGCTCTCCCCGCGCGGTGCATTCTGGGGACCCAGGTCGAGCCCGCCGCTGCCGTCGCTTGAGGGAAGCGAGAAGAGGCCGCTGCCGGGGAGAAGACGCCGGAGTCGCCACCGGAGAGGAGTCGCCTGCCCAGGAGCTGCCGCCGGAGACGCCCGCCACCCGTTCGCCCGTCCCCCTGCCCCGTTCACGATGTGAGTGCGACACCCCGCCGAGGGAAGGTCGCCCGTGAGGGAGGCCGAGGCCGCGCGGGGGGCTGCCGGGAAGCCGTCCCTTCCCCTCCCCCGCTTTAGGCCCCCTCGGCTTTTCCCCCTCGGTGGAAATCGTTCTTGCCTGGGGGTGGGAGGTTCAGTATCCTTGTTGTGATTACCGTTGGCGGGTGGAGGACATATTTCCTCCGATGTCCGCTTCCCCCACCTCTAAACCGGCCCTCGGCTTCCCTGTGCCGGAAATCCCACCTTCCCCCTTAGGCAGTGCCGGCTGCTCCTAACTCTCCGTAACTTAGCCGTAGGCCTTAGTCTCCCGTGAGCTTTTCGCCGTCCAGGCGCCCTGGAGGCGTGGACCCTCGTGGGCTACCGCTCTGCTCCTGGGGCGGTCTGCTCCTGTCGCTCTGTGATGCTGCGACCAGGCCCGGGGCCAAGTGCACCTGCGGTGGGTGCTATCACAAGGCTGCTGGTGCTCGTAGAGCACCACGCGGCCGTGCGCCGCGAGCGACAGGTACTGCTAGGCGACTGGAGGGAGGCCATACCGTCGCCGCAACTTAACTTCCCTCTCGGGTGTCGTGATTGCTTGAGTATGGTCTTTCCAGGCTTCCTCCTAACTCCAGTCTCGCTGAGGGAGTGAAAGTTGCCAAAACTCAGCTGTGTCCCTGGCAGCGAGGAATTACCATTGAGCAGGGCGTTCTGCACGTGTTGGAGTCGAAAGATATTTGTGGACATTTTCAGTGTTCTATATTAAACTTTAGGCGAGGTTTCATTATCCTATCTTAGTTTAAGGATGAAACAGGTATGTCGTTACCTTTTTGTTGCCTTAGCTTAATTTTCTTTACGTGAAGTGACTACAGATTGTTTAGAAGCTTTATGATACAGGAAAACCTTGGTGATTTTAACCGAATGAGAATTCTTGGCATCGCCACTTTGAGCCTTTAGATTTTTCTCAGGGAAAGCTTTACCTTTTCAGATACGAGAACTGCCGGTTTAGTACCTTTTTGGTTCTAATCGCTCCCTAAAAGTTATGTATAGAGAGCAATTGAGGGGAACAATTTTTATTCCTGTAAAAAGTAATGCACTTGCAAGGGTTTACTTAATAAAATAATGACCTTTGTGGTGAGTGTATTCAGTTAGACGTCTAAATAGATAAGAAAACACTACAGTCACTTGATGGAAAAGAAGCCTTGAGAAGAATGCATGTATGATTGTAAAGTGACATATTAGAATTTTGGAAGGATTCCCCCACCCCCAAAAGTGGTATGTAATAGAAGATTTTAATCTGTGAAAAATAGCTTGTGCTTTTTCTCTTTGACATCTATTCCAATTAATGTAGCAGGATTGTCAGTCTTAAAACATCTGTTAGGAGAAAATTAATCCTCAGATAAGGCATTACCAACTTTTAATAGATTAATGTAGCCAAGCAAATTTTTTCGTGAAGAAATAGTATGTTTAATATGGTTTGAGATAGAAACATTTTCGGAGGTCACATGAAATAGTTAAATAGGTAAGAAATATTAAGTTATGTAAATAGGTTAAAAACTCGGATGAAAAGTGTAGCAGTATTCCAAAAAGCAGTCTGTCAGGAGAATGCTATTTTCAAAATGAGTGTTTTGAAGGGACCAGGTAAATTTCATTGTCTTTAAGGTATTCAGTATATGCCATCTTGCAACTTCTTTAGGGGATCTTATTAATGACTGAATTTATAAGATGAATATTATGAGTCAGTTATTTGAGTTGGAAAAGACTTTTAATGAGTCCTAGGAAGAATCTGGCTGATGAGCGTTCATTTTGTTGATGTGTGCTGTAGACATTATTTTTAGCTGTAGAGAGAGACATTTACGCTGGACATCTCAAGGGTTTTAAGGTCTGTTTTTTAATCATTTGATTGCTCTTCAGTCGTCATTTCCTAGATACATTTCTTCTAATCAAGTTTTTTAAGTTTTGTCTAGTAGTTTGCATAAAAGCTCTCAATCTCTCACCTACCTTGGAGGAGGCTGGGAGTTTTAGAACCTCTCTCTCCTCCATTTAAGACCTGCACAAATCCCCTGCAGGGGGTGCTACTTTACTTTTTTTTTTTTTTTAAGTTATTGTAGTTGGTTTTAGGTTATAAGTTGGACGTATTAACAATAGATATGAAGTAAAACGTTTTATTTAGTTTTGAGCGGTTTGAAATCGTTCTTTCCAGTGTCTTGTAGTTAAATTAATAAATTGTCCAGAAACATACTGTGACCATTGCTAGCCTTGGTTAAAATCTTAACTTTGCCATCATTCAGCTTTGTAGGATTGAGTCCCCAAAATAAAATCATCTGTCTTTAACCTCCAAAACAAATGGTAATAGTGACCATACAGCATATGGTTAATTTCTATAAGTTAAGGAAGAGTAACTGATGATGGCTTTTGTTTAGTTTTGATTTCCTAACCACTGTAACCAAGCAACTGGATTTTCTTTTTTTCTATGCTTAGTTAGACTTTAACTGGAAGGCAGTAGAAACGAAGTGACAAATCACTTGAGGCAGACCAGTATGTGTTGTTAAGATTCTCCTGTTTAATTGTATTTTCTCAGTTTTAAGATTTTCTAGAAGCTGTATCATTTTAGAGTCATAGGTGGTTAGTGATGATTGCTTTTCAGGAAAAAATACCTTCGTAATAAACTGTTTAGAATCAATCGAGCTCTGAAACATTAATAATCATATTTTATCTGAGTTATTAAATTAAGAATTGCTGCATCTAGTGTATTTTACTACAGAAATACAAAGTGTGTTTTAGTAAAGTTTATTATTTACTGTGTAGGTTAGGGATAGATTTTAAATTGAGGCTGACTTCCACAGGACACCTTAGAACTTTTGGTTTTCCAGGAAGGTGCCAATTACTTTAAATCTTACCTTGAGTAATATGCCCTCACCTGTGTTGTACTCCAAAACCAAATAAAATGTGCTGTTGTGGATTTTCTATGCCGTAGTTGATCTTCTTGTGTAGCCGTACTTTATTGCTGAAAAGTGTTTATATCGGGGCTCTTTCCAACTCAGCATGCTTAATTATCTTTGTGTACTGAAAGGATCTAAGCCACAGAGGTGTTTTTTTAACTTTCGATTTTATTACATTACAGGATTTAGTTCTTTAGATATCAATTCACAGCACTGCTGGTTAGTATAAACAACTGTCCCAAATAGGATTGGAACCCAGAATTTCTCATAAAGACTTATTTTTTCCACTTTACAAAAAGGGAGAATAATTTTCCAGGTGGTCCTTTTATTTCCAATAAATAACCATGCCTGTAGTTCAGTTTTTCTTTTTTCCCCTGAAATATTTATTTACTTGGTTGCGTTCGGTCTTAGTTGCGGCAGGCGGGCTCCTTAGTTGTGGCTCGAGGGCTCCTTAGTTGTGGCATGCAAACTTAGTTGCGGCATCCATGTGGGATCTAGTTCCTGGGCCGGGAATGGAACCCGGGCCCCCTGCATTGGGAGTGTGGAGTCTTTACTGGACCACCAGGGAAGTCCCACACCTTTATATTTTAGAGTGGGAATTACCAAAGAAAGGAAGTAGCACAAAGGTTCACAAACTTTCTTGGTTCACCCCTTGGTGTCTTAGTAGTATTTTTGTTGAAACTATTTTGTATTTTTTTATTTGTTGGTTGGTTGGTTTTTTAATGGTGCTGCTAGGCCAAAAGGAGTAACCTAGAAGTTCTGTTTATTAGATAGTTGGGTCCAAACTACTTAAGTATTTCGTCCTTATAGCCTGTTAGCTTTTCGGAAAGCTAACACACATAAATTGAAAGAAAAACGTAGTTTCTTGTATAACCACAGTTACTAATGAAAGGTGTATGCCTTTTGGGAACTTGTTAACTTGTTATAACTTGTTATACCTTGAAATCGGATTGGATACTTCCATCTTCCATCTCAATTCCTGTTCCCTGTTGATTTTTTTGTGGGTCTTTTCCTTTTTTAAATCATAACCACCAAAAATCCAGCTTTGCAAAGATGAAACTTAGTGGAGAGGGATACAGTGCAGTCTGCTGTTGAAACTGAACCACTTAGTGTCTTGACTGAAGTTGAGTATCACTGAATTTCTCTTAAATTTGAAATATCCTGTGGCAGCCCTGTAAATTCTTTCATAGTGCCTTGATGCACCTTGGCATGTAATTTGGGAATCATTGGACTTGCATGTATATTCAGATTAACTTTCCGGGAAGTTTTGCATAGTAGTACAACTGGCATACAGAATATCTGAAAATATGAGAAGTATATCGGGGTTTCTCTGAGCAAAGAATATGTGTGAGAGAGTTTGGTTTTAGATGTTTACAGGCAGGGCTTTTGATAATACTTAACAAGGAAAAACTGCTCAGTCTGTGAAACTGGAACTGCTTTTTTTTAGCAGAATTTTCATGTTTCCATATCATTCCTCACTTAGTACAAACTGAAATAGATTTGCCAGTTTCTCGATTCTCTTTTGCAAATGATAGACCAGTTGATAGACTTGGTTTTAAAATATCAGTTATTCTGAACTTTGTAACATCTTTTAAACTTTTTTTTTTCTCCCTTGGCTATAATGAGTTTGTTTTCTTCCATAATCCCCCTTTTTTTTTTTTTGGCTGCATTGGGTCTTCATCGCTGTGTGCAGGCTTTCTCTAGTTGCAGTGAGCAGGGGCTACTCTTCGTTGCGGTGCGTGGGCTTCTCTTGTGGAGCACGGGCTCTAGGCACGCGGGCTTCAGTAGTTGCAGCACGTGGGCTCACTAGTTGTGGCACGCAGGCCCTAGAACACTCGGGCTTCAGTAGTTGCAGTGCGCAGGCTCAGTAGTTGTGGTGCGCGGGCCCAGCTGCTCCGCGGCATGTGGGATCCTCCTGGACTGGGGATCGAACCCCTGTCCCCTGCACTGGCAGGTGGACTCCCAACCACTGTGCCACCAGGGAAGTCCCTGTAACCCTTCTTTTTTTTTTTTTTTATTCACACCCTGTAACCCTTCTTGATGTTTAAAAATACTCCGGGATACATGGAAGATGAGTGAATCTAGTTTTTAAGAAGCTTTCCGCTTACCAGAAATGTTTAGTTTATAGAGGATAAACATAGAGGATATTTTCTCCATTATCAAGTTCTAGTAAAAAGCTAGTCTTCTGATTACTATTGTTTTAGCTTAGAAATCAAAGTGATGTTTTAATTCAGACAAACATCAAGTTCCATTAAAAATAAATTTATATGGGGATTATCATTAATTACTTCTGAATGAAGTATGTGAGGTTATAGATTGTGATGTAATGTATCTTACAAATATAATTAAATATAGAGATGAGTTACTTTGCAGAGTACAAACAAAAAACGTCTTATAATGTATCACTTATTTATACTTTAAGAAAGGTAAACCAGGGGCTTCCCTGGTGGCGCAGTGGTTGAGAATCTGCCTGCCAATGCAGGGGACACGGGTTCGAGCCCTGGTCTGGGAAGATCCCACATGCCGCGGAGCAACTGGGCCCGTGAGCCACATTTACTGAGCCTGCGCGTCCGGAGCCTGTGCTCCGCAACAAGAGAGGCCGCGATAGTGAGAGGCACGCGCACCGCGATGAAGAGTGGCCCCCACTTGCCGCAATTAGAGAAAGCCCTCGTACAGAAACGAAAACCCAACACAGCCATAAATAAATAAATAAAAATAAAATAAAATAAATTAAAAAAAAAAAAAGAAAGGTAAACCATAGCTAGTAATGGATCTGATCCCTCTACCCCCATGTTTCTTAGAAGAATAATTTTGGGCTAAATTTCATCGAACTTGGATGTGAGCTTCTTAAGGGCAGAGATTTTTATCTGCTTTGCTGACAGCTGTATCTCCGGAACAATTCCCGGTATCATGTTTAATCAATATTTGTTTATTGAATAATACTTAGACTGTAAATCTCTTTCAGCTATAAGACTTGGCTATATGAGGTGCTTGACAGTGGTGTTTGGAACTACCTGGGATCTTTTACAGTTGGTCCTTTATTCTGCTGTATTGCATCTTCAGTCAAATTCAGCTATATCTCAGTATAGATAGGCTTCTTTTTTTTTGGCCGCACTCCACACCATGTGGGATCTTACTTCCCCAACCACCAATCGAACCCATGTCTCCTGCATTGGAAGCGCGGAGTCTTAACCACTGGACCACAAGGGAAGTCCCTATCATGCAGGTTGGGCGAGTAGTTTGGTGGTCAGTAGGTGAAAGATAAAGGTGAGAGTCGTTTATAACTTTAGATTCTATTAATTGAGGCTTTGCTATATTTTGGGAAATCTGGAAAAGAAAGACCACCAAATCAGTATATACCCTCAAAGTACATTTGACTTGTTTGTGAGCCCTTTATTTTGAGAATGTTTATTTTGGGAATATTTAGCTTATTAGTTATGGTTTGGTCAGACTGATTTTTTTCTCTTAATTAACTGGATGATTACCATAAATTCTCCTTTAAGAGATTATACCCTTTTTTCTCTTCCCCCTCCAATTTTTTAAAAATATGAAGATATTGGTCTTCCAATCAAAAACTAATACACTTTTTCTGCTTGATTAATTTCTGTATGAGGCCATTAGTTGAAGATAAAACTTAATAGATTTAAAAATGTTTGTTTTATAAAGATTGTCATTTAGTACATCCTTGTATCACATTTTGCAGTCTTAAATATTTTTACAAAAGTAGAGCTTTTTTTTTTTTAAGAGCATTTTTTGTGTTTAGTTTTTTGGCTGTGCTGTGCGGCATGCAGAACCTTAGTTCCCCGACCAGGGATCGAACCCATGTCCCCTGCATTGGGAGTGTGGAGTCTTAATCACTGGACCACCAGGGAAGTCCCAAAAGTAGAGCATTTTTATTAAAAGGTCGTTATTGCTATTTTCACCAGTATATTTGTCTGTTTTGGGGTTTTTTTAAAAAAATTTATTTATTTTTGGCTGCGTTGGGTCTTCGGTGCTATGCACGGGCTTTCTCTAATTGCGGCAAGTGGGGGTTACTCTTCGTTGCAGTGCGCGGGCTTCTCATTGCAGTGGCTTATCTTGTTGCGGAGCACGGGCTCTAGGCATGCGGGCTTCAGTAGTTGTGGCTCGCAGGCTCAGTAGTTGCGGCACACAGGCTTAGTTTCCCCACGGCATGTGGGATCCTCCCGGACCAGGGATCGAACCCGTCCGCTGCATTGGCTGGCAGATTATTAACCACTGAGCCACCAGGGAATTCCCTGTCTGTATATGTTGAAGAGCCTAATGTTTAGTGACCAAATAATAGTATTCTAATTTTTTTCTCAATGATTCAGAATAAGAATTCAGATATTGATCATATGTCTCATTTGTGTATGTTAAAAACTTTTTTATAAAAAACTAATCTGATTGAACAGTCCCATGACAGTTCTTAATGATTTCTGGGGGGGAAAACACCAAAATGATGTGGAATCCTGTGTGATTCTATGGGATGAGCAGGTAATGTATATGTATCCCATGAGGTTGAGCTAAATTGTACATTTCAGGAAGCCAAATTTGAATTATTATGGTATTAACTTAGATTTGTAGGCCTCTTACTTGAATAAAAGTTTTTTCACTAAATTCTCACATAGAGCTCACAAATTTTTTTTAAGTTTTAATATAAATTAATTAATTTATTTTTGGCTGCATTGGGTCTTTGTTGCTGCCCATGGGCTTTCTCTACTTGCGGCGAGCAGGGGCTACTCTTCACTGCAGTGCGGGGGCTTCTCTTGTTGCGGAGCACGGGCTCTAGGCGCACGGGCTTCAGTAGTTGTGGCATGCAGGCTTCAGTAGTTCTGGCACGCAGACCTCACAATTTTTCATGTTTGCTGTATAATGGTCCAGAGTACCTGCTTACAAAAACATTTATTGATTGATTGGCTGCGTTCTGCAGCATGTGGGGATCTTAATTCCCTGACCAGGGATCCAACTCTCGCCCCCCACAGTGGAAGCGCAGAGTCTTAACCACTGGACCACCAGGGGAATTCCCCTTACAAAAACTTCTGAACATTGGAAATATTCTGAGAGACAAAATAAAGTTGTTGGAGCTTTGACGGTAGTATTGGTTATAGAGACAAGTTATATGCTGTAGAATTCTATTAGATAACAGAATTTTTTCTCTCTCAAGATATTCAAATTTCTAAAGGGATGATAGCTGTAATTAATGTTTTTTTTTAAACTACCCGGATACAGAATAAACTCTTCTCCATGGTCTCCAGGGACGTCTGTGACCTTGGTTTTCAATCTTAAGCTTTATGAACTTACTTGGAGTTATGTATGATATGTTTGTCCTACCAGTTCATAAAAGGCTTGATGTGTCCTAATTGTCTTTTAATAATTTAATCTGCCCTGCACATAGTAAACTATCAGAAGAATTGCAATAACCTGGAAATGTTCTTTAGCAAATTTTTTCCATGTAGCTTTGCTGGTTGTTTTAGTCTGGGCTGCTGTAACAGAATACCACAGACTGGGTAGTTCATCAACAGCAGAAACTTATTGTCCACTATTCTTTTTTTTTTTTTTTTTTTAATTAATTAATTTATTTATGGCTGTGTTGGGTCTTCGTTTCTGTGTGAGGGCTTTCTCTAGTTGCAGCAAGCGGGGGCCACTCTTCATCGCTGTGCGCGGGCCTCTCACTATCGTGGCCTCTCGTTGCAGAGCACAGGCTCCAGACGTGCAGGCTCAGTCGTTGTGGCTCACAGGCCCAGGTGCTCCGCGGCATGTGGGATCTTCCCAGACCAGGGCTCGAACCCGTGTCCCCTGCATTGGCAGGCAGACTCTCAGCCACTGCGCCACCAGGGAAGGCCTTGTCCACTATTCTGCAGTCTGGAAGTTCAAGATGTAGGCACCAATATGGTCACCTGGTGAAGGGGCCCGCTTTCTGGTTCATAGTTTCTTGCTGTGTCCTTACAGTAGTGGAAGGGGCGAGGGGCCCCTCTGGAGCAGTGAAAGGGCTAGGGGCCTCTTTGGAGCCTCTTTATATCTAAGGCATGACTTTATTTTTTTTAAATATAAATTTATTTATTTATTTTGGCTGCGTTGCATCTTCGTTGTTGCGCGCGGGCTTTTTCTAGTTGCAGCGAGCGGGGGCTACTCTTTGTTGCGGCGTGGTGGCTTCTCTTGCAGAGCACGGGCTCTAGGCACGCAGGCTTTAGTAGTTGTGGCACATGGGCTCAGTGGTTGTGGTGCACGGGCTTAGTTCCATGGCATATGGGATCTTTTTGGACCAGGGCTCGGGCCCATGTCCCCTGCATTGGCAGGCGGATTCTTAACCATTGCGCCACCAGGGAAGCCCATAAGGCATGACTTTAATTTATGAGGGTTCTATCCTCATGACCTAGTAGTAAGCACCTCTCAGAGGTCCCATCTTTGAATATCATCCCGTAGAGCATTAGGATTTCAATGTATGAATTTGGAGGGCATGCATTAAGGCCATTGCACTGGTGCATCCTTTCTTGGCGGGGGGGGGGTGCATGCCTCACAGCATGTGGAACTTCCCTCGACCAGGGATCAAACCCGTGCCACCTGCAGTGGAAGTACGGAGTCTTAACTGCTGGACCAACAGGGAAGTCCATGGTGCATCCATTTTTTTTAAGGGAGAGGTGCTTGTAATTTTCTACAAATTAGAATTAAAATGCATGAGATTCTAGTATATTAAAAATGGTATTTGGGAACAAATGTGGTTTCCACTCTGTCATTTTAAGACAAACTAAGAAATTTTAGTCAAAACTACAGAGGAGAATTTTAGTTTATGCAAATTTTAGTTGCTTGAATTGACATAGCCCTAACATTGAGCTTGGAAGAACTTGTCAGAAGAACTTGGAATGTCCCACTTCGGAGATTTTGGGTATTTTGTTATAAGTAGTGGCTTATTCACATAATGTATGCAGAGGTGAAAAAGTTTTTGCATTTATAGGTATGTTACTATTAAAGTGAATTAACAGACTTGAACAGTAGTTTGGGATTTTGCCAGTGTTTGTATGAGACTAGACACGAATCCAACATAGTTTAGGAGCTAGAGTTTAAAATCACCCTTTCTCTGGGTTAATAGGAGAAAAGAGTGTTGTGATTTCATAAACACTTGGTTTTCCTTTCAAATGAGTGAATATATGTGTTTATTATTGTTTAGGTTAAGTGTAGGATTTCCCCCCCTTGTATTTTCAGACTGTTTAGATCAGGGGCACTTGGTAAATATTAGGCTTTACAGGACACAAATACCTGTTTCACATTTTTGTTTTTACAACTTTAAAAATACTAAAACCATTTTTGGCTCCAGGTTAGGATCATTTAATTTTGTTTTTATTGTCTGGTAAATGATTTTATTAGTTGGCTAGGGCTACCATAGCAAAGTACCAGAGACTGGGTGATTTAAACAGTAGAAATTTATTTCCTCACAGTTCTGGAGGGTGTTAGTCCAAGATCGAGGTGTCAGAAGGGTTGGTTTCTTCTGAGGCCTCTCTGCTTGGCTTGCAGATGGCTGGCTTCTGTCTTCTTCACAGGGTCTTCCCTCTGTAACTGTCCTAATCTCTCTTTTTAATTAATTTATTTTTTAAATTTTTATTGGAGTATAGTTGCTGTACAGCGTGTTAGTTTCTGCTCTGTAGCAGATTGAATCAGTTATATAGCAGATTGAATCAGTTATACGTATACAGTATATCCACTCTTTTAGATTTCTTTCCTATTTAGGTCACCACGGAACATTGAGTAGAGTTCCGTGGGCTACACAGTAGGTTCTCATTTGTTATCTATTTTATACGTAGTAGTGTATATATGTCAATCCCAGTCTCCCAATTTGTCCCATCTCCTCTTCCCCTCTGGATAACCATAAGTTTGTTCACTACATCTGTGACTCTATTTCTGCCTTGCCAATAAGTTTATCTGTACTGTTTTTCGAGATTCCACATATAAGCGATATTGTATGATATTTTTCTCTTTTTGACTTACTTCACTCTGTATGACAGTCTGTAGGTCCATCCACATCTCTGCAAATAGCAGCATTTCGTTCCTTTTTATGGCTGAGTAATATTTCATTGTATATATGTACCATATCTTTATCCATTCCCGTCGATGGACTTTTTTTTTTTCCCCAAGAGGGTATTAAATCGTTTATTGAATACACATGATAATGGATGATACAGAAGCTTCGTTCTCATCTATAACTTTATCTGGTACCGTAATTCAGTTTAGATATATTGCATAGGATGTGCCAACAATCATATTAATAACTAAAAAACTCCATGACTTTGCTTGGGTGACCCTTTTCACGGTGAACTCCAGGTCACAACGCAGTAACTGTCAGTTCAGCTACACCAGGGTTTCTGAAGGCAATAGCTTTTCCACCAAAGCAGGTTGTAAATAAATTTTGAATGGAACCTGGCATCACCCTGAAGGAACTCTAACTTCACACTGTTGGGGTAGTTTACCAAAATGGCTTCAGAGTAGACTAACTTTACACAGCACATTTTTTAAAAAGACGCATTTATTCAGCATCGTGATCAGACTCTTACATTTAGCAATCAACAGCATGGGTGCAAAAAAAAAAAGAAATCTCCATTAAAACCCTTTGTTGGAATGCTTTACACTTTCCACAGAACAGAAACTGAAATAACTTGTTAAACAGGTAGTCACAAATACAGTCCTCGAGTTTTTTTGCCCATACACATGAGTATTGTCTAAAACATGTCTTCTTTGTAGCAGCTAGGCCCTGCCACCACTGTGCTTGGCTGAGTTCACAAATTTGTTGTAACCTGTAGCTTCCCTGTCACTTCTCTGGCTCTCCTCTCCTGCTGAGCTTTGTTTCCTGGCAGTAATTAAAACCTTCTGCCACTGCCAGCTACTGCTGCTGCTGGAACCACCATAGCCACCTTGCTTTCGTGGTTTGGCAAAGTATTAGCCTCCACCACCATAGGGACCAGAACTTCTGCCTCCAAAGCTTCCTCCTTTCATGGGCCCAAATTTTGAAGATTGATTGTTGTAATTTCCAAAATCATTGTAACTTCCACCACCTCCAGAATTGCTTCCATCATTACCAAATCCATTATAGCCATCCCCACTGCCACCATATCCACCGCTACCACGGCTGCCACCAAAGCCACCTCGAGCACTGAAGTTTCCTCCACGAACAAAGTTGTCATTCCCACCAAAATCACCACCACGACCACCACCAAAGTTTCTAGAACCACTTCGACCTCTTTGGCTGGATGAGGCACTAGCCATCTCTTGCTTAGATAGGGCTTTCCTTCCTTCACGGTTGTGGCCATTCACAGTGTGGTATTTCTGAATGACAGTCTTGTCTACGGAGTCATGGTCATCAAAGGTTATGAAAACAAAGCCTCTCTTTGCCACTGCCTCAGTCAGTCATGATTTCAATCACTTCAATTTTCCCATACTGTTCAAAATAATCTCTTAGGTGATGTTCTTCAGTGTCTTATTTAATGCCAGCAACAAAAATCTTTTTCACAGTTAAGTGGGCACCAGGTCTTTGAGAGTCTTCTCTTGAGACGGCCCTCTTTGGTTCCACCACTCTTCCATCCACCTTGTGTGGCCTTGCATTCATGGCTGCATCCACCTCCTCCACAGTGGCATATGTGACAAACCTGAAGCCTCTGGAGCGCTTGGTGTTTGGATGCCTCATTACCACACAATCTGTGAGTGTTCCCCACTGCTCAAAATGGCTCCTCAGACTCATTGGTTGTTTCAAAGCTCAAATCTCCAGTGAAGAGCTTCTGCAGCTGTTGGGGCTCTTTGGGTAACTCTGACTTAGACTTGACTGCAGTGGAGGGAGGAGATGTCAATGGTGCTTACTTGGCAGCGTCCAGGGGCAGAAAGTCAATGGACATTTAGGTTGCTTCCGTGTCCGTGTAACTGTTCTAATCTCTTATGAGGAGGACACCAGTCATATTGGATTATAGCCCACCCTAAGACCTCAGTTTACCTTACTTTTTTAAAGATCCTCTTTACAAATACAGTCACATCCTGAGGTATTGGCGGTTTAGGACTTCAACATATAAATTTAGGATGTGATTTCAGGCCATAACAATGATATAAATCTAGATTACTTAATGTGAATTCAAGGAAAGGAAAGATTCTCCCCTGGTTCCAATGTCCTTGATACGAACAGAAACTAAAGAGCTTATATACCAGATCGCCATTAATGTGCTCCTTCTCCATTACTATAGGTTCTTGTTTTTTTTTAATTTATTTATTTTATTTATTTTATTTTTGGCTGCATTGGGTCTTCGTTGTTGCGCGTGAGCTTTTCTCTGGTTGCGGTGAGCAGGGGCTACTCTTTGTTGTGGTGTGTGGGCTTCTCATTGTGGTGGTCTCTCTGGTTGCGGAGCACGGGCTCTAGGCATGTGGACTTCAGTAGTTGTGGCATGTGGGCTCAGTAGTTGTGGCTCGCGGGCTCTAGAGTGCAGGCTCAGTAGTTGTGGTGCGCGGGTTTAGTTGCTCCGCAGCGTGTGGGATCCTCCCGGACCAGGGCTCGAACCTTGTCCCCTGCATTGGCAGGCGGATTCTTAACCACTGCGCCACCAGGGAAGCCCTACTATAGTTTCTTAACGTGTAACTTGACTTTAACACAGTAAACAGTACTATTAAGTATTTTCAGATTATGTTGTTAAATTCGGCTAGAAAAGCATTTTTATCAGTTTATTGAAATAGCCATTTGTAAACATAGTGAGAGAAGAATCTGCTCACTATAATCAGGTTAATTCAACATTGTAAGTCAACTGTACTCCAATAAAAATTAATTTGAAAAAAATCAGGGTAATTGTTTTCAGCTTTATTACCTTTTTTGTTCAAACAGGAAAGGTAGAATACTACAGTGAATTCTTCATGTACCCATTATTCAGTCACAACCATTATCAGTACAAGGTCATTCTTATTTTATCTACTCCCCTCCTCTTCTGCCCAATGGATTTTTAAAAAAATATTTATTTATTTGGCTGCACCAGATCTTTAGTTGCGGCATGTGGGATCTAGTTCCCTGACCAGGGATCGAACCCGGGCTCCCTGCATTGGGAGCATGGAGTCTTAACCCCTGGACCACCAGGGAAGTCCCTCTTTTTAAATTTTTAAATAAGACAATTTCACAGTTATACTGGGTTGCTCTAAAGGAAGAAAGCATTCCATGCCAAAACCATTTAATATCATTTTTTTTAAAGTATTATGAATGTAATAAATCCCCATCTACCCATCCACCAGATTCAGCATTTAGCAGGCCTTTGCCACACTGCTTTATTTCTCCCTTTTTCCTTAGTTATTGTAAAGCAGACCCCATGTACTTACCTTTTAATCTTGAATGGACATTTGTTTTCCATAAAACAGTGCCTTTCACACCTAACAAAACTAACGGTTTTCACATTATCTAATACTCTGTCCTCATCTAGGTCTCCACGGTTTCAGTAATCTTTTTTATGTTTAGTTTGTTTTAATCAAGATGCGTACCAGATTTACAAATTGCACTTGTTTGATAACTCTTAGGTCTCTTTTAATCTAGAGCAGTTCCCCCTCTTTTCTGCCATTGATTTAAGAAACAGTATTCTGAATTTTTCACTTCTTGTGATATCATTTAACTTGTTTCTTTTCCTCATATTTCCTATAGACTGGAATTAAGTTTACTGTGGAATATATCATGTTGATCAAATCAGGAGGTGAATGTTTGGTTGTCCCACTTTTTGTGATGCTAAGATCATAAGTTCTTTATCTGCTGTTCATCTAATCATTGTTAATGGTCCCATTCATTGATGAACACTGCCAAATCAGCTTAAAGGTTGCAAAATGGCGATTTTTTTTTTTTTCCTCCTCACGTTTTATTCCACACAAAGCTGGAATTCTGTAAAGAAGTTTCCTTCCTGAACGGGCCCTATTCGGGTATCATGAATAAAGATTCATAAAGGGAAAGAAGGGTAAATGCCTATTCTTTCTCTTTAATTGCCTTTTTGTAAAGAATTGGATCTGTAGTATCTTCTGGTGATCTAGAATTGTGGGTAGTTTGTTTTGTATTTCTTTAATCAATATAAACTGGAGTATTTATATTTTGTGTATTTGGATCAGTTTGCAGACATCCTTTCAAATTGTCGTTGGCCAGGGAGAGAGACTCATTGTTTCCTCCTGTTTTGACTGATCTCGTTTTTTTGTTTTTTGGCTGTGTTGGGTCTTTGTTGCTGCGCCAGCTTTCTGTAGTTGCGGTGAGTGGGGGCTACTCTTCGTTGTGGTGCATGGGCTTCTCGTTGCGGTGGCTTCTCTTGTTGCGGAGCACGAGCTCTAGGCGTGTGGGCTCAGTAGCAGCGGCACGCGGGCCCTAGACCGTGCAGGCTCAGTAGTTGTGGCACACGGGCTTAGTGGTTCTGGGGCATGTGGGATCTTCCTGGACCAGGGATCGAACCCGTGTTCCCTGCATTGGCAGGAGGATTCTTAACCATTGTGCCACCATGGAAATCCCAACATAATTGCTTTTATTTTTATTATTTTTTTATTTTTTGGCCACACCGCGCGGCCTGTGGGATCTTAGTTCCCCAACCAGGGGTCAAACCCGGGCCCCCTGCATTGGAGGTGTGGAGTCTTAACCACTGGACCACCAGGGAAGTCCCTGATCTCATTGTTTTTAATAGCTTGATTTGTTGCACTATGAGATGTCCCAAGCTCATTTATATTTCCCACCTCGGAGCTGGGGTCAACCATTTCTCTATAGGAACTTATTTCTTTTTGTTGGAAATAAGTAGTATTTTGACACTGGGGGTGTTCATTGCCCCAGATTGTTATTATTAGTGCTTTTTAAAGATAGGACTGTCTGGTTACTTCAAGTTGAAAATCTATGAACTTGGTCATTTAAAGTTTTAAGTATCTATTAAGGTAACAAATATTTTCAGTTGAAGACCAAACATGGGGGAATTCCCTGGCGGTCCAGTGGTTAGGACTCTGCGCTTTCATTGCTGAGGGCCCGGGTTTGTTCCTTGGTTGGGGAACTAAGCTCCCACAAGCTGCGGGGAAAAGACCCAAACGTGTTACCACATATTGAGAATACTGTTTTGGCAAGAAAATAAGCTAGAAATAATGTATGGCCTATTGGGACCTAATCATAAAACTCCTAAATTGTTTATTAGCTCTATTAACACGGAAGTTTGGTTAGATGTCTTTTTCACAGGCATTTAAAAATGCGTGCCTCCCCACCCCCCTTGTAATCTGCCAATAGATGCCTGAAAAAATAGCTTTTACCCTTGTTGATTTGTTGGTATTTAGACTTTGGAAATTGCCATCTGTAATTTTTAATTGCAGATCTGATATCAGTGTTTTGGAGTAGAGTATGACTAGTCAAGTTTAACAGTTGTGTGAAAATGTTGATGAGCAGTTGGCTGTAACTTTAGAACTTTAAACTGCTACTCCTCAGAGTTGGGAAATTCAGAGTTTGGAAGCAAAACAATTCCTTTAAGTTGAGTTGATTTATGAGTAGTGTTTGAACATATAATAACTAATTGGTTTTAAATTTTATTTTGAAGTTTTAGGTTTACAGAAAAGTTTCAAAAAATACAAAGAATTCCTGTAACTTTGATTTTTAGATTATCAAAGCAGCACATGCTTATTTTTTTAAAAATAGTTGAAACAGTTGAGAATGAGGTGGCTCTACTTTGTCTCATCTTTCTGGTTCATTCTTTAGAGGCAAATGCTGTTCATTTGTGTGCATGTGAATTCTTCTTGGAATTTTTAT
The DNA here is from genome assembly GCF_009873245.2 of Balaenoptera musculus. Lineage (NCBI taxonomy): Eukaryota > Metazoa > Chordata > Mammalia > Artiodactyla > Balaenopteridae > Balaenoptera > Balaenoptera musculus. Next base: position 45,157,695 of record NC_045794.1, on the reverse strand, counting down.
GCATATGTAAATACTTATCTAAGTAACTTGTTTTAAAGATGAGAAAGGAAATTTTTCAAAGTATTTACCGCATATAATCTTCATTGCCTGTTAATTACATTTGACTGTATTTGCTTTTAGTAGATTTTTAGCTATATTCTAAAACATAATTTTAATGGATGAGTAGAGCTTTAGGCAGCTAACACGGAAGAAGACAGGAGTCTATTGCGAGGGACAGGAGCTGGTGAATAATAAGGAAAAAGTAAATATTCCAAGTTGTTTCTAGTGTAAGTATATATTGGATACAGATACAGATTAACAGATGGGACTATAAAGTTTAATTTTTTATCTAATGTCATTATTTAGAATCATAAGGGTTTGTAAGGAAGATTTTTTTGCCCAGAAAAAAAAAAAAAAACAGTTGCTTTGCTTTATATAGTCAGCTGCAAATGAGAACATTCTTTTTTTTTTTTTCGGCTGTGCTGCACAGCATGCGGGATCTTAGTTCCCCAGTTAGGGATTGAACCCCTGCCCCTTGCAGTGGAAGCTTGGAGTCTTAACCACTGGACTGCCAGGACAGTCCAAATGAGAACTTTTTTGAGGGCAAATACTGTCATTTCTCATACTTTAAAAAAATTCCGTTCACAGTTCCTAACATTGTAAGTAGAAATGTTGAATACTGTATTTGAGTTGACAATGGATTAGTTCAGATTTTTATTTTTATTTTTTAAAAATACATGTGTGCTGGGCTTCCCTGGTGGCGCAGTGGTTGAGAATCTGCCTGCTAATGCAGGGGACACGGGTTCGAGCCCTGGTCTGGGAAGATCCCACATGCCGTGGAGCGGCTGGGCCCGTGAGCCACAGCTGCTGAGCCTGCGCGTCTGGAGCCTGTGCCCCGCAACGGGAGGGGCCGCGATGGTGAAAGGCCCGCGCACCGCGATGAAGAGTGGCCCCCACTTGCCGCAACTGGAGAAAGCCCTCGCACGAACCGAAGACCCAGCACAGCCAAAAATAAATAAATAAATAAAAATAAAAGTAGCTATAAAATTAAAAAAAAAAAAATACATGTGTGCTTATTTATTTTAGTTGCACTGGGTCTTAATTGCGGCAGGCAGGCTCCTTAGTTGTGGCATGCATGTGGGATCTAGCTCCCTGACCAGGGATGGAACCCGGGGCCCCTGCACTGGGAGCACGGAGTCTTGACCACTGCGCCACCAGGGAAGTCCCCTAGTTATGGTTTTTAAAATTCCGTGAAGTTGAATTATTAAGAGCAGGGCTGTAAAGGAGTAGCACAAATTTTGACAGGGCTACCTAAATGGTTAACTCCAGTGAGCATTTTGTTTCATTTTTTAAATCCTTTCTATGATGAAATTTGTATCATTGCGGTTTTTTTGTTTGTTTATTTTATTTTTGGCTGTGCTGGGTCTTCGTTGGTGCGCAGGCTCCTCGTTGCGGTACCTTCTCTTGTTGCAGAGCGTGGGCTCTAGGTGCGCGGGCTTCGGTAGCTGTGGCACCCAGGCTCAGTAGTTATGGCTCGCGGGCTCTAGAGCGCAGGCTCAGTAGTTGTGGAGCACAGGCTTAGTTGCTCCACGGCATGTGGGATCTTCCCAGACTAGGGATCGAACTGGTGTCCCCTGCATTGGCAGGCGGATTCTTAACCACTGTGCCACCAGGAGAGTCCCTATCATTGCGTTTTAACTTGTACTGCAGCTGTTAGGGAAAAAGATGTAGTTCACGTTTGAAATTGCAATAAACTGCCTGAAAATAATCAATGCTCTGATGGAGAACAGAAGTATGTTACTTACATGCTAAGCTTTGGAGGTTATGTAAATACTCAGTTAGTGAATTTCAGCTTAACTTTGTTTAATTTTATCTTTTTGTAGGCAGCCTGCTTCTGCAAAGTGGTACGATCGAAGGGACTATGTCTTCATTGAATTTTGTGTTGAAGACAGTAAAGATGTTAATGTAAATTTTGAAAAATCCAAACTTACATTCAGGTAAGTTACCATTTTACATCATTGGGTAAAAGGCTTGTTTCAGGCAGCTTGAATAACTTTGGCTTGATTGTTTCGTGTTTTCATTGAAGATACTACTAATCTTTACCTCTTTGAAGAGACTCATTGTTTTCCCTTTTTCTTTTTTGGTACAGTTGTCTTGGAGGAAGTGATAATTTTAAACATTTAAATGAAATTGATCTTTTTCACTGTATTGATCCAAATGTAAGTAGTCTTGATACTTTAATCCCAATTTAAATTGTAAGGAAATGGACATACTTTAAGTACTCATTTTAGAGATAAGCACTAATTCTTAACAGTTGAGAGGCTAATAAGTATATATTTTGCATTATTTTCCCTCTTGTAACTACTTTTCTGGATATTCTTTTTGTTCTTGTTCTTGTTTGGACTCAGGGCAATACTTTTTTTTAATTTTTATTTTTTATCTTTTTAAAATTAAATTGTGTAGTTGATGCAAGGGCTGTACTCTTAAGGCTTGTTTTATTTAAGCATAGATACATCTAAGTATGTTCTATGATTGTACCATATTTAGTTAACTTTTTAAGATTTTATTCTATTCACCTTGTGCAGGGGAGGAAAAATGTTTTTTGCAATTGGATAGCTTATGAAATCTTCAGTAGTCTAGGGGTTGTTTCAGGGTTTAGAAAGAAATTAGGAGAAATGACAAATAACCAGCTACTTTGTGTCCTGTAGTAATACCAGAGAGATAAACGGTGTGATAGCGCTTATTTTTGTTTTTAGGATTCCAAGCATAAAAGAACGGACAGATCAATTTTATGTTGTTTACGAAAAGGAGAATCTGGCCAGTCATGGCCAAGGTTAACAAAAGAAAGGGCAAAGGTAGGTTCCTTTCCTTTTTTTGAAAGTTTGGTATTTTTAAGTAATAAAAGATGCATTGACATCAGACTAAAAAGTATTTGCCCAGCAAAGGAAACCATCAACAAAATGAAAAGACAGCCTACTTAATGGGAAAATATATTTGTAAGTCATGGATCTGATAAGAGGTTAATATCCAAAATATATGAAGAACTCACACAACTCAGCAACAAAAACCTGATTAAAAAACGGGCAGAGCAGTTGCCTGGTGGCCTAGTGGTTAGGATTCCAGGCTTTCACTGCCATGGCCCAAGTTCATCACTAATTATCAGAGAAATGCCAATCAAAACCACAGTGAGGGACTTCCCTGGTGGCTCAGTGGTTAAGAATCTGCCTGCCAATTCAGGAGACATGGGTTTGAGCCCTGGTCCAGGAAGATCCCACATGCCTCGGAGCAACAGAGCCCATGCACCACAACTACTGAGCCTGTGCTCTAGAGCCCGTGAGCCACAACTACTGAGCCCACGTGCCACAGCTACTGAAGCCCACACGCCTAGAGCCTGTACTCCGCAACAAGAGAAGCCACTGCAATGAGAAGCCCATGCACCACAACAAAGAATAGGCCCCGCTCGCCACAACTAGAGAAAGCCCGCATGCAGCAACGAAGATCCCACGCAGCCAAAAATAAATAAATAAATTTATTTAAAAAAAAAAAAACCACAATGAGATAATCATGTCCTAACTGTTAGAATGGCTAATATGAAAAATAGAAATAACAAATGCTGAAGAAGATACAGAGAAAAGGGAGCTCTTGTACACTATTGTTGGGATTATAAATTGGTGCAGCCACTATGGAAAACAGTATGGAGATTTCTCAAAAAATTAAAGGTATAACTACCATATGATCCAGCTATTCCACTTCTGGGTATTTATGTGAAGAATATGAAAACACTAATTGGAAAGGATGTATGCCACCCCTGTGTTCATTGCAGCATTATTTACAGTAACCAAAACGTGGAAGCAGCCAAAGTATCCATTGATGGATGATGCCATAAACTGTGGTGTGTGTGTATTCAGTGGATTACTACTCAGCCATTAAAAAAGAATGAAATCTTGCCATTTGCAGCAACATGGATGGACCTTGAGGGTAATAAGCTAAGTGAAATGAGTCAGAAGGAAAAAGACAAACCTAATTTTAAAAAGCATAACAAAACGAAAACTCACAGATACAGAGAACAGATTGATGGTTACCAGTAGGGAAAGGGTTGGAGGGGTGGGTGAAAGGGGTACCAGGAGTCAATTGTATAGTGATAGACGATAAGTGGACTTGGAGGGTGATCACTTTGTAGTTGTATACAGATGTTGAGTTACAGTGTTATACACCTGAAACTTACATTTTTTAAAAAAATTGGTACGAGGAATATAGTTTTTGTTTCATAGCTAGGTACTATTAATATTAAGGCCTTGTGGTCTATATATTTTTCTCTACTTTGAGGTTTATAGCTTTAACTTAATACCAAGTGTGGTCAGAATAAGATAGTCACTAATAGATGCAGACTCTTCTGCATTCAAGAGGCAGACTTTGCTTAGAAGTATAAATTACTCAGATGCTGCATCAGAGCATATCATGGTGACATTTAAAAAAAAAAGTTAATCACGTATCTGAATTTGAATAGTTCCTACCAGTGAATTTTTGTTTTAAAAAATAGGTGGGTTTTTTTGTTCTTTTTGGTTTTTTGTTTTGTTTTTTTGGCTGCATTGGGTCTTCATTGCAGTGTGCGGGCATCTCGTTGCGGTGGCTTCTCTTCTCGGGGAGCACGGGCTCTAGGCCCGCCAGCTTCAATAGTTGTAGCACGTGGGCTCAGTAGTTGTGGCTCACGGGCCCTGGAGCTTGCGGGCTTCAGTAGTTGTGGCACATGGGCTTAGTTTCTCTGCAGCATATGGGATCTTCCCGGGCCAGGGCTCGAACCCGTGTCCCCTACAGTGGCAGGCGGATTCTTAATCTTAACCACTGCGCCACCAGGGAAGTCCCAAAATTAGGTTTGTTTCTGACAACTGTGAAAGCAGCTTCATGAAACTATATTTACCATTATTACATTTTTCTAGTTTTTGTGTGTGTGTGTGCTGATTCCATGCCTCACTAGTGAGTATGAACCCACAGCTCAAAAAATGTAGTCTTTAGGTACACACTAAAAGAGTACAAGATAACCTAATCATAGGGTGATATTTGTATTGATCTATAGCTTAATTGGCTTAGTGTGGACTTCAATAATTGGAAAGACTGGGAAGATGATTCAGATGAAGACATGTCTAATTTTGATCGTTTCTCTGAGGTAAGTTCTTTTAAATGCATTCTTCCACCTCCCTCCCAGTGTATTTCTGTGTAGTCAATTTAATTTGGTTTTAAAGACATAGTGATATTTAGGACACGTATTATTTTACTTTCAAGACTGTTCTGCAGAAAACCAAATAAGATTTTAACAATGGTCATTTAACCTTTTATGAATTTTTAAAAATTAGTGTTAAGTTCTAAAGTTGATGTATAACGACAAAAAATAAACCGTACGATCAGTGCAGCACAGTTAGTTTTTATTCCATCATTGGAACAGATTTTTGTTTTTGAAGGAGCATGAATGTGGTAATTGGCTTGCATTTTGGAGCCATGTAATATGAATATAAACCTTTAAACACACATGATGAGATACGTACAATGAGTGGTGTGTAGGGATATTTTAATTGCAAAATCAGGGAAAGGATTTTAAGTAAGCCTGTTTTTCCAGGATGTCACTGAAATACATATTGCCATGGCCAAAGGGAAAAAAATTATTGAGATTCTCTTAGGTAGACTAGACCTTATTAAATGTGTTGCAGTAAAGCTGATCAGAAAAGAAAACGTTAGATTGTAAGTTGAAGATACTCTCATTGTGATTTGAAATCTTGACTATATTTTTATGTTTCTTCTTTGACAACAAAGAGTTAAAAGGAGTAAGTGCCCAGCTTCACGTATGCAACTGCTTACTTAACATCTCTCCTCACATGGCTCTGGCACCTTGATTTCAAAACAGAGAAGGGAGATAATGGTATTCATGTGATTCTCCTAAACTATGCTACTCCTTACCTGTAGTAATTGATGCCACCATTTACCCAGCTATTCAAGTCATAACTTCTTAACAGTGTTCTCTTTCACTGATTCTCTCTATCCAGTATAACATTAACTGCTGTCTTTGCTGTCTGTATTTTGTTTTTATCTCCTAAGTAGCTCTCAAATGTATTCAGTTCTGTGTCTGTTGCCGTTGCATCTCGGTACCTAGCGTTGTGCTTGGCACCTTTTGAGCATTTTTCCTGCTCAAAGAAACTTAACCAGGATTTAGTGCTTTCAGATGTAGGAAAACTCTTTACTACTTGCTCATATTATTCGAGAGTTGATGCCCAGAATTTTTATACTGAGAGATTTGAGTAGGTATCATTTTAAGGCCCCTTCTAACTCTGAAGTCCAGGTAAGCATGTATTTTTGAAGTCCCCATCTCATATTAATTATATAGTCTGCTTATTTGTTCCTCTTTAAATAATATACTGCTTGCTTTATGATCAGAAAGAACTAAATATGGGAAATTAGTACTTTATGTATAAGTATGCTCTTTTGGTCCCAGTTTATTGTACGTATACAAGGGTGTTTTCCACAGTGTGTATCTTTTCTTTCAATGTTTATGTTTATTTTCTGTTTGTAACTTAGTTACTGGTGTTCAGCCTTTGATTCAGTATTCAGGCCTTTTATGCAAGCTAATCAGCCCAGAGGACTTTATTTTAAGTTATTTATTGGTTCTTCACAATATTTTAAAACTACAATGAGAATACCATAACACACATGCCACTTAGTTGAAGATACAAAACTTTACAACTATTCAGTACAAATAATCTCATTTTTAGCCACCAGAGGTGACTGCTATTCAGGATTGTGGTGTTTAGTTTCTACATTATACATATATATCTTGTTGGATGAATTTTAATAATTTTTCTTCAATGAGAACTTACTCTTAACTTCCTACAAGGTTTCAGGATTTTACGTAATTACCTATAATCTACCTTTTCCAGAAAGGAAGGTACCTAATATATAGTTTGATGGGTTTTTTTTTCTTTTTCTTTTTTTAAATTGGTAGAAATCTATGACAGACTTAAGGTTTATTCTGCATCGTGCAACCTAATACCTAGGGCTTAATTTAACATCATTTCTAAAACTAATTTTTACACTTCAAATAGATGATGAACAACATGGGTGGTGATGAGGATGTAGATTTACCAGAAGTAGATGGAGCAGATGATGTAAGTCTATAAGTTCTTTTCCATGTTTACTTAAATACTAAGAAACAGTGTATTTTCAGGTTGTTTTATGTAGATTCAAGATTGCTCTTTTTTTTTTTTTTGCCACTTAATGGTCTAAAAAATATTACAGGGAAAACCAGTTTTTTAAATGTGCCCATTTTTGAGGGATGGATACCTACTAGGAAACAGGTGTCCCCTGGATCATTCTTCAAGGCACCAGATTTATAATTCAAAATTACTATTTTATAGAGACATATGCCTTACTCGGTTATAACAGTTAGTTTAGGGATTATTTTGACAAAGAAAATTGAACAGGTTTTAACAGCAGGTTTGGTCAGAGAGACGTATAGTGAACAGATGGATGTTGTGAATCTGTAAGGATATACTAGACCACTCTTCTCAACATTTCCCCACCTGGCATCCTGTTAACATCTTTTAAGAAAGTTGTTCAATGTAGTTTGGAAGATACTTAGACAATTCAACAGCTAGGATTAGAGTTCATTGTCTTCTGTCATTCCAGTGGTCTTCATATTGAGCCATTTTCCTCTTCCATTGAATGCCAAGAGAGAAGAGAAACCATTTTATACCAGGATTCAGTCTGGTTGATAGGAAGGGATTTAAAGGGTGGGCTCAATTCCCACGAAAAGGCATATATCTTATAGGAAGATAGATCCTCAGCTGTATGTCTGTTTGTCTTAAGTAAACTTGTTCTTAAGTCCATCGATAAGTTCAAAGATTGATAAAACCACCAAACCAAAGATTATATCTAACCAAAGATTGATATATCTTTGCTACCTTAGTCAAAAGTACAGTGCTTCAGCTTTTTAAGGCGCAAACTGTTCAGTTAGCAGAGGAATGTTTGATCAACTTGGTAACTTCTTAAATTTTCCTTTCTGCAGGATTCACAAGACAGTGATGATGAAAGTAAGTATCTTTGTAAAAAGTATGTTTACACAGTGATATTTCACATCAGAGACCAAACTCTCAAAATAGAGAAGTTAACCTGTTTAAAATTTTTGGAAGATACATGATTATTTCTTTATGGCCTCTAAAAAATAGCTAAAGCAGAAATTTGAATGATTTGAGATTCAAATTTTTTAAAAAAGACAATTAATTCTCTAGGAAACTAACTCTTGGTGGCTGCTTTTTCCTATTGTAAAACTTTGAAGTTGTTAGGTTATTCCCTTGTAATTTATACTAATCTTTTAAAAATCCTTTCAGAAATGCCAGATCTGGAGTAAGGAATGTTGTCATCGCTGGATTTTGAGAAAGAAAAATAACTTCTGCAAGATTTCATAATTGAGAGAATTCCTAAGTTGATAGCTGTAAAGGCAGATTCTGTATTTGCCTCCTTTAACCCATTTTTCAACCTGTTTGTTTTTTTAAAGGCTTCACTAAGGGTTGATATGTACCATTGTATGGGGCAATTTTAAGTCAGCTAAGGCAATAACCTTATGCATGAACATTTCCCAGATTTCCATGATGCTGTTGAGGTCCTAGGCAATTGATAAAGCAGTTGTGATAAATAAAAAACATTTTACCTAAGTCTCCTTTACTTCATAACATAGATACTGACATGATTGGAAGCTTTTGGCTTAGGGAAAGTAAATTTTAGATTTTAGAACATGGACTAAAAGTGGCTGAAACAAATTGGTTGATACTTTAAACTGGTAACATGTTGTTCCTCTGGTATATCCTTCAGGATTGTTCCACTAAAGTTTTATTTTTCAAAAAATTTACTTCACATTATTGTACGTAAGTGATCACTTGTCAGTGTTCCAGATGTATCTTAGCTAAAACTAGTGAATGCCCTAACTTAGATGGTTTTGAATGAAGCCTGTACATTTGGTATTGTTTGACCCTTAAACTTTTACATCTCTTAGCATGGAGGACGAAGAAAGGCTGTACATTGTTGCTTGAGAGTCTGTACATTTAGACCAAATTTGTATTTGCACTGTCAGTATGGCAAATGAGTTAAAAAAATGTTAATACACTATTGGATTTTTTATTTTATTATTTTTTTTTTTTTGATTCAGCTTGTACCTGGGCTGAAAACCTCAATTTATGTTCATGACAGTGGGGAGTTTTTTTAATGTCTACATTCTTTCTAATAAACTGTTGGAAGACTTCTTGGCTATCCTTTCAAGTGTCTGGTTTACTGTAATTTCATGTATTGCCATTTACTGGAATTGAGTTTTTATTTTTGCTTGAGGAAGAATTTGGGAATATTCCTCTGTTTGGGAAAAAAAAAAGAGGCTTGCTGTAATGTCACAGAAAACCTTTTAAAAGTGGATCTGTAATAGAAAATTGTAGATGCACTTTGCAACAGTTGGAAAAGAAAGTGTTGTGATTTGATTGAAATAAAACTAAATGTGTTGTCCTCCTCTAAATCTTTGAGCTTCCGCATTTTGGCACTTATTATTCCTTCCAGCTTCTGCGTATTTGTCATAGCATAGAACTGCTTCATATTTCAGTACTTCCTTATGTCAGTCATTCAGGACCTGTGTTACAGGCAGTGTTAAAGTGCTGGGGGGATACAAAGATTAATCCTTCAGGTAATTGTGTACTCAGGGAGCTCACATCATAGGCTAGGCCTCAGGACAAATAGTGAACAAAAACTTGGGAGATGGGAAGTGTAGTAATAGATACGGATAGAGTATTTAGATTTAGAAGGGAAAACACAACCTTTTTTCTTCCCTTGTTAAGTATATGAGTGTTCCAAATAATATTCAAGACCATTTTCTTGAAATGCCACAACTAGAAGATCTTAACTTTTTGGGGACTGTGGGCATAATAACACTTGGCAGTCAACTCTGTTTTGTTATGTTACAGAAGTATAACTTGGGTTCTGGTCCTGTTAAGGAAATGCAGTTTCCTCAGAGCCTTAGGTTTTTCCACATTCGGAGGTATGTTTGGACTTACGTACTTCTAAAAAATTACTTTAAACTTGGTCTCCTTTCTCTGGAGCATACCAAAGGTATCAGTATGCCTGATAGTGTACTGCTTAGCTTCAGGGAAAAACTTTAAAATTTAAAAAACCCTTCCATTTTTAGTTTTATTCTCTCAAAGAACTATTTTTGTATGTCAGTTCTGGAAGTTAAAAGATTCATTAAGGATTGGCTTAATGCCAGCCATTAGGCTATAGCATTAAGAAAGTATATCATGATGGATTTCTGATTTCATCCTGTTTCTTAAGATTCTTAAAATTTTTAAAACCTATTTTGTGCTCAGACACTTGAATGGGATTTCATTAACCCTTATTGCTGTCAGGTACAAAGTCTTGTGAATGGTATCTGGTCCCTCTAAGTTAAAGTACTTCATGCCAAAAGGTGAATTGACAGGCCAAAACTGAAGGAGAACTATTTATTTGGCCTTGTATTGAAAATCTAAACAGTAATTACTTTTGCTTTAAAGAGAGTCACTGGGGAGAGGATCATTTGGTGAGTTTTTAAGTTTGAGTGAGAGAGATAGCATCTATTCCTACAGTTTGTCTATTTTGACATGTGGTGATAAAGATGCTATATTCAACTTCCTGAACTGTTAAATTACCTCCAAGGAAGAGGGGAAGGTGATTAGTTGTTACAGGTAGCATGAAGGTTTTATTTACCTATTCAGTTTTGTGCAAGTTTTCGTTTTTTCTATTTAGCAAGAATTCTTTTGACAAGAAATGAGTGATAATGAACTTCACTTGTATGCTAACATTAAATGCTCTTCTGCATGGCTCACCCAGCATTATACCAACCTTGAGAACATAAAGGCTGGGAAGGAGGGGGGAGGCAGGTACCTTGTCTAAGGTCTACTCTAACTCCTAAATTATTTATTTTATCCTGATAGGCTTTTAAGGCCCGTGGACTTAACTGAAACATTAACCACACTTGATTATTAGTTGGTAGTTTGCTCTACTAGGAGAGTGAAAGATGTATGTTATCACTAAATCTCCAGCCTGATGACAGCACCTGGTATGTTGAACACTCAGTACATACTTGTTACTACATTTTGCATGGGTAATGTTTTGCAGGTGGGCCTGGACGTAAGGAAACAAGTTAGTGCAGTAATTCAAACGGTAAAATGTAAAAGGGTAAATTTAGGCGCTGGCATTGAGAACTGGAGAGCAATTCCAGAGATAATGTCAAATAGGATTTGGTGATAACTTGTATATATACTGCCTGTCATGCTTTGCTTTGAACACTTAATTTTTTCTAAACTGAAAACCAAATATTTGCTTACAAGTTATAGTGTCAGCCTGGATAACTTCATTGTTTATGTGAAGAACCTATCCAGAACTCTAGCTTAAATTTCTTAGCCTCAAATCCAGTGACCTTGACTTCCATACTCTCCTTAGCACCCTATTCCTGTGGCTGTATCTCATCACAAGTTTAGGGGTGATAGCTGTAAAGCTGCTTCCAATACAGTTAACACCCTCCATGAGGAGTATACCTCCCTCCCTCAACCATTGGTTTTTTTTTTGTTCTCACAACTAATTAGCCTCATAGCTCTAGTTTTTTCCATAGAACTAGACCTTGGTGGTTCTCGGACAATCAAAATCATGGGGCTATGTGGATTCATCAGTCCCAACCCTCAGATAGGCTTTCTATAGTAGGTGATGTGGGGCCCAGGAATTTGCAATTTAACTGATACTTGACAACAATTGAAGTGTGATCCCGGCTACCAGCATGAGTCTCCCCTAGGAACTTGTTAGATATATAAATTTCGGGCACCCGCACAGACCTACTAAATCAGAAATGAGACAGTAGAGTCCAGTGATCTGCCTTAAGCCCTCTAGGTGATTCTGATGTGTGCTGAAGTTCGACATCTTCTCTTTTAGATCTAAAAGGCAGATTCTGAATTAGTCCTGCTGAGGTATCAGCTCCATCCAGTGTGACTTTGTGTGGTACGATGTTCTGTATCTCTCCATTGTCTGATGAAGTAGCTGCCAGCCGCATAGAGCTGTTAGGGATCTGGAATGTGGCTAGTGTGACTGAAAACTGAATATTTAATTTTATACTAAATTTAATCCAGTATAGCTAGTGATTACCATAGGTAAAGCAGAGCTAGGTGATTCTGATGCTGGTGGTTCCTGGCCCACTCACTGAAAAAAATTCAAATTCTTATTAATGATATGGGGAAATCCTCCCAAGAATGATACAGAATGTAAAAGCTACAAAGGAAAGTTTTTTTAAAAAATCTAACATTAAAAGTAACATGGGTTAGGAGTTTGGCCGTCCAAGTGGTTAGGACTCTGCATGCTCACTGCTTAGGGCCCAGGTTCAATCCCTGGTCGGGGAACTAAGATCCCACAAGCCGCGTGGTGTGGCCAAAAAAAAAAAAAATTACATAGATCAAAAGGTAACTTAGGTTAAAAGATAAGTGATATACTTGGATAAAATATTTACAACATTTAACAAAGCATTTGAATAGCACTAATCATTATGACAAGCCAATAGAAAAGAATGGGCAAAAGGTAGAGATAGGTAATTCACTGAAGAAATAAAAATGACCAATAAAGTATTCTGTCTTAGAAATTAGGGAAATGCAACTTCAGTCAGTGAAGTAATTTCATACATTTAGCATTAGGCACATTTTTTAAAAAAGTTTTGGCAAGGATTCTGGGAACCTGGTAAATTAGCAAAATGTTTTAGAAGGCATTTGGCAGAATGTCATTTAAATGAACATAATTTTAGGAAATTCCCTGGCAGTCCCATGGTTAGGATTCTGAACTCACTGCATAGGGCCCGGGTTAGATCCCTGGTTGGGGAACTAAATCCCACATTCCACAAGACTTGTGGCACGGCCCAAAAATAAATAACAATTAAACGAACATGATTTTAAGCCAACATTTTATTTCTAGGAATATAAAGGTAGTAGTAGATGGTGTACTCAAACGTTTACAAGATATCCTTTTTTTCATTCAGTACTGCATGTAATAGCCATTTGAAACAATCCAAATAACCATTAATGGAGTAAAATAAGTTATTACACATTTTTATGGCATAAGGTGTAGCTGCAGTCAATAAATGTACTGACACAGAAAGTTCTCCAAAACATAAAGATCAGAAAACTTAAGTTTTCTGTAGTGTGCTTCCACTGAAGTTTTTAAAAATAGGGAATGCATATGTTTTATGTACATGGAATGGATAGAAAGTAATGGATATATGCAAAACGCTTTTAGTGGTTATTTCTGGGAATGAGATTTGGGTTGTGAAAGGATTTATTCTAATCCTGTATATTTAGAATTTGTTCATGTATTACTGTATTAAAAAAAAACAAAATTGTGGTTTGACAAGAGAATGTTGAAATTTTGAGGTAGAACTTGAGTAGGATACTTACGTGAAATGTCAGTGCTAAACTAGTTGGAATTGAAGAGATTAAAGAACTCTGAAGCTAGGGTATTGATCGGATTATTTTCCTGGAATTTGAAATCACCCAAGATGATTGTCAAGAAATACGGTAGAGACAAAGACATTTTACTATTTCCCAGAGTACTGAAAGAATGTGGGACATGACCGTTATGGATGGCAGTAAAATAAAGAGTTGGTAGGGAATTCCCTGGCGGTCCAGTGGTTAGGACTCTGTGCTTTGAATGCCGAGGGTTCAATCCCTGGTCGGGGAACTAAGATCCCGCAAGCCATGTGGCGCAGCCAAAAGAAAAGAGTTGGTGGAAAATGCAATCTTCACCTTAAGATAAAATTCATAAGGTTTTCAGTCATGAATTGTGGGGTCAGTCATTTGGAATTAACTTCAGGTAAGAAACCAGATTAGGTCTTTGTGGTCTCTGTTGTCCCATGGAAAGTAACTTGTATTTTACATGAACTACTATCTGGGAATCAAGAAATACGAAGTAGGACCAAAACATGTCAGAACTCTAAAATAGATGACATTATTTGTTCAGAAATACTGTTGTTAAGGCCTACCTCAACCCAAGCTAATCAAGTTTATTTACTTTTATTTTAGACAGTATTACTTATAAATTTAGCAGGTTATCTGATTTCAGAAGAGGACTTGAGGTTGCTGGGGCCAAACATTGACAGCAAAGGAGTTAGAAAAACCAAAAATTTACAAAGTTGAGCATAGTGGAGAAATATGCCTCGGTAACATTGAAAGCATTTAGCATTGCATTTTGGTACAAAGATTTGTTTAATGATAACCCAGCTGCCCAAAGAACAGTTAAATTTCCTGATAATCTGCTAAAAAGAAATGTGTAAATACATTTCGAAACGTGATGAGCCTCAGTTACCTGGAAATTTAGGTTGAAATCTTCACTTTGAAACTTCGATTAAGTGTCAGTTTAAACGTTTGACGGTTAATAAAATTTTGGCCACGACCAAAATTGGTGATACAAAACCAAAGGATCTTAACACTATGTCAATAGTAAGTAAAAATACTAGCCAACACAAATACACTGCTAACTATGTGCCAGGCGCCAGACATTGTTCTAAATGCTTCTTTTCACATCTTAATCTACTTAATTTTTGAGACGCCCCTATGAAATTATCTCATAATGAGGAAGGTGATATACAGAGATTTTAAACTTGCTCAGTTACAATCTAGTAAGTGGCAAAAACAAGATTTTAAACCCAGTCTGGGACTTCCCTGGTGGTCCAGTGGCTAAGGCTCTGTGATCCCAATGCAGGGGGCCTGGGTTTGAGCCCTAGTCAGGGAACTAGATCCCCCATGACACAACTAAGAGTTCACATGCTGTAAATCCCGCATTCTGCATCCAAAAAACTCCCGCGTGCTGCAACTAAGGCCCAGCACAGCCAAATAAATTTTTTTAATGTATTTATTTATTTATTTTTGGCTGCGTTGTGTCTTCGTTGCTGCGCGCGGGCTTTCTCTGGTTGCAGCGAGCGGGGGCCACTCTTCATTGTGGTGCGCAGGCTTCTCATTGTGGTGGCTTCTCTTGTTGTGGAGCACGGGCTCTAGGCGCGTGGGCTTCAGTAGTTGTGGCTCGCAGGCTCCGTAGTTGTGGCTTGCAGGATCTAGAGCGCAGGCTCAGTAGTTGTGGCGCATGGGCTTAGTTGCTCCATGGCATGTGGGATCTTCCCGGACCAGGGCTTGAACCCGTGTTCACTGCATTGGCAGGCGGATTCTTAACCACTGCGCCAACAGGGAAGCCCCAAATAAATATTTTTAAAAATTAAAAAAATAAACACAATATGGCTCCAGTAGCAATACTCTTAAGTATCTTATCCTATCTATAGAAACTTCAACTCTAATAGTTGAGGGAGGCAAGTGAAATATATAGGTCCCTATTAACTGGGATGCTGCCCAGCATAATGGGAAGAGCACAAATTGCAAAACAAAAATGTATATCCTGCATCCATTGAAATTACCTTTGACCCCACATCACCGTGGAATGAATTCCTAGTTGCCAAACCCAGTTAGTTCTTTACAGCCCTTATTTTATAGAATGGTTATGTGACTTATACTATTGACCACTTTCTCTTTAACATTCTCTATTTTTGATTCTTACACTATGTTCTTTGGTCTTTTCCTTATTCTTCTGCTGCTACTTTACATAGTGTATTTTTTTCTACCTGCCCCATACATGTTGTTGTTTTCTTGGGTTCTTTCCCTCTTACTAGGCAAGATTACCAAAGACACTTCAAATTTAACATTCTCTTCTATTCCTGCTTTCTCCTTTAAATTATTTGATAGTTCTTGCTACCAAATAGGAAAGTTTCACTATCACGCAGAAAAATGAGAACTAATGTGTGCTGGTCGGAGAAAGTCTGGGGAACTAGCTTCATGCTGAACTACTCCATTTAGCCATGTTTGTTCTAATAGATTAAGGGTCTACCCCACCCTGCCACCAAATACCTTGAATAAAGTCAATACTACAGAAAAGGATGTCCTGTTTATTTTACCATTTTTCATGCTCAAGGACCACACACCTATCACTGCCCAGCCTCCGCTCCCATCCAAGACCCTGAGAACTGGTTCCGGCTTCTCTCTATACTCATCTCCTTACTATCCTCTCTTTTTTTTCCCTTCCTCGCCTCTAACCTTCCTCACCTGCAGTTCCACAAAAGGAACATGCTGTTTAATGCAAATGTGTGCTTGGAATATTCTTCCTTCCTACTTTACCCTAGGAATTCTACTGATGTTTTGCGACCAGTCTATCAGCCTCCTCCACTTAGAGACAATTCCTCCTACATTTCTAGATGACCCAAATTTATCCCCTCCTTCTTCCTCCATACATTTTACCCTATACTAACCAGGACCAATCACACTTGATTGCATTTTTTACTCATCTGTCTTCCCTTAAAAGTGAGGTCCTAAGTCTTATTTATCTTTGCCTCCTCAATGCCTAGCACACATTTGTTAAACGACTGGTTACATGAGTTTCTTTGTAGCTTTAATTCTGTCCGGATTCCTGACCTCCTGAGTTATCTGAAAGCTTCCAATCTCACTACTGAGAAATAAAAACCGTTTGACTCTAGAGAAGGATCCTGACTTAGCCAAGGTCAGTCAGTGGTGCTTCACGACGCTACCACTTCCCTAACCCCACCCTTGAGACTGTCACCTAGCTCAAGGTCCTATCTAAGGAGAGAGCTCAAGGACAGCCAGATACAGCCTAAGTGCTTCCCCACAGGAACTCGGTCCCTTTCCTTAAACGCAGTTCCGCCAAGTACTCTCTCCAATTGACATCCCTGTTGTCCAATTATGTTTCGAGGCTCTGAGGGTTGCACCTAACCAGACACTGTCCAATACAAAAAAGCAATTCAGATTAGCACCAATTTTGGCCAATGGTTGAGAAGATGAGAGGTTATTAGCCTATAGGAGCAGCGCTGAGAGTGATGAGCAACAAGATCATCCAATGGCCATGCCTACTGCGGAGTAGGCCTCGCCCCCCAACTGTGGGGAGTTGGAGGCCAGACTGCTGCAGCGCTCAGTCGCCACCTGGGCTCCGCCATGTTGGGACTCGTGGGTCGTGTGGCCGCTGCCACGGCCTCTGGGGCCTTGCGGGGACTCAGCCCTTCAGCGCCGCTACCTCAAGTCCAGCTCTTACTGCGGGCCGCTCCGGCAGCGCTGCAGCCTGGTAAGTGCCTTGTTCTAGGAGCTAGGTTCGTTTCTGCCGTCCCATGACCTTGAGCCTGGGGCCGATAGTCGCTTGGGCCTAAGGGATCTGTGGTGCTAGAAGGACGCCAGGGCCAGCGCCCTGCCCTCTAACGGCGGGAAAACAAGAACAGGAACGATCTAATTCCGTCTCACTTTGGAAGAGGGGCGCTGTGTGACGGAAAAGTGCGGGCAGGTGCATTGACGTTCCCGTGGAATGGGGGCACCGAGCTCTCGAATAATGGGGTTTTATGCAGGAGGATGGGAAGATGGTGCAGGCTCTTTCTCCGCTTCCAGTGCGGCCCTCCCTCTGGACCCGCCTTCCGTGCAAGCGGAAGGAGGTCGGGCCTGGGCTGTATTCACCAGTACTTGTGAGTTAAGTCGGGGTTTCCGATGACCTTTAACTGTCCTAACCCCAGCTTCTTCCATTTTTTTTTTTTGTCTGTTAGCCAGAGACTATGCCATTCAAACATCTCCGTCGCCAAAGGCAGGTGCCGCCACTGGGCGCATCGTGGCGGTCATTGGTGCAGTGGTGGACGTCCAATTTGATGAGGGACTGCCACCCATCCTAAATGCCCTGGAAGTGCAAGGCAGGGAGACCAGGCTGGTTTTGGAGGTGGCCCAGCATTTGGGTAAGTAGAATTTGTTAGGAATAGTAAAGATCTTGTTTGACCGAAATATCCCCCAAAACTAAGCTGTCTTCCTTCTATGATGATTTTATCAAAATGACTTTCGTTCTTCTGAGTTTGCTGAAGCCACATTTACGTACTGAGAAGGAGTCTTGGTTGACTTAGGTGTTCAATGCCAGTTACACTTCATTAAATATCATGAAGCCAATTTGTCCTGTATAACCCTGCAATGCCTTATCTGACAGGTGAGAGCACAGTAAGGACCATTGCCATGGATGGTACAGAAGGCTTGGTTAGAGGCCAGAAAGTCCTGGATTCTGGTGCACCAATCAGAATTCCTGTTGGCCCTGAGACCTTGGGTAGAATCATGAACGTCATTGGAGAACCTATTGATGAGAGAGGTCCCATAAAAACCAAACAGTAAGTATCCCCCTCTTGTTGCATCTACACAGAAAGGAACTGTTTTTCCTAGCAGTTTTATACATTAAGGTGACAGCCTCTACTATAGCAGAATTTTCTTGCAGAGAATACTTAAAATGCCGATGTATTCATTTATTAAAACCACACAATGCAGCTTTTTCTGAAGAAAATTAATGATGTAGAAGTTCTGATCGTAAAAAAAAGAAAAAAATCAAACTGCTGCTTAGGGCCCAAGTTGATTATTTCAGTTCATTTTAATACCAGTGGCCTTTGTATTTCATGTTGGTATGTGAAGAAGTGCTGTTAAGTTAGGGCTCTGTAAAAGGAAAACCTTATGACAGTTAAAGCTGTCAGGGAATGGGATTATTGCTTCCTGAGGTGATGAAATCCCCTTTATTGCAGAATATTTGGGCTCGATGGTGGGTGACAGTTTTGTCTAGAATGTTACATAAGAGATGAGATTATGAGTAAAAGGTTGGGCTTGAGAATTGAGAGGAACTGTTTAATGAGTAGACACTGATCTTCTACCTTTACAGATTTGCTGCTATTCATGCTGAGGCTCCTGAATTCATGGAGATGAGTGTTGAGCAGGAAATTCTGGTTACCGGTATCAAGGTTGTGGATCTGCTGGCTCCCTATGCCAAGGGTGGCAAAATTGGTATGTTAGTGGTGGGTAGATATTTTCCAAACCTAATGTGTGGAAAAAAATCCTACCGTGTTATGAGTGGGTACTGAGACCTATCCCTCACTGATGAGTAGCTTCTGACTTTCGTTCTTCTGAGTTTGCTGATGCCAGATGCCATTTCTGAGAAGGGACAAGATGGAAAGAAACAAAAATTTTTTTTGAAGTTTGCTTATTTGGAAACAAAACTCTTATTCTTTTTTTCTCAACCTCTCCTAGGGCTCTTTGGTGGTGCTGGAGTTGGCAAGACAGTACTGATCATGGAGTTAATCAACAACGTTGCCAAAGCCCATGGTGGTTACTCTGTGTTTGCTGGTGTTGGTGAGAGGACTCGTGAGGGCAATGACTTATACCATGAAATGATTGAGTCTGGTGTTATCAACCTGAAAGATGCCACCTCCAAGGTGAGCACTGAGCTGATAGATGTCCACAAAGTAGTGCCAGGACACTGTTGCAGTTGACTGCATTGCTAGGTGAAGCCATGTTCTATATTTTCATTTTATTGTCCCAGGACCTATAAACAAAATTTGTCAGTGTTTTTCCCCCAGCTTCTAATACACTAATATACATTTTGTTTTCTTCTTTGATATTTCTAGTCTTTGTTTTTGGTACATAGACCCATCATTTGAAAGCTAACTTTGGGGGGAGTTGAAGGTGGTTCTTATATCTCAGATTACCCTATTTTGTGCCTTTCACTTATTTACAATTTATTTCCTTCCTACCGTAAGAATATTGCCTCAGTAATTATAAGAAATTACCTTTCATGTTGTTTTGAACTACATCTCCAAAAGGGAAAATTGTGAACAAAAACATAGACATCTGAGGAGGGTTTTTTGGTAGTTTCTCTGATTTGGGGACCTTGGGTATATGGCTTTCCCACTCCTCTGCCACAATTTCTGAATTTGTATAATTACTGCAGGTAGCGCTGGTGTACGGTCAAATGAATGAACCGCCTGGTGCTCGGGCCCGGGTAGCTCTGACTGGACTGACTGTAGCTGAATACTTCAGAGACCAAGAAGGTCAAGATGTATTACTGTTTATTGATAACATCTTTCGCTTCACCCAGGCTGGCTCAGAGGTAAGAGAGAAGGCTTGAGAGAACCTGGTTCATTTGACCTTTCTATGGAATGATGCAGATAAGGCTAAAGATTTTTTTTTTTTTTTTTAAGGTGTCTGCTTTATTGGGCAGAATCCCTTCTGCTGTGGGTTATCAGCCTACCCTGGCCACTGACATGGGTACCATGCAGGAAAGAATCACTACCACCAAAAAGGGATCTATCACCTCTGTACAGGTGAGAACAGTTAAATGGATGAAGGTCTAATTTGTATAAAGGTATGTACAGAAAGGTACAAAATCTAGTTACTTATATCTCAAAAGGCTTTTAAGTAGGTACCTGAGCTCCCTGAAATAATGTGTAAAATTCTGCATGTGCATGTTAAAGACCCTAAAAGATTAAGAAACCACTCATCTAAACTAATTGAAGGTGAACATATAAATGTAGATCACAAAGTAGTGGTTTCCATCCTGAAGGGGAGTTTGAAGCTGTATGGAAACTGCGCGTTAAATGTGGACTACACTAACTACTACAAATTTTCAAATGTTCAAATGTATGTAGATGGTATATAGTAAAAATTATCTAAAAATTTGTCTAAATTTTATTAACTTTCATAGTTCATTTTCCTGATGAACTAGTATAATAGTGCAAGGGTTTTTGTTATTGTTTTTTACTGTTAAAGTGGGTATCACTACAATAAAGTTAAAAAGTAGGATGAAGAACAAAAGGAATAACAATGAAAATTCTTTCATCACGTCTCGGAGGGACTAGATAATCTATAAGCTTACTCAGCCACTATTAGGGGTGGTAAGAGTCCACATTTTTTGAGGTGGACTCTTGAATGCTGAGAAGATAAGAGTGACATAATGAGGAGAGGTCAGAAAAGGGGATGGCTTAAGTAGAATTACTTGGCTTCCTGCTGCTCTTCATGGGTTCTTGACTTTAGGCTATCTACGTGCCTGCTGATGACTTGACTGACCCTGCCCCTGCCACTACCTTTGCCCATTTGGATGCCACCACTGTGCTGTCCCGTGCTATTGCTGAGCTGGGCATCTATCCAGCTGTGGACCCTCTGGACTCTACCTCTCGCATCATGGATCCCAACATTGTTGGCAGTGAGCATTACGATGTTGCCCGTGGGGTACAAAAGATCCTACAGGTGAGTACTGCAGGTGAGATCAGTGGCCATAAAGTCGTAGAGGGAATTTGGGGACTGTATTAGGACCGTCTCTCTCCTGGTGATTTGTGATTTGCTTTAGAGCAAGGAAAGATGAGACCAGCAGTTCCTAGTGAGTGTTAATGAGGTCTCTTGAGTTTCCAGGTACTCCATGTTTGGAATCCAATATTTTCTAACACCACCTACTAGACTCGGAGTAGGGGAAACAAGACACTGATCTTAGCTGAGGGCCCTCATGACCCCCAAGTAACTAATTTGTTTCAGTTAAGAAGTGCAGTAAAGTGCTAAAACGCTGTACACAGAGCTCATTGTGAATATAAAGTTGTGTTAATCCTTAGGTTTTTGTCCAAATTAGAGGAATGTAAATGTTTACTAGGCCTCTCTTAATCTTGTTTTCTCACAGGACTACAAATCCCTCCAGGACATCATTGCCATCCTGGGTATGGATGAACTTTCTGAGGAAGACAAATTAACTGTGTCCCGTGCACGGAAAATACAGCGTTTCTTGTCTCAGCCATTCCAGGTGGCTGAGGTCTTTACTGGTCATATGGGGAAGCTGGTACCCCTGAAGGAGACCATCAAAGGATTCCAGCAGATTTTGGCAGGTGAGATTTCAAGTATAAGGCTGAACATAAAATGGCAAAGAAACTGAAATCCCTTGAATGCTTGCTGTGCTGTGTTCCCATTCCAGGAACCATCAAGCAATATATAAATATATTGTGCCTAATTACATAATTTTTATATAAAAGTAAGTTATTTCCCATCAGTTTTCTTTGGAAATACTCAATGTCTGAGAGTAAGACTTAGACTTACTGAGTGCTTTCATGCTAGCTACTCTTCTAAGTGAATTACAACATCCTTATAAGGAAGGCATTATTATCCTGTTTTACAAATTAGGAAACTTGAAGCATGGCAAGTTTAAAATAACCAGTCCCAATATCATACAGCCAAAGTAGCAAGAATTTGAACCCGAGTTATATGACTATGGACCATTTGTTCTT
The DNA here is from genome assembly GCF_009873245.2 of Balaenoptera musculus. Lineage (NCBI taxonomy): Eukaryota > Metazoa > Chordata > Mammalia > Artiodactyla > Balaenopteridae > Balaenoptera > Balaenoptera musculus. Next base: position 45,135,542 of record NC_045794.1, on the reverse strand, counting down.
AAGCTGTACTGTAGCATCATGTCTTGTAAATTGGATTTGTGAGGGAAGTTTAAGAAAAGATACCTAAGGTGACACAATTTCATCACATTCTGACTGGTGTCCTCAAGTGGTGAGGTATGTACCCACTGCAGAAAGTTGATAATATCCTTCACTTCTCACCAGTTGGATTTTTTTCCATGTAGGTGAATATGACCATCTCCCAGAACAGGCCTTCTATATGGTGGGACCCATTGAAGAAGCTGTGGCAAAAGCTGATAAGCTGGCTGAAGAACACTCGTGAGAGGGTCTTTTTGGCAAACTAAGCACTCATCCTCCGTGCTGTCCCTCTCCTTGCTCCTAATCCAGAAATTGCAGTTTTCTCTGTAGGCCACATTCCTGAGAGCCTTGATTGAAGACATTGTGTTCTGTCTGAAGAGTATTTAAGGTTTCCAATAAAAAGTACATCCCTCAGCATCTGTCTGTTTTTCTTGGTCTTGACAACACAGCCAACACTGACGTTGTTAATAGTAATTTTAGAATAGCCACACACAAGAAACAGCACAAAGTAGGCCATATATATTTGAAATGGGGTCATCAAAAAAGAAAAGCCATTGTCTTGGATTGATGGAACAGCTGTGAGTCTTGTGAAGGGGTTTCCTGGGGATGATGTGATCTTAATAGTAGGGTCTCATCTTTTGCCCTTTTATGTCATTGTTCAAAGCAAGTTGATTTTTTGCCTCTTGTATGTAGTGTATTTCTGCTTTTTAAAAAGCCAAAGGACTTTTTAGAAGAGCATTTTGGGAAAATGGGTTGGGTTTAGAAATAACTGCTATTCTAAGAGAAGGCAGGGGTTAATCAGTGAATTAAATTTTTTGGAAATGATAACGTGTTCTGAAGGATTAAAATTGAGTCAAAACAGCCCTCTTCTATCTTCTACCTTCATTTTTTTCAGAAGGTGTTCCTAACTACTGCCTCCTAACTTATATTTTGGGCAAGACTAGTATGTTTGTGATTCCTTGAGGCAACGCAGAATATAAAGTACCATGAGGCCTATTCTGAGGTCTGCTAAAATCCCTTAAAATTGGGGAAAGAATCTGTTATAGGAGATAATTTTCAGTGTTGTTGGGCTTGGGTTTCTGAACTAAGTAATGTAATTAGACAATTTTCCCTTCATCTTAGCCCACTAAAGCACGCAGGATTGCAAGGATTACTCAAAAGTATACCCACCTTTTCAAACAAGTGCAGGGTTGGATTTGATGCCCCTTAAATGTTCTTTTCTGGGCCCAGACCCATCTCCTACTGCCCTCTGGTGGTGGTAGGACTGGAGGCTCTGCAAGAACTCTGATCTCACCATTTTGAAATCCATGAAGGCCATTTGCTGGGATGTGGTTCTTTGCTAATGATTGTTTACAAACCAGCTGGGGCTTTTGTCCTAAGGAGGAGCCTGAATCTATAAGCTCCACCCCGAGGCATTCAAGTGGGGTAGAAGCAGGGCAGGACAAACATCCCAATTCAGAGGCCCCTGGGGGCTGAAGGCTGGGGAGGAGCCTTGGGAGAGGTGCCAGGGGTGGAGTAGGGGCCTCTGAGTTTCCCCCCATCTGCCTCTGACGTCCTTGGCACCAGTCTCTCCTGTGTCATGATCTGGACGTTAGGTGGAGCCCCTGAGCCGCCTGTGTCCAGTAGTTTGCTCCTAGAAAAGCCTGGATTTGGGGAAATGCTGAGTTATGGGGGTTGGGGGCACATCCTCTAGGTCCTTACTCTGGAGTGGGTAAGAAGCTGGTGCAGAAGCCCCCAGGGTATGGGTCCGCCCTTTCTGCTCTGTTTTCCCATGTTATCCAGATGCAGACCTAGGAACTGTGAACCTAAGGTTGTTTCTATCATACCTCCACCCTTCCCCCCACACATTTATGTCTCTTAGCATTCATCGAGAACCTTCTCCCTCTCACTAGCTGCAACTATTTATTTCCTTCCCCCTTCACCGCTCTCTTCTTGTACCACGCCACTGGGGTGTCAACACAGATCTAACCTTCCTCCATATTTCTCCTGGTTCTGCCCTGTCCTCACCGCCTCCTCCCTCTCCACCCAGAGAAAGCCACGCCCTTCCCTCCTCCCTCCCCACCCTAGTCTGTCACACAGGGACATCACCCTACAGCAGTTCAGGCTGTGGTTCGCAGGAAGCATACATTGGCTTTTTGATTCGTGCTAGTTCCCACCTCACAGTTTGGGAGGATCTAACACCAGCCTGCACGTGAAGGGGGAACCAAGGACAGTGAGGAGCTGGGTGGTCCCAGCCCTGGAGCCCTGCCAGCCCGACATGGGTAAGTATGAGGACCAGCCCCCGGGAAGGCCTGAGGGATGCCTACCTCCCTCCCTGGCTGACTCAGCAGGGGTGGGGCCTAACCTTTGCTCTTTTGGGGGGTGAAGGAGGGGAAACCAGACTACAGGGGCACAGGGGCTCAGCTGGTGAGGCTGCCGACCAAGGGGTCATGAACATTGGCAAGCTCCAGCTCTGGGGAAGAGCCTAAGAGTGCACCTTAGGTTGGGGCTTTCCCCACCTCACCACCCCCGCCCCAGCCCCTTGCGCCTCCCACTTAAGCTGCTGAGATTCAAGAAATATTTCACAGCACTCACTGCTGGCCTTACCCCCACAAAAGTAAAGCCCACTTTCGGTCACACTGGATGATTTTTAAGGTGCTTCTCCCCCTGTTTTCTCCCCGGCCTTTCAAGTCCCTGCCCTCTTCCCTCCTTGACCCTGACCCACCACCAGGTGGGGGGGCTGCACTGAGCAGCTGCTTCCTGTTGCCCCAGAGGTTGCCACAAGGGTGGTGGCGGCTGGGGGAGAGCTGAACTAGAAGAAAGCCGATTCTCACGGCCCCACACCAGCCTCATTAGGGCTGCTACTGGCGACCCCCATGCTTCAGTCACTAAGAAGACAGAGAGAGGCAGGACTGAGGTTGAAAGGCCTAGGAGGTCTTTGCCCTCCTGGCTTCCTGATTGCAGAAGTTTTTAAACTTGGGTCGTGCTGGGGGAAGGAGGCTGCGTCTCTCCACGGCTGTAGGGCTTGAGTCCCTGAGGAGCTGAAACACAGGGAACCTGTTCATCTAGTAGGGCCGCTGTGTGTTACCCCCAGCACACTCGGCCTTGAGTTCCCTCTCCGACACCGCCATTCCTCCGGAGTCCTTGCGACTCTCACTGCCTTCCTGGCCCTCCTTTGTGAAGAGATCTTTGCCGGTGCCTCCGGAGAGCGGGTGGAGCTCTCCCAGGTCCTCCAGTTCGGACCCACCACCATCCCCCACTTCACCGCAGAAGTTTCTGTCTCTTCTTCCTGGGATCTGTTCTCTTCCTCCATCTGGGATCCTTCCTGGTTCAGGCCCCTAGGAGACGCCACCCGCTTCCCCCTCCCTCAGCGGATTCTTCGCGACAGTCCTACCCGAGCGCTCGTCCCTACCCCAGTAGCTCCTGTCCCTTTAAGTGCTACCTCCCCCCCCCGCCCCCCCACCCCGCCACCGCCGCCGCCGGCCCAGGGCTGGGGGAGGAGGCGCCGCCGCCGCCCGGCTCGGCCACCTGCGCCGCCGCCGCCGCCGCCGTCGCCCGGCCCTGCTCCAGGTGAGGCCCGGCACCCACGTCTGGTCCCAGAGTCCCCAGGCGGGCCGCCCCTGCGGTCCCCTGCCCCGGGATCCCCGCTGCCCTGGACTCAGGATCTGACCCTCCCCCTGCGGGAGCTGCCCTTCCTCTCTCCCCCGCACTATCTACTCGTCCATTTCTCCCCTGTCCTCTGCGACCGGAATCCGGAGGCTTCTCACGCCTCTCGGCCAACCTCTCCCGGGTACCCCTCCTATTCTGGACCCAGGATCTCCCCCTCCCCCGCTCCTTCCTCGCCAGAAAAATCTCCCGCGGTCCGGGTTTCGCCTCCTCCCCTCTGGAACCATCGCTTTCCCACGCCATCCTAACCTCCAGTGGGAGGGGGAATAACCGCCACCCCAACTACTCTCCTTCCCCGTAGTAAGGGGGGTTGGGGGCTATCATAGACTAGAGTCACTTTCAGGCCCTGCTCCGTTTAGCCCTTCAAGTTCAACTAACTCCCATCTAAAGCTTTTCTGTAGCCCTCACCCCACTCCATCTCTCCCGGACTTTGGGGGTGCGACCTCAGCACCAGCCCAGGTGGGAACGACCCTCTTGGACTTGGGGTGGGCCGGTCCAGCCTAAGAACGCTCCTACCCCAGAGTCAGGGAATGGGGGAGGGCGCATCCAGAATCTTGTGATTCTGGGCTTAAGGGGCTGTTGGGGGACAGTGGATGAGGTTCTAGGACTAAGTCTCTAAGGGCGGTGGGGTGGTGGGGAAAGCCTGGGAAGCCCAGCCTTCTCTATTCAGATGCAAAGGGAGTCCTAAGGAAATTAGGTCTTTCTCCATCCTCTTCTGAGACCAGCATGGAGAAGCTCGTTGGGGAGTTTAAAAAAAGACTGTGCTGAATCTGAGGGGACACATACCAATTTGGAGAGAAGAAGGATGAGTTGTGGTCCTTTTGATGTGTTATAGGAGAATCTGGCCTCCCCAAAATACGGAGGGGGAGAAGACTGTTTTCCATTAACCTGGACAGGGAAGGGGGACAAGTTGGAATGGTTACAAGGTTGAGGGCCATCTCCCTACTAGACCCTATTAACACTGTGAACCCTTCAGCCAGTGAGCACAAGGGAGGTCTTTAATAATTACCCCACCTCCATTGGGGAATTCCCCCTCCCTGCAAATCCCCTGCGACCCTAGCCCTGCCCCTTCCCTTCTTGCGCTCTCATTCCCTGCTACCCCCAACACAACACACTCCAGAATGAGGGGACAGGGTGTCTGGATTTGCTTCAGACTCTTCTGAGTCATGTTTCACAGGCTGGAAGGGAGCTGGCGGGAGGAGAGGGTGGTCAGCAGTGGTGTTTGGGGTTGAATTCCAGGAGTACCTGGACAGGGAGAGGGAGAGAGGTAGAGGGATGCAAACGAATCCCCTCTCTCTCCCTTTCTGTCTCCTCCCCCTCCCAGCCCCAGCCATCTGGCTCCTGCGTGGAGCCACGCACTGTGGCAGCTGACCCCAGTCAGGGTGGTGCAGCAGGAACACAGGGAGGGTGAGAAAGGGGGAGCAGGTGCTAATTTCTCCCTCCCCATTCTCTTTATTACCCGCCCACTGGCCTGGCTTGTGAGAGGTTCAGAGTATTCCCTAGGTATCCTTCTCACAAGTTGCTGAAAAAAAAGACCATTTGCCCCTTCCTCTTTCTAGTAGCTTCCTAAAGGGAGATGGGGTGGGTGGGTGATTGGCCACATCTGATGGGATTGAGGAATGTTTGGGGACAGAAAGGGTCAGTCTGCCTTCTGTCATCTGGATGGGGGGAGAAGCACAGCTGCTGCTTGGGGTGGCTTCTGGCAAGAAGTAAACACCCAGTTGTTGGCATATTGACACCCCACCCTCATCCTTCCTCAAAGAGCAAGGAAGACCTCTGATTAGATGGGATGAGGAGGGGTCTCATTCAAGGAGGAAGGTGATTGTAGTCTTTCTGCACCAGATGGGAAAGAATGGATCCTGCCCCACTTTCTTTTCTAATCCCAGGTGGCCCTCTCCTATCCAACACCCCTCTTCCCAATCGCTCCTGGCCGGGATAGTCCTAGGGGTTGCCCTGGAGACTAGGCCTGGGGCTCGGAAGGGGTGGGAGCAGTCAGTGGGGCACAGGAGTAACCGGCTCTTCCGGAGCGGAGTGGAGCCAGCGGGTGGGTGTGTGTGGGTGTGTGGTGGGGGGGGAAGGGGCGTGGCTACACCCGTCTGACTGGCGCAGGCTCCTCCCCTGCCGCCCGCCTCCGACTGGCCAGCCCTATGATTGGGGGCGGGAGGTAGGAAGATTCTCCCTCATCTGCCCTGGAAAAGGAAAGAGGAAAAGGAAAAAAAAAAAACATACCTAGCTCTCTTCCTCGGCCCTTTAGGAAGCCAGTTCCATGCCCTGAGCTCTCTTCTTCACCTGTCTTTATTTTGGGAATGGGGGAAGCATTCCTTAGCAGAAGTTTGCTGGATCCCTGCTTTCTCCAGAAAGAAGGACCCCCTCTACCCTGAGTGTGGCCTCTATTTACCCAGGGACTTGAGGTCAGCAGGCTGTTGGGGGTCCTTATTTTTTATACAAGGTGACCCTATAAATCTGTTACTGAGTCATGGGGGAGAAAAGGATTTTGATTTCTGTCTACTCCTTCCCACTGACAATCTACTTTTTTCAGGAGAGGGACAGAAACCCTCCTAACCCTCTTAGCCCCTCTCTCTCTGGCCCACACACTTTGAGGCTTTGGTGAAGCTCACTTCCTTCTTAGCTTCTCTGAGCCATTTGTAGTGGGGAGTGAAGTCTGTCCCCCAAATTTAGGAAGAACTCACTCCCCTGTGGAGTAAGGAAATCCAATCTAGACTAATGTATTTGGTCCTGCCTTACTCTGGCCCCACCCAGTTTTCAGATCTCCTTCCTCCCCGGACTCCCAAAGGAAAAAGTATTTGTTGACCCCCCAACCTGCCAGAGTTTCATCATCCCCACTCTGTCTGTTCCTCTTCCAGAATATTCAGCTTGAGTTTTGCACAGTTAGGCAACTGTTTGTACAACTGCATTGCAATGAATTGAATGGGAATTATCTTGAAGCCTGCAAAGTCTGTTGAGTTGCAAGGAAAAGAAACCTGGTTTCTAGTCACATTTTATCCACTGTTTGACCTTGAACAAGTCGGTTAACCTCTTCAGGCCATAATTTCTTCATCTACCAAACAGAATGTTGAACTAGAAATTCTCTAAATTCTAACCTCATGTATGACACTGTTCTTCATTCTGGGTCCCTGCAATAGACGTTTTAGGTGATAGCTAAACTCTAGTCCTCTGCTAGATTTTTCTTTCCTCTTCTCAGAAGGTTTCACTTAGTTATATAGCCCTATCAGAAAAAGTATACTGGAACTATAGAATAGGTGGACATTTGGGGCACCTTATTTGCTGGTCAGTTTTCCTGCTTCTCCCCTGTCCCTCTGACCAGGTTTAGGCTAGACTCAGGCCTTCCCTGTCTGGTCTCTGAGCCAAGCTTCCTTTTCCTACCCACAGGAATCTTCCCGACCCCCAGAGCCCTGCAGATGTCGCCAGGAAAGTGGTGATCCAGGCAGGACCAGGCTGCCACCCACGGGACAGAGGTGAGTGGGCAGCAGATGGAGCAGGAGCTTGCCTTTTTCCACCCCTTTACCAGGACTGAATTTTCCTGACTAACCTTTCTGCTTCTACACTTCCACTTTTCCACTACCCATCCTGGGAAATAACTGCCCCCGAAATGATCTTAGGGGAGTGGCACATGCCTCGGTCCTAGAAATTTGGTTTAGTCTTTTAGGTTAACCTTGGGATCAGGGCACGCCTTTCAGTTTGCTCAGTGTGATGCAGGACTACCGCCCACAATGAGACACAGTGCAGAGGGAGCTTCCCGGTAGGCTAGGGAGACACCGCGGCGCTAGGACCCAGATCCGGGTCGGGGAGCCGGGATGGCCGGCGCTAGGACCCGGCGGCGGAGGCTGCGGAGGGCGGCTCTCTCTCGGCCGCAGCTTCCCCGCCCCCTCCGGCTCCGGCTCACTCCTCCCCCGCCGGCCATGTTGGCTCCGCTCGGGCCCCGCGGTTGAGCCGCGTCCCCCTCCCCCCTCCCGGACCCCAGACCCCCTCCCCCGCGTTCCCCTCCCCTCCTGGCGCCCGGAGCGAGGCCATGTGAACTGCCCGTCCCCCGGGGAGAGACAAGCCCCGAGCCTGGCTGGACGCCGCCGCCTCAGGTCTGTTGGGTCTGTGGCTGGGGGCCTGAGGGGAGGGAGCCCCGCTTTCATCCGAGGCTTCCCTCAGGGAACCGAAGCTCTGGAGCCGCCTAGAGCCTTGCCGGGGGGTGGGGGGAGGAGACGCAGACTCGAGCTTATTTCCAGTTAGAACCCAGCCCTGGGCGGGGGTCTTCCTGCACTGGGGGGTGGGAGGAGAAGGGGGCTGGTCTGCCTGCAGAAGATCGGGATGGGGCGGCGGGGGCGGGAGCGGGAGGAGCTGTGGAGGTTCCCGGCGACGGCGGCGGCTGCGAGGAGGAGGCGGAGAAGCCGCCTGGCTGGTGGAGATGACTCCTGTGGGGGACTCGGGGTGGAATCCCCGGGAGGGGCTCCACCTCTTCAGATGGGGTGGGGATTGCCCGAGTGCGAAAGGTAGGTGAGGGGGTTCCCTGGACGGGTTAAACACTCCGTTTGTGGGGAGTGGGGCGTTTTGGCAACGGTGAGTGGAGGTCAGAGGGGTTTCCAGGGGTCTCGGGGTGTCCGCTCGGCGGGGTGAGGGGTGGGGTGCACGTTCTCTTGAGCTTGGCGAGCAGGAGAGGGCCTTGCTGGAGTAGAGCTGTGCTTGGCCTGGGGCCCCCGAGTCCCGGGAGAATCCGCCACTCCAGGGATGGGGGTTGATAGGGCCGGTGCTGAGGCGTACGGATTTGAGCCGGCCTTAGGGGCCGGAGGGAAGAATGAAGAGGGAGCCCTTTCCAAGGGGGATCCCTCACTAAGGGGATCCCCATTTCCGTGGCAGAAAAGATGATCCCGCATCATCCCTTTCTTTCCTGGTGTTCCCAATTTTCAGGGGAAGGCAATGCCAACAGCAGTCATCCTTTGTAGGATTTATTGGAGTGGGAGATGTGCATCCTTCGGGGGGCGATGCGGGGGGATAGCTTCCACCTCCATTTGTACACAAACAGCCCCTCCCCCAAGCCTCCCGCAGGAAGTGGCCGGGAAATGGCAGCTGTGCGTTTGCTGCTGCGTCTCTTGTTGTTTTGAAATGTCCATTTTAATCAGATTTGGTTTCATTTTCTGAGGCCTTCGGGCAAGCTTGGATCCTGCCAACCATGTGGTCTGAGAGTCCTTCGTTCGACTTTTTTTTTTTTTTTTTTTTTGGAAACTTAATTTGTCAACTGGAAGTAGTCACTGCAGTTGACTCTCTGATCCCAATCCCCCCCTCCAAAGCATCTCTGTCTCCCTGTCTGGATTTTTTTTCCCTGAGCTAGAGGTCATAGAAAAATCAAACTCACTCATCCACCAGCAGGGCTACACAAGTGATGCAAATTCCCTCGGTGTAGAGAGCTGTCAGGAAGACTTGGGATCTTTTGTGTCATGAGAGTGGCTTTTTGGGATCCTGCTTAATATATATTCTTATATACATACGAATATTAAATATATTTTTAAGTATGACAGTTTCTGTATTGCAGAGCACTTGAGTAAGTGAGCTTGTGACGTGATGAAGTTGATTCTGAGAGGTGGAAGAGGAGGGGGGAATGGGGAATATTAAACTGAGTGGGGTTTGTGGTGGGGGGTAGGGACTGATTTGTAGAGTGAGTGTGGTGGGCTTGTTCCTCACTGGTGATTCTAGCCTAAGGGTAAGTCCCTGTGGGAAGCCTGTTAGTTGACATAGGGGAGGGTTTACCTTCTGCAGTACCAAGTAATTAGGAGAATTAGTTATCATATGACTTATGCTTCAGTCCATAAAAGACATCTTCTCTCTTTTTACCATTCGTGGAGAGGGCTAAGCTTTTCCCTTGTTCTGTGCGAAGTCATGTGTCCAGATTTTCTCTTTTTCCCACCTGCTAACTCCAGGAGATTTCTACTATAGCATATAGTGATGGACTGTGTGTACTGTGCCCCCAGGCATTTGGTTAGACCCTGGGTTTGGTTTGAGGTGAGTTGGCCACAGGATTTTCTGTTTTGAGAGGTGAGGTATCGAGATCATTTGGACTATCCTGAAAACTGCTTAAGCCTAACATTTAAATAATCTTTTCAGTATTTTCCACCTGAATTGTAGATTCTTAGATTAAAGGTCCAGGATAGGACCAGATAGACATATATGATTATGTGGCACTGTTAAGATAGCATCATTGCTCCTTTTACTGGGGCTGTTGGGGTTGATAGTCTGGAAACAGTAAAAACGAGTTCAGTGTCACTGTCCTTTTTCTTGCCCTTCTGCTTGACTGATTGGTTCCTTTGAGTTGCTTTCTTGACAGTGATTTTAAGTTCCCCATTCTTCAACCTTTGTTTACCTAGATTGGGGCCTGACAGAATAGTAAATTGATTTTCCCTGGTGGAAGTTAAAAGAATGAAGGAAGGAGAAAGACTACTCTTATTTCTTTGGACTCTTTAAGAGAAATAAAAGTTGATTTTGAGAAAGTAGATAGCTATGGCTTCATTTGATACACGACTGATCAGAAAGCTGAATGAAGTAAACCTTTCATGGCCTTTTTGTAAAATGGATGCATTTTTCTCTCAGAGAAGTGGGTTTCTTAATATTGACTTTTTTTTTTTTTTTTTTTTAAGCCTCTCCGTAAAGGAAAAAATTTGAGGTGTAGAGAGACCTATGTGGGCCGACCTCAGAGCCAGTCGGAAATCTAGAATGCCCTGAGGGGCTCACCTTGCAGTCTTGTGGTTCTGGAATCAGGTGTTGCCAAGAGAGAAGCAAAGCTTGTGAGGGTTACTGTGTCTTGCTGATGTTGACCTTTCTTATCACCTCTGAAGAGGTCTGCTATATTCTTTTACTAAAAGAATAAAATACAGTTAAAATAGTGTGGAAGTTCGTCCAATAACCGGTATGATGTTTGACTTTGTGTGAGAAGTGTACAGTGAGGCAGTAATGCCAAAGTTTTTATTTCCTAGGACGTAGAGTGAAGTATAAAACTCTTGAGGATTTCCTGGGGCAGATAATCTTCCTGATTTGTTTCTTAGGATATGGATGTCCTCATATACCTCATAGTCTAAGGTTAATACTTTATCAGCATTGCTGCACATGGGTCAGAGGGACCATTTTTTACCAACTTTTTGGTCTTCATAATTTTGAGATTTATAAAATTGTGCAAAACAAAAAACCTGTCTTCTTTGAAGAGTTCTGGAGACTGTTCTTGGATTGGGTCACTGGCAGTAGAAGTAGCATTGTGTTATTGTTACGTGGTGTTCTGTCCTTCTCCTAGTTAAAGAGAATAATTAAAGGGGCATTTTACATAATGAAAATATTACCAAACAGTTTAGCAAATATTCATTAAAAACTAAAGCATGAGGGTTCTTGGGAATTCCCAGGTGGTCCAGTGGTTAGGACTCCACGTTCTCACTGCCAAGGGCCTGGGTTCGATCCCTGGTCGGGGAACTAAAATCCCACAAGCTGCGAGGTGTGGCCAGAAAAAAACAAAAACCGTGAGGGTTCTTAAGAGACAAGTGGTACTGCTACTTTTGTTCTCTTGGGCTTGGGCACTGTATAACCTGCCTTCTCAGCTCAGTTTTTTTTTTAGGGGGGAGGGGGATAGATTTTTGAAGGAAGGGGTGAAGTCATTAACTGTTAGAGCTGAAATTCTGAGAAACAATCAGAGCTTGAAAGGGAAATAACCTTGTTACAACCTCTGGAGTGTGGTTTTTAGTGTCCTGCAATTTAAAGGCATTTCCAGTCCTCTGACAGTGAAGTGACCAGAGCTGTGGCAGAAAACCTAGCCTAGATTGTTAGTATATGGTTCCTTTATTCAGTTGCCAAATACTTTAAAACCTGCTATATACCTTGAGTGTTCAGTTAAATCATGCTTCCCTGTTTCCAGGCCTTATTTTCTGCATGAGACGTCTGTCTAAAATATGTCAAGATTTGGGGCCTTTCTTCCCTCTAGGAATTATCTCTGTGAAGAATGAAGCTGAATTTTTTGGTTCTCTTGAGAATGGTGGGAGCAAAAATCACAAACTTTATTGGATGAATAAGTTGGTAGTGACAGAAAAGACAGATTTACTCATTCATTTGCTCAATCTATGAGTTCAACAAGTATTTCCTTTCATTTTTTTAATGTATTTAGCACTAAAGTGCTGGAGATATAATGGTAGAACTTAATTTCTGGTTGATGCTGTAGAACCTACATAGTATAGAAGAAAGAAGGACAGAGAACAATCATCTTTGTGTTCTTCTGTGCAGCCTGGACATGGCAGTTGTCTTTGAGTAGCCTCCCTTAGGATAATAATCTTCCTTCTTTCATCATCTTCCTTCTGCCTCACTGTCCTGACTAGGAAAAGGGGGTTAAGGAAAGGACATTTTGAGAGAATGAGTCTCAGTCAGTATGGCTGTAGTCTGAGTCTGGGTTCCAAGGGAAGATTGTTACCAGGGCTGTCTGAATGGGCTATCCTTACTGGGGAAGAAGGCATGTTGATTTTGTGGCTTGGCACTTGGAACTCTTTTGGTGGAGGAAGACAGCTTAGCCAGGAAGGAGTTTTTAGATTTGAAAGTGAAGGCATGCTTGTTTGCAGCATCAGGAATTGGGAGTAGTGAAAACTTTGGGATCTTCCCCAGGGTATAGGGTAGAAATGGGAAATGAGGCAGCTTTTGTGGTAGAGCAGGGTTTTTCAACCTTGCTCTTGATTGAGCAAGAACCAACTAATCCTTTGTTGTAGTGGGCTGTCTTGTGTATTACAAGATCATTAGGAGCATCCCCAGCTTTGATTTCCTAAATGCCAGTAGCATGTACCTTTCTACATAACTAAATGTGCCCTGGGGGCAAAATCACCCTGGTTGGAAACCACTGTATTAGAGTATGGTGGATGATTCCAGAGCTGTGTAGAGTTCAGAAGTATCCTTCATAACATTCACAATTACAAATCTAAAATGTAGTAGTATGATTTATTTACTATACTGCAAGATTTACATTCACTGTTTAGTAAAGATAGACATTTGAAATCTCTCCCCACCCCCCAAAATTAGAAACCTCTCTATTTGTGGAATTTTAGTATTCTATGTGGGAAGAATGAACCAAGGAGCTGCAGGGACTGCTCAAGTGTCCAGCTAGATGGTGTTAATGTGTCTTGTCTTTCTGGGGGTAGCCTCAGAGGTCTGAGTGTTAGGGTTGGTCAGGGCACCTGCAACAGTGTTGAAATTCGTAACATTTATTTCAACATTGTGCATTGTCAGCCCTTTTCTGTCAAAACCATGTCACAGGTCCACAGAGTAGTAACTCTTCAGTAGCAACTGAGAGAAAGAGCAGCCTATTTGGCCATGTGGCAAGAGCTTTACTGCCTCAAGCTTAAGGGGCAATGTCCCTTAACTCTTATAAATGAAGCTTAGAGGCCCTTAAGAGATCCATTTACATACTACTGGGACTGGGCTGGGTGCTGGCCTGATTGTACTTCCTGGTCAGGAGAGCTGTCTACTATTCTGGGGGTTGGGCACTGACTGATTTCTTTTTTCATTTGGCCAAAATCCCATTAGTTCAAAGGGAGGCACTCTCCTTTGCTTTACTGTTCTTCTTATTAGCTCTAGATGGGAGGACATAATTTACCTTCAGGCTTTATTGTGAAAAGCATCTTGGGTAGGAAGGTTAAAATAAAGTAACCCTGGTTTTATTGCTGAGAGGAGCTGCCCGCATTTTCTTTGCATTCCTATAATGTGATCCTATATTTAAGTGACATCTGAAATCAAGAGTGTAGGGACTTCCCTAACCATCCAGTGGTTAAGACTCCTCTCTGCCAATGCAGGGGGCTTGGGTTCGATCCCTCATCAGGGAACTAAGATCCCACATGCAAAACTTCTCTTGAAATCAAGAGTCTAGTTGCATACAAGGAAGTCTGGCTGGGAGGATCATCCCTGATTTTGTAGTATCTCCCATACTAGTAAAAATAGTAATGGTTTTAAATTATATTTTGACCCTTTGGACATGACTATCTTTTTAAAAACTAAAAACAAAAAATAGTTTTTACTCTTTTTTGTCTAATAATAATAGCTAAAATTTATTGAGTGCTTGCTGGGTGACAGATGCTGTGCCAGGTCCGTTATATAGATTTTCTCATTTAATCCTCACAAGCCCTGGAGGTAAGTACTAAAATTTTTACTAATGATGAAGTAGAGGCTCAGCAACATTAAGTAACTTGATCAGGGTCACACAGCTAGTGGTAGTAGAGCTGGGATTTGCACCTAGAGCTCACTGTTGTTGCGCTGATCTCACTGCACAGCACAGAGTATTTTATGTTTCTAGGAAGCTTCTTATAAATGAAGTGATTGTGGTCCTGATGACCCCTCAGTAGAGGCTCCTGGGGAAACAGACCTCAGGCACTAGATAACTTCCCATTCCTTTTACTTATCTGATTTCTGTAAGCCATCCATTTATGCTTATTAGTATGTAATTTGTGAGACAGGAAATGCTGTGCTGTCCCAGAGTAGCAGAGATGAGAAGGTCACTAGTTTCCTCGTGGATTCAAACAGAAAAAGGAAAAACGAACTGTGGCCTATCATTGAGTGGGAGAATATAGTCCAGCGCACAGCAGAGGTGTGGCTGTGCATAAAACTGGGGGAGAGGAGATGTGGGGATCAGATGAGATTGGCTCTCCAGGCATAGCATTTCTAGACTTGCGAAATGAATCCTTGAATGTCCTCTTTTTTTTTTTTTTTTTTTTTTGACGGCGTATAGTTTCCCCACCAGGGATCGAACCTGGGCCCTGGCAGTGAAAGCACCAAGTCCTAACCACTGGCCTGCCAGGGAATTCCCTGTGATGTAAGCTTTGTTTTGTTTTGTTTTTTAAAGATTTTTTTTTTTTTATGTGGACCATTTTTAAAGTCTTTATTGAGTTTGTTACAATACTGCTCCTGTTTTATGTTTTGGTTTTTTGGCCGAGAGGCAAGTGGGATCTTAGCTCCCCCAACAGGGATCAAACCCGCATCTCATGCATTGGAAGGCGAAATCTTAACCACTGGACCTCCAGGAAGTCCTCCCTGTGATGTAAGCTTTGGAAGGAACCTAACCTAGAGTATAGGGAATGAACTTTCCTCCTTGGTGTCTTTCATTTCGGAAGGGTCACTAATCTCATGATGCTTATTTTTCAGATCCCTTAGTGCTGAGGATGGTCTTTAACTATAAGGAAATGCTGGGGGCCCCTGAGGTCTTCTGTAGAGACCGAGTTTCTTCATTGATGCAAAGCACGTTTGGGTCTGCTGCTTATTTTAGAGTGAAGATGGGAAATCCTGTATGGGAAATGAGTTTATCCTAAAAACTTTTCCCCCCTTAAATTGACAAAATACAAATTGCTTTTATTTTTTATTTACTTATTTATTTTAATTTATTTACTTTATTTATTTATTTTTGGCTGCGTTGGGTCTTCTTTGCTGCGCTCGGGCTTTCTCTGGTTGTGGCAAGCAGGGGCTACTCTTCCTTGCGGCACACGTCCTTCTCATTGCAATGGCTTCTCTTGTTGTGGAGCACGGGCTCTAGCTGCGCAGGCTTCAGTAGCTGCGGCACGCAGGCTCAGTAGTTGTGGCTCGTGGGCTCTAGAGCGCAGGCTCAGTAGTTGTGGTGCACGGGCTTAGTTGCTCCACAGCATGTGGGATCTTCCCGGACCAGGGCTCGAAGCCGTGTCCCCTGCACTGGCAGGCAGAGTCTTAACCACTGGGCCACCAGGGAAGCCCCTGCTTTTATTTTTTAAATTCCAGTTAAAATTGATAAAGGTAGAGACAGTTATGGTATTAAGCATGGAACATCTTTTTTTTTTTTTTAATTTATTGAATTTATTTATTTTTGACTGTGTTGGGTCTTTGTTGCTGCACATGGGCTTTCTGTAGTTGCAGGCGGTGCGGGGGGGTACTCTTCGTTGCAGTGCGTGGGCTTCTCATTGCGGTGGCTTCTCTTGAGCACGGGCTCTAGAGCGCACAGGCTTAGTTGCTCCGCGGCATGTGGGATCTTCCCGGACCAGGTATCAAACCTGTGTCCCCTGCACTGGCAGGTGGATTCTTAACCACTGCCACCAGGGAAGTCCCAAGCATGGAAAATCTTATAGCTGTCATGCCATATACTTACTGTACAGGGTTTATATTTCATGCTCAGAATTATGTTAGATTCACCTAATGGTGGCTAATTTGCATTATCTAGCATGCTCAAGAATATGATTCTTGCAAACCTTGGGCAGTGGTCTTATGTGTTCTTAACTGATTTATTCATTCTTTTAAAAGCTTTACTTATAGTTTGTTTTTTTTTTTAAGAGGTTATTTAAAACATCACCTAGGTTTGCTTATTATCTCATCTTGGGAGCTTGATAAAGAAATCTTTATACCTGAACTCTTCTGTCCTTTACTCTTCTGTGGTAACCAAAGGAGTTGCTTTTTCTGTATCAAGACAGATCATGTCTCTCACATAACAAATTAGTATGCGCTAGTACATCATAAGTATCTGATTGATGTGTCAGACTTTGCCAGTAATTCTAGCTTCTGCTTTCTGTCTTCTTCCTTCTTCTCTTTGCTCTATTGAAGGTAAATTTATTCTCATCATCATTGCTAGTAGTATATCACCTCATCGTATTCAGGAGAGGGTGAAGAGCTTTTTAACCATACTACTCCCCAATGAGCCACTGCACTTTACAACTTTAAGTACCTAGCTATACTCTCAGTGACCATTTACATTTAAGCCACAAAACCAAAACATGGGGAAGTAATCACAGTAGACATAATAGAATACTGTTCCTTGGGACACTCTCTTATTTAATCAGTTTTCCAGCTCTGACACTTTTGTGAGCTATATTCTTAGAGAGCATGGTATTTCCCATGAAAAAGGAGTAGACGTGTTACTGGATGATTTGGCTTTTGCTATTATGGTCACCTTTCCTGAAATGTATTCTTTTCAAATTCCTTTACTCAGTTAACTATATACTATCTTCTTCAGATGTCTAGGGCTATGGATAGGGTAACGTGGAAATTTCTTAACTCAACTATAATAATAAAACAGTATATGTATTAAACATGCTTTTTCTGCCAACACATCCATGCTTTCCTGTCAAAAAGATGGCTTTGAGAACCTTCTGTATACCCTGAGAGTGGGACTCTGGCCTTACCTTGGCGGGGGTGGGGGGGAGGGATGGAGAATGTTAAATGTTGCAATTGAGGGCTAATATCTAACATAGAGGGGTAACCTGGGCTGGGAGTTAAGAGGGTGGGGCTTATACAGGGGGAAGACTCCTCTAGGTGTGTATCTTGGTTTTCTCCCTAACTCTTTTTATCTCCACAATTCTGACTTTTTAAAACACTGTTTCTATGAGGTCATTGCCCAGGTTAGGAGTATATTTCCACTTCCTCTTCTCTTCTCTCCTTCCCCACTCCCCCCGCAACCCCCCTCCCTCCCAATCCAGTACCTGGGTAGGAGAAGGGTAAGTAAAGTAGATGGAGGGGAGGGGGCATTCCCTCTAGAAGATTCCAGGTGACATAACCTTGTTTAACCGCCAGTATTTTTTTTCCCTTTTCTCTCCCCTCCTACAGAAATGGAGGCAAACGACCATTTTAACTTTACTGGCCTTCCCCCTGCACCTGCTGCCTCAGGACTGAAACCCTCTCCCTCCTCAGGGGAGGGGCTCTACACTAACGGGTCTCCCATGAACTTCCCCCAGCAAGGGAAAAGTGAGTGTGAGGGCCACATGGCCTGGGAGGGAGTGGGCACCGCTCCTTTAGAGCAGGTTGATGGGGTAAGGTTTGGCTCTGGACGGGCTACTTCACAACAGCTCTCTTTTATGCCAGGTGGGAAGGGAGGAAGTGAATCCTCAGAACTCCAGCTGCTGGAGAGAAGCCAAACTTCTAAGAACAAGTTCTAGGGGTTTATGGAAGCAACACTTTTCATTTTAAGGCTGGAAGGGATTAGAAAAACATACTGGCCTTTTCATCTTAGCTTGCTCTTCTGTCAGCCCTGTTCCCTGGCTACTGCCAGAGTGGTGAGGGGTTGCTGCTGTTCCCTAGCCCTGTCCCCGGCTGCTGCTTCTGATAACCAGGTTGGACCCGTGAGAGAGAGATAAAGGGCCAGCCCTCTAAGAAGCTGTTTTTAGAGGCTGGAGTAGCCCTCCCCTAGGACTGGGGGTGGAGGGGTTGGGTGAAGGTTGGGGTGTGTTTGCCTTTTAGTTTGTGCAGCAGAGAAGAGAGCAGATGCTTGAAGTGCTTGTGCCACCTCCTGTCCTTGTGGATAGAAGATAGGGACAGGGAGAGTTTTAATTCTTACCTAGTTCCCCAGAGAGAAACATCTATAATTCCAGACGGAAGTGTTGCTGCCAGGATCAGGTCTTTTCCTGGATATGGCTTATCAGTTGCTCTGTACCATGGCCCTGCCAAGTACCTCTCTAATCTTGCCTTGGTTTCAGGTACTTTATGCTTGGAAGCAGAGGGAGGCACAAATGTTTGCCTCCTTCCTTGCAGCAGAAAGATACTGCCACAGGCTTATACTTCACCACTCCCTCCTGTCTTTCACAAGGGGGTTGCAGATAGATAGAAACTCCCTTATTTCGCTGGAGGACTGTTCCCACCACGTCCCCCGAAGCTTCCTTAGTATCTTGGTTCCTTTTATTTGATTGCCCTCCGGTCCAGAGGCTGCCATTGGTGTTGAGAACTGAAGTCTGCAGTACTGCTCATGCAGAGATTTCCCCCCCTGCGTATTACCCTCCAGTGCCTATGGGGAGGGGCCAAGCCCAGCCTTCCGAGCTGGGATCTTTCTGCTGTGGTGACTGCAAATTCTATTCTTAGCCCAGCACAAAGTGCTGGATCTGCATGTGCCAGTGAGGTGGAGGCTGTCCCTTCTGGTGCCACTGTGGGGCAAACAGGCACTGGGGAAGGCGGCAGGGGGTGGGGGGCAGAGAGTTCAGTCATGCCACTCCAAGGGAAGAATTCCTCCAGGGAATGAGGGTGGGGAAGAATGCAAGTCACTGTAGGGCGTCTGTGAACAGTTTCATTAAAAAAAAAAAATTTAAAAAGCCCTGAGCATCAAGAGCAGCCAGCTCTCTGCTGGTCGCTTGTGGTAGGCTGGGAGAGTTCCCCAGTCCCCTACTCAGCAGCCTCAGCGGCGATTGCTAAGCTTCCACCCAGGAGCATCTGGGTTTGGTGTTCCCTGGAGACCAAAAAACTATAAATACAGTAGAGGGGGAATCCCCCACCCCTTCACCTTCCCTTTTTCTAGTCAGTGCTGTTCCTTTAGTAGAATTTATAGTGTTACTTGCATACATAGCTGTAACTGACCCTTTTCCCTCCTTCTCTGCCAGGTTTGAATGGGGATGTGAATGTTAATGGCTTATCTACTGTATCTCACACTACTACTTCAGGGATTTTGAACTCTGCTTCCCACTCCTCCAGCACCTCACACCTCCATCACCCCAACGTGGCCTATGACTGTCTCTGGAACTACTCACAGTACCCATCTGCCAATCCTGGCAGCAACCTCAAGGACCCACCCCTTCTCTCCCAGTTCTCGGGGGGACAATACCCACTCAACGGCATCCTTGGGGGCAGCCGGCAACCTTCATCCCCAAGTCACAACACTAACCTTCGGGCTGGGAGCCAAGAGTTCTGGGCCAACGGTACCCAGAGTCCCATGGGGCTTAACTTCGATTCACAGGAACTATATGATTCCTTTCCTGACCAGAATTTTGAGGTGATGCCCAATGGACCCCCTAGTTTTTTCACCTCCCCACAGACTTCTCCTATGTTGGGATCCAGCATCCAGACCTTTGCACCCTCCCAGGAGGTAGGCAGTGGTATCCATCCTGATGAGGCAGCAGAAAAGGAGCTGACTTCAGTTGTGGCGGAGAATGGCACTGGCTTGGTAGGCAGCCTGGAGCTGGAAGAGGAGCAGCCAGGTATAACTGGGTCTGTGAGCTGGGTTGGGAGAGGGAAAATGGGGCTCTGGGGGGCGCAGTGGCTTTTTGAGGTGAGGAAAACTTGTCTTTCCAGCTCTCTGCAGTGGAGGCTGATTTGCATGTTGGTGATTAGCAGAGCCAAGTGGCTGGTGTTTTTGTGGCAGCAGCACCAGCTCGAGAGTGGGAGTGCAAATTATTTCAAGCTCATGCAGAGCTGCTGGCCTGGAGAGGGCAGGTGGGCGAGCCCGAAACAGCCCCAACAGACACCCTGCATCAAGAAAGCCTTCTTCAAAGTTATAGGAAGGGGTTGGGGCATCAGCAGGAGGCAAAGAGGCCAATTTGATTTGACTATGGCAGGGCCAGACTGGCTGCTGAAGTGGGCTGAGCCCTAAGTAGTGATTGGCACATGCAGGAGGGAAGGAACAGGCAGAGCACACCATTGCTTGTCTACTCACAATTTCCTTTCTTTTTTGTTGTTGTTAGCATAGGTACATGTGCAGTCCCTCTCATCTTTCCCCTCAGAATAGATAAATGCTTAGTCTGCTATTGATTCCAAGTACAAGGGTGACTACCCTGTAAAATCACAGGATGTTTTCTCTGTTTAACTGGATGGGGGAAACAGCTGAGAACATGATGGGGTTCTTGTCTCAGACCCCACTCTTCTTTCCCCTCTTTACCTGCTGCAGGATCTTCCTCGCACATCTTTGTGTACTCAAAAGTTCTCGGTATGATCGGTACCCAACATAGAACTGGGACCCATAAATGTTGAAAGAATGAACATCCATCCCTCTAGCAAAGATTGCCTACTAATAGCTAACTGAACCCATTGACGGCACTGATTTTGACTTTTGCCCTCTCCTGGGATTTCCTAGAACTAAAGATGTGTGGTTACAACGGCTCTGTCCCTTCTGTGGAATCATTACACCAAGAGGTCTCAGTCTTGGTCCCTGATCCCACAGTGAGCTGCTTAGATGATCCTTCACATCTTCCTGATCAACTGGAAGACACTCCAATCCTCAGTGAAGTCTCTCTGGAGCCCTTCAACACTTTGGCACCGGGTAGGCTTGGAGATTGGCTCCCTTCAACATATCTATGTAGAGGGTAGTCAGCTTATACCACCTGGAAGAGTTAGTAAGCCAGGGAAAGTATTTGGGAATCTGGGGCACTGGGGTCTCCAGATGATCCTGTGGCAGACCACAGTTTCATGCCACAGGCCTGACTGGGCCAGTTGCACTCTGAGCTGAATTGGTTCATTTCCCAGGTTCTCTCCCAGTGTTCCTTTTGGCCAGGAGCCCTGGATAGGGACTTATTACCACACAGATGGGCTATTTGGGTTCTCACTAACTTGCCATTGAACGATTACCTTTTACCCCACTGAAATATAAGAAAGGCCTATTTTATGATAGATGCTAGAATTTTGTGTTGGTCTGTGGGTAGAAACCATTGCCTTGCCTTTCCCTAATATTAGAAAGAAGCTTCACAATATAGGAACTAGAACTGGATATATTCAGACTAGTATTTCTTAACTCTTGCTTTCTGATTTTTCCACCCCTGAAGAGCCAGTGACTGGAGGACTCTATGGTATAGATGACACAGAGCTGATGGGTGCAGAGGACAAGCTGCCTCTTGAGGACAGCCCTGTGATCTCTGCCCTCGATTGTCCTTCCCTCAATAATGCCACTGCCTTCAGTCTCCTGGCAGATGACAGTCAAACTTCAGCCTCTATCTTTGCCAGCCCCACCTCTCCACCTGTCCTTGGGGAGTCTGTTCTGCAAGGTAAGTGAGGAGAGCTAGGGCAGAGGAAGTCCTTGGCCTGGGCAGAGGTGAGAGAGCAGACCTTAGGGGTGGGGATTCTGTGAGAGCACCTTCCTGGGAGCTGAGGAGGCTATGGAATAGTGTGTGGTGGGACTGAAAAAAGCGCTCTGACTTCTGCCCTGTGCCCAAAAGAACTTGTGGGGTGAGACTTGGAGTTTGTGGGAGAAAGGAGGCCAGAGGCCTTTACTGGCTCCAGGTGAAAGGTATTTCTTCACACAGTGACAGCAGCAGCAGTTTTGCCCTTTAACCTTCATGAACGGTAGGGGAAGAGAGCCAGAGGCTACTTCTCTTTTTCCAACCCTAGGGGAAAGCCCTTGAAGTAACCTTGTTAGCTTCATCCAGGTTTGTCTGAGTAGATTCTCTTGTTTTATATGATCATTCTTCCTTTAGCCATCCTGTCCCTTTGGATTCTAGATACTAGCTTTGACCTGAATAATGGCAGTGATGCAGAACAGGAAGACATGGAGACTCAGACTTCAGACTTCCCACCATCTCTGACCCAGCCAGCCCCTGACCAGTCATCCACTCTTCAGCTCCGTACAGCAGCCTCGCCAGCAGTCTCACCAACAGCCTCGCCAGCAGTCTCCCTGGCGGTTTCTCCAGCAGCCTCCCCGGAAATCTCTCCAGAAGTCTCTCCAGCAGCCTCCCCAGAAATTTCCCCAGCCATCTCCCCGGCAGCCTTCCCAACAGTCTCTCCAACTTCCTCAGCAGCCCTCCCACCCGTCTCCTCTGAAGTCTCCTTGACAGCCTCCCCAGTGACCTCCCCAAAAGCCTCCCCCGCACCTTCCCCAGCAGCTGTCTTCCCAGCAGCCTCCCCAGCAAATAAGAATGTCAGCAGCTTCCTTGAGACGACTGCTGACCTGGAAGAGATCACTGGAGAAGGAGTCACTCCCTCTGGTAGTGGTGAGTGTCTAGATTCTGTTCCACCCCTAGCTGGTTCCAGGAAAAGTTTCTGTCTCATGAGGCATTTAGCCCTTCCTCACTGGCCTGTCGTCTCAGTATTTTGCTTGAACTCTTAACTTGGGTATCCCCTATCTTCCTCCCCAAGGTGATGTCCTGAGGAGACGTATTGCTACCCCAGAAGAAGTTCGTCTTCCCCTCCAACATGGGTAAATGCTCTAGTTTGCTGCATGCATCGACCTTTGACACATTTAATGAATGACTCTAGGAAAAAGGGAAGGGAGCTCCTCTCATCTGAGATGGGGAGGAATGGGCTAGACAAGAATGGGTTAAAGGATAGTTACCTGCAGTGATAATGTTTCTGGGCATGAGATTCTTAGGCTTCCTTTCTTCCTCTGTCACGGTCTTCCTCCTCTCACCCATTCTTTCCTCATTTTGTGACCACTCAGTTTTTTCCTCAAGGGGCTACTGCTGTTACCTGTTCCAAATTCAGCTGGTGGGTCTAGGGTTCAGATGTCCGAATGAGTTACCTTGTCCTGTATGCTTAGAGAAGGAATAGCAGTGAATGGGGAGTGGCTTAGTCCCCATGAATTGGGATTTTTTTTTGTTTTTAATGCACTTTAAGGTCAGGAACAGTATGAGACCAGAATGGACAAGCCAGCACACCAAGGGCTTTATAGGAATAACTGCCTTCCTGACCTTCCCCACCCCCGCCCCTGTAGGCTACTTGTGGTCACCAAGTCTGAGTTCTGCTTTAAGTTTTGAGAGAAAGATAAGGCTTAGTCTTAGAATAATCTGTTGCTCAGAACACAGAGTTCCTTACTAAACCCTGGCCTCTACGGAGTCATTTCATGGAGTCAGCAGTGAGTTTACTCTTCTGCTTGCCTCCCCACCCTCTGTCTCTTCTGCCTTTATTCTCTTAGGTCTTTTATCCTCTTTAGTGGAAACCCAGTAATTTGCCCTGAATGGCATTAGGGAGGGGGTTTCTGGCTGCTCATCTCACTGACTTTGTGAAGGGAGGGGTGGAGGTCTTTCTGGGCTTGTGCAGTCTGGTGTGTTGCTTCCCCCTGTGGTGCTGAGGGGCTTGTGGCCCAGGCCTGCCTTCTGGCCAAGCTTGTATCTCAGGATCCTCTGCACCTACATGCAGTTCTAGTGAGACAGGTGCGGGGCGGGCCATCTGCTCAGTGGGCTTGGCTTCTGGGTGGCTTGAGAGTGGGTAGGGGTGTGACCTGGCGGCAGGGCCCGTGTGCTTCTCTGGCAGGTGGCGGAGAGAGGTGCGCATCAAGAAGGGCAGCCACCGATGGCAGGGGGAGACCTGGTATTACGGCCCCTGTGGGAAGAGGATGAAACAGTTCCCGGAAGTGATCAAGGTAATGTAGCTTTCGTGGACTTTTTTAGGAAAGCACAGACTCCTTTTTTTGGGCCCAGTGGCAACAAGCTGGCGTTGTCTGCTCTGGGACTTGTTCTGCTTGGGCTATTGCTGGCCAATAGGTGTGGTAGGGCTGTAACTTCACTGATGCCACTCTACCTCCTCCTCATAGTACCTGAGCCGCAATGTGGTACACAACGTCCGCCGCGAGCACTTCAGCTTCAGTCCCCGTATGCCTGTTGGTGATTTCTTTGAAGAGAGAGACACACCAGAGGTGCACACCCAAGGGTTAAATATGCTTTTGTGTCTGAGAAAGGGTTGATGGACAAGCTGCAGCTTCCTCTCATGGGGTTTGGAGAGTCTTGGGCATTGAATGGTTCAGAGGGCCTGGTGGCTTGCACAGACTCCCTCCCATTGTAACAAGAGTCTTCCTTATTACCTCAGGGCTTGCAGTGGGTACAGCTCTCAGCAGAGGAGATCCCATCCAGGATTCAGGCAATTACTGGGAAACGGGGCCGACCTCGAAACACTGAGAAGGCCAAGACCAAGGACGTCCCCAAGGTGAAACGGGGCCGAGGTCGGCCACCCAAGGTCAAAATCACTGAGCTGTTGAATAAGACAGACAACCGCCTCCTAAAGAAACTGGAGGCCCAAGGTACGACTGGGGATTCTGCTCACTCTCTGAGGTATCTGAAATGTTGATGAATTGCTAATGCCTGGGTTTCCCAGGAATGTGACTGACGTCTGGAAGAAATGAATCTGAATCACCTTCCCCTCTCTGGAAAGCAGCCTCAGGGTCCCAGCACTTTTGTGGTACTTCTTTTACAACCAGTTTCTTTACTGAGTTACTCTCTTACTAGTGGAGCCTGGGCGGTCCCCAAAGATAGTTATGAGAGGAGAGGGCTTTCATGTCCTTTCTTTCCATCTTTCAGCTTCTCACTTATCTTACTGGTTTTGGCTGTCTCATACATACACTCTTACCTTACTCATTGCCACCATCATGGAGGTTCAGAATTCACATCTGAATCCAAAAGATAATTGGCACTGTTTTAGTGGGATGGACAGATTGGAAATGTCTAATTTTTCAGTAAATATTGCACTTGCCCTGATATAGTATAAATTTGAAAAAATTTGGAGTCATCGGTCTCCTATTCAGAGTTCCAGCTCTGCCATATTCTGACTGTATGACCTGGAGCAAGTCACTTATATTTTAATAAAAGCCTATAGTGGTTCATCTGCAGGTAATACCTGTCTAACTTAGAGGGTTGCTGTACAGATGTGGTGGTGGTAGTGTTTCTGTGCCAGAATAGGATAGGTGCTGTCATATCAAAAACACCAATTCTGAAACACTGTTGTTTGCAGAATCACACTTCAATATTGTCTTCCAAAAGGGAAGAAATTCAGACCTTTTAGTAGAGCAAGACATAGGAGCTGAGCATAAGCAATAGCTATGTCAGTTTGATATGATTCTGCTAAAGTGTCCATTATCTGGGCCCTTTCTTTCTGGCACATTCTTGCTTAATTGGTGCTTCCCACTCAAGACCACCTGCTTTCCCTGGCAGTTTTTCTGTTCCTTTCTTTGTTCTAAAATCAATCTGTCAGATAGCCTGGGGGAGAGACAGGCTATAAGGCTACTTTGCTGTTTTGGCCCCTAGGACCCCTTCTAAAGCAGTCTAGTGTTCAAGGGGCTGGTGCTTCTGGGCAGGAGATACCATTTGAGTTCTTTGTGCTACCTCTACAGCAGGTGCCTCTCCTACATTTTTTCTCCAACATTTTATGTATACTTAAAACAAAAAAAACACAAACTTTTGGATTCTTCAGCGAGCTGCTTTGGAGGCCAGCTTTGTGACAGGCATGTGCTGCTCTGGATGCTGGAGATTGGCCTGCCTGCCTCACTCTTCATTTTTCTTTCTGCCCTCACAGAAACACTGAATGAGGAAGATAAAGCAAAGATGAGTAAAATCAAGAAGAAGATGAAGCAGAAGGTACAACGGGGAGAGTGTCAGGCTACTAACCAAGGGCAGGTGAGGGACATCAGAGAGATTACACAGTAGGTTAACTTTTCCTACAGCTGCTCTGTCTTCTCTTCCTTCTCCCACGTCTGCCACTCGCCATTTAGAGAATTGGGCTTATTCAGGAATAATGTGAGCATCTCCAGGGTGAGAGAATTGATCCATTGCCAACCTCTCATCCCATGTCTCACCTCTCCTCCCCAGTACCCTTGTCTGTTTTTGAATGCTAGTCAAAGCAGTGATGCTTTCAGAGTTTGAGGAGAAATGACTTCCCTTATGGTTTACAGGCCAAGAACAAGAGGAAACAAGAGACCAAGAGCTTAAAGCAGAAGGAGGCCAAGAAGAAATCGAAGGTAGGTGCATGTACACACAAGCATAACTTTGAAGTCACCAAACTGATTTTGCAAGACGTGTGAGTTGGTCTCTTTTTATAGTCGTGTTTCTGGGTGTAAGGTGGGGAGGACGGGGACCTGGAAAGGGTGGTGACTTGAATCTTTATGGCACTCTTGATTCCTCTCTCCCTTGGGTGGCTAGGCTGAGAAGGAGAAAGTAAAAACAAAGCAGGAAAAACTGAAGGAAAAAGTCAAGAGGGAGAAAAAGGAGAAGGTAAAAATGAAGGAAAAGGAGGAGGTGGCCAAAGCCAAGCCAGCCTGTAAAGCAGATAAAGCTCTGGCCACACAGAGGCGCTTGGAGGAGCGGCAGAGGCAGCAGATGATCTTGGAGGAGATGAAGAAGCCCACAGAGGACATGTGTCTGACTGACCACCAGGTAGTGAGGGGAGGGTAACAGGTCCTGGAGGGGCCATCCGTGAGGACCCTTCTGTGAAAGGAAGCGCCTCCTAGGTATCCAGACTGTTGCCTTCCCATATGTTTGACAGAACACCCTACCTCTTTTTAT
Source organism: Balaenoptera musculus (assembly GCF_009873245.2). Classification (NCBI taxonomy): domain Eukaryota; kingdom Metazoa; phylum Chordata; class Mammalia; order Artiodactyla; family Balaenopteridae; genus Balaenoptera; species Balaenoptera musculus. The sequence continues at coordinate 45,108,951 of NC_045794.1, read as the reverse complement.
CTCTACAGCCCCTGCCTGACTTCTCACGCATCCCCGGTCTGATCCTGCCTAGTGGGGCCTTCTCAGACTGCTTGACCATTGTGGAGTTCCTGCACAGCTTCGGCAAGGTGCTGGGCTTTGACCCTGCCAAAGATGTACCTAGCCTGGGAGTCCTGCAGGAGGGACTCCTGTGTCAAGGCGACAGCTTGGGCGAGGTGCAAGATCTGCTGGTGCGGCTCCTGAAAGCTGCGCTCTATGATCCTGGCTTGCCTTCCTACTGTCAGGTGAGGTCCTTTCCTGGGCGGGTTCAGAGGGCCTGGAATCCGTGCTTTTCTCAGTTTTGCTTTCTCTTTAAGTTAAACACGTGAAAGCCCCTTCCCAAAGTGATCAGGACAAGTGAAGGGAGATACACAAATGGTCCCCAGTTTACAGTGGTTTGGCTTATGATTTTTCGACTTTACAGTGGTTCAAAAGTGATACGCATTCAGTGGAAACTGTACTTCACATTTTGATTTTGATCTTTTCCTGGGCTAGAGAAACGCAGTACGATACTCTCTAATGATGCTGGGCAGCGGCAGCAAGGCACACCTCCCAGTCAGCCATGTGTTCACTGATACACTTACAACCATTTTGTACCCATGCAGCCATTCTGTTTCTCACTTTCAGTACAGTATTCAGTAGATTACACAAGATAGTCAACATTTTATTATAAAATGGCTTTGCGTTAGATGATTTTGCCCAACTCTAGGCTAATGTAAATGTTCTGAGCATGTTTAAGGTAGGGTTGGCTAAGCTATCATGTTCTGTAGATTAGGTGTATTAAATGCATTTTCAACATAGAATATTTTCAATTTATGATAGGTTTATTGGGACATGACCTCATCATAAGTTGAGGAAGATCTATATACTACATGCTAGCCCTTCTGGTAATTTATTGCGTCTTCTCCTAGGTTACTTCTACTCACTGCTTTAAGGTTTTAGGTCCTGACTCTCGTCATTCTCTCCAGGGACAAGTGGAGGAAGATCTGTAGTTTCTTCCTGTTTCTGTTTTCCATATATTTTTTTCTCTTCTATTTCTTTTTCTTTCTGACCTCCCTCTGCTTACTTTGTTCATTTTCCTTTAATTTACTCCTTTTCTTTTGCACCTGTCCTTTTCCTTCTCTCATCTGTCCTATCAACTTTCATTCTTTTCTTCTTTTCCTATCTTAACCCCGTAGTTCTATTGTATTTTCCTGCTCCAGATTCACCCAACTTGAGTTGTTCCTCTTTCTCTCTTAACTCCTATCATGCTCTCCTCCAAACAGTCCTTAAAGATCTTGGGGGAGAAGGTGTCCGAGATCCCACTAACAAGAGACAATGTGTCTGAGATCCTGCGCTGCTTCCTCATGGCGTATGGAGTGGAGCCAGCCCTTTGCGACAGCCTGCGCACCCAGCCTTTTCAAGCCCAGCCGCCCCAGCAGAAGGCTGCTGTCCTGGCCTTCCTTGTGCATGAGCTCAATGGCTCCACCCTCATCATCAAGTGAGGGGCAGGGGTGGGGATGGTTATTGTGTGCCTTGGTCAGAATGGGATGGGGGAGGGGCTTAGCCATTTAGAAATCCTCGGCGATGTGTGTCCACTGCCATGCTCTGGACATGCTGGTGTGACTTAGGACTGAATCTAATTTTCTTCCCTGGGAGAATCCAAGCCTTCCTCTGCCGTTCATCCAATCTAGGCTCTAGGATGAAACTCCCTTTACCCTTGAGCCTCCCTTCTTCTGTGTATGTGCTGCCACTTCTCCCTCAGAATCCCATTCCCTGTTCCCCTGCAGTGAGATTGACAAGACTCTGGAGAGTATGTCCAGCTACAGGAAAAACAAGTGGATTGTTGAAGGCCGGCTCCGGAGGTAGGGACAGGACAGAGGAGAGAAGGGGGAAAGAGTGAAGCATAGCCAGGACTTTTGCTTGGAACTCAGTGTCCTTAGCCCCTCCCCTGGGGTTGGGACCTTACCCCAGGGCCTGGGATTGTTTAGATTCACTGTGTTCCTTTTGTGGTGGTATCATGTTCCTCACCACGGTTTCCCTTAATCTGTCTATGTCAAGATTGAAAACTGCTTTGGCCAAGCGAACTGGGCGACCTGAGGTAGAGCTGCAGGGGCCGGAGGAAGGCCTGGGGCGGAGGCGCAGTTCTCGGATCATGGAGGAGACCAGTGGCATGGAAGAGGAGGAAGAGGAGGAGACTACAGCTGCTGTCCATGGCCGTAGGGGCCGAAGAGATGGAGAGGTACTAGCCCAGACCAAGGAAAGTGGGAGTTGGAAAACAGATTATTTTTTTCTTGAATCTGATGATTCCCTTTCTCTTGGTGTCTACTTGTTTCTTCTCCAGGTTGATGTCATAGCATCTAGCATCCCAGAGCTAGAGCGCCAGATAGAAAAACTCAGCAAGGTATTGTGCTTCTAACCTCCCAGGAGCTGGAGATAGGGGCTGGGTGAGAATTGATTACCTTATGAGCTGGGCCCAGATGGTATCAATTTTATAGGGAAGCTGAGAGCCATTGCCCTTCTCCCATATACCGGACGAAGTCACCACTGTCACCCTGGAAGTGTGTTTTTCATTCATCTTCCTTTTCCACTGCCTACCCAGCGTCAGCTCTTCTTTCGCAAAAAGCTGCTTCACTCATCCCAGATGCTTCGGGCAGTCTCCTTGGGTCAGGACCGCTACAGACGCAACTACTGGGTGTTGCCCTATTTGACTGGTATCTTTGTGGAAGGAACAGAGGGGAGCTTAGGTAGGTGTGTCGTAGGACCCTGAATTGAGTCCTAACAAAAGTTAAACGATTCCTTTTCCTCTGCCTAGTTGTCTTGGGCTTCTTTCATTGTATGAGAATCAGTATAGCACAGTGTGGTTAAGAGCACAGGCTCTGGAGTAGGACTGCCTACCTACCTGCTCTGCCATTTACCAGCTGTATGCTTCCGTTTTTTCATTTGTAAAATGGAGTTAATGATAGAATGTATACGTCATAGGGCTATTGAGAGGATTAAAATGAGTTAATGCTCTTAGAATAATGCTTAACTTACAGCTGGTTCTCAATAAATGTTAGCTTATGATTATGCTGATGATGATTACTTGGGAGCATAGTGTTTCTTTTCCAGATACTGTGCTCACTGGCATATAAGCTTTTCCTGGTGCAGTCTCCAAAAGGGGGGTATGAAGTCCAAGAGAAGAAGAAAGTATATGTCCTGTGTTTGTACACCCTCTTTCTTTCCCCTTATATCTGTGTATGTGTTATGCTCTTCACTTTTCTTTACAGTTCCTGAGGATGTGATAAAGCAGGAAACTGACTCCTTAAAAGCGGCAACCCATTCAACACCCAGCCCAGCCTCCTTCTCTCTGAAGAGGGAGTTAGCTGGCTGCAGCACCTCTGCCAGTTCTCCTGCCCGGGCCCGAGGCCGACCTCGGAAAACTAAGCCTGGGTCTGTGCAACCTAGGCACTTGAAATCTCCTGTCAAGAGTCAAGGTTCAGAACAGCTGCAGGTCCAGCTTCAGCCCGAGACTCAGCCCCATCCTCAGCTTCAGGCTCATGCCCAGCCCCAGCCCCAGCTTCAGTCCCATCCTCACTCCCATAATGGGTTCCTAGAGCCAGAGGGCTCCCCTTTGTCTCTGGGTCAGAGCCAGCACGACCTCAGCCAGTCAGCCTTCCTGTCTTGGCTGAGCCAGACTCAGAGCCATGGCTCCCTGCTCAGTAGCTCAGTCCTCACGCCTGATAGCAGCCCCGGAAAACTGGACCCAATGCCATCACGGCCCCCGGAGGAGCCAGAAGCTGACGAGACAGAAGCCAGCCCCGATTCTCAAGCTCCCTGGTTTAACTTCTCAGCCCAGATGCCCTGCAGTGCTGCCCCTACACCACCCCCTGCAGTTTCTGAGGACCAGCCCACTCCTTCCCCTCAGCTACCTGCCTCCTCCAAGCCAGTAAGTAGCCAGAACTAGTGGTATGCACTTATCTTCATCTTGCCACAGGCTCTGTTGCCTGGCTGTGGGCTGTTGCTGAAGCTGGGGGGAAGGGATGGGGCCACTGGGGTCCTGTCAACATGAAAACACACCCTCATCACCTTATGTTTCATCTCATTCACAGGTGAATAGACCCAGTGCTGCCAACCCCTATTCTCCAGGGCAGCTCTCTTCCACCCCCTTGCTGGGCGTGGCTCCTAAAAGGCGAGCAGGAGACCCTAGAGAAACACCACAGGGCCCCACAGGGATGGGACAGCCAAAACGGAGAGGGAGACCTCCCAGTAAGTTCTTCAGACAGATGGAGCAGCGTTACCTAACCCAGCTGACAGCCCAGCCCGTCCCCCCTGGTGAGTGACTTTGGGGTGGAATGGGGTGAGATAAAGGTAGGAGTGGCATCAGATGTGGACCATGTGATTCATAGCTGGTTCCCACTCCCCACCCCACACACATAAACCATCTTCACAGAGATGCGCTCGGGCTGGTGGTGGATCCGAGATCCTGAGACATTGGATGCCATGCTCAAGGCCCTGCACCCCCGAGGCATCCGAGAGAAGGCACTTCACAAACACCTAAACAAGCACAGGGACTTCTTACAGGAAGTCTGCCTACGGCCCTCAACTGGTAAGGTAGATGCTTAACCACCCTGAGCTGCAGAGCCCAGGTAAACGTTGAGCTGCTGCTGTGGACAACGAAATAGCCTGATGGGCTTTTCCCTCTGCCTTCTGTCTCCTCAGACCCTATCTTTGAGCCTAGTCAGCTACTTGCCTTTCAAGAAGGGATCTTGAGCTGGTCCCCCAAAGAGAAGACATATGAGACAGACTTGGCTGTGCTTCAGTGGGTAGAGGAGCTGGAACAGCGGGTTATCCTGTCTGATCTGCAGATTCGGGTACACTTGGGCTGGCACTGGGTAGGGGGTTGTTGACGAGAGGGTGTTAATCTCCTGTACCCTGTTAGGGAAAACCTGGGGTTCCCACTTCACAAGTGACCTCCCATGACCCTAAATGGGTCACATCTTTTTCTATGCTTAATGTTCTTTCTTTATAATGAGTTTTATTCCTCTCTCCCACCTGCAGGGCTGGACACGTCCCAGCCCAGACTCTACTCGTGAAGACTTGGCCTACTGTGAGCATCTACCTGACTCCCAGGAGGATATCACCTGGCGGGGTCGAGGCAAGGAAGGACTGGCACCCCAGCGTAAAACTACCAACCCCCTGGACCTGGCAGTGATGCGACTCGCTGCCCTGGAGCAGAATGTGGAGCGGCGGTACCTGCGGGAGCCCCTATGGCCAGCTCATGAGGTCGTGCTGGAGAAGGCCCTGCTCAGCACGCCCAGTAGTGCCCCACAGTGTACCACTACAGAGATGTGAGTGGCTCCCCGCTTCTTGGTCTTGGGGGAGAAGGAATAAATTTAATGGATCCTGTTCCTCATCCCCAAATCACCACTTTCTCCCACCAGATCATATGAGATCACCCCTCGCATTCGAGCCTGGCGCCAAACGCTAGAGCGGTGCTGGAGCGCGGCCCAGGTCTGCCTGTGCCTGGGCCAGCTGGAGAGGTCCATTGCCTGGGAGAAGTCTGTCAACAAAGTGGTAAGAGGCCTGGAGAGCCTGGGGGGGCTGACAAGATGGCCAGCTGGCGTGGGTGGGGTCAGTGGCAGGCAGAGGCTTGAGGGCTCACCCTGCCTCCTCACTACCTTGGTCCAGACCTGTCTAGTCTGCCGGAAGGGTGACAACGATGAGTTTCTTCTACTTTGTGATGGGTGTGACCGTGGCTGCCATATTTACTGCCTTCGGCCCAAGATGGAGGCTGTCCCAGAAGGAGACTGGTTCTGTGCCGTCTGTTTGGCCCAGGTAAGTCTTCTGCTCCCTCTCATTCCACTCCCAAGCAAAAGTCAGAGATTTTCTTTCTCATCCCATTTACCACCAGTCCTACAAATATCATTCTTACCATGCCTCAGTCTCTCCTGGGAAAGGGCTCCAGATGATGTGCTAGGAGACCTGAGTTCTGATCCTTCTTTGGGCAAGTCACTTAAATTCTATAACCTTACTTGCTTTTACTTTCCTTATAAAATGGGAATGATTATACTTTCCCTTTCACCTACCTTATTGGGTTATGTGAATAAATTCACATGCTGGCTTATGCATGAAGGTATTTTGAAGCCTCAGTCACACTTAGACAAGTAGGGATTGTAATAAAGTGAAGGGCAAGCAGAGAACATCTCCAGCTGTTGCTGATCTTACCTTTTTCTTATCTTCAGCAGGTAGAGGGAGAACTGACTCAGAGGCCAGGTTTCCCAAAACGAGGCCAGAAGCGGAAAAGTAGTTATGTGCTGAACTTCCCAGAGGGTGATAGCTGCCGGCGCCGGCTACTGTCGAGGGGCCGAGAAAGCCCGGCAGTGCCTCGGTGCTCAGAAGGAGGGCAGTCCCCCTCAAAGCGGCGGCGGCTCTCCATGCGGAACCACCACAGTGATCTCACGTTTTGCGAGTGAGTTGAGTGAATTCTGGGGACAACTGGCTCTACCTTTGCCGGAGTAAAGGGCTGGGAGGGGTCAGTGTGTTTGCTTCCTGGGAGTGCAGTCATCACTGTCTTTCGTAATAGGATTATCTTGATGGAGATGGAGTCCCATGATGCAGCCTGGCCTTTCCTGGAGCCTGTGAACCCACGATTGGTGAGTGGGTACCGGCGCATCATCAAAAACCCTATGGATTTTTCCACCATGCGGGAGCGGCTGCTCCGGGGAGGGTAAGTAGACATCAGTAACTGTCCCGGCTCTTCTGTTACTGCCGTAACTTGTACCCAGCTCACAGGTCTGTCTCCACCCCTGCCCAGGTACACCAGCTCAGAGGAGTTTGCGGCTGATGCACTTCTGGTCTTTGACAACTGCCAGACATTCAATGAGGATGACTCTGAAGTGGGCAAGGCTGGGCACATCATGCGTCGCTTCTTCGAGAGCCGCTGGGAGGAGTTTTATCAGGGAAAACAGGCCAATCTGTGAGGCAAGGGAGGTGGGGAGTCACCTTGTGGCATTGCTCCCTGCCCTCCAAACAAACAGACCCTGCCATTCTCACCTGCTGATGCTGCCCTGGGTCCAGACTCGAGTCCGAGGTAGAACCCTGATTTTTGACCCTACCTTTGGCAGCGCCCTACATCTTCTTATCCCTACACCCCTTTCTTCCTTTCCTCCTCTTGTTCCTCACATAAGAGGGGCAGAGATGAGGTCCTTCTGGACTGAAAGCCAAAAAAAAAAAAGAAAAATAATTTTTCCTTTCTGTTTTATTTCCTAATTAAAAAAGAGGAGGAGGATGAAAGAAGCTCCTACTTCCTCCTCCCAGCTTTCTCACCTTCCCTGTACATGCCCCAGCATTCTGGGGCTATTTAACAATAGCAATAGTTCTAGTGAATGTGTGAAACCAAGAAACACTCTGTACTGTGTGTGGACCCGCAGTGACGGCCAGTAAAGTGGACTTAACTCCCAAGTGTGTCGAGCCGGACACCGGGCCCTGAACATGCTGCTTCCATGTTCAGTCCCTCCCCCGCTTTTCACTTTCTCTCTCTCAATCCCCCCCCCCGCCCCCTTTTCAGATTTTCTCTCATCCAATAATGTAAAACTGTTGTGTACGGGTTCCTCCATCCTTTTCCCCCAAATCTTTTTTCCCTTCAAAGGAAAAAGAAGTTCAGAGGTCCCTGTCTTTCTCTCTGTCCTCATCTTCCTGCCAATAGCTAGTCCCTCTATAATGTTGGATACTCCTCAAATGCTGAGTTTCTAGCCTTTTCTGAAACTTAGCAAACTGGGGAGAGGGCAGGGAGGCACCCTGAACCCTGGGCCTTCCAGCCTCCTTCCCCACCTCTTACCCAAACCTCCTTCTTGGGAACTCCTCAGGGACAACTACTGCTGAGTTTGGGCACACCCCCAAGATGGAGGCCAGGTAGCAATCGACTGGCCTGAGAGAGAGAGAGGTGTGTGTGTGAGAGAGTGTGAGTGAGTGAGAGGATGCTGTGATTGTGCCCCTGTTTTGTCTGGTGGCATCCATTCAGTTTTTCCCCCAAGTATCTCCCATTGTTTCCAACCATTGAAACACCTTTCCCATTGTTTCACACCATCACTTTGTCTTTGGGAAACCACAGGAACAGTTTTTCTGGGTACAAGGCTGTCTCTCTCCCCTCTCTCCCAGTCATTTCTGTTCCAGCCTCTTCAAACTGTGCAATCTTTCAGCAGGAACTCCCTCTCCTTTCAGTAGCTCTGAGTCTTAAGCTTTTGCAGGGAGAGGGGTAGAACTGGATCTCTTCCTAATCCCATGAGCTTCTGTGGGTTTAGTAGTGCTTTCCTTCCCTTATCTACTTCATATCCTGGGACCCCCTACCCAGTAGCAGAGACCGCAGAACACAGGAGAGTAGGGAGGAGAGGTTCTGGGTCCACCACTGCCCTACATTTGACTGTGCCCAAGTTAAGCCCCGACCTGTGAGAGGAAAGCTGCTAACTCCCAGCTATAGCCATGGGCCCCTGGCCCCTGCTTTCCTGCTCAGCAGAGCCCCTCCCATCAGAGATTACGGGTACTTGCACTGGGGAGGTGGCTGCTGGCTGGCCCAAGCAGAGAGCTGAGGCATCCAAGAAGTGTTCCATTGGTGGGAGAGGGGGTGCCAGGTGAGGGGGAGCATTCCTTGTGCTTCTGGCAGCACTGAATAGCCACTGAAGGGGGTGAGGGGGCAGTACAGGTCCCGGGGCAGCCCCTTTCTTATTCCTTTATGCCCCTTCTCCCCCATAGCCTATTTCTAAAGTCGCCTTTTCTGTCAGATAAACCTCAGAACTTTTAATTTTATTTGAGATTTTTTTTTTTTTTTGCTTTTAAATAAGAGGTGGATTGAAGAATATTTGAATTGACTTTATATTATGCATAAATATTTATATTTTATCTAAATAACTGCGCTGTAACAAACTTTGTGTTAGACATTTGGAACTGTTGTAGTTGGGGGCTCTTCTTTTCCCCACGGCAGTCTTACCCTGGTATAAAATGTTCTAGATTAATTCTACTGTTGGAGGTTAGGTGGACGGGGGAGTGAAATCTTAATTGTTCCTGTTCTGTGTTCCTCTCCCAGCTCCATCTCTTTCCCTAGGGACCAGGCACTCTTAAAGGTGGGGTGGAGTCCTAGCCTCAATTTGAAGTGAGGGTTGATGGGGGGCGGGGGGAGGGCATGACCAAAGGGGCCGTTTCTCACTTTTCTTTCCTCATCTTCACTGCCCCTTGAGCTAGGTGGATTTTCTCTTCTTGACAAGAGTATTTGATAGGAAAGGCAAGTTAAAAAAGTAAATAAAACCCACCCCTACCCCTTTGTTTCCTCTCCCCTATCAGTCTGGTAACAGGAAGAAACCACACCATCAACACCAACAAATTTCCATGTTCCTTTTACAACAAAAGGGACTTGACTTTTTATATAACCAAATGTGGTGTTTTAGTGACTTTTTGATAATGTACAGTTTTTTGTGAATTTAAATTTATTTCTTTCTATATTTTTAGGACCAATCTCATTTTTAATAAGGTTAAAAAAAGGAAAAAAAAAGTCTAGAGAAAAAAACTCCTGTTTTTGCCATGTGATGTTCCACAAGTGCAGCTGTAGAAAAGTGCTTGTCAGTTGAATAAAAACCACATTTGATAGAGATTCAAAAGAGTCTGTATTTATCTTCCTTCAACATAGGTTCTCATACTTGCCTAAAGGTGAAGGCTGGGTGTTTGTTAGGGTGAGTACGACTGGTTTGATGTAGGAGACCACAGGCCGGGGAGAAATATGCCCCTAAACTTCAAGGTTCATCTCTGAACCTCCAAGCTTGGCCCTTCCTGTGCAAGAGGCATCCAAGGCAGAATTTGTGCTTATGTGGGTGGAACAGGTGCTCCTGGCTGAGGTGCTACAACAAAGGATTCAAGTGTCCCTAGTTCCTGCCTTGTGAGACATGGCCTTGGCTTCCTAAGCTGCCACCTGTGTTCCCACTATAGCAAATATATGTGCTCACCACCACCTTCCCAGCTTCCAATCATGGATAAGACACCACGAGGTAGACTTTTGTGTTTTATTTCAGAAGTTGAAATAAGACAAAGTTCTCCCCAATTGTAGGGAAGGAACAAGTGAATACCAAGAGTCAGAAAAAGAAGAATGGGTAGCATTGGCACAGATGTGGCAAGAGTATAAAACTGGAAACCTCTGGGTAAAGAAAAAGTGTACAAAATGTGTTTTGAGTATAAATTAAACTTATTTCCTGTCCAAGGTGATAAGTGCATGCTAGAGAGCACTTGCCACCCGAAAAAAAATGTGTGTGTTGGGGGATGTGGACACCAGTAATGGGGCGAGAACTTTTCTTTACTCAGGCTAGGAAAGCTTATCACACTCCAGGCTGGAAGTTTTGTTTTGGTGACCCTGTAAACTAACTGGAATAGGTGGAGAAGGAACATCTCTGCTTTCAGCCCTATAAAAATCCCAGATGCCCTCTTTGGTGCATGTTTACCTTCTCAGCTAATGGCAGCCACTGGCAAGCTCTTATCCTCTCAAGTTCTGAGCTCTGCTCCCATGTTGGTGTTCCTGGGGGTGGCTCCCAAGCATTAGTTAATATTCTAAGCAGTCATTACTCAGCCTATTCCCCTGGCATACCACAGCAAGACCTAACTAACTGAAGAGTTCACACTATTCTAGGGTGATAAATGAGGTAAAAATCTCAAAGAAGACATTCCAGAAACAGAAATAACCAAAAGAGTTTTTGCATTTGATTGTGAGCCCTTTGTAGCCCCCATCTTCCTAACCCTCATGAAAGGAAGGACAGAGTAAAGGAAGGAAAGAAGTAAACCAGGTGCTTGTGCCCATGTTCAATTGTGAAGCTGTGAGGTAGGTCTTTAACAAAGACAAGAAAGTTCTGGGATACACCTGGAGAATGGTTCATTCAAAACAGACGTGGACATGCCAGGGAGAAGGAGCAGTGGTAACTGGGGTGAGAGGGCACCTAGCTTTCTAATTACTACAGTCATGTGGGGACCACCCCTAGGGAGGTGCAGCAGAATTCAGCAAAGATGAAAAGGGTGCTAGAGCTCTCAGGCCCATCTCAGCTGTTGAAGGAAGACCCTCCTACGAAAGGAAGGAGTAAAAGCTGAGCAAACGAGGGATCTGCTAATGCTTGGAAGGACCTAAAATGCAGGTAGCATAGAAATGGAGTAGTTGGTTTAAGAGGGAATCAGGAAGGATCCAGTGTGACAAGGCACAAGGAATTAAGACCTAGCCCTTACAGACTGGCTTTCATAACACCCACCCTCTTCTCTGACGCTGGTCTAGCAGAGCCTGAGGACAAGTTTAGATCTGATCACTGACCCAAGTTTATTGCCCTAGGCCAAGAAGTTCAAGGTAACCCCCTCATAGGTACAATGCTGCTGCTCTCCCAAGAAGTGGGGAGGGGTGCGGCGGGCACGTGCATAAGAGAACAGCAACGATTTTTTTTTTTTTCCCTAGAAGATGATTCTATGGGGATCCCTGCAACATTCCATTCCAGCAAGGCCTCTCACCTCACCTTTGTGGAGCAAAGTAACAACCCACATGTACGTCCCCAAACGGTAGACACTGAAGCAGCAGGGAATAAGCAATGCAGGCAGGCACCAAGGGGCTGAATGAGCTCCCTGATCAGTAAGTTAGGAAAGGAAGAATGGAACTCGGCTGAGGTGGCCCAATCCAGGGATGGTCAGTAGAGCAGCACAGTCCTCACACTCAGTGCAAGTAATGTCCCCCTACTACCCCCATCTCTTACTGACAAGGGCTATTTATTACCTCTTCAGAGTCACCAGGCTTCCTAGCCTAGGCAACTCTTCAAATCCTTTGGTTAAAAACACACTTTAAAAATAACATCTCTCCCCATCATCATTCCCACATCTTCCCTAACCTCGACCCACACCCTCCTCCAAAAGGTCTAATCAGCCTCGGGGCTGAGTATCATCTCAGAGCGAGAGAGGAGCAGTAATAACACCGGCATGAGATGGGATGGGCAGGCTCTGAGGCTAGTAAAGGATTGTATCATCTGAGAAAGGGATCTAGTATGTTCCATTTGACTGAAAAGAGAAAAATACAAAGTACTAAAATATTTTAAGAATGTTATGAGCATCTGTAATGAGCGGGGGTATGAAGTACAGAGAGAGTTATGACCTGGGCTCCATGAAGACAGGATTCAGAAAACATTAGCATAGTGTTTAAAGAGCCCAGCCCTAGGCTGTGAGCTTGAAGTCTCCCCCTACAATTCCTCTGCCACCACTGCCACCAGTGGCGCTATTTCATGGGAGAAAAAGTATCCCTCCTTCCTTGTCTCCTTTTTCCAATCACTCACCCATGTTATGAACTGTTAGAAATGAACTAACAATTAGGCAAAAAGTATCATGAGTGTAACCCAAAAAGGCCCAAACAAAATTCCACGATGCCATTAACCATTACAAAAATAACTTCAGGCTCTCCGTCACTTCCCATGCCCAAACCTGCCCAAACCAGAAACACCCATTAATAAAATCCATTAAGCAGATTCACATGAGAACACACAAAAGGTAACTTCAGAATTTTAAAACAAAACAAAGCAAAATTACAGCCATTTAAACATTTAAATACAGACAGAGAAAGTAGACAGAACCAGGAATTCTGGGAGGCAGAGGAGCGGCAGCAGTGACATCAACAACAGTTTCTACACGTGAAAGGCCCTCATTTCACTAAGCCTCCTAGCAAAGCAAGGCTCCCCCAAACTACTATTAATTAAATGAACAGGATTCTAGATTTTTCTCCTTTTCTTCAAGGCCACTGACAAGAAATATGTGGTGTATTTTCCTTGACTAAGGAGTAGAGACTCAGAAGCAAGAGATACCTGCCCAGCCAAAACCTTCTATAAAGTTACTGGGTTTGGGGCTGTTTTACATTAGATAAACCCTTCCTGAGGTTGGAAGTACCTGTGAGAAAATTAATAGTGGCGATTTTATCCTTTATACTTTACATCCTACCTATTGTCCCCTACCCCTACTCCCTTAACCCCAGGATGTACAAAAGGACACTCTAAGGGTAGGGAGCGTTAGGACTCTCAACTCTGGGATGGGTGGAGGGGAGCTAGGCCCAAGCTCTATGTACAACAACTGATAATACAGCTTCTTCCCGCCCAATAGCATCTCCTTCTCCCCTACAGAAACTGAACACCTGTTTCTCCATTCTCCATCATTTGGCTTTCTGTCTGATTGTCTGGTGGAAAGGCACCTGACCTTGAAGTGAAGGGGAGCAGAACTCTCCTTTCAGTGCAGAAGGAGTGACTGGGAAGAGACAGGTGCAGGATCTTATTTCCTAGAAGATGGACAAAGGCTTCCTCCTATCTGTCTCCGTGTGCATAGTCAGGTCTTGCAGAAGGTGATGGAGTTGAAGAGCAAATTATAGCCTTTTTTTGAAGGACTCCTGACCTTGTAAATAGTGAGATGGGGTTTATGGCCCTTTTCCATCCCAGCTCCCTGCTGTCCTTCCACAAGCAGGAAGATTATTTTTGATGTCCTGGTTCCCTGGAAAAGGGGCCCAAACACACTAGGGCAGGTTGCTCTGGACAGTTACAAAGAGCTTTGTCCTTTCCCGCCCCTGCACAGCACACACACAGAACAGTCCCCACCTCTATCCCTCTGAACGTGTGTGCACATGGCACAAGCCTTTCAAGGACAGCTCTTGCTGTACACAGATGTGCCGAAGGTCAAAGCCTGGGGAAAATTCAAGAACCTCAGTTCTGTCCCTCTCAACTAGCTGCCTGAGTGTCAAAAGGCACTGTGTGTCCAGGGTTGGGATGGGAATTTACCAAGTCCTCTGGTACAGGAGGCAGGGATGACACTGTCTACATCAAGGTTTCCTAACCTTGGTACTACTGACATTTTGAGCCAGACAATTCTCTGCTGGGGGAGTTGGGGCTCTGCTGTGCCCTGCAGGGTGTTTAGCAGAATCCCTGGTCTCCAGCCACTAGCTGCCAGTAGCACACAGCCCCACCCCCAGGCACAACAACCAAAAATGTCTCCAGAGATTGCCAAGTGGCCTCTAGGCGACAAAACCACCTCTTTGAGAATCGCTGGTCTAGAGGTAAAGCAGCTGATTGTCCGTGGTGGGGAAGGAACCTAAATGGATTCAGCAAGGTCACAAAAGCAAAGGCTCTGAGCACAGCAACGATGTGAGATAGGGAAGAGAGAGTCCTTGAGACCCAGGGCAGAAAAGATCCTCTAGGAATCAGAAAAGCAGGTATTCCTGAAAAGCTGTAGCAAGGGAAGACATTTTCTCAGAGGATGTGGTGTTGGCCTCGGCAGTGAGAAGAGTTAGTCAGAAGTCAGTAGGTCCATTCCTCCGGAACTCGCCAGGGAAAACCTAGTCTTCATCCAAATTTGGATCAAGGATGGCTTCCTAAGGCTGTGGGATTGTCTCCTTAGTGAGCCTAGATCACATCTCTGCTTCCGGAGGGCAAAGTCTAGTCTTTCCTCCTAGGATGTGGCAGGGCAGAGGGAGGAAAAGCCACTTCCACTGCCTGCTTAGTGTTCTACCTTGTTCCTTGCCCAGCCCCCCAAAATTCCGTATGAAATTTCATTCAAAAAAGAAATTCACAAAATTAAAAACTGTAAAGAGGCAAAGTAGGCAGGTTCTGCTGTATGGAAAAGAGAAAAAGAACACTCTGGATGAAAGAAGGCATAAAATGTATGTGAAGAAGAGATGGGATGTGTGATCTAAGAGCTTTATAAAACAAAACTTTAAAAGTCTGCATATTTTCTTACACCCCCCGCCAAAAGGTCCATAACTAAACTCAGTAAGTAGGGCCCACAGTAGGACTCCATCAGTGTTCTAGCACCACACCTTTTTCTTTTAAGAAAATAATTTGTTTAAAAAGCCTTCCCAAATAAGTCCAACACATCAAAAACTGTTTTTCATAAAGACGAGAACAAGCTCCAGGCACCGTGTCTCTTTGGGGTAGGGAAAGAGTATATTGCAGTTTAAAACAAAACATAAAACTTTCTTCACAAAAGAAAAGAAGTCTTTTTGGTCTCCTTGACTGTAGCACACACACAAAGTGACAGTTCCTCCAGGCTCCACCAGGAGTGGAGGAAGAGCACAGGGCAGGAGTGCAGAGACTTCTTTTTCCAGGCCCAGGCCTGTGAAAACCGATGACCAAGTGTTAGTCCTCAGCTGGGCCCACAGAGGGGCTGTATTGCTGGTCAGCCCTCTGGAGTCTGGAGCATCAGCATCTCCAAGAATTCATTTATACTCAACAAAGATGGGGAGGGAAATCCTAAAGGAGGCATAAGCCAGAGAGGGTAGGGAGGGGGAATGACAAACATGAGAGTCTGATTTCAGGCTGCTCAGCCCACCCCGCCCCTCAGTATGTGATTCTTACCACTGTTACTTGTTGAACTGGAAAGAATAGACCCCATGGTCTGAGGGAGCATCCACTGTCACTTGATTTTGCTGGCTGCCGCCATCCTGTACCACAGCCAAGGCAGGAGAGTCACCTTGTGCATCCTTTCCTCACCTCCCACTGAAGCAGCCTAGCTAAGTTGCGTGTCCTCCCCAACCAACCCATTCCCACACACCTGTGTGAGTGCACATACACACACAAGCACACACGCACACTCAGAGCATCACTTCCCCAACGTTTAGAGCAACCCATCCTCTTCCCAGGACACACGAGTCAATACAAGCCAGCATCCTGGGATTAACTACCATCTGCCAAATGAGAGGAAGGGCCTCATTCAAAGATACAAACTAAGTCTTTCCTTCCTACATTCTTCACATCCCTACCAGCTATTTGTGAACACAGAATCAGCATCACTGTGAGAGGAAGATTTTGATCAGGGGAAAATGTGCCTCTGTTCATTTTCCAATCTTCAATCCAAAGAGATTATAAAGCTCTTACCTCAACTGAAACACTGGAAGAAGGCACAGGGGTGTACTGGGAGATGTACGCTCCTTGCATAGCTGCAGCTGTTGGCATATACTGGAATGAGATACATCAATAGGCTTAGAGCAGTGATTCTTGGCTACATTTAAAGCACCTGGGGAGCTGTAAAAAATACGAGTGCCTATTGTTCCGTCCCCAGAGATTCTAATTTAATTGTCCTAATTTAATTGTGCTTTTTAAAAGCACTTCAGGTGACTCTAAAGTACACTGGCTTAGAGAGGCTTCTAAGTACATGACTACCTTTTCCTCCTCTTTCCTGTCTTCTGCTTTTTCTCAACGCACTGCCTTCTCTGCTTTAAGCCCTCCTGAACAAATCAGAATGCATCCGACCTACAAGAAGACTAATGAGCTTCACCCATTATTCCTGTTACTACTTTGATAAAGACTTCTAGGAAAGTGTATGAACTAGATAAACTAATATGTAGGTAGAAACACCATTTATTTAGTTGCATGAGTAGGAATCAGTTAAAATGAATGAGCTAAAGAGCAGAATGGCTGTATTCCTAGCTCACGGATTATTATCTTTTTAGTTTATCGCCTTTTCTGAGTGTGCCCTCGATGACACTGAAGTGATTCCCATCCTTATTCAAGAGTATTTAAACCTAAGAGTATTACATAGGTATTCTTTGCTTGGTAGGAGTTTATAATAAAAAAATATCCTGCTTTACTGTGCCCGTGCTGCTGAGCGAGAGGTGGCCCAGTTGCTGGGTAAGAGGTCCCATCACGGAGGCAGGCTGGAGAGAAATAGGATGATCCATTCCTGGTGTCAGCACTGAACCCTATAGGAGCAGCAACAAAGGACAGGGTTAGCTGGCAGCATCCTGTGGGGCTGCCTGAAGCGGTGATTCATGGCTACCAGAACCACTGAAGACAGACACTTAAAAATCCTGGGAAATGATAGGTGAGCAACGACCCAGCTATGCAGCAGGAACAGGCACTCTGCCCATCAGTCTGGAGGGATCCTTGTCTAAGAATAGCAAACTCACAGAATTTAAGGTCAAACACCTGGGTTACACAAGAGACTGAGCCAGAACTCACACCCTTATCTCCTTTCATCAAATCCCACTGTTTTTCTTTACATCAAATTGCCTCTTTGGCTTTTGCCCACTTCTGAACACTCACTGAAGGCTGCATGAGGTATGACTGGTGGTGCATCCAAGACAGGTTAGGTACTTGTAGAGGAGATGTCTGAGTTACTCTCTAATGCAAGTGAAAATAAACAAACAACAATGTTAATTGCCTAGAGACTATTATTTTATCCAATGATCTGATAATGTTCAGCAAAACCCACATAAGGTTGGAGTGTGCCCCCCCTCAGAAACTGTAAATATTAAGAATAAACTGTTTAAAAAATATTAACAACTCTTACACTTCAAGTAATCCAATTTTAAACTGGGCTACAAATTTGAATAGATATTTCTCTAAGAAGATACACAAATGGCCAACATGCACATGAAACAGGTTCAACAACATTAGTCACTAGGGAAATGCAAATCAAAGCCACAGTGAGATACCACTTCATACCCACCAGGATGGCTATAATTAAAAAAGGACACAATAACAAATGTTATACACTGCAGGTGGGGATGTAAAATGGTACAGGGGCTTTGGAAAACAGTTTAGCAGTTCCTCAAAAAGTTAAACATAGAGTTACTATGTAACCCAGCAATTTCACTCCTAGGTATATACCCTAGAGACATGAAAACACATGTCCACACAAAAACTGTGCACAATAGTTCAGAGCAGCATTATTCATAATAGCCAAAAGGTGGAAACAACTCAAATGGCCATCAACTGATAACTGGATAACAAAATGTGGCATATCCATACAATGGAATGTGATTCAGTCATAAAAAAGAATGAAGTACTGATACATGCTACACATGAATAAACTTTGAAAACATGCTAAGTGAAAGAAGCCAGACACAAAAGACATAAACTGTATGCTTCCATTTATATGCAATGTTCAGAATAGGCAAATCTATAGACGTAGAAAGTATATTGGTCATTGCCACGGGCTAGGGGTAAGGGCAAATGGGGAATAACTACTAATGGGTACACAGTTTCTTTCTGAGGTGATGAAAGTGTTCTGGAATTAGATAGTGGGGACAGTTGCATAATTCTATAAATATACTAAAAAATACTGACTTGTACACTTTAAGAGGATGAATTTTATCGTCTGTAAATTATATCTGAATTTTAAAATTAAAAAAAGCAACAAGAAGCTAGAAATGCATCTTGATAAACAAGTAGGTTTATTCCACAAATATAAGGATTGTTCAAGATCAGAAGCTCTACAAACATAAGTCAAAATTGAAGAAAGAAAGCCATAGTGTAATATTAGATGCTGAAAAGACATTTTAGAAAATTCAGCAGCCATTTACTTTTTAAAAAAATCACAAAATAGGGAATTCCCTGGTGGTCCAGTGGTTATGACTCAGCGCTTTCACTGCCGCGGCCCGGGTTCAATCCCTGATCGGGGAGCTAAGATCACACAAGCCCCGAGGTGTGACCAGAAAATAAATTTTTAAAAATACCACAAAGTAAAATAGAGACTAGAAAGAAACTACTTACATATATTAAAGGCTATTACCAAAAACTATCTGCAAACCTTAACCCAAACAGAGACATATTAAAACCATTGCAATTATAGTAACCTATTAATTAGGTAGTGGGGTCAAATAAATACAATTAGATAAGAACACAGTTGGCATAAAATTGAAAAGGAGGAGAGAACTATTATTTTGCATCAATGATATAACTGTATACCTAGAAAACCTAAGAGATTTAAGTAAAAAAGAAAAAACTAGTAGTAATAAGAGGATTTGGTAAGTGAGCGGTATACAAGATAGACAAACATAAATCAGTAACTTCTCAGTGTATCAATAAGCATCTAGAAATGCTTATAAAAATTACAGAACACTTAGAAGTATATTTAACAAGAAAAACATAAGACCTACATAAATAAAACTAAGATCTTATTGAAGGATATAAAAATTTGAGAACATGAAAAGAAATACCATATTTTAGATGAAAAGACTTAGTACTTTTTAAGAAGTCAATTCTCTTTAATATATAGATCTAATGTAATTCCAATTAAAATCCTCCCTCACAGATTTTTAAAAATTAGATAAAATGATCATAAACTTATACAGAAGAATAAATGCCAAAACACAGCAAAGAAAAGTATGAGAGTGGAGAAGGTTTTGTCTTATCAAATATTAGAACATACTATGAAAGCCACTGTAATCAAATCAATACATTATTGAAATAGGAACAGACACAATGATCACTGGAAGAGAATAAAGGATACAGAAAAAGATTCCAGTGTTTACTATATGACAAAGGTGGCATTTCAATTCAGTGGGAAAAGGATGGATTATTTAATAATTTGGTGCTAGGATAACTGGTGAACATTTTGAAGGAAATACAATAGAACCCCTATCTTATGTCATATACAAAAATAAATTCCTGGTTATTATACATTTAAATGTAAAACAATGAAATACATCTTGGGGACCATATGTACAATATAGGGACTGGGAAGACCTTTTAAATTAAGACAAGAAATTCAAAAGCTGTAAGTAAAAGAGCAGACATATTTAACTATACACAAATTTTAAACTTCTGTATGGCAAAAACTAGCGATTCCCAGTGTACGGTCCCTGCAGCAGCAGCAGCAGCATCTGGGAACTTGTTAGAAACACACGTTCTTGCCTCTCACCCTAGACTTGCTGAATCAGAAATTCTTGCTGTGGTGCCCAGTAACCTAGGTTTAATAAGTGATTCTGATGCACAGCTGAAGTTTGAGGACCATAAAGTCAACGGAAAACAATTAAATTTGGAAAAAAAACCTTGTAACAAAGATAACATTCAGAAGATTACTACTTGTAATATTGACAGGTTTTTTGTTTTGTTTTTTTTTTTTGGCTGCCCCATGTGGCATGTGGGATCTTAGTTCCCCGACCCGGGATCAAACCCATGCCCCCTGCTTTGGGAGTGCAGCATCTTAACCACTGGACCACCAGGGAAGTCCCAATAATATTGATAGTTTTTATAAGCTGATGGGAAAAGAACAAATAATCAAACAGGAAAATGGGCCAAGCATATGAAGAGCAAATAAAAACATGACCAAAAAAATGCTTAAACTCAGCTGCAGTCAGGGAAGTGCAAATTAAAGTAACAATGTACTTTACATCTATCAAGATAGAAAAAATTTTAAAAGAGCAATGTCACCTCTGGCTGGAGGGAAATGGGTACTCTCATATGTTGCCAGTGGAATGTGAATTGGCACAGTCTTTGTGGAAAGCAATCTGGAAACATTTATAAAACTGAAAGTCCGTGTATTACTCAACCTAACAACCTCACCCCTCAGACTCTAGCCCCCAGAAACAAAAGCACTCATATGTGAGGATATAGGCAAAAGGCTGTTGACTAGAACATTATTTGCACCAAATAAAAACTGAAATCCAAAGAATGCCTTTCACTGGGGTATAGTGGAAGAATTCTGGTATATGTGCAGCATAAAATATGTTACTATTAAAAAGGAAATAATTAGAACAGAGCTGCATAAGAACTACCTGGAGGGCTTGTTAAAACTCAGATTGGTAGGACCCATCCCCAGAGTTCCCGCGAATCTGGGGTGGAGTCCAAGAACTTGTTTCTAAAAATCCCCAGGTAGTGCTGATACTGCTGGTCCAGGGACCACACTTTGAGAATCACTGGTTTAAATGAGAAGAGTAAAGTGTAAAAAATATATTTAATATGGCAAATTTTTGTAACATAAACAATGACTTCCAAAACCCTATACTTACGTGTATATGCAGATAACAAAAAATATGGAAACTAGTAGGAAATTAACATGGGTTTGCTTGTGGGAGTGGTGGACAGAGAGTAAAAGGATGCTTCTACAACAGTCTATATACATGTAGTGTGATCACGTGTTATGCTTTTATGTAACACTATTTGTGTATAGTATGTATAAAGGAAAAAACAAAAGAACAACAAGTAGTTCCCAGCCTAAAACACAATGGTAGGGAAAAACACCACACCATTTTCTGGGCATGAACACACCTGATATGAAGACAACATACCTGATATGAAGACACAGGAGATGGAAGATACGGGGACAGTGCAGACTGAGCAAGCATCCTGTTGGGGGTGATGTTATAAGGAGCTGGGTAAAACCTGTAGGAAGGGACATCATCAGTAAGGAGTCACAGGAAACTACAAGGCAAGGGCCCCCACTGATAGACACAGCCACTTCCCACTAACTACTCTTTTTTTAAAAAATAAATTTATTTATTTAATTTTTGGCTGCGTTGGGTCTTCGTTGCTGCGCGTGGGCTCTAGTTGCTGCAAGCAGGGGCTACTCTTTGTTGCGGTGCATGGGCTTCTCATTGCGGTGGCTTCTCTTTGTTGTGGAGCATGGGTCTGGTCATGTGCGCTTCAGTAGTTGTGGCACGCAGACTCAGCAGTTGTGGCTCGCGGGCTGTAGAGCGCAGGCTCAGTAGTTGTGGCGCATGGGCTTAGTTGCTCCGCAGCATATGGGGTCTTCCCGGACCAGGGATCGAACCTGTGTCCCCTGAATTGGCAGGCGGATTCTTAACCACTGCACCACCAGGGAAGTCCCACCACTGACTACTCTTTAAATATCAAGATGAAACATCCGAGTGCCTGGACACAGGCCGTTGTCATTTTCAGGTGGCCTGTTTATAGAAAACACCCTTACCCATTCTGAAGAGCTGTGGTGGGGTCATAGGTCAAGGCCATACCACCCTATAAAGAAAGAACACAGCATGCACATTGTGAGCCCTTAGGTGAGAACAGGAACAAGCTCAGAATTTCAAGGCTGAGGATCTATTTGGTTCAACTGATTAAAAACGAAGTCTGAACTAATCCCACTACAACTGTTCCAGGGTTTTTCTGGTTGTGCAGGATGCAAAATTCCATTCAAGATCCACACTGAAGAGCATGTTAAGCAGCCAGCATCTCTGTTACATACTGTAGCTCTCAAGTTTACCACAGAAATCAGGCCATGGAAATTTCCATTCCACTTTTTTTTTTTTTGGCCGCTTTGCTCGGCATGCAGGATCTTAGTTCCCCAACCAGGGATAGAACCCGTGCCCCCTGCAGTGGAAGCATGGAGTCCCAACCACTGGACCACCAGGGAAGCCCCATCCATTACATTTTAATGTCCTTAGTATTCCTGTCTCCTAGAGGGCCTCTTACCATGTCTCCATTCCTTGGCCAGGCCCGTCCATTTTGCACAAATTTTCCTTGGTTCTGTCGTTTCTTTGGACCCCCATCAGCAAACTTGCAAAGCAAGGGATCAGATGGGGCTGCCAAGAGAGAAAGCAGACAGGCAGCTGAGTCCCACCTCACTTAGTCCACTCACACATGCAAAAATCCTCCAGAATCTTCACAGGAAGTCATAACCTGTGGCCCTCTCAGCCTGATTCCCAGATGCCTCACCTGGTACTCCAGGGGGTGTCTTAATATATTTTCCATTAAAGTGGGTGATGATGGCTTCACACTTCTCTGTGGACTCCATCCTAAGGAGCACAAGAGGAGTTAGGGTCTACCTTCTCCAGGATCTGTACTCTCCTTATATTCGAAGAGAAAGCTCTAAGTTCCCAGCCCCACAAATGCTCCAAAAGTTGTCACTACAGAAATACAGAGTTTCCTCCACACAAAGTCAAGGTATCTTAAAGAGGCAACCCCAGCTTCTAATGAAGGTTTTCTCAACTGGCTCCTGTAGGGGTCCTGAAAGGAATAATGGAGGTCTTCAAACCATGAATATTCCAAAGAAGACACTGATAGATGGGCCTAGTATTGTGTCTGGGTCCCTAAATAAGAATACAATGGCTGTTACCATTATTTTTTATTACAAAATTCCTAATGGAAATTGTTCCCTCACTTTTTTTTTTTTGCCACGCTGTGCAGCTTGTGGAATCTTACTTCCCCAACCAGGGACTGAACCCAGACCACAGCAGTGAAAGTGCCGAGTCCTAACCACTGGACCACCAGGGGTTCCCCTCTTCCCTCACTTTGATAAAACTGTGCAAGCTAAGAATTTGTCAATATTTATTTTTTTGCTTCTGGTTATAATTATCAAGGTCTAAATAGCTACTGATATCATCATTAAGATTTCATGAGTCGGGGCGGGGAGGGATAAATTAGGAGTTTGGGGTAAGCAGATACAAACTAATATATATAATACAGATAAACAACAATGTCCTACTGTATAGCACAGGGAACTATATTCAATATCCTGTAATAAATTATAATGGAAAAGAATATGAAAAAGAATAAATATATATGTATATGTATACATATATTATCTATATATACATATAAACACATATGTATACATATATATGAAAAAGGATATATATATAAATCACTTTGCTGTATACCAGAAACTAACACAATATTGTAATTCAACTATACTTCAATTTTTTTAAAAAAATGGGAGAAAAAAAAGATTTCATGAGTCTGTGGGAGGAAAGAGTATTAAGACAGGGTTTATGGTCCAGAGTGATAGAAAAAACAATGTTAGGAACTACTGAGTTAAAGTGTCTTTTTGGGGAAAGAGGACTGAGTAAGAAATCAGAAAATCTAGATTCCGGCACCCGTTCACCGCTCAAAGGCTCTGTGAGTTAGAAAATGCACGAAAACCCTTCGGACTCATTCCTCATTTCTGCTTCAAATCTCCATCTACCTTATTACACAGGGCTGTATAGATCAAATGAGATAATGCATATAAATGTGTTCTAAAATGATAAAGATCTATATAACACAGGGTACAGTATCTTCCCCTCTTTCCATATTTAAAGTAAGTCTCAGTATATTTTCTATGCCAATAACCACTAAAGATATGAACCATTCCTATGAAGGCAGTTACTAAAAAAAGGCTTCAAATGGAAACTTTTAGAGAAAAGAACCTTAGGTGTCCTAGAGCAAGAAGTGTTGAGTTGGGTTACTCCTACTCCTTAGTCTTTCAAAAGGGTGAGCAGGCATGGAGGGTTTTAAGAGAATCACTTTCAGGACCTCAACTTCCTCATAAACTCTTTCCTAAAACTGATGTGCCTGAGGGAGAGCTTGTGATCACTAATGATCAAGGCTAAAGTCCCGTCTTACAACCGCTCTTCTCAATATACTTCGAACTCATCCCAAAGCTCAACACAAGGCATGGAGGACTAAGTTACATATCTTTTTGTTAAGTCAGATGTTTCCAATTCTTCCTTCCCACAAGCTAGAGGACTCAACAAGTTGTCAACTGACACCTAAAAAAGTCATTTTGGATGATAGATCACCCTGGTCTTGGCATATAATTCAGAAGGAATTCAAAGAATTCCTATTTTAGCAAAACTCTTTCCATTCCCATTTACTTATTTATGTGAACAAGGTTCCTCACCATGAAAACAAAACACAGGAACAGAACTGGTACTAAACCCTGTCTTGTTACAGCAATAAACAATATTCACTGATGGCTACATGATCTAATTATATAAATCTAAAAGGAGCATTTCCAATAAAATTTACTTTATATGAAATAATTTTGTATCAACATTTTAATATATTTATGTTGTTTGGGGCAACTGTGAACTAATTATAAAGATAATTTTCTTATGGATTAATGCATATAGACTCAGGGCCACAGGAAAAAAAATTTATATACATATTTTCGTTGCAGAGAAGTAAAACAGAATGATCCATACAAAGACTTTCAACTATAAAAGTATTTTACACTAGAATACAATTCTGTAGGGAAATACAATGGAAATACAAGGTCAAGAAGAAAAAAAGAACACTATAAGAATGATGTAGGGCTTCCCTGGTGGCGCAGTGGTTGAGAATCTGCCTGCTAATGCAGGGGACACGAGTTCGAGCCCTGGTCTGGGAAGATCCCACATGCCGCGGAGCAGCTGGGCCCGTGAGCCACAATTACTGAGCCTGCGTGTCTGGAGCCTGTGCTCCACAACAAGAGAGGCCGCGATAGTGAGAGGCCCGCGCACAGCGATGAAGAGTGGCTCCCACTTGCCACAACTAGAGAAAGCCCTCGCACAGAAACGAAGACCCAACATAGCCATAAATTAAAAATAAATAAATAAATAAATAAATAAATAAAAAAAATTAAAAAAAAAAAAAAAAAAAAAGAATGATGTAAGAGTTATGACTTTAAAAAAAATGCCCTAGGTATTTTTAAAATGATTTTGTGTATCAAATTGCTATGACATTTAGATCTCATTTAGATACATTTTTAAATGATATGATAGTTTTATTTAAAATGTCAATATTTATAAATTGCTGGAAATTATACTTTGCAAGAATCTAAATGTATGAAGAAAATCTGTAGGTATTAATGTAGAAACACACAAGAGATTTCATAGTTAAATTTTAAGTTTTCAAAGCCATATTTCCCAAACTGGGCTTTGAGGCACCGTGGGCCATTGTGATGAGCTCACAGAGGCACAACAAGGGATATTTTAACTTTCTGAAGAAAATACAGCAATACCTATTGGATATCTACTGTAAAGATGACTAACTCTAAACAGTTCATCATTTCAACATTAGATCACCCTACAATCCTTTAGATAACATATTTTTGCAAAGCTGGTTTTTCAGTGGTTGCTATGACAAAAGCAAGTACCATAAGAAAACTAATGTGTAACAGGAAATGAGGGTGTAACTGTCCAATCTGATTCCAAGGTTTGAGAAGTTGTGTAGTGTCCAACAGGCACACATTCACTAGAAAGTATAGTTATTTAAGAGTGAAATTAAAATATTTTCTCTTTCAATGTATTTTTCAAATAACTACAAAGTTGTTAAGATATTTATTAAACACTTTTTGAATTGTCTAGACCATTTAATTACTTAATAAATTGAATTGTTAAGTATTTCTTTTGTCTAGGGCTAAAAAATTATCGAGACAACTAAGGTGCCATGAACTGGAGCTTTTGCTTTAAGAGAGTATGGAGCAAAAAAGTTTGATGATCACAAACCTTAGAAACTCCCCTTTAGTTATACTTGGGATTGCCAGCAGGTGGTGCCACCAAGATTGAATTGGCTAGGGAAAAGGTCCTATTCCTTGTTCTCAAGGTCTAAAACACTCTATAGAGTAAAGGAATGTTCTTGGACCAGAGAAGATATTATAAAAGAAAAAGGGACTTTTAGATCACTTACTCCAATACTTTTCAAACTTTTTTAGAAAGGCAACAGAATCTCCTTTCAAGCAAAATCTTAAATAAAAGCAGAACCATTTCCTAAGTGGGCTAGAAGAGGCTGAAGCCCTACAATAGTGACCCTAAGCTCAGAAGAAGGTACCCTGAAAAACTCTGCAGCTCTAGGGAACACCTTAAGAAAATCACTCATCTAAATCTCTACTTCAGAGTAAACCAAGGCTCATAAAGATCTGATATCACATGCGCAGTTAGTCGCAGAGCTGGTTCTAGAATCTAAGACTCTCAACAGATCTGAAAAGGTAGACCAAATCTTCCATTTCATCCTGCTGATCCTGAAGCCAGAAGGATAAGGGCTCTGCTCCTGTGAGACCTTGGGCAAATCAGTTCATACTGGGAATTTTGGTTTCCTTTTCTATAAAATGGAGAATTAATATTTATTTCACAGATTAAGAGATAACAGGATGAGAAATACTCAGTAAACTATAAGAAGATATGGAATTATTTTATTCTGGTTAGGTCTGAATCAAAGGAACAAAGGCTAGAATAGCAGAAAGTAATGGGGAAAGGATAAAGATTTGGGAGAAAATAGGTTTGTGAGTATTGTGACCTAAAATTAAATGAACTTTTGATTTACTGCAAGTACTTTCGACTAATAGTTTGGTCCTGGGGGGAGCAGGGCACAGACTTTTTGGTGATCTCCTAAGCGACATTCCTTATTAACCTCATCATTTCCCATTCTTGGCATCCCTCACCTTGCAAAGCCAACCCCTCTGCTGGTCCCACTGGTGTCTCGAAGGATTCTAGTGGAAATAACCTGGCCAAAGGGCTTCAGCATTCCCTCCAGTTCTTGCTCATCCATTGACAGTGGGAGGTTTGAGATGTATAAATTAGTGGGGTCCTGCTCCTGTTGCTATGGAAATAAAAGTGAAAAAATGAATTTCATATCTCTTAACCCTCTCCCACCCTCAGTGGGCAGCCACAAAATGACATCTCAGAAAAGAGAGAGCAGGAAGGCATGCACATAAACAAAGCAAATCTTAACGATTTGTAACACCTAGTCCCACTATCATGGGTCATGGGTTATATATTGAGTCCGGGCCAAAAAACCCCATAGATTTAATATTTCTATTACTGTACAAGCCCACAATACAAGCCATCAATGAAGTTTTTGGCTGTCTCTTTAAGAACTAGGCAGAGCAGCGCTCTTCTCTCCTATCCAACAGCCCAACAGCCTGTCCCAGAGGCTGGATTCTCTTGGACTGCCTTTGCTTCCCGGGCTTGATTGTTCTGGGTAATCCCCCCACTCCGCTCTTCCAGCCACAGCAGACTCCTCTTAGTAGGAATGCCTGTACACTCCCTGATGGAGGGAAAGCAGGAGGAGGAGAGAAGGGAAAAGGGAAGCCAGTGTGCTGGGGGTTGCACTAAGAGCCAGATGTATAGCTCACTGGGTCACCATGGAGCCCTGAAAGTTCTAGTCTCATAGGAAGTCTAAAGTCACTCTAATGTCAGAGGGCTTTTCTCTAGAAAGAAGAGGCGGGAGAGGGCCTCCCTGGTGGCGCAGTGGTTAAGAATCCGCCTGCCAATGCAGGGGACACGGGTTCCAGCCCTGTTGCGGGAAGATCCCACATGCCACAGAGCAACTAAGCTCGTGTGCCACAACTACTGAACCTGTGCTCTAGGGCCCGCAAGCCACAACTACTGAAGCCCGCGCGCCTAGAGCCCGTGCTCCGCAACAAGAGAAGCCACTGAAATGAGTAGCTCATGCACCGCAACAAACAGTAGCCCCCGCTCAACACAACTAGAGAAAGCCCGCACAGCAATGAAGACCCAACGCAGCCATAAATAAATAAATAAATAAAACAAAACAAAAAAAAACACTGCAGATAGCCCTTGCCCATCAACCGCATGGCTCTTAAACCTCTGGAAGCCTTTGGTGCTAACTACAACCCCTCAGAGGAATAGACACGGGGTAGTACCCTTACCTTTGCCATCTGTGCTTGCACACCACTGGCTTTCAGTGCTGTTACAGCTTTCTGTGCTGCTGAAGGACTGTCAAAGTCCACAAAGCCATAGCCTGGAACAGGGAAACAGCATCACTGGGAGGTGGGGGGTGTGAGGGAGGTAGGAGGCCCAGGCTTTTCAGGAAACAGAGGAGGAGTTACGATCCACGCAACAGAAGTGGTAGGGAGGAAGAGAAATGAAGAGGTTTCAGGTGGTTATCCACGTGCTCCTCAAACCCTGTGAGATTTGGTCTACTTTATAGCTGAGAATGCCAAGGGCAACGAGGTCTTTATGGTATCCTTGCCTTCCTCCCTCTCCCCTAAGAAATCCTAGGTTTCAAGAATTAGGCTCCTCTAATAATTCACAGCCCCCCTCTATTTCAAAAAGAACCCCCTTCTCTTTTCTAGGCACACCCCCAGAAATGCTAGGCATGTAGGAAATACAGCCTCTCCACAGCAGATAATCAGCCACCTGCTGGAAGAAGCCCCTCCTCACCCCAATGTACAGCCCTTTCCCCTCCTTCCACTCTTCCATCCCCACCTAGAATTGCTCAAAACCCCAACAAACCCAACCCACCTCCACAAACAAAAGGCATTTACAATGCTTTGCTAAGCAGAAATAAACTCACCTACGAATATCTACCATCCAATCCAGGGAAACATGACACCCAAAGTAGGCCCAGGAGACTCAAAGGCACTCTGTGCAGGCTTCTAGCCTTGGGTCCTCAAAACAGCATTTTCAGCTCTAGCTATCTGGTCACAAAGAATCTAAATACCTACTAGTCTTTTAAGCCTGAAAACCCTGAAGACTCCTTCCTGACACTAGAAACCAGGCACTTGCAGCAATAAAGGGCAAAGGCAAGGGATGGCCTCACTTACAGCTGTTCTCCACCACCAAGAACAGCTGTTCTCCACCACCAAGAACAGCTGTTCCCTTACCTTTGCATTTGTTTGTGGTCTTGTCCAGTATGGCCTTAGTGGAGACAATCTTGCCATATCTAAGGGAGAAGAAAATGTAAAGTGATAATCTGGGGACAGGGATTTAGACTAGGACAGAGATTGAGACATCTAGATGAATCCATGCTGTCTTCACTCCCACTAGGAAAACTGTCCCTACTCAAACCTTAGAATAAAGAAGAAATGAATTTAAAACGTCACACTTATCATATAAACCTATTCCCCAAAGGTACCTACAAGAAATAAGGTAACTGCAGTCCCTACACTATCAACACATTTCTCTCTTCTTCCCCAAATAAGACTCAGATACTAGTTAGAAAAAGACTACTGTCTTTTTTTGGGAAAGAAGCTTGGTGGTGTCCACATAGCAGTGTGTAAGGCCAGAGCTCTGGCTAGAATTCCTTGAGGACTAAAAATAATCCTTGACGTTATTTATCTTCCTTTGAACAAACACCATTCCTCCTATGAAAAACTGTTTCTCTTCTCTGACACCCCACTCTTCACCCTTCTATTGGCCCCCTGACTGAAGGTCAACTTGAGCCAAACTGCTTTTGTTCAAATCCTGGTTCTGCCACTTTATAGCTATGTGTGATCTTGGACAAGTCATTTAACCTTTCTGTGCCTCAGTCTCACCATCTGTAAAATGGAGATAAGATTGTTGGAAATATGAAATGAGTTCATGAATATAAAGCACTAATGTCTATCAAATGGTAAGCACCTGAACACTCTTAACTGCTATTATTATTATATATTATATTATATTATTATTATATTCATGGGACCTCAACATTTAACCAAATGGCTCTTTCCTGCTTTAATCTCTAAGACTTCTATTTCTTTTTCTTTTGTTTTTTGGCTGCACCTCGCAGCTTATGAGATTTTAGTTCCCCAACCAGGGATCAAACCCAGGGCCCCAGCAGTGAGAGCACCAAGTCCTGACCACTGGACTGCCAAGGAATTCCCTGACTTCTATTTCTTATTGTCAAGATTTCAGTGTATTAGGGAGGGGAGTGGGCATAAAAGCAAATGCAACAGCTGTGTTAAGAAAATTATCCAAAACTTGACGATAAGGCAAAATGAGGATTGCGCATTCTTTCAATGTCATTCTGGAACACTGTCTACAAGGCCCATTCAAGGTACATTCTGTTATCTAGGGAGATATTTCTTTGTTTCAGTTACTATTTATTACTGATGTGCGCCCAGATTTTGTGAAGATACATATTAATTTGTAGATTTTTATCTAGTAGAAATACAAATAATTTATGTCCATTAGAAAAGATGATCCCAAAGGTTACTGTTTTACTGTCCTATAGGGTATGAACCAGTTTTCTCTATAACCTAGTAATCTTATTCCAACATTCTTTCTTCAATACCTATCAATACTCAGTCCCTCAAATGCTCTTTGAACCCATTTTACCATCCTGCTAGTTCCCTCACTAATGAGTAAAATAAATATTTGGCATGCGTTCACCTATATCTGTAGGAGAGTTATGTTTTTCAACTTTCTGAAAATTATACTTTGGCAGCAGAGTCATGTGGAGTTCCCCAAACTTGAGCAGTGGAGTATCTATCACAGGTCAGGGATTATGTTAGAAGTGTTCTACTAGAAAGAAGTCTCTACATTCCACTCGAGGAGGGTGAGAATATTAGAGAGACAGAACAGAAAGCACTAACAAAGTCAGAAGTATAAAATTTAACTGAAAACAGTTGGCAGGGACTGAATTTGAGATTAATACCTGAAACAAGCATTTTTTTCTACTTTTCCTCTCATCCCATCCCTAAAGAACATACGATGATTGATGTATTTGTTTTGCTCCTTGGCAGCCTCTCACTGACTGTTTTAGTGGAGCTCTGTGACCCACTGGATTAGACAGAATAAGCCAAGCGATGCCCTGGAGGCTAGAATGGATGTGGTGAACCTAACCCTTCAGGGCTACATACTTGGATTCTTTCCCAAATTTAGGAAGGGAAGGGATGCAAGAGACTGTAAGCCTGAGGACACACACGCTGCTATCCCTATCGAGGCCCCAGGGTGGAGCCTGCTGTGGTCTGAGCAGCCTGAGACTTTGAGCTCAGAATTTCCACTTCAGCTGGCAACAGCTGGATCGTGCAGCTTCCTCCTCCGAAGGAGCCCCTCCAAGAGAACCAGGAGTTTCAGTTCCAGACTCCACGCCTCTCCTTCCTGTCCACAAGGGCTTAGGATCCAGCAACATTTACTTCCCGTACAACCTAGAGAGATAACTGGGACAAAGGCAGGAAGTCCTATGCATGGGAAACACCCTTCACAGAAAGGTGTCCCTCCCAGCTCACACACCCATGAGGATTCCACCCACCAGCTCTTCACAGCTTCCCTTTCATCATAACTCATCTAGCACCTATTCTTTCCCTTCCTCATTCCCACTTCTCTATGGTCCCCTACTGGGCTCCTTACTTCCATCTTACTGTACATGCTGACCCTGACTATTCTCATCCCTTCAGACACAGCAGAAGGTAAGGCAACTATTGGGAAGGGCAAAATGAAAGTCTAAAAGTATAGTGAAGTAGAATTGAGTTTTTTCTCTGTCTTGTGGAGTGAGAGGATTGATTTTTGCAGCACATTATATTTAGTACAAGAAATACAGGGTGCAGAAATCAAGGAACTAGATTGATATGATACTCTTTTCCCTCATAAACCAACATTTTTGCCATTTCCCATTCCCTCAAAAAAATTACTAGTCCTAGACTAAGTTCCCTAAGTTCCATTTAAATACCCTTCTAGCAAGGTAAGCCGAGGTAACAGATTCAGGTTTTATACACACATCTAGCCTTTAGAAACTGATTTTGTGCAGCCTGGTGCTAGCAAACTTCCAAAAACCACTACCTCAGTAGAGTAAGGGATTTATAGAGTACCTCTGAGCCTCATACAACGACATTTTGAGGGGAGAACGTTTGCCTCTTCAGGATTTGGAACAGCTGCCACATACTTATACTGTTATGGGAGTCTGAGTTAGTTTGACCACTTTAGAAAACTGTTTACTAGTATCTACAAAAGCTGAACAAATGTATATCCTATGATTTAGCAATTTTACTCCTAGGTATGTACCCAACATAAATGTATATACTTATACACATGCACCAAAAGACATGTACAAGTTCACAGCAGCACTATCCGTATCCATAATAGTCACATACTGGAAACAACTCAAATGTCCAGCAACAGTAGAACAGGTAAATAAACTATGGTATATTCCTATGATGGAATTCTATAAAGCAGTAAGAATGAACAAATTTTTGCTATATGCAACGATGCTGATGAATCTCACAAACAACATTGAACAAAAGAAACCAGACGTAAAACGGTATGTGCTATATCATTATATTTATATGAAGTTCAAACAAGCCACATCAATCGTTTAGAAGCCAAACAGTAGACACCTTTGGCGGTGGAGGAGAGACTGTCACTGGGAGGTGGGCTTCTGAAGAGCTGGTAATGTTCTATTTCTTGATCTGGTTACAAGGATGTGTTCACCTTGTGAAAATTCACTGTTCTATAAACACTTCTGATTTGTGCACTTTTCTGTATGCTTGTTATACTTCAATTAAGTTTTAAAAGATGGTAAATTTACAAAGACTAAGGTTCCTATTTTTATTTCTTTCTAAACTCAATTTCCCCTTCCCCATTAATACTCCCATCCCACCGGACTTCTGCCTCTAATCAGTCCCCCATATAAATGATTTGAAACACATATATTTCTGCCAAATGGAACTGAGCTGGCATCTCTGCATTCCTGCAATTTTTCCAGCTTTCCTAATTGGGCTAATTCCACGGTAGTTGTCTCCACCTCATGACTCAAATCTATGCTGAAGAAACCCCAAAGATCTTTAGGGGGTAGATGCCAAGTGACAACTCTTTCTCCATCTTCTTCTTTATCCACTAATTTGTGGGCTCCTCTGGGTCACTGAGAATAACTCTAGCAGCAGAAACTCTCCTAAGTGTATAATTCAATTGGCTAGTCCCACTTTCTTCTATCCCTATTGCTGGTTCTCACTATCTTCTAATCAATATCTTTAGAGATACTGAGCATTTCTATTCAAGGTGTAAGGATAGGAATCTTTCCACTAAGACCATCAGTTCTGGGTACATGCTGGAAACAAAGTCATATACTAACTAGGCTTCAAAGGTCAGCCCTATCCAGCTTTCCTCAGAGAAACACATAAAAGTTTTATATATTGGTAGTAGGTAGAATTTCTCTAAGAGGGGCTGCTGAGAAACCTTGCAACTATAGGGGTAGAAGCAAAATATTGATAATATTGCATTTCAGGATAAGAGCATCTGGTAAGAAGCCAGTATCACCAAATCTGTACTGTCCCTAGAAACCTACCCCTATGTACCCCAACTTACGACTGACACAACTTGACTAGGTCCTGGTCAGTAGTGCTTGGCTGCAATCCCCGGATGTAGAGGTTGGTTTTACTCAGCTGGTCATTTACAGTGCTCCCACTGCTGCTGTTAGGGGTACTGTTGCTTGGACTAGGTGGTGCCATTGGCTGAGACAATGACACATATGTCTGCAGGGAGACATGAAGAACAAAAGGTCAGAAGAATTATACCTTTAGATGCTGAAGAGTGAGGAAGATCTTGGCCCCTTGGAAAGAATGATTCCAAACTTTAACAGCAATGAAGTCATCAAAAGAGTTAAAAGGGCTTCCCTGGTGGCGCAGTGGTTAAGAATCCGCCTGCCAATGTAGGAGACACAGGTTCGAGCCCTGGTCTGGGAAGATCCCACATGCTGAGGAGCAAAAGCCTGTGCACCACAACTACTGAGCCTGAGCTCTGGAGCCCGCGAGCCACAACCACTGAGCCCGCGTGCCACAACTACTGAAGCCCATGCGCCTACAGCCCGTGCTCTGCAACAAGCGAAGCCACCGCAATGAGAAGGCTGCGCACTGCAATGAAGAGTAGCCCCCGCTCACCGCAACTAGAGAAAAGCCCGTGCGCAGCAACCAAGACCCAATGCAGCCCTTAATTAATCGATTGATTAATTAATTAATCGATTGATTAATTAATTAATCGATTATTTTTTTAAGAGACAGTTAAAAAAGAAACCTAAAGGAATTCCTCTCTGCCATAAAATAAGAAAATATTTAACTGTCCTACCTAACTTTCAGGGAAAATGAGAGGCCAAAATAAGCTTGTTAAAGGTTTTGAAAAAAGGTACTTTGTTATAGAGGAATGTTTTTATCATACAGATGCTGGAGACACAATTAATGTATGCCTCTTAAGTAAACTGTTTAATGAGACAAGACTAATAAAATCTAGGTTCCATTCAAAAATCACAGAGGAATAAAAATTTATTAAATGATGAAGGTATAGAAAAGTTGAACACAGATTATTCATAAAACTGTAGAATATGAGACTGCAAGATACCTGCAGGAGCTTGAAAATTATTATAAGATTAGACAAACAAAATGAAATATTAATTACCATGCCAGGTAGTAAAAAATGAAATTTGTTACTATGCTGATAGGGGTTTAGTCGTAAGTTATTTACAAGTTGTTAAAAGTTTAAATATGAATGAATAATAGATAAAGTATGGTTAAGGAAATCCAGCATTTGGGGTGAAACATCTCTAATTTTTCACTACTGATACCAGGACAGGCAACCAGACTCTGCTACATTTTGGGGGGGTACTTCTGTTAGAGAAAAACTACCAGGTTGACTGGAACATGGATCCAATTCTTTCATGACATATTTTATACCCTTATGCGCTAATCAGGCTTCTAGTGTATGTATGTGTATATATATATATATATATATATATATATATATATATGGTTCAAAATCCTCTAAATTTGCATAATTACCTATAATATAGTGCATTTTACTATATCATACTCATATTCCAGTTCTCCCTTGGCTTAAAGCACTGTATAGTATAAATCTATTTGGAATTACTTCCCTATAAAATACTAGCTGCATCTCCAGGTTTTCCCCCTCTCTCTCTTCTTTGGTGGTAGTGGTAAGGGATTAGAGTGGTAACAGAAGAAAAAGGGAAACATGAATATCAAAGAGGGGAAATCTTCCCCCCAAAGAATCTTAATGTGAAATGTGCCTCTTATATTTCATGCCTCTGACCTTTAGCAAACTTTAAAATAAAAATCTTTGCTCAAGCTAAATATGTTGAAGAAAGTATTTACCTATTTTTGTCACTATACACAATCACAAATGTGTACCCACTTGCAAATACACAGTTCACTCCTCAGCTCTATACTGCAGCAAAGAAGAAACCCAATACCACATTCTGGAATGTCCCAAAGCCTCATGACCTACTGTAGCTCTTGATACACCTTTTATATTTCCTATCCTGGTCCCCCTCTCTTTGCCAGCACTTATACTAGGATCTTCCATATAGAACAATCCATGTACCAGAAGAATATGAATTATTCCTCTGTAGTGGTAGTGATAGTCGACAAGTGCAGGGCAGGGCACATGCATGTTTTTCAGCAACTTTCAGACAACAAGACAAAAACAGGGCAAATAAACCAAAAGTCATACATCCAGTGCTAGAAATGGCAGTACATACTTTAAGAATGATGTTGAAATCTCCACTAAATTAGTAGATATGTAATAATAATCAAATACTAGTGGTCTAGGCCCCCTCCATTATCACTACTGTTTTAAGTGCATCATCTGATTTAAAGTGGAGGCAAGGGGCTTCCCTGGTGGCGCAGTGGTTGAGAATCTGCCTGCCAATGCAGGGGACATGGGTTCGAGCCCTGGTCTGGGAAGATCCCACATGCCTTGGAGCAACTAGGCCCGTGAGCCACAATTACTGAGCCTGCGCGTCTGGAGCCTGTGCTCCGCAACAAGAGAGGCCGCAACAAGAGAGGCCGCGACAGGAGAGGCCTCAATAATGAAAGGCCCGTGCACCGCAATGAAGAGTGGCCCCCACTTGCCGCAACTAGAGAAAGCCCTCGCACAGAAACGAAGACCCAACACAGCCATAAATAAATAAATAAATAAATAAAAATTGTATAACTTAAAAAACAAAACAAAACAAAACAGATTTATAAAAAAATAAATAAATAAATAAAGTGGAGGCAAGAAGGGACTTCCCTTGTGGTCCAGTGGTTAAGACTCTGCGCTCCCAATGCAGGGGGCCCGGGTTCAATCCCCGGTCAGGGAACTAGATCCCACATCCCGCAACTAAGAGTTCACACGTCACAACTAAAGATCCCGCATGTCACAACTGAAAAGATCCTGCATGCCGCAACTAAAAAGATCCCACACGCCGCAACGAAGATCCCGCGTGCAGCAACAAAGATCCCACATGCCACAACTAAGACTGGGAGCAGCCAAATAAATAAATAAATATTTAAAAAAATAATAATAAAGTAGAGGCCAAGAAGATTATCAACTATATTCTAATCATGGCTGTTCCTGAGTGCAGAATAAGAAGATCACTACTGGAGATCATTCACTAAGACATGCCTTTCCTCATCTCTAAGGAATTGCCATTATTGATCCTTAGCTGAGAAAGCCAAGCTTCTTCTAATATAAGAGTCTAGGGAATTCCCTGGTGGTCCAGTGGTTAGGACTCGGCGCTTCCACTGCTGGGGCCTGGGTTCAATCCCTGGTTTTGGGAACTAAGATACTGCAAGCTGCATGGTGTGCCACACCCTCACCCGCCCCTAAATAAATAAATAAATAAATAAATAAATAAGAGATCCTAGGCCTGGGGGTGATGATGATGCCAACAGTAACAATGATAGCAGAAGCAACTCTAGCAGCATCATATCATGTGCCAAGCACTGGCAGATGAGATCACCTGCCTCAGCTAGAGTTCATCTATCCCAATGTGAGAGAATATTCCTAAGAGGAAGTATCAATGATGCTATGACTGTCCAAATAAGAACACAAGGGTTATTGAGGAAAGAAAGAAATTGAAAAGAAGCTTTTGGTTTACTACCATGGTTATAACCTTGGTTTTAACACTAATGTCTTAACTATAATCTAAAAATATGACTTAGTCAATGATAAACTTGCTGCAGGGCCAGAAAAATTCCTAGAAGATATAGTTCAGAAAAAAAAAAAACCCAAAACTTTTGTTTTGCTATTCCCAAACAGCTTCTGAAACTACTATATAGTCTCCAAAGAGAAAAAATAGAAAAATATTCTCTTTTCAAGAGAATTCAAGAAAAAACGTCAAGAAAGCCTCTAAGTAAAGCTTATCTGGCTTCCCGAAAGAAACTATTTGGAGAGACAATAATAACTAATGTAAACTAATGATCCTTGTTTACCCATGTATGTAAAAGAGAAAAGGGTAGTATATATGAGAGTCCAGAGGATTGAGATATTCTTACTGGGTGAGAGAAGGGTGGGGCAGTATTGTCTCTCTTGACTCCTATTGGTCTGTAATGGTTCTCTGAGGCCACTGGTTCTCTGTCAGAGCCTAAGCTAGAAAATGAAGAGCAAGATTTGAACTCTTTAAAACAAGGCCCTCATATTTGGCCTAGAATCTTAGACACCTGGGATGGTATTAAATTTGCCTTTAGAAATAAAGGATGGTAGTATATTATCATGTAGCAAAGAAATATGTAAAGTTATCCAGTAGAAAAGGTAGGTATGAGTCTTCTTTTTTTTTTAATATTTATTTATTTATTTGGCTGCGTCGGGTCTTAGTTACAGCACGCGGGCTCTTCCTTGCGGCACTCGGGCTTCTCTAATAGTGGTGTGTGGGCTTCTCTCTAGTTAGATGGGCGGGTTCCAGAGGTCAAGGGCTCAGTAGTTGCAGCATGGGGGCTTAGCTGCCCCGCGGCATGTGGGATCTTAGCTCCCTGACTGGAATCAAACCTGCGTCCCCTGCATTGGAAGGTGGATTCTTAACCACTGGACCACTAGGGAAGTCCCTAGGTATGAGTCTTCTCATGAAGGAGATTTAATTCTGGAAGTGACTGGGAAACATTAACAGGTTTATAAGCTGAGAAATGACATGATAACATATACTTGAGAAAGCTAACACTAGGTGCATTATCCCAGCTGGTTCAGAGGGGTAGGAGACCAGAGGTGGTAAGACTAGTTAGGAGATATCAGACATGAAGGGAGGTCAGGAAAAAGTATAGAAGTTAAATTCAGACTTGCAGAATTTGAAGTTATCTGCTTGATGGATATATGCTGAACGCTTTTACAATAAATACTGGTTAATTTATTCATTTAGTAAACACTTAAATACCTTTAAAATACTATGCAGGGAAGGCGTGAAAAGCCTGGTAGTTAGTGTGGAAGAGCCTGGAAGTTTGATTTCTTAGCTAAAAGTTAACGCACCACCTTAGAAATATAGGCTTATAAAGGAGGTATTAATGCTTTTAGAAAGTTCTAGTATTGCACTAATTCTTTGGGAAATGGAGTAAATTCAGTTATGATCCCTGAAGGTGGGAAGCAATCTCAGGGCGAGGACTTTTTGGCTTTGGATCTTCCAGTGAAACCCAGATGCCTATGGGCAATGCGTTACCAAGGCAGAACAGGGAACACTGGATTGCAAAGACGAATTGATTGAATGCAAACGCTAGGGAACACCAAATTTGAGGTTGGTTGGAGACTAGAATCTATCAGTAAAAGGTGTGTGAGAACACCAGCATGGGGAGGACTTGGCTGTTTCCTAGAAGGGCCACTCCCCTTGCATAGTAAACAGGCATACATAAAAGCTGAAAGAAGGCAAAGAAAGGTAGGACAAATGAGTTAATGGACATAAAGTACTTAACATGGTGTTTGGCATACAGCAAGTATAAGCTGTCAGTAACAGTTATTATTTTAAAATTTGGAGTCTTTTAAAAAATGGAGTTCTTCTATAATTAAAGGACAAAATTCTCCTTCCTTTGCAGAATATGGATAACTCACCCAAGTTGAGCTGTTATTTGTCTGCAGAGACTTGATGCTTCCCCAGCAGTTCTTTTTTTTTTTCTTTTAAATATTTATTTATTTATTTATTGGCTGCATTGGGTCTTCGTTGCTGCGTGTGGGCTTTCTCTAGTTGCAGTGAGCGGGGGCTACTCTTCATTGCGGTGCGGGCTTCTCATTGCGGTGGCTTCTCTTGTTGCAGAGCATGGGCTCTAGGTGTGTGGGCTTCAGTAGCTGTGGCATGAGGGCTCAGTAGTTGCGGCTTGCAGGCTCTAGAGCGCAGGATCAATAATTGCGGCGCACGGGCTTAGCTGCTCCACAGCATGCGGGATCTTCCCGGACCAGGGCTCAAACCCGTGTTCCCTACACTGGCAGGCGGATTCTTAACCACTGCGCCACCAGGAAAGTCCCCCCCACCCCCAGCAGTTCTTAAGAATCCAGGAAAACTTTGGAGAGATGTTTTTATGGAAAGCACATGAAGAGATTTGAGCCTATGAGGCAGGCAGCGAGATAACTACTCAGTAAGCAGGCCCTGACCATCTTCAGAACTACCTCTCTCTGACCTCCTCAGAAAGTTACTTATGTCTAGATTATAAAACAATTCCTTATGTTTTGTTCTTTTACTGTCTAGGGCTGAGGCCTTTAAGATAAAATATTGAAGAGATTTTAATTTCCTAAAGATTGGTGGGGTGGTATTTGAAGGATGGTTAGAGAACTGTGCTATAAAATATCCCATAAGAATCTCTGGGATAATAATCTGGGGAAGGGCTTATAGTATGGGGATAGAGAAATATATAACTCCTTCATCTTCATCCAGAAAAAGAAAAATCAAACTCCCCTCTTCCTGTAGCAAGGAACTTTATGTTTCCTGTCTTGCTGAGTTACAGGAAACTAGGAGACAAGAGAGCGTTCTTCCTTTTGCTCTCTTGCAAGAGATCATAATGGTAGAAGTGATACAAGGCCTACTTCCCAATCACTAAGTTTTCATCAGATCTTTAAAAGAATGATCCAGTCAGATGAGCTACTTGCTAATTAAAAACTAATGTAACTGAAACACTGTCTTTATTCTGAAAATAAGGTTCTCTGATCAAGTGTTCATTTTGCCTGGTTTAATAAAATTCACAAACGCTGTATCCATTCATTTACTATCAAAGTTATCCCCATCCTGAGCCCTTAACTCTTATTGTCACCAGAGCAGGAGAAAACTTCATCCCGTGTCTAGTGCCCAGTGAAGTTCCTGGCATAGAGTATAAGCATGGATATTTGCTAAAAGGAGTAAAATAAACTTAGGGGATTTGCTAATTGTGTATCATCTTAATAAACGCCTAAGAAAGTCTCACAGATACACAATCCAGTGGCCTGACATCAAAATTCCTATTACAACCTGGATATTGATGATCCACAAGACAAGTTCCTAAAGCCAGTGGTCTCTGGGACATATAACACCTCTGAACATTTTTGTCTAAAAATACATTATTTTCTGAGTTCTGTCATAATGTCTCCTAATAAGAGAAAGTCCACTTTCCCTGCAAAGTAACAGACCTCCTAATAGTCACTCATGAGACCCTTTGCATTATTTGAATCATTCAATAAATATCTGAATGCAAGTATGTCCAAGCCCTGCTTGATGCAGTGGGGACTCACAGATGAGTAAGAGTATAAGTGAAATATGTCATAATAAATTTAAACACACACTCACAAGAAGCCATTAAGTAATTCACAAACCAGAGCGTACAATCTAGATAACTAGCAGAACAAAACACGTGTGCTAATGGGGATCCAAGCGAAATGGTATAAGAACATGAAAGAAGAAACAATTCCTGAGGGAAAAGTTTCTCAAATAAGATGTTTGGGTTGTACCTTGAAGAATGAGTAGGATATTAAACCTTTAATAGGGAGCCATAGGGAAATGCAAATCAAAATCATAAGGAGAGGGACTTCCCTAGTGGTGCAGTGGTTAAGAATCCGTCTGCCAATGCAGGGGACACGGATTCGATCCCTGGTCCGTGAAGGTCCCATATGCTGCGGAGCAACTAAGCCCGTGCGCCACAACTACTGAGCCTGTGCTCTAGAGCCAGCGAGCCACAACTACTGAGTCTGCGTGCCACAACTACTGAAGCCCACACGACCAGAGCCCATGCTCCTCAACAAAGAGAAGCCACCGCAATGAGAAGCACGCGCACCTCAAGGAAGAGTAGCCCCCGCTCACTGCAACTAGAGAAAGCCCGTGCACAGCAAGGAAGACCCAATGTAGCCAAAAATAAATAAATAAAATAAATAAATTTTAAAAAATCATAATGAGATACTTCATATCCACTAGGATGGCTGTAATAAAAAGATTATGACTTTAATCAAAAGTAACTTTGGGGGCTTCCCTGGTGGCGCAGTGGTTGAGAATCTGCCTGCCAGTGCAGGGGATGCGGGTTCGAGCCCTGGTCTGGGAGGATCCCACATGCCGTGGAGCGGCTGGGCCCGTGAGCCACAGTTACTGAGCCTGCGTGTCTGGAGCCTGTGCTCCGCAACAAGAAGAGGCCGCGAGAGTGAGAGGCCCGCGCACCGCGATGAAGAGTGGCCCCTGCTTGCCGCAACTGGAGAAAGCCCTCGCACAGAAACGAAGACCCAACAAAGCCATAAATAAAATAAATAAAAAAAAAAAACCATCTTCACATATCTCACCTCAAAATAAATTATAAAAAAAAAAAAAGTAACTTTGATGGCTATAATAAAAAATAACAAGTGCTGGTGAGGCTGTGAAGAAATTGGAACCCTTGTACACTACTGGTGGGAATGTAAAATGATGCAGCTGCTTTGGAAGACAGTTTGGCAGTTCCTAAAATGGTTAAACACAGAGTTATCACATGACTCAGCAATTCCACTCCTAGGTATGTACCCAAGAGAACTGAAAACATACGTCCACACAAAACCTGTACACGAATTTCACAGCAGCATTATAATAGCCCAAAGTGGAAACAACATAAATGTCTATCGACTGATAAATGGATACATAAAATGTGGTATATCCATACATGAGCCTATTATTCAGTCATAAGAAGGAAAGAAGTACAGATACATGCTATAATATGAACCTTGAAAATATGCTAAGTGAAAGAAGGCAATCACAAAGGATCACCGATTACATGATTCCATTTATATGAAATGTGTATAATAGGCAAGTCTTTAGAAACAGGAAGTAGATTAGTGATTACCTATGGCTGGGAGAGGGGGATAATGAAAGAACTGGGAAGTGATGGCTAAGTGGGCGGAGTTTCTTTGGGGGGTGGGTAACGAAAATGTCCTAAAAGTATGGTAATGGATGCAGGACTCTGTGAATATACAAAAGCCACTGAACTGTACACTTTAAATGGGTGAATTGTACAGTATGTGAATTATATCTCAATAAAGCTGTTATAAAAATTTGATAGAGATGGGTAGAGAGAAGAGGACATTCCAACCATTGAAAACTTCTTGAGATGTTAGGCTATCACAGGCTAGTATGACCTAGCACAGGATTCAGCCTAGGTTGGCATCACCCTACTTCATTTCCAGATAGAAAATTCCTAAGATTAATATATCTTATTGAAATTCAAGTGGAAATATGAATTAGACATTAAATCATATCAGAGTAAGAAAGGAATATTTTCTGTAATCCCCTTCCCTGAAAAAAAAAAAAACATTAAAAACAAAACAAAAATAGAAAGGTATCTCTGGAACACGCAGCGCCTGAGCCAGGGAACCCACACCACGGATCTGCCCACCACACCTGGTTTTATTTTATTTTATTTATTTATTTATTTATTTATTTATTTATTTAGGCCACACGGTGTGGTATGCAGGATCTTAGTTCCCTGACCAGGATCGAACGGGGGCCCCCTGCAGTGGGAGCTCAGGGTCTTAACCCCTGGACCACCAGGGAAGCCCCCATACCTGGTTTTAAAAGCTGACTCTCAGCACTTCTACTACTTCCTCTTAGCTCAAGTAAACTTGACACCATCTCCAGCTCCTCATCTCCTCCCCGCTTCTCTTTCATGGCTCTTACCACTACAGT
This sequence comes from Balaenoptera musculus, assembly GCF_009873245.2. Taxonomy (NCBI): domain Eukaryota; kingdom Metazoa; phylum Chordata; class Mammalia; order Artiodactyla; family Balaenopteridae; genus Balaenoptera; species Balaenoptera musculus. Next base: position 45,065,962 of record NC_045794.1, on the reverse strand, counting down.
AGCAATCTGTTTTCTACATCCCTTTAATACCAGAGGGAGTTCTTACATTCATACCAGGTGATACTCAAACTAGTTCTCAAGTATAAAATTGACGTTTTTAAACCCTAAGTCAAAATAAGTAAAGAATCCTCAGTTAAGCATACAGCCAAACACATTGCTCAGGAATCCATTCACCCTTCCAGATCCACTTGCCACTCTTGTCCACCTTGCTTTATGCCTTGGAAGCTGACCATATAGAGTGTATGAACAGGCTCCCTTGCCCTCTGGCTTCCAGTTGGGTTTGGCTAACCAGATATATACCAGTAGGATATCAAAGGGCAGGAGGAGAATGAGACCAGAGTATTTCTTTTCCTAGCTCCTTTCCCTGCCAGAATACCGTGATTTGGCTGCATACCTCTACTGAAGCCCATAGTTCCCTCCATACAGCTACTCTTAGATTCTGGTAATCTCTCTCAGGTCTTTGCCCTTTTAGATACAGAGTACGTAGGCTCTGTAATTGCTGGCCATAGGGTACTCTACTCCCTCTCACTGGTTTCCCTAAGTCCCTTTGTAAATAGTCCCTTTATTACCTCTTTCTCAAATTACTCCGTTTGGGTATGCCATCTGTTTCCTTTTAGGACCCTAAACGATGAACAAACCATTCTACCTTAAAGATTCAGGTGCAAGAGGATATGTACCAGAAACTCTTGAGAAACTCTGCTTTCTATAAGATTGGATAAAGAACCTCCTCACTGGGCAAAAATCCTCAAGGCACAGTTTGATGCAGAATTCTTTTCGTCTAACAATTTAACAGTATCTTAAGTTAAACTGTTGATTTAACTTTATGATTTCATCTCATCTTCCAGACAACTTTGTGAAGTAGAGCAGGTGATGTGTTATTTCCCTTCTAAAACTTAGAAACTGAGGTTCAGTTTTATTTCAACATTCCCTCTGTTATGTCGCTTCACTTTTTGTTAAGCAGAACCAAGTAATGGAAACCCTAATACTGACAGTATCCAAACCAAGGCAACCAGCTGAATAAACATGTAAAGCAGTCCTTTACATGACCCTACATCCTTTCTCTCCCTTCTGGAAAGAAAACAGTTCTAAGTTCCCTGGCAATAGGTAAGGTCTAGTCAAAGTAGAACATTTAAGGAACAAAGGCATTTGAATTGTGAACCAAATAAATTAGAGGAAAATCTACATAAGACTGGTGCTTACATAGACTTACTAGAGCAAGAGCCCTCAATTGAAATATATGGGCAATTCTATTGGAGGGCATAGCCCTTTTAGGCACAGTGTTTTTAGGCAGCACAAGCCCATGCCTCTATCCCAAGGAATAACCAACTATGCCACCAGTTTGTGGGTACCTGTCAGTGTGGCGATATCTCATATGTACCAGGAACCATAGAGCAAAAAGTTTAATTCTCAGGACATAAAAAGGATCTTTGAAAGTTAAGTAGCTTAAGTCTGAACATGACAACCAACTGCTTGGGGAGAACATGGGTAGGATACAACTGAGCGCCCATGGAGTGCTACTCTGCATTACACAACCCCTCCACTATTCAGCCTAACTGGTGGATCATCGTATGGCCTGAGAAGGAGTTGCAAAGTGAAAAAGAATAACGGCATCATTGGAGCTTCAGAGCTTGCAGAGAAGTATATGTGCCTCTCTTCCACAATAAAGTTGCCCCAGAGAAAATATATAGGAAAAGATAATGCCTGCCTATAGTTTATTTTACCCTACCTTGTCATTTACCCTATTTTCATTATCTGCCACAATTTTATTGTGGTCAGAAATACAGAGATCACAAACCCATAGGAAGTCAGGAAACACCAGCACTCCTCTTCCTCACCCTTATACTACCTATACAAAGAATTCCCAGATTGGTAGATTAGGGATCTGGTTTTATCAAGGCCTAAAATCTCAAAGTAATGAAAAGATTCTGCTCCTGTGATCATTATAGAAATATTTTTGATTCACCAAACAATAAACACTGGCAATACTACACACCTGAAGAAAGTAACCTAACCAAAGAATATGGAAGGTATACATGCCTAGTCTATTTTCAGATCAAAATAAAATGTATATACGCAACCACCTAGCATTACGTTAGGTATATAAAGTGTAATCCTTATTCTAGTCTGCCTTTTTTTTGGCCACGCCACAGGGCATGTGGGATCTTAGTTCCCCAACCAGGGATTGAACCCGCATCCCCTCCATTGGAAGCGTGGAGTTTTAACCACTGGACCGCCAGGGAAGTCCCTCTAGTCTGCTTTTTACAAGTCACAAAGAACTGCGGATATAATTTTTCAAAGTCTGATATAATATACATAGAAATACGTCTAGAAAGATTCACAAGAAACGGTTAATAATGTTGGCCGCTAAAAAGACGAACTAGGTATATGAAATATGGGGAGAAAACAGACTTTTTGAACCTTTTATATTTTATACCAAGTCCATATATCTATTATCTATTTAAAAACAAAAGAAAAAGTTTCAAGGTCTGACATACTAATTTTTTAAAACTAGGATAGAATGTTAAAACACTTGAGTCCATACAGCCTGACTCCTGGACCCATGCTCTCATAGTTCCTAACATACTCTGAATCTCAAAAAAGACAGTGATTTGAACAGAACTAGTCCTTGGGAAAGTGTTAACCTAGTTTATCAAACTCATGGTCTTAAACTACAATTGGGAATGGGGCAGAAGTCGGAGGTAAGGGGTGGAGGAGAGGATTGATTGCCAAAGTAAGAACTGAATACCAAACTATAAACAAAGTGATAAGGTCTCCAAAAGAGGAAGAGAAAATTTTATAAGTTCTATCTAATTCCTGGATAGTAATGTGGAAGGTTATGTAAGAATTTTTGCAAGGTCCAGTACCCATAGCCACATAAAGATATACTATTTACATAATAGCTACAGTGTATTTAATCCATAAAGAATATAGAAAAGGGGGAAATCCCTGTTCTTTTAGGCTGATATATTAAAACAAAACAGCGATTTTTCTTTCTCCTTATTACAAAACAGTTTTGACAGAACTTACAGAGCAGAATCTCAGGTTCCTACTTACCTCTGGTATCCTTTGGAGGTGAAATTGGAAGAAAATTTAGAATGAGAATAAGAGACTTATAGCTTAGAGGCAACCCTCTACTACCCCTCACTTCTTTCCCTTTCTCGAGTCTCCATCCTCTCTCTTACTCTTTTCCATTCTTCCTCCATTTTTTTCCTTCTTCTCTATCTTTGCTTAGGCTTACTCCTGACAGTTGCATTCAATGATATCCTTAAGTAATAATTAGCCTGGCTGTGGTATTAACGTTGCTCATATCTTAACCTATTAAAAAAAAAAAAAGAGAGTCCTGGTTCAGAGGATGGGAAGCAAAGTTTAGTAAGAATAACTTTTTTTACTTTTAATTATGGAAAACATACAAAGGCAAAAGAAGAGTATAATGAATCCCTACACATTTATCACTTAGCTTTAACAATTATTCATGGACAAACTTGCTTCATTTGTAACTCCACCTATTTCCTTACCTCCCATATTATTTCAAAGCAAATACCAAATATATAATTTCATTACAAAATATTTCAGCATGTAGCTCTGAAAAATCTCTTTTAAAAAAATATAAACCCAAACAACTCTATATCATCTAAAAATTAATAATTCCTTAATTTTATAAAATAGAGTTAAAATTTCCAATTGTCTTATGTATGTCAGAATTGTTTTGTTTTGTTTTACAGTTTATTTGATTTTTTTTTTTTTTTTTTGCCACACCATGCGGCTTGTGGGATCTTAGTTCCCTGACCAGGGATTGAACCCAGGCCCTTGGCAGTGAAAGCATGGAGTGCTAACCACTGGACCTCCAGGGAATTCGCCAGTTTATCTGTTTGAAATAGGATCCAAGTAAGGTCCATATACTGTCACTGGTTGCTATGTCTGACACATCTTTTAATCGACAGGTTCCCTATGCATTCCTATTTCTTGCAGTTTTTTTTAAGAATTTTTAAAATTTATTTATTTATTTATTTATTTAGGCTGTGCTGGGTCTTCCTTGCGGCGCGCAGGCTCTCTAGCTATGGCGCGCGGGCTCTAGAGCTCATGGGCTCAGTAGTTGCGGTGTGCGGGCTTAGTTGTGGTATGTGGGATCTCAGTTCCCCAACCAGGGATTGAACCCAGGCCCCCTGCATTGGGAGCGCGGAGTCTTAACCACTGGACCACGAGGGAAGTCCCCTATTTCTTGCAATTTATTTGTCAGGGAAATTCTTATGTTTGTACCAGCATAAAAATTAACCCATTCAAAAACCATTTAATTAGAGTTACCATATGATCCAGCAATCCCACTCCTGGGCATATATCCAGAGAAAACTAATTCAAAACGATATGGGGTGGGGGGGCTTCCCTGGTGGCACAATGGTTAAGAATCTGCCTGCCAATGCAGGGGACACGGGTTCGAGCCCCGGTCCAGGAAGATCCCACATGCCGCAGAGCAACTAAGCCCATGCACCACAACTACTAAGCCTGCACTCTAGAGCCCGCAAGCCACAACTACTGAGCTCACGTGCCACAACTACTGAAGCCCGCACTCCTAGAGCCTGTGCTCCTCAACAAAAGAAGCCACCACAATGAGAAGCCCATGCACTGCAATGAAGAGTAGCCCCCACTCACTGCAACTACAGAAAGCCCGCACGCAGCAACGAAAACCCAACACAGCCAAAAATAAATAAATAAAATTTTTAAACAATGGTTTAGATGGCAAATTTTATTAAAAAAAAAAGATATAGGGGACTTCCCTGGCAGTCCAGTGGTTCAGACTCCATGCTCCCAATGCAGGGGGCACAGGTTTGATCACTGGTTGGGGAACTAAGATCCTGCATGCCACACAGCGTGGCCAAAAAAAAAAAAGATATATGCACCCCAATGTTCACAGCAGCAGTATTTACAATAGCCAAGACATGGAAGCAACCTAAATGTCCATCAATACATGAATGGATAAAGAAGATTCAGTATAAATATGTACAATGGAATATTATTCAGCCATAAAACAGAATGAAACAATGCCATTTGCAACCATCTGGATGGACCTGGAGATTATCATACTAAGTGAAATAAGCCAGACAGAGAAAGACAAATATCATATGATATCACTGATATGTGGAATCTAAAAAATGATACAAATGAACTTATTTACAAATCAGAAATGGACTCAGAGACATAGAAAACAAACCTATGGTTATCAAAGGGGAAAGGGGGTGGGGGAGGGATAAATTAGGAGTCTGTGATTAACAGATACATGCTACTATATATAAAATAAATCACACTACTATATATAAAATAATACAACAAGGACCTACTGTATAGCACAGGGAACTATATTCAGTATCATGTAATAACCTATAATGGAAAAGAATCTGAAAAAGAATACATATATATGTATAACTGAATCACTGTGCTGTATACCTGAAACTAACACAACATTGCAAGTCAACTATATGTCAATAAAAAGTTGTTTGTTTTTGAAAAAAAATTTATTAAGTAGGTACTATTTGGAGAATAGAAAAAAGAATCTATAACTGAACAATTATTTATTGTATCTAATATGTAGCATGTGGAGATGCTATGAAGAAATGCAAAATGGGAGAAAAGGCTGGCCTTCAAAAGCCACAAGATGGAATGCAAAAACAGAACAATGACATAAAAACATAAAATCAAAACAAAACTTCCTAGTAACAATGTAGCTCCTCTAGTGACTACTGATGTTAATCTCAATAGTCAATTGACCTTTTATTTTATTATCTTTTTCTCAGGCAAAGGGAAGGGAAAATAACAAATGTTGGCTACTTACCATAGTCCAGGCCCCATAGGATTTTGTTATCTAATATAATATTTACAAAGAAGATAATGAGGGCTTCCCTGGTGGCACAGTGGTTAAGAATCCACCTGCCAATGCAGGGGACATGGGTTCAAGCCCTGGTCCGGGAAGATCCCACATGCCGCGGAGCAACTGAGCCCGTGTGCCACGACTACTGAGCCTGCACTCTAGAGCCGGTGAGTCACAACTACTGAGCCCACGCGCCTAGAGCCCGTGCTCCACAACAAGAGCAGCCACCGCAATGAGAAGTCCGTGCACCACAACGAAGAGTAGCCCCGACTCGCCGCAACTAGAGAAAGCCCGCACGCAGCAACGAAGACCCAATGCAGCCAAAAATAAAAAAATTAAAATAAATAAATAAATAAATAAAAGAGACAGTAGAAGAGAAATTTAGAAAGTAGGAAGGTGGAGGTTTAAAAAAAAAAAAGAAGATAATAAGATAGGTATAATTTCCATTTTATTTTCTTTTCTCTTTTTTTTTGTCCATGCTGCGTGGCTTGCGGGATCTTGGTTCCCCGACCAGGGATCAAACTCAGGCCAATGGCAGTGAAAGTGCCACTGAGTCCTAACCACTGGACTGACCGCCAGGGAATTCCCTCCATTTTCATTTTTATTGATATGGAAACTAAGGTTAAGAGGAGTTCTTTCTTTCCCAAGTTTACATAATTAATAAGTAGTAGAATCTTATTTTTGACTGAGGATCATCTGGTTCCCAAGTCCGCATTCTTTCCATTGCTGTTTCTCTAAACACAGGGACAGCAATGGCTTTCACGAACTATAAGCAAGGTCAACAATTAGCTCCAATTATTTTTTTAAGAGATCAATTTCTAAAATGTGTTCAAATCAACAGTCTAAAATGACACCAGAAAACAGGTAAAGAGGGACTTCCCTGGTGGTCCAGTGGTTAAGATTCTGCGCTTCCACTGCAGGGGGCGTAAGTTCTATCCCTGGTCAGGGAACTAAGATCCCACAGGACACTCAGTGTGGTCAAAAAGAAGAAAAAAAAAAAACAGGTAAAGAAACTCAGCTTATCATTTTACCTCAGTCATCAAAAAATCTACTAGATTTAAGCACTGGTCTGATATGCGAAAATGGAACTAAACTGAGGAATCTGATCATCATTTTCCCTGGGGAAAACACTGCCCACTCCACTGCTCCCTTCAGTGTAGAGGGACAGACATCAGCATATCGCTCCTGCTGTGCAGGCAGCTCTAGAAGCAGCAGCACAGCTCTGTCCTCTTTCGCTCTGGGGGTTCAGCTGCCTGAAGGGAGCACACACTCAGCTTTGCTACCTTACACACTGGTGAGGTTTCACAGGGGTTGCCCCACAGGGGAAGTCTGTAGTTTCTGTTTGGTTTGGTTTTGATCACTGCTTGCACCTAGGTGGAGAAATCTGTCTAATTCTGGCAGTATTAGAAAATCCACTGGCCCACAGATACAAGCTACCTTCTTGAATATTAGTGTTATCAGTAATAAAATTGTTGTTTTTATTTCCATTTGTCAAACTTTCTTCTTATTTCTCAACTGGAGTGGAGGAAGAAGGGTGCTTCAAACTGAAACCCACAAACCCCAGCAGTCTTTAAGGGCTAGGCAAGTATTTCCTTTGGTAGTTGAAATGGAGGCCAGGGTAAAATGTTAGTGTGCCTGGCCCTACCAGTTTACAAATTCTATAATTGTAAAATAATGATTTAGTAATAATTCAATTTGGGACAACAAAGAAAATCATTTTCATTTATAATGTAAGACCTTTATTTCACAAATGAGGAAAAATCAGATTCAGTTTTGATATAAGCACTCAGTTATTCACTATTCACTTAGCAATTGAGTAGGCAATGAATCAATGTTTACTAAATGTTTTTTCAAAAGTATATTTCTTGACTATAGAGCCCATTAACTAGCAGAAAGGGGTCAAAACACAAGGGCTCAAAAATCAAAGACTATAGTTTAATTCCAGTGTTGCCATGTACTAGCCTGTGACTTTGCGTAAGTTGCTTAACCTTACCTGCAAAATGCAGACAGTAACAGCATCTATGTAATAGGATTAGTGTGGGGATTAAAATAAATACATATAAAGCTCTTATAGTGCCTGAAATATAAAAGGAGCTCGCATCCATTCAATCAATAAATACTAAATGCCCGATTTAGAGTACCAGGCACTATGTCTGATAGCAAGGACAAAATGCCAAGCTAAAGATGGTCTAAGACAAAGACTAGAGATGGTCTTGGTCCTAACAGAATTCAGTGTTTAGTAGAGATATAGCCATTAATCAAATAATCACAAAGTAATTGTATAATTACCCAGTGTGATAAATGGGCTAGGAAAAAAAAAGAACAGAAGGCTGTGACCTACTTTAGTTAGTATAGTCAGAAAGGTGACATGTAAGTGAGACTTCAAGGATGAGCAGAAACTAGCCATTCAGAGAATGAAATAAAAGATCATTCCAGAAAGAGAAATGGGCAAAAGACACAAAGTGAGATTTTCAACTGAATCTGAAAGAAACAGAAGGCCAGTGAAGCTGGAGTGTAATGAAGGATGGAGGGGTAGGCAGAACCTTCCAGGCTGTGTTAAAGTACTTGGCTTTCATTCAACACAATAGACAGTCAGTGAATAATTTTATGCAAGAGAGAAGTTATAAGATCTGATCTATGTTTTGAAAATATGACTCTGGCTACTATGGGAAGAATAAATAAGAGCGAGGCAGGGGGTGAAATGGCAAGCTCAATTAGGAGGCCACTGTAATAGTCCAAACAAGAGACAATATAGTCTATAATTGGAGAGATGGCTGTAAAGATGGAGAGAAATGGAAAGATCTGAGGTGTAGTTTATAGGTAGAATCAAAGGACTTGCTTATAAATTAGATGCAGGAAAGTATAGTGTCTAGCTTGAGTAACTGGATGGATGATGGTATCATTCACTAATGCTGTAGAGATGGAGGGGAGAGCCAATTTGAGGACTGCAAAGCAATCATTACATTTTGAATATATTAATTTTAATAACCTGTGAGATTTCTAGGAAAAAATATCAATTAAGCAGTTGGATACACAGAGGAGAAGTCTGGTCTAGCAATTATCTGTAAGTCTGTTAGCATAGTAATAAGTGAAATCTAGGAATAAAGTATATTTAGAAAGAAGGCAAGAAAGCCTGAAGAAATATAAACACTCAGAAATTGAGTAGAGTAACTGACAAGGAGGTCAAAAGAGGAGGGCAAAAGGGCAAGACCCAAGAAGGTTGTGTTATCTGAGGCAACAAAAGACAGTTTCAAGAAATGGGGGCAAAAAAAAGAAATGGGAAATAGTCAACTCCAGCAATGCCACTAAGAGGTTATGTAAGATAAAAACTAAAAAACAAACAAACAAAACACTAGTTGGATTGGGCAACTTAAAAGTACTATGGACTAGAGCAAGCAGAAGAAAGAATCAGGGAGCCTGAAGAGAGATCATTTGAATTTATCCAGCCAGAAGGAAAACAAACAAACAAACAAAAACCAGAATGAAAGGCAATGAAGAAAGCCTATGGGACTTATGGGGCATAACAACAGAAACAATCTACGTACTACTGGAGTTGCAGAAGAAGAGAGAGAGAAAGGGGTAGAAAGCTTATTCAAAGAAATAACGGCTGAAAACTTCCCAAATGTGGGGAGAGATGTGGACATCCAAGTTCATTAAGCTAATAGCTCACTCCAAAGTTTCAATCCAAAATGACCTTCTCCAAGATGCATTATAGTAAAACCATCTAAAATCAAAGACAAAGAGAGAATTTAAAAGTCAGTTGGAGGGGCTTCCCTGGTGGCACAGTGGTTGAGAATCTGCCTGCCAATGCAGGGGACGCAGGTTCGAGCCTTGGTCTGGGAAGGTCCCACATGCCGCGGAGTGACTAGGCCCGTGAGCCACAATTGCTGAGCCTGCGCGTCTGGAGCCTGTGCTCCGCAACAAGAGAGGCCGCAATAGTGAGAGGCCCGTGCACCGCGATGAAGGGTGGCCCCCACTTGCCACAACTAGAGAAAGCCCTTGCACAGAAACGAAGACCCAACACAGCCATAAATAAATAAATAAATAAATAAAATTTTTTTAAAAGTCAGTTAGAAAAAAAAAAAATGTCTCTCATACAACAGAGCCTCCATAAGGCTATGAGCAGATTTCTCAGCAGAAATCCTGCAGGTCAGCAGAGAATGGGATGATATATTCAAAATGCTGAAAGAAAAAAAAAAGCAAAACAAGAATACTTTACCCAGCAAAGTTGTCCTTCAGAAGTGAAGGTAAGATAAAGACTTTCCCTAACAAAAGCTGAGAGAGTTCACCACCACTTGACCTGCCTTAACAAGAAATGCTGAAGAGTTCTTCAATCTGAAAAGAAAGGATGTTAACTAGTAACACGAAAACATATGAAAATACACAACACACTGGTAAAGGTAAACATACAGTCAGATTCAGAATAGTCTGGTACTATAATGTGGTGGTATTAACCACTTAACTCTAGTATAAAGGTTAAAGGACAAAAGTATTAAAATAGCTATAGCTACAATAATTTGTTAATGGATACACAATATAAAATGTAAATTGTGACATGAAAAACATAAAATGGGGGTGGGGTAAAAGGGTAGATTTCATATGCAATCAAAGTTAAGCTGTTATCAGCTTAAAATAGACTGTTACATCTATAAGATGTTTCAAGTAAGCCTGAGGGTAACCACAAAACAAAAACCTATAACAGATATACATAAGATAAAGAGAAGGGAATCAAAGTATACCACTATAAGAAATCATCAATTCATAAAGCAAGACAGTAAGAGAGGAAGAAAGGAAGAGAGGAACTACAAGACAGCCAGAAAACAATTAACAAGAGGGCAATAATAATTCCTTACCTAGTTATAGTTACTTTAAATGTAAATGGATTAAATTCTCCAATCAAAAGGCACAGAGTGGCTGAATGGATAAAAAACAAGGTCTAACGTTTATGCTGTTTGCAGAAGACTCATTTACTACAAGGACACACATAAGAACAAAGTGACGGGTTGGATAAAGATAGTCCACACAAATGGAAACCAAAAGAAAGCAAGGATAACTATAGTTATATCAGAAAAAAGAACTTTAAGTCAAAAACTGTAACAAGAGACAAAGAAAGTCATTACATAATGATAAGAAAGGGTCAATGCATCAAGGGAATGTAACAGTTGTAAATGTGTATATACACAACATCAGAGCACCTAAAATATTGAGCAAATATTAACAGATCTGATGGGAGAAACAGACAATCCAGTAATAGCAGAGGATTTCAATACCCCACTTTCAATAATGAATGGATCGAAAGTCAGCCCTCGACACAAGGGTTTGTAAAAATAAGAAAAGATAAAAACAAAGAAAGATGAAAAGAAAAAATATAAAATAATAATAATAATAATAATAATGAATGGATCACCCAGACAGAAAATCAATACAGAAACAATGGACTCGAACTATACTTTAGATCAAATGGACCTAACAGACATATACAGAACCTTCCATCTAAAAACAACATAACACACCTTCTTCTCAAGTGCACCTGGAACATTCTCCAGGATAGAGCACATCAGGTCACAAAACAAGTCTCAGTAAATTTAAAAATACTGTAATCATACCAAGTATCTTTTCTGACCAAAATGGTATAAACCAGAAATCAATAACAGAAGGAAAACTGGAAAATTCACGAATATGTGGAAATTAAACAACACATTCCTGAACAACCAATGGGTCAAAGATAAAATCAAAAAATATCTTGAAACAAACAAAAATGGACACACAACATACCAAAACTTATGGAATGCAGCAAAAATAGAGCACAGAGGGAAGTTTAGAGTGATAACTGCCTACATTAAGAAGAAGAAGAAAAAAAAAAGATCTCACATAAACAACCCAAAGGAACTGGAAAAAGGACAAATTAAGCCCAAAGTTAGCAGAAAGAAGGAGATAACAAAGATCAGAGCAGAAATAAATGAAATCAGGAATAGAAAAACAATGGAAAACTGTTAGTTTTTTTTAAAAGATTAAATTGACAAACCTTTAGCTAGATTTACCAAGAAAAAAAGAGACAGGACTCAAAGAAATAACACTAAAAATGAAAGAGGAGACATTACAACTGATACCACAGAAACACAAAGGATCATAAGACACTGCTATGGACAATCATATGCCATCAAATTGGACAACCTAGAAGAAATGAATAAATTCCTAGAAACATACAATCTACCAAGTCTTAATAATAAAAATACAGAAAATCTGAACAGACTAATAAGTAAGGAGACTGATAATCTCCAGGACTAGATAGCTTCACAAGTGAATTCTACCAAACATTTAAAAAAGAATTAACATCAATTCTTCTCAAACTCTTCCAAAAAAATGAAGAAGAGGGAACACTTCCAAACTCATTTAACGAGACCAGCATTACCCTGGTACCAAAGCCAGATGATGACATTAAAATAAAACAACAGACCAACAGACCAACATCCATGACGAATATAAGTGCAAAAATTCTCAAAAAAATACTAGCAAAACAAATTCAACAGCACATTAAAAGGATCATACACCATGATCAAGTGAGACTTATCCCTGAGATGCAAGGATGGTTCAGTATACACAAATCAATAAATGTGATACAGCACATTAACAAAACAACAAAAATCATGATAATCCTAATAGATGCAGAAAAAGCAATTGACAAAATTCAACATTGTTTCATGATAAAAATACTCAATAAATTGGGTACAGAAGGAACATACCTCAACATAATAAAGGCCATATATGACACGCCCACAGCTTATATCATATTCAACAGTGAAAGTCTGAAAGCTTTTCCTTTAAGATCAAGAACAAGAAAAGGGTGAACATTCTGACCACTCCTATTCAACATAATACTAGAAGTCCTAGCCAGAGCAATTAGGCAAGAAAAAGAAATAAAGGCATCCAAATTGGAAAGGAAGAAGTAAAATTGTCTGTTTGCTGATGACATGATTTTGTATACAGAAAATTCTAAAGACTCCATCAAAAAAGTGTGAGGCCTAATAAACAAGTTCCATAAAGTTTCAGTATACAGGGACTTCCCTGGTGGCACAGTGGTTAAGAATCTGCCTGCCAATGCAGGGGACACAGGTTCAAGCCCTGGTCCAGGAAGATCGCACATGCCGCAGAGCAACTAAGCCCATGTGCCACAACTACTGAGCCTGTGCTCTAGAGCCCATGAGCCACAACAACTGAAGCCCGTGCACCTAGAGCCTGTGCTCTGCAACAAGAGAAGCCACTGCAATGAGAAACCTGTGCACCTCAACGAAGAATAGTCCCTGCTCGCCACACTAGAGAAAGCCCACGTGCAGCAACGAACACCCAATGCAGCCAAAAATTAATTAATTAATTAATTTTTAAAAAAAGTTTCAGGATACAAAATCGAACATACAAAAGTCAGTTCCATTTCTATACACCAACAATGAAATCAGTTTTATTTCTATACACAAACTATCTGAAAGAGAAATAAAGAAAATCCATTTAAAATAGCATCAAAAATAATAAAATACTTAGGAATAAAGTAAACAAGGAGGTGATAGATCTGTACATTGAAAACCACAAAACACTGCTGAAAGAAATGGAAGGAGGCACAAGTAAATGAAAAACAACGTTGTGGGTTTTTTTACAGAACTAAAAAGTTCCATCCTAAAACTCATTTGGAATCTCAATGTACCCTGAATAGCCAAATCTTGAACAAGAAGAACAAAGCTGGAAGTCTCAAACTTTCTCATTTCAAAAATTATTACAAAGCTATAGTAATCAAAACAGTGTGGTACTGGTATAAAGACAGACATACTAACCAATGGGACACAGTAGAGAGCCAGAAATAAACCCTTGCACATATGGTCAAATGATTTGACAAGGGTGCCAAGACCACTCAATGAGAAAAGAACAGTCTTTCCAACAAATGGTATTGGAAAAACTGGATATCTACCTGCAAAAGAATGAAATTGGACCCTTACCTTACACTGTAAGGGTAAAAAATTACCCTTATACAAAAATTAACTCAAAATGGATCAAAGACCTAAACATCTTGGAAGAAAACATAGGGGAAAAGCTTCATGAGATTGGATTTGGCAATTTCTTGGATATGACACCAAAAGCACAGGTAACAAAAGAAAAAAATGGATAAATTGGACTATATCCATATTTAAAACTTCCATGCTTCAAAGGACACAATCAACAGAGTAAAAAGGCAGCCTACAGAATGTAAGAAAATATTTGCAAGCCAAAGCAAATCACACTCTCTTTGTGGGTAACCTTGAAACAAAAGTCACAGAGGAGCTCCTTTTTGAGCTTTTTCACCAGGCTGGGCCAGTAATAAAAGTGAAAATTCCAAAAGATAAGGATGGTAAACCAAAGCAGTTTGCGTTTGTGAATTTCAAACGTAAAGTATCTGTTCCTTATGCCATGAATCTACTTTACGAATCAAGCTTTTTGGAAGGCCCATCAAAATTCAGATTAGATCAGGAAGTAACCATGCCTCACAGGAAGTCAGTTTGTCATATCCCCAGCACTGTGTTGGAAATTCAAGCCCTACTTCCACATCTCCTAATAGGTAAAAAAGGAGCTAAAATGACTCCATCAGCACAGATAATTCAAAGATCTTTCTCTTCTTCAGATAATTTTCAGAGACAAGCAGTGATGAACAGTGTTTTTAGACAGATGTCACATGGAGGGAAATTTGGTTCTCCATATCTGGATCAATCAGGATTTTCCCCATCAGTTCAGTCATATAATCACACTTTTTAAAAAATTTTTTTATTTATTTTTGTCTGCGTTGGGTCTTCACTGCTACGCGCAGGCTTTCTCTAGTTGTGGCGAGTGGGGGCTACTCTTCCTTGTGGTGCACGTGCTTCTCATTGCAGTGGCTTCTCTTGTTGCAGAGCACAGGCTCTAGGCACACGGGCTTTAGTAGTTGTGGCACGAGGGCTCAGTAGTTGTGGCAGACGAGCTTAGTTGCTCTGTGGCATGTGGGATCTTCCCGGACCAGGGATCGAACCCGTGTCCCCTGTACTGGCAGGTTGATTCTTAACCACTGTGCCACCAGGGAAGTCCCCCACATAATCATACTTTTAACCAGTCTTCAAGCTCCCAGTGGTGCCAAGATACACCATTATCACAGAGAGAAGTCAGACAGAATTCTCATTCCTACATGGCGGATAGACATTATAGCCGTAAACAGTGTTACACCACTGATCATGGGTCTGACCATCATTACAGAGAAAACAGAGATGATTTCTTCTATTAAGACAGGAATCACGATGGCTGGAGCCATGACTATGATAACAGAAGAGTGGTAGAGAAGGAAAATGGTGCTCATCTCGACACTAACAAGTGATAAAAGGATGTTTTCATAGGGTCACTCTAGGCCCTTTTTGTTACGTTTGTCTGGGACTGTTTTCTTAAAAAACTGTATAGAACAGCTTTACAAGTCGCCACATTTCTTTATAAAATTTTTAAAACCTAACAGCAGTCCAATACAGAAATGAGAAGAATTGTGGTTCTAGTTTTATTACATTAATAACCTTTCACCTCAGGGTTTTAAGAGGAGGAAAGGGTTTTATGCAAACGAAGGTGCGACAATTCCTAATCACTTTAGACAGTTGAGGAAGGGATGTATTATATGGATTAGCTGTATTATGGAGCAAGTATTTTAATTATCTGTTATCTTTTTGTACTGCAAGAAGTTTCTTGTTAGTGAATCAGATTTTTGGTGTATATAATAGAAAACATTCAAGTTAGTAGTCTTAAATGACTCAGTATTTTGTTAATAAATGAGAAAATGTAACTTCAGTGATTCATTTTACTAACATTTCAGAAAGCTTTTTGGTAAAGTTTCGGGATAAATCATATTATTTAACTTCTTAGAGAACTTAAGTGTAAGTTCTGTGACATAATCTGGAACGTTACCATAACTGAGCATACAAGTATACATCTACATGTGCTATTATTTCATTATAAAATTTTAGAATTTGCTCATTAAATCATGTTTGATGTATGACTGACGCCACTTAGGAAGTTAAATATCTCTAAATTTTTTTTTTTACAGTAAAAATACAGTGTTAATGTAAATCCCCTTATCCAGGAAGAAAAAAAATGTAAATGCATGGTCAGATAAAATGGTAAAATATTTTACTGAAAGTATACTTTTTTGGGAAAAAAATGGTTCACAAAACCTTTAAGTGCTGTCTCTATCACTCAAACTTCTAAAATTTTAACATTTTCAAAGTGCCCAAGACAAGTGCACAAGGACACATTTTATTGTTGAAATTGTATAGGTTGCTTTTTGTTTTTATTTGAACATTTGAGAATTTAGTCTTAAACACTTTCTGATTTAAAAATTTTAAAACCTTGTTTAACAAAACTTTTATGTATCAAGATACTGTTTCCGGGACTTCCCTGGTGTGATAGTGATTAAGAATCCACCTGCCAATGCAGGGGACACGGGTTTGAGCCCTGGTCCGGGAAGATCCCACATGCCGCAGAGCAACGAAGCCCGTCTGCCACAACTACTGAGCCTGTGCTCTACAGCCCGCGAGCCATAACTACTAAGCCCGTGTGCCACAACTACTGAAGCCCACACGCCTAGAGCCCATGCTCCACAACAAGAGAAGCCACTGCAATCAGAAGCCTGCGCACCACAACGAAGAGTAGCCCCCGCTCACCGCAACTAGAGAAAGCCGGCGTGCAACAACGAAGATCCAACGCAGCCAAATATAAAAATTAATTAAATAGTTAATTTAAAAAAACAGATGCTGTTTCCTTTTCATTGTAGAACTTGTTTATAAAAATTCATTCTTAGGGACTTCCCTGGTGGCACAGTAGTTAAGAATCCGCCTGCCAATGCAGGGTTCAAGCCCTGGTCCAGGAAGATCCCACATGCTGCAGAGCAACTAAGCCCGTGCACCACAACAACTGAGCCTGCACTCTACAGCCTGCGAGCCACAACTACTGAGCTCACGTGACACAACTACTGAAGCCTGCGTGCCTAGAGCCTGTGTTCTGCAATAAGACAAGCCACCTCAATGAGAAGCCCGCACACCACAACCAAGAGTAGCCCCCGCTCGCCACAACTAGAGAAAGCCCACGCGCAGCAACGAAGACCCAAAGCAGCCAAAAATAAATAAATAAATAAATAAATAATTTTAAAAGAGATTTAAAAAAAAATTCATTCCTTGAAATAAAAAGAAATACTTGCAAATTGTATACCTGATAAGGAGTTAATAGCCAAAATATATAAAGAACTCTACAACTCAGTAACAAAAAACAAACAATCCCATTTTAAAAAATGGGCAAAGGACTTAAATTTTTTCCAAAGAAAATATACAAATGGCCAATAAGCACATGAAAAGATGCTCAACATCACTAATCATTAGACAAAGGCAAATCAAAACCATAATGAAATACCCTCTCACACCCATTAGGATGGCTACCATCAAAAAAAAAACAGAAAATAAGTGTTGGCAAGGATTTGGAGAAGTCAGAACTTGTGCACTGTTGGTGGGAATGTAAAATGGTACAGCCGTTAAGGAAAACAATGTGGTAATTCCTCAAAAAATTAAAAATAGCATTACCATATGATCCAGCAATTCCACTTCTGGGAATATACCCAAAAGAATTGAAAGCAGAGTCTGAAGAGATATTTATACACCCATGTTCATAGCAACATTATTCACAACAGCCAAAAGATGGAAGCAACTCAAGTATCTCTCACAGATGAATGGATAAACAAAATGTGGTATATACATTCAATGTGGGAATTCCCTGGCAGTCCAGTGGTTAAGACTCGGGCTTTCACTGCTGTGGACCCGGGTTCAATCTCTGGTTGGGGAACTAAGATCCCATAAGACATGTGGTGTGGCCAAAAAAAAAAAAAAAAAGTAAATACATTCAGCGTAATATTATTCAGCCTTAAAAAGCCAAGGAAATTCTGGGGCTTCCCTGGTGGCGCAGTGGTTAAGAATCCGCCTGCCAATGTAGGGAACACGGGTTTGAGCCCTGGTCCGGGAAGATCCCACATGCTGCAGAGCCTGTGCGCCACAACAACTGAGCCTGCGCTCTAGAGCCCGCAAGCCACAACTACTGAGCCCATGTGCCACAACTACTGAAGCCCACGAGCCTAGAGCCCGTGCTCCATAACAAGAGAAGCCACCGCAATGAGAAGCCCCTGCACCGCAAGAAAGAGTAGCCTCCGCTCGCCGCAACTAGAGAAAGCCCATGCACAGCAACGAAGATCCAATGTAGCCAAAAATAAAAAAATAAAATAATAATTAAAGAAGAAAAAAGCAAGGAAATTCTGACATACGTTACAAGATGGATGAACCTTGAGGACATTATGCTAAGTGATAGAAGCCAATCACAAAAAGACAAATACTGTATGATTACACTTATATGAGGTACTTAGAGAATTCATAAAAACAGAACATAGAATAGTGGTTGCCAAAAGCTGTGGGGAGGGGAGAATGGGAAGTTGTTTAATGCTGTAGATTTTCAGTTTCACAAGATGAAAAGAGTTCTACTAGAGATTGGTTGCACAATGTAAACGTTCTTAACACTATTATACTGTATACTTAAAAATGGATAAGATGGTAAATTTTATGTTACGTATATTTTACAATTAAAAATAAAAAACAAATACTAACGGGCTTCCCTGGTGGCGCAGTGGTTAAGAATCTGCCTGCCAATGCAGGGGACACGGGTTCAATCCCCAGTCCGGGAAGATCCCACATGAGGCAGAGCAACTAAGCCCATGCACCACAACTACGGAGCCTGCGCTCTAGAGCCCGGGAGCCACAACTACTGAGCCTGCATGCCGCAACTACTGAAGCCTGCGTGCCTAGAGCCCGTGCTCTGCAACAAGAGAAGCCATCGCAATGAGAAGGCCGCGCACCACAAAGAAGAGTAGCCCCTGCTCACCGCAACTAGAGAAAGCCCACGCGCAGCAACGAAGACCCAAAGCAGCCAAAAATAAATAAATAAAATAAATAAATTTATTTAAAAAAAAAAACAAATACTAAGGAAAAGAGAGTAGGATGTAATGAAGTAGAGATTCTATAGGTAGGAACTACTTTTTCAAGAAGGTGGATTATAAAAGGGATCAGAAAAATGGGACAGTAACTGGCAGGAGACATGGGATCAAGCAGGGTTTCTATTTTCCATTAGATAGGGGTGATATTTAAAGCTACGAGACTAGATAAAATTATGAAGGAAGAAGTGTAGATAGAAAAGAAACAAGGACTGAGTCCTGGGGATCTCCAAGGTTTAGAGATCAGGAAAATTGGGAGGAACCAGCAAAGGAGCCTGAAGAGGAAAGCCACAGATACTAGAGGAACAGGAGGGTATGGTGGTCTGCAAACCAAATGAAGAAAGTATTCCAAGGAATTGTGTGATTAAACGTGTCAAGTGTTGACAATAGATTAACAGTAAGATGAGGGCTACGAACTGACCACTGAAGAACATGAAAGTCATTGCAGACCTTCATAAGAGCAGTTTTGGTGGAGTGGTGGGAGTAAAAGCCTAACTGGATTAGGCTTAGGAGAAAATGAGAGGTGTGACACTATCAACAAGTAGAGAGGATGTGAGTCTACAGTAAATTTTACACTGTTGATGGAAACAAATGTGGTATACTTAGAAAGCAATTTAGCATTATCTCTTTTTTAATTAATTAATTTTTTTGGCCATGCTGTGCAGCATGCAGGATCTCAGTTCCCAACCAGGGATCCAACTCGTGCCCCCTAAAGTGGAAGTGCAGAGTCCTAACCACCGGTCCGCCAGGGAATTCCCTAGCATTATCTCTTAAGGGTGAACATTCACATACCTATACTGCACAGTCCCACACCTAGGTATAAACCCAAAAGAAATTCTTACACAAATGTACCACATAAATGATAATATTCTGAGCATCAATGTTAGGAATAGCAAAAACAAACAAGCCTGGATTAATCCAAAAGCTCACTGGCAGGAGAATGGATAAATTATGGTTTATTCACAAAATGAAATATTATACAACATGAAAAAATGAATAAAACAGCTATATACAACATGAATTAATCATGAAGATGTAACACTGAATGGAAACAAACAGAAGACTGTATTGCAATAAGACAATATAGTAGTGGCTGAGAGCATAGACTAGGAGCCAAACTATCTGGGTTCAAATCCCAGCTGGGCCATTCACTAGCAACGTGATTATTAAACTCTCTGTAGTTCATTTTTTCTCATCTGTGAAACAGGGAAAATAATAATGAAATTGTCATAAGGATTAAATGATATAATATATATAATTATACATAAACTACTTAGAACAATGTAAACAAGCAAATTAAACATGACTTTAAACTATGTTTTAAAAGCAATAGAATAATAAATATAAAATTTAAAAGAGTGGTTACCTCTAGAAGGGAGGGAGGGAGGGGATGGGATGGGGAGAAACTCCTAAGTATATGCAATTTACAGGCAATGATTCTAGTTCTTGAGTTGGAAGATGGGCTTACAGGTGTTCCTCTTATTATTATGCTTTAGAGTTACATGTAACCTTTTGTATTATCAAATAATATATTAAAGATAATAAAAGAAAAAGTGATGGAAGGAAATGAACTGGAGACAGCTAGTATATAACTCTTGAATAAAGAACACTTTCAGATAGTTTATATAAAGGGAAGAAGAGAAATGGGGCAGCAGGTGGAGGAAGAAATGGCATCAAGAAAAAGGGGGTTTTTTTGATAAAAGAAATAAGTCTATTTACATACTGATATATGATTATAAATATTAACAAATATTACCAATCCTCAAAAATAACCCAATAAAGTATATCAGTACTTTAAGATGAAGAACTCAAGGTCAGAGAGCCTAAGAAACTTGGAACTGGGTCACACATCTAATAAGTGACAAAAGCCATATTTAAATTCAGATCTAACTCCAAATTTCACAACTTTATTTTATTTTAAAATTTTTATTGGAGTCTAGTTGATTTACAATGTTGTGTTAGTTTCAGGTGTACAGCAAAGTGAATCAGTTATACATATACATATATCCAATCTTTTTTAGATTCTTTTCCCATACAGGCCATTACACAGTATCGAGTAGAGTTCCCTGTGCTATACAGTCGGTCCTTATGAGTAATCTATTTTATATACAGTGGTGTATATATGTCAATCCCAACCTTCCAATTTATCCCTCCCTCCCACCCCCTTCGAAATTTCACAATCTGTATAGAACACAATGCTGCTTTCCTTTTCTTAATCTTAATTTAATGCCTAACATTAATTACATTTATTAGGATATATATTTTAAGTATCTACTAGATAGGCTTAAGATGCTGTATCAGGTGTTTCAGAGGATAATAAACTGAACAACACTGTCTTTACCTTTACAGAGTTTACACTACGGCAATGAAGATAAGACAATCACCTAAATGATTCCAATACAATGCAAAATTATATAAATACCACATATGAAGTACAAAATATTATGGAGGCTAAGAAAAAAAGTCCCCTTTGGGGTTAGGAGGTAGAGGGATTAGGAGAAGCTGTATAGAAGAGGTAACATTTCAGCTGAACTTCTAAAGCGTAGTTAGGGTTTTGAAAGACAGTTTTGACTGTGAGCTCTTGAATGGCCACCATCATGCCTTAGCCCCAGGTCCTAGCATTCTGGAGCTATTTAACGAATGTGGGTAGAGTGAACAAATGAACAGAAAGGCCATTCCAAAAGGAAGCAACAACAACAACAACAAAAGGATCAGAGGCTGAATACTACATGAGGCACAATGACAAAAGAATCAGAGAGTAGGAGGGATATGAATATGAACATATATATTTGGAAAGTAAGTATCAAATTACTCATCATGATTCTTTTTACATTTTGGCTCCCATATCTCCCATCTTTAAGAAAATTCTCTCAACACTACCACCATCCTCTTGCAGGCTTTATCTCATTTCTCTGCTCCCCATCCTTTTAAAATAACAATGTTATGAGATATAATTTATATACCATGTAATTAACCCATTTAAAGTATAATTTCAATGGTATTTGGATCACAGAGTTGTGCAACTATCACCACAGTCAATTTTAGAACATTTTCATTACCCCAGAAAGAAACCCAATACCCATTACCAGTCACTCCTCTTTCCCCCCACCCCCAACATCTCCTACTCCATCCCTAGGCAACTACTAATCTGCTTTCTGTCTCTCTGGATTTGCCTATTCTGGATATTTCATATAAATGGAAGCATCAAATACAGTTGACCCTTGACCAACACAGGTTTGCACTGCACAGGTCCACTTATATGTGGATTTTCTTCAATAGTAAATACTACAGTACAGCACGACCTGCTGTTGGTTGAATCCTAGGATGCAGAACCATGGATATAGAGGAGTCACGTATATATGGACGATCGACTATAGCTTACACATAGATTTTCCCAAGCCCTGCATTGTTCAAGGGTCAAATGTATGCGTTCTTTTGTGAGTGGCTTCTTTCACTAACATAATGTTTTCAAGGTTCATCCATTTTGTAGAATGTATCAGTACTCTATTACTTTTTTTTTTTTTTTGGCTGTGTTGTGTCTTCGTTGCTGCGCGAGCTTTCTCTAGTTGCGGCAAGCAGGGGCTACTCTTCGTTGCTGTGCACAGGCTTCTCATTGCAGTGGCTTCTCCTGTTGAGGAGCACGGGCTCTAGGCACACAGGCTTCAGTAGTTGTGGCACGTGGGCTCAGCAGTTGTGGCTCACGGGCTCTAGAGTGCAGGCTCAGTAGTTGTGGTGCACGGGCTTAGTTGCTCTGCAGCATGTGGGATCTTCTCGAACCTGTGTCCCCTGCATTGGCAGGCGGATTCTTAACCACTGTGCCACCAGGGAAGTCCCTCTATTACTTTATCACTGAATAAAATTCCAAAATTCCATTGTATGGGTATATATAATATTTTATTTATCCTTTCATCAGTTGATGGATATTTGGGTTGTTTCCACCTTTGGGCTATTATGTATAATGATGCTATGAACAATCACGTACAGGTTTTTGTGTGGACGTGTTTTAATTTCTCTTGGGTATATACCTAGGAGTGTGTTTAACCTTTTAAGGAACTGCCAAACTGTTTTTCAAAGCAGCTGCACCATTTTATATTCCCATCAGCAGTGTATAAGGGTCCAATTACACCACACATTATTATCTGTGTTTTTGATTACAGCCATCCTTGTGGGTGTGAAGTGGTATCTCACTGTGGTTTTGATTCCTTGATGGCTAATGATGCTGAACATCTTTTCATGGCTATTTGTAGATCTTCTCTGGAGAAATATCTATTCAGACCTTTTGCCCATTTTTTAAATTGGGTTCTGCTCTTCATCTTAATCAAAGTTCTTAAAAGATTAGCCTATATATACCATTTATACTTCCTTACCTTCTTTCACTCAACAACCCACTCCAACCCTGCTTTTGCTCCCCCGCTCTGAAATTGCATGTCAAAGTCACCAACCACCTCTACACTGACAAAATCAATGACTATTCATCAGTCTTCATCTTCCAGGATTAACTCCATGGTTTGCACATCTGCATTTTAATTCCAGCTGACTTTTTTTTTTGGCCGCACCGCGTGGAACGTGGGATCTTAGTTCCCCGATCAGGGATCGAACCCACGTCCCCTGCATTGGAAGCACAGAGTCTTAACCACTGGACCACCAGGGAAGTCCCTGACTTTCTATTCTAATCTATATTTTCTTTTGTCCTGTTTCTTTTCTATATTTTTGTTTTATTATACAGCATATTTTCTTATGGGTTGAGAAATGTAAACCAACAACCAAAGGTTATATCCAGAGAACTGCAGGTAACACAACTGGCTAGAGCAGAGTCAATGTGATGAAATCATGCAGGGGAGGTGGGGAAGATAAGGAAAGGCTGGATAAATAGTGGGTATTGGGCTAAGGATTCGGACTTTGTTTAGCAGGTAATACACAGCCATTAAAGGTTTGTATATAAGAAATGCTCAGCACTAAACTGCTGGAATGTTGGAAGATTATTCTGGTAGCAGGTATAAAATTACTTGGGGTCAAGGGGTAGGGAGTGGAGAAATAGGAGACAAGATCATGCGGGATGTTTATTGCTGTGGTAATGAGGGCATAAGTTAGTGTAATAGAGCTAAAAAAAAAAAAAAGGAGGAATCAATGGAAAGACATTACTACTAAACTTTAACCAAGTGAGTTAACTTTATTACTGATAACAGAACTATTAGCTGCCCCCAGTCAAGAGACATTAGACTTTAAAAGTTCTACTAAATTTGATTTGATGGAAACTAGATGAAAATGTAGTAAACACAGAAAAATTCTCTCTCCCTGTTAGAAGTATAAACAATTCTAGTATTGCTTCCTACTTTCTTCTCTCCTGAGTAAACTCTTCCAAAAATCTCAGGTAACTCAAACTTCTTAAAGAGTGAAAGTCTGGCAGTGCCTGCCAGTCAGTTCTACTCTCATCATTGCCTCCACTCCCCCCAACTCCCAGCCCCAATATGGTCTTCAATATGTTAAAATCAAGAAGAAATAGAAATTTATGCAAAATACGTTGGGGAAGGCACATTATCCCAAGTTAAACACAGTCCCTTTTCTTTTTTTCCAAAGGGAATGGTTGCTGATGCTCTGAGGAGTTAACTTATAATAACACATGCCAGGAAGATGATGTCAGGGAAGGCGTGGTTAGGTTCTTTACAAGTCTGAAATTCCTTTAGTCCCAAACACTTCCTCTTTCAATCTCACCTATACTCAAATCTCTCTACTGAGGCAACTCTTTCAAAAGTTGAAGGAAGTGTTGAGACCCTAGAACTCTGATCTTTTTTTTTTTAAGAACGAAGAATAATTGAAGGCCATTAAAATAGATGTTTTTTTTTAATGTACCATAATTTTGCAGAATCTCTCTTTGAAATCCACATTTTCCCCCTTCTGTGACTATTTTAATTCCAAAGAAAGGAAAGGATATTCAACACTACATCCTGAGAAAGAATGTGCCTTTATCAGGCATTATATATTTGCTGATTGTATGCCTATATTTACAACAGCCAAAAAAGAATAAGAAAACTGTAATTGTCCTGGGCTCCTCAGGAAACAACTTCCCTGATAAAGTATACAAATATGTTTCAAAATAAAACAATCCTACTTTTCTTTCTTGCCACATCGCAGGGCTTGTAGGATCTTAGTTCCCTGACCAGGGATTGAACCCCTGGCCATGGCAGTCAAAGCGCCGAGTCCTAACCACTGGACTGCCAGGGAAGTCCCCAGACAATCCTACTTTTTAAAGACAAATAGGACTTCCCTGGTGGCGCAGTGGTTAAGAATCTGCCTGTCAATGCAGGGGACACGGGTTCAAGCCCTGGTCCAGGAAGATCCCACATGCCACGGAGCAACTAAACCCGTGTGCCACAACTACTGAGCCCACGTGCCACAACTATTTAAGCCCGCGGGCCTACAGCCCATGCTCCACAACAAGAGAAGCCACCGCAATGAGAAGCCCACGCACCACAAGGAAGAGTAGCCCCCGCTCGCCTCAACTAGAAAGCCCACACGCAACAAAGACCCAATGCAGACAAAAATAAATAAATAAATAATAAAGACAAGTAAATAAAACTAATGAAGTCAGAACAGTAATGTACAAATAGCTTTTCAAACTGAGCTCACTGGAAATTATTTTTATGCCACCAACCAGAAGTGATGACTACAGTAAATTATGATGTAAAAATGCTCCTTAAAGAAGGCAGATCTCTGCAAATCTATTATTTCCAGATTTTGGTATAACAAAATGATGGACAATAAAAGCACATATTTATATGTACTTTTTCAGAAGTTTAGAATTTTGTTCTTTATTTCAGTTTTTTAAATGTTTCAGACAGGTTCAAGAACTTTTTTACATAGACTTGTCCTACTTGAGAAACTGAGCAAATAAGCCAATGTCAAAATTAAAACTTTACTTGTCATAGAAAAAAGTCTGGTAGAATAGATAGAGCAAACTGCTACTAGTTATTTCCCTTAAGGAGTGGGATTTAGGTAAGGAACTTCAGGACATGAAGGGAAGACTTGACTTTTTATTTTATATACCTCTTTATGCTTAAATTTTAAAAATAGACATGTCTTACATTTATTACTAAAAACTAATAAGTTATTTTAAAAATTTAACCTTCAGTATAAAAATGGACAAATTACATGAGCAGATTCACTCAAAACAGTCTTCCCAAAAAAATGAATGAACACATTAAGCCATACATATAAACAAAAAGACAAAGAGCAATGTAGCAATCATTTAGTTTAAATATACTCAACACCCACAAACCTATATATACACACAAGGAGTCATCGATACAGTCACAAAGTGATGTCATCATAACAGTGACCTGTAAGAACCCAAAGAATACTTGACAAATACACTAGTAAGTATGTATCTACCCCTACCCCAGGTTTCCTAATGTGTTTCCCAAACCTTACAAGTTATCAGAAAGAGATATGAGATTTGAATCCCAGTCCGCAATCATACCTCTTGTCCCCTACACTATCCTAGATTTAGAAGCTGGTTAAATGTTTCCTATACAACAAGGGGGAAAGGGAGTGGAGAGCTAAGAAAAGAGAATATTTTAGATAGCATCAAATACATGAAGCCGCTAATAGGGAAAAAACCAATTTCTGGAATTCATTTTACTGTATTTTAATGGGTAACCTGAGAGACTTGGAGGGAAAAAATTAGGAAGGAGATTTCATACAGTACTATACAAGATATGAAAAGAATAAAGACAGATTAGATATCTCTCTATCAAAATCATATTGATTTATGTGTGTGTGTGTGTGTATATATATATATATACATTTAAAATTGATAACAAATATGAACCCATATTTCTTAAGGATGTAACACAATGAATACCACATAAACTAACACCCATAAACTAACACTAGGTGTTCTGGGTCTAAACATTTACCAATGCCTTGATCAGATACTTTGTTCACCTATAACAGTCTCCCTAGGTGTATAAGAAAGCATCAGGAATTCTTACCCACTGCCCGACAATCCATCAAATGAGCAAAAGATCCTTAAATGTCTAAGGCACCTTTTTTCTTCAAAGAACAGCTATATAAAATCAAGAGACAGGGTAAATGGTCTTTCTGCTACAGCATACAGCTCCTCCTAATCAGCACGGTGTGCACTGAAATGCCAAGAAACTGCCCAAGATATTCCCTGGCAATTGTGGGGATGACTGTACACCTCTCCCCAGACTGCCCCTGTGCCCAAGCATAGACTCCAGAGATCTCTGCTGAGCCTGGCTATCTGCAGAGCAGGAAGGCCCAGCTCAGCAGCAGACCCCAAAGAATCACAGAACTCTCTGCCTTAATTCCCAAGGTATGTCTTCTCTTAAAACTCCTTCCCTACAGGCTGGGTGGGGTAGGGTCTCTATCTAAGCTAGAAGAGTAGACTCAGTCCTCAGATGAAGCTGTTGTGATTTCACTGACTGTATTCAGCTACCTGATAATGCTGGAGGAATGGTAGGAAGGAAGGTGGGCTGGGGGGAGAATGCAAACAGTTAATCAAAATGACAAAATAACCTTGGAGGTGGTAGGCTGGGGGCCAGGGTCTGATGTGACATATTTTCCCTGTGAAAACTGGATACATCAGCAGGAAGTCAAACTAACTTCGTTTCACAAAGACACAAACTTGCAAAGCTTAATTTGTTTTTAATTCCACTGCCTTCAGGCCTCACATAAGGGACTATAAATTCCTGAAACTTCAGAACCAGGTGAGAAAAGATGCCAAAAAAAGTGATGGAAAAAGAGAGGCGCTGAGAGGAGAGGAATCCCGTTCCCCTCTTAAGGAGAATGTTAAAGCCAAGGACACTCCCGATCCCCAGAAAAGGAAGTAGCTGGATTCCAAAAAAGCACTTTTCCCTACCTTCTTGTTGTTCTTGTTATAGCCAAAAGTCGAAATCCCAGGCCTTGAAGTCACTGATAGCAGCATTTTCTCTTTAATGTTAGGAAGCTAAGAGACAGAAGAGGGGAAGAAGGAGAGGGAAAGGGAGAGGAAAGAGAGAGAGGGAGAGGGAGAGGGAGGGAAGGAGGGAGGGAGGAAGAGAAGGGAGAGGGAGAAAGGAGGGGGAGGAGAAAGGGGGAGAGAAGGAGGGGGGGAGTAAAGAATGAGCTAGGGCTGCTTGTTTACGTCACTGATAGAACTTAACCCCGAGTCTGAGTGAGGCTCTTCCACTGGGTCCTAATGCCCAAGATGTTTTTTTGGTTTTTTGTTTTTCTGTTTTCCCCCACAGGCTTAGCAGTTAAAGCAAAAGAAAAGTTCTTAGGTCTACCGCTTTCAACTCCATCACCTTTCCTATATGAACAAGTTCAGATTCCCACGAAAAAATGAGGATATTTTCTCCTTAGATCTCAGCTATAAGAAGATTCCAATCTTGATTTTAAAGGGGCCACTGGGACACTGCTTTGGAGAACGTGTGAAGAAAATCACAGTACTGAGAAAGAATATGTGAGGTGAGCTCAGGACTTACCCCCCACTTTATATTGACAGCGATCTTAACACACAAAGAAAGAACAAACAGAAGAGCTCACCAAAGAGCAGAGACAAGCAAAACAGAGGATGGGAAATAACTAGTTTCAGATCCTTGGATAGTTTTACTCCTCTTGGGTTATGCTGATGGGCTGATGCCTCTTAATCTTTTTCAGATTCTCCCAGGTATGCCTTAACACTTAAGAAGGAATTTTCAAACTGGACTATGTCATGAAACTTGGTGCCTAGTGCTTTCTTTTTTCTTTCCCCCAGCTTTATTGAGATATAATTGCCTAGTGATTTCTTCAATTGTAAGCTATCTTATTTGAATCTTTATCCCACTATTTCCTAGTCTTCAAGGTCTATGAAGCTGAACAATTAGTTACTCACCCAACCTGAAATTTATGCCCAAGCTGAAGTTCACAGAGTTGGGATGTCTGCTTCAAGCTGTCTGTGAGCTGCAGAAAAAAATAAATAAATATTTTAAAAACATATTCTTCACAGAGAAGAAAAATACAAAGTTCTTAGGAAAGAAGAACATTAGAGTCAAGAAATGAACACAGTTGCAACACTCACCTCTAATACTTTCAAAGGAATGTCCTGTAGAAGGCAACTTAACAATAAAAGAAACTTGTTGGAAAACAAAAATTTAAGAATGATACCCAGTAATTTACCAATCCAGTCCAAGTAGAACAGGGATATAGAATGAAAGCTTTCAAATCACTTCTTAAGGCCCCCTCACAGCCATAGTGGATATTCTAAGTAATAAATTAACTCTGTCTGCTTTGCCACAAAAAACATTAAGCCCAAACCGTCCCTTAAATGAAGTCCCAGTCTCTATTCTAGTTTTCCTGTCACCTTTTTGCTATAATAATGGGACAGACAGTACCAACAGTCTGCAGAGTAAATACACACATACCATACCCCCAATCTCTGACTTTCATTTCCAATAGGACAGGAAGTTCCTGCTCAGCTCAAGGGACACAGGAAGGGTGGGAACAGCCTCAATGTGGGAATTGCAACTGAGATTGGAAGCACAGCAGCCAAATGCAGTCAATAAATCAATAAAGGCATCTCTCAGTGATACCGTATTTTTTTAAAGTCCCTTTTCTGCCCTCAGAGATTCTCATTCATGATATGCCAAGTTATCATTGCCATTTAGGTCCTTGGTTGATGTCTTCTCCCTTAGCCTAACAATGTGGTACAAAACCTTAATCTTTAAGGCCTGATTTATAATGGGATTTATAATAGCAGTCAACCTAATTTAATTTTTTAAAACTTCTCATATTCTCAATGTGTTGTGTTCTCTTACTGCACTCCTTAACGCTCAATGATATCTTAGAACTTAAAATAGTTAAAACCGTAAGTTTTAGAGAGCAGCAGACATGAGTTCAAATCCTGACACCACTGTTAGTTACTGTTTATGTAACTTTAGGCCAAGTTACTTAACATCTCTAATTTACTCATTTCCAAAATGGAGATAATACCTACTTCATTAGCCTTTGGAATCAAATCTAAGTTCTGGTTCGGTCCTGTCACTCACAAGCTGAGTGACACTGGGAGAATTCCCTCACATCTGAACCTTACTTCTCTCACCTGTAAAATACAGTAAATAAATAGTCTCTGCTTCCTAAAATTGTAGTGAAATGAAATAAGGCAATGTATATAAAGCCCTTAGGCAGGTATCTGGCACTTGGTACACACTCAACAGATGTTAGCTCCATTTTGATTAATTACCCTACTGTCTCCCAGTGTATCCCTCTGGGTATTGTATAACCCAGATTTTATGATCTGAAGTGAACATTTCCAAAAACTAGTATCTTAGTTACATTCAAAAGATCATACTAGGACTAGGCAGGCTAAACTATATAAGTGGAAATACTGAATAAGAAATTTCAGGAATCACCCAGTCCAATTTCATTTCTCTGCCTTCTATAAGCAAATAATCCAATTATTTGGAAATTCTTTTCATAACTCCCAATCTCTTGGAAATTGGTGGACCGTCTCATCTCTAGGAAAAAAAGGAAACAAAATAGTACAGAATCAAAGTACACTAGACAAGACATCCCAGCTCCCATTTCTCTAGAGTCCTACTACTCTAAGAAATTGAAATAGATCTAGAAAAAAGGAGGATCTTCATGTATCCTGAAATTTAACACCATTTTGCCATTCTAAAAGTAGAAAGTATCAGAAGGGAGATAAAGAAGGATCCAATTAAATAAATTCTATTTTGTAAATTCTATATAAATTCCATATGTATTTACTAATACAAAAACCTGTATGTTTATACTCTGATTATAAGTTTAGGGCCATAAAAGTAAAATGACCCAGATTGGTGAACTGATGCCAAAGGTCAATTATGTCAAAGAGCACCAACAGGACTGGAAACTACATCCTTTACTCTGGTAAGTATATTTTTAAAGAAGGCTATGGAATCTTGTGGAAGTGACAGAGAAGGTAATGGAGTTCTGTGGTTATATTCAGGAAGTATATGAGAAG
Source organism: Balaenoptera musculus (assembly GCF_009873245.2). Taxonomy (NCBI): domain Eukaryota; kingdom Metazoa; phylum Chordata; class Mammalia; order Artiodactyla; family Balaenopteridae; genus Balaenoptera; species Balaenoptera musculus. The sequence goes on along the minus strand of NC_045794.1, from coordinate 45,035,068 downwards.
AGGAAGAATCCTATTTCTTCCAGTGTGTTTACTTTGATCACCGCCCCCCATCTGCTTTGCGCATTATATTGCTTACATTATTCCAGATTTAGTCAATGCCTCTCAAATTCTTGGTTCTCTTGAGCCCAGCACCCAAAAGTTGTTTTGAGTGGAAAAAGTAAAATAAGTTATTTGGAACATCTCTTGGAAGGAGACATTTATACCTCGGATTCAATATAGACTGGTTTGTGATTTCTTCAGAAAAATTGTAACAGGGAAGAACAAATCTGACTCCATATTGGACCTGTTTCTTTTACTTTAACCTTTGTATTCTATTGTTTTTGCTATAAGTTAAGAATGTTGCCTATAGCCTGAAATATACAGGATAGCCCATTCTCAAGGCTCTGACCTTTAAAGATATAAAACTTTTCCATTCGTATAGAGGTAAAAAGTTGTAGAACAGAGAATAACATTTGTCATGTTGGAGATTTACAGGAACAACATGACCTGACCTACGTGGACAGATGCAAGAACAAAGGATTCTGACATGAAGAAGTTTGCAGCAACCAACCACACCCCCTCCCCTTTTAGTAAAAAAGAAGCCTAAATTCTAACTTGGGTAAGATGGTTCTTTAGGACACTAGTCCACCACTTCTCGGTCTGCTGGCTTCCTGAATAAAGTCACTATTCCTTGCCCCAACAACTTGTCTCTCGGTTTACTGGCCTGTCCTTCGGCAAGCAGCACGAGCTTGGACTCGGTAACAAAACAACACTTTTAAGTATGTGTCTCAGGTAGAGAGCAGTTGGGGTCAGATCAACCCTGACTTGTATGTTGAAAGATGACTGCATGCAACTATTGGCCCCTCCACATCAGGGTGGAGAACTCAAGGAATGTAGTACCTGCAGATATGCCAGACCCTAGCTGTAGGACTAGAGCCAGGCTGATGTAGCACATGTGTCTGCCAGCAGTGAGACAGGGCCAAGTTTGTTAGTGGAGCTCTGAATATGGTTCAGAGACCTGAACAAGTATATTAGGGCCAAGGGTTTTTTTTTTTCCCCAGCTATTCATATTCTCTGTGGGGATTTCCCTGGCAGTCCAGTGGTTAAGACTCTGCACCTCCGCTGCAGGGCGTGCGGGTTTGATCCCTGGTCAGGGAACTAAGATCGTGGCCAAAAAAATACATATACATATATTTTTTAAAATAAATATATAATATAAATATAAATTTATATTTATATAAATATAAATATATGTTATATATATATTTTTATATATATATATATATATATATATATATATATATATATATATATATATATATGTATTCTCCGTGGATCATCTTTCCTCCCACTGATTAACTTTTGTGCCCAAAAGTCTAGGTCATGAAAAAAGACCAAAAAGTTCAATTTATTTAATGGTAAAGAGATGAGGTAATGCCTTAAGAAGAAGTGAAAAAAAAAAAAGTTTAACACATCAGCTTCCTTAAGTAGGAAAATTTAAGGATCTGAATCAAACAACTAGAAAAGCTTAGCCCTGTCCCCTTTGAATGTAGGATGGAATGACAAAATTGGTCTAAAACTAGAAATGGGGAAAGTTTGGCCTCTCAACTCCTTGACTTAACTCATTGGAAAACAGGGGAAAAGACAGGCAACTCTGAAGAATTATTTATCTCATACCCTGGATATCAGTGCTAATAGTATATTCTCCTCTTCTATAACAACAGATATTTCTGGCCAAAACTTACTATAGAGAATATCCTAACAAAATTTTCAAGTAGACTTTTCCTTTGCCAGACACTAAAGAAATACAGGAATCAAATCATCTAGAATCACTGGACCAGAAAATTAGTACAATGTAGAAAGAAAAGACTAGACTGGATTCTATGCATACCCAGAATGGACTGTATTGATGGGTAATATTATAGTCTCCAAATGTATGTTTCCTTTACACTTGAGACATTAATTTTGTTTGGCTTCAGCTATCCCTAAAATAAATAGCTCAGATGATCCCCATAAGGGTCCACAACTGAATTGAACAATTAGAACCAAATGAAATGGCTGCTTATGTAGGTTAAATATAAATCTTTTCAGATAGTCAAATACTGGTAATTTCATATGGTTAAATCTAACACTGCAAAAAGTGTGAGACTGTGGAGATGATAATGAGTCAGAATACTGATGAACTGGATAGTTCCTTTCCTTTGTCCTCCCTCATTTTCAGATTGAAAAAAAAAAAAAAACCCAGAAAGGTAAACTCACTTGCATAAGGTCATAGGGGTCAAATATCTGACACCAGAATCCAGACTTTCTGTCTCAATTCAACATTGTTCCCATACCAATCTCATCTGACTGTAAAATTTAGAATTCTGATATATATATATCTTTTGGGGTCAGAAAAAATAAAGAAATAATCCTAGGATTTCAGAGGTGAAAGTTCAACTGTTTTCCTCAAATCAGCTTTTTATCTCAAGTGATAAAGCAGTGATACCTAATATTTTGGCCTATTCTTAAATTACACAATGGATAATATTTCTAGGGATAAACTTATAATGCAAACAAGAAGAAGATTTGTAGAAAACTACAGTTGTTGGGAAGTGCTGCTAATTAAGTATTCTAGATTCTACCTGAGGTTTAATTCATTATGTATTTAGAAGGTAATTTGCTTGAATTCTGCTTTCCTTCTGGGGATAATTTGTACCATACTCTGAAACTCTCAGATGAAACATAAGATTTGAATATAAGAAGTGGTTTCTAAAACATCAATATACATTATTTATAAGGTCACTAGTCACTGGCAGGGTTTACCAGAAGCATAAGCTTCATGAGGACGGGGACTGTGACTATTTCGTGTACCCCATTATATCCCTAGCATTTAACAGTACCTGGCTAATTTAAAATTTAAAAATATTTGTCAGCAGTGATAACCTCCCCATGAGAACTTGCTTCTTGAAAAGGATCTCCTTCATCCCTATCTAGAAGAAGAGCAGAGGAGAGAGGAAACTCTGCCTAGTGCAGAGACCCAATTCCTACTTCATGGATGTGAAATGCCCAGGATGCTATAAAATCATCACTCTCTTTAGTCATGCACGAATACTAGGTTTGTGTGTTGGCTGCTCTACTGTCCTCTGGCAGCCTACAGGAGAAAAAGCAAAGCTTACAGAAAGATGCTCCTTCAGACAGAAGCAGCACTAAAAGCACCCTGAATCAGGATGAATGGGAAACCATTCCAACAAACACATTTTGGATACACACACAAACACAATTTTTTTTTTAATATTTGGTCAATGAACGAGTGGAATAATCTTGAACACTAAATTTACATCTGAAAAGATATTACTCCTTAAAAAACACTAATATAAAGCAGAAACTAACACACCATTGTAAAGCATTCATACTCCAATAAAGATGTTAAAAAAAAAACACTGAAAATAGTGTTGACAGTGATGGAATGGCACATTAGGACATCTAGGAGCTTTTTCCTTTATATTTACAATACATATTATTTTCCTTCTGTGGCTTATTTTTTTGTCATTAGGTAGTCAGAAAGCTTGAATTTACTTGTGTCTCTCATCTGTGTACTAGATAAAACTATACCCCCATCATCACATAAAAAGATACCACCTCAAAAGGCCCATTATAAATTTGTATTCCCATAGCATTTTGTACAAAATTTTTGCAGGCTTTTAACTCTACTTACTGCCCTCCCTCTTGTACCCAGATGGTGAGTTCCTAGGAAGCAGGCAGCAACTTTATTCATCTTTTTATCTTTAACACCTAAACATAATTTATGCTCAAGAATGTTAGCTGTAAGAATTTTCAATTTCTTTTAAGTATCTCCAATGGGAAAGTGAATCTCAATGAACATTAAGAGAACACTGCCACCAACTGGATAATATAGGTCATGCACCCTTTAGCAAATACCAGGAAGAGGAAGCACAGAATTTGTATATAGGTAACTCAGAAGTTTGAAATTTAAACCCAGCTCTATCATTTGCTGTGTTAAATTGGAAAATCTCAATTTTTTAAAACATCATTTTCCCCTTCTACAAAATGGGCATAGTATCTGTTCTATTTCTCAGGGACAATCATGACAGTCAAATTAGATAATGACTGTGAAAGTACTTTATTGATTACAAAGCATTTTCCAAGTGTGAGACCACAGTTGATATTTACTACGCCATGCTGAGTATAACAAATCCATCTTTTTTTTTAATTGAATATTAACATAATAGTTGTCTAAACAAATCCATCTTATTCCTTACCACAAATCTAAGTAAATAACCTTCAGTTTGAGAATCAGAGCCAACTCATAAAATTTTAGATGCCTAATGGCAAATTTCTTTCTTTATATGTTAATGTGGACTCACTATCATTAACTTATTGAAATGTGTTGTTGAACATAAAAATATGTTAAAATTAAAACTACTGGGCTTCCCTGGTGGCGCAGTGGTTGAGAATCTGCCTGCCAATGCAGAGGACACGGATTCGAGCCCCGGTCTGGGAAGATCCCACATGCCGCGGAGCAACTAGGCCCGTGAGCCACAACTACTGAGCCTGCGTGTCTGGAGCCTGTGCTCCGCAACAAGAGAGGCCGCAATCGTGAGAGGCCCGCGCACCGCGATGAAGAGTGGTCCCCGCTTGCCGCAACTAGAGAAAGCCCTTGCACAGAAACGAAGACTCAACACAGCCAAAAATAAAATAAAATAAATAAATAAAAAATGATAATAAAAATACAGGAATTCCTTTAAAAAAAAAAAACTACTTGGAGATACCATTTCTCACCTACCAGACTGGCAAAAATCCAAAAGCTTGACAACAAGCTGAGTTGTCAACCACGTTGGAGAGACTGTGGTAAAAAGGCTGTCATATATTGTTTGTGGAAATAGAAAATAGCATAACTCCTTTTGCACTATTTAGCAAAATTACATATGCACCCTTCAACCTAACAGTTCTACTTCTAGGAATATATTCCAAAGATACAATGGCAAAAATAAGAAAAAACAATATGTACAAGGCATATTCAGACCAGTAAGCAAGGAAGCTATCAAAGAATACTGGGGTTGTTTTACTGCACACTTTAAATTTGTAATCTTAAAATGAGATTTGAATTTTTATTGAGTACCTTTAAAAAGGTAGCATCAAAATCATAAAATTAACATCTGTTATGAATCATATCTAAAACTGGGTTTAAACAGAAATTTTACTTCCTGATTTAATTTCAGGGGAACTAATGTTTAGGAAAGCTATTAGGTGAATGTTTATTTATTTATTTATTTATATATTTTTATACAGCAGGTTCTTATTAGTCATCAATTTTATACACATCAGTGTATACATGTCAATTCCAATCGCCCGATTCATCACACCACCATCCCCACACCCCCGCGGCTTTGCCCCTTTGGTGTCCATACATTTGTTCTCTACATCTGTGTCTCAACTTCTGCCCTGCAAACTGGTTCATCTGTACCATTTTTCTAGGTTCCACATACATGCGTTAATATACGATATTTGTTTTTCTCTTTCTGACTTACTTCACTCTGTAGGACAGTCTCTAGATCCATCCATGTCTCAACAAATGACCCAATTTCGTTCCTTTTTATGGCTGAGTAATATTCCATTGTATATATGTACCACATCTTCTTTATCCATGCATCTGTCGATGGGCATTTAGGTTGCTTCCATGACCTGGCTATTGTAAACAGTGCTGCAAAGAACACTGGGGTGCATGTGCCTTTTTGAATTAAGGTTTTCTCTGGGTATATGCCCAGTAGTGGGATTGCTGGATCATATGGTAATTCTATTTTTAGTTTTTTAAGGAACCTCCATACTGGTCTCCACAGTGGCTGTATCAATTTACATTCTCACCAACAGTGCAAGAGAGTTCCCTTTTCTCCACACCCTCTCCAGCATTTGTTGTTTGTAGATTTTCTGATGATGCCCATTCTAACTGGTGTGAGGTGATACCTCATTGTAGTTTTGATTTGCATTTCTCTAATAATCAGTGATGTTGAGCAGCTTTTCAAGTGCTTCTTGGCCATCTGTATGTCTTCTTTGGAGAAATGTCTATTTAGGTCTTCTGCCCACTTTTGGATTGGGTTGTTTGTTTCTTTAATATTGAGCTGCATGAGCTGTTTATATATTTTGGAGATTAATCCTTTGTCCGTTGATTCGTTTGCAAATATTTTCTCCCATTCTGAGGGTTGTCTTTTCGTCTTGTTTATGGTTTCCTTTGCTGTGCAAAAGCTTTGAAGTTTCATTAGGTCCCATTTGTTTATTTTTGTTTTTATTTCCATTACTCTAGGAGGTGGATCAAAAAAGATCTTGCTGTGATTTATGTCAAAGAGTGTTCTTCCTATGTTTTCCTCTAAGAGTTTTATAGTGTCTGGCCTTACATTTAGGTCTCTAATCCATTTTGAGTTTATTTTTGTGTATGGTGTTAGGGAGTATTCTAATTTCATTCTTTTACATGTAGCTGTCCAGTTTTCCCAGCACCACTTATTGAAGAGACTGTCTTTTCTCCATTGTATATCCTTGCCTCCTTTGTCATAGATTAGTTGACCATAGGTGTGTGGGTTTATCTCTGGGCTTTCTACCTTGTTCCATTGATCTATGTTTCTGTTTTTGTGCCAGTACCATATTGTCTTGATTACTGTAGCTTTGTAGTATAGTCTGAAGTCAGGGAGTCTGATTCCTCCAGCTCCATTTTTTTCCCTCAAGACTGCTTTGGCTATTCGGGGTCTTTTGTGTCTCCATACAAATTTTAAGATTTTTTGTTCCAGTTCCATAAAAAATGCCATTGGTAATTTGATAGGGATTGCATTGAATCTGTAGATTGTTTTGGGTAGTATAGTCATTTTCACAATATTGATTCTTCCAATCCAAGAACATGGTATATCTCTCCATCTGTTGGTATCATCTTTGATTTCTTTCATCAGTGTCTTATAGTTTTCTGCATACAGGTCTTTTGTCTCCCTAGGTAGGTTTATTCCTAGGTATTTTATTATTTTTGTTGCAATGGTAAATGGGAGTGTTTCCTTAATTTCTCTTTCAGATTTTTCATCATTAGTGTATAGGAATGCAAGAGATTTCTGTGCATTAATTTTGTATCCTGCAACTTTACCAAATCCATTGATTAGCTCTAGTAGTTTTCTGGTGGCATTTTTAGGATTCTCTATGTATAGTATCATGTCATCTGCAAACAGTGACAGTTTTACTTCTTCTTTTCCAATTTGTATTCTTCTTATATCTTTTTCTTCTCTGATTGCCGTGGCTAGGACTCCCAAAACTATGTTGAATAATAGTGGTGAGAGTGGACATCCTTGTCTTGTTCCTGATCTTAGAGGAGATGCTTTCAGTTTTTCACCATTGAGAATGATGTTTGCTGTGGGTTTGTCATATATGGCCTTTATTATGTTGAGGTAGGTTCCCTCTATGCCCACTTTCTGGAGAGTTTTTATCATAAATGGGTGTTGAATTTTGTCAAAAGCTTTTTCTGCATCTATTGAGGTGATCATATGGTTTTTATTCTTCAACTTGTTAATATGGTGTATCACATTGATTGATTTGCATATATTGAAGAATCCTTGCATCCCTGGGATAAATCCCACTTGATCATGGTGTATGATCTTTTTAATGTGTTGTTGGATTCTGTTTGCTAGTATTTTGTTGAGGATTTTTGTATCTATATTCATCAGTGATATTGGTCTGTAATTTTCTTTTTTGTAGTATCTTTGTCTGGTTTTGGTATCAGGGTGATGGTGGCCTCATAGAATGAGTTTGGGAGTGTTCCTTCCTCTGCAAGTTTTTGGAAGAGTTTGAGAAGCATGGGTGTTAGCTCTTCTCTAAATGTTTGATAGAATTCACCTGTGAAGCCATCTGGTCCTGGACTTTTGTTCGTTGGAAGATTTTTTTTTAAACATTTATTTATTTATTTATTTATTTATTTTTGGCTGTGTTGGGTCTTTGTTTCTGTGCGAGGGCTTTCTCTAGTTGCGGCAAGCGGGGGCCACTCTTCATCGTGGTGCGCGGGCCTTTCACTGTCGCGGCCTCTCTTGTTGTGGAGCACAGGCTCCAGACACGCAGGCTCAGTAGTTGTGGCTCACGGGCTTAGCCGCTCCACGGCATGTGGGATCTTCCCAGACCAGGGCTCGAACCCGTGTCCCCTGCACTGGCAGGCAGATTCTCAACCACTGCACCACCAGGGAAGCCCCTGTTGGAAGATTTTTAATCACAGTTTCAATTTCATTACTTGTGATTGGTCAGTTCATATTTTCTATTTCTTCCTGGTTCAGTCTTGGAAGGTTATACCTTTCTAAGAATTTGTCCATTTCTTCCAGGTTGTCCATTTTATTGGCACAGAGTTGCTTGTAGTAGTCTCTTAGGATGCTTTGTATTTCTGAGGTGTCTGTTGTAACTTCTCCTTTTTCATTTCTAATTTTATTGATTTGAGTCCTCTCCCTCTTTTTCTTGATGAGTCTGGCTAATGGTTTATCAATTTTGTTTATCTTCTCAAAGAACCAGCTTTTAGTTTTATTGATCTTTGCTATTGTTTTGTTTCTATTTCATTTATTTCTGCTCTGATCTTTATGATTTCTTTCTTTCTGCTAACTTTGGGTTGTGTTTGTTCTTCTTTCTCTAGTTCCTTTAGGTGTAAGGTTAGATTGTTTATTTGAGATTTTTCTTGTTTCTTGAGATAGGCTTGTATAGCTATAAACTTCCCTCTTAGAACTGCTTTTGCTGCATCCCATAGGTTTTGGATCATTGTGTTTTCATTGTCATTTGTCTCTAGGTATTTTTTGATTTCCTCTTTGGTTTCTTCAGTGATCTCTTGGTTATTTAGTAACGTATTGTTTAGACTCCATGTGTTTGTGTTTTTTACGTTTTTTCTCCTGTAACTGATTTCTAATCTCATAGCGTTGTGGTCAGAAAAGATGCCTGATATGATTTCAATTTTCTTAAATTTACTGAGGCTTGATTTGTGACCCAAGATGTGATCTATCCTGGAGAATGTTCCGTGCACACTTGAGAAGAAAGTGTAACCTGCTGTTTTTGGATGGAATGTCCTATAAATATCAATTAAATCTATCTGGTCTATTGTGTCATTTAAAGCTTCTGTTTCCTTATTTATTTTCATTTTGGATGATCTGTCCATTGGTGTAAGTGAGGTGTTAAAGTCCCCCACTATTATTGTGTTACTGTCGATTTCCTCTTTTATAGCTGTTAGTAGTTGCCTTATGTATCGAGGTGCTCCTATGTTGGGTGCATATATATTTATAATTGTTATATCTTCTTCTTAGACTGATCCCTTGATCATCATGTAGTGTCCTTCCCTGTCTCTTGTAACATTCTTTACTTTAAAGTCATTTTATCTGATATGAGTATTGCTACTCCAGTTTTCTTTTGATTTCCATTTGCATAGAATATCTTTTTCCATCTCCTCACTTTCAGTCTGTATGTGTCCCTAGGTCTGAAGTGGATCTCCTGTAGACAGCATATATATGGGTCTTGTTTTTGTATCCATTCAGCAAGCCTGTGTCTTTTGGTTGGAGCATTTAATCCATTCATGTTTAAGGTAATTATCGATATGTATGTTCCTATGACCATTTTCTTAATTGTTTTGGGTTTGTTTTTGTAGGTCCTTTTCTTCTCTTGTGTTTCCCAGTTAGAGAAGTTCTTTTAGTATTTGTTGTAGAGTTGGTTTGGTGGTGCTGAATTCTCTAAGCTTTTGCTTGTCTGGAAAGCTTTTGATTTCTCCATCGAATCTGAATGAGATCCTTGCCAGGTAGAGTAATCTTGGTTGTAGGTTCTTCCCTTTCATCACTTGAAGTATATCATGCCACTCCCTTCTGGCTTGTAGAGTTTCTGCTGAGAAATCAGCTGTTAACCTTATGGGAGTTCCCTTGTATGTTATTTGTCGTTTTTCCCTTGCTGCTTTCAATAATTTTTCTTTGTCTTTAATTTCTGCCAATTTGATTACTATGTGTCTCGGCGTGTTTCTCCTTGGGTTTATCCTGTATGGGACTCGCTGTGCTTCCTGGACTTGGGTGGCTATTTCCTTTCCCATGTTAGGGAAGTTTTTGACTATAATCTCTTCGAATATTTTCTTGGGTCCTTTCTCTCTCCTCCTTCTGGGACCCCTATAATGCGAATGTTGTTGCATTTAATATTGTCCCAGAGGTCTCTTAGGCTGTCTTCATTTCTTTTCATTCTTTTTTCTTTAGTCTGTTCCACAGCAGTGAATTCCACCATTCTGTCTTCCAGGTCACTTATCCGTTCTTCTGCCTCAGTTATTCTGCTATTGATTCCTTCTAGTGTAGTTTTCGTTTCAGTTATTGTATTGTTCATCTCTGTTTGTTTGTTCTTTAATTCTTCTAGGTCTTGGTTAAACATTTCTTGCATCTTCTCCATCTTTGCCTCCATCCTTTTTCCGAGGTCCTGGATCATCTTCACTATCATTCTGAATTCTTTTTCTGGAAGGTTGCCTATCTCCACTTCATTTAGTTGTTTTTCTGGGGGTTTATCTTGTTCCTTCATCTGGTACATAGCCCTCTGCCTTTTCATCTTGTCTATCTTTCTGTGAATGTGGTTTTTGATCCACAGGCTGCAGGACTGTAGTTCTTCTTGCTTCTGCTGTCTGCCCTCTGGTGGATCTAGGTGAATGTTTTATAAATTACTGTTTCTAATTTTCGGTCATACCCTCATGATTCCAGCAAGCTAGTCCTATCTTCTAAGATATGTATCAAACCTAGTACACATTAAAAATCCTATACGGTCCTAGGTAGTTTTCATTTAATTATTCATTAAAGAAACACTTATTCTCCTATTGTAACAAGTGTGAAGTCTTTCGACTGTTAATAAAAGATCTGTCAACCACCAAAAAAACCAAAACAAATCTATTTGGGGTTGTGTCAAAGAATTCAAGAGTCAACTTGAGGGGACTCCCACTGTCCAGAGATGGGACATTTGAGCATCAAAAAGAATAACAACTGCAAAGAATGTAAACATATCATAGTTGTTCAAAATCATAATAATTTTTAAAACTCTGATCACCTTTGGAGGATATTACAGAACCAACTTATTATTCTATAACTTAGCAAGTAAAGCAAAACAAATCAAATACACAGCCTACCTTTTCTATATGAACTGTATCCCTGAATGACCAAATAGTTGAAGAAGCAAAGTCCTTATTTATAGAAGAATTTAAAATAATAAATAAGGAATGATAGAATAGCACCACTTTTCAACCCCTAGTGAAACAGTTCATTTGGGCAATGATTATCAAAGGTTATTAAAAATCATTAGGGGGGCTTCCCTGGTGGCGCAGTGGTTAAGAATCCGCCTGCCAATGTAGGGGACACGGGTTCGAGCCCTGGTCCAGGAAGATCCCACATGCCACGGAACAACTAAGCCCTTGTGCCTCAACTACTGAGACTGTGCTCTAGAGCCCGCAAGCCACAACTACCGAGCCCACATGCTACAACTACTGAAGCCCGAGCGCCTAGAGCCCGTGCTCCACAACAAGAGAAGCCACAGCAATGATAAGCCCACTCGCCGCAACTAGAGAAAGCCCACGTGCAGCAATGAAGACCCAATAGAGCCCAAAATAAATAGATTAAATAAATAAATTTATTTTAAAAAATATTAGCAAACTGAATTCAGGAACATATAAAAAAGGTGTAGGGCTTCCCTGGTGGCGCAGTGGTTGAGAATCTGCCTGCCAATGCAGGGGACACGGGTTCGAGCCCTGGTCCGGGAAGATCCCACATGCCGCGGAGCAACTAGGCCCGTGAGCCACAACTACTGAGCCTGCGCGTCTGGAGCCTGTGCTCCACAACAAGAGAGGCCACGATAGTGAGAGGCCCGCGCACCGCGATGAAGAGTGGCCCCTGCTTGCTGCAACTAGAGAAAGCCCTCGCACAGAAACGAAGACCCAACACAGCCAAAAATAAATAAATAATAATAAAATTTAAAAAAAAAAAAAAAAAAGGTGTAAACACCATGACCAACTGCAGTCAGTGCCAGGAACCCAAGGCTGGTTAAATGTTCAATAATCAAGTAATGTAATTTGTCATATTAAAAGAATAAAGGCAAAATCCCCATGATCATCTCACTAAATGCAGAACTAGCATTTGACAAAATCTGATACTCATTCATGATAAAATCTCCTAGCTAATAATAGGAAGAAATTTCCTCATTTTGATAGATAAAAAAGTTATAAAAACCCTACAGCTAACTTCATACCTAATGCTAAAAGACTGAATGCACTCCCTGTAAAATCAGGAACAAGGCAAAGGTGTCTGCTCTCACCATTTCTATTCAACATTATGCTGGAAGTTCTAGACAATGTCCTAAGAAAAACAAACAAACAACAAAAACAGAACCAAATAGCTTCGAGGAATCCAGATTGGAAAGGAAGAAATAAAACTGTCCTTATTCAAAACATGATTGTCTATGTAGAAAATCCTAAGGAACCCACAATAAAACTACTAGAATTAGTAAATGAGTCCAGGGAGGTCACAGGATACAACATCAATATACAAAAATCAATTATATTTCTATACACTGGCAGTAAACAGACTGAAATGAAATTAAGAAAACATTCTATTCATAATAATATCAAAAGGAATTAAATAGGAATAAATTTAACAAAACAAATGTAAAATTTATACGCCAAAAAGTATAAAACATTGCTGAGAGAAATTAAAGAAGTAATTGTTAAGATGGTAATTTCCCCCAAATTGATATATAGTTTCAATGCAATTCCTCTCAAAATCCTAGTAGGCTTCTCTGTAGAAGTTGATAAGCTGATGAAAGTGCAAAAGACCTAGGAGAACCAAAACAATTTTGAAAAAGAACAATTGAAAGATTTACACTAACTGTAATTGATTTCAAAGCTTACGAGAAAGCTAAAGTACTCAAGAGAATGTGGTATTATTATAAAGATAGGAATGTAGATCAATGGAACAGAATTGAGAGACCAGAAGGAAACCCTTATATTAATGGTCAACTGATTTTCAACAAAGGTGTCAAGACAATTCAATGAGGAAAGAATTTTTCCACAAATAGTGCTGGAATAATTGGATATCCACATGCAAAAAAGAAAAACTTAGACCCTTACCTCATACCATACAAAAAAATTAATTCAAAATGGATCACAGAATTAAATGAAAAAGCTTAAAACTATAGTCTTCTAGAAGAAAACAGGAGAAAATCTTCATGACTCTGGGCTAGCAGAATTCTTAGAGACAACACCAAAAGCATGAGGCATAAAAGAAAAATATGATAAATTGCACTTCAAAAAAATTTAAAACTTTTGACTTTTAAGAGATACCATTAATAAAATGAAAAAACAAGCCACTGGCTGGAAGAAAATATTGCAAATCACATACCTGATAAAAGACTTGTATCTAGACTATACAAAGAACTCTTATAACTCAATAATAAGACAATAACCCAATTTAAAAATGTGCAAAAGACTTGAATAGACACTTCACCAAAGACACCCAAATGACTACTAAGCACATAAAAAGCTGTTCAGAATCACTGGGTTTTAGGGAAATGCAAATTAAAACCACAATGAGATACTACTATATGCCCATTAGAATGGCTATAATAAAAAAGGCAGACAATAGTAAGTGTTGATGAGGATGTAGAGAAACCAAAACTCTCATACATTGCTGGTGGTAATGTAAAATGGTAAGCCACTTTGGAAAACTGGCAGTTTCTTAAAAAGTTAATCACATCTTTACCACATAGCTTTATAAAGTTTTGATATCCTGTAGAGAAGTCCAGACGCTTCTTCACTCTTTTACAAAATTATCTTGGCTTCTGTTTTGTCTTCTACTATCAGTAAAATTCTAGGATTCATGAAAATTCTATGCAAAACCCTGTTGAGATTTTAATTGGAATTGTGTTAAGTTTATAAGTTACTTTGGGGAGAGCCTCCATATTTTTGATTGTTTCCCTCCATTTAACACAGTATATTAGTTGTCTATTGCTGCATAAAATATTATTGTAAACTTAGTAGTATATAACAACACATATTTATTATCTCACAGTTTCTATGGGTCAGTTGTCTGGGCATGGCTTAGCTAGGCTACAGTCAGTGTTGGCCAGGGCTGAGTTCTCATGTGAGGCTCAAGTTGGGAAGGATCCACTTCTGTCACATGATTTTTGGCAGCATTCAGTTCCTTGCAGGCTGCTGGATGCGGGCCTCAGTTTCTTGCTGCGTGTTGGCTAGGGCCTGCCTTCAGTTCCTTATCATGTGGCCTTCTCCTTAGGGCAGCTCACAAAATGGCAGCTTGCTTCTTGAATGCCAACAAGGGAGAGTAACCTTTGCCAGATTTTATTTCTTAAAAGCAAATCACAGTTCCCATTCATACTCAAGAGGAAGGGTTTACACAAGGCATGAATATCAGGAGGCGGGGATCATGGGAGCCAGCTTAGAATTTGCAATATATGGTATACCTTTCCATTAACTAATTTCTCCCTAAAATTCTTATGCATCCTATAATAGGTTTATTCATGTGCACTTCTCAGTTTGTAATGCCATAAAAAATAGGTATAATTATTACTTCAATATAGGAATGCTATTGTATTCTGGATACTGATCTTTTATCTAGCAACCTTGTTTAACTCTCTTATTAGCCCCAACAATTTACCTGTCACTTGGATTTTCCTCATAAATATCACTTGTGAATAATACAATTTTGTATCTTTTCTTGTAACCTTTATACCTTTTATTTATTTTTCTTGTCTTACTGGACAATAATAAGACCTCCAATAAAATATTTAACAGAAGTTGTGATACCAGGCCTGTTACCTGATAAACCCTTTGTCAGGTTTATCAGGATATTCCTTTCCTTGTCTAGTTTGCTAAGAACTTTGAAGACGAATAGGTATTTAATTTTATCAAATACTTCTTCTGCAATGACCAGGAGGATCAAATAGATTTTCTCTCTTAATCTGTTGATTTGGTAATTATGCACATTTTCTAATGTTAAACCATTCTAGCAACCTTGAGATAAAAATTCCTTGATCATAAAATGTATGTTTTATGATTTTTGCACCTATGTCTTTATAATTATCTTTCCTAAATTGTCCTTGTCTGGTTTTGGTTTTAAAGTATACAGTAATTTAACAAAACAAGTTGTAAAGTTTTTCTTCTTTTTCTATTTCATGGAACAAAGTGCATAAGATTGGGATTATCTGTCCATTGAAAGTTTCACAGCACTCCCACATAAAACTATCTGGGGCTTCCCTGGTGGCGCAGTGGTTGAGAGTCTGCCTGCCAATGCAGGGGACACGGGTTCGGGCCCTGGTCTGGGGGGATCCCACGTGCCGCGGAGCAGCTGGGCCCGTGAGCCACAACTGCTGAGCCTGCGCGTCTGGAGCCTGTGCTCCGCAACAGGAGAGGCCGCGGTGGTGAGAGGCCCGCGCACCGCGATGAGGAGTGACCCCCCCTTGCCGCAACTGGAGAAAGCCCTCGCACAGAAACGAAGGCCCAACACAGCCATAAGTAAATAAATAAAAATTTATTAAAAAAAAAAAAAAAAAACTATCTGTATTTTTTTTCCTGCGTAAATGTTTAAACTACAAACTTCTCATCTCGAACAGGCTCTTAGATATTTCCCAACACTCCTACAAGATTCTAGTTAGTGCCTTCTCTTAGTTCTACAAAAGCTATTCTAAATATTTACCATTCTCAAGCTTTCTACCTCACTTTTTCTCCCTATAATCTTAGCATATAATATTCACCTGCTATCTTCAACCTTTTCATCTCTACTGGCTTTCCTCCTCAGCATACTGAGATGATGATTTTCTTAAAAAGACAAAACAAAAACAAACATGCAAAACAAACAAAATTCCCTTCCCTGAACTATAGGTTCTTCTCTAGCTATTCTTGTTCTTTTAATTTTCCCCATAGTCAAGAGAAATCTGGACTTCCCTGGTGGCACAGTGGTTAAGAATCCACCTGCCAATGCAGGGGACACGGGTTCGAGCCCTGGTCCGGGAAGATCCCACATGCTGCGGAGCAACTAAGCCCGTGCACCACAACTACTGAGCCTGCACTCTAGAGCCCACAAGCCACAACTACTGAGCCTGTGTGCCACAACTACTAAAGCCCATGCGCCCGTGCTCCACAACAAGAGAAGCCACTGCAATGAGAGGCCCGTGCACTGCAGTGAAGAGTAGCCCCCGCTTGCCACAACTAGAGAAAGCCCGCACACAGCAACAAAGACCCAACGCAGCAAAAATAAAAAATTATAAAATGAATAAATAAATAAATCTTAAAAAAAAAAAAGAGTAATCTACATTTGCTAAGTGTCCTCATCTCTCATTTGTTTTTTTTCCCCATTCATTTTCCTCTATATTTTAAGTTATGTTAGATTTGGGAAATCATCGATGGGTTCCATAAAAACACAACATAACCAGATTTGCATTTCTGAAAGATCACTTGTGGCTATGCTGTTAAGAATAGAAGTGAGTGAAATTAATGGGAGGGAGAACTAAATTAAGAAGCTTAACTAGAAGAGTAAGAATGGGGAGAAGTAGATGGATCTGAGACCTATTATAGGGTCTGAAGGATGAGGAAATCAAAGATTACACATGATTCCAGCTGAATAATGGATTTTGATATTCATTGAATAGAAAATACAGATGAAGAAATCTGACTACAGGGCTTCCCTGGTGGCGCAGTGGTTGGGAGTCTGCCTGCCAATGCGGGGGACACGGGTTCGAGCCCTGGTCTGGGAGGATCCCACATGCCACGGAGCAACTAGGCCCGTGAGCCACAACTACTGAGCCTGCGCGTCTGGAGCCTGTGCTCCACAACAAGAGAGGCCACGACAGTGAGAGGCCCGCGCACCGCGATGAGGAGTGGCCCCCGCTTGCCGCAACTAGAGAAAGCCCTCGCACAGAAACGAAGACCCAACACAGCCAAATATAAATAAATAAATAAAGAAAGAAAGAAAGAAAGAAATCTGACTACGTAAAGATAAAAAATTCCTACATGGCAAAACTGTAAAAGGAAAACCAAAAGTCAAATGATAAACTGGGAGGAGGAGGAATGTATGCAACTCATTTCAAAAAAGGTTAATATCCAACAAAAACATGGGAAAATACATGAATAATTCATAAAAACGGAAACACAAATGGTTCTTAAACACATAAAAAGATGCTCAACCTCATTGGTAATTTTTAAAAAGTAAAATAAAAACAACACTGAAAAATAAAAAAAAACACTGATACCATTTCATACCTATTGGAAAAACAAACATTAAAAAATAAAGTGATAATGAACTGAGGTAAGGGTGGAAAAGCAAGTACTCTTCTGATTGCTGGTGAGACTGGAAAATGGTATGAACAATATGGAAGGCAATATGGCAACATCTATCAAAATTACAAATGTATATACCTTTTTTTTTTAATTAATTAATTTATTTATGTATTTATTTATTTATGGCTGCGTTGGGTCTTCGTTGTTGCATGCGGGCTCTTTGACTCAGCAATTCTACTTCTAGGATTTAACTTAGTTATATTTGCAAACTTGCAAAATAAAAGGATATATAATCTTATTCACTGCAGCACTGTATTAGCTAAGGTAACCATAAAATATATTGTTTTGTTTTGTCCAAATCAGGACACTTTTATAAGAGAAAGGGGACACTATTAATATTTAAGTTGGACATATATACACTACCAAATGTAAAAGAGATAGCTAGTGGGAAGCAGCAGCATAACACAGGGAGATCAGCTCGGTGCTTTGTGACCACCTAGAGGGGTGGGATAGGGAGGGTGGGAGGGAGACGCAAGAGGGAGGAGATATGGGGATATATGTATATGTATAGCTGATTCACTATGTTACAAAGCAGAAACTAACACACCATTGTAAAGCAATTATACTCCAATAAAGGAAAAAAAAAAATTTAAGCTGGGACAATTGGCATAGCTGAGACTGTCCCAAACAAACCAGGAAATGAAGTCATTCTAATAATAACAAAAGATGGAAAACAATACAAATATTCACCAATAGGGGACTTTTAAAATAATAATAATGATACATCCAGACAATGGAATACTAAATAGCCATAAAAGGAAGCACATTATACGCTGATTTGGAAGGTTCTCCAAGATGTATAGTAAAAAAAAAAAAATTTAAGGAAAAATATAAAACAGTGCTTATATTATGTTACCATTTGTGTAAAACAGGAAAAAATATAATTGCTTAGACATGAATAAAATATATCTGGAAGGATATATAGAAAACCGATAACAACGTTTGCCACTGGAAAGGGGAAGTGGGTAGCTAGGAAACAGAAACAGGAGGGTGACTTCACCATATGCCCATTTGTACCTTTTGAATTTTGAACCAGATGAATAACTAAAATTTTAAAAGAAAATAGTCCTATTAATGAGTTGGCTAATTGATAAGTTTTATGACCTATATTTTTTCCCTGTTTGGGCTTATATGCTGAATAATAAAAATTCTGTTGAAACTATCACAACATTGTTAGTCGGCTATACTCCAATATAAAATTAAAAGTTAAAAAAAAAAATTTTTAGAAAGGAAAAAAAATTCTGTTAAACCTTGTAATCCTATAGAGTTCCTTAAATAGTTTTTAAATCATTTTAACTCTGTTATAAATACAGGAATGAGAATTATGCAAATCAAAACTAAGATAATATTTCATAAAAATTTGAAATCAAGTACCAGTATTGCCAGTAACTATCACAGAAAATTTATATGTACTTATTACTTTTTTCCATTTCTGCATTTAATAATTCTCACAAAATGGCAATTATATTATATTAGTAACCATTTCATATATCATAAATTTATTTGGCACCTCTGTACTTTTTATTGTAATTTTTCACCTAATTGAACTGGACTGGAATAATAAATGCAAATCAGTAAGTAAATACTTAGCTCTGAAAATCTCTTACCTAAGTAGTAGTTACTACATAAATTACCTGATAATCTAAAATGGTTTTACCTAAAAATTTCCCAAAGATCAGAGAGCTGTAACAACAGCTTTTAGCAAATTGACAGGTAAAAGTGGATGATGTAAAACATTTCAAATTACATAACATCTTGAGAAATTATGGCTTATGGAGTGTTCAACTAGATAAGTGTAGTTAAAAATTAATTTTACCTAGTCTTTTAGAGAATGTTTTTGGTCACTATATGGCAATATAAGATTCTGAAAACATCTTTCATATTCTTTAGGTTAAAAAAAAGTTTAAGAAAGGTATGAAAATGCTACCAATCACTTAAGTATTTTTCTTTTTGCTGTTCAAATTCTTTCAAATTAGCTTTAGTCTACGAAGAGCTTTTTAAAATCTTTTTTAGAGACTTTAGCAAAATCAACATTCTCTTAGCATCTTATAATAATATGGACTTGCTATAATCTATTCTTATGGACATCAGAGAAGCCAAATTACAGGAGACATTATTTGGCAAAATAAAGAAAACATGTATTAGGCATCATAAATCTCACCAGTGTGATGATAATATTGTGACTTGTTTTTGACATGCTCATGTTTATATTTTTCAGTCCTATAAAATTTGTGCGTAACTGCTAAACCAAAGAGGAATTAGGAAAGCATACTGGAATAGATCATAGATACATGTGAACTTAGAGGAAATTTCATTTACTCCATGAAGGTCTAACATCAAGTTAAAATATGTGCACCAGCACCATAGTGCTCTAGTCAGAATCTAAACCCTATTCAAGGGGAATTCTCGGCGGTCCGGTGGTTAGGACTCAGCGCTTTCACTGCCGGGGCCCAGGTTCGATCCCTAGCTGGAGAACTAAGATCCCACATGCCGCACAGTGCAGCCAAATTTAAAAAAATTTTTTTAATTAAAAAAAAATCCGGGCTTCCCTGGTGGCGCAGTGGTTGAGAGTCTGCCTGCCGATGCAGGGGACACGGGTTCGAGCCCTGGTCTGGGAGGATCCCACATGCCGCGGGGCGACTAGGCCCGTGAGCCACAACTGCTGAGCCTGCGCGTCTGGAGCCTGTGCTCCGCAACAAGAGAGGCCACGATAGTGAGAGGCCCGCGCACCGCGATGAAGAGTGGCCCCCGCTCGCCGCAACTAGAGAAAGCCCTCACACAGAAACGAAGACCCAACACAGCCAAAAATAAATAAATAAATAAATAAATTTAAAAAAAAAAAAAATCCTATTCCAATACACGTGCTTAACTAATGATGTCTTAGGAGTTTTTAAACATATTAATCTATTTCCTGACCTTGATGAATTATTATTTAAACTTTCAACTCCAATGAATCCCTTAAAGCCTATGAGCCCAAAGCAACACAATGGCAGCATCAGCTTAGTTTCACCATAATAAATAATAACTGAGCATAAAGAAGTGGTAAGTGTAACAACTTTTTCAAAAAACTTGGTGATGGAAGGAATACAGATAAGAGTAAAAATATATCAATTATATCTCAAATTTTAAAAAAAGAAAAAAAAGCAATATTGATGGAAAATCTGAATTGCATAGAGCTACTTAACTGAAATATATTTTAATTTAATCACACACAAAAAGAGGCAAAATATAGTGGCTGTTTCTTACGATGGCAGAGTCCTGAGCATATTTAAATGCTGAATGATGGAGTCATCAGAAGAAGTTGAAAAATAGAGCAAAGTAAGTAGAGAGATTAACCTGAGAGTGGAGGAAGGATTCCTCTTAAATAGTATCTGAAGAGATAGATGTTGGTTATGAGTGTAATGGTAGGAAATTGAGGGCTTCTTTATGAAGCAATGGGATGGTAAGTTTAAATGAAAGAGGAGCTTTAAAAGAAGGTTTACTATGGAGTTGCCTGTAGGCTGTGGCTGAATATTCTTATCATAGTATTCAAAACTTTTCATAATGCAGTCCCCAGTATATCCTCAGCTTCACTGGTCCACACATTCTCACTCCCAACCAAACTCACTCCAACCAAACTCATCTAGAGTCCCTCAACTGTTCCTCTCATGATGTCTGTTCTTGCAGAGCCCTCTGTCTGGAACACCTTTCTCCTTATGTCCCTGAAAACATCTCTCAACCTTTAAGAGTTGGCTCCACACAAGGGGTTCCCCAGAGGGAGCCCCACTTCAGCATCACTGCCTTAACCATGGCCTATCCCCCTCTCTGTTTTCCCTGGAGGCAGATGTCACAAAGCATTTGTAAGTTGCTTCAGGTGCAAGAACACCGCCCACTCAGGACTTACCCCCATTATCCTTTCCAGACTGGCCACACACTAGGCCAGTCTGAGGAGCTAGCCGGGACCAGGTGGTGGAGCAGCAGCTTGGCGTTCTGACCGCCTAGCATCCTTCTCTAGCATTGTGATGCCACCTCCCCTCCTTGTCCCAAGGTTGTGAGGCCTTGTCTTTCCCTTCGGTGTCATATGAGTAGAACAGGGTCCCCAAAGCCCATGTGATCATTTCCCAGGCATCATTCCCTGGTGCCTGTGGGATCCTGCTTCATGCAGGTAGGGGAAGAGGGCTCCAGGGCTGGCCAGGAACGAAACCTCCTGAAGGAAAATGGGAGCTTCTGATTCTAAGGCCCTGGCCTAGGCCTCTATCCTAATATTGCAGGAGGGGCCTCTCTCCCGAGCCCCATCCTAAGGGTTAGCCCTTGGGCCAAATCTGCCATGGGGTCCAGCTATGCTTTTCTGACTAAATAAGCAATAAGAGGCTCTAAGCTGATCCAGTTCCAAGGACCCTTTCTGCCCTGCTTTGGGTCTCCTTGCCTCCAGGTGAAGGAAGAGCTGGTGCCACCCTCTTTCCTATCAGGCTTGTCCAAGTGTTCCAAGGGACTCGTGACTAGAGCCCAGGATGGCTTGGTGGGAGTGTCCCCGCTGCTTCTGCATGAAGCCCGGCTCCATAGGCCTCGTTCTCGCCAGAACCCTGCCCTGCCGCCATGCAGTTCCTCACCGGAAATGCCACACCCCCGCTCACCCTCTCCTCCCTTCCCTGGAGAGGCAGCTCAGCCAAATAAGTCTAAGCAGGGTCCATCGGTGTGGACCAGAGCCAGCCTGGAGTCATTATGCACCTTCTGGTCTCCAGTTTCACAGTGTGTTAGGGGCAAGACTTGCTCCTTAGAGGAATCAGGCCAGACTCAGTTTTGGAGGAGGGCAAGATTGAGAGGGAGCCAGTTCACCCCAGGATCTGTTCCGGGGTTTCCTACCAGCCCTTCCTGTTTGAGGCTGGTCTTCGGGAAGCAATAGGCCATCAGGCCTGGTCGACAGCAGTTCACGCTGTGCCAGGAATCTGCCCACCTGCCAGGTTCAGTTCTTTAAGGTGCCTCTTCAGGGACACAGTGTGTCTCTCTGATTGGGCTTCTAAATCAAAAGCCTGATGTTCGTGTCCCTCTCATAGGGGGAGCTTTGGACACAGGACCAATTTGGAAAGGGTCAGAGTTTCCACTCTGCACATTGTAGAGGGGACACTCTGTAGGTCCATGGGTCCCTTACTGTAGCGAGGTTGAGTAAATTTGCCTTCAGTTAACCTGGGACCTTCTGTTTAATTCCCTCCTGCCTCCCAAAGAGTTTGACCATTTTATAAATTCACGTCTGTTAACAGTGGCCCAGAAACTTCTCTGTGCTAAAAGCATGGGAAGTCTAAAGGCAGTCATTCCCTGGGAAATGGATTCCGTTCTATTTTGCTACCCCTACTCTGTTCATGAGGCCTCATTCAGTAAGGCAACCCCCCCTGTAAGGCTGTCCTCTATCCCATGTCCCAGACAGGTGAAACGTCTGCGGAAATAAGCCTGTTTTCCCCTTCAGGTCTTCAGTCGGTTACTTGCCACTACTGTCCCTCAGTCGCCTCTTTGGTAAAATGGGGTTTTAGTTTTGTCCTTTTATTTTAATACTGGTAAATACTTGCACTCAAGCAGGGGAGGGAAGGCAGGGGTCTGGCCCCCTGCCCCATTCCTTTACTGCTGTGGGGCTTGCCCCTGGAGCAGACCTTCCTCTTTGCGCCCCGTGAGCTTCTTTGCTTGTAGTATCTCAGATTTTACATGTTCCATGTCGTGCCACGTAACCCTCTTCAAGATACCGTTTGGAGGGTGGGGGAGATCTGACTGGGCTGTGGGGTTCTGACTACCTTGCTTACAGGTTCATGGTTTGATAAACTTGTTGTATTCAAAAACGTGAGGGGCTTCCCTGGTGGCGCAGCGGTTAAGAATCCGCCTGCCAATGCAGGGGCACGGGTTCAAGCCCTGGCCTGGGGAAGATCCCACATGCCGCGGAGCAACTAAGCCCGTGCGCCACAACTACTGAGTTTGCGCTCGAGAGCTCGTGGGCCACAACTACTGAGCCCGCGTGCCACAACTACTGAAGCCCGCGCGCCTAGAGCCCGTGCTCCGCAACAAGAGAAGCCACTGCAGTGAGAAGCCCGCGCACAGCAACAAAGACCCAAGGCAGACAAAAATAAAAATAAATAATAAATAAAAATTAAAAATAAAAAAAGCACTTGAAATGTAGGACGCCATTAAGTGTCTGTTTATATTTTTGGACTATCTGTACTACTTACAATTAACGAATAAAAGTGGGTTTAGGGCTTCCCTGGTGGCGCAGTGGTTAAGAATCCGCCTGCCAATGCAGGGGACACGGGTTCGAGCCCTGGTGCGGGAAGATACCACATGCCGCAGAGCAACTAAGCCTGTGCACCACAACTACTGAGCCTGCGCTCTAGAGCCTGCGAGCCACAACTACTGAAGCCTGCGTGCCTAGAGCCCGTGCTCCACAACAAGAGAAGCCACCTCATGAGAAGCCCGCGCACCACAACGAAGAGTAGACCCCGCTCACCGCAGCTAGAGAAAGCCCGCGTGCAGCAACGAAGACCCAATGCAGCCAAAAATAAATTAATTAATTAAAAAAAAAAAGGGGGGGTTAAAAAACCCATCCATGAATGGGAAAAAGAAAAAGAAAGAGTTGGCTCCAATCCCCCAACCTCCCTTTGATGTCCCTCCCCCTTTATCTTAGCTCCCCTTTACCCCGAGCCTAGTTAGATGTCCCTTCTTTCTACTTCCTTTTCCATATCTCTTCACCTCAGCATTTTTTCATTAGGAATTTTAAACACTGGCTTTCTCATTTCTTCCAATAATCAGAAACTGGTTTTTTGTTTTTAATTTCTGGATTTCCTAGCACTGGGCCTGGCACACTATAGGCCAATGAATAAATACTCATTGAATGAACTGAAGATGATTATGTCAGAGCTCCCAGTACTTATATTTTACCCAGTAAAAGACAAGATTATCTTTTACAAATGGAGAAACTAAGGCAGGAAGGAATGTGCACCAATAGTAACTTTTGCAGAACAAACGCTAATGAAAAAAATAACTTAGGTGAAATAATCTTTCACTCTGACTAATTAAGATTCTAACTACAGTCTAAAGAGTAGAACAAATGATAGTCTGTAAATCATAACAAATATACATCCTCCAAACATAAGCATCAAGTTTCCAATTTTGTACCACAGAGGATATAGCTTTTCTGATTAAAAAATTCAAAATCCTTCCCCATACACCACAAAACTCTAGCACAACAAGGGACTGGCCTAAAAACCTACTATTAGAGATACCTGAAAGCTTATGAAAAGCTCCGGGTCTAGCTGGCCATGTCACAGCTGGCTAGTACTTTTGCAAAGATTTAACTGGATAGGACCTTCTCAAATCAGAAATAAAAAAAGAACTTGACATTGCCAAACTCTAACCACCTGGGATGACAAACTTGATCTTAAATATCTTATACTTCACACAATGCTGTGGGCCTCCCAAGTCACCGGTTCACTCTCCATCCTCATGCAAAAGTAGCAATGTTATAGTGGAAGAAGAATCAGTCCAAAGGTCAAAGTGCTAGATCTCTATGCAAAGAACCTCCCCTTCTACAGGCAGACTTTCTTCACTGCCCAACCCGTTCCTACTATCAGAGAGAACTGGGAAGAAAAAGAGTGAGGAACTTGTTACTGATTATAATTAAAGCTAATTCAAAAAAGCAGGGGTAGGAAATAAAAGGAAGCAAACACCTTCTGGGTAATGTTTAGAAATTCCCTAACACGTTATCTTTCTCGTGACAGCTCAAAAAACTTCAGAGATATAACATTCCTATGAAACAAGGATAAGATTAGCCTACTACATTTGGAAAAATTAATGCTGGTTCGCATTTATACTAAGTATTAAGACCCAGAACTTTCTTAAAGAAGTAATGGGCAGCCAGGGTAAGCTGGAGTCCCCGAATTAGAGTCCTACCTATAGGAGAATGGATAGGGCAGATAAGGAATAACTACAGAAGGGAAAAACAAACAAACAAAAACAAAAGGAAGGTCACTCTACCTGGTTTCAAACTAATAAACCCTCTGACCTTAACCAAGCCAAAGGAGAACTGCCTTTCCACAGAACACACCAGAGTATCGTTTTGATATTTCTTTTCCCACAGTTACCCTTGATGCTCATTTTAACCCAAAAACAAAAAGAAAAGCAAGTGACATTTTGTGATACAGCCAGCCTCTAGCCAATTCTCAGTACCGTATTATACTGCTTCGACGTAAATGCTTCCTTTAGGAACAACTGGAATAATTCAGTGGTTAATTTTGGGATGAGCTGCATGATGGAGAGAGCCTTGTAGTCAGAGACTTGGGTCTGATTCCTGACTCTGGTACTTATTAGATGGGTTATCTTATTCAAAAAAGTCTTGGGACTTCCCTGGTCGTCCACTGGTTAAGAATCCATCTTGCAGTGCAGAGGATGCTGGTTGGATCCCTGGTGGCGAAACTAAGATCCCACATGCCGGGGGACAACTGAGCCCCTGCGCCACAACTAGAGAGAAGCCCGCGCACTGCAACAAAAGATCCCACATGCTGCAACCAAGACCTGATGCATCCAATAAATAAATAAAAAGTCTTAATTTCTGAGTCTTAGTTTCTTCATCTTCAAAATGGGACTAGTAATAACTATTCTTTAGGTCTCTGGTAAGAGGGAGAGACAGACTATACAAAGTGGTTGACAAACCATAATAGCTATTATTTCCATGAGCTCCTACTAAATACAGATGCTGTGAAGATATAGGTGAATGCTCTCCTAGTTGCAAATGATAAAATTCCCGAATATGCTTAGTTTTCAAAATTCTTTTTGTACATCTTTTCTGCCTGCGAGGAATACAGAGGCAAGCAATTAAATTAGCTAAAATTTAGGGGGCACCTAACGGCTTATAAAATGTTTAAGGGCTCAGAGTTAAGGACACCTAAGTCTTAACAGACACCAAATAACTGGCAGAGGTAAAACGAGAACCCAGGCACCCTAGCAGCCCAGGATGACCTTTCCCCCGCCTCATGATCTCACTGAAGTGCCCGGGCTTTGTTTCTGGTCGGGGTAATTTCCTGCCATATGACTCCTCACTCACCAACACCGCGTGCTGGAAACGAGGCATTCGTTGGGCCTCCACGCCGCGCTACGAGGCCGGGTGCTGAAGGCCGGTTTTGGCCTTCGAATATCGGAGGTCACTAAGAGGCCTCTTGAGCAGGGTTCACTCTTATCCGAGTGTAGAGAGGTACCGCTTTCCCCTCTTTCCGAGATTTCCATCGTTCTGACGCCACCGCGTCCTCCGCCTTCACAGCTGCCCCACCTCAGCTTTCCCGCCCTCAGCGCTTGCACGCACGGCGGGCCGCAGCGGGCCGGAACGCGGAGGAATCCGCCAGATTTTGTGGGCGGCCCACCGCCTTGCTTTCATTGGGTAGCCTCGTCTTGTCTCCGCCCCCAAGTTTTTTACTTTCTCAATGATTGGACCTGGGCATTGTCCATCCCAACTCTCAGGAACCGCCCACTTCTCACCAGCCACTAGGCACCCTGCGCTCTGTGTTCCTTATCGCGTGCACTACACACCGATGCCTTGTCTAGGCGGGGATTGGGTGCACCTGGCAGTGTACCGAGCCTTGTAGGGACCGGCGCCTCCTCCTGCTCCAACCCCACCCACCGGGCCTCGCTTCTCCACCCCGCAGGTCCCGCACTCCGTTGCTTAGCTCGCCCCACCTGGTCCGTGTTTCCTCCGCCCCTCCCTCCAACCACCGCTCAGAAGCCCTGGGAGCTCTGGCCGAGCGGGCGGCGCGCTGGGGGCATGTGCTCCATCAAGGCTCTGCAGAATGCGCTGAGCCGGGCCGGCAGCTACTGCCGGCGGGGAGGCTGGGGTCACCTGAGCCGGAGCCCCCTCCTTGGCGGGGGCGTCCGGCACCACCTCAGTGAGGCCGCGGCGCAGGGCAGGGAGACGCCACACAGCCACCAGCCGCAGCACCAGGATCAGTAAGGCTCGCGGGACAGGGGCAGAGGACAGGCACTCTCACTGTCGTTCCCACTAGCTTCCGAGTCCCCTTCCCCAAGGAGAGCATCGCATCTCCCTTCTCGCTTACTGGCCTGCGATGCCTTTTCCTTTAGATTTGGGGCTTTGGGCCCGCCGCGCTCGGGCGGTAACGTGCCGTCCGCCCGGCAGGGCGTTTGGGCAGGTCGGTCCTCGGGATGGTGCCTGTCCAAGGTGCGTACTTAATTGGGAACGCAGGTGGGTGCGGAGTGTTGCTTGGTGCGCGTGTCTGAGTGCAGGGCCGTGTGCGCACCGCCCATCCTAACCCTCCTTCTCTCCCCTGTCCTCGTGTGTATATTAGGGGATGCGTGGGTATGGAACAGACTGCCTCGAGTACCAGTGTTCTTGGGTCTGTGTGTGGTCTATCTGTGTTTCGGCGTGTGTGATGCTCGTGTGTTACTGGTGCGCAGATACTTGCGTATGTGTTGGGTGTGTGCGTTATCAGGGCTCTCTAATCTGTAGAATAAGGGTGGTTCTCCGATTGGTTTTTGAAGGAGGAAAATCTTTATAATGGGGGGAAGAATCATAAGACGCAGATCTCCCAAACCAGAGCCAGTCAGAGCCGTTTTATGTGCTGCTCAGGCGGCTCCCTGATTTAAGGGGTTCTCTTCCCTTGGGTTCTAACTCTGCCGGAGAGGCTGCATCTCTCTCCCCCACCACCCTGGAACACTTGGTGGCTGAGCTTCTTCGAGATGCAGAGAAGCTGAGCAGGAAATTTTGTCCTTCCCAGAAGCCAACATAGACACTATCCAAGTAGCCCCTGCTTTTTTATAGCAGGAACAGGAAATGGACCATTTCCCTTGTCATTGATATCTACTGATGACATTCAGAAAGACATGCACACCATAATTAAAGTAGCCAGACAGACTACTCTGTCCTCTACCTCACCACCATTGGAGTCCCTGTCCTGGACAGGTAACATCCAATAAGGTATTATCTATTTATTATTAATGAGAATTGTTATTATGCTGTACTTTTCCATCAGCCTCCTCTCAAGGAGACACAAAATGTTTAAACTTTAAAGAATAAACCCTCTCTCTCCTGGTCTACTCTCCATCCTGACTTTTCCCAAATAATCACCTTGGGAGAAATGGTGGTGGGTTAGAGAAAAGGCTTAACCTCCCTCACCCTCACACCTTCTGTGGGATGGGGAGCAAGAAGCATCCCTGGTTCCTCCACACACACCCTTCCTTACCCTGTGGTGTCAGGTGATGGAAGTGGTTTGCTTTGTTGTTGCTGTTGTTGTTTTAATGGGAGTATAGTTGATTTACAATTGGAAGTGTTTTTAGGAACCTTAATCCTCCTGCCTATTGCTGCCTGTGCTCCCAGGGACTTCTTGGTAAAGGCCTTGGACCAATGCTCCTTTGGGCAGAAGGAGTTGAGGGCATGGAGGGAGATGGGTTCTGGGAGTGTGACACCATGAGGGGAAGTGTTCTTGGTGGATAAGGAGGGCAGCAAAGAGAAAATGCCCTGTTATTTAGGTTACTGTTTTGTTTCTTTAATATTTAACTTTATTTCTAATTATTAAAGAAAAACCAGATAAATAGAGTATCAAGAAGAAAATCAAGATCCCAATATTAGAGGGA
This sequence comes from Balaenoptera musculus, assembly GCF_009873245.2. NCBI lineage: Eukaryota > Metazoa > Chordata > Mammalia > Artiodactyla > Balaenopteridae > Balaenoptera > Balaenoptera musculus. Next base: position 45,006,162 of record NC_045794.1, on the reverse strand, counting down.
ACCATATATCCATATTTAATATATATCCATGATTTAAACCCATATATATACTCTATATGTATATATAAAATTGAACAAAAATAGGATCATAGTATTCCTATTCTTTGGTAGCCTATATTTCCCATTTATGAACAGCTGTTAATATGATTTAATGTGGGCATGCATGATGTCATTTTAATGGCTGCCATTTTGCCATTTTAAGATTCCATTGTATGAGGTATCACAGTTTATTTAACCAATCTTCAATTTGGTTACTACATATTCTTATGCACTTGTTCAATTATTTCTTAAATTCCTAGGAAATTTTGCTCCCCAGAGACATCTGTCATTGATATTTTGTATAACCTTCTAGAGATATTTTATGCATATATCAGCAAATATATGTTGATATTATTTCCGCTTTTTACAAGTGGTATCATACTATACATATTATTCTGCACCTTATCCCACCCCCAACATTATATTGCAGATCAATCCATATCTTGGTCAAAGGGTATGCAATTTTTTTTTAAATGCTTGTGATACATTCAGCCGTGTGGCATTGTTTCCTGTCTTCCTTCATTTTCCAGGCAAGGAGACCTGGCCTCAAAATATTCCTACGTACTTTCCTTCTTGAGTTATTCCTCAGATAGCTTTTTCCTACCTTCCTCTGCCACCACATGGATCCTTTCCTCCCTATAGGCACCAGCCTCATTATAACAACTGGATTTCTTCAGAAACAGAAGAACTGCCCCTCTCCTGGTATTCCTCCTGGCCCAAAACACACACATGCCTAGTCTATGCCAAGTTCCTTGAGGGGCTTTTTATTTTTTAATGCATTGTTTCAATAGATAATATATTCATAATCATATATCAATATATCATATCCATTAGGTAAAATGTACATATTTGTATGATTCAAAATTCAAAATATATAAAAAGATATATAAGTGGGAAGTATCCCTCTTGCTTCTTTTGCCCAGCACCTGCTTCATCTCCCTAGAGGGACCTAAATCAGTCTTACCAGCTTCTTATATATCCTTCCAGAAATATTTTGTGCCTGAAAAAGCATACATATATATGTTCCCTTTTAAGCATAAATAGTACCATACTATAAACGCTGTTCTACAGCTTGCTTCTTTTAGTTAATATTATATCTTAAAGATCATTCCATATCAGTACTTAAAGCACGCCCTCATTTCTTTTTTCTACATTGCATAATATTCCATCATATGAATATACCCTAATTTACCTAACCAGTTCCCTGTTGATGCACATTTAGGTTGTTTCCAGTGTTACTATTACTAACAATGCAATGAATGACTGTGAATATGTTACCTTGTAGGTATGTGAATACACTTATATGGTAAATACCTGGAAGTCAAATTGTTGGGTCTAAGGGTTTTGAAGGGTCTAATCTCAAATAGTTGTCATATTTGGAATGAGCTGATAAAATAATTCCTCTAAATCTGTTAACATATTAATAGAAGAAATCTTGAAGATCAAAAATCTTTAGTACCTGTATTTTTAGGTGCTATAAGCCAGTGAGAGAGATACTTTAGGGAACAGGGATATTCCTAGAAATGTAACTTGGTGATTCTTTATTGAAGATCCACAGTGTGCTAGGGACTTTGCTCAATTCTGGGAAGACAAAGATGTATAAAACATGAAGACATAACAGTGAAGCAAGGGAGATTGTCTTCTGTCAATAAGATGGTATGTTGTGTCATACCAGCAGCATAAGCAAAATCAAGAAGTTTGGGGAAGGCTTTACAGAGTTAGTAACATTTGATCTGGACCTTGAAGGATGAGCAGGACTGTGCAGGTGAAGGAGGAAAAGGTCTTTCCATGCAGAAGTTTCAGTGTAAACAACAAGGGCCAGGAAGCCTGACAGTGCCTAGGCCATTTGGGGAGCCACCTATTTATTACCTGGCATAACTGGAGTATGGGGGCATGGTGGAGAATAGAAAAGGAATGTTGGCAGGTTTTAAAGAGCCTTGAATGCCATACCAAGAAATAAGAACTTATTTTGTAGGCACTGGGGAGCTATCAAAGGTTTTTGAGTAGAGAAATGATATTTGAGTTTTAGAAAGATAACTGGCACATTGTGGAAGATGGGTTGCAAGTCAAGAGAGTGTAGTAGCAGATAGGTAACAGACAACAAGGAGCTACTGAGCATCTACTTTGTGAAAGATGGTTTTTCATGGAATGGCATTTAAATTAAACCTCACATCACCCATGTGAAGCAGATGTTAAACCCTCATTTTAGGGATGAGGAAACAGGTTCAGCTTTATTAAATAACCTGACTTACTATCCATATTAAGATCACAGCTATTAAAGGCAAACTCTGGTTCTTTCTACAACACCATGCTTGCACAGGGGAAGAGAAGAAAAGAGGGTGGATTTGAGAGACATTATGGAAGTAGATTCATCCAATGTTGGTTATGAACGTAAGGTATGGGAATTATCCAAATGATTCCACATTTCCGGCTTGGTCCCCGCCCTGGGTAAGTGGTAACGCTATTAATCCAAATGGGAATCACAAGAGGAGGAGCAGAGGGAGGGAGGCAAGATGATCTCAGGCTTGGACATGTTGAGTCTGCAGTGCCTATGGGACATCTAGAAATGGAAGTATTTAGAAGGCAACTAGAAGTAAATGTCTGAAGTTTAGGAACAAAAGAAAGTTAGAGAATAGGATTTAAGACTTCTCAGGACAGATGTGAAGGTTGGAATTATAGGGATAGATCAGATGGTTCAGGGAGAAGGTGTAGACTGAGGACACCTACCTGCTGATAAGCCCTTGTTCTAGGAGGAGAAGCAGGGAGGAGTTCTCAGGTTCCTGTCCTCCTCCCCTGTCTCTGCCCTCAAACAGTGATTTGTCAGAGAGTGGCATGCTGTCCCGTCTGGGTGATCTGCTCTTCTACACTATTGCTGAGGGACAGGAACGAATCCCTATCCACAAGTTCACTACTGTAAGTTCCTCTCTACCTGCTCAGAACACTGATCCCTTAGGATCTCTGGAAACTGGGGAAAGGAAGGTAGGACAAGTACAGGGCAGCTAATGGGTTGCTTCATGAGGATGAAGAATAGCTGATGATAGCAGATGCCTAGGCTGATGAGGCAATCCCATCACTGCCCCAGGTGGGATGATTCAACCCTCTGACTCAGCCTATCTTTTTGGTTCGGGACTTTGACCCAAGGGGTTCAGAAACCAGCTGCCTTGATGAAAAAGGGCAGGAAACCCCCATTAGCCTTCAAAACTGTTATATTCCATCCTTTCTTGGTCTGCAAACCCATATCTTCCACCTGTTGTAGTAGTTGGGGTTCAGTTAATTTTTATCCATTGGGAAAAATGATTAGGATTGGATTATTGTCCTTGTAGCTGACCTTACCAGGCTTCTTTCCCCTGAAGGCACTGAAGGCCACTGGACTGCAGACGTCAGATCCCCGGCTCCGGGACTGCATGAGCCAGATGCGCCACATGGTTCGAGAGACGAGCAGTGGTGGCCTCTTGGACCGAGATCTCTTCCGAAAGTGAGGGGCCCAGAAACAAGGGCACTGCTCTCAAAGCAGTTCTTTGGACACAGACTTTAACAGCAAGAAGGGATCCTGGGGATTGGATAATTCAACCCCTCAACTTTATTACTTATTACACAAGTAACACATATATATGACTATACTTATTATAAAAGTTCAAGCAACAGAGAAATACATGTTCTCCTTTCCCTCTCTCCCCTATCCCTGTCCCTCTTCCCAGAAGTAAACGTTGTTAACAGATTAGTAGATATCTTTTAGCTAATGTCCTAAGCATTTACATATATATATATATAGGAATATATGTAAACATACTTGTATAATTTAAGATTTAAAATGTAAAGATGACCTACCATACATATTATTCAGGTATTTATTTTTTCTCCTATCCCAAGACACTGTGTCTTGGAATATCTTTCCATATCATTACAACCCCTCATTTTAGAGGCATAGAAACTTAAGACCCAGAAAGATCAAGTGATATGCCAAAGGTTACACAGCTGTTGGTCCCAAACCCGATGACCATTCACACTTTCTTTGTTCCCAACTTCCATGGCTCCAGAGTGAGTCACAGCTGCATCTCTCCAGCCCCCTACCTAACCCAATCGTGTCTGGGATGCAGGTGTGTGAGCAGGAACATTGTGCTCCTGACCCAGGCATTCCGAAAGAAGTTCGTCATTCCTGATTTTGAGGAGTTCACGAGCCACGTGGACCGCATCTTTGAGGATGCCAAGGAGCTCACTGGAGGCAAAGTGAGGGCCAGGGGGCTGAGGGATGGGCAAGGGCTCTGGACCAGATATACCTTGCTTCTCAGAGATTTCCTGGGGCTGGGAATCCAGTGGATGAGTGATGAGAAGCAGAACCTCTAAAAATAGGGACAAGGGCTTTATGTATTTTACCTGTGATTTCTAGAGCAGGTGAGGGAATCTGAAGTTTTTATGGAGACAGCTGACATAAGGATTCAATAGAACTTTGAAAGAGACCTACAGGGTAATTAAGCCTAAGAACAGAAAAGGGAAGCTGACCCCAGAATTCTCTTTGTACCTTCCATGGGCTTTACTGCCGTCTCTATAGGAGTGGGGCTGCAGAAATATAAGGCCTTCTAGGACTTAAGGCTTTGGTGTCTCTAGGAACAACAGGCAGGAGGGAACCCTGTTGTCTTGCAGAAGACAGAATTTTAGCTTTTATCTAAAAGATTCTCCTGACCTGAACCTCAGCTCTGTTCCCCCTCTCCACATCCATGTCTTCATCCTGTCTCTGTTTTCTCTACCCACTCATACCCAGGTGGCAGCCTACATCCCTCAGCTGGCCAAGTCAAACCCAGAACTGTGGGGCGTCTCCCTGTGCACTGTGGATGGTCAGCGGTGAGATGCTGGGTGAGGAAGGGGAGGCAGGGCACACGGGCAGAGCATAGTCCGACCCCTTTCATGGTACCTGCTTGCCTCCAGGCACTCCGTGGGCCACACAAAGATCCCCTTCTGCCTGCAGTCCTGTGTGAAGCCCCTCACCTATGCCATCTCCATAAGCACCCTAGGCACTGACTACGTGCACAAGTTCGTGGGCAAGGAGCCCAGTGGCCTGCGCTACAACAAGCTCTCCCTCAATGAGGAAGGTGAGCACTCCCTGGGCTCAGACCAGACTCATAGATGCCCCCTTCTTACCCTACCTTCCTCCCAAGGGTGTGTGTTTCTCTGCCCTTCCTGATCAGCTCTGTCACTCCATCCTCCCCAGCAAAGAGATCTTTCCCATTTATCCTACAGAGTGGGCAGGCGGTAAAGGTTTTGCTCAGTGGCTGCTAAGACTCTGGGTGGTTTGTATTTCCCCAGGAATCCCCCATAACCCCATGGTCAATGCTGGTGCCATTGTTGTGAGCTCCCTGATCAAGGTCAGTGCCACCCTAGCCTTCTGGAAGGTACTGTTCTCTAAACCCCCTTGTTCCTATATCCCTCGTATCTGCCTGTCTCTCCAGGGAGATTGGTGGGGACTTGATTCCTTTGAGGGTGCCCAGGGGGCAGTGAAGACACAGCAGGGACTCACAAATTATGCTGAGGATGCTAGTAAAAGGAACTGTATCCCGGCTCCTACCCATGAGTCTGGAGCCCAGAGCTTCCTGGCTCTGAGGGAAGTGAGCAGGTCCTGACCCCAGCCTAGGACCAAGGACCAAATGCCACACACAGGGGGAGGACAGCTCTGTTAGGTACTGATTGGCCACTTCTGGGTGAGGGACACATGGAAAGAAGGGTGAATGGCCAGAACAGGGCAGCCATTCACGTCACCTGGAGCTGTGAGTTGGCCTTGAGCAAGGGTGTCCGGCCAGCCTGTCAGCTGTAGGTCTCCCAGGGCTTGAGCAAGAACCTGAGAGCAGTGTGGGCAGCAACAATCCAGAGCCAATCACAGCCCTTCCTGGGGAAGGTGGTGTTAGGAACCCTCCCCCCAGGGACTCAAGTGTCAGAGTCCCTGTGGTGTTGACACTATAGCTGACAAATACAGGAAGCAATTGGGGGGGGGGGGGGCGGGATGGACCAGGCTCAGGCTCTCCCCTTGCTCTGGGATAGCTCTATCTACAGCCCTGTATCTGGGACCTGCCTCATCCCATTCCCATCTAAACAGGCCCTACTGACTTGACTCTCAGCTAAAATCTTTAGCTTTATTTCAGTTATCAATATAATTGATATAATTGAATATTATAATGTATGCAACACACACCGTCCTCCCATTCCCATCACTCACTCCAGTCTTGGAAATGGCCATGGGAGTCAGGGGTAGGATGGAGTAAGCCTCCAGCTTGGGGTGTAAGGAATGAGGATGGGGACCAGGAATAGGGGTGGGGCTTGGGAACAGGATTGGAATCAGGAAAATGAAAGTGGGAGTCAGGGATGAGGGTTGGCACTGAGAATGGAAATGAGAGTGAGACTCAGGGATGGGTGAGACTCATAGCTGGGGTGAGCTTATCTGTACTCATTACCTGATAATAAAATCTAAATGATTTGGTTTTTAAGATCACTAGGTATGCATGGATATAAAAAAGTCTCAGTTGTTAAAAAAAAAAAAATTGTAAAATGCAACACACACCCAGTAGCAAAACCAATCTAACACTTTATCTCCACTACATCCTTCTGACCCTCCCTGTCATCCTCCTAGGCTTAGAATACTGATATCTCTTTGTGTCTCCTTGCAGATGGACTGTAACAAAGCAGAGAAGTTTGATTTTGTAAGTTCCCTCACTGCTCAGCCCCTGGCTGCTTTTCTCCATGGCATGTTGTCCATTCCAGCTGCCCCAGTGCCTGGCTCTAACCCCACTTTGATGGTGCCCCAGCCCATACTAGAAGCCTTATTTCCAGAGGTGTAGGAATCTGCTGGCGTGAGGGAAGAAAGCCTCCTGAAGTCCCTGCTGGGATAAGGACTGAGGAGTGCAGAAGGGTTAGTCGGCCTGTGTGTTTAGTAGGGGTCCTTACGCATGGGGTGCCTCCCATGCCCCTTTTTCTCTTCCAGGTCTTGCAGTATCTGAATAAAATGGCTGGGAATGAATACATGGGTTTCAGCAATGCCACGTAAGGCCCTGTTCACAGGATTGGCTGAATGTGTGTGTGGGGGTGTGTTTGAGTGTATGTGTGTGTGTTTGTGTAAACGTATGTGGGGGGCGGGGAATGGAGGAGGAGGATAGAGAGAATCTTAGGAAGAAGAAATCCCAGGGGAACCTTGGCCTTTCAGCTTCCTCTGAGCGCCTTCATCGACATTTGTTTGCTTTGTAAAAGGATTTGTTCCATTTCTATTTGGTACTTAATGAGAAAGACAGTGTGAGAGTTTGCACCTGGGCCCTTTCTTGCCAAGCCTCTCAAAGCCAAAAACCTCATTTTCCTAGACTAGATGACTAGACCATTTTGGGTTTGGTTTTGTTTTTCACACTTTATGATAAAGCTGGACCCAGTGCTTTCTCAGGTTCAGAAGTTTTCTCCAGTATTACTGTGAGAATTAATAAAGGGGCTGATTTAGTTTGACATGTGTGATCTAGTTCTGTCTCTCTCAGGGAAGGTATTTTTTCCCCCTTCTCCTCACACCCATCCCTCAAATGTCAAGTACTAAATTGGGTGTTTGCTTCAGATTCCAGTCAGAGAAGGAAACAGGGGATCGGAATTATGCCATCGGCTATTATCTAAAGGAAAAGAAGGTAACTGGGAGAGGCCGGTAGAAAGTCCCTGGGAATTCTGCGGCTGGTGGAAGGGCAATGGGGGCTGGGGACTTCGGCTGAGGTCCTGGCAGTGTGACAGGGACCGCTGATGGCCTGAGAGAAACGCTCTCCCCTCTTCTTCCTTGCAGTGCTTTCCTAAAGGGGTGGACATGATGGCTGCCCTGGATCTCTACTTCCAGGTAAGCAGATGCCGCCATTCAGCCCAGCGCCAAGGGAACGGGACACACTGCCTTCCTTGCTCTGACCCACAAGAGGGATGCTCTCCTCCAGTGGTTCTGGCATCCTTCAGAAACACCAGGGGAACTTACTGAAGGATCAGGATGTCAAGAACATTGCTCTACACCTCAGAGCACAGCATTCAGGTCCACACCGGACCCTCACCTCTGCCTCGTCTCCGCAGCTGTGCTCCGTGGAGGTGACCTGTGAATCAGGCAGTGTCATGGCAGCCACCCTGGCCAATGGCGGGATCTGCCCCATCACAGGCGAGAGCGTGCTGAGCGCTGAAGCAGTGCGCAACACCCTCAGCCTCATGCACTCCTGCGGCATGTATGACTTCTCGGGCCAGTTTGCTTTCCATGTGAGTGCTTCTGGCCCTGCCATCCATTTGCCATGAGCCCAGAGCCAAGAAAAGGGGACACCGAGTCTCTGAAGGTGGAGAGGTGGACACTTGTTCCTGCCTCTCACTCACTAACTTCCCGCCGGGCAATTAGGCCAAGAATCCTTAGGGGAGTTTGTCAGACACAGTAAGCCCCTCAAACACATAAACACATGACAGTGCAACTTCAGAACCACTCCTCTGCCGCCCCTCACAGGCTGGTGATTCTCTTCCAGGTCTCATACAGGATGTCACTTCCAAAGAGAGGCTTTTCTGACTACCCTCTCTCCACTGGGCTCTCCCTCCCACATCATTCTCTATCACAGCACCCTCCTTTTTTTCTAACGTGTTATCATAAGTTGTGATTATTTTTGTCTATTTGTTTGTTTACCTATTTAATTGTCTATCTCCTACCACCAGAATGTAAGTTAACTGAGAGACCTTGTCCTAGTCCTAGCACATCATCAGGCACAGAGTAGATACTCAGTAAATATTTCCTTACTGAAGCCATAAATTGAAGAGGGGGCAGGGGAGGACAGGAGTAAGAAAAGCTAATTAACAAGCCGAAAGGTTGAGATGGGTGTGGCCTTGCCCATGAAGTCATTTGGGATAGACGAACTTGTTAACACAGACTTGGGGCACCTCTTGCTCATCTGCAGTTCCAACTTTGTCCCCAAGGTGGGCCTGCCAGCCAAGTCAGCTGTGTCAGGAGCCATCCTCCTGGTGGTGCCCAATATCATGGGAATGATGTGTCTATCACCTCCCCTGGACAAGCTGGGCAACAGCTATAGGGGTGTCAGCTTCTGCCAAGTAAGTTACTTTGCATATAGTACTTAATATTTTTGAATGAGAAAATAAAGCAATTTTGAGCTCCTACTAAGTGCAGGGAGGAAGTAAACAATCTTTTTGCCTTACAATTCTAGAAGTTGGTATCTCTCTTCAATTTCCACAACTATGACAATCTGAGGCACTGCGCTCGGAAATTAGACCCACGGCGTGAAGGGGGAGAAGTTCGGGTAAGGAAAACCCCAGGTGCCTTGTAAGACTATTTCAGAAGAGAACATTCCGTAACACTTCAGTAAAACCCTTGGCTAAGCATCCATGGGGGAGGGTGACAGGGTAGAGCTGGGCATGGGTGGGTTCAAAGTCACAGTTAATTTCAGGTGGGTATGATTTGTTTTCCAGAACAAGACTGTGGTGAACCTGTTATTTGCTGCCTATAGTGGAGATGTCTCAGCTCTTCGAAGGTACTTCTACTCTGACCAAATAAACACAATAAAATACTCCTGGTCAGAGATCTCATTAGCCGTTAACACAGCAATATAGTTAAGTGCTTCAACCTTAGAGTCAGACTGAATGGTCAGAGACTACATTTAAATGAGTTTTTTTTAAAAAGTACAGTGACTGCCATGTGATGAGAACTTAATTAATGGTAGCCACTGTTACGATTAACCTGGGTGTTAAAAGCAGAGTCCTAGGAGGCTGGTAAGGACCCTGCCTCAAATGGATTACCAACATCAACAAATATGTACTGGGCACCTACTACAGGTAGGCAGTGATGTTTCTGGGACCATCACACTCCCATCACTCTGACGTGGGACTAACAGTCTCATCTGGATAGAGAACACAGACTGGACACGGTCTACAGATCTTGGCATAAGCTCTGTTTTGCTTTTTCTGGAACTCATCCAGTCTGACCCCACTTCAGAAAGGATAGCAGTGATTCTAGGCTGATCTGGGTAACTGCAGCTACTTTCCACTCCTCTTAGGTTTGCCTTGTCAGCCATGGACATGGAACAGAAAGACTATGACTCCCGCACAGCCCTGCATGTTGCTGCAGCTGAAGGTATCTGAAGGTTAAGAGAGGAAGCAGATCCTAAGACCTTTCTTTTCTACCAAGAGTACCCCCCATTGTATGTGCCCTCAAGGTTACAAGGGCAGCAACTAGTTTTGTCCAGATGCGCTTCAGTTTGCAGGCTCTTATTGGGTGCTGCAGGGAGCGAAAATGGGAAGAGGCCTTTCCCCCGTCCCCTTTTAGTTCAGACTCCAGCTGCCAAGGGTCTGTACTAATGTTAACACCAAAAGGGTCAGGATCTATATACCCTCTCATTTTCCTTCTGCCCATATTCCTAGGACACACTGAAGTTGTTAAATTCCTGATTGAGGCTTGCAAAGTGAATCCTTTTGTCAAGGACAGGTGAGTAGGATTGAGCTGAAAGAAGTGGGGGGAAGGGAGGTGGGCAGCAGCTTCTCCACCACGGCCCTCCAGCCACCACAGTTATGTACATAACCAGGGCACTCTTGATGTCTTCTTTGCCTGATCATGGTCTTTGTTCCTCCTCTCAGGTGGGGCAACATCCCCCTGGATGATGCTGTGCAGTTCAACCACCTGGAGGTGGTTAAACTGCTCCAAGATTACCAGGACTCATACACACCATCTGAGACTCAGGCTGAAGCAGCAGCTGAGGCCCTGTCCAAAGAGAACTTAGAGAGCATGGTGTGAGCATGGGGCATGCATAGTCCCTGCACAAGAAAAAGCACGAGCTGGCCACACACTTAACATGTAACCACCAAACATGCTACAGAGGGCCGCACTGCTTCAGTGAGGTGGGGGGGGGTGGGGGCAGTGCTTTCAGTGAGAGTCAAAATACCCCATTCCCTTGGCAGACAGAGTATAGAGAAGTGCCTTTGTGGACTCCTGCAGTAGAGCTATCCATGAAGATTGTGGGCTTAAGGGACAGCCTAATGGCTTAGCCCACTCCAAATCATCCCAGGTCTTCACGCAGGTCCCCTCTTCCTCTCTCTGAAGAAGCCATTATGAGAGAGAGATACTCTGGCAAGGGGCTCTAGCCACCACGCACATGTATATATCCACAGAGAAAGAGAGGAGCTATGCACCGGGCTTTAGTAGTCTGGAGAGATCTGCCCCCCTTGGCCAGGAAGTGTTGCTACTGCTAACAGCAATTTTATAGACAGAGAAAGTATTTTGTGCTCAAATAAACTTTAATTACACAAATTATTATTTTTGCTAGACCCAGTCCTTCTCTTTCTCCCCTAGGGCCATCCAGCTGCATCACCATCATAAAGGTAGAGTAAGATGGAACCACAGGGTCATACAGAGCCCAAAGAATACATATTTCACATACATACTCACCCCACTAGGTTATCTTCAATCCCAAATACTGCTTTAGGTTAACTGTATTCTGCTCCAAGTGGGGACAAGTGCTTGGGTCTGAACAGGCCCCAAAATGGATTGTGCAAGACTTCAGCCCTCCCTCCTCCCTCTGGAAGTTACAACTGTAGCAGAAATGAAGATGGAACTTCTCAAGAATAAAGTTTCTAGTACTAATCCCCTCAATATGCCCCACATGTCTCTTCCTCTTTGGTCATGGTTGTAACTGGTCCAATGATTGCAACAGATTGACCAGGTGTCAGAGGTGTGCAAATTAAGGCAGATGGACTCAGGGTGAGGAGAGCTGCAGCTGTCTGGGGCTGAGAGTCCATAACACTGAGGTATTAGGCAAGGAGGGCTCTGTTCTCATTCTGACAGTCAGTAAAGCACTACCTGAGGGAGCCAGAGCCCAGACTCTGTATGTGCTGTACAGAAAGGGCAAAGTCATTCACTGCACCACTCCTCCAGCCAGAGGTAGAAAGGATTTACTCTGGAGAGATTCGGTAGAGCCCCCAAAACAAACAGGTTACATGTGGGCAAAGGGAAGGAGAAGTAGCACAGTGATGAATAAATTCTGATGAATAAATTCAAACAAAGCTGAAAAGTAAGACCCTAGGACTGAATACAGTCTGAGAAAGTCCTGGGCACAGGGAGGCAGAGAGACTGAAGGAAGCAAGTCAGAGAAAGTACATTCATGGTAGCCTAGGAAATTGGCAATAGTCTGGGGGAGGGGAGAGGGTAGCTGTATGCCTAGCTTTGACAAGGTAGGGGAGAGGAAGATGACAGATATTGCACAGAGGACCCATCACTGAATTGTGGGAGCTAGCAGTTGCTTGGGGCACAGTTAAAAGGTTTCAGACACTTGGATCAGGAGGCTGGCCAAGAGCGTGATTAGGGACTCCAGTGACGGACATACTAGAGGCCTTCAGGCACCTCAAGCCCCGAATGGGTCAGCAGCTCTCCATCCCAAAGGGCAAAAGCAGGCACCACTGGACCCCGGAAATCTGTCTGTAGTGTGTGGACCACAGCAACCCGGCTCACATCCACCAGACTCAGCTTCTGGGCCTCATACTCCAGCAGCAGCCCCACCTTCTCTGGCTGCCCGATGCCCTCAATAGGGGCTTTCTCGTTGGCCAACATGGTGTGCCACTTGCGCTGAGCATAGATGAACACCCAGGAACGATCGTCAACACCGATGCAGCTATCCCGGGAAATATCCACGTCTGTCACTCCTATCCGGAATTGCTGGGAGCGCTTCACTGTCACCTCCCAGTAGTGCCTGCCACTGGTAATCGCTGTGTCTGCCAGCACCACTGCCCACTCCCGGAAGCGCTCCACATTCAGGGCCAATTTTGTGGGCTCCAATCCCACCATGCCGTATTTGACACCTGTGTCACCTTTGAAGAGTGCCAGGCTGCTGTGAGCGGTCTTTTCTTCCAGTTTGAAACTGACGCCTGCGGGCAGAGCAAAGAGAGTGGATAATGACGTGCGCTAGAACTCTAGAACCTGTGACGTACACGTTCCGATCTGAAACAGGCAGTCAAGAGATCACGAGGAAACACGGAAGAGTCGGAACGTCAAGCGGGTAAGAGAGTCGGGGCGCTTTAGTATGGGCAGCCCAAGGAGCCGAAAAACTCGGACTGGGGAAGCCCTGGAATTTAAAGAAACCAGAGAGCGTCCCAGGTTTGGAATCTCAAGACCAACGCGGTGGGGGAGGGGGAATGAGTCGAAGGGGCTGGAGTTGTTTCTCCGAGCGGGCTCCAGGAATAACAGACGGAAACTATTTTGGAAGTAAAAGGATATAATCCTACCTCTGCGGGCATCTACGGCGGCAACCCCCAATCGTTTGGCTCCCCAGCTGCACAGGCACAACGAACGACCAAAGGGCAGCGCCATCTTGCGCCACGGATGAACAGGGCACGCCCCCCGCCCCGCCCCGCTCCGCACTGGCTGAGACCCCCTCCATCTGCCCGCCTGCTCCCCTGGCACTTTGTGCGCGAGAGGCAGTAGCGCAGTGTGATGACGTAAGGTAGCCAGCGCCCCGCAGGGAGCCGCCATTTTAGTGAATTCTGTTCTGGTTGCATCCGGAACAGTTTATTCAATATTTCCGCGGAGAGGAATGCTGTTCACGTTTTAACTAAATAGGACGTTTAGAAAGATGGTGTAACAAGATGGTTAAAGGTATAGATTTCAGAATTAAACAATAATTGTATTATTCGAACCCGGCTCCTCTGTGTGTCTTTGGGCAAATCACTTAACTTCTGTGAGCCTTAATGTTCTTATTTGTAAAACAAAAATGTCTAGCCGTCAGACCGTAGTAAAAATTAAACGAGAGAATTACCTAGGATACATCTTGACAAATAGCAATCACTGGGTAAGTGGCAGTTGTTCTAATAAATATTAAATAAGTGTTGGTTTTGTGTTTTCAGGACTGGCAATGGAAGGTTTAACTCAATATTTGGTTTTCTCAGGTGGGGGAACCCGAGTTTGCTCAAGATTTCAGCTAATGCCTTTTCCCCGAAGGCAGAATCCACTATCACCTATTGGAGAACTCTCAAAATCTCTACTCCATATTTCTCTCCTGAGTTCCAGATCTGTATATCCAACAGCCTGTTGGACATTTCTACCTGAATGTCCCCCAGTCACCTCAAATTTAACATGTCTAAAGCTAATTTCGTTTTCCTACACAGACTGGTGAACTGTAACCCACAACCAGACCTTTGCCCAGGCCAGAAACCTGGAAGTCCTTCACTTCTTTGTTTCCCTCACTTCACATATCTGATTGTTATTAAATTCCTATCACATTATTTTTCCCCTGGACTGCTGCACTGGCTTTCTAACTGGCCTTACCTTCTCTCCAGTGCTGCTGAGGGAACGTTTAAACAGGTAGCTACCTACCATTAGGTTGTGAATTTTTTTTTTCTTTTTAATAAATTTATTTATTTTATTTGTTTATTTTTGGCTGCGTTGGGTCTTCGTTGCTGGACGCGTGGGCTTTCTCTGGTTGTGGTGAGTGGGGGCTACTCTTCGTTGCGGAGCGCGGGCTCCTCTTTGCGGTGGCTTCTCTTGTTGTGGAGCACGGGCTTTAGGCGCGCAGGCTTCAGTAGTTGTGGCGCACGGGCATGTGGGATCTTCCCAGACCAGGGCTCGAACCCGTGTCCCCTGCATTGGCAAGTGTATTCTTAACCACTGCGCCACCAGGGAAGTCCGTGAAATCTTAAGAATGGGGTTTAAGTCCCGTGTTAATCTGTGCTCCAGGGTGTCAGTATTCCCCTTAGTACAGAGTAAGTGTTCACTATTTTTGAATGAATAAATGAATGAGTGAAAAGGCAGTTTTGGGACTTCCCTGGTGGTCCAGTTGTTAAGAATCCGCCTTCCAATGCAGGCGACACGGGAGTAATCCTTGGTCAAGGAACTAAGATCCCACATGCCATGGGGCAACTAAGCCCGTGTGCCACAACTAGAGAGCCCACGTGCCGCAACGAAAGATTCCGCAGGCCGCAACTAAGATCCTGCATGCCGCAGCTAAGACCCAATGCAGCCAAGTAGATAAATAAATAAATATTTTTTAAATAATTTAAAAATTTTAAAAAGGGAGTTTTGTGCTGATTCTTGCATGCAATAGCTCATTCCTTCCACCAGGGGTCAGCCTGGCCCAGCCTTTTCATCCTACTTAGTATGTGAGAAGAGAGGTTTCTGTTCTTTCAAGCCTAGAAGGAAAGGCGTGAAGGTAACATTTCCTTCAGTAAAGTCCTGCTCTGTCAATACTTTGCATTTTGGTAGTAATGAGAGAAGAGTTCCAGGACTGTGCTTCTGTAGGATTTCTCCCTCGGTTCCACTTGGTCCTGAGAGCTGAAGCAATCACTGCACATTCCTCACACTGTCACTTAGACACAACTCTATTACTTTATTCCCTGCTCAGGGTATAGTGTCTTACCTGTCATAGCTTGCATTATTTCACTTTTACAGACTGATTATCCATTTGATAAACTCACCCTCATTCTGATGATTTACCTGCCTCGTTGCTAATGAACAAGTAATTAACTCTTTAACATTTCCATGCATAATAATTAGGAAGTGTTAGAATTTTACTTGACAGAAGAAAGAGGAAGAGACATTCAAGGTACAGGGAACAGCTTAGACTAAAGCACTGGTTTATGAAGCAGAGTGGGTGTTTGAGGAACAACAAGGAGCACAGTATTGCCAGAGTTTCATGCTAGGGAGATAAGGAGAGCAGTTAGAAAAGTTGAGGCTGGATGATGAAGAGTCATGTATGCCCTGATAAGAATGTCTTTCAGGCATTCAGGAGCTGTTGAAGGGAACACAGGGAAATGACAAATTACAGGTACTTTTACGAACGTCAAGCTGACAGCAACATGAATTGGAGGGAATGAGACTAGAAACTGTTAAGCAGGGTCCAAGGCCACTAGATTTAAGTGGGACATGGTGTGGGCTCAGCTGTCCAAGAGGTAGAACTGATAGAACTTTGGTGACTGTTAGATGGGAGTGAGAGGATGGGGGAAGGAAAATTGATTCATAGGTTTCTGACTTAATGAGGGGCTACAGAAGGAAAAACATGTTTGGATGGGGGAAAATAATTAGTTCAGTTTTGGACAGGCTGAATTTGTGGTCAGTGGGACACCCAAGTAGGTAAACCGTTCCGTAGATAAATGGATATAAATTTCAAGGGAGGAGATGACTTAGATGAAGTCATCCAAGGGGAGAATGTAAACTAGAGTAATTAGGGAATAAACTGAAGGTGCAATCCAAGGCAATACCAGTATCTGAGATAACACATATAAAGTGCTTGGAACAGGACCTGACCCATAGTGAGCATTGGTCTGCCTGGCTTGGAGTTGTATCTGACTCCACAGGAAAGAAAGTAGTGAAGGAGGAAAGGACAGGATAGGCCAGTGTATTTACTCTTTATTTTTTGGATTACCCCATTTCTAACATGTGGCGGCCCTGGTCTTTTCCAAGTGCTAATTGGAGCCCTTAACTATGAGTGGGAGAGGGATGATGCACTCAGAGCTTGGTGATTGTTCTGGACTTTGCCAGGAGTCAGCAGTCAGCAAAGCATAACCAGAGAAAGAGAGAGAAGGGGGGCCATCAGGAGCTAGCCAAAGGGGCTGCTAGGCTAGCTTGTGCTATGTTGGGGCCTTTGTCCTACTGAAACTGTCCACACAATGGAGCTGGGTTACATGCTGACCTGGCACTCTAAATATGGGGCTGGGATAGAGATTCCACATGGTGGAAGCAGAGATGGATGGTCACCCAGCCCCTCAGGACCATATCGCTGTTCAACCACATTGTAATTGTTAGGGTGGTCAATACTAAATAATCATAAAGCATGTTTATATCTGATTAATTCATGAATCAGTTCATTTCTACTTTAAGGCAGCCAACTTGTGTATATTGCTTGGGCATATCTCATCTGATCCTCGTACAATCCTGTATGGTCAGCAAAGTAGATATTTTTATGGAACTCAAACTTGGGTTATTCTTTAGGTCCTGGTGATATGGGCTGGCTAGGGAGTAGCTTCAGAAAGGTAGTGAGTAATCACATGGGACCCACTGTGGAGAAATGAAGCAAGGCCAATAGCTCTGCCTGAAGATTCTCTAAGCTTTATAGACTCACTTGCTCCCTAGTAGTATGGATTATGCTTCCTATGGCACCTCTATGGGACAGAAATGGGGCCTTCTTTATTGAAGAGGGGAATAAACTTAGGATCACTAGCTACAGGAATATAAATAGGTTGAAAGGCTCATGGTTAGTAACCAAGAGATAACTCAATCAACTGTAGAGCTAGATGAGACTCTGGGATGATTACTACCACAAGCCAGTAAGACTTAAAATAACTCTGTAACTACCGCAAGTTTCTTACTTTACAAATCCCTTTTATCCATTTCTGCAGTTCCTAGTGGAAAAAACTTCAAAAATGTTTGTATGTTTACTTAAGGCCAGAAGAGAGAAAGGTGGAGAATCTAGAAGTAAACTTTGTTGGCTTTCCTTGAAAAGAGCCCCAAATACATGAATAGAGTAGAGTGATAGCAAAAAAGTGAACAAACTAGCCAGAAAAGAAGCCAAAGATGAACTAAGGTGTGTCCTGGGTGTTCCCAAGTGCTGACCCCAAGAATCCCCTGCACTCACAGGCAATTCCTCACAGGTGCTTTCCGTTACCCATTCCAGGGGCCCAAGTGCTCATGCAGCATTGGTACCTTCTCACTGGTTGACTCTGTTTCTGGTGAGGGATGGGAATGGCCTTACTTCCCCTTCCCCGGAATTCTTTTCATTGTCTTGCAGATCCACACATTAGCTTTCCTCTTTACCTCTCTGGCTCCTGAAACCCAGGTTCATAGAGATGATTAGGGAGTGAAAGAATGAGTCTCTCCTTTCACTGTGAGTACCTCTGGTTGACTGAAGCCACTATAAGCTCCTGCCCCTCACTCAGTGCAGCTGGGGTTGAAGGGCTAAGGAGGAAGAAAAGCTTGGCAGGAGAGAGAAGCACCAAGGCTGGGGAGAGTGGATGCCTAGGTGTGAGAATGTGTGAGTACGAATGTCGAAGGCTGCCTTGGGAAGGGCACAGACTGGGGTTAGGGGTGGCAGGTTGAGGGATGAGGCTCCTCTGTATTGGCTGAAGGAAGGAGATGAGGGATGTTCTCTGACACAGGAGTGGAGCGCTCATCTCTCTGGCTGCCTCTTTCTCCAGCACCTGGAACAATTCCTCCTCATCTCCCAGCTCCACTCACCTAGACCTAGAATAGCAGTCTCCAAACTGGAGCAGGACACGCAACAGAGACTCCAGACCAGGCTGGCAAAATGGTGACCTGGGAGGTCAGATTTCTGGAGAGAGGAGAAACCAGCATCTCTTTCTATAGACTCCATCCTTCTCCCATTGAAGCCAAGACATTTCCTCTTCTCCGCCATTAAATTCCAGTCCAGGGACTTCCCTGGTGGTCCAGTGGTAAAGAATCCACCTTCCAGCACAGGGGACGCTTGTTCAATCCCTGGTCGGGAAACTAAGATCCCACATGCCGCAGGGCAACTAAGCCCGCGCCACAACTACTGAGCTCACAAGCCTCAGCGAGAGAGCCCACGTGCCGCAAACTACAGAGCCCACGTACCCTGGAGCCCGCACGCCACAACTAGAGAGAAGCCCGCGCGCCACAACAAAAGATCCCGCATGCTGCAACGAAGATCCCGCGTGCCACAACTAAGACCCAATGCAGCCAAGAAAATAGGAAATAAAATAAATAAAAATAAAAATATTTTGCCTCAGATTTTTAAAAAATAGTAAAACAAAAAATAAAATAAATCCCAGTCCAACCAAGGGGGGCCTTATTCTCTGATCACTTCCTTATTCTGTCTCTTAGTCCTTCTTCCTTCCTTTCACATCAGGTGCTTGGGGGTCAGTAGGTACAGAATGAAGAGGCTGAGGCCTGGTTGGGAGAGTTTGTTAAAGGGGATGGGGACAGAGAGAGGTTAAGGAGGAGAGGGGTGGGAGAACAGTGGGGAGAAGACAGCATGATCTTGCTGCCTTCCCTTCTCCTTCCTCTCCCCCAAGACCTACAGAGCCGGCGGTTTTGGAGAGAGATACTGGCTGAAGGCCTGGATACCCTGATCTTTATGGGGTTTGTCCTTAGGGCATCATGCCCCCAGTGGGAGCTCCGTGTCAGACACAGTCCCTCACCCCCTGCCTGGAGGGCTGGTGGTGGCGAGCCTGGCACAGGTTTTTGATGAGGTCAGTGGGGCCCAGACAAATCCGGCCCTGCCTCTGGCACTGTTCTGGGCCCAATGGCTTGACCTTTTCCAGCGGGTATCCTATGTTCTGGCCCAGACACAGCAGCCATCCTGGCCTCAGTCCTCCTCTACCTGGCACTGCCATGGGTGACTGCAGCCTAGCTGGTCTCTCAGGTAAGCAGCAGCCCCTCTCCCTGAGTAGGACGACATTAGGTAGTTAAGGAGGGTGGATGGCTAGGACTTTATGGAATGAACAAAAGAAGGGGCAGCCCTGCTCTGTGCATCCTCTCATTAAGCCACTTTCAATACGATGCAATAGGCCAATGAGTTAGGCTCAGCAACTCAGAAATTTGGGTGACTTGCTGCAGATTCGGCTCAGAGCTGCCTTTGTGGATAGATGGTGGGAGCTGTGGGCCAGTGGGAGGGATGTATGTGTCCTCCACCCCTGGTCTTAGCATCTCTGGTCCCTTCCAGATGAGCAAGAGGAGTTACATAGGCCAGGGCCAGGGCATGGAGTTCTCCACTTTCCAGTTTGCTGTGGCTCACCAGCAAGTAGACCAGGCAGGCTGGCAGTGGGTTTCTCAGTGACTTCTGGAGTACTGGCATAGATGAGAACCCCACCCATACCAAGCAGCAGGCTTGGGGAAGGCTGGGTTCCATTCCTCAAGGGAGACACAGCTTTTTTTTTTTTTTTTTTTTTCCTTCAGGAGGCTAGGCTAATAGAAAACATTGTGTATGCTAATTACATGTAAAGATATGCAAAAATTCATGTGAGCTTTTGAGAGCTCATCCCTAGTTTGAAAGTTCGGCATTCAGCTAAGTAGGGAGGCTGATGTGAAAGGAAATGGGCTGGGGTTCAGTTCTCCATGGGGTTCTTATCAACATCTGATAAAGAGTAAACGGGAGGGGCTTCCCTGGTGGCGCAGTGGTTAAGAATCCGCCTGCCAATGCAGGGGACACGGGTTCCAGCCCTGGTCTGGGAAGATGCCACATGCCACGGAGCAACTAAGCCCGTGAGCCACAACTACTGAGCCCGCGCGCCTAGAGCCCATGCTCTGCAACAAGAGAAGCCACCTCAATGAGAAGCCCGCGCACCGTAACAAAGAGTAGCCCCCGCTCGCAGTAACGAGAGAAAGCCCGTTGCACAGCAACGAAGACCCGACACAGCCAAAAATAATTAATTAATTAATTAATTAATTTTTTAAAAAAGAGTAAAAGAGAGAGGTTGGTAGCTCCAAATAAGGAAATTTAGCCATTTTATTTGGTGTCTACAAGGGCACCAAATTAGCTGCTCTTTGCCCTTCTATTCCTTACTATAAGAGGCTATAGGGTTAATGGTTCCTGTTGATAAAACCCTCAGCAAATGGCTCCAATTTATTAAGTGCTTTATTCTGTGCCAGGCACCATCCTGGGCCTGTACCTACATTACCTTATTTGATCGAGAGAAAACTGAGGCTCAGAGAGCTTACATTAATTTATTCAACAAATACTTATTTACTGCATACTGTGTGTCAAGCATGGGGTTTGCATGCAAATCGACAAGTCCCTGCCCTCCTGGAGTTTGTATCTAGTGGGGTAACTTCCCCACCTAGAACGTGGTAAAGCCAGGATTTTTGTTGTTACTGCTATTCTTTATGGATTTCAAGTGCACAGAATAGTCCTTTGTTCATGACATCCCCTTCTCAATAGCCTATATGTGGCTCCCAATTCCTGTGTTTCACACGGGAACAGCTTGTGATCTCTATGACTTGCCACGATGTGGAGATGGTGGAGCCTATCAGTGTGTCCCATTCTGCCTTCTCTGCCACCACACAGCCCCCATCTCTAGATCCCAAGTCCCTCACTAAGCCTGTCCACAACTGAACCTCTTTCCCCAAGCTTTTCTTCCCCATCTTGTCCTTTCCTCTCTCCTTGACCAGCCTGCTTCCCCAGATACCCACACCCCCAGACCTTTCCCTAGGCACAGAGGTTTAGGACTCCAGTGTCCTGATCACAGCCAGTTTAGGAGGAATTAGACACTCCCATTGCTTCATAGGCATGACTCAGTTTCCTTCCTCTCAGTACTTCCTGCTACAATCTTAGACTTAGGAAAGATGAAGTACAAACTGAGTCTGAGATTTAACTACTCACCCCTTTTCCCCTCCCCAGCTCCCCAACCCCACTCTCAGCCTATCCATGAAGGATAGCATTTTCCTGCTCTCTATCTCTGTGGTTTAAAAGGCCAGGCTGGAAATTCCCTGGCAGTCCGGTCCAGTGGTTAGGACTCCAAGCTTCCACTGCAGGGGGCACAGGTTCAATGCCTGGTCTGGGAACTAAGACCCTGCAAGCTGTGCGGTGTGGCAAAAAATAAATGGATAGATAGATAGATAGATAATAAAAATAAAAGGCCAGGCTGAGGGTTTGGAAAGGGAGGTGCTGGCATGGGTCGGGGGAGGGAACCCGGGCTCAGAGAAAGCCAGACTCAGCAGAACTATTCTGTCCCAGAGCTGCAGGGTCCACAGATTCCAGCCCAAACCAGCCAATGGGAGAAGGCCCTCTAATCCCAGAGAACTAAAGGATTCTCTTCAGCTATCTAACTTCCCTGCTGGACCCCACTCCTGATCCCCACCCCCACCCTTACTCCGGCTTGTTCAGAGGAACCTGGAGGCCCCCAGGAGCAGTCTCATACTCCATGAAGTGAACTCAGCTTCACTAACCTCCCAAGCAGAGTTGAGGAATGTTCTAATATAGATGTCAGTCAGGACTATGAACCCCAACTTTGACTTGAAGAGAAAGGCAGATTCCTCCAGTTCCCCTGTTCTTGGTCCTTTTCTCTCAGAGCCTCACACGAGCCCTGACCCTATCCCCACCCTCACACCCATGGCTGTGCTCATCTCCCAGTTGAGGAGGGAGGGGAAAATGCAGCAGCTTTATCCGATGCACAAGAGTGGTCCCAGCCCTCCGCAGCTGTGAAAGGGTTAAGAGGCTGGGCCAGCCACCTCAGCCTGCCCCTCCCAGGGATTAAAAGTCCTCTATAAAGGGGGCTGTCCATCCAGATCAGGCCAGGGGGGTAACAGGGACCCAGGCATTGTGCCTATCCCCCCTGCCATGTGGGAACTGCGGGCAGCCTCCTTCTGGAGGGCCATATTTGCTGAGTTCTTTGCCACCCTCTTCTATGTCTTCTTCGGGCTAGGGGCCTCACTGCGTTGGGCCCCTGGACCACTGCATATCTTGCAGGTGGCTTTGGCCTTTGGCCTGGCCCTGGCTACACTGGTGCAGGCTGTGGGCCACATCAGTGGAGCCCATGTCAATCCTGCAGTCACTTTCGCCTTCCTTGTGGGCTCCCAGATGTCCCTGCTCCGTGCCTTGTGCTACATGGCAGCCCAACTCCTGGGAGCCGTGGCTGGGGCTGCCGTGCTGTACAGTGTTACCCCGACTGCCGTCCGAGGAAACCTAGCACTTAACACGGTAATGGTTGGCTGAGTGGGGCTGGGGGAACCTGGTGCCCTGAATTCCTTCCTGAAGTGCAGGTAGATCAGTTCCCCAGGGGTTTGGGACAGAGAGAGAGAGAGAGAGAGAGAGAGAGAGAGAGAGAGAGAGAGAGAGAGAGAGAGAGAGAGAGAGAGAGAGTGTGTGTGTGTGTGTGTGTGCGCGTGCTTGTGTGTGTTCAGGGTGGGGAGGATCAACAGGTGCTGTGGAGGGATAAGGAAGTCATAGAGCCCTGGACCTGAGTTCAGGTCCCAGCTTTTCTTCCAACTCCTGCAGGTTCTTGAAGAAACTTATTTTACCTTATGGGGCCTCAGTTTCCTCATCCATATTAGTGGGTGCATTTATTTCTACTATGAAGGAGTATTATCAGGAGAAATTAAGGAGCAAATACAATTACTGTGAAAGAGGTTGTATTATCCTTCCCCTCCACGGAATGGATGCCGTAAGGGGGTTCCTGCCGGGGAAGCCTTGAGTAGGTAAGGCTGTGGCAGCCCTAATGCACTGCCCCCCTTCTTCTTCCTTTGCCCAGTTGCATCCTGGGGTGAGTGTGGGCCAGGCCACCATAGTGGAGATCTTCCTGACGCTCCAGTTCGTGCTCTGCATCTTTGCCACATACGACGAGAGGCGGAATGGCCGCCTGGGCTCCGTGGCCCTGGCCGTTGGCTTCTCCCTCACCCTGGGGCACCTCTTTGGGGTAAGCAGGAGAGGGGAGCAACTTCTTGTTTAAGGATTCCCGGTCCCCCAAGCCTTTGTCGACTTTTAAGCATTCTTCCTGCCCACACCAAGGATCAAACCCGTGCCCCTGCATTGGGAGCGCGGAGCCTTAACCCCTGGACTGCCAGGGAAGTCCCTATTCTCCTCTCTTGTGATGGCTTTATCTAGTCCTTCCTGACCCCAAGGTGGAAAGGCATGCATCATGGGTAGATGTGGGTTTTGCCGGGGGATCCATAGTCTGTCCCCAGATGGGGCATTAGTGACTTCACCCCACTGTGGGACTTCCATGCAGGTTGTTCTCCCCTACTTGCTGCTGGCTGGAGGCAAGGTACCAACCCTTGGGGGGCAGGTGGGTGGTGGGAGAGAAGCTGGGGTGGAGTGGGCGGGAAGTGTCTCAGTTAAAACTGTGTCTTTTGCAGATGTATTATACTGGTGCAGGCATGAACCCTGCCCGCTCCTTTGCTCCTGCCATTCTTACCAGAAACTTCACCAACCACTGGGTGAGTGAGAGGAGAAGGGCAAGATCCTGAAGCCCTCCTGCATGGGTGTGGACTGCAGGTTCCCAGGTTTGGTTCCTGCTTTCCATCTGGATGTGTTGACTGCTCTACCAACATTCAGCTAAGGGGGCTGCACAGAGTTTGCATGCCTGTGTGAGCAGGATTCATTATTTTGCTAGAAAGATAGGCTCTTGCTCATATTGTTCCTTCACTAGTTAGTTAGGGATTTTTACTAAGTATTCACTGGATTCCAAACTAGGAGCTATGAGGACAGAATACTGATCAGGAAGACAGAAGCTTCTACTCTCAGAGACCAGGATATGTATGAGCACAAATGGGCTTGGGCTTCATCCCAGTTCTAGCACTTTACTAGCCTCATGTGTGACCAGGACAAATAACTCAATCATTCTGCACCTCAGTTTCCTTAACTACAAGATGGGCTGTTATGAGAAATAAATGTGAAAATTATATGTGTGAAATATTTAGCACAGAATCTGATATGGAATAAGTCCTCAATAAAAATTAGTTATTTTTGTGTTGTTTGGCCATATACCAGCTAAACGTATGAAAATAATTCAAAAATTTTTTCAGAGTTGTACACCCATTTTCATGGCAGCATTATTTACGGGAACCAAAATGTGGAAGCAATCCAAGTGTCCCTCACAGATGAATGGATAAACAAAATGTAGTATATACATGCAATAAAATAGTATTCAGCCTTCAGAAAGAAGCAAATTCTATACATGCTATATACAACATGGAGGAACCTTCAGGACATTATGCTCAGTGAAATAGTCCAATCAGAAAAAGACACATATTGGGGACTTCCCTGGTGGCGCAGTGGTTAAGAATCTGCCTGCCAATGCAGGGAACACAGGTTCAAGCCCTGGTCCGGGAAGATCCCACATGCCACGGAGCAACTAAGCCCATACGCCACAACTACTGAGCCTGCACTCTAGAGCCTGTGAGCCACAACTACGGAAGCCCGTGCGCCTAGAGCCCATACTCCGCAACAAGAGAAGCCACCACGATGAGAAGCCCACACACCGCAATGAAGAATAGCCCCCGCTCTCTGCAACTAGAGAGGTCCCACAAGTTCCGCAACTAGAGAAAGCCCACAGGCAGCAAAAGACCCAGAAGCAGCCAAAAAAAAAGAAAAAAGAAAAGAAAAAGACACATATTATATAATTCTACCTATACAAGGTATTTAGAGTAGTCAAATTTATTGAAACAAAGCAAAATGGTAGGTAACAGGGGCTGGGGAGAGGGGGAAATGGGGAGTTGTTTAATAGGTATAGAATTTCAGTTTTGCAAGATGAAAAAGTTCTGGAGATGGGCTGCACAACAACATGAATATACTTAACACTACTGAACTGTTACAGTTAGAAACGGTTAAGATGGCAAATTTCATGTTATGTGTATTTTACCACAGTTAAAAAGAAATTTTCAAAGCAATATGGAAACTAGTACAAACTGATAGCAAAAAATAGAATATACGTGTGCTAAGAAGGTGTGGGATAAAGGTATAATTTAATGAGTCGGAAAAGAAATGGTAAGTTCTGTGGTGCAGGCAGTGCAGGAGTCTAAAGTTTTAAAATAAACAAACAAACAAACACTGATTTCTGCTTAAATAGTGCCCAGCTGTATGTGCCAAGTGCAGGATGTCTGTTTTACAAAAATGGGGTTGGAAAAAGAGCAGCCTTGCTCTTGGTCCCCTCCCCAAACCTGATTATTCCTTTCCTCTTCCTGCAGGTGTACTGGGTGGGCCCAATCATTGGAGCAGGCCTGGGCAGTCTCCTTTATGACTTTCTCCTCTGCCCCCGGCTCAAGAGTGTTTCTGAGAGACTGTCTATTCTCAAGGGTGCCAGGCCCAGTGAATCCAATGGACAACCAGAGGGCACAGGGGAACCTGTTGAACTGAAGACCCAGGCCCTGTGAAAGCTACAGCTGAATAGAGGGAATAGGAAGCTTCTGGGTTTACATGGAGGGGCTGAGCCAGCCCCTGGATGAAGAAAAAGACTGTGGGGAGGGGCATGTACTTCTTTATTTTTAAATTTATGTGTGTGTTTTATTTTTTTGCCTTTTGCCGTGTGAAATCTTTCAAGTTGCATTCACGAGCTGTTTGGTGCAAACTTCCCTTCCTCCCCATCCCACCTCTCTTCGCCGCTGTGTGTGCATGATTGTGCGTATGACTGTGAGTGAATATGACTGTGTCTGAGTTTTGGGGCATGGCAAGAGTGGTAGGGAAGGGAAAAGAGGTGTCACCCTATACCTTCCTCTCCCAACCCAGTGTGGTAAGTACAGGGAACCAAGACCTTAAGTTTCTGGCCTTTACCCTGCTGCCAGTCAAGTGTATGGCTCTAGGTTTCTGAGGGAGCAGGGAAGCAGTTAGTTACTCCTCAGAGGAGGCAGATGGAGAGAAGTGGAGGAGATGAGGCATTCCAAGAGTTGGTAGGAGCAGCTGGGCGTGGTGGACGAAATGGAGGCATCAGCCCCAGATCAGGATGCCAAAAAGTTTTGGAGAAGTTAACCCGACAGTGTAGCCTACTTATCTCAGAAATGCTTGCCCCAGGGACTTGGGTGGGGAAGTAGCTCTGAGAAAAGTGAACAATGGGGTTTGAACTGTTCTGTAAATCCACATCAACCTATCTACAACCACTGGCTGGGTTTTGTGTGCATTCTGGCATGATGGATCTCTTTGGAGGCCCTGGGCCACTGAGCTCCCAACCTAAGCAAAAGGTGGGTGAGCCTAGAATCTAGAAAAATTAAGTAGCTTAACTGTTCTGCCTGACACACCCGCAATGTGGCCTCCAAGCAGGTGGTACTTAAGCCCAGAAGAGCTCCCTAAGGCCAAAACAGGAAACCTGATGCCTGGAGCAAATGCAGAGGTAGGGGTGGGGGACATAGGAGGGAGAGGATTTGACCCTCAGTTTTAATTTAGAGCAGCCCAAAACACTCTTCAAATGGCATCTTTCTGCTTTTATCACTAGTTCTATAGTCTTCTTTATTTTCCATTTTTGTGTGTGTCTTTTCATTTTTCTCTCATCTGTCCTTTCATCTTCAGCAAATCTAACCCTTTACATGTCCCAGAAATTGATTCCTTCCATTCAAATTTTAATAATTCACAAGATATTATTTGTTTGATCCCTATTTTCTTTTGTTGTTGGGAAAATACACTCATCTCAACAGAAGCCAGAGGAGACCCTGACCTGACGATGAATACTTATGTTGACCTCTTCCTTTTAGGAGCCTCCTGCGTATTTCGCAAGCTTTAAACCTATACCTATAGTAAGACAGACACCCCAGCCCCGCAAAAGACCACTCTTCCACGTAGCTGAACTCTCCATTTCCTCACAAATAAAGCCTAACTTTTCTAACTAACCTTGTTAAGACTTTGGAATAATCCACTTGACTAAGTGCAGGGGAAGAATGTTTGTAAATTCACCTCTAATCGGACTTAGATCCCAACTGTCTTAAGTCAGCAGGAAATCCATTGTGCTGTGATTTGGGACTCCATATAAGGGATCGACTCAGATAAAAGAATACTTGTACTCGCTTCCCTTTTCCTTACTTCATCACCAACTCCCCCGCCCGCTCGGGGTCACATGGACCAGCCCCGCTCTCCCCGCCCCGCTCCCCACGTAGGCGGGATCTGGTCCAGCCCAGCCGGGTGGCGGGAAATGTGGCGGCCGCTGCTGGCTCCGCGGGAATCCTGAGGGCCGGCGGGGAGCGGGTGAGTGTCTGGGCGAGAGGGCTCTAAGCGGATTGCGTCCCTTCGAAGCCGCGGGGGCTCTTCTGGGAGGCGCGGAGTCCCCTTTCCCGCCACCCGGTTTAAAGACGGGGGCGGGGCGCGCGCTTTAGGTGCGCACGCGTCCTCACCCCGCGTCCTGTGTGGGAACCAAAGCGTTTCCAACTCTCCTGGGACGTCCCGTCATTTTCCCGACGCGATTCTGCACAGATAGGTCCTCGCGCAGCGGTGCGGCTGTGATGGGAAGGGGCTTGGAACCCTTAAAGTAAAACAGAAGCTTCCCGGGCATTTACCTTTCGGAACTTTCCATCCAGTTCAGACCCGAAAAAAATAGGTGTACAGCTTGGTGGTCAGCAAGAGCTGGGATTCACTGGTCGCTTGACTTAAATCTTGAGTTTTTATAAAATGGATTTCTCATTCCCTTCCTTCCTTTCCCTCGGGTAGAAGGCTTAAGGAGGATACAGCCTCTGCTTGGGTTTGTTAGCCGGACCATCAGCCGTTAATTAAGCTCCTTCCCTTGAGTCTCTCAATTCTTGGCCCTTCGTGCTGCCACTACATAATTACCGTTATAAAAAGTAGATCTGGTCATTTCAGATTAAATTTAAAACTCCTCTTTGGCCGCCCACGGTCAAGTTTATATCTTTAGGTGGGTGTCCATGGCCTTTGGCAGTCTGACTCTGACCCTCTCAGCTGATTTTCTAAAGCTCCCTATCATTTTTTTCTATCTCATGCACTTGACTCCCAAACCTGTGGAAAGGGTGTGTCTGCATTGTGCTCTTTCACGCTTTGGTACCTGTGCTCCTGCTGTTCCCTCTACTTGAAGTTCTTGCCACTTCTCTGCCAAATGAACTTCTCTTTCAGGAGCTCAGTTGTCCCGCTGAAAACCTCTATTTCCAGCCCTCCTGGGCCTAAGTAGTCACTTCTTCCTCTGTGTCCCTGAAGTATTTTACCTCCCTCTATTATCAGTGGCACTTATACAACTGAGTAAAAGGTTACTGAGCTCCTAACATGTACTGTGCCCTGTGCTCAGTACCAGGTGGACAGAGATGAATAGAACAGAGTTCCTGCCCTGACGGAACTGGAAGGAAGAACACGTGTAAATGAGTCCTCTGCAGTTACAGGGTGACAAAGAAGTCTGCCCTGGCTTCCTTACTCCTCTCAGAACTCTCTTGAGTAAGTTTATCTACTTTCACAACTTGACACACCGCCTTACATCCTGATGCCTCCAAATCTCCAGCCCCAACCTCTCCTCCCTCAACTTCGAAACTTGTCTACTTCAGCTTAGAAAGCATGTGTTGAGCACTTATGATACCTGCCGTGGCCCGGGTTCAAGCCCTGGTTGGGGAACTGACATCCCCCAAGCTGTGTGGCAGGGCCACCAAAAGAAGAAAAAGACGCAAGCCTGCGGAGCATCATCACTTAAGGAGGAGTGGAGGAGCAGCCAATATGAGGTCAAGGAAAGGTGTTTGTTTTCTTTTGTTTTGGGGGGTTTTCCCACCCCCTAAGATGGAGGAGCTTTGAGCAACTCATAACATATGGGAATGGAGCCAGTATAAAGAAAAAATTGGAAACAAATGAGGAATGAGGAAGAAGCAATTGAGGGACGAGAAGTAATTGATCATTCACAAATGGAGGGCTTAGATTCATTTGAAATATGTATGTTTTTAGGCTTGGGTGGAGAGAATTGAGACAGTTCGTTTCTGATGATCTCAGTTGTTCTGAGAGGAAGGGACCTGAGACACCAGCTGAGAGGTGTGGGAAGCAGTGGAGTAAAGGGGCTTGAGGGTAATGGTGAAAGTTAGAAACAGCTGTTCCTTGGGAAGGAGAAGAGGGAGAGGGCCAGGAACACTAAGGATTTGCTGGGCCAGGCTGAGGACCTGTTCAGGTTGGAGACCACATTTGTTGTGTATCATTTTGCAGGGTTGTTTGGTTTCCTCTAGCAGATCTGACTCTAGATTTGAATCCAGGAGTCTAGAAAGCAAATGGTTGCATTGATCTGAGGTTGGGATCTTTTGCAGAGTGAATGGAGTAAAAGGAAAAAAGATTGAGACCTTACAGAGAGTGATGTGTAGTGATACACCAGTAGGATATGTGCTCCTGGTTGTGCGACCCCAGTTTGATCATTTTGTTTTTCAGCTCAGAAATCTTCAGTTAGTCCCAGGCTTATGTTCTAAATCCTTGAATTGATAGACAAAGACCAAGTTTTCCCATAAAGCCGGTTCCAACCCTCTTTTCCATTGCTTTCCTGTTAAGACTCCTCTATTCATAGTGGCTCCCTCTCTGGTTTTACTCTGGCAAATTCTCTGCTTAAGTTCCCCTCCTCCTCTCAGCTGCCTGAATTCTATGCAGCCTTCAAAGGCCCAGTTCTAATCACACTTTCTCTGACAAAACCTCCTTGGCTACTTTAACCTGAAAAGAGCCCTAGTTTTATTTCTGCAACTAAATTCCTTAAATTTCTTTAGCACTGCAGCCACTGCACCTGCACAGCACTATCTTTTGCCTTGGAGGATCTTTGTAAGCACTTAGTGACTGACTATAGAGTCCAATAGATGGAGAGGAAATTAATATTTTGAGAATTCTTTCTGCTCAACACTCAGTAAAGTGTTTGATATCAGAGCTTCTCAAACTTTCGTGGTGAACGACCAGGGTTTTTTTCCCCCCCAAGCTGTTGCAGACCGGTACTTTTCATTCTTTCTTTTTTTTCTAGCTTTATTGTGATATATCACTTGAAATATAAAGTACTTTTCTAAAATAGTAGAACTAGAATAGTATTATTAGAAAAATTAAATTACTAGAGAAATAACATTAAAAAGAGACATACAGAATATAGGCATTTTTACTATTAGATTCAACAAACATCAACTGCGTCAAATTGCTATAAGATGTTCTAAATGCTTATGCTTTGTTTTTGTCCATATCTTGATGCAGACTGCTAACAGTTTGTGGACCAGCGTCCATTGGTCCACAAATGACACTGATTTCCATGATCTCATCTGAACCACCCCCTACTTATTTTTCTCAGTGTACTGATAAGGAAACTGAGGTTTAGGTTAAGCCACATGCTCAAGATCACCAACTTAGTACTGGACAGAACTGGAATTCAAATGCCAAGCGTCATTCTGTTCATACTAGTGAATCTCAAAGCTGGTTCTTAGAGCAGGGTTGGTTTGGGACAGAGTTTTTTGCTTGGTTTTATTTTGTTTTCAAGAAATGTGTTAATTTTCTATTTTGAATTGCAAGTGTATTTAATATTTTATCCTTTATTTTCCTTTGGTTCTTGCATTTTGAGGCCTGCATTTGAGATGATTATTGCTTCATCTCAACTGCTTAGTACTTAGTTGAGTGAGAAAAGTAACTAACATCCCTTTTAAATGTCCAGATCTGCTTTGTCTAAGGTGTTTGACAGAGTTTCTCATCTGTCTGTGATAAAATGTGAAAATACAACATAATGAGTTTTTTCATAAAATTAAATGTATTAAAGGACTGTACTTTATTCTGGGATTTTTGTCCTTCTTAGGTTTTTGTGGGGGTTTTTTGGTGTTTAAATACTGAAAACAATGTATAGTAATTGGGTGTTTTTTTATAACAGCTGTATTGAGATATAATTCACATACCATAAAATTCACCCTTTTAAAATGTACAATTCACAGAGATGTGCAACTGTTACTGCTATCTAATGTTAGAACATTTTTATCACCCTCAAAAGAAACCACATACGTCCCTACTAGCAGTCACTCCCCATTGCCTCCTCTTCCCAGTCCCTGGCAACCACTAATCTACTTTCTGTCTCTCTGGATTTGCCTATTCTGGGTATTTCATATAAGTGGAATCTTACAATATGTTACCTTTTGTGTCTGGCTTCTTTCATGGAATGTAATGTTTTCAAATTTCATCTATATTGTAGCGTGTATCAGTACTTCATTCCTTTTTATTGTCAAATAATATTCCATTGTGTAGATATACCACTTTTTGTTTATCCATTCATCAATTGATGGACATTGGGGTTTTCCACATTTTGGCTATTATAAATAATGCTGCTGTGAACATTGGTGTGCAGGTTTTTGTGTGGACGTGCATTTCATTTCTCTCAGATATATACCTAGGAGTGGAATTGCTAGGTGCTATGGTAACTCTGTTTAACATTTTGAGGAACTGCCAAACCAACTTCCACAGCAGCTGCACCATTTTACAGTCCTACCAGCAATATAGGAGGTTTGTGTGTCTGTATTTTTTTTTTAATTGTCCTTAAGTTACAAAATTTAGAGTCTACCACCTTAGGTTAGTCTCCCTAAATTGAAAAAAAATTAAAGACCCATCCATGAAATCCAGAAGTTGGGGAACAACTATATTACCCCAGTCAGTATTTTAAAACAAAGCAAACAGAACAAAACAAAAAACTCAAAAAACCCTATCTAGAAGGTCATCAATTAAAAAAATGATGAGAACTAACTGCTGATTGTTGAATAAAGTTGTAGACCACCTTTGCATCTTTTTTTTCCCCCCGCCTTTGCATCTTGATTTTCCTTCAGCATAATAGTCTTGTATATGTTAAAGCAGTTCCCAATTATAGGATCATTTGGCGAGCGTTTCCTAAATACTGTGCCTGTGCCCCTTCTCTCCAGCCCCTGGAGTTTCTGAATATTTGGACAGGGCCTAAGCAGGTATCCTAAGGTGGTTTTAAAGTACAGCCTGGCTTGAGAATGACTGTTTAGGTAGTTGAGACATTGAGGGTATAATGTTAATGCTTTTACTTGCATGTTTTGTTAATTCTAAGGTAAACATTTTTTCAGAAAAAAAAAAAAAAAATTTCTTTTTTCTATTGGTTCTCTGGTAAGCCAGAATGGCTGGTTTTCCTGTTTTGCCTTTGTTCTGGGTCGAAGAGGTGGCATGGGGAGAATTATTTTCAAAGCAGAAAACTCAGGAAGGAGAATAAAGTACTCCGATTGGAACAAAGAGAAATTAAAAGCTTGTATATATCTCTTCTGTCCCGTTATCCTGAAACATCACTTGTGGTTTCTCCTTTTCCCTCTTTGTAGGAGGAAAGAATTTGGTGGAGGTAACTATAGTGAGCCCACGCTCACTATGACTTTAGTGAGCCCTGTGCTTAGTCATTAGCTGGGGGACTGCCCAGGAAGAGTAGGGCTGAGGTGGGTCCTGGAGGTGCTGTCAGCTAACTGCATTCTTTGCAGCTGAATGGAAAGTTCTTTCTTGAGAAATCTGAGCAGGCACTTCCATGGCTGCCACAGTATCCTTTCCCTTACTTCTCAGATAAGGAAGCTAAGACTGACTTGATGAGGAATAAATGGGCAGGTAGGCAGTGAAGCCAGGACTCTGACCCCACCTTCTGACCGTTGTACTGTTCTTTCTATTACACCAAGTTGCATTTAACAGTTTCTACTGAATGTCTGTCTTATGAAAGAAATTCAGTGCATTCAGAAATGCATAAAACAACATTTAGTAGAGGAGAAAAGATGTATTCTAAGTTATTATAACGTAAAGAAGTAGTTCAGTGACGGAGGAGGAAGTCCATTTAGAATGATATGTGCCGTCAGATCCTGTCCTGCTGTAGGCTATCAGGGAGAGCTTCGTGGAGGAGTGGCATTTGAGCTGGATCTTGAAGATCAGATAGGCTTAGAACTTTTGGAGTTAAGGGAGGTGGACCTTCCAGAAGGAGGGAGCAAGGTTTGGAGAGCGTGAGGGGGCGCTATGTCTTGGAATATGTATGTTTATGTTCCTGGGTTGGGGGGCTAGATAGCCAGACGAGGCACCTAAGGCATGGATTTAAGAAGTGGTGGGTTGGATGGGTAAGTGTGAAGTAGATATAAGACAGATAATCAGGTTATAAGTGGTCTAGGAGAGGAAGATGAGGCCACACAGACTAGGTGAGTAGCTTCTAGATAACTGCATGAAAAGAGAGTGAACTGTAAGTTTTCTGTCCCTGGCTGATTTTTTAATAGTATGTTTCTACCAGTGAGGGCTGGAACTCCTGTTTAGAGCTCTTTTATTCCAGTTCTAATGAATAGGCCCAAGACTGCCAGCTTGCCTCACGTAAACCCAACTTGCCTGGGAGCTTTATCATAGTCATCTGACCCATTTCTTCCTCTACTTTGCTTGTCGCTCTCTGGTTTTGTCAGAACTGCAGGGGATTAGAACCTGAAGTCTTAGGTCTCTTACATAACCTCTTCCCTTCTCACATCTGCAAGGATGCTCCTTCCCTATCTCCTTTCCTCTCCAGCTTTTATTTAGGTAGCCAGGTAACAGCAGTTACCACCTCTGTTATTTTTGCCTTTCAGGTAAAACGATGTGTTGAAAGCAGAGGTTTGAGTACTCTGCTGGGGCCAGTTTTACAAATATTGAATATTATTGAATATTAGAATTGGTCTGCTCTGTGTGTGTGTGTGTGTGTGTGTGTGTGTGTGTGTGTGTATACACCAGTGGTCTGTCTGGAAAAGCTACATGTATCTTTTTTTTTTTTTTTAAGCTAGATCCATCTTGGAGGAGAGTCACAGATCTCACACACTGCACCTACCTCACTGGAGCCCAGGTCTTAGGGTCTGCAAGTCCCATGAGAAAGGACAGCAAAGGCAGGTATCCCTTCAGTTTTCCTGGTCATTCTGTGTTTTACTGGCTCACTGTTGTTGGGCTGAGCGGTCAGAAAGGAGATTAGCACTGGGTAGGGGAAGGGAAGGCAGCAGCCTAGAGAAGTAGCCCAGTTACATAAATGCATGGAGATAACATCAGGCATTAAACCTTGGTCCTTTGGACATGGCCCATTTCTTATTTCCTGTGGGGGAACAGGGGTGGAGTTGGGCTAGGGGTACGTATGGAACAGGGAAAGGTGTTTTTAGAGGAAGCTGCTGCGTGCTGAGAGTGTGGCTGAATGTGACAAGGGGACGCATAGTGCATGTAGTGTGTGTGTGTGTGTGTGTGAGACTAGTGTCAGGTGCTGAAACATCCAGGATCTGTGCCTATTTGCTTATCTGATGAGGGTTTAGGGATCTTAATAAAAGGGGGTGTGCTTCAGAAAAGGAAGATGGTTCTTCTGTGGAGAGGGACAAGGAATTTAACTAGTTCCTATTTACTTCTTTTCCTCACCCATTCTGTTAGGTACTGGCCTCTACTAAGATCACCAAAATTTAAGAGTAACTTGGGGGAGGAGAGTGAGGGAACTTTCTTTACACATCCCCAGGGCCTCAGAAGCCTCAGGGCTCCTGGGATATATCAGATCCTCAGTGGGATCACTGTACAGTCAGAGCTGGGTTTTCTCAGTTCTTGTGGTACAGAAGAGCTCTAACTGTGTGGGTGGAAGGTGGAGGGGGACCGGGTCCAGCAATTTTTTTATTTTTGGCCATGCTGCGCAGCTTGTGGGATTAGTTCCCCGATCAGGGACTGAACCTGGGCCCTTAGCAGTGAAAGCGCTGAGTCCTAACCACTGGACCGCCAGGGAATTCCCCCGGCAATTTTAAGGCAGAGGGAAGCTTATTCTCCCACCTTCTCACAAGGCTGCAGAGCTTTCTCAGGGTGAAATTCTCAGAGTTGATGCCCTTTGCTAACCAGCCTTTCTTTCTACTAGGTTATCTAGACTCAAACATACTGTTTCTACAGTTTCAGACCCGATTTAGAGGATGGGATGGCTTAATTCTTAGTCTCGGAGCCTCCTGGGTAGAAGTCTTAACTTAAAGCTTTCCCTGGGACTGGGAACAGCACTTCCGGTGCTGACAAAAGTGAAGCATTTGAGGACCTTGATCAGAATACTCAGAGCATTAGGGCCCTGCCTGCTCCCCCCTCCCTTTTATGGGGAGGACCCTACATTTGTTTTGTTTTGGTTTTTTTTTAATAGATTTATTTATTTATTTGTTTATTTTTATTTTTGGTTGCATTGGGTCTTTGTTGCTGCGTGCAGGCTTTCTCTAGTTGCGGCGGGCAGGGGCTACTCTTTGTTGCTGTGCGCGGGCTTCTCATTGCAGTGGCTTCTCTTGTTGAGGAGCATGGGCTGTAGAGCACAGGCTCAGTAGTTGTGATGCACAGGCTTAGTTGCTCCGCAGCATGTGGAATCTTTCCAGAACAGGGCACGAACCCATGTGCCCTGAATTGGCAGGTGGATTCTTAACCACTGAGCCACCAGGGAAGTCCCCCTACATTTGTTATCTTTCCTTGTCTCTATAGGCCTCGTAATTTCTAGCTCCCTTGGCTCCACCTGCCTTTCTTCTCTAACGGCTGGTCCACTGATGTATGGACTTGAACATGATGAATTGTGAACTTCTAGCCACATGCAGTGCTCTTGGGTACTTGGAGGGAGACACTTACCACAAGGAGCCAGATTGCTTAGGTGAGTCTCTTTTTGAGGTAACAGGTTAAAAAAAAAAACGCTTGAGTCTAGGTCTTTTGAATTTCTCAAGCCATGGGTATGAAAAGCACATGGGCCTGGGTAGAGCTTCTGCCAGGGTTCCATGTAAGTGTTTATTCTGTCCCTGAAGAGAGTGTGAAGGATTTGATCCGCTACTTGAGGCATGAGGATGAGACGCGAGATGTACGGCAGCAGCTGGGGGCAGCGCAAATCCTGCAGAGCGACCTCCTACCCATCCTTACCCAGCACCGCCAGGACCAGTCTCTCTTTCATGCTGTTATCAGGTTGATTCCCCAGCTTTTTTTTTTTTTTTTTTTTAATTGAAGTATAGTTGACTTACAATGCTATGTTAATTTCTGCTGTACAGCAAAGTGATTCAGTTATACATACATATACATTCTTTTTTATGTTTTTTCCATTACGATTTATCACAGGATATTGAATATAGTTCCCTGTGCTATACAGCAGGACCTCGTTGTTGATCCCCCAGCTTTTTAACATATACTGTGTGCCAGCCTTTGGTATTTGTGCCTGGTGAGGAAACTGAACAGCTTCTCCCTCCTTCATGGTCTCCCCAGGCTGATGGTGAACTTGACACAACCAGCCTTGCTCTGTTTTGGCAGCGTGCCCAAGGAGCCCAGCTTCCGGCACCACTTTCTGCAGGTGCTAGCGTACTTGCAGGCCTACAAAGAGGTGAGGTTTTCCTCCAGAATCCCGGGGCAGAGTTTAGGGGCGGTGGGAAAGGAGAGGGTGGGGGCTACTTAAGGTCCACCCCCCTGTTTCATAGGCCTTTGCCAGTGAGAAGGCTTTTGGAGTCCTCAGTGAAACGTTGTATGAGCTGCTGCAGCTGGTGAG